>NC_091435.1:92238621-93568134 GCF_964237555.1 Oryctolagus cuniculus
ATACTCTACTCCATTCTTGCCTAGAAAAACAGTCTGTGTTTTTAAAATGTAGTGATTCTCAAACTTCTCACACCCTCAAATGCTTGCAATGACTCCCCATTTTCTATGGGATCAAATGCAAATTTCCTAGTTACTCAATAATTCTGAACTAGCTGGGGAGAGGGGAATGGCAGGGAAAGGTGCAGGGAACTGATGGCAGCAACTTAACTACAGAAGGAGCAGCACATGTTGGTGACAGGGAAGGTTACAGATGACTGCCAGCTTGGCTGACTGGGAAGAGCTCCGTCCTGGGAGCCCACGATGCCGGGGAGCCTGGGTTCGTGCACAGCAATATAGAGCAGGCATGGTGGCAGCCACACGGGCAGTAGACCAATGGGAACACAGAGTGAGCGAAGGATCTCAGAATCACAAAGTGTTGACCCACTTCCCAGTGCAATGCCGAAAGAAGTGGCAGCTCCAGAAATGGCAAAATCCAAGGGCATCTCCTTGGGATAGGGCTATTTGAGTGGGTTTTAGCAGGAGAGAAAGAAGACCACAAGGGGAGGGAGGGAAGGATGTTGTTAATGCACCCAGTGCCCTGTTCTCAGAACGGAAGGCTGCCTGATCCCCACTCCTGTTGCTGTGCTAACAAGCTACTTTGACATCCGTGCCTTATAATAACACAGTCGCTCTGAGGTCAAAGTCTCAACTGCAGTCTTCCTGGGCGGGAGTCCTCTGGAGGCAGCTGTGGACTCTTCGGCCGACTCCAGCAAATAATCGGATTCCTTGCTTCCTGAGTGGCTACTGGCTGCCCACAGCCCTGCCTCGTGACCCGGTTCCTCCAGCTCACACTTCTGGTCCTCTCACCAGTTCCTTTATCTTAGCCTGACCCCCTCGCTTCACTCTTGTAAGGACATTTGCTCTTACTCACCTGGGGAATGCAAATAATCCGTCCATCTCAAGAGCCTGGAATGAATCCATCTGCGAAGCCTGTTCTGCCCTGTAACCTAACACAGTCACAGGTTCTGGGGGGTTAGAACACGAACACTCAGGTAGGGACAACCATTATCTGTCTACCACCTAAATGTCAGATAACACTTGTCACCCTCAGTTCTTGTCAAGATATGATCTCTCTCCATATATATTGATACCACTGAATGAAAAAGTAAATAAATGAGCGAAGAACTTCGAGAGATTCAACACATTTATTATCGGGTCCATTATGTGGTGGGATATGTCTTAGATTATTTTTAGAAGGTATTCAGGAAATCATTGTTTATTCCATAAACTTGGCCATGTTTGGTTTCCAGGGGGCGATTCTCTGTCATATTAAAGTGCTAGCTCATCAATTCACATGGAATGAAACAAAAGCCAAGAAAATATCACTTAAAAAAACCCATTAATCTCAAAGCACCCACAACCAGAGCAAAACCAATACCAACACAATCAAAAAACGAAAGCCCGTTTCTTCCTCTCCCTGTCCCTGTCACACCACTAAAGACAAGATCGTTGTCCTGGGACCAAGATCCAGAACTGCCACTCCCCGCATAGGAACCACCTGTGCCGCGGAACCCTTCCGAAGGTACCGTGATGAGCGGCAGCCCCACTGAAACCCTGCTGCTGCTTCCTTCATGGTTTCTCTCCAGATGGTCTGGCCCTGACCACTTTGCCTTGGTTGGGAGTGGGGATTTGGACGGTGCTATCACGTGGCTCTGAAAGCCCTGTACACAGATGCCCAGGGCACACGCCTCACAGTTGTCCTTGTCATGGGGCCCATCCAAAGGCACCTCCACCTTCACCGGCATCCTTGGAAACTTCTGGAGGCCATCTCTGTAGTAGCACTCCAGAATCCTCTGCACCAGGTTGTTCAGAATCTGAGTGACGCTCTCTGGAGAGAACTCGGGCTTCTCGAATCGCGAGCCGTAGCACCTCTGGCACCGCTGAGCAAAGAGCCGCATGCGCACATGGCCCCAGGAGCTGCAGGGGTCCCAGTGCATGTGGCACAGGATCTGCACCTGGGCAGAAGCCCAGCTTCGCCAGCAGGAGGAGCACTGGAACCTGCAGGCACAAGGAAGAGGCGCACGGTCATCTCAGCTCATGACTGGCCTCGGGGAAAGTGGGTCTAACCTTGTCTTTACAGCCGTTCTGTTTGGAAGAGTTCTGGTGATTCGTATGGTCCTGGTCGCTAACCAGTGCCAAGGAGGGGGCTTGGGGTTCAGATAAAGCTTTTTCTGGTGACCTGATGAGTTTCTGCCCATATACTGTCCCCAGCTCTGTCACCTTGCAAGTAAAAACGTCTCTCGTTGCCTCAGGGGGCATGGGGAATTCTTGTCCCTCCATATGGGCACAGAAAACTTGTAGTAGGTACCTCTCTGCAGGCCAGGGCAGACATGGGCACTTCACAGCCAGATCTCATTGCATCCATAAAGCACTTCCATTGTGCCATGTGTCCAGATAAAGAAGCTGAGCAGTAGAAACCAAACACAAGCGGCTGGAGACACAGGTCAGTGACTGAGGGCCATTTCCAACCCCAGGCCAGTGCAAGGCAGCCTTGCTTCTCACCCACTACTCCAGTCACCCTAGTGGACAGCATAGTCCACCTTGCACCTGCCAATCACCAGACCAGGACCTGGCGCCACACGCACTCGAGCTGAAGACCCAAGGATCTATAGTTTACCTAAGGACCCCATTCCCTCCTCTAAGCCTCAATTTTTAAATCCAAAAAAGGAAAATATTCAAGAGTGATGTTGTCCTCATCCAAAGAGACAATGGATATGAAAACACTTTACAAAGTGTAAAATGCTTCTTTTCTTCAAAGGCTAATTGATGTTTTCCGAATCTATTGTAGGTAGGTTGCTTTCCCCAGCTCAAAATGACTGTCAAATCAATTCATCTGCAGAGCCCTTAAGAGGCTTCACTAAAACAATGGATTCTGTGGTGAAAACAGACAATAATTTATAGAATATGCAGCACAGAAGCAGGTATCATTTATGAATGTATTAGTTTGAAATATAGCATAATGTTTGCATGTTACATATATAAAGTCATTATTATATATATTATATATCTAAAAAGAGTCATTATCATATACATAGGTAGGAGGTGGGATCACTCGCTCTGCCTGGGAGGTCGGGGGATTCTTCAAGGGGGGAGGTGGCACTTAAGTGGTCCTGGAAGGCTGAGGAGGAAGGGGATGGAGGAAGGGGCTGCCCACCGGGCACAGCATGCTGCCCATGGGCACAGACATGCCAGGATCTGCCTGGTATGCCGAAAGATCCCTCAGCCATGGCACAGAGCCTTGGAGGCAGGAGGGGGCAGGCGAGCAGGACGAGAGGTGAGATGTCACACACAGGAAGAGAGGGCCTGGTTGTCCCAGCCAGCAATTCTCATGCCCCAGACATGGGAGAGGAAGTGGGCTCAGAAGGGTGGGGGCATTCCCGCCGGCCTCCAGGAGGTGGGTGTTAGAGGCCGGTTTGGCTGCATCATTTTCTCCCATCATCCCCAGGCTCCAGTTCCTGTTCAAAGTGAGCGCCTGCTCTTCTACAATTCCTAGAGCAGAAGAGCCAGGACCCAGCCCCAGGTCTGTCTGGCCGGCACCAGGCCACGGCCAGGAGGGCCGATGCAGCCTGGAGAAGCTGCTCAAGGCTGCCAGGGGAGCCTGCAGAGGACCCGAGAGGAGGAGCTTAGTTGCTGCTCACTCTTCAGCAAGGGCTCAGAGGAATAGATCAATGCTCAGCCAAAGACTCTTCTCCAGGGCAGGCCTAAAGCTGAGGGCACCCACACCCACCTGCCGAATGCTCTCTGCCGGTACTGCCTCCACCCTCGGTCCAGGCAGTCCGGATTCACGGTCTCATCCAAGCTCAGCGTCCAGTTGTCCCAGGGTTTCTCCTGCTGCATCAGTTCTTGAAATCTTTGCTCCCATGCCTCTATCTCCACAACCATTGTCTTCCTCTGAGGCTGCGAGTCAGTGTGCAGTGATTCACATTCAGTTCCGCTCTGGACCTAGCATGAGGAAGAAAAAAAAAAAAAAACCTACAGTTTCGTTTCTGTGTTAAGTTTCAGTTTCTGGGTTTGGACGTCAGCGACTTTTAACTTTCGTTTTGCACGGGGCGGGCGCGCTTCCTTCCGACAGAGGGCAGCAGAGGTCCTTCAGCAAAAACAGGCTCCGCAGAGGGAGCCAGCGGCTGGCTGCCCGCGCCGTGCTGCGGTAGCTGCTGGGGGAGCAAGCAAGTCAGCTTTTCTTATTTTCTCTGATTTTCACACTGGCAAAGCAATGTGCGTGGCAGCGTGGCACGAGTGCCTTCAGCGTCTGTTTCCTGAGTTCCCTCTGACCGACACCAGCCACCGCTCCAGGTCAGCTCGGTCTGAAGGCTTGAGGCGGTGATGGGAGATTTGCGGGCTGGAGGAAGCGCACCACCTTCTCCACCGCTAAGAAGGAAGAGAAGGAAATCGCCACCCCTTTGTAAAGCCCCACAAAGCACCTAAGCCCCTCATTACTCTTTTCTCTCTCTCTCTCTCTCTCTCTTTTTTTTTTTTTTTTTTTTTTTTTTGCGTCAAAGCATTAGAACTCTGGGAAGACGAGGTTGTGCAATGTGGTAGTTGCCAGAGACTTTAGATAGCATCTTGTGACTGCATCCTTCCACCTCACTGATACCCAGTGAAGGAAACTGACTTATGCAAGCACACAGTGATGATGGTAGCCTGCATCAGGTTTCCATCAACTGTTGATGCATTAGGATAGATGGGCTAAACGACTACTGAAAGCTCAAAAAGAGAGAGATTCCCCAAAGGAAACGAACCACAAACCAACTCTGGAAGAAGAAGTCATGGAAAAACTTAGATTTTTGCTATTTCATGGTTGGAAGGAATCTACAGGACCATCTACCATGGCGATTGCAAGTGATGTCCTCTGTTGTCTTACCCAAGACAGATGTCAATCAACGCTTTCACCTTTTTCTCTGGGTCTACAGTGACTACAGAAGCCCCCTCATCACAGTGTTCCATACAGCCACAACTGACTGATCAGCAAATGGAACATTCTTGACATTCCCACAATAGTTCAACTCCCTTATTTTACAAGTTACAGAAACTGAAGCTGAGAGAAATTTGGTTTAACAAAGGTTTACACTTGGTTTTTGTAACCTTGGGCATATACCCATTTTCGAAACAGCACATGACCCATCACAAATAAGACTAATGCAAAGTCTAACACACACATGACATGTATTTTTCTTGGAGACATTTTAGGCTTGAGAATAAAGAAGGCTGGACTTGTGTGATAAAGACAGATGGGGGTCAGAGGGGAAGAGGAGGTAGCACTCGTATGCAGTTGCTCACTTATTTCTATAGTTACTCCAGCTCTGAAGTGGAAAGGGATGCAGGGTCTTAGTCTGGTTAAAGGAGGAAAAACAAGAAAGAATAAGATAGCGACAATTTTACTTACATTTTAGAAATCTGACTTCTTTGACGTAAACTCTGTTAAATATATGCAGATCAGATACAGAAAAAGGTTTCAGATGATTGGATGGAGAACGTGCTTCAGCTCTTCAGAGTAGGGAAGGATCGGTTCCGGACTTGACTCTTCTGTGTTGGAGATGGCAAACACACCCATTTATTCTCACCTCCTTGATTCAGAGGTGAATTGTCAAACAAGTGACACAGCCGGGAGTCAAACTTCTTTGTTAGGAACTAGTGCTGTGGTATAGCGGGTAAAGTCGCTGGCTGCTCCACTTCCGATCCAGCTCTCTGCTGTGGCCTGGTAAAGCAGTCAAAGATAACGCAAGTCCGTGGGCCCCTGCACCTGCGTGGGAGACCCAGAGGAGACTCTTGGCTCCTGGCTTCAGATCAGCTCAGCTCTGGCCATTACAGTCATTTAGGGAGTGAACCAGTGTATAGAAGACCTCTCTCTCTCTTTAATTCTCTCTCTCTCTCTCTCTCTCTCTTTACCTTTCAAGTAAATAAGTAAGTCCTTTAAAAATAATTTCTCTGTTGCCACACTAAATCCCAGGAAAGTCTGTATATTCCGAAAGAAGGAATGAGTAGAAGAGCAGACAAGAGGCGCAGGGAGCCATTCAGGGGATCAGGGTGGGTGTCTTCATCTGCTCCTCTAAGAATTTCACTCTCAGAGGCCACGCCACAGCTCACTAGGCTAATCCTCTGCCTAGCGGCACCGGCATACCAGGTTCTAGTTCTGGTCAGGGTGCCGGATTCTGTCCCGGTTGCCCCTCTTCCAGGCCAGCTCTCTGCTGTGGCCAAGGAGTGCAGTGGAGGATGGCCCAAGTCCTCGGGCCCTGCACCCCATGGGAGACCAGGATAAGTACCTGGCTCCTGCCATCAGATCAGCAGGGTGCACCGGCACGGCAGCCATTGGAGAGTGAACCAACGGCAAAGGAAGACCTTTGTCTCTCTCTCTCTCACTGTCCACTCTGCCTGTCAAAAAAAAAAAAAAAGAATTTCACTCTCAGGACAGAAGCCCTTGGAAACATCTTAGAATGGGCCACTGCTCAGTTAGGACTTCCCCTAGAGGGGAAGAAAGGTGAAGATGTGACATCATCTTGGAATTTAAGGACGGAACTGGTTCTCCTCTCACCACTGCCCCTCCACTACCTGTTATGGGTCATGTTATGACTGATGACACCAGGGGATTAGCGGAAATAAGAGAAAGCAGAGGCCAGGCTGCGGCTCACTAGGCTAATCCTCCGCCTTGCGGCGCCGGCACACCGGGTTCTAGTCCCGGTCGGGGTGCTGGATTCTGCCTCGGTTGCCCCTCTTCCAGGCCAGCTCTCTGCTGTGGCCAGGGAGTGCAGTGGAGGATGGCCCAAGTCCTTGGGCTCTGCACCCCATGGGAGACCAGGATAAGTACCTGGCTCCTGCCATCGGATCAGCGTGGTGTGCCGGCCGCAGCGGCCATTGGAGGGTGAACCAACAGCAAAGGAAGACCTTTCTCTCTGTCTCTCTCTCACTGTCCACTCTGCCTGTCAAAAAAAAAAAAAAAAAAGAGAGAGAGAGAGAGAGAGAGAGAGAGAAAGGAGAAAGCAGAAGATTCCAAGGTGGCAGAATAGGGGAAAAGTGTACTGCTCAGAGGACAGTTAGAAAGAAAACTGCAGTGGAGATTCTATGGAAGGAAGAAGGACACCATGGATCTGTGTGGAAGGTGCAAACGTGTAGCAGAAGTGTGAACACAACACAGGACCCCAGCAGCCCCAAGCCAGAGAAAGTGCCAGCTTTGGAGAGCAGGGGAGATTAGATTGCAGCAGCCCATGCCATTGGTGATACAGCTGGAGGGAGAGCCTGGCAGACCATGCTGTCTTTGAGTCTGGCCTGGAATCCTGAGGGTGACAGGGTGCCCACTAACCCAGTGGGAAAAATTGGCACCTTTCTCTCTTTCATCACCCCCAACAACAGTGTCCAGCAACTGGCTGAGAAAGGGTAGATGCCAGTTTGGACATAAGTAGCTTTTGCGGCAGGTCTTGTGCATGCACCCAGCAACTGGTGGGGAGAAGATGCTGTCTTGACAGCAGGATCAGTGGCAGCAGCTCAGGTGCATGCACCCTGCAATGGATGGGGTGAAGGAGCCATTCCAACATCAATGCCAGCTACAGAGGCCCTTGTACGTGCCCTGCAATCAGCAGGGAGAAGGCACCATGGTGAAATGAGTAGGGGCTGTGACTGATGGCTCTTGTGCATGCGTGTGATCCAGGGATTATTCCAGAGGGGAAAATCCACTTTACCCACGGACTTTATGGGAGTATTGACAGGGGACTAGACACCCATGCAGGACTGTGAGGTACCCTGAGATACCTTCAGCCTCTCAACATATCATAGGTTGTGGGGTGCAAACTGCCTAGATGGAGCACTCATAGACACCTGGCTCTGGGAATGTCTCAACCTCTCCATGAAAGGGAAAGTTTAGTTGATCAAAATGGATCCTCTGCACCCATGACTGTGGGATACCTGTGTGCTGAGACTTAAAAAACAAAGCAAAACTGAAAACAAACAAACAAAAAACCTGTGCAATCGCTTGTGTAGGTTCACACACTCAGAGCTCCCTGATTGCCTGGTGTGGGTCATTGCAGTGGGATTCATGCTCACACTGAGGACTGCACAGATCTTTTATGAGGTTCATGTACCAGCGTGGATGACTATTGTTCCCACAGTATGCTAACACCCAATATTGATCACTTTGAAAAAGACAAGGTGAGGGTATGATTATGCCAACATATGTGATCATACCCTCCTTTCTGTTAACAAGAGGACGTCTATGATGCTCAATTTGGGTATCACCCTGAATACTCACCCTGCTCCTGTGTGGAGCATGGACCAGAGCCTCCTGGCCACACTCAACACATGCCCTGGGTATTCACTGAAAGAACAGACAGTCCACTAAGCCACAGAGGTATAGCTCAAACATACAAGCCATCAGAGGAAAAAAACTAAGTTTCTCCACAAATTCCTAAAATAAACACAGAATTTCAAGAAACAAGAATAAGGAAGAGAACATAGCCCCCTCCAAAAGAACACAACAACACTTCAATATTGTAATGTGAAGAAAAAGAGGTTAATGAAATACCTGAAAAGAAATTAGAAAAATTAAAAACATTGTTGGAGATTTCTGGGATACTATAAAACAACCTAACATACAGATGTTAGGAGTTTCTGAAGGTGTGGAAATACAGAATGGATTAGAAGGTGTGTTCAATGAAATCATTACAGAAAACTCTAATTTTTGAGAAAGAAATGGAGGTCCAAGTACATGAGGCACATGGAGCTTCTTATGGACATGACCAGAAAAATTCTTCACTGTCACACGTTGTTGTCAAACTTTCACCAGGAAAACATAGAGAAAAGTCTCTAAAATGTGCTCTAGAGAAACACCAGATTACTTTCAGAGGACTCCAATGAGACTCAAAGGTGACTTCTCATCAGAAACCCCACAGGCTAGGAGAGAATGGAGAGATGTAGTCTAAGAGAAAAACAAAACTGTCAACCCAAAATACTGTACCCTACAAAGTTCTCATTTATGAATTAAGGTGAAATAAAAACCTTTGATAAAAAACAAAAATTGAAAGAATTTATCACCACCCATCCAGTCTTACATAAGACGCCTAAAGACCCATAGCCATCGTCTTACTAAATGGGAGAAAAGTTGGAAGCATTCCCACTAAGATCCAGAACCAAACAAGAATGCCCACACTCACCATTGCTATTCAATATGGTCCTGAGCCATTAGGCAAGCAAAAGAAATTACAAAAATTACAAAATTGGAAAGAAAGAAGTTAGATTATCCTTGTTTGCAGATAACATGATTCTATATAGAGAGAGAAACTGAAAGATTCCACTAAAAGACTATTGGGACACATAAAAGAGTTTGGTAAATTGGCAGGATATAAAATTAACACAAAAATATCAATAGCTTTTGTATATATAGACAATGCCATAGCTGAGAAGAAATTCTAAGATCAATCCCATTCACAATAGCTACAAAAAGAAAATTAAATACCCTGGAATAAATTTAACCAGAGAGGTCAAAGGTCTCTACAATGAAAATTAGAAAACATCAAACAAAGAAATAGAAGAAGACACAAAAAATGGAAAAATATTCCATGTTCATGGATTGGAAGAATTCATATTATCAAAGTGTCCATACTACTGAAAACAATTTACAGATTCAATGGGATCCCAATCAAAATACCCATGACATACTTGTCAGATCTAGAAAAAACAAAGCTAGGGGCCAGTGCTGTGATGTTGTACACTAAGCATTTACCTGCGGTGCTGGCATCCCCTATGGCACTGATTTGTGTCCCAGCAGCTCCTCTTCCAATCCAGCTCTCTGCTAATACACCTGGGAAAGCAATGCAAGATGGCCCAAGTGCTTGGGCCCCTGCAACCACATGGGAGACCCAGAAGAAACTCATGGCTCCTGGCTTCAGATGGGCCCTGCTCCAGCTGTTATGGCCATTTGGGGAGTGAATCAGCAGATGGAAGACCTTTATGTCTCTCCCCCTCTCTCTGTAATTCTACCTCTCAAATAAATAAAATCTTTTTTAAAATTTTTGGTAGAAAGAACTTCTGTGAGTTTGATTGAAAGCTGAGTTCCAATTAGTGAACTGTTGAAAGCTCCATGAGGATAATCTTGAGAGTTAAAAATCTGGGGAGCAGAGAAGGCAAGCCCAGGACCTGAGCTGTTGTGGGTTAAGCTACTGCCTGCAATGCTAGCATCCCCTCTGGGCACCTGTTTAAATCTTGGCTGCTCCACTTCTGATCCAGCTTCCTGTTAAGGCACCTGGGAAAGCAGTGGAAGATGGCTCAAGTGCTTGGGCCTCTTCTGCCATATGGGAGACCTGAATGAAGCTCTTGGTTCCTGCCTACAGCTTGGGCAGCTCTGGTCATTGTAGCTATCTGGGGAGTGAACCAGTAGATGGAAGATTTTGTGTGTGTGTGTGTGTGTGTGTAACTTCCTCTCCCTCTGTAACTCTGCCTTTCAAATAAATGAATACATCTTCTAAAAAACAATCTGGTTGGTGCAGTCTAAGGGAAGTTCTCACACTTTCCTGAGTTTTACCTCCAGGTACTCCAAGTTCTCACCATGAAGATGCATTCAGCAGAGAGGGAGAAAAATAACCATTTTAGAAACCATCCAGAACTGTCTTCTCTTCTCAACATGGACTGCCCTCAAGGGAAACCATCTTACCAGAGTGTGACAGACTTGAGCTTCACCAAATTCCAAATAGGAGGGAGTGAAATACCCAATCCAGCTCCCATTAGCCCTCAGCCAGGGGAGGGGAAGCATCCCCTCCCTCCACTGTGTGACTTCCTTCCTGCATGGTATTCAGGACCAAGCTTGGAGAAAGCCTGGCATAAGTGAAAAGAAGCAAGGCCACCTGCATGCATTTCTCTGCAGGAGGGGCCAGACCCACACAGCTCAGACTTTCTCCACTCAGTTCATGATATCAGGGGGAGGAATAAACAATTCAATCATCCATTCAAAGCTCTAGATGTACAAGCAGAATCATGAACCCGCCAAACCAGGGAGGAGACTGTAAAGGTCCTCGAAGGCCACTGTTTACTTGCTGCCTTTGTGAAAAGCTAAATCTGAACTCAGGATCCAAGACGGCTGAATAAGGGTAGCCTACGCTTGCCTCTGCCCTGGAGAAGAACCAAGACAACGAAGGAAGGACGGTGTCTGAGGGAGAACTTTAGAAATTGGCAAAGATGTGATGGCCACCACCGATACCAGACAGCCCCTTTGTGGGATTTCCCCTTGATTTCCCAAACTCAAAACCCTCTTACCCTATTTCCCCATTCCTTTCCAAAAGTTCCTCATTTTATGCATTAAAATGGGCTTTATCATGTTTTTTAAGCTTCTGTTTTCTTAAGAGAGCTGAGTCCATTTTGCTCTGCTGGCCTGGTTCCAGGCACCACCACCACCCCATCAAAGCTTGCCTCACTAGCTTTCTGCATACCAGCTTTCTCCCACCCACTGGATCAGGCTTTCCAGACTCCTGATCAAGGATCCAAACATATTTGAGTCATAATCTCCTGTCTCCTTGCTGGCCATTAATAAAAGCTTTCCCTTCCCAAAGAAGCATGTATACATGGCAATGGAACTACCTCATTCAGTAGCACCCAAAGCAACATGGAGGCTCAGAAAGCCAGCATAAAAATAAATAATAAATAAATAAATAAAGCACAGTGTAACTGCTACCCCAGCTCCCCAGCTTGGTTGAGGGGACGGATGGGGACACTCAACTTTGTCTGGAAAAAGGTAAATGGGAAAACATAGCAACCTCTATCATTGCTGCAGACCAGTAACCCTAACTACAAGAGAATTCTGCAGTTCTTACAGACTTTAAATCCAATTTTGGCAGCTGACTGGAGTCTCAGGGATTGTCCTGTTCCAAAAACAAGAACCCACATTGCCCATCCCTACATCCTCCAGAACCCAAACACGGCCACTACTGAACTGTATTCTGTCTCTGGGCCAGTAGGCATCCATGGATGCTGCCCCAAGCCCCTAGAAGTGTGTGCCTTACAGGGCAGACGAAAGACCCCTGAGCATCTATAGCTGTCAGACTGCAGTGGCCAAGCCCCAAAGCCAGATTTGGAAAGGGAAGCTCCTCTTGGCTCTTGACATTCAGCACCAGCAGCTGCGGGTACACAAACCCCAACAGGACCCAGGGAAGTCCCCTTCTGTGGCTTGTGGCTCAGGTCTCTTGGTGGCCAGTGCATGAAGCCCCTGCATCACACTTTTTCACCCCATGGGACCTCCATGTCCTGCAGCTCAGGGCCTCAGACTGACATTGCACAAGCCCTAGCAGCAACTGCACTCACCCCAAGGGGCATGGGGAGGCTTATCTGCCTTCAACAGCTTCTGGCTCACTAGTGCCAGTGCACAATCCCCAGCATATCCTATGCTCACCCGTGGATCCTGAGTGAAGTCCACTCTGCATCCAGCATCCCTGGAACTGTATCTGTTGGTCCTATAAGCCCCGGAGTCAACCATGTGCACCCTATAGGAGCCAGGGAAGGTCCTATATGCATCCAAATCTTCCAGACCCATGGTTTCCAATGCACAATCCCTAGCATAACCTGTGCTCACCTGGCCACCTCTGTCCACTCCAGATTCAGGCCAGGCCCCATCATGGTTTCCTTGCTGAGCCTGTCCTGCATTTGCATTTAGTGGACATAGGCAGCCATCAAGCCCACCCTGAACATGAGCCAGGCACTGCCACCAGGATCCACACACCCCCGCTGGGACCAAGAAGATTCTCCCCTTGTTCTTGTCACTGCTGCCATTGTTTACAGTAGAAGAAAACATACAGAGACTACACTTCAGCATCCAATCAGAACTAAAGCCAAAATAAGTCTACCAAATCAAGACACATCAGTAAAAATCCCTCAATGCATGAAAGCCACCTTGTAAACATAATCTGGCTGATTTGCCAGACACACAAATATGGACATAGGCCCACAAGAAGCGTGAGAATGCAAGGCAATGTGATGCCCTAAAGGGATATGGAAAGTATCAGACTGTAAAGAAAGGGAGACTGAAGAAATGCCTGACAAAGAACTTGAAAGAATGATCATAAGGATACTCCAAGAGATGCAAGAAAATACAGATAGACAATTTAATTAAATTAGGAAATCAGTGATGACAAGAAAGAAAAGTTTAGCAGAAAGATAGAAATATGGGGGCTGGTGTTGTGACATAGCAGATTAAGTGGCTGCCTAAAACACCTGCTCCATGTGGGCTCTGCCATGAGTCCTGGCTGCTCCACTTCCAATCCAGTTCCCTGCCAATGTGCCTGTGAAAGCAGTGGAAGGTGGCTCAAGTGCTTATGCCCCTGCACCCACGTGGGAGACTCTGAATGGAGTCCCTGGCTCCTGGCTTTGGCCTGTTGCAGTCCTGGCTGTTGTAGCCATTTGGAGAGTGAAACAGCAGATGGAAGAGCTCTGTCTCTCTGTCTCCTCTCTCCGTATTTCTGTCTTTCAAATAAATAAAACATTTTTTAAAAAAAAGATGGAAATGTGGAAAAGGATCCAAACAAATCTGCAAAATGAAGAGCTTAATAAGTCAAATAATAATAAAACCTAGGTGCTGTTTTTGTCATGGTTAACATTTGAATTATAAATAAAAACTCAGAGATTATTCCTAGACAAACACAGGGGGACAAGCAGCAGACTTAAAATTCAAAGACAAGGGTATAAATTCTTGGGCCAGGGCTGTCACTGTGGTGTAGCAGGTAAAGCCACCTCCTGCAGTGCCAGCATCTCATGTGGGTGCCAGTTCAAGTCCCAGCTGCTCCACTTCTGATCCAGCTCTCTGCTATGGCCTGGGAAAGCAGTAGAAGATGGCCCAAGTCCTTGGGCCCCTGTACCTGCATGGGAGACCTGGAAGAAGCCCTTGGCTCCTGGCTTTGGATTGGCCCAGCTCCAGACATTGGGGCCATCTGGGGAGAGAACCAGCAGATGGAAGACCTCTCTCTCTGTCTTTCCTTTGCTCTCTCTGTGACTCTGCCTCTCAAACAAATAAATAAATCTTAAAAACAAAACAAAAACTCTTTATGCTACACGGACCAGGAAACATAATTCTAACAGATCAGGCACGAACCTGTTTCCTACAGCCTGTGATATTGTCCAGCATGGGATGACTTTGCATTTTCTGTCTTCCCAAAGGAGACACAGTTCCAGAGTGCATCTCTGCCCACCACAGGCCCCAGCAGGAGAGGAAGTGGACGGCAGTGCAGGGCTCTGTTGACTAAGGGGCAGCAGATGTCACAGACTGGCCCAGAACCATTCTGACACTCGTATGCCCAGGGCTGGGATGGAGTCACTTCACTCGTCCTTGCTCCACCACACAGCAGGCACACAGGTTGGAAGCGTTCAATGGGTGCTGCGGAGTGAGGGGTCAACCAGAACCCTGGGGTTCCTCATACCTCTCTTCGTGTGTTCTCAGAGGCAGCTTCCAAAGCAGCATGAACTCTTCCGGGATAGATTTATTCAGCTTTGTGATTCATTTATCATTATCACTCAGTTTATTACAAGAGTGCCATCCAATTTTGAGAGTTAATTTGCGAACTCTATTGGGAATGCTGTTTTTTATTTTTTCATTTCACTTTGACATGCTGTCAGTCCCCAATCAGTGATGCAGGGGCAAGGAGGCTCACAGGAGCTCATTCAGAAATCTAGATGGGGGTGCCAGCACTGTGGCTCACTTGGTTAATTCTTCGCCTGCAGCGCCGGCATCCCATATAGGTGCCGGGTTCTAGTCCCGGCTGCTCCTCTTCTAGTCCAGCTCTCTGCTGTGGCCCGGGAGTGCAATGGAGGATGGCCCAAGTCCTTGGGCCCTGCACCCACATGGGAGGCCAGGAGATGCACCTGGCTCCTGGCTTTGGATCAGTGCAGCTCTGGATATAGCGGCCATTTGGTGAACCAACAGAAGGAAGACCTTTCTCTCTCTCTCTCTCTCTCTCTCTCTCTCTCTCTCACTGTCTATAACTCTACCTGTCAAATAAAAAAGAAAGAAGTCTAGATGGGGAGGGGTCTTAATGACCTTTACAGCTGGCATTGGGTGCCTGAATTATTCAATGTCCTTTCCATGTGCCCTCCCCACCCAGCCACTGCAGCCCCTTCCAGGAAGAGCGTGGATTTGAAGCTGGGTCTTTAATTCTTAACCTGCCCTTCTTTCTGCTACATTAAAATTCCTGGGATTCTGTAAGGGACAGGCAGCCATTGGGTAGGGTAATGCACACCATCTCTGTTTAGCTTGGGGTGACAGTTTTGTTCAAGCATCCCTTATGTTGACTGAAATGCTCTTGTGGCTTCTCTCACAATGGTGCGTAGTCCAGCTCCTCTTACCAAGGGGCCAGTTGCTTCCTTGGAATGTCCGTCTTTGTTGTTTTATAATAACTGTCTTTCTAGGGAGTCTTTCCTTCCTCAAGGTGAGATGTCTCATTTTCTTCACCACTTCTATCTTGTTATTTGTTTAAAGATTTATTATGAAAGCCAGAGTTGAGAGACTGAGAGAGAGAGAAATCTTCCATCCAACTGGTCACACTCCAAATGGCTGAAATGGCCGGGGCTGGGCCTGGCTGAAACCAGGAGCCAAGAGCTTCATCTTGGTCTCCCACATGGATTCAGGGGCTCAAGCACTTGGGCCATCTTTCATTGCTTTCTTGGGCACATTGGCAGGGAGCTGGGTTGGAAGTGGAGTAGCCGAGACTCAAACCTGTGGAATACTGGCATTGTAGGCAGTATAGTGAGCTGCTATGCCGCAGTGCCAGCCTCAGTCTGGTCCTCAGGTTCCCTGGGATAATATCACATTTTCTTCCCCCCGTGTTTCTGTGCCAGAATAATTTTCAGCTCAGCTATATGCATTCATACTCTGCATATTCATTTTTCAAATCTCAGGAGCTTAACAAGAGCAAGAAGTGGATCCAAAAATTAATCCATTATTGGGAGACATGGATTATAACAAATACAAAGTAAGTGAAAATATACACAAAGAGGAAAATCTCAGTATGTTTACAGCCTTAAGACATTCATCAGACTGTGACCAAAATTGGACAAGACAAGCATGAAAACTCCTGGGGCTGTAGGGGAGAGAAAGGAGAGAAAAGAGTGCCGTAGCGCTGCTGCCCGAAGCAGCATCCATCACCTGTGAGCATGCAGCCTTGCTGTCTCGGAAGCATGCTGTGGACACAGCAGGTTTTTCTCTGAACCAGTAGCCCTCACTGATCTCTCTCCCTACATTCCTGACATATGCAACTAGTGCCAAATACTTGAAGCAAGCCTGGCCCCTGATAAAATAGGGTTATAATATATCTGGATTTTTAAAAACAAAAAAGCAGAAACTATTTCTCTGTTTCAAGAGTTGGCAAGAAGAAAGAGAGCTGACTTCTTTGTCCCTGACATTGGAAAACCTGACGCATGATCCTGTGGCTGAGCGGGGGAAGAGCACCCCCTGCTGAAAGGTGCACCAAACAGGTGGTTAAAATGACCTGTCAGAAGGAACTCACGAGAAATCAATAACTTTGGTAAAAACTAGGTCAAATTCTGAAACTGCTCAGCCTGAGCCTTGTGCACTGTTCTGGGAGGCCCAAGTCTGAGCCTTTTCAAACCATGTGCACTGAGATCAAGATCAGAAGCCTTTTATATAAACACCAGGCCACTTCTGCATGGGCCTGGTTGTTTCCTGGGGTGTTGGCTGCTCTTTGCACAGGTTTAAAATTCTCAGTGATATCAGGAGGGACCCCAGGAGTCTCACTGGGTGTGCAGAAGTTAGAAGACGATCACACTTCTCAGGTCTGTGGCTGGCAGCCCGTGTGCATCCCTCATCTTTGTGATGCCATGGCCACGAGTGGTCTGCCTTCATTTCTCGTAGCTCTACTCCCTGGCCTCTCACGTGCTTTCATGTTTGCACGTGATGCCGTGGCTGTCTCCTGGTCTGCATCCCTCAGAGGGCAAGCCACCTTCTGGAGCCAGGTCAGCTCCCCTGTGACAGCTTGATTAAGAAAGGCGGACTGTATCTGTTGGAATTTTCACTGTGCAATCAACGCGCCTTGCTCTGAGGCTCTAACTGCGGGTCTTAGCAAGTCACTTGAGCTTCCTAAGCATCACGTTTTCTGTTCAGAGGAATTTTATGCAGGAGTGTATTTTAGTTCCATTCTCGGAGCTCTTAAAAAAGACCCCCCCCCCCCCAGCACACACACACACATACTGTGGAATCAGAATTTTCAGAGGTGGCCTGGGCTCTTGGATTTCACAAAGTTCCATTAGATGCATCTGTTCTGGAACATTCCTTGATGCGTGTCATTCGTTATCAGGCTGTTCTAGAGGCCACATAAGAATGGAGATAAATGTGCATTCTAACAGACAAAGTGCTTTGCTTTGTAGTTATTTTTTCTTTTGGCTTTTTTCACCCCAACACATTGACACTGACACTTTCTGGGTTGTTTTTTTTTTTTTTTTTTTTATTTTTTTTTACAGGCAGAGTGGATAGTGAGAGAGAGAGAGACAGAGAGAAAGGTCTTCCTTTTGCCGTTGGTTCACCCTCCAATGGCCGCCGTGGCCGGCGCGCTGCGGCCGACACACCGCGCTGATCCGATGGCAGGAGCCAGGAGCCAGGTGCTTTTCCTGGTCTCCCATGGGGTGCAGGGCCCAAGCACCTGGGCCATCCTCCACTGCACTCTCTGGCCACAGCAGAGGGCTGGCCTGGAAGAGGGGCAACCGGGACAGAATCCGGTGCCCCGACCGGGACTAGAACCCGGTGTGCCGGCGCCGCTAGGCGGAGGATTAGCCTAGTGAGCCGCGGCGCCGGCCCACTTTCTGGGTTTTGAATCTAAATATCTCTCTCATTTTCATATGTGGGCCCTTTGATCTCCCTTATTCTTTAAATATTTGGTTCAAATATTCTATTCCATCCAAATGTTGTTATTTCGTGCCATTTCATGTTGCTTCATTGTTAAATAATACTGTGTGGTATGTTGTTAGGATCCACATCTATATCATATCAGTACTCTGTCATTAAACCTATCAGGGGTGTTATTATTATTATTTCCATTGTCCAGACAAGGACACAAAAGCTGAGAGAGGTTGCATAAGTCTGTAAGTGTTGGCCAAAGAATATTTTAAAGATTTATTTATTTATTTATTTGAAAGGCAGAGTTAGAGAGAGGCAGAGGCATAGGCAGAAAGAGAGAGACAGATAGAGAGAAAGAGAGGTTTTCCATCCTCTGGTTCACTCCCCAAATGGCCACAATGGCCAGAACTGGGTTGATCCGAAGCCAGAAGCCAGAAGCTTCCTCTGGGTCTCCCATGTGGGTACAGGGGCCCAAGTTCTTGGGCCATTTTCTACTCTTTTCCCAGGCCATAATAGAGATGGATTGGAAGTAGAGCCACTGGGACTCGAACCAGTTCCCATATGGGATGTTGACATCACAGACAGAGGTTTCACCTGCTACACCACAGTGCTGGTCATAGGGGAACCTATATATATCTGGGAATGGATGGAGAATGGCTTACCTACAAGGCTTAACCTACCATGCCACAGTGCCGGCCTCCAGCATAAAGGTTTTACCAGTACACCAATATGCTGCATGTTCAAGGACATGGAACCCTGAGAACAGTCAAAGGGTGCCAAGGCCACAGCTATCTCCTAAATAACACAGATCACAGGGAAGGGAAGAAGCCTTGACAAAGAATAGAGGACCTCACACAAAGAATTTGTTGCCTCATACCTGCTGCCTACCTTTCCCAGCCCTCAGAAATCCAAACTGGCAAAGAAACATTGGTGTTAATCTGAATCTTGTCCAACTCCCCTTGTCTAGACCTAAGTACCTGAAAGGGCTACGTATAATTTTAAGATTTATTTATTTATTTGAATGGCAGAGTGACAAAGAAGGAGGGAGAGAGGGAGAGAAAGAAATCTTTCATGTTCATGTTCACTCTCCAACTGTCTGAAACAACTGGAGCTAGACCAGGCTGAAGCCAGGAGCTAAGAACTCCATCCAGGTTTCCCATATGGATGGAAGGAACCAATATACTTAGACTATCATTCATTGCCTCCCAGGCTCATTAGCAAAAAGTGTATCAGAGTGCAAAGTAGGGGCCAGCGTGTGGTACAGGGGTTTAAACCACCATCTACAAAGCTGAACTCCCTGTGGACACTGATTCATGTCCTGGCTGTTCCATTTCTGAACCAGCTCCCTGCTAATGTGCCAGGGAAAGCAGTGGAATATTGGTGAAGTGCTTGGGTGTCTGCATCCTTGTGAGAAACCTCAAAGAAGCTCCTGGCTCCTGGCTTTGGCCCAGCCCAGACAGGGTCATTGAGGCCATTTAGGGAGTGACCCCGCAGATAGAATCTCTCTCTCTCTCTCTCTCTCTCTCTCTCCTTCCCTCACTCTCTCTCTCTTTCTCTCTCTTTCTCCATAACTCTGCCTTTCAAATAAATACTTTTTAAAAAGAGAAGAAGCACAGAGTAGCCAGACTCAAACTACTCTAATATGGTATGTGGGTATCCCAAGTGATGGCTTAACCCATTGCACTGCAATACTGCTTCCTTCCCCATAAAATTCTTGAGACAATAGAGCTCAGCATCTGATACTGGCAAAACATAAACTTCTAGAATCAGAGCAATGTCTTTCTATTAAATAAAATTGCAAAGGAAGGGATATTTAATTTGTATTCTGAGAATGTTTAATTCAATAAGTATTTCTTCGAACAACATTTTGTAGTTTTATAAAAGAGTAACTGTCTGAAAACAAATAATGCCATAAACAACATTCAAAGAACCAGGGGCACTGGATCCCAAGGGAAGCCATAGCAGAAAAGCCAAAGTCAACAACATCTCCCAAAGCCACAAGAGGGAGAACAGTCAGGAAACAGAAGAAGACGTAGGGAACAAATGCGAAAGATCTTATTTAGATGAAAAATAAAAAGTGGTAGGAGAAAAGTACAAATTAAGGGAAAACAATAAAGGAAGCAAGAGAAGCAATCAAGTTTCTTGATGATTTCAAGGAAAAACATATGTTTCAGCTTTAAAGGATTTCCTAGAGAGCATTTAAAATTAATGAAAAGTCCCATCATACATTCCAATTTTTTAAAGATTTATTTTTTTATTTATTTGAAAGGCAGAGTTACAGAGAGAAGAGGAGACACACACACACACACAGAGGGGGAGAGAGACAGACAGAGACAGAGACAGAGACAGAGAGAGACATCTTCCATTCACTGGTTCATTACCCAAATGGCAGCAACACCTGGGGCTGGGCCAGGCTGAATCCAGGAATAAGGAGCTTCTTCCAGTTCTCCCATGAGGGTGCCAGGGCCCAAGGACTTGGATCTTCTTCTTCTGCTGCAATGCCAGGCACATCAGCAGAGAGCTGGATCAGAAATGGAGCATCCAGGTCGTGAACCAGCACCCATATGGGATGCCTGCCTTGCAGGCGGAGGCTTCATCTGCCGCGCCACAACACCGGCCCCTCTAATTTTTTTAATATGGGTGGGCAGCAGCGAACCTACATGTACTGGGTAGGAATGGGGAATGTTTTACCTACAAGGAAAGAAAAATTAGGTTAGTTTCAGATCATTTCTTATTAATATTAAAAGCCAGAAGAAAATGAGGAAACGTGTGCAGTTTGAAAGAAAAATATCCATACTAGAGACCATTGGGGAAACTCTGCAAGATATTGTTATCGGCAAAGACTTCTTGGAAAAGGCCCCAGAAGCACAGGTAATCAAAGCCAAAATTGACAAATGTGGTTACATCAAGTTGAGAAGCTTCTGCACTACAAAAGAAACATTCAGCAAAGCGAAGAGACAACAAACAGAATGGGAGAGAATTTTTACAAACTATTCAACTAATAAAGAGTTAACATCCAGAATCTATAAGGAGCTCAAGAAATTCAACAAGAACAAAACAAACAACCCAGTCAAGAAATGGGCAAAGGTCTTGAACAGACAGTTTTCAAGAGAGGAGATTCAAATGGCCAACAGACACTTTAGGAAATGCTCAGGGTCGTTAGCTATCAGGGAAATGCAAATCAAAACCGTAATGATGTTTCACCTCATTCCAGTTAGAATGGCTCTCATACAGAAATCAACAAGTGTCAAATGCTGGCAGGATGTGGGGAAGATGGTACCCTGGCCCACTGTTGGTGGGAATGTAAACTGGCACAGCCACTGTGGAAGACAGTATGGAGATACCTCAGAAATCTGAATACAGACCTACTGTATGATCCAGCCATCCCACTCCTGGGAATTTACCCAGACCAAAAGAAATCAGTATATGAAAGAGTTATCTATACCCCTGTGTTCATTGCAGCACAATTCACAATAGTGAAGATATGGGATTAACCCAGATGTCCATTACCTGTTAACTGAATAAAGAAAGTGTGGTATTTATACACTGTGGAGTACTACTCATTTGTAAAGAAAAAAATGAAATCTTGTCTTTTGCAACAAGATGGATGCAACTGGAAACCATTATACTTAGTGAGATAAGCCAGTCCCAAAACGACAGATATCATATGTTTTCCCTGACCTGAGGTAACTAATAGAGTACCTGAAATGAAATGTTTTGGAGTAAAATAGACATTTTGAGGTTCAATGATTGTTTACAGTCCTTGTCTCTTCCATTGAGGAACATGGTTTTTTTTTTTTTCTTCATACTATTTGTTGAATTCTTTTATTTAGTGTAGTTGACTATATGATCATTAGAAAAACTGAAAATAGATCTTTGTTTTTTTTATCTTTTATTTAATGAATATAGATTTCCAAAGTATGACTCATGTGTTACAATGGCTTCCCCCCCCATACCGTCCCTCCCACCCACAACCCTCCCCTTTCCCACTCCCTCTCCCCTTCCATTCACATCAAGATTCATTTTCGATTATCTTAATATACAGAAGATCAGCTTAGTATACCTTAAGTAAGTATTTCAACAGTTTGCTCCCACACAGAAACATAAAGTGAAAAATAATAGATGATTTTTTTTAAATGATGATGAAATCAGATCAGACCTATTGTCATGTTTAATCCCAGTGAGAGTCAAGTTGGGAATTGATAATTTCTTTTTTTCTTTTTTTTTTTTTACAGAACATCAGTTTAGTGTACATTAAGTAAAGATTTCAATCGTTTGCATCCCCATAGAAACACAAAGTGAAATATACTGTTTGAGTACTCGTTATAACATTAAGCCTCAGTGTACAGCACGTTAAGGACAGAGATCCTACATGAGGAGTAAGTGCACAGTGACTCCTGTTGTTGACTTTACAAATTGACACTCCTGTTTATGGCATCAGTAATCTCCCTATGCACCAGTTATGAGTTTCCAAGGCTATGGAAGCCCCTTGAGTTCTCCGACTCTTATCTTGTTTAGACACGGTCATAGTCAAAGTGGAGGTTCTCTCCTCCCTTCAGAGAAAGGCACCTCCCTCTTTGAAGACCTGTTCTTTCCACTGGGATCTCACTCACAGAGATCTTTTTGCCAGAGTGTCTTGGCTTTCCATGCCTGAAATACTCTCATGGGCTTTTCAGCCAGATCCGAGTGCCTTTAGGGCTGATTCTGAGGCCAGAGTGCTATTTAGGACATCCGCCATTCTATGAGTCTGCTGAGTATCTCACTTCCCATGTTGGACCACTCTCCCCTTTATTTATTCTATCGGTTGGTGTTAGCAGATACTAGACTTGTTTATGTGCTCCCTTTGACTCTTAGGAGAGTGAAGAGACAACCGACAGAATGGGAAAAAATATTTGCAAACTATGCAACAGATAAAGGGTTAATAACCAGAATCTACAAAGAGATCAAGAAACTCCACAAAAACAAAACCAACAACCCACTTAAGAGATGGGCCAAGGACTTCAATAGACATTTTTCAAAAGAGGAAATCCAAATGGCCAATAGGCACATGAAAAAATGTTCAAGGTCACTAGCAATCAGGGAAATGCAAATCAAAACCACAATGAGGTTTCACCTCACCCCGGTTAGAATGGCTCACATACAGAAATCTACCAACAACAGATGCTGGCGAGGATGTGGGGAAAAAGGGACACTAACCCACTGTTGGTGGGAATGCAAACTGGTCAAGCCACTATGGAAATCAGTCTGGAGATTCCTCAGAAACCTGAATATAACCCTACCGTTCGACCCAGCCATCCCACTCCTTGGAATTTACCCAAAGGAGTTTAAATTGATAAACAAAAAAGCGGTCTGCACCCTAATGTTTATTGCAGCACAATTCACAATAGCCAAGACCTGGAACCAACCTAAATGCCCATCAATGGTAGACTGGATAAAGAAATTATGGGATATGTATTCTTTAGAGTACTATACCGCAGTAAGAAACAACGAAATCCAGTCATTTGCAACAAAATGGAGGAATCTGGAACACATCATGCTGAGTGAAATAAGCCCGTCCCAAAGGGACAAATACCATATGTTCTCCCTGATCGGTGACAACTGACTGAACACCAAAAAGGAAACCTCCTGAAGTGAAATGGACACTATGAGAATTGGTGACTTGATCAGCATAGCCCTGACTGCTAATGGACAACTTAATACATTATCCCTCATAGTATTTTTTTTATCTGTTCTACTTAATATGACTGGTTTAATTCTGTAATTATCACACAGTTATTCTTAAGTGTTGAAAATTAACTGAAATGTGATCCCTGTTAAACATAAGAGTGGGAATAAGAGAGGGAAGAGATGTATAATTTGGGGCATGCTCGGGCTGACTTGCCCCAATTGGTAGAGTTGGAAACATACCAGGGGATTCCAATTCAATCCCATCAAGGTGGCATGTGCCAATGCCATCTCACTATCCCAAGTGATCAATTTCAGTTCACAATTGATCATAATGAAAATAGATCTTTGTAAAAATTAAAAGTGTAAATGTGAGAAGGAGGAGGAGGAAAGGTTGGAGTGTGGGCGGGAGGGAGAGTAGGGAGGAAGTGTCACTATGTTCCTAAATCTGTGTATTTGAAATGCATGAAACTTGTAAAGCTTCAATAAATTTTTTAAAAAATTAATTTAAAAAATTGCAATTCCTTAATGGAAAAAAGAAAACTACCCAAAGCTAAAAAAAATCTATCAAGTTATTATTTTCACTTACAAGAGTGAGAAAAATATTCTTCCCAAGTAAGAGCTGAAACCCTACATAATATCTATTGTGGGGAGCAACTCGGACTAGACTAAGTTACTGGAATTAAGACTTATTCTATGCATCTGCTCTCCCACAATATGGCGCTGGGAGAGGAGTAAACAGCTTCTACACAGCTGCCTCTTGCCAATTTGATTGACTGAGCTGCAGGAGCTGATCTTGCTCCTGATTGGAGGAGAGCAGTGTACTCGGCGTGTGGGTAGCAGAGTTGGGATTGGCGGAAGAGGACTATAAAGGAGGAGAGAGACAACATGCACCAGGAACATCTAAAGGGAACATCTATCTGAAGGAACACCTGAGCAGCCCCCGAGAGAGCCGGCTGGCGGTGTGCCACTCCCCCACGGAAGTGGGGAAAGTGGCAGGGGGAACCGCCCTTCCACGGAGGTGGAAGGATCGGTAGCCACCCCGGGAAGGACCAGCAGCAAACCTGGGAAGGGCCGAGCAGACAAAAGAACAGTGCAGGGTCCTGTGTCGTTCCTCCGTGAAGAGGGGGAACGACAATCTATCCTTCACAGAAACGTTATTAAAAGTGTGCTCAAAAATAATATAAATGAAACTCTGGAATGGCAATATCCTAGTACTTCAATATTTAATATAAACCTTGCTATGCCTTACCTTTTTTAAAATGGTTCATAAGCGAGGACATTGTTGTACAGCAGGTTATGTCACCACTTATGGCACCAGCAACCCCTATCAGAGTGCTGGTTTGAGACCCAGCTAGTCTGTTTCAGATTCAGCTTGCTGCTAGTGTGCCTGAGAAGGCAGGGGAAGAGTCCCAGGTACTTGAGTCCCTGGCACCCACATGGAGACCAGGAGGGAGTTCCTGGTCTCGTTTTTTTCCCCTTAAGCTTATTTGACATGATTGAGATAACACTTACTAATTAGAATAGTCTATATTTGTATTTTTGTGTTCATCTTAGCAAGTGCTGGTGTCAGGTCTTCACTAATGCCATACAAAGACTGGGGGAGGTTTTCATTTTGTTAACATTCTAGTCTAGGTTGGACAGTTAATAACTCATTCCTGCTTCTGCTCATATCAATAACACATTGAAAAATAGACACTGGAGCTAGGCGGCAGCTGAAATATAGAGTGCACTGATCATTACTGGCAAAACTGCATTGAAGAACAGTCAAAGTGGGATCCTCCTAATTGAACTGAACTGAACAGGAAAATTCTGGGGGGCCATAGCCACTCTCACTGCCACCCCTACACCCACACATACAAGACAGGGAGGACTGCAGAGCCTTGTTTCAAGTAACACTTATTGTGGAATTAGCATATCAAGCTACTTAATATATCATCATCTCACATGCTTATTGTTTTGGTGGTCAGGGCATTTAAAATCTAGTACCTTAGCAAAGTTTAAGTATTCGGTACATCTTTATTAGTTATAGTCACCATAGGGACAGTCAAGCTCCAGAATCTTTCAGTCTATTTAAGTGAAACTTTATACCCTTGGACCAACTTCACCACATAACTCCCCCAATCCTGATTCCCGCTCTCTAGAGATCATCACTCTATTTCTTCTCTTTCATGAGTTCAAATCTTTTAGTTCCCACCATACAATGGGGAAAAGGACAGTCTCCTTAATAAACTGTGCTGAGAAAACTGGATATCCTCATGCAGAAGAATGAAATTGGATCCTTACCTGATCCTATACACAAAAATCAACTGATAATGTGTCAAAGACTTAAATGTAACTATAAAACTACTGTAAGAAAACATATGGGGAAAGTTATTCATCACTGATGTTGACAAATATTTTGAAGACATGACCCTAAAATATAAGCAACAAAAGCAAAAATAAGCAAATGAGATTATATTAAGGTGAAAAGCATATGCACAGCAAACTAATCAGCAAAAGAAAGCCTACAGAATGGGGGAAAATATCCACAAATGATAGATCCAATAAGGGGTTAATATCTGAAATATTTAGGGCACTCAGCTCAATAACAGGAAAACAAATGATCCAGTTTATTTTTTTTTAAGATTTTATTTGTTTACATGAAAGCCAGTTACAGAGAGGCAGAGGCAGAGAAAGAAAGGTTTCCCATTTGCTGGTTCACTCCCCCAGAAGGCTGCAACAGCCAGAGCTGCACCATTCCGAAGCCAGGAGCCTGGAACTTTTTCAAGGTCTCCCACACAGATTCAGGGGCCCAAAGGCTTGGGCCATCCTCCACTGCTTTCCCAGGCCACAGCAGAGAGCTGGATCGGAAGTGGAGCAGCCAGGATTCGAACCGGTGCCCATATGGGATGCTGACGCTGCAGGTGGTAGCCCCACCCACTATGCCACAGTGCCGGCCCCATGATCCAGTTTAAAATGGGCAAAGGCTGGTGGACACTTGGGTTGTTTCCATCTCTTGGCTATTCTGAATAGTGCTACAGAGTCTTCCACAGACTGATTCAATTGCCTTTGGATATAAAAACCCAGTAGCAGGATTTGAGATTATATAAAGACTTTTTAATTTTTTGAGGAGCTTCCCTACCATTTTCCACAATGTTTGTACTACTTCACATCCCCATTAACAGTCCACAAGGGTTTTGTTTCCTCCACATGTTCTTCTTGCCTTTTTTTTATAGCAGCCCCTCTAATTGCAATGAGATTATATCTTATAGTTTTGATTCGCATTTCCCTGGTGATTAGTGATGTTGAGCATCTTTTCACATATCTCTTGGCTATTTGTATATCTTCTTTTGAGAAATATCTGTTTAAACCTACTGCTCAATTTAAAAATAGATTTTTTTCTAGTGAGTTGAGTTCATTTATATTCTTGCTATTAATCCTTTGTCAGCTGTTAACCTGCAAATATCTCCCATTCTGTTAATGGATAAAGGAAATGTGGTACACATACATAATGGAATACTATTCAGCCATAAAAAGGATGAAATGTTGTAATTTGCAGTAACACGGATGGAATTTGAGGTCAGTTAGTTAATTCAAATAAACCAAATATAGAAAGACAAGAACCACATGATCTCACTTGTATGTGGAATCTAAAAAAGTTGATTGCATAGAAATTACATATATAATGGTAGTTATAAGAGACTGTGACATTAGGGAGAGAGAGGGCTGGAGAATGGTTGATTAAAAGGTACTAAGCTGGGGCCAGCGCTGTGGTGTAGCGGGTAAAGCTGCTGCCTGCAGTGCCAGCATCCCATATGGGTGCTGGTTCAAGTCCCGGCTGCTCCACTTGCAATCCCGCTCTCTGCTGTGGCTTGGGAAAGCAGTGGAGGATGGCCCAAGTCCTTGGGCCCCTTCACCCGCATGGGAGACCCAGAAGAAGCTCCTGGTTCCTGGCTTTAGATAGGTGCAGCTCCAGCCATTGCAGCCAACTGGGGAGTGAACCAGTGGATGGAAGACCTCTCTCTCTCTCTCTCTCTCTCTCTCAGCCTCTCTTCCTCTCTCTGTGTAACTTGGACTTTCAAATAAACAAATAAATCTTTAAAAAAAAAAGTACTAAGCTGTAATTCGATAGGAGTGATAAGCTCTGGTGTTCTATTGTAAAATAGAGTGACTATAGATAATGGCAAAATACTGTATATTTCTCTTAAAAATTCTAGGAGAAAAAATTTGAATGTTTTCACCACAAGGAAGTGTTAAATATTTGAGGGCACAGATATGTTTATTCTAATTAGATGTTATACATTGTTTACATGTATAGAAACATCATATGCCAACCATAAATATGTCCAACTGTTATATGTCAGTTAAAATTAAAAATGTAGTGCTTACACACAGTGGGATATTACTGGACCTTATTTTTTTCATTTGTGATAGATACTTTTATTGTGAACTATGTAGATAAAGACATCTAGAATACAATGTATGACTAAGGAACACTCATCTGCCCGTGACTCAGGTCCAATAACTCACTGGTACATGATTAGCCTTTTCATTATTTATTTATCTGTTTGAGAGGTAGAGACAAAGAGAGGGAGAGAGACAGACAGAAAGAGCTCCCTTCATAGCTGAAGGCCTGCCGCAGCCAGGGTTGGGCAAGGCTGCAGCCAGAAGCCTATAACTCAATGAATCCAAGGCTCCCATGTGGATGCAAGGGTCCAATCACCTGAGCCATCCTTGCTGCCTCCCAGGACCCACATTAACAGGAAGCATGGGTCAGAAGCCAGATGTGGGGCTTGAACTTAAGTGCTCTGACATGGGTGCAGACAACCTAAATGCCAGGCTAACCACCCGCCCCTGGTAAATCTGCAAATTATGTGGTGATACCTTCTAGGGATTTTAACTGTCAATCTCTCAGATTACTCTTAAATGTGAGGAGCAGGCCATCCGCCTAGCAGTTAGGATACCTGTATCCCATATCAGAGTGCTACGTTTGATTCCTAGCTCTGGTTCCAGATTCCAGCTTCCTGCCAGTGCAGACCCTGGGAGGCAATGGTGATGGCTCACGTAGTTTCTTTTCTGCCACCTATGTGGGAGAACTGGCTTCAGTTTCCAGTTCCGGCTTCGGACCTAGCCCAGCCCTAACTGTTATGGGCATTTAAGGAGTGAATGGATGGATGGGAGCTCTCTCACACGTGTGCTTCTTACTCTCTGCTTCTCAAATTAATTAACTGGTTCATCAGGTTTTGAAGAAAATTGGTGCTTTTTCGCATATTACTTTCCCTTTAGATTTTCTCTCTGTTTTTGCAATACTTGTTGAAAACTCTGATTATTGAGTTGTCTGCCATTTTCTTATTAATCTGTTCTTTTTTTAATAGTATCTTCTGGATATCAGTCTAGTGTTGTAAAACATCTTCTCTGGCTCTATGGCATGTCTTGTCACACTCTCATTAACACCTTTTGATGGACAGACTTTTTTCAATTTAATATGTTCAAACTTCTCCTTTTGTTGTGCTTAGTACTTTTTGTGTTCTTTTAAGCCTTGCTCACCCTGAGGTATAAAGAAATTCTCCTATTTAACTTATAAAATATGTGTCTGTCTTTTACATTTATGTTCCAAAGCCTCTTAGCACTAGTTTTTGTATGTATTGTGAGATAGGGATCAAGTTCAAAACCATTTACTGAGAATTCTGTCTTTCTCTACAACTCTGCATTGTCACCCACATCACATACCAAGGATCCATACCCACTGGACTCTGTCCTTTGCTTCGCTATTCTAGTTCATTGATTTATATCCCTGTGCTAATGTTACACTTTTAAGAATTGTAATTTTATATTAAGTCTTCCCATTTTGCATCTTCTCCAAAAATATCATGGCTATGCTTGCCTCTTGATATTGTTACATAAATTTTACAGAAAATAATGAACTTACCAAATTCCTTTGGGAACTTTGGGGGGAAATGATTCTTATGAATTTTGATTGAGATTGCAGTTAATTTTAGATGAATTTATAAGAAATGTCAATATGAGGATTTACAACACTGAATGTCCCCACCCGTTGGCATATTTTACTTCTCTGTTCAGTTTAGTCTTCCTTCATGTCTCAATAATATTCTATGGTTGCCAGCAGACCTTGCATTTCTATTGTTAGGTTTGATCCTATGGATATGTAACTTATTATTTTCTTTTTTCTAACTTTTATTTAACAAATTTAAATTTCCAAAGTACAGCTTATGGATTACAATGGCTTTTCCCCCCCATAACTTCCCTCCCACCCACAACCCTCCCATCTTCTGTTCCCTCTCCCATTCCATTCACAGCAAGATTCATTTTTAATTCTCTTTATATACAGAAGATCAGTTTAGTATATATTAAGTGAAGATTTCATCAGTTTGCACCCACACAGAAACACAAAGTGAAAAATACTGTTTGAGTACTAGTTATAGCATTAAATCACAATGTACAGCACATTAAGGACAGAGATCCTACATGGAGAGTAAGTGCACAGTGACTCCTGTTGTTGACTTTACAAATTGACACTCCTGTGTGTGGCATCAGTAATCTCCCTATGCGCTCCAGTCATGAGTTTCCAAGGCTATGGAAGCCCTCTGAGTTCTCCGACTCTTGTCTTGTTTAGACAAGGTCATAGTCAAAGTGGAAGTTCTCTCCTCCCTTCAGAGAAAGGCGCCTCCTTCTTTGATGGCCCGTTCTTTGTATTGCGATCTCACTCACAGAGATCTTTCATTTAGGTTTTGTTTGTTTGTTTGTTTGCCAGAGTGTCTCAGCTTTCCATGCCTAAAATACTCTCATGGGCTCTTCAGCCTGATCCAAATGCCCTAAGGGCTGATTCTGAGGCCAGAGTTCTGTTTAGGACATGTGCCATTCTATGAGTCTGCTGTGTATCCCGCTTCCCATGTTGGATCGTTCTCTCATTTTTTATTCTATCAGTTAGTATTAGCAGACACTAGTCTTATTTATGTGATCCCTTTGACTCTTAGTCCTATCATTATGATCAATTATGAACTGAAACTGATCACTTTGACTAGTGAGATGGCATTGGTACATGCCAACTTGATGGCATTGGATTGGAATCCCCTGGTAGGTTTTTAACTCTACAATTTGGGGCAAGTCAGATTGAACATGTGCCAAACTGTACATCTCCTCCCTCTCTTATTCCCACTCTTATATTTAACAGGGATCACTTTTCAGTTAAATTTAAACACCTAAGAATAATTGTTAATTAAAGAGTTCAACCAATAGTATTAAGTAGAACAAAAAAAATACTAAAGTATTAAGTTGTTCATCAACATTCAGGCAAGGGCTGATCAAGTTCAAGTCATTGTTTCTCATAGTGTCTGTTTCACTTCAACAGGTTTCCTTTTTGGTGCTCGGTTAGTTGTCACTGATCAGGGAGAACATATGATATTTGTTCCTTTGGGATTGGCTTATTTCACTCAGCATGATGTTTTCCAGATTCCTCCATTTTGTTTCAAATGACAGGATTTAATTATTTTTACTGCTGTATAGTATTCTATATAGTACATGTCCCATAATTTCTTTATCCAGTCTACTGTTGATGGGTATTTGGGTTGATTCCTGGTCTTAGCTATTGTGAATTGAGCTGCAATAAATATTAAGGTGCAGACAGCTTTTTTGTTTGCCAGTTTAATTTCCTTTTGGTAAATTCCAAGGAGTGGTATGGCTGGGTTGAACGGTAGGGTTATATTCAGGTTTCTGAGGAATCTCCAGACTGACTTCCATAGTGGCTTAACCAGTTTGCATTCCCACCTACAGTGGGTTAGTGTCCCTTTTTCCTCACATCCTCTCCAGCATCTGTTGTTGGTAGATTTCTGTATGTGAGCCATTCTAACTGGGGTGAGGTGAAACCTCATTGTGGTTTTGATTTGCATTTCCCTGATTGCTAGTGATCCTGAACATTTTTTCATATGTCTGTTGGCCATTTGGATATCCTCTTTTGAGAAGAATGTCTTTGGTATTTTGATTGGTATCGCACTGAATCTATGAATTGCTTTTGGGAGAATGGACCTTTTGATGATATTGATTCTTAAAATCCATGCGCATGGAAGATTTTTCCATTTGTTGGTATTTCTTTCTTTAAGATTTTGTAATTCTCATCAAAGAGATCTTTAACGTCCTTGGTTAAGTTTATTCCAAGGTATTTGATTGTTTTTGTAGCTATTGTGAATGGGATTGATCTTAGAAGTTCTTTCTCAGCCGTGGCATTGCCTGTGTATACAAAGGCTGTTGATTTTTGTTCATTGATTTTCTACCCTGCTACTTTGCCAAACTCTTCTATGAGCTCCAATAGTCTCTTAGTAGAGTTCTTTGGATCCCCTAAATAAAGAATCATATCATTTGCAAAGAGGGATAGTTTGACGTCTTCCTTCCCAATTTGTACCCCTTTAATTTCTTTTTCTTGCCTGATGGCTCTGGATAAGACTTCCAGAACTATATTGAATAGCAGTGGTGAGAGTGGGCATCCCTGTCTGGTACCAGATCTCAGTGAAAATGCTTCCAATTCTTCCCCATTCAATAGGATGCTCTCTGTGGGTTTTTCATAAATTGCTTTGATTGCATTGAGGAATGTTCCTTCTATACCCAATTTGCTTAGAGTTTCATTATGAGAAGGTGTTGAATTTCATCAAATGCTTTCTCTGCATCTATTGAGATAATCATATAATTTTTCTTCTGCAGTCTGTTAATGTGGTGTATCACATTGATTGACTTGCGAACATTGAACCATCCCTGCATACCAGGGATAAATCCCACCTGGTCTGGGTGGATGATTTTTCTGATGTGTTGTTGTGTTCTATTGGCCAGAATTTTATTGAGAATTTTTGCATCTATGTTCATCAGGGATATTGGTCTGTAATTTTCTTTCAATGTTGCATCTTTGTTTCAGGCTTAAATACTAAGGTGATGCTGGCTCTATAGAAAGAATTTGGGAGGATTCGATCTTTTCGATTGTTCTGAATAGTTTGAAGAGAATTGGAGTTAATTCTTCTTAGTCTGCTAGAATTCAGCAGTGAATCCATCCAGTCCTGGACTTTTCTTTGTTGGGAGGGCCTTTATTACTGTTTCAATTTCTGTCTCAGTTATGGGTCTATTTAGGTTTTCTATGTCTTCATGGTTCAACTTAGGTAGGTCGCATGTGTCCAGGAATCTATCCATTTCTGATAGATTTCCCTGTTTGCTGGCATACAACTCTTTGTAGTAATTTCTGATGATTCTTTTTATTTCTGTGGTGTCTGTTGTTACATTTCCTTTTTCATCTCTGATTTTATTAATTTGGGTCTTTTCTCTTCTTTTTTTAGTTAGTTGAGCCAATGTTGTGTCAATTTTGTTTATTTTTCCAGAAAACCAGCTCCTCGTTTGGCTGATTTTGTGTAATGTTTATTTGGATTCAATCCCCTTGATTTCTTCTCTGATTTTAATTATTTCTCTTATCCTACTAGATTTGGGTCTGATTTGCTGCAGTTTTTCTAGATCCTTGAGATGCATTGAAAGCTCATTTATTTGGTGCCTGTCCAATTTCTTGACGTAGGCACCTATTGCTATAAACTTCCATCTTAACACTGCTTTTGCTATATTCCATAAGTTTTGATATGTTGTGTTGTTATCCTCATTTACTTCTAGAAAGTTTTTGATTTCTCTTTTGATTTCTTCTATGACCCAGTGTTCATTCAGGAGCATGTTGTTCAGTCTCCATGTGTTTGCATATGCTCTAGGGAATCCTAAGTTGCTAATTGCCAGCTTCATTCCACTGTGGTCTGAGAAGCTGCATGGTATGATTCTAATTTTTTTGAATTTGCTGAGACTTTCTTTATGGCCTACTATGTGGTCAATCCTAGAGAAGGTTCCATGCACTGCTGAGAAGAATGTTAAATCTTTAGATATAGCATTTAAAGTTCTGTAGATATCTGTTAGATCCTTTTGAGCTATAGTGTCGATTAAATCTGCTGTATCCTTGTTGATCTTCTGTCCTGTTGATCTGTCCACTTCTGAGAGTGGAGTATTGAAGTCCCCCAGTACTACTGTATTGGAGTCTAAGTCTCCCTTTAAGTCTCTTAACATAACTTTTAAATAAACCAGTGCCCTGTAATTAGGTGCATATGCATTGATAATAGTTACATCTCCCTGTTGAATTGATCCCTTAATCATTATATAGTGCCCCTCATTCTCTCTCTTAACAGTTTTTGTCTTAAAGTTTATTTTGTCTGATATTAATATGCCTACACCTGCTTTTTTTTTTTTTTTTGGTTTCTGTTGGCATGGAATATCTTTTTCCAACCTTTCACTTTCAGTATGCATGCATCTTTGTTGGAAAGATGTGTTTCTTGTAAACAGCAAATAAATGTGTTTTGTTCCTTAATCCATTCAGCCAGTCTGTGCCTTTTAACTGGAGAGCTGAGGCCATTAACATTCAATGTGACTATTGATAAGTAGTAACTTTGCCCTGCCATTTTCCCAAAGATATTTCTAATATATGCTTTGAGCTTCCTGTGATCTTTTGATGTGAGGTTTCCTTCCTTTACCTTCTTTCATATTGATGGCCGTGTTCCTGTGTTTCTGTGTGTAACACATCTTTGAGCATCTTTTGCAGAGCCGAACGAGTGATGACAAATTCTTTCAATTTCTGTTTGCTATGAAAGGTCTTTATTTCACCTTCATTCACAAATGAGAGCTTTTCAGGATATAATATTCTGGGCTGACAGTTTTTCTCTCTTCGAACCTGGGCTATATCTCACCATTCCCTCCTAGCCTATAGAGTTTCTGATGAGAAGTCAGCTGTGAGTCTGATTGGAGATCCTCTGAGAGTAATCTGACGTTTCTCTCTTGCACATTTTAGGATCTTTTCTTTATGTTTCACTGTGGAGAGTTTAATTACCACGTGTCGTGGTGAGGATCTCTTTTGGTCATGTTTATTGGGGGTTCTATGAGCTTCCTGTACTTGGATGTCTCTGTTCTCCAAACCCGGGAAGTTTTCTGCTAGTATCTCACTAAAAAGGCCTTCTAATCCTTTCTCCCTCTCCATGCCTTCAGGAACTCCTAGAACCCGAATGTTGGTTTTTTTAATAGTATCTTGTAGATTCCCAACGATAATTTTTAGATTTCTAATTTCCTCTTCTTGTCTTTGGTTTGACAGTATACTTTCCTGTGCTCTGTCTTCTAAGTCCGATATTCTCTCTTCTGCTTCACTGATTGTGTTTTTAAGGCTCTCTAATGCATTTGTCCTTTTGATGTATTGGACTCTTCATTACATTTTTATTTCTCTTCACTATCACAATTTCATATTCTACTAGTTTCTTCATTTCATTTTGATTCCTCCTTAAGATTTCATTTTCATGAGAGAGATTTTCTATCCAGTCCAGTAATGATTTCTGTAGTTCAAGAATTTGTTTTTGAGAACTTCTAAATGTTCTTATCATAAATTTTTTGAAATCCATATCTTGCATTTCTTCTATCTCATCATCTTCATAATGTTGAATTGGGGAGTCTTGTTCATTTGGGGGTGTCATAATGTCTTCCTCGTTGTTGTTTCCTCAGTTTCCACATTTGTTGCTTGGCATTGTGGAGATATTCTTTGGTTTCTTCTTTTTTTTTCCTTGCTGTGATTGTTTTTCTCTTTATACTACAACTCTAGATTAAGTGGACTGTCTGCTTTTGATGGATCCTTAGAGGCTTGTGTTGGGTGTGGCTAGAGAGCTCTGTTCGGTTCTTCAGGGTTAAGGGTGTGCCAAAGGTGACACATCCAGGTTAGGTGTGGTAAATCTTCTCTCTCTCTCTCTTTCTCTGTCTCTCTCTCTCTCTCTTCTTTCTCTCTTTTTTATTCAGAAGGGAAGTAATTCCACACAGCTGAGTGGAATTGAAGGCAGTCAGTGTCTGCGCTCTGGCCCCTGTGGGTATAATATTGGTCTGCTGTGTCCCAAAGGCCACACAAAGGATCTGTTCAGTCCTCAGTGTAAGCTCAAATTCTCCTATAATCTCCCACCAGGTTGCCAAGGTTGCCGAGTTTGTGGCATCTCAGGCACTCCATGTGTTCTCTCACACACCTTGTTTTTTGTTTTTTTTTCACAGTCTCAGTTCATTAGCTCCACACATTCACTAGGTCTTAACCTGCTGTTATTTCTCCCCACCAGAGTCAGGTTTTTCTGCTTGGCTGAGGGTGAGCGCAGCCCAGAGTTGGCACAGCCCAGAGGTGGCACAGCTTTTACTTATGTCCAAAATGGCACCTGCTCTTTGTCTTGCTTGCCTTTGTAAGGTGAGTGGAGAGAGAGAATCATGTCCATACCAGTCCCTTTTATTTTACTTTTTCTCTTCTAGGTATCCTGGTGAACTTTCCCCCACAGGGCTTCAAGCCTCGTTCCCTCTAGACTCTTCCTTCCGCTTCCCCGCCAGTGTCTCAGGCTACTAAGGTTTCGCCTCTCCTCCCTTTCCAGTGCTGGTACGTAGACTTGGCAGATGGTTTCCCAAGCTGTGGGCACCAGTGCCCTCCTCGTAGGTCCACCATGTCCCACTAGTTCCGGAAGAGTTTCCTCTGCAGTTTTTTCCCTAACTCTTCCCTGAAACTACAGGATATCCACTCTTATTAAACTATCTTTTCCCAGACTATCAGTGTGCTCCCTCTCTATTCCACCATTTTGGAGGAAGCCCTATTATTTTCTTATAAAGGTTATGTTTTTAGAATTGCATAGTTGAACTGTTTGCTGTAGGTATATATAAATACATTTGACTTTTGTACATTGATTTTGTATCTTAAAAACTTTCCAAAATTTAAAAGTAATTCTATTATTTCATGATTCTTTTGTGTTTGCTACATATATGCCCAACTACCTATTAATAATAACAGTTTTATTCCTTCTTCTTAGACTTTTTATATTCAGGTTTTCCTTGTCTTGTCTTACCACTCCATCTCCTCAACTTATGAAAAAAAAATTGAAAAAGATTAGATTCCTTCCAGAATATACTGAGTGCTCTTCCCTTCCCTAGCCTCCTTTTGCCTGTTAAAGAGATCAGAACTTTCACTTTGAGTTAAAATATTTCTTTTACTAATTGTTCTGTTTTAAGAAACTTGATCTATATTGGGAAATGGCACATGGTAGAGTCATTGAGAATCAGTATTTTCTTGTACAATCCTTCTTCCCCCAACTTGATCTCTTCTTCCTGATTATTATTTTTATTTAGAAAGTGTGCTTCTTCAAGTCTTTGGCAAGAAGTCCCTGAGTTCACACTTTTTTGAGTTCTTCCAGTGCTTGTTTGTATAAGATCATGGAATCACAATCCTTTCCGGGTGGTATTTCTTAACTATTTCCCCCTATCTTCTAGTCCCAATTGTTACTGATAAGAACTCTTATGCCAACATCATTTTCTTTCCCTTGTATGTAACCCATTTAAAAATGTAAATGAGCTTTTTAATTCCTTTAAATTAAAAGTTTCAAAAAATATTTGTTTTTTTTTCTTTTTTTTTTAAACTTTTATTTAATGAATATAAATTTCCAAAGTACGACTTATGGATTACAATGGCTTCCCCCTCATACCGTCCCTCCCACCCACAACCCTCCCCTTTCCCACTCCCTCTCCCTTTCCATTCACATCAAGATTCATTTTTGATTATCTTAATATACAGAAGATCAGCTTAGTATACATTAAGTATGGATTTCAACAGTTTGCTCCCACACAGAAACATAAAGTGAAAGATAATAGATGATTTTTTTTAAATGATGATGAAATCAGATCAGACCTATTGTCATGTTTAATCCCAGTGAGAGTCAAGTTGGGAGTTGATAATTTCTTTTTTTTTTTTTTATTACAGAGGATCAGTTTAGTATGCATTAAGTAAGGATTTCAACAGTTTGCACCCCCATAGAAACACAAAGTGAAATATATTGTTTGAGTACTCGTTATAGCATTAAATCTCAATGCACAGCACATTAAGGACAGAGATCCTACATGAGGAGTAAGTGCACAGTGACTCCTGTTGTTGACTTTACCAATTGACACTCCTGTCTATGGCATCAGTAATCTCCCTATGCGCTCCAGTCATGAGTTTCCAAGGCTATGGAAGCCCTCTGAGTTCTCCGACTCTTATCTTGTTTAGACAAGGTCATAGTCAAAGTGGAGGTTCTCTCCTCCCTTCAGAGAAAGGTACCTCCTTCTTTGATGACCTGTTTTTCCACTGGGATCTCACTCGCAGAGATCTTTTGCCAGAGTGTCTTGGCTTTCCATGCCTGAAATACTCTCATGGGCTTTTCAGCCAGATCTGAATGCCTTTAGGGCTGATTCTGAGGCCAGAGTGCTATTTAGGACATCTGCCATTCTATGAGTCTGCTGAGTATCTCACTTCCCATGTTGGATCACTCTCCCCTTTATTTACTCCATCGGTTAGCGTTAGCAGGTACTAGACTTGTCTATGTGCTCCCTTTGACTCTTAGTCCTTTCATTATGATCAACTGTGAACTGAAATTGATCACCTGGAACAGTGAGATGGCATTGGTACATGCCACCTCAATGGGATTGAATTGGAATCCCCTGGTATGCTTCCAACTCCACCACGTGGGGCAAGTCAGCCTGAGCATGTCCCAAATTATACATCTCTTCCCTCTCCCATTCCCACTCCCATGTTCAACAGGGATCACATTTCAGTTAATTTTCAACACTTAAGAATAACTGTGCATCAATTACAGAACTAAACCAGTCATATTAAGTAGAACAGATAAAAAAAAACTACTAAGAGGGATAATGTATTAAGTTGTTCATTAACATTCAGGGCGATGCTGATCAAGCCACCGTTTCCCATACTGTCCACCTCACTCCAACAGGTTTCCCTCTTGGTGTTCAGTCAGTCGTCACCGATCAGGGAGAACATATGATATTTGTCCCTTTGGGACTGGCTTATTTCACTCAGCATGATGTGTTCCAGATTCCTCCATTTTGTTGCAAATGACTGGATTTCGTTGTTTCTTACTGCAGTATAGTATTCTAAAGAGTACATATCCCAGAATTTCTTTATCCAGTCTATCGTTGATGGGCATTTAGATTGGTTCCAGGTCTTAGCTATTGTGAATTGAGCTGCAATATACATTAGGGTGCAGACCTCTTTTTTGTTTGCCAATTTAAATTCCTTTGGGTAAATTCCAAGGAGTGGGATGGCTGGGTCGAACGGTAGGGTTATCTTCAGGTTTCTGAGGAATCTCCAGACTGACTTCCATAGTGACTTGACCAGTTTGCATTCCCACCAACAGTGGGTTAGTGTCCCTTTTTCCCCACATCCTCGCCAGCATCTGTTGTTGGTAGATTTCTGCATGTGAGCCATTCTAACCGGGGTGAGGTGAAACCTCATTGTGGTTTTGATTTGCATTTCCCTGATTGCTAATGACCTTGAACATTTTTTCATGTGCCTGTTGGCCATTTGGATTTCCTCTTTTGAAAAATGTCTATTGAGGTCCTTGGCCCATCTCTTAAGTGGGTTGTTTGTTTTGTTTTTGTGGAGTTTCTTGATCTCTTTGTAGATTCTGGTTATTAACCCTTTATCTGTTGCATAGTTTGCAAATATTTTTTCCCATTCTGTCAGTTGTCTCTTCACTCTCCTGACTGTTTCTTTTGCAGTACAGAAACTTCTCAATTTGATGCAATCCCAATAGTTGATTTTTGCTTTGACTGCCTGAGCCTCCCGGGTCTTTTCCAGAAATTCTTTGCCTGTGCCAATATCTTGAAGGGTTTCTCCAATGTTCTCTAGTAACTTGATGGTGTCAGGTCGTAGATTTAGGTCTTTAATCCATGTTGAGTGGATTTTTGTGTAAGGTGTAAGGTAGGGGTCTTGCTTCATGCTTCTGCACGTGGAAATCCAATTTTCCCAGCACCATTTATTGAATAGACTGTCCTTGCTCCAGGAATTAGTTTTAGATCCTTGATCAAATATAAGTTGGCTGTAGATGTTTGGGTTGATTTCTGGTGTTTCAATTCTGTTCCATTGGTCTATCCATCTGTTTCTGTACCAGTACCATGCTGTTTTGATTACAACTGCCCTGTAGTATGTCCTGAAATCTGGTATTGTGATGCCTCCGGCTTTGTTTTTGTTGTACAAGATTGCTTTAGCTATTCGAGGTCTCTTGTGCCTACATATAAATTTCAGCACCATTTTTTCCAGATCTGAGAAGAAGGTCTTCGGTATCTTGATTGGTATTGCATTGAATCTGTAAATTGCTTTTGGGAGAATGGACATTTTGATGATGTTGATTCTTCCAATCCATGAGCATGGAAGATTTTTCCATTTCTTGGTATCCTCTTCTATTTCTTTCTTTAAGGTTTTGTAATTTTCATCGTAGAGATCTTTAACGTCCTTGGTTAAGTTTATTCCAAGGTATTTGATTGTTTTTGTAGCTATTGTGAATGGGATTGATCTTAGAAGTTCTTCCTCAGCCATGGCATTGTCTGTATATACAAAGGCTGTTGATTTTTGTGCATTGATTTTATACCCTGCTACTTTGCCAAACTCTTCTATGAGTTCCAATAGTCTCTTAGTAGAGTTCTTTGGGTCCCCTAAATACAGAATCATGTCATCTGCAAAGAGGGATAGTTTGAGTTCTTCCTTCCCAATTTGTATCCCTTTAATTTCTTTTTCTTGCCTAATAGCTCTGGCTAGAACCTCCAGAACTATATTGAATAGCAGTGGTGAGAGTGGGCATCCCTGTCTGGTCCCAGATCTCAGTGGAAATGCTTCCAACTTTTCCCCATTCAATAGGATGTTGGCTGTGGGTTTTTCATAGATTGCTTTGATTGTATTGAGGAATGTTCCTGCTATACCCAATTTGCTTAGAGTTTTCATCATGAACGGGTGTTGTATTTTATCAAATGCTTTCTCTGCATCTATTGAGATAATCATATGGTTTTTCTTCTGCAGTCTGTTAATGTGGTGTATCACATTGATTGTCTTGCGCACATTAAACCATCCCTGCATACCAGGGATAAATCCCACTTGGTCTGGGTGGATGATCTTTCTGATGTGTTGTTGCATTCTATTGGTGAGAATTTTATTGAGGATTTTTGCATCTATGTTCATCAGGGATATTGGTCTGTAATTCTCTTTCAGTGCTGCATCTTTCTCTGGCTTAGGGATTAAGGTGATGCTGGCTTCATAGAAAGAATTTGGGAGGATTCCCTCTTCTTCGATTGTTCTGAATAGTTTGAGAAGAATTGGAGTTAGTTCTTCTTTAAACGTCTGGTAGAATTCAGCAGTGAATCCATCTGGTCCTGGGCTTTTCTTTGTTGGGAGGGCCTTAATTACTGTTTCAATTTCTGTCTCAGTTATGGGTCTGTTTAGGTTTTCTATGTCTTCCTGGTTCAATTTAGGCAGGTTGCATGTGTCCAGGAATCTATCCATTTCTGATAGGTTTCCCTGTTTGCTGGCATACAAGTCCTCGTAGTAATTTCTGATGATTCTTTTTATTTCTGTGGTGTCTGTTGTTACATTTCCTTTTTCATCTCTGATTTTATTAATTTGGGTCTTTTCTCTTCTTTTTTTAGTTAGTTGGGCCAATGGGGTGTCAATTTTGTTTATTTTTTCAAAAAACCAGCTCCTCATTTGGCTGATTTTTTGTACTGTTTTTCTTGATTCAATCCTGTTGATTTCTTCTCTGATTTTAATTATTTCTCTTCTCCTACTAGATTTGGGTCTGATTTGCTGTAGGTTTTCTAGATCCTTGAGGTGAATTGAAAGCTCATCTATTTGGTGCCTTTCCAATTTCTTGATGTAGGCACCTATTGATATAAACTTTCCTCTTAACACTGCTTTTGCTGCGTCCCATAAGTTTTGGTATGTTGTGCTGTTATCCTCATTTACTTCCAGAAAATTTTTGATTTCTCTTTTGATTTCTTCTATGACCCATTGTTCATTCAGGAGCATGTTGTTCAATCTCCATGTGTTTGCATATGCTCTAGGGATTCCTGAGTTGCTAATTTCCAACTTCATTCCTTTATGGTCTGTGAAGCTGCATGGTATGTTTCTAATTCTTTTGAATTTGCTGAGACTTGCTTTATGGCCTAGTATGTGGTCAATCCTAGAGAAGGTTCCATGTACTGCTGAGAAGAATGTAAACTCTTTAGCTGTTGGATTGAATGTTCTGTATATATCTGTTAGATCCATTTGGGCTATAGTGTCGTTTAAATCTACTGTATCCTTGTTGATCTTCTGTCCTATTGATCTATCTATTTCTGAGAGTGGAGTATTGAAGTCCCCCAGTACTATTGTATTGGGGTCTAAGTCTCCCTTTAAGTCCGTTAATAAATCTTTTAGATAAACTGGTGCCCTGTAATTAGGTGCATATACATTGATAATTGTTATATCTTCCTGTTGAATTGATCCCTTAATCATGATATAGTGTCCCTCTTTGTCTCTCTTAACAGTTTTTGTGGTAAAGTTTATGTTGTCCGATATTAAGATGGCTACGCCCGCTCTTTTTTCATTTCTGTTGGCATGGTATATCTTTTTCCAGCCTTTCACTTTCAGTCTGTATGGATCTTTGTTGGAAAGATGTGTTTCTTGTAAGCAGCAAATAGATGGGTTTTGTTCCTTAACCCAATCAGCCAATCGGTGTCTTTTAACTGGACAGTTCAGGCCATTCACGTTCAATGTGACTAATGATAAGTGGTAACTTTGCCCTGCCATTTGCCAAAGATAAGTTCTAATATATGCTTTGAATTCCCTGTGATCTTTTGCTGTGAGGTTTCCTTCCTTGGTTTCCTTCCTTTACCTTCTTTCATATTGATGACCGTGTTCCTGTGTTTCTGTGTGTAACACATCTTTAAGCATCTTTTGCAGGGCTGGACAAGTGGCAACAAATTCTTTCAATTTCTGTTTGTTATGAAAAGTCTTTATTTCACCTTCATTCACAAATGAGAGCTTTGCAGGATATAATATTCTGGGCTGGCAGTTGTTCTCTCTTAGTACCTGGGCTATATCTCGCCATTCCCTCCTAGCTTGTAGAGTTTCTGATGAGAAGTCAGCTGTGAGTCTGATTGGAGATCCTCTGAGAGTAATCTGACGTTTCTCTCTTGCACATTTTAGGATCTTTTCTTTATGTTTCACTGTGGAGAGTTTAATTACCACGTGTCGTGGTGAGGATCTCTTTTGGTCGTGTTTATTGGGGGTTCTGTGAGCTTCCTGTACTAGGATTTCTCTGTCCTTCTCCAAACCTGGGAAATTTTCTGCTAATATCTCACTAAAAAGGCCTTCTAATCCTTTCTCCCTCTCCATGCCTTCAGGAACTCCTAGAACCCGAATGTTGGGTTTTTTAATAGTATCCTGAAGATTCCCGACAATATGTTTTCGATTTCTAATTTCCTCTTCTTTTCTTTGGTCTGACTGTATCCTTTCCTGTTCTCTGTCTTCTAAGTCCGATATTCTCTCTTCTGCTTCACCCATTCTGTTTTTAAGGCTCTCTATTGTGTTTTTCATTTGATCTATTGAATTCTTCACTTCAGTCACTATCACAGTTTCCTGTTGTACTAGTTGTTTTGTTTCATTTTGATTCCTCCTTAATATTTCATTTTCACAAGAGAGATTTTCTATCTTGTCCATTAAGGATTTGTGTAGTTCAAGAATTTGTTTTTGAGAACTTCTTAATGTTCTTATCAATTTTTTGAGATCTGCTTCTTGCATTTCTTCTATGTCATCATCTTCATTATCTTGAATTGGGGTGTCTTTTTCATTTGAGAGCGTCATGGTGACTTCCTTGTTTTTATTACCTCAGTTTTTGCGTTTGTTATTTGGCATATTGGAGATTGCCTGTATAATTATTTGATTTTTAAACTCAAAACTGTTGATCTCTTTTATAGTTCCAGGAATTTTTAAATGCTTTTTAAAATTCTTTATTTCTTCCATTGTCTTCTCTGGGGTGGCCTTTTTCTCTAATTATATAACCTGTGTCTCACCTCTATAATTTTTTCTAATATTTTCATTAATTTATCTTTTATCATTTTATATTCTGTAGTATATTTTAAGTCCACCTCTGAGATCAATAATTTAGTTTTCAATCCCTCCAACTATTTTTACTCTTTCTAGAGATTGTTTTAATTTCAGAAATAATTCTTAAAGTATTTTTCCCAATTTCTGAAAAGTTATCTCTTACTATCATCTTGAGTCTCATTTAGAATTTATCAGATTTTTCTTTTTTGTTCTCCTTTGTTACTCATTCTAATTGAACCAGCCCCACTTTATTTTGATTTATCAGTATTTATTTCCTAGTATTTTACCCTTTTTTATTTTGGTATTTTTGTTCTTCCAAACATAAGCCTCCACTTAACAAACCAGCTGGAATCCCCTTCACACTGCTAAGGTTGGACCATTGGGGATTTCAGCCTGTCGGTCTCCTTCTAGGTCGGTCTAACAGCTACTGGGATAGGCAGGCTTGGATTCTAAGGCATTTGGGTCCCTGAACTTCTCCTGGTACAATGAGAGAGGAAAGTAGCACTGCAAAAGAACTGGGAACCCCAGGAAGACTGGTGCCACCCAGGAGAGCTGGCATCAGCAGGGTGAGTTTTCTGGTCTGGGAACTATACACTAACTTCAAGGCCAAGTCCCTGAAGGCTTTGCCCCTTGATTTTTGAGATGCAAACCATCACCCAAAGCTGCCAGATCCTAGGCCGTAGCTGAGTCATCTCCATGGAAACTGAGGCTGCAGTTGTGCAGGTGGGACCTCTTCCAGGTTTCCTTTCTTCACTGGACTCTGGCCATATAGTTAAGTCACATGCCAAGTAAGTACTGTGCCAGGAAGTGAGTTCAGAGTGTTTCATTGTACTTTATACTCTTAGAAAATATACTTCATAATTTAGAATTAAAAGGCAAAAATAATTGTGATCTTTAAGAGAGGACTGCTGCATACTTGCAATGACCTCTCATGTGTGTGGCAGAAGACACTGATTCATTACTAGGAGCCAGAAGTGCTCTGGCCCTCATCAGTGATGAAATGAGTACAGGCCTCTTCCCAGCCACCTTGATGAAATCAGTCAACAGGAATGTGAAAATACTTGGTAGGAGGTCAAATCACCATGAGAGTGAAGACTGATGTTCCAATGAATAGCAAGAAGAATTAGAGTTGTAACAAATGAGAAGTGCACCTGCCAGCGGAGCAACAAGCCTCCCTGACATTGGAAGCTTTGGGGAGGAAGTTACACAACCTGCTCTTGGAGACATCTGGGGAGATGGATACACAGGACATTAGAATCATTCACCTCTAAGCCCCATCTCAATTTTCCAAATGTCTGTGACTCATCCAGCATTTGGAAATGTTGTAGGCCTGGGAACAAAACTCCCCTGAAGTTAAACTCAGTTCCATGAACTTGAAATCAAGAACAAATAAGTATTTCAAATTGGGGTAAAATATGGCCTCGATAAATAGTTAATGCACAGATTTCTCCTTCACTAGTATCTCTCTCTCTCTCTCTCTCTCTCTCTCTCTCTCTCTTCACACACACACACACACACACTACAGTGGGAATTCTCCAGTAAAATAACTCACTGCAGCCCATTGGCATCACACTGACAGGCTGAGGGAGAGGTGGATCCCAGATTTAATTAGCAAAATTTGACAAATTCTCTCTTGAGCCCTAGGCTCCAAGCCCACCTGCTCTTGCTGCTTTGTATGCTCAGACTCAAAGTCTCCAATCTGTACCTAGATGTAATATAAATGGATGGGTTTTGTAGGCTACAAATTTTCAAGAAAATCCACCCACGCATGCTCAAATGAAACCTGAACACAAATCATATCTGTCAATTACCATATCCAATATATTCCAAAAACTAATGAGCCTTGTTAAACTTCCTCTGGAAACTGACAGGAGAGCCCCATCTTCCTGAAGCCAAAGCATCAGGATGCACAATGAAAGGAGAAATCCGTCTGGCTCTTGAGGTGTGTTGAATTTGCTTGATTCCTTCACTCAACCAGTGTTTCACCAGCATCCTTTAGAGATTGAGGCACTTGCTTAGCACCATGGAGAGCATCCAGCAAAGAATTCGGGACATGTTTTGCCCCTGGGCTATTATTTATGGTAGCAGGCACCAACACATTATAACAAAGTCGAAAAATAACTGTGACGATTAGAAGTAGGATATTCAGTAGAAGGACTATACCATCAGCAGTGATGAAATAAGCCCAGGCCTCTTGCCAACAACCCTGTGAAAATCAAACAATATGAATGGGAAGGTATTTTGGAGCATGAGAAGAAGGGTCTTTCTTACCGAGAGAATAAGGGACATTTTCCTAAGAGTCGATATTTGAGCTCAGTCTTGAGGAGTGAGAAGAACACGGATAGGCCAGGATGAAGGTGAACCAAGACCTTAGCTGAGAGGCAGGTAAATATGGAAAATGTTCATGAGGCAAGGAGTTAATACACGGCATTTATCCAGTGCTTATTGTATGCCAAGAACTGCACAGAGCTCGTGAAACAAGCTATTTCATTTGATTGAGAAAACTGAGGCATGGAGAGGTTGATCATTTTACTAAGTGTCACACAGCTTGGAAATGATAGAACTGACACAAAGTCTGGTGGTGGTTACAGGAGGATTTGTGAAGCAGCTGATGCTAGATCAGAAGACACTGGTTGCCGAAGTTAGAAGACAAATGGGTCCAGCTCTTGAGATTGTCTCTCCAGACCTGGGCATTCAGTTTGTCTGTTATTGGTTGAATTTTCCACTCATCACAGTGGTTTGGGAAATCCTGAAAAAGTAGATTCTCTCATAGACATGAAAATGGCCAACTTCTGTTATTTCCTTCACCACATGGTTCTTCTCACTGAAGGAAGCAGAACTCTGAGCTGATGTAAGAACGCCTTACTTACTGTAGTTGGAGTAAGAGCCTTGTCTCAGGGTGTGTGACTCCCTGGTCCAGAATGGAGTCCCCACCACTTGCTTCAGACTTGATAAGAAAATCCTATCATGTGTACAATATGATAAGAGAATCCTATCATGTGGACAAGAACAAGGGTCAGCAAGCCAAGTGCACTTGCCACTTGCTTGGTAAGTAAAATTTTTATCAGAACAAAGCCAGACTCACTCATTTCCTTGTTGTCTATGGGTGCTTTCACCAAGTGATGACAGCATTCAGGACCACATGGCTCCCAAGGCCTGAAACATCTGGCCCTTTACAGAGAAAGCTTACTGTGCTCTGAAATGGAAACATTCTAGCACATTCACTTAGAAAGAAATTTGATCATTTAATTCACTCACTGCCCTGCTTTCTGCCATCTCTCCCCACCACCACACCCCATATACACAGGTAGACTGTGAACCCAGGAGAGAAGAGAAACATCATAGAACTGGTTAGGGAGCCTAACCAAGGTCCCCAAACATTGAATTAACTTCTTATTCCACACCAATCTTTAAGACTAAAGTAATTTGCATGCTGAGCAATTACTGCATGACTAATACTAGAGACACTGGGTGCCCAGCACCAGGCTTTCCCAGGATGCTGCAGGGGTAGAAGTAGCAGAAGCTTGATGCCTTCCCATCCTATGGTCTGCACCAGGAATGGCGAGAGACTTTCCAGTGGGGCAGGACCTTGGCAGCCTCAGCCCGGGAGGGACTAGCCTACAGCAGCAAACAGCCCTCTATACTCCCCCAGGGAGGCCCACAGTGGAGGCCGACTCGGTGTTTCCCAGTGAGTCTGGCACCAGCAGTCAGCCCTCCAGACCTGGAAATGATTTCGGCTTTTGTTGATGCCTCAGAGCAGGAGCTGGCTTGCAGTGAGCAGCCGCATGACTCAGAATGCCTCCAGCTCTGCGGGCACAGGGAGTTCTGCACAGCAAGGGAATGGCAGCTTTCTCCCTCCATCACACCCGCAGGCTGGCTGGGCCCTGGCTTCACAAGTAGGCCAGGTGGCATCCTCTCATTATTCAAATGATTCCCCTGCCTTTCTTCTCCTTCAAGTTCAGATAACTAAAGGAGTATAAATGTGGCTCCCCTGAATACTGGCAACAATGGGACCATGTGTGGCAAAGTTCTCAGGGTGTGGCTGAGATTGCGTTGGGGCTGTGTACATGTGTGTTCATGTAAGACATAGGGGCACACGTTTTCAGACAGGAGGGAGATTTTCCCAAACAGGAAAATCTTTGAGGAAATAGCAGAACTTGATTTGCATTTTGTATCAGAAATGTACAAAGAGGCCGGCGCTGAGGCATAGCAGATAAAACTGCCTTCTGCAGTGCAAACATCCATGTGGGTCTGATTCAAGTCCCAGCTGCTCCACTTCTGATCAAGCTCCCTTTTAATACACCTGGGAAGGCAATAGAACATGGTCCAAGTGCTTGGGCCCCTGCACCCACATGGGAGACCCGGAAGAAGCTCTTGGCTCCTGGCTTCAGCCTGGTCCAACCCTGGCTGTTGGGGCTATTTGGGGAGTGAACCAGTGGCTGCAAGATCTGTGTGTGTGTGTGTGTGTGTGTGTGATGTGTGTGTGTATCTGCCTCTCCCTCTCTATATCTCCTCCTTTCAAATAATAAATAAACTTTTTTTAAAAAAAAATCTACAAAATCTTAGAATTAAACTGTCATTTGAGGACCACTAATTCCCAGACAATGCCCAGTGCTAGAAGTGCACCTGCAGCATCTCAAACAGACATGCTCTGCTGAACCTTCCAGGTGGCACTCACCGATTCCCCTGGCAGCCACCTGTGCTCCTACAACTTCAATTGTTCTTTGAATTGAAATGGACTTGTGGTTTCTAGTCCTGTCTCCGAAAGTCCCATGAATGGAGTCTCCGCTCACTTCTCTTTCACCCTGATGGTCTTGGAGTACCCGTGGAAGGCATTCAGGTTCCCTTCCTGCCCCCTCTTCTATTCTCATGGTTATGGAGCAGCGTGGATGGGTGGATGGTGTGTGTGCCTGTATCCGGGAGGGCATGTTCATATGCACACGGATGTACAAGTCAGGATGTGTATGGGCGGGTGGAAAGGAGGAATTTTGACAGTTCTGAAAAAAAACCAGTTGGGAGAAGTGGTTGAAAGCAGGCAGGCTGCATTGCAGAGGGTATTTGATGACCAACTAAAGTGGTTGGGATTTAGGTAGATGCATGGCACAGAGCCTGGACTTTAAAAAGACTATTCTGCCTATTTTGTAAAAGAAATATTTGCAGATCAGAAAAGTCCATTAAGAAAACACCATAAGATCCCAAATGAGAGATGCTGGGGCCTGAGTAAATCAGGGGGCACGACAGAGAGACAAAGATCCTTTCAAGAAACGTTCAGGCGGGAAGCCTGGCAAGACCCAGTGGCTGTTGTGGAGTTTGAGGTGGTGGCGAGAGGGATCGGGGGTGATTCCCAGAGCTTTGGCTGGAAGAGATGAGACACTGAGCAGATGGAAAATCCCCAAAGGCTGCCACCATCAGAAGTTTTTATTCTGCAGTCTCCTCTGACGTTTCCCAAAGGAGTCTCTGCAGAGATAGAAATGATACATTAACCGGGGGAGTTGGCAAGGAGCAAGGGAGAGGAAACACTAATTACAGGCCAAGATAATTAGCCAGCCGGCCTGGGATCAGCTCTTCTGTTGCAGAAAATGGCCAGGGGAGAGTGTGAGGGGAAAAGAGTGGGCAGGATACTTTGCAAATGCTAAGGGAGCAGCTGAGCTCAGACCTCAGTGACACTTGAGTTTGATGTGCTTGGCACTTTGGCTCTAGTTTCTGGAGCCCTTGGGGTGCCGAAAGCACCGCAGCCAGCCGGTCCGTTGTCCAAACGTCACTTATGCCTCTGGGCCACCAATTACCAGGCTCCCCTTTAGCCTTATTGCTGCACTCCATTAGGGACTGGTGGGCGACACGCACAGGAAATGGATCGGAGGCTATTAGACCATTTAGGCTGGGGAAAGGTCAGGTCTTGCCTCTTGGGAGAAAAGCCCAAGCTCTGGCTTTGTAACCTGGTGCTTGAGGCACGACGGGAATCTCAGGGTTTGGAAAGAGGAACAAGTTATTGTGTCAGCCCAGCAGGGTGAGCTTGACCAAGCAAATCATTTCATTTCACAGGACTTCTGTTTGCTTGCCCCTGATGGTGAAGATGAGACGACATCAGAAGCATGGCAGTGAGCAGTGAATGTGTGTGAGGAGTTGCTACTGCATTGTGTTCAGTGTTAACATGAACACTGAGGTGCGTTGCCTGGGAATTACCAACAGAGCGTCTGTGCCATTGCTGCCACTACTAGCTGTATGACACTGAATAAGGCATTTCTTCTCTCCCGGCCTGCTTCTTCCTCTGGAATGTGAAGACTGGCACACATCAGTGGCTCCCATTGAGAAAAGGGCATCAGAATCACCCGTGGAACTTGGTGGAAATGCCCATGTCCTATGCCAACTGGGTTGAGGTAGGTTCTGGGGAAAAGTAGACGCTCATGCCAGTGAGAACCCTTGGAGTGGGTAGTCAGGCCCTGCTCACCTCCCATGTCCACACACCTGCTCCCCACCAGCTGGAATGACTCAAGCCCCACCCTCCAAGGATATGGCTGACCACAGTCCCACGCACTGGGCCTCCGGCTAAGTGACCTCAGGTAGAAGTTCTCAACTTCAGATGCCCCCACTGCCGATCTGACCTCTTGTGTCATCCGTGTCACACTGAAGCCCACTCAGTCTTCAAGATGCGATGCTCGGGGCTGTTGCTGTGGCGTAGTGGGTGAAGCCAATGCCTGCAGTGCCCAGCATCCCACATGGGTTCTGGTTTGAGTCCTGGCTGCTCCACTTCTGATCCAGTTCTCTGCTATGGCCTGGGACAGCAATGGAAGAAAGGCAGAGTTACAGAAAGGCAGAGAGAGAGAGAGAGAGAAAGGTCTTCCATCCGCTGGTCCACTCCCCAGTTGGCCACAATGGCTGGAGCTATACTGATCTGAAGCAAGGAGCCAGGAGCCTTCTCTGGGTCGCCCACATGAGTACAAGGGCCCAAGGACTTGGGCCATACTCTACTGCCTTCCCAAGCCACAGCAGAGAGCTGGATCAGAAGTGGAGCAGCTGGGACTCGAACAGGCACCCACATGGGATGCCAGCACCACAGGCGGCGGCTTCACCTGCTATGCCACAGTGTCGGCACCCAGGTGAAATTAATTTTTTAAAAAAAAGAAAAAGATGTGGTGTTCACCTTGCTTGAGCCGCATGCCCATGTCCAGTCCTACTTGCTTCTCTCAGAGTTTGAAGCTCAGACTGATGGGAAGCGACGTGCTACTGACTAAAAGGTTGCTCTGCTCTGGACAGCACCCTCCTTTTTCATGTCCCCTGCCTTGCAAAGGACCCCCTCCCAGCCTGTCCTTGAACTTCTTCCCCAGGGCCTCCCCAAGGCCTGTTGCATTACAAGCAGGTCACACACACACACACACACACACACACACACACCGTGGGCTGCCTCCTGTGGGCTGAGGGCTCTATTCCTTTCCCTACTCCAACCTCAGTCCTACCCTGTCCTCCTGCAACCCAAGATCATTTTGAGCCAGTTCTGCCCACACCATGAGATCCATGAGATTTCAGGGGTTTCTAACCCCTCCCAGCTGAAGCAGCAAGTTGGCGCTGGACTTTGGGGAAAGCACTGGGTCTCATCCTACTCATCTGTAAAGTAGGAGTGCCGACGTCTGCCTGTAGTGGCATTATCTGGCTCTGTCGCTCTTCTTCACCTAGGAACTAAACCCGTTCCTCCTCCTATCCTGCCATATACCTCAAACGTTTCTTCTTAAGGACTTTCCCCACCGATACCCCCCCATCACTGCCCTGTACTCTGAGAGCAACCCGTACTTTTTCTCTGCAAAGCCTTGCACTTGGGTAGTGGATCATTATCAGTGTGAGGTCTTTCTCTCCTACCTGACCACAAGTTCCATAAGGGCAGGAGCTACCTTGCTCAGTGTTGTTAGATCTCCCTCCCCCTGGCACATAGTAGATAGATTTATCGTGATGACAGGTGGATGACGTGTTGGCCATGCCCAACACACAGCGGGACCTGCCTTGTTATCCCCTCCTCTTCTCCCTGAGTGCATCACTAAGCAGACCCCGGTGGATGGACCCCCCCACCCTGCATAGTGGAGCATAGAGGAGAGTCGGGCTGGTGCTTGAGGTCCATGCCAGTCTTCTTCCTCCTGGGCCCTGTGCGATCCACAACCCAAATGCGGGCCAAAAGCAACCACACGTCTTGTGAGAATGATTCCCATTTCAGCACTGATCAACCTAAAAAGTCTCAATAATAACAGTGTTCCATCTGGAGGTCATTTAAAAAGTACTGGCACCTGGACTGCACCCACAGAGGTCTTTACCTAATGGGTCTGGAAGGTGGCCTGGGCTCTGGGTATTAGTACATAGTCTTCTGGCTGATCCCAACATGCAGCTGTGGGTGAGAACCATCCATCTGAGACCAGCACCGCTTCTCAGCTCTGAAGGCTGAGGCCCAGGAGGGAAAGGAAGCAGCCCAGGAGCCCGCACCAGCTTTGGCAGCATGCGAGTGAGTGCGAAGAGCTAGCTCTCCACCCCTGGCTCCTTCCACTGCGCCAAGTACAAACCGAACGCCCCTCTGTCAGCAGCAGAGGTGGCTTTCCTGGCACCAGACAAGGCTGGGGGCAGAGAGCTTGTTTTCTCCACCCCCGGAAGATCTGTTACTAAAAGCCTGTTTATGCAAGAAGGGGATAATTAAAAATGAATGAGCATAATGCTTTTACCACAATGAATATTAATTAAAGGTAAACACAGCATCAATATTCATTTAGAGAAAGATGGAGACTGAAAGGCAGACTGCTCAGACTGGGGTTGTCAATCACATTACATAGCAATGAGCTCACAGGGGCCCAGCTATAGACCAGGGCTTGATTTTCCTCAACTGCTCCTGGAGTTCAGAAGGGAGCCCAGATGCAAATCTGCCACCAGGTTAGACTCTGTGACTGTGCACGGCTACTAAGATACTGGCTGCTTTGTTCAGGGTACAGGCCTCATGGGTGTGAGCTGAAGACGTTTTCGTGCAGCATCAGGACGAGGGAGGGGGACTGGCCGCATCAGCCTTCCTGGAAAGAGAGGGACCAGAGAAATCCAGGGACCAGCCCTTCTGTTGTTCTGATGGTAAAGGCACAACTCTTCCCAGGGAATAACCCCAAGGCTGCTGCAGGTCCCCAGACCTAATAAATTGCACTCAAACTGGGAGATACTTTGAAAATGCACATGGCCGGGACATATGTTGGTGGCACAGTAGGTTAACTGTCACTGCTGATGCCAGCATCGCATATGGGTGCCAGTTCAAATTCTGGCTGCTCCATTTCTGATCCAGCTCCCACTAATGTGCCTGGCAAAGCAGCAAAAGATGGTCCAAGTGCTTGGACCCTGCACCCATGTGGGAGACCCAGATGGACTTCCAGGCTCCTGGCTTCAGCCTGACACAGCCCTGATTGTTGTAGCCAACCAGTGGATGGAAGATCTCTGTGTCTCGCTCTCTCACTAACTCTACCTTTCAAATAAATAAATCTGTAAAAATGCACCTTACTAGGCCTCATCCTGGATTTAATCAAAATCTTCTGAGCAGGAGCCTGGGAATAAGACGACTCAAGAGTTTGGACCCCTGCACCTATGTGGGAGTTCCTAGCTCCTGGCTTCAATCTAGTTAGCCCCAATTATTGCAGTCATTTGTGGAGTGAGCCAGTGAATGGAAAGTCTCTCTCTGTCTCTCCCTCTCTCACTCTCTGTCACCCTGCATTTCAAATAAAATAAGTAAATCTTTTTCAAAAAGTTCATTATTCTGCCTCTCCTTATTCCAGGGTGAATATATGTACGCCCTAGTAATTTAGCGTGCATGGTCAACTACTTATGTAACACGTTTTCCAAACGACCTGACTGACACTCAATAGATGAGTTACTGAGCACAATGTACGACTGTCACCAAACGTCATGCACTCTTCCCTTATTTCCTCTTTCTCCACTCTTCTTTCTTTTTTAAACTGTTTGTTCTTATTTGAAAGGCAGAGTTAGAGAGAGAGAGAGAGAGAGAGAAGTCTTCTATCCACTGGTTCACTCCTCAAATGGCCACAATGGCTGGGGCTGGGGCTGGGCCAGGCAGAACCAGGAGGCAGGAGCTTATTCCAGGTTTCCCATGTGGGTACCTGGGCCCAAGGACTTGAGTCATCTTCTGCTGCTTTGCCAGGCGCATTTAGCAGGGAGCCGGATTGGAAGTGGAACAGCCAGGACTCGAACCAGTGCCTGTATATGGCATGCCAGCATCACAAGCATCACATTGTGGCTATCCACAATGCCAGCCCCTTCTCTTTCTTTCTTTAAGATCAGATTTTGAGTAGGAATAGGTCTTAGAAGCTATTTACTTATGAACTCTCAGTTTCACATTTTTAATGTTAATGCACTAATACTATAAGGTTAATTAAAAGCTTCACATTGTAGGAAATATGGGAAGTACAGAATAGGTAAAACAACGTAAAGAAACCATCACGCACAAACCGCTCACCAGAGACAGTTAGCAACATTGGCTCCCTGTTTGGGAACTGCAGCTCAGGAGGTGGAGTGGGAGGCCAGCGTCCAGTCGTTGGGCAAGCCTCCTTCCCTCCCAAGCAGAATGGTTTTGATTTTCTCTATAGACTGGAAGAACACAGGCTTGCCTACAAGCTGGGCAGGGTTATTTTCTCATACAAGATGCCTGGAAGAGCCCTCAGTTGCACCTGCTCGTGCCCTCTTCCCTGTCCACAGGCAAGCCAGTGATGGCGTCTGTCTCCTGAATTTCACAGCCTCTCCGAGCTGAAGAAATCATTTGTTTCCTCGCTTGTCTTAAAGTATTAGTGCAGTCAGAACTGTTATTACAGGTGTGGAGACCCTGCCTGCTAAGACCAGTCTCAGGAACAGAGCCAGGGGCATTGTCAATTACATCCACCCTCAGTATCCACAGGGGACTGATTCCAAAATAGGTGGCTGCTCAGTCCCTTATATTATTTAATTATTTGACAGGCAGAGCAAAGAGGGTGGGGTGGGGGCAGAGAGCAAGGAAGGAAGAAAGGAAAGAAAGGGAGGGAGGGAGAGAGAGAGAGGAGTGGTCATCCATTCCCTGGTTCACTCCCCAGACAGCTGCAGCCCTGCCCTGGCCCAAGCCAGGACTGGGAATTCCATCCTGGTCTCCCATGTGTCAGGGGCCCAATGACTTGAACCATCTCCACATTGTCTCCCCAGGTGCATTCACAGGAAGCTGGATCAGAAGCAGAGCAGACAGGACTGGAACCAGGACTCCTGGCTTCACTGGCTGTCACAATGCCAGCCCCATCAGGTCCATTATAAAAATGCATAGTATTTGCATATAACCTTTGCATAGCCCCCTGTGTACTTTAAATCATCTTGAGATGACTCACTGTACCCAATACAATGTAAATGCTGAGTAAATAGTCACTACACTATAGTATTTGGGGAATGATGACCAAAAATAATATCTGCACGTGTCCATATACAGGCAAATTTTTCCCAAGAACTTTGATCCACAGTTGGTGAAAAAAGGACATGGAACCCATGGGTGTAGAGGGTCAACTTTTCCCCTGCAATCTCTGGAAAATTCCTCTTAGCACCCCCACCTCTGCTCAGCAAGTCCACAGGGACCAACTATTTAACATTCCAATCCCTGCTCTCAAACACCTCTCTCTCCTCCCTTTGCCCCACCACCTCCTGAATGAATAAAATGCACTGTGGTTATCATTTGTTGTCTGTCTCCCTTTGCCAGAATGCAAGCCCTGGTTTTTCTGTCTTATTTGCTTAAACACATAATAAGCACTCAATACACATTCTTATGTGTGTGTGTGTGTTTGTGTGTGTGTGTGTGTGTGTGTAGATAGAAGAATGAATGACTCTAAACATTTAAAATGCTATCTGGTACCAAGTTAACAATAATCCTTAACTATCATCGGTGTTATCAGCCCCATTTTTCCAGTCAGGGTTTACAGAACTTGGCAGGCAGAGCACCCTTGCGGGAGAGATGGTGCGTGTGGGGAAGGCAGGGAGCCCTGGCGGCTTAGGGGAGCTTGTGCCCAGACTCGCTGATTTCCTGTTGACTCTGCCTGGCTCCGCTTTCCTGCAGCCGTTGGCTGCTGCCCGCCCTGGATGGCTCCCTTGGCCCCTGGCTGTCAGGGCTCTGCGGCCATCACTGCTCTGAGCTTCTCAGGAGAAGCTGGGGCCCCATTTAGTTGTCAAGAAATCAAAACTGAAGATGTCCCCCAAATCTCAGCCTATCTCTGAAAAACCCCCATTTTCCAGGATCTTTCCATCTCAGGGAGTAAATAAGAGAATTCAGCCCAAGCCCAAGAGCTGGTCATGGTGAACCCTGCAGAGCAAAGTGCAGCCAGAGACTGCAGCGAGGGTCAGTGGAGAATGCAAACAGGTGCTGTGGATTTATATATTTTTTAAAAGATTTACTTATTTATTTATTGGAAAGGCAGAGTTACGAGGTGGGGTGGGGGGAGACAGAGAGAGATCTTCCCTCCGCTGAGCCACCCCTCGCCAGGGGGAGGGGAACCATCAGAACGTCTCTGTGCCCTGATGGGGTTGAGAGTATGAGGGGTGGGGGGTGCTGCAGGCTGCACGGAGCTCTGCTGTACGTGAACGTTGCCCGAATGTCTGCTTGGAACCAGAACCAATGCCTGTTTTTCCGTTTCTTTTTCCAAAATACAAGAGGCGGATTCGTCCTGAGTCCCTAATCATCGGTCCCGCCTCCCCCTGCCCTTTCACTCTGCCCAGGCTGCTGAGTAATTCTCACAGAGCAGAACAGGGCTCGAGTTTGACAGGCTGTTAAACAAAGATGCAGACCATGCCCTCCACTCCTACAGCCTCTCCCCAGGGAGCACAGACCGACCCTCTGCATCCCAGGGCCCTTGAGAGCCACGGGTAGGAGGGGGTGGGCGTTTCAATGACTCAGAGTGGCAGAGGGGAGCCTGGGGATGATATTTTACATCTTCAAACACCTGGGGCATGGGGAGGCCCAGACGGTCCCCTAGAGTCTCCTGGGCAGGTGGACTTCAGGAAGCTGCCCAGCTGTAGCCAGGCCTCTGACAGCTCCTCCTCCCCACCCCCTCGGAGGAGGGGATTTGGTGGGGTCAAAAGGAGGTCAGAGTTGGGAGCAGGAGTCGAGGGGCCCCCAGATCCCCATTACTAATACTGGTTTACTGTAATCATTCCACCAATGCTCAAGGGAGTGCTGCACCATGTGCAGCGGGCAGAGCAAGTGGGAGTCATGAAGTGGCTATGTTTGGGGGATCAGTTCTGGGGGGCTCAGGGCACTGGGGGAAAAGCCAGACTGCAGCCAGTGCCCCGGGGTCAGGGCCCCACGTGAACTTAGTGATGGCTGGGAGAGATCCGGGTGCTCCGCCCTGGGCCCCAAGAGCACCTCCGCACGTGGGGGCTCAGGGCAGTACTGACACTGCGCTGGGAAAGGCGTTGTGTTACAGTCTCTGGTGGACTCCCAGCTGCTAATCATGGCACAGCCCCATCAGAGGGTGTCAGGAAATGCACCCGGAGGCCATGTGGGAAGCCTTTGAAAAGGTAAAGGATGCCCGTCACAGGACCTGGCCTGGGGACCCCGTCAGAACGTGAGGGTCCCAGCCTCTCTCCAGACAAGCGGGGGAAGGGGATGGAGCAGCAGGCTGAGTCAGCAGGAAGGCTGCACCTGTCATTTCTCATAAGCCCACATGCCACCTGCACGGTTCTGCTGCTCAGGGCTGGGCTGGCCCAGGCGAGATGGGCTCACTTATGTCTCTCTGGCCAGTCAGCTCTCCTCACAGCTCCATCAACTTTCCCCGGCAGCCCAGGCCAAGCACAGTCTCACAGCAGCAGCGGCGGAGAGCCCAGAGAGGAACCAAGCATTCTGTAAAACCTCTGCTTGCCTGGGGATTGCCACAGTCGCATCACCCACTGCACGCCTCCAGCCAAGCCCCAAATCCCTGTGAAAGACAAGAGCAGAGGGCATGGATGCAGGGAGGGAGGCACTCACGCGAACGCGATTGCTCCTCTCCCGGGAGAGCGGACGGACCAGGGAGCCGCTGGCAGGAGCAGAAAGGCCTGAAATCAGCAGTGATCCCAACGCCACTCCAAACCTTGGTCTAGTTGGGAGGGCTTGGAGCAAAGGAAAGGCTTAGCTTCTGCCGGCGCCACGGCTCACTAGGCTAAACCTCCACCTGTGGCGCCGGCACCCGGGGGTTCTAGTCCCGATTGGGGTGCCAGATTCTGTCCCGGTTGCTCCTCTTCCATTCCAGCTCTCTGCTGTGGCCAGGGAGTGCAGTGGAGGATGGCCCAGGTGCTTGGGCCCTGCACCCACATGGGAGACCAGGAGGAAGCACCTGGCTCCTGGCTTCAGATCGGCACAACAACGCCGGCCTTAGCAGCCATTTGGGGGGTTGAACCAACAGAAGGAAGACCTTTCTCTCTCTCTCTCACTGTCTAACTCTGCCTGTCAAAAAGAAAAAAAAATAGGAAAGGCTTAGCTTCAGGCAAGCTGCAGTTGGTCCTTGCATAGGGTTGGATGGCCCCACCCCAAGGGACCAGGAAGTAAGATGGAACCTGGCACCTGCATCGCACAGAGCCAGGGAGGAGGAGGCAAAGCCAGCTGGAGACCCCGGGGGAGGGAGTGCGGGGCACGCTGTTTCTGGAGAGGGGAATTCAGAGCTTCCCACTGCTTTTACTGAAAACACATCTCGTTTTGTGTGGCTTATTATTTTCCTTTTTATTTCTCCTCATTAATTAGCAAAGTGCTCCTTCTCAATGCCCCAGTGAATCGATTATGCTAAAGAAAACAAAAGACAGGGCTGGCGTGGTGGCCCAGCAGACTAAGCGACCAGTTGGCGACTCTGACCTCCCATACCAGAGCACTGGTTTGTGTCCCTGCTGCTCCACTTCCAGTCCAGTTCCCTGCTAATGCCCTTGGAAAAGCAGTGAACAATGGTCCACGTACTGGGGCCCAGGCCACGCAGGTGAGAGACCCAGATTAGAGTTCCTGGCTCCTGGCTTCGAACTGGCCCAGCCCTGGCATTTGGGCAGTGAACCAGCAGACAGAAGATCTCCTCTCTCCCTCTGTCTCTCTGTAACTTTGCCTTTCTAATAAATAAATTCTTTCTTTAAAAAAAAGATTTATTATTTATTTGTTTGAAAGAGTTACAGAAAGAGGGAGAGAGAGAGAGAGGGAGAGAGAGGGGGAGAGAGAGGGGGAGAGAGATCTTCCATCTGGGTATATCCTGCAGATGGGCCAGGTCAAAGCCAGAAGCCATGAGCTTCATCTGGGTCTCCCGTGTAGATAGCAGGGGCCCAAGCACTAGGGCCATCTTCCACTGCTCTTCCCAGGCCATTAGCTGGATTGGAAGTGGAGCAGCTGAGACAGGAACCAGCGTCCTTATGGGACGCGCGCATCGTGGTCTCGGCTCTACCACCTACACCACAATGCCAACTCCATCAAATAAATAAATCTTTTTTTTTTTTTTTTTTTGGACAGGCAGAGTGGACAGTGAGAGAGAGAGACAGAGAAAGGTCTTCCTTTGCCGTTGGTTCACCCTCCAATGGCCACCACGGCTGGCGCGCTGCGGCCGGCGCACCGTGCTGATCCGAAGGCAGGAGCCAGGTGCTTCTCCTGGTCTCCCATGGGGTGCAGGGCCCAAGTACTTGGGCCATCCTCCACTGCACTCCCGGACCACAGCAGAGAGCTGGCCTAGAAGAGGGGCAACCGGGACAGAATCCAGCGCCCCGATCGGGACTAGAACCAAGTGTGCCGGCGCCACAGGCGGAGGATTAGCCTAGTGAGCCACGGCGCTAGCATAAATAAATCTTAAAAAGAAAGGAAGCAAAGAGAAAGGAATGGAGGGGGAAAGAGAAGAGGGGAGGAGATACAGGAGGAGATAAATGGTGAGGCTGTCACGTGATGCCGCTGCCACCGGCAAATGGAAGTGTTGAGGACAGTGGGATAGGAGGGAGAGCCCCCTGAGGGACGTGAGCTCGCGGGTGCCCTGGGCTGCTGGGGCATCAGCACCATCCTGCGTACCTCCTCTGAAGACCCCACTCTTCTGTCCAAATCTCCTCGGAGGGCTTTATGTTCTGTCTGATGACAGAAGTCCCAATCCCGCCACCGTGTTTCAGGAGAAGGACTGGGGCGGGGGGGAGGACAGGCAATGGCCAGCCCCACGCCAGCCCCCTCGCCCAGGGCTGAGCTGCAGTGGCTCCGCTTGCTGCCGTCTTTCCCCGCACTAGTGCTGTTGGCAGCCCCAAGTCTGTATTCGCTGCCGCATAGGCCGTCACATCATTGCAACAAACAGCAGGAAGGGCGTCTCGGCCCAGCGCATGGTAGTTCAGAGAAGGGGTTCAGATTGCTTTCGGATGGGATTGTCAAGCGACCGTGAGCTTCAGCTTCATCGGGGCAGAAGTTGTGTCTGTCTCAGTTGCTGTAGCCACAGTGCTTGGGGCAGAAACAGGAGCTCAATGCGTATTTGTTAAATAAACGAATCCTATGAGAGCAAGAATGGTGATCATTACCCCAGCTTATATCTGAGACTCAGAGTCCCACAGTTAATAAATGGCAGAGCCAAGACCAGACCAGAAGGCCTAGTCTCAAGGTCATTGCTGGTTCTTTTGTCCTGTGAGGCTCGCAGGACACTGACTTCAGGACACAAAGAACCCCACCCGCATGAGGGGTTGGAGCAGCTGTACGGTGAAGAGAAAAGCGGGCAGAATCTCTGGCATAGATTTAGAGAGAAGACTCAGGACAGAGATGCGGATGCCTCCCCAGCCAGCCGGGGCACCTACCCAGCAGGCAGGCCCTGGCTGGACACATGCCTGGCTCTTCAGTCTCCCTGGAGAAGAGCTTCAGAACGCAGGGCCCATGGACCACAGTGCATAAAGGGAAGTCCGGATGCAGTGGGTGCTTCCCTAGGTGGGTATCATCACCTCCACCCCCAGTCTTCGCAGTGAGGAAGCTGCTGATGTGCGTGGCTGCTCATGCAGCACGACCATGAGCTATCGGGAGATGCAAGCCATGAGGAATCGTAGGTGGGCCACAGCCTGGGCCCCCGGGCCAAAGGCAAGAGGAGCTTCGGAAATGGCAGGTATATCATGAGCATGCTGGGAGAGAGGGTGTGGAGCAGATAGTCCCTCTAGGTGCCGGACCCCATATTCTTCCATGGGTCCAGTATATGGGATCTGAACCCATCTGGGGTCAGGGAGTTAAGGAGGACAGAGGACGGCCTCCAAAATGCAGCAACAAGCTTGTGTGTTTGAAGACAATTAATGACTCATTTCATTGTGTTCCAAAACAGGGGTTTTTTTTATGGGATAAGCTGCCCCTATATCTCAGAAGAGCCTTACACGTAGGTGTGGGGCTGGTGGCTTCCATTAGCCCAAAATTGTAATGGCTCACCCCCAGGATGAGGTTGAAGTAACAGACAGGGCCACGTTTGTGCTAAAAGAGATCCTATAGTGTCATCTGGTGGCTAGTATTTGTTACTGCATGTTCCACAACATAATGTATCTAATTTATATTTCTGGTCTTTTCAAGGAATCCAAAGCGGCAATCAGTTTCGAGTCCTCTTTTTGCTTACGTGTGAGCCGGAGCCCAGGGATTGTCCAGTGACTATGCCATATTACCTGTCAGTGACATGGCCGAGACCAGGGCTGGGACATTCTTTGTTATCTTTGTTATAACTTTGCTGCTTCCCTGGGACAGGTGGAATTCTCCATCTGAACCAGGCTCTGGGCTGACTGTCCCTCCTCTTTTCTGCCACAGGTCCCTGCAGTCCCCTCTGTAACAATATCTTCCACCCCAGGTTGTCATTAACCTCAACCAGGTGTGCTTCCCTCAACCAGGGACCCCCGAGGATGGACAGCGTTTGCACGCTGGGGCCCATCCCGGAACGTGAAAGCCATCAGTGAGGAAGCAGTGCAGCAGGCATCTGGGCCTGCAGCCCCTCGCTGCACCGGTCACCATGACCACCTGCCTTCCTCTTGCAGGCTATGGAGTCCCAGTGTTTCTGGGGTCCTGGGGAGAAGAAGACATGGTTGCCATCATGCCAAGTTCATGCTCAGGTCGGAGGACCAGCAAGTCAGTCAGTGGGAGAGTTTTATGCCTTTACAATAGAGAGAAGGCACTGGGGTGAGAACAGGGGCTGCCAGGCCCAGAGGTGTGAGCAAGCAAATAGGCCAAGGATACATCTGGAATATACAGCACATTGTGGGCGGCCTGGGGCCAAGTCACAAAGGAATGAGAGCCCCATGAAGGACTCAAAGAGGAGAGCAATGAGACGGGCTGGGAGCAGCAGTGCCGGGGCAGGGTGAGCTGGGAAACATCAGAGAGGGGTCCAGGAGGAGGCCGCAGGATCTGCAGGAGAGCGGGTTCATCATGCAGATTCAGTTTATCATGTGAACTCCACTACCACAGCCCCAGACTGGAGCCCTTGGAATTTGTACCTTCAGTGAGCACGAAGCCCTTTGGGTGCTTCTGATGCCCATAGTTCACAGAGTACCCTTGAAGAACCACAGGAAAAGAGGGAGAGGAGAGAGCTGAAGACAGAGGCAGCGTGCAAGGATGGGACATCAAAGAGCATCCCATCGCCTGATGCGAGCTGAGAAGGAACAGTCAGAAGAGCGGGAAGGGAAGGGGCTGGAGCCGTGTCCGGAAGACTAACGAGACATTTCCCTAAGAAGGGCGGGAGAGTTCACAAGGGCAAACTCAACAGGAGAGTGAATTAGGTCTGAGCAGAAGGGGATTGTTTGAGGGTGGGCATTGTAGCAAGCTGAGCTCCATTTGGGATGCTGGCTGCCCATATCAGAGTGCCTGGTTCAAATCCTGGCTACTCCACTCCAGACCCAGCTCCTCAGTAATGCATCCTGGCAGGGCAGAAGAAAATGCCCAAATACTCGTGTCCCTGCCACCCATGCAGGAAACCTAGGAGTGCCAGGTTCCTGCCTCCAGCCTGGTCCAGCCCCAGTTGTGGCAAGCATCTGGATAGTGAACCGGAAGATGGAAATCTCCGTTGCTCCCTTGCTGCTTCTCTCTGTCGTTCTACCTTTCAAGTAGATGAAAATAATTTTAAAAGGGGGGGATTGTTTGGATTCAAGCAACCACAGTGTCCTTTCCCGGGGCAGGTGCATAGAGGAAGGGGTTTGCAAGTTCCCTTAAAGGGCAAGAAAATAGAAACTAAAACAAATGTCATAAATAAGAAAACCTGAGCCAATATAAATCTAGGATAATCAGTCTTGAACGACCCAATGAAGAGTTGAAAATACATTTATTGAGAGTCTAAAGAGCTATAAATTGGCTTCTATCAGGTGGATGTAAATTCTGTAGTTGGTTTAAAATTAGCTGGCAACTATAAGAGGGTGAGTTGACCCCATAGCAGCCACTAAGCAGCTGATGTTTCCCAATTGACTAAGAAGGGATGGCCGGCGCCACGGCTCAATAGGCTAATCCTCCACCTAGCGGCACCGGCACACCGGGTTCTAGTCCTGGTCGGGGCGCCGGATTCTGTCCCGGTTGCCCCTCTTCCAGGCCAGCTCTCTGCTGTGGTCAGGGAGTGCAGTGGAGGATGGCCCAAGTGCTTGGACCCTGCACCCCAGGGGAGACCAGGAGAAGCACCTGGCTCCTGGCTTCTGATCAGCACAGCACGCCGGCCACGGTGGCCATTGGAGGGTGAACCAACGGCAAAGGAAGACCTTTCTCTCTGTCTCTCTCTCTCACTGTCCACTCTGCCTGTCCAAAAAAAAAAAAAAAAAAAGGGTTATGAGGCTTTTGAAAGTCAAGAATTGGAGTTATCGCTGCAGGTTCTAGGGAGTTTGCAGAGTTCTGGCACCAAACAGTACTCCACTCCTTACTAAACTCCGAAGGCCAGGAAGGCGAGAGCCATGACACTTGAGACAACACAGTCTCTGCTTCTTTTTATAACGCTTCTGAGAAGTCACCTCTTTGCAACCCTCAGCGTTTCAGCTACGGTGGAAATCAGATCCTTTGTGATCTTCCTCAAATTGATCACACCAAAGGACGTAGTCACAGCGCAGGCTCGTAAACCTTTCCAACCACCTGGAGAAACAGAACAGCAGGGCAGTGGTCAAGGAGTTGATCTGAAATCAATTAGGACAACAGTGGACTAGGTTAGAGGAGGCTGCTTCCCGTCCCAGAACACTAAGGAGAGACAGAGCCTTCCTCCTGGGTTCCAGGGCCATTACCTTGTGAGTGCGTAAAACTGTGGCTCATTATGGTGTACCCATGGCACTTATCTTTTTTGTTTGTTTGTATTAAGATTTATTTATTTATTTGAAAGTCAGAGTTACACACAGAGAAAAGGAGAGGCAGAGTCAGAGAGAGGTCTTCCATCCACTGGTTCACTCCCCAGTTGGCTACAACTTCTGGAGCTGCACCTATCCGAAGCCAGGAGCCAGAAGCTTCTTCCAGGTCTCCCACATGGGTGCAGGGGCCCAAGCACTTGGGTCATCTTCTACTGCTTTCCCAGGCCATAGTAGAGAGCTGGATCAGAAGTGGAGCAGCCAGGACTCGAATCGGCACCCATATGGGATGCTGGCGTGACAGACGGTGGCTTTACCCACTACACTACAGTGCTGGCCCCAGCACTTGTTGATATTGCAAACAAAACTGTAGGAATGATTCCTTAGATGTATAAATTCCTTAAAAGGGGTGAGGGCAGCACTGTGGTGTAGCAGGTAAAGCCATTGCCTGCAGTACCAGCATCCCATATGGGTACCAGTTCGAGTCCTGGCTACTCCACTTCTGAGCCAGCTCTCTGCTATGGCCTGGGAAAGCAGTGGAGGATGGCCCAAGTCCTTGGGCCCCTGCACCCACATGGAAGACCTGGAAAAACTCCTGGCTCCTGGCTTCGATTTGGTTCAGTTCCAGAAGTTGTGGCCAATTGTGGAGTGAACCAGCGGATGGAAGACCTCTCTCTCTCTCTCTCTCTCTCTCTCTCTCTGCCTCTCCCTCTCTCTCTGTGTGTAACACTGACTTTCAAATAAATAAATAAATCTTTAAATATATATATATAATGGGGTACCACTACGTACCCACCTCAGTGCATAAAGGCTTTTAAATTGACAAGTAATGGTGAAGAGATGGCACAGTAGAGTCCTCATACATTGGTGGACATTCATAAAACAGGATAATTGCCTTAGAAAAGGTCTGGCAATTTCTTATGAAACCAAACATACATCTACCCTATGAAACAGCAATTCCCAGTTGACCCAATAGAAGTAAAAGCACATATTCATTAAAAGACTAGTGCAAAAAGGCTCTTAGCAGCTTTATTACTGAGAGACAAAAAGTGAGGAGAGCCCAGGAGTCAACCACCAGACTGTCTGGTAGATTCACACAATGGAATAGTACCCTGCCAGGAAAAGGAGCACATGGCTGATGCATGCAAGAGCATGAATGGATCCCAAAGATGTTTGGCTAAGTAGGAGAATCATCACGCTCACAATGAGTTTTTTCTTTGTGTTCATTTATATAAAGTTTTAGAAGAGGCAAAAAAAACCCTGAAGAGTATGGCTGAAAATAATCAGACACGTTCTTGAATGGAGATGAGGGCAGCGATTGACTGGACATGAGCTTGAAGGAATTCTCTGGGCTGATGTAAAGTGCGATGTTTTGTTAAATACAACTTTTTCAAAATCAACAAATGTGCACTAAGATTTGTGCATTTCGCTGCATGTAAGTTTCACACAGAAAGAGCCAACTGAATGCTAGCAAAATGATTAGCATGTTCAAGTATTTAGGAAGAAGTGTACAGATGTTTGCTGTCTACTTTGAAATGCATCAAAAGAGGTGAACTTATGGATGGACAGAGGACGTCTAGACAGACAGGTGTGTGATGGAACGAGGGAAGTGAGATGACACAGGTGGGTGTATGTGGTGAGAATGCAGATTCGCCTGAAGGGAGAGGGCCCAGGCAGTGCTGTCTTTATAGAGAAAAGGAAGCCAGCGGGATGAGCCGCTCAGTTCTCCAACTTACCCACAGCCATGTAGTGGGCGTCAAAGCCCGTGAATCGTTCCTCATTGGAGAAATCTGACCGGAAAGTGTTGTGGCCAACTGGGGAATGAACCAGCAGATGCAAGAACCTCTTTCTTTCTCTCTTTCTCTGTCTCTCTCTCTGTATGTGTGTGTGTGTGTGTGTATGTGTAACTCTGACATTCAAATAAATAAATAAATATTTAAAAAAAGTTTAGTTTTCAAAATAAGTTCATCAGTATACATGTATCCTTTCCTTAATGTTCCCAAGTGGCCATTTACAAGTGACATTCAGGTGTGCTGATGGTCTGGGTGTTATGAAGAGAGACCAATATAGTAGGAAGTGGTGATTTGAGCTAACTCCTCTGGCCCAAAGGACACAGTGCAAATAAGCAATCATCTGTCATGTTTATCCTAGGTTTGATCTTAGTTGTCACCCCTCCATGAGTTGTAATCTACAAGCATAAAATTCATCCATTGTGATTCATCCAGACATTTGGTGCAGCAGTTAGGACATTACTCGGGACCTCTGCATCCCATATCAGAGGGCATGATTCGAATCCTGGCTGCTCCACTTCTGATCCAGCTTCCTGCTGGGAGGCAGCAGATGATGCCTCAAGTACTCGGATCCCTGCCACCCAAGTGGGAGACCTGGATGGAGTTCCAGGTTCCTGGCTTTGGTCTTGCCCAGCCCTGGCTGATGTGGGCATTTGGGGAGTAAATCAGTAGATGGACGATCTATGTGTGTGTGTGTGTGTGTGTGTGTGCCTTTGTCTCTGTCTCTCTGCCTTTCAAACAAAATGAGAATTTAAAAACTTGAAGTGTATTGTTGGATGATTTTCAGTAAACACACACAACTGCATAAATCACCATAGTTTTGGAACACTTCAATTGCTCCACCAAGTGCCGTCCTACTTGCAGTCCACAGCTTCAGTCTGCTTTCTGTCTGCTTTCTGTCTCCATTGTTTTGCCTCTTCTAGAAATTTCATATAAAAAGAACTAACATATATTTGGTCTTTTGTGTTTGCCACCTCCACTCAGCACAATGTCATCGCTGTCATCCTTTTTACAAGAAATCCGTTCCTCATTTTCAGCTCTTACATTTCAGTCTTTGATCCAATTTTAAATCAACTTTAGTGCATTACTGAAGTGAGGGTCTAGTTTATGTGCATATGTACGTGTTTATCTACTTTTGCACATGGATAACCAATGATCCCAATGACATTTACAAAGATTGTCTTTCCCCGTTTAATTGCCTTGCCACCTTTGCTGGAAGTCAATTGGCTGGCTGTAAATGAGTGGGTTGATTTCTGGACTGCCTTGTGTTCCATTGATCCACACATTTATCCCCATAGGAAGGTTAAGTATTGATTTATACAGTATAAAAATGCATTTCTCTATTTTATTTTTTGAAGACTTATTTATTTATTTGAGAGGCTGAGTTGCATACAGGGGGAGAGAGAGAGAGAGACAGAGACAAAGAGAGAGAGAGAGAGGTTTTCCATCCTCTGGTTCACTCCCCCCAAATGGCTGCAATGGCTGGAGCTAGGAACCAGGAGATTCTTCCAGGTCTCCCACATGGGTGCAGGGACCCAAGCAATTAGGTCATCTTCCACTGCTTTCCCCAGGAGCATTAGCAGGGAGTGGATGGGAAGTGGAGCAGCCAGGACACAAACTAGCATCTATATGGGATGCCAGGGTTGCAGGCAGCCCCTTTACCCCTTATGCCACAATGCTGGCCCCAGAAATGCTTTTCTTATGGAGAACTGTGCTAAGAATATTTTTAAAAGATGGTTGTCGAGGCAATGCCCACTAACATTCATGGTAAGACACAGGAAGTGTCCTAGAATAAATAGGCTGCAGGAGTGTACGACCATGGTGGGCCAGGGGACCTCATGCTTTGCAGACTGGGAAGCGGAGGCCATTGGAAAGGAAGCCACCTTCCAGTTATGCCAGAAGCAAACGCAGCTGCCTGCCAGAAGCCCCTCTGTCCCTGCCCTGCTCACCTGCAGCAGGTGAGCTGCTTCCTCCCTCTCCCCCTCCCCTCCCTCTCCAGCCAGGCTCACTGACAGTAGCTGGCTGAGACTTTGGGGCCGCCCGATGGGCAGCACCCACTGCTGCTTCTGTTCCCCCTCTCCGTGGCCTGCCCAGACACTGCAGGGCACAGGCAGCTGTGGTCCCGGTTGGCTCTTCCCAGTAGTCCCACCTCCATTTTCTCCGGGAATGGATGCCCTGGCTTCTCTTCAGGGACTCTTCTGAGAAGGGAAAAATGGGAGCTGCCCCATCGACGTCAAAAGGCTCTTACACAACGGCAGCATCTCGCTGGGAGCCGTGTCACCAACCCAAAGACATCTGAATTGAATTTCCCTCTGCATGCCCTGGAACGCGGTCCAGTCCCATGTCAACGCCATGGGGAAAGGCTGCCGTTCACCTGGCACTCCAACACTGGATGGTGTTGTCATCTCCCCACCCAACCCCAGGGGCTTCTCACCCAGGCCACTCCCCTGTCTCTGCGTGCCAGGGGTTCCATCCCTTCCAGGCTGGCCCCAGTCCCGATTGCGGCATCGCCAGGAGCCCTTGCCTCCCTTCCCAGGAACACTGTGCATGCAGCCTGTCCGTCAGGGCTGCAGGCGTCTGCTCATTAGCTGGTCCATTCAGTCCTTCTCTTCAACTATTTGTTGAGCACTGTGCAAGGGGTAGGCACATGGCAGTCCTGTCCTCACGTCTAAGCGGAAGAACTTTGTAGTACTCCTCAGCAAAGCTTTGGGATGGAGAATGTTCCCAGCTCTGGAAGTGGTCAGCCAAGGTCAACTGAGACTCAGCAGCAGAGGAAGGGTTGGGTGGTTAACCTCTAAGATGCCTTGTGAGTGCACGGTTCCTGGAGGTACTGCCCCTGCTCCTGCCTGCCTCCTGCCCGTGCAGCTAGCTGTCCCTGGAAGGCATCTGCAGGGGTTTAGTGCACAGCGTTTGGTTGTAAGGCACAGGGGTCCCTGGAGAAGCAACGTGGGTCCAGGAAAAGTGAGAGCCCCACTCACTATCCCTTTTTTTAATTATTATTATTATTTTGATTTGACAGATAAAGTTCCTATCCACTGGTTCACTCCCCCAAATGCCCAGAACAGCCATGAGCCAAAGCTAGGAGCCAGGAATTCAATGCAGGAACCAAACACTTGAGTCATCCCAGCTGCCTCCCGGGATGCACATCAGCCGGAAGTGGGAGTCAGGAGTGGATCCAGGATGAGAACCCGCGTGCCTCATTGGGATGTAAAGGTCCAAACTGAACACCTGCCCCTCACTTCTGCTCTTTCTATTTTCTTCCTTTTCTGTTCCCTCAGGAGAGAGCTGAGGAACCCTCAAAATAAAATAAACAAATGTAAAACTTCTGGATAAAATGTTGGCACTGGGGACCCCTGTGTGGGTCTCCAGGGAGCTCTGTGTTGTTTCTTAGGACAAAATGTAATCCTACAATGACTCACCTCCCAGAGTTCTTGCTAATCGCACTATGGATATGTGAGATATTATCAGGAAGGGAAGAGAAAGAAGGAAAGGAAACTTATTTTTACAACTGTCAATCCAAAATAAAAATAAACATTAAAAATACCTAAAAATTTAAAAATAATAAATGCAAAATAAAAATGTTTAAAACTGTAAAAAGTACTCAGTGATAAGGCGACTCACAGAGCACTGGGATGAGGAATTAGCAGATGCTGATTTTCTGTGTGGCCTGGGGCAAGTCCTTTCGCCTTCCCAGCCCTCAGTTTCCCCATCTGAGAAATGGGTAGTAGGTCAACCTCTCCCCACTTCCCGCATGCTGTTCTGTCCCACTCCGTGCAGCCCTATCAGTGGTCCTGCAGCTCCACCACTCTCACCCTCTTCTCTCCCCTGCTCGCCCCATCTAAGCTTTCTGATTCCCCACCGACTGTGTGGGGTGAAACTTCACACCTTCGGCAGAGACTTGAAAATCCATCCCTGTGCTTGACAAGAGGCAAAAAGTGGAATGCTCTGCTTCCTTGCAGACTTCAGAGTATATCAGAATCGGCCATGCAGCTGGGGAACACAGACTGCTCGCCCCACCCTCGAGGCCTCCCACGGTCCCGGTGGGGGGCTGCAGAGATTCCAGGGGCGGGGCAACCGACTGCGGGTGTGGCCCCCGGGCACTGGAGCAAGTGCTCTAAGCCTGGTTGGGGGGTGGGGTGGGGGGCAGGGGACAGTGACAGATGGCACAGGGTCTGGGAGCTCAGAGCAGGGTTTCCCTGGAGGAGAAAGGACAGATGGAGGCGCCGCAACGACTTGTCCTCGTTAATGAAGCGCCGCTCCCCCAGCCGCAGCCCACACCACCGAGGCTCCGGGCACGAGGTTCCTCGGAGAGGTGAAGCCGGGGCCCAGGCTGCAAGGGCAGAGGGAGGGGCGGGGAGGAGTGGAACCCACCCCCCACCCCTGACACGCCGCACCTGGCTGCTGGGGGAGCTGCTCTGGAGTGGGGCCGGCGAGAGCTGGAGGGTGCCTGTGGCCTGTGGCCGTGTCTGTCAACACCCTCGTGGGCCAGGGGAAGGTGTCACGGAAAGGGCAGAGGAACAGCGACTGTTACTGCGCACGCACGCGAGAGGCGCCTCTTGCTACTTTGCACGTTCAAGGTCGGTGAAATACGAGTCACCCCTGGTCCTCACATGGTAACTGCCTGTTACCTGGTACTCAAACCAAGCCCCTGCCCAAACCTGCTGAGGCCAGCGTCCAACCCTTGCGCTCTCCGCTACGCGGATTCAGAAGCACCCAGGCTCTGGCGACTCCCCAAAGCCATGTGACTTTCGGCAAACAATGCATCTGAGCTTCACAGAGATGCTGGCAAGTTCAAGGTGAGCTTTGAGGCTGAAGACAGCAGGAAGGTGAAGCTGCCAGGCAAAATGCAGGCTGTCGCATGATGACAGCTGTCACCTGCAATGACCACCTCTGACGGTTCCAAGGACAAGGGAGCCACAGAGCCATCTCACAGTTGGCTCTGGGCACCACAGGGTTAACATTTTCACCCTGTTTTAAATAAAGCCCTTACTCCCAGTGTAACCGATGTTTTATTATTACTAATTCCAGAACCATTACACCATGGAGCCAGAGTTTGAAAAGAATTTAATTGAAAGACAAAACATCTTCAGTAGCTAACGCCTGCTTTATAAATAATTTCTGATCCAAATGCTAACGTGGTACACACAGTTTTTTTGGTATGTCTCAGTGTTCAGTGTGTGGCATGCAACGTTTTCACTGTGGCGTAGAAGCCTGCAGTGTTCAGAAAAGTCACAAAGCGATTCCTCCCAGCTCTCCAGGGGCAGGTGGCAGGCGAGCAGGAATGTGAGGCCCTCATTGTAGGTGAGGAATTGGGCCCCAGGAACTTAACTGGGAGGCTCAGGCAGAACCAGCGCTGTGTCCATCCATTGGGTAGCTTGGGTGTAGACCCAGGGTTTTGTCTCGTCCGTGCTGCTGTCACAGAACATTTGAGAAAAGAACCTACGTTCCGGCCCTCCCATCAACTTACTCCACCCCAACTAAAACACCTCTCTTTTTATGTGGGTGTGCGTTCGTGATAAACTGGGGGAGACCCCTTGAGACCCACAGAGGCTCCTTTTGGTTCCCAGCATTTGTTTCACAGAGTTATCAGCCGTGCGTGGAATGGTCCAGAGTGTCCTGACCGATCTTGGAGTGTAATAGAACAGACTTGGAGTACATTTCAGACACAGGTTTGAACTGGTGCTTCACCAACAAACTTGCCTCAGTATTTGTAAATGTTCCAAACCAATGAGGATAAAAACAACATCTACCCATTAAAGGACATTCTCATAGAGATCTTCACATGGGCTTTCTGAAATGTCCAGGCCAATATTATTTCTAATACCATTCATGCAGTCTTCTACTGATTCAACATATGCTTATGGAATGTGACACGCTGTTAAATGCATGAAGCACTGTGCAAATCACTGTGGGATTTCAGCAATGTAGTTATAGGTATATTCTTCAAAGGGATAACTGTGATCGGAAGTACAAGGTACACACACAAATGACTCTAATGTAAGGCAAACAACATTTAATAATTTAAAGAAATGTAGAGGAACTGGTGTTGTAGGGCAGCTGGTTAAACCACAGCCTGAGGCAGTGGTTAAAATCCCAGCTTCTCCACTTCCAATCCAGCTTCCTGATAATGTGCTTGGGAAAGCAGATGGTCCAAGTACTTGGATCTGCTACTGTTGTGGTAGACCTGGACAGAGTTCCGGGATCCTGGCTTTGGCCTGGCCCAGCCTCTGATCTTGCAGTCATTTGAGGAGTGATTAAGTGAATGGAAGATCTCTCTCTCTCTCTCTCTCTCTCTCTCTCTCTCTCTCCCTTCCTCCTTCCTTCCCTCCCTCTGCCTTTCAGGTTAATAAACAAATCTTTTAAAGACAAAAGTAGGGAAAGAAACAGAAAGATTGAAAAGAAATGAAACACAAAGATTGAGTAAGGAATAAAAAATCAATATTAACTCTCAAAATAGAAACAGAAGACAAGTTTGAATAAATTTTTTAAAAGAAATGTAAAATAGGCCAGCGCCGCGGCTCACTAGGCTAATCCTCCGCCTTGCGGCGCTGGCACACCGGGTCGGGGCGCCGGATTCTGTCTCGGTTGCCCCTCTTCCAGGCCAGCTCTCTGCTGTGGCCAGGGAGTGCAGTGGAGGATGGCCCAAGTTCTTGGGCCCTGCACCCCATGGGAGACCAGGATAAGTACCTGGCTCCTGCCGTTGGATCAGCGCGGTGCGCTGGCCACAGCGGCCATTGGGGGGTGAACCAATGGCAAAGGAAGACCTTTCTCTCTGTCTCTCTCTCTCTGTCCACTCTGCCTGTCAAAAAAAAAAATAAAAAGAAAGAAATGTAAAATAGCTCAGAGGGTTCAGAGAGGACACTTGTGGCTGGAGAAACACAAGAGAGAACGGAGTCAGAAAGGCTTCCTGAAGGAGAGGGCAAACAGCAACAGGGGCTTTTCAAGAACGGTCGTCCGTATCCCCCGGCTTGCCAGGGAAGCTGAAGGGGAGAGTCGCAATGATATTTTACCCTCCATTACAGAGAAGGGGACTGAGGCACAGCCAGGTGAACGTGTTTGTCAAAGTCGCCAAGGTGAGAAAGTGATGAAGACAGGACTAAAGCCCTGCCCATCTGCGCCCCGTCCTGTTACTGGTCTGGCCGTGTCCCCGGGGATGTTTGGGAGGTCTCATTTACACGGCACACGTCTCTCTGCTATCCCGGAAAGAGCTGGTTCTGTAGAGTCATTCCTTGGCGCCTGGAAAGGACTTCAGGCTGCTCTTTGTGGAGCCTTGGTGTCACACTATGTCTGTATCTCTGGGGAGCTGTATAGATTGCATGGCTCCAGGAGTTTCCTGTTGAGATCATTGTCATGAGGAGTCTGAAATGACATGACTTTTTTTATTTTCACAGAAACACAGGCATGAGATATTTCCTGAAGTGTCTACCCGTGTGCCCTCTGACTCTCTTGATAAGCAATGGGACATTGTGGTTAAAGGATTACAAACTCAGGGTCGGCACTGTGGCGTGGTAGGTTACGTCTCAGCCTACATTTCCAGCATCCCATATGGACATCGGTTCAAGTCCCAGCTACTCCTCTTCCTATCCAGCATTTTGCTAATGGCCTGGAAAAGAGACGGAAGATGGCCCAAGTGCTTGGGCCCCTGTACGCATATGAGAGACCCAGATGAAGCTCCTGGCTCCTGGCTTTGAATCAGCCCAACTCCGGGCGTTGCAGCCATCTGGGGAGTGAACCAGCGGATGGAAGACCTCTCTCTCAGTCTCTCCCTCTCTCTGTAACTCTGTTTCTCAAATAAATGAGTAATTCTTTAAAAATAAAATATTACAGACTCTAGCACAGCATAAATGCTACCACTTTTTGGGTGTATGACATTGAATGACTTACATAGACTATCTGAGCCTCAGTCTCCAAGTCTGTATAAGGAAAACCATCAATGCTTATCTCTGAAGGTTGTTGGGATATGCTAAGTGCCTGTTATATGTGAACTGTTGTTACCCTTGGAATAACATTGATTCCTCTACTGCTGGTGAAAATATCTTTTAAGAACAAGGGGAAAATTATAACTACTCAGATATGCAAAGTTTTTTAAAAAAAAAAAAAAACCAACCAGCAAATCCAGGTCAAAAAATTTTCAAGGAAGTCCTTCAGAAAGAAGCACAATGATACCAATGGAAATATGGATTTCACAAAGAGATTCAAATGGAATTCTACTCCTTTTATAAAACTCGAGACACATGAACCAACATGTATCTTCAATTAACTTAGCAGTTTAAATTTATGAGCAATTTTTTTATTAATAAGCCAATTAAAGCAGAGTTCTTAATAAATTTTTCCATGTAGACATACAGTATGTGCACACGTGTAACATAACCTACAAGATAGAACAAGAAGGCAGTTTCAGTAGTAAATTATTAAAATATTTAACGGTTTTCTAAATTACCAATTGATTCAAATTACTTTCTACTCTTAGTAACCTTGATTAACCATACTTTCTCTCAGTTGGAACCTGTAGTGCGTTATTGGCTTCAGCTGCTTACAGAGCCCAACGTACTGAACACAAGAAGTTGCTAGAAAAAGTCCATCAGAATCTTTAGGAGGACACAGCTAAACACAGAACCTACAATGTTTTAGGGGCCAACACTGAAGCATAGTGGTGAAGCTATTGCCTATGGTGCCAGCATCCCTTATGGGTGCAGGTTCGAGTCCCAGCTGCTCCACTTTCATTCCAGCTCTCTGCTATGGCCTGGGAAAGCAGTAGAAAATGGCCCAAGTCCTTAGACTGCTGCACCCATAAGGGAGACTGGAAGGAAGCTCCTGGCTCCTGGCTTTGGATCAGCACAGCTCCGGCTGTTGCGGCAAATTGGGGAGTGAGCCAGCAGATGTAAGACACCTCTCTCTCTCTCTCTCTCTCTGCCTCTCCTCTCTGTGTAACTCTTGACTTTCAAATAAATAAATCTTTTTTTTTTAAAAAAAAAAAAGCCAACATTTTAGTTTTATGAGCAGCAAATCTGATTTTAGTATTTGGAGAACACAAACTGTGGTTGACAAAAGACTTTAAATAGTCATGTTTTAAAAATATAAACTCATTAGCCAACAAGAAGAGGCACTTGCTTACTCCATGCAATATTTTTGAAAGCACCTGTAGGGTTTTATAAAACATTTAACCCTTTTAGGCCTCCGGGCACTTCCCATTAAGATAACCATCACATCTGGTAACACAAGATCATTAGACTTTTTAACTTTTTATCAGTAGCTTTTTACGTTATCATAACTTAAAATTTAGCACCACTTCACATCTTGACAGTACCTGTAATATAATCCAAATAGCCTGATTAGTTGGTGTCTCTACAAGATGAGTTTGGAACTTCGATTTTTTTGAATGCCTGTCAAGGATGCCAAGAAGGCTTAAAATACCAGGTTGAAATAAGATTCCTTAACATCATGACATAATATAGACCAGATTTGATCACTGTTACAAGGTGGTTACTCAGATGTTTTAGAATAAGCATATATTTAAACAAGCTGTAACTCTTAATAGAAATTTGGATGTTTTAAACAATCAGAACTTAATAGAGACATTAAGGTAATCTAATAGATTACTTTAACAGAACACAAAATCGGTGTCTCTTTGGTTATTTCAAAAATTGGAAATAAAACCTCAAATTTAAGAGCTAGCACATGAAATCATATCCCATAACCTGGAACAGTTTTAACAGAGTTAGAAGTAGGGGAGCAAAAGTAGCTTACTGGGACTGGCTGGAAAACTGACAGAGAGTCACCAACTAAACAAAACTATTAAAAGGAGATGCTGCTGTTTTTAAACAGATTTTAAAAGACTATTTCAAAATATTTACTAACATGTATGTGCTGCAAATATCTCATTGCTTTAATAGAGGATCAGATTCTAGTTCTATGTCACATAGGCTAATAACTTTTGTTTTCCATCTGCTGATTTCCTTGATTTACATTTTTAAATCACCCTTTAGAATGCTCCAAATTAAGACAGTATTTTCAAAATAAGATAACACATTGAATTTTAACCTTAGTTACTTTTAAGCAGCATTAAACTATTTTTTATGGACAATTTACAAAAGCATTATCAAACCCAATAGTTTTTCTACAGAATATAAAGTGCTAAGAGTACAAGCATTTATGTTTAAGCACATTGATCTCATTTGCCTTTACCCAATTTACATTTAGCAATTACACCTAGATGACTGAGGATGGTGGTATTATATCATACCTCTATCTGAATTAAGATCAAAATTGCATTCACATGGTATTCTATCCCTTTTATAAAACTCTAGTTATAAATCAATGACATTAAACCAGAGATTGCAACATCTACCTCAGGGGCTATAATGAGTACTGATTACCCATTGCTGTTTCATCGGAAACCTGCTAAAACAAATTGCAAAATAAGTTTGGCAAGTTACAAAGCAATATTTTAAAAGGCAGTGATCTTCCTAGATTCAAAGAGAGACAGGCCTTTAAACCCAATGTCCAGCTACAGCTGAACCAAATTTTCATGTGCAAAATTTTTATTTACCAAAGCCATCTTTTTACATTCTAATTGAATTTGAGTCTACTTTTCTTTTTACCCAAAGAACACCTTAAGCCAATGATGCCTGGTCAGCAGTCAGCTACTTGGAACTGCCTCTGAAACAAAATGTTCAGGCAGCTGCCACACAGGTCCCAAAGATGACTGCAGGCTAAAGGTCGATGTGCCAGGGACAAAAAGTCCACTGGCAATTGTTCACCATTATGTTAGGTTTAATGGGAGAGGGCATCCTCCGGAGCAGGTGGGCACCCTCCAAAGATTTCTAAGGAGGAGAATCTGACAGGTGGCAGAGTAAGGGGCATTAGGGAAAAGGAGATATGTCTGGAAATAGTAATTAACCTGGTGAGCTGGCTGGTTTGAAGGGCCAGTCCAGGAAATGTTCACCAGGAAATCAAGTTTGTAGGAAATGAGGGAACCTGGTGAGGACAGCTTGACATTGAGTTACAAGGCAGGGACAAAACCCATCAAAAGACCTGATTATCCTGTCTGGCTTGCTCATGATAAAACAAAAGAGCCATCAAAAGGGTAGGATACCTAATTTGTTTTGCAGTAAACTGGAAGCTCAAACTGATGGAATCACCACTCCCTTGGTATTCTTATGGTAAAATTGGAACAGGAATGGAGAGGCAAAGACCAGTTGGAGGATGAGGGCTGGAGGGTGGAGGCATAGAGACAGGGTCCATTCCCAAACTTGCCTTTGCTTGCCCGGGAGTAGGGTGTTAAAGAGGATCATAGGTAAGGCAGGGGAGTAGCCTTTGGACAGAGCTAGTTCTGACATAAAGTTGGAATTCCCGGGCAAGAGAGGGAGATACAGCAAGACAGTGAGAGCTGGAGCAGCTAACATAGAAGAAAGGGGTTTTGGCTTTTTTAGTGAGAGCTTTGGAAGTCAAGAGAACTTGAGCTGGAGAAAGTTTAGAGCTGAGATAGAAGAAAGCTTAGACACGGGAAATTTTTTTCCATTTTCCCAAAAACTCACAGAAGTGATAAAGATATTGAATAGTGTCAGGGTCAAACATGGACTGGAGAATCTGATAGGAAGAGAAGCTCCCATGGTGACCCATAGAGTCGGATTGGCAGATATCAGGCATCCCCAAGACCACCGCCACCTGACAGGAGGATATGGGAACAGAGAGTGGGGGTCATCACCCATGCACCCACTGGAGCCCAGGGCTTAGCCTGTAGAAGGGAAACATGGGGTTCAGTCATCACCCACACCCACTGTTGCCCGGACAGAGTCCGGAGAGGCTCGAGGCCATAGGAGTTGCGGTGCCTGGTACCAGGACTTAGGGGGGAAGTCGAGTAGAACCACAACCCATAGAGTCTCACTGAGAGGATCCTCTGCCCACCCCATCCTACCTCAGGAATATGAAAGGCCAATGTGTAGATGGAGATCATGGAGCATTCAGTGGCATGGAAGGAGGTCCAGGGGTGTGTTTTGTGACCAGCAGAAATCCAGGACCCCAAAGCAGCTCAGATCCCCAAGGGGAAAGCAAGGTCGATGGGAGAGCCTGGATCCAAGTCACAACACCCATGTAAGGCCATCACAAAACACAACAAACACCCAAGTTAAGGGAAAAGGTTTATTGATGGAGGAAAATCTGACAGATGGGTGGGAAGGAGTGAAGAAGAGAGAAAGAGGGAGAGGTTGAGAGAGGGAGATCAGGAGAGAGAGAGAGGGTGAAGAAGAAAGAAAGATCTGGAGAGAGAGCATGTGTTTAGGAATCAGGTCCTATTATTCCTTTGCTGGAGGGACAGGGAAGTAGGAGAATCCAATCCCACTAGGGTGGGGGTGGAGCTGACACCTGTGGTTGGGCCAACTGGTCACCTGGCTTCCAGCAATGGTGGTAGAGGTTAGAGCTTAGGATGGTGTCCAGGATGTAAATCACACCACAGACAAGACTGCGCCATTTTACTAACAGAATTTATTTGAATTGAAATGAAAGAACACTAGTAACAACATAAAAAGATATGAAGGTATAAAGTTCACTGAGAAGTTAAACTGATCATAATCCTGAAAGACAACCTTAAATGCCAAATTCCCAAATGTTGAAAACCCAAAAGTTCGAAATCTTTTAAGTCTAAAATTCTTCTTTTTAAGATTTATTTTATTTATTTGAAAGTCAGAGTTACAGAGAGAGAGGTAGAGACAGAAAGAGAGGTCTTCCATCCACTGGTTCACTCCCCAAATGGCTGCAATGGCCAGAGCTGGGCAGATCCAAAGCCAGGAGCCAGGTCTCCCACATAGGTGCAGGGGCCAAGGACTTGGGCCATCTTCTACTGCTTTCCCAGGCCATAGCAGAGAGCTGGATCAGAAGAGGAGCATCCAGGACTAGAACCAGTGCCCATATGTGATGCCGGCGCTTCAGGCCAGGGCTTTAACCTGCTGTGCCACAGCACCGGCCCAAAGTCTAAAATTCTTAAAAACTAAATTCTCAAAAATCACACTCCCAAAATATTAAAACTCCAAATGTTGAAATCCTGAAAGCTGAAATCCCCCAAAATTGATTCCCCCCCCCAAAAAAAAGAGCCTATATAGGAAAAATAGAAAGATGAATTAAGTAGAGGATTAGTGCATTTTTGGTTTTATGCAAAACAATTGCCAAGTTATTCAATCATGCACTGCTTCTGTCTCTTCACTCATAGCACCATGCTTACCCTAAAAGATGCACTTTATTATAGAACAGAAATTCAACAAGCTCAGGGACTTTCTGAACCAAAGGCCTTTGGAGTTTCCTCCCGTGTTACAAAATACATCCAGTGACAAACTATTCTTGGTGAAGAATGTGACTGTCAAAGAAGATAAATTGCTTCTGTTTACCATCAAATGCAACACAGGAAACATTAACACTTGCTTCATTTTGGCTAATGGATGGCACTTTCAAAACTGTCTTCATGGCTTTCATCTGATTTGTGCCACTACCGGATCCAAAAGTTCCAGAACTTATCCACTCATTTATGTATGAATGATCGGAAAAATAAAGTACTTTGCAGGTATCTATTTAAAAATTTAGTGAACTTTGGAGAAGAAAACGGATTTTAGCTGAAACCCAAACCGGAATAACAAATCTGGAACTAGGTGTGATCGAGGCTTCTAAAAGTGAATTTCAAGGCATTACCAATAACATTTGATTTTTTTTCCATTCACTCAATTCATTTGGTGGAAAATCCAGATGAATGGACTGGCCACATGATAGGACAACAACGAAAACTTCAGTTTGAAAATGCGTCATTTGTCTGCAATGGCATTTCTTTCTGTTGATGAAATTGCAGAAGCTGTTAATGAATTAAAGCCACATTTGCCTGAAGAAGCCAACAAAGTGACCAAATGGTTTGAAAATAATTATGTGGACAGTAGGATAAAGAGTCATTTCTGCAATAGCGTTGTTGTTTGATTCCCCAGGACTGTTTCTGCTAGACTTGTGGTCTGTTTAGGAGTGCGTGCAGAATGGAATTCCACATACCTACCACACAGATGCACAGCACGGAAGACGGAGAGCTTAAGTATGGCAAGAACAGGGATGCTCATGTTGATACACACCAAATCTCAGAAGAATTTCAAAAAGCGTCATGCCACACAGAAAATGAATACGAATATATTCTCCAAGGAGAATAATGTTCTAAAATTTAAAAAGATAAGAAGCAGCTATTCATTACAATGCAAGACTTCAAAATACAATTCACCATCGTGAAAGTCCACCAGACATTATTAGCTACCTCCATGCATTCACCTAGCATCTAGAGGAAAAGTGTGGAATACACTTCTTCATTTGTCAAATACTCCTTTTAATCTTTTGGAGTTTGGAGCATGTAGGTTTTTTTTTTTTTTAGTTTTGCTTTTAAAATTTATTTTTGTATTTTAAAGAGTTACAGAGAGAAGGGAGATATAAGGAGAGGGAGAAGGAGTCTTCTATCTGCTGGTTCACTCCCCAAATAGCTGCAACAACCAGGACTGGGCAGTGTTGAAACCAGGAGCTAGGAACTTCTTCCGAGTCTCCCATATGTGTGCAGGGACCCAAGCCCTTGGATCATCCTCCGCTGCTTTCCCAGGGGCATTAGCAAGGAGCTGGTTCAGAAGTGAAGCCACCGGGACATGAACCAGCACCCAAATGGAATGCCAACATCACAGGTAACAGCTTTACCCATTATGCTACAACACCAACCTTTCTTTTTTGGACTTTATCCCATTACTTTATATTGTCAGCATTCTTTTTCACAATTCACTGTTACGTATTTAATCTTTACATCATGTCAATACTGGAGGCATATAACTTTTAGAGAAATCTAATTTGGTTTGTAAATTTAACTTTCCAAAAGTGCATTATCACAACATTGCTTTATATGTAAGTGTTATGAGTGTATATGAAAACATTGCAACTTCCTAGATGAGTTAAAGGATACCTTTTTTACACATCTGACTTTGTGAAGCATGAAATCTCCCAAGAGCTCAGCACGCACTGCAGTGCCCCATCTTGAGTTTCTGTGTGTTTGGAAGGGTGGGAAGCAGTTGCCTCTTACCTGTTTCAGCCAGTCTTGTGAGGAGGGACGGAGGAACTGGGGTGGGCAAGCTCACCCACATGCCCCAGGCATGGCGGATGTTTGAAAAATCATTCAAGAGAGGACCAAGAGAGCAAGAGATGCTCCAGGGATGCACAGTGCCTGGTGGGAGAGGAGTGGCTGGGATCTGCAGCTTGCTGTAGCACTGGTGAGGGGACAGGCGGGAAGTGAGACTTCACTGGTCCTGCCAGCCTTGAAGAAGGCTGACGCTTGTCCAGTTGTGGCTCTGGTCAGTGCAAAGGTCCCCTGCCATGATCATCAGCTCCTCCAGCCTCTGACATGACTGAAGCTGAGTCAGTGATCCCTGATGCTTACCAGGGCCTGACAGGGTGCAGTTGCTGCCACTTCTGTCACCTCTGTTTAGGTCTGCACCCAGTTGGCTCAGGGAGGAGATATGAGGCAATTTAGGAACAGGGGCCAGTGCCTTCTTGCTCTTCGGGACACCTTGGGTGGGAATCACCTGGCCCTGCCCAGTGCTGTGAGCAAGCATGAAAGCTTTTGATTGATTTCCTCTAAAGATATAAATTATAGACCAAGCAGACCCACCAGACACACACAGAACTGTCCATCTAATAGCAGCAGAATACGATTCTTCTCAAGTGCACATGGAGCATTCTCCAGGATACATACACGTGTATGTAGCCACAAAACAAGTCTTCACAACTTCAAGAAGTTTGAAACCTTATCATCCGTTTCCAATCACAGCAGCGTGAAACTAAAAATCAACAAGAGGAGGGATTTTGGAAAATTCACACATATTTAGAAATTAAACAACATATTGCTGAACAACAAATGAGTCCATGAAAAAGCTGAATTGTGGTCTTTTTGCTCCTTGTTGAACTCTACTTAGTGGAGCCTTAAGCCTCAGACTATCACATGAAATGAAAATGCGTTATCTCAAAAATTAAAAAGAAAGACATTGAAAAGGAAACCAAAAAGTATCTTGAGCAAAACAAAGTGAAGACACAGCATAACAACATTTATGGGGTGCAGCAAAAGCACTTCTAAGAGGGAAGTTTGTAGATACAAAGGCCTATACTAAGAAAAAAAGGGCCAGGTGTTGTGGCATAGCAGGTAAATCCACCATCTGTGATGCCAGCATTCTATATGGGTGCCAGTTCAAGTCCTGGCTGCTCCACTTCTGATCCAGCTTCCTACTAATGTGCATGGAGGGCAGCAAAGGATGCTTGGGCCCCTGCACCCATGTGGAAGACCTGGAAAGAAGCTCCTGGATCCTGGATCCTGGCTTTAGTCTGGCCCAGCCCTGCCTGTTGCAGCCATTTGGGGAGTGAGCCAGTTCATAGAAGATCTCTCTCCTCTCTCTCTCTCTTTCTCTCTCTCTCTTTATTTCTCCCTTTCTCTCTGTAACCCTGCCTTTCAAACAAATACATAAATCAAAGAAAGAAAGAAAGAAAAAGAAGGAAGGATGAAAGAAGGAAAGAAGGGATAAAATAAGGAAATAAAGAAAGAGAAAGAAAGATTGCAAACTAACAACCTAACTTCAAGGAACTAGGAAAAGATTAAGCAAAAAATTGATAGAAGAAAATAAATCAAAATAAATCATGAAATTTATAGTAGAACAAATGAAATAGAAACTAGAAAGATGACACAAAAGATCAATAAACCTAAGAGTTCATTTTTGAAGTGGTAAACAATTTTAACAAGCCCTGAACTAGACTATTCAATAAAAAAGAGAATGCAGATAAATAAAATTATAAATGAAAGAGAAGACTTTACAGCTGAGATCACAAAAATGGAAGGACCATAGAGACTGTTGTAAATAATTTTATACCAACAAATCGGATAACCTGGAATAAGTAGATAAATAACCTGAATAATGAAGAAAAAGAAAAACTGAATAGAGAATGAGTAAGCAGATTTAATCAGGAATCAAAAAATGCCCCAAAAAGAAAAGTCCAAGAACAGATGGTTTCATAGTTGAATTCCACCAAGCATTCAAAGAAGAACACTAATCCTTGCAAATTGTTCCCCAAAACTGAAGAGGAGTGCAAACTTCCAAGCTCATTTTATGAGGCCAGCACTACTCTCACAGAAAAGTCAGGAAAGAACACTGCAAGAATGGAAAATTACAAACCAATATCCTTGATGGTCACACATGCAAAAAATTTCAATGAAATACTAGCAAATCAAATTCAACAACACATTAAAATGATCACCCACCCTAATGAAGTGAGATTTATCTCTAGGATACTCACAGGTGGTTCAATAAAATGGGAGAAAATATTTGCAAACCATGTATCTGGTAAGGGATTAATATGCAAAATATAAGGAAATCATACAACTCAGTAGCAAAAACAAACATATCACTAGATTAAAACGTAGTTAAAGAACGCAACCATTTTTCCAAAGACACACAAATGACCAATGTATCTAAGACAATGCAATGCTAACCAAGTGAGTTATTATCTCAAACCTGCTATTGTCAAAAAGACAAGACAAGGCAAGTTTTGGTGAAGATATGAAAAAAAGGAACCCTTATTCACAACTGTTGGGAATGTAAATTAGTACAACCACTGTTGAAAATAGCATAGAGTTCTCAAGACAGAACTATTACAGGATCTGGGCAATCCCACTCCTGGATATACATTCAAGAAACTGACGTTGATCTCTCTAGGAGATCTCTGCACACCGAGGTTCATTGCAGTGTTATTCATAATAGCCAAGGTACAGAGAACACCTAAGTGTCTTTGGACAAATGAGTGGATGAAGACACGATGAAATAGTATTCAGCCTTAAATGAGAAGGACTTCTTGCCATTCGTGACCACACTGATGAACCTAAAGGACATGCTAAGCAGAATAAGTGGGGGAAAGGAAGACAAATACTGTAGCATCTCTCTTACATGTGGAGTACTGGAAGTTACAGAAGCAGAGAGCAGAGTGGAGGTTCCCAGGGCTTAAAGAGACAGGGCGTGGGGAGACATTGTTCAAAGGATGCAAAATCTCTATCACACAGAAAAGAATCATTCATCGGGATCTGCTGTGCAATTTAGAACACAGTTAATGACATCCTGATGAGCAGATTTTTAAGTGTACTCACCACAGGTACAAACGTGAGATAGTGCATATGAAAATTAGCTCAATTTAGCCATTCCATCATGCATCCGTATTTCAAAATACACGCTATGTGCCATCAATATACCCAGTCCTTATTTGTCTACTGAAATTTTAGTCAATTAAAAAATAAAGTGCATAAACCTGGAAAAGACACACATATGATTGCCCGAGAAACCATCCGTTTTCCTGAGATGCCTTTTTTGTGAAGATGTATTTTTATTATGAAAGTCCTATTTTTTAAAAGAAAAAAAGTCATTGTCTTTCAGATTTTCTGTGTTGTAACAACCAAAGTGTTTAATTTGCCCTGTGGTTCAGCCAGAGAATGCTGATGGGACATCAGATTCATGCATGTCCCATGCACCTAGCACACACGCGAACTTATTAAAGCACCATCTGGTCATGCTGTTCTCTATTTTTAAAAGACTTTTGTGTCTCAGAAAATGCAGTGATCCTGAATCCTGGCCCACTTTGAAGAGTCTGGGTCTGGTGGGCCGGAGGCTATGACAGAAGTGTGAATTTATGACATCCAGACAGCCTTGAGAATCTGACCCATGTGGCAAACTTCAACAGCAGCCTGGCATGCAGTGCGCTTACCACCCTGACCCTGACCTTCTTCTCACTCCTGTCTCCCATCTCAGTAGATGGGACCAACAGCACCCTAGGTGGGAACTCTGGGGTCTGTTTTTGCTTTCTCCTTCTCTTTCATTCTTCATTCCCAGCTGAAGGCCAGACCCGTGCATCTTTTCTTTTTCTTACAGAATCTATCTTTCTTTTGCCTTAGTCCTCTCAGCCCCAGGCCTGCTGTCACCACTCCAAACTATCTGAGCATTCTCCCTGCTACCCAGAGTTGCTTTCTTCATCCATAAAAAAATTATTCAAATCTGTATTTTGTGCTGTGTCAGTATAAAGGCAAATATAATTCAAGTTGGATTCAGTATTATTTTTATTCTGATTTTAAAAGATATTCAAATTAAAACATTTTCTTGAAACTTGGGCTCTGTGCCCTCTGTAACTAATACAAAAATGGGTCCAGGTGCCAACTATTGCCACAGCCTCCTAACTGGTCTCCCTGTCTCCCATGTCCAAATCTATTCTCCTCTTAATACCCAGAGAGACCTTTTGTAAGTGTAAGTTCCACTGTGCCATATCCTTCCTTAAAACGCATGAGTGGAGGCCAGCATTTGGCACAGCAGGTTAAGCAGCTGCTTGAGACACCTGTATCTGCTATTAGAGTACTCAGATTGGAGCCCCAGTCCTGCTCTGTTTCAGCTTTCTGGTGCTATGCAGCCTGGGAGCAGGTGGTGGCTCAAGTAGTCGGGTCCCTGTCACCCATGTGGGAGATCCAGATTGAGTTCCAGTCTCCAGGCTTGAGCTTGGCATAACCCAGGCTGTTGAAGACATTTGGGGAGTGAACCAGTGGATGGAGATCTCTCCCTCCCTCCCTCTCCTTCTCTCTCTCTCTCTTGCAAATAAATATGTTTCTTTTTTTTTTTAAAAAAAGGGTATCAGTGATTTGCTTTTGTACTGAGAATCCAAGCAAAATCCTGTCCACGTCCTATAATGACTGGCACTAAAAACTTGAAGGATTGTAGATAAAAATAGTCTTGAAACCATAACCTCCACACATGTAACTGGTTAATTTTGCTGTACCTCTGTCCACACTTTTTTCTATGATATGTATAAAATATACACAGTGTGTATATTAGTTTTTCATTACAACCATGAGATACATAAGACAAGTTAACTATGAAGGAAGGGGGTTTATTTCTGCTTGTGGTTCTGGAGATATGCAGTCCACCATTGGGCAGCCCTGCTGGTTCAGCAGCTGGCCATGATGTTTCTTCTCACAGTCTTGAGGCAACACAGAGCCCTCCATGACAAAAGGGAGTGCACCACCTGTCTGTGTCTCTCCACAGAAAGCCCCCAGCAGTCAATCATGGAGGCTCTACTCTAACAACCTGATCCAACCCAATCACCTCCCAAAAGCCTCACCTTCAGATACCAACACTGGATCAGTTTTCCTGGTAATGATCTTAGTACCACTAATTAATGCTTTGGGGGCCAAGCCTTTAACATATGTGCCTCGATGGGCATTCAGAAGACAAATAAACATCCAAAGTATAGCCTACAAAATTTCTGTGATATGTACAAAATACATGTTGTTTGATAAGTCCTTTGATTTTTCTCATTAAAGTAATCGTATCCTAATATTTGGATCATTCTCCAATTTACCCTTCACACTTAACAATATTTGTAGCCAAATCTATCATGTTTCATAAAGATATCTCTCATTCTTTCTAACTAGTGCTCAATATTCCATAGTAGGAAAATGTCATCATTAGCCACTACTTGATCAAGGCCCATTATTCACAATGACAAATAATACAACAATGAAAATGCTTGCACATATGAGAGTGTTTCTCTTGAAGATAAATATCTTGAAGTGAAATTGTTGACTGACAAGATAAATACGTTTTAAAAAATAAGTATTTTGTTTATTTGAAAGGCAGAGTTGTTGGGGGTGGGGAGAGGCAGAGAGAGAGAGAAAGATCTTTCATCCACTCGTTCATTCCACAAATGGCTGCAACGGCCATGCTGCAATGGCCAGGACTGGGCCAGGCCAAAGCCAGGAGCCAGGAGCTTCATCCAGGTCTCCCACATGGGTGCAGGGGCCCAAGCACTTGGGCTATCCTCTGCTGCTTTCTCAGGTACATTAGCAGGGAGCTGGATCATAAGTGAAGCACCCGGAACTCAAACAGCCCCCACAGGGGATGCCAGCATTGCAGGTGGCAGCTCAAGCTGTTTCGTCATGATGCCAGCCCAGTAAGAACATTTTTAATGCTACTTTTATCCTGAGGTTGCCCTTTAGGTTGCTGTTCTCACATTCATTCTTTAAGTATACCATTTCCCTAAAGTATTACCAACACTAACACTTTTTCTCCTCTTGGAGAACATCCTCCAGTAATTCTCGCTGTAAAGGTCTGCAAGTGGTAAACTCCCAGAATCTGAATTTATCTTTATTTCCACTTTATTGTAACATAAAAATTCAGCTTGTGTACAATTATAAGTTTCAAGGCACTTTTCTCTTGCACATTAAGATATGGTCTGTATTCCTCTTATTTCTAAGTAGTGGTAAGAAATTTATTCGCTTGTAGGTAATTGACCTTTTTCTCTCTGGAAATTTTTAAGAATTTAATTTTTCCCCTAGATATGCCAAAACATCACTACAAGGAGTCTGAGTGTGTGCTCACTTGGGGCTTGGTAGATCCTTGCAGTCTGAGAGGCCAGTGGCCCCCAGGGTACGGGCAGAAGTGGGGAAGGAGTGGTAAGCCCTGTGCCATATGCCTCTGTTCTTAATGAAAGGAATGAAGGTGGCAACAGAAGGAGAGACGAGTGAGGGAGTTTGGAAGGAGGGTGGGAAAGTGAGGCAGCGGTGGAGAGACACCAGTGGGGAGTTAGCGAGGTGAGGACCCTGACTTCCCAGGATCTGCCTGCTGCCTGCTGGCTTCCATGGCCACAGCCTCTCTTCTCCTGTCCTGGCTTGGCTCTGCTTCGTCTAGGGAACCTATGGGAAAGGGGGGATAATGTGAGCGGATAGAACTATAATTGGTATACAGTGGGATTGGGTGAGAAGAGGTGACGGAGATGTGCACGGGACATGGATTTGCCAGGGTTGCCTTCACAAAATACTGCAGACTCAGTAACTTAAACAACAGAAACTTATTTTCCCAGAGGTCTGGTGGTGAGAAGTCCAAGTTCAAAGTGCTGGCAAGGTCAGTTTGCTCTGAGGCCTCTCCTCCCGGTGCCTTCATGGGTCCTTCCCTCTGGGTGTGCCTGTGGTCTAATTTCCTCTTCCAAAAACACAGGCATTTGGGGCCAGAGTTCACGCTTCACGTTCAAAGAAAAGCCCTTTCTGCAAATACAAGCACATTCTGAGATACTGAGAGTTAGATCTTCCACGTATGACTAGGGGGTTGAGGGGGCACAATTCAGACAGTAGCAGAGCCTCGTTGCTGCTTTTTTAAGCAGAAGCCGTATTCCCTTCTCTGAGGTCTGGCACTCACATGACAGCACGGTTGATGGGTGCTCAGTGTCCACAAGGAGCATGAAGATCCACAGATGAGGGGAGAGCTCTGAGTTCAGGGTCAGGATCACCGGTCACGCACAACGGCCACACTTAGTTTCTCTGAACCTCAGAGCCTTCTCAGAACAAGTGACTATCACAAGCCATAAGGCATGTGGATGTGTTTGGTGTATGGTGAGTGCATGTCATCAAATCGAAGATGCCATCAGTTGAAAGATGTACCATTAGGTTAATGTGCCCAAAATGGCAACATTACGTAAGGAAGAAGTTTCAGGCTCAGGCCCCCTACCCATTCCGTTACATCTGCAGGTCACGGGGTGGGGTTTTAAAGTTTTTTTTTTACGTTATTGTGTAGATCCGGTAGGCTCAGAAGCCACGGCTGTCAGCAGCCTGGGAGGCAGTGTCCTGTGCAGCCCCAAATTTAATTCTGAGTCGCGCTCTCTTTGGAGCTATTTCTTGGTTTTTTAGGTTCCCTATAGAAAGCCTGGATCTTGGGATTTGCCAGTAGAAAACCATGGCCCAAATTCTTAACATTTTCTAACACATTCAGGGAATTCCAGAAACTCTCCCTCAGAAGCGGCATAAAATAAATACTTTGGTAGAACGTGTAAACCAGGAACGGGTAGGAATGCTGCTGGTTTACTGTCTCGGGAGCTCTGCCCCTTCCCCTGCCCACAGCCCGGGGCTGGCGAGGCCGCCTCCGCCACCCCGCACTTCCAGGGCTCTAAATGACACGCTCCCAGGCCTTTGGTGCTTGCTTCAACGCTTGTTGTCCCAACTTTTCTAAAATTAGTTGACTCCTTTTCTGAACGTCTGAGTAATGGTAACAGAACCACAGAAAGGCCAGTGACCCTGAGGGCTGCTCTGAACCCGAGCTCCCTCCACGGGTCCAGCCATCTGGGGAACCGGCTCCGTCCCATCAGATTCACACACTGACGGGCTCCATGAGAAACTGAGTCCAAGCCGCTGACTTCACAGTCGGGCAAACAGATGTCCCCCCCACCCCGCGCCCAGAAAGTAGGCAGCTGACCCAAAACCACGTTGGAGTTAGCCTACGGCTGTCGCACCCTGTTCTCCAAACTCCAACTCCCAGGTTAACATCCCTTCCATTCCTCCCAGCCACGGGGATCTGTGACCACTCAGGGACAATAGCGCAAATGTCATCCCACCCGAATCTCCTGCACCCAGATCCTTCAGGGGGCCGCACCACTCACGTTTGCATGCCGAGTTCCTCTGTACCTTGGCTGGCTCCCAGGGATGCAGCACACCTTTCAGATCTGCTGGCGACTGGCAGAACTCTGGCCTAGAGCAGACTTCAAACGCCTCCCATTGACCATTGGCAGGCTTGTAAAAACAGGGCCAGGAAATTATTGCAGGAGGCCTAATTGTTCTGTGACACTTTACAAGGAGAAAGCTGATGGCTGTCCCTCCCAAGTCCTTCCCTCTGTGTCCAGAACAAGTGAGAGTCTGCTCAGCCACAGCAGACATGGAGAGAATGCCCGTACTAGGCAGGACCCTCTGCACGGCACAGTGTGCTTCTTGCCAAGTTCTTTCTCCTTCGGTTTTCAAACCCTGTGTATTCCAGCAGAAATGGAGCCCATGTGTTTCTGATTCATTTGCACTGAAATTATTAACATGCTGTTTTGTGAGAATTATTTGATGTCTGGAGAGTCGGAGAGTCTTTTTAATGAGAATTTTAAAGGCATTTTTTTCCTTACCCTGCCTGAAACAGAAAACAATGTTTTTCTCCAACAGTGCCTGAGTTCAATCATATTGTCTCTTCTCCTAAGCTTGCACCTGCATCAGGAACCTTGGCCTCTTAATCATGCCACGCTTCACAAGGCTGATATTCTAAAGGGTTAAAACGGAACAAGAATTCTAGTGCAAGGCAAGCCCGGGCTTCCCAGAATGTGCTGCGGGAGTACTCGCTGGAGGTGGGGAGTGTGAGCGTAGCCTCCACTGCCACCGTGGGAGTAGCAGGGAGTAGCAGGAAGCTCGCTCGCTCGCTCTCTCTCCCCCTGACTGCTGTCATGCACTCGCACAAGCACAGTCTCCCTCGGGCCTCCTAGCAACCTCCGTTTTCCACCTGAGTAAACAGGATCCGAGAGGGTAAGGACCACACCCACCGTGCACAGCCAGCTTGGATGCAAAGGAAAGATGACAGCCAAACTCTGATTTTGAGTCCCGTGTGCCTTTCAAAATGACCCAAATTGAATTGCTCTGTGCTTTGTGTGCATGCTTGAAATTCCACCTACATGCTAATATATTAGTAAGAGGCAGTGTAACATAGTGGCCAAGAGATCAAATTCTGCCCCTACCACTTCCTAGCTGTGTGATCTAGGGCAAGTCACTTGACCTCTCTGGGCAATTCTCTCATCTGGAAAATGGGTATAACATCACAGCCCGCCTAGAAGAGACAGAGAGATCATTGAAGAGAATGGATGCGCTAGATGCTTCTAACAGTGGCTGACACTTGGCGCTCAATGACTCTCAGCTCTACGTGGTGGTCGCATTGGGGGTTCAGGAAGAACTGGTTGATCTTAGCAAGCTGTCTAATCTCAGAGCCTCAGTTTGCTCATTTTAAAATGAATGGAATAGTGGAATGCTCCCAGGTCTGGGAGAGCACCTGCAAAGACATTCGTGCCCAGCCCTGTGTCCAACAAAGAAAAAGTCCTCAGCAAAACCTGTCCATGGTTTACGCCCAGACACACCTCCCTCCATACAACTGTCCAGGCGACAAAGTTCTCTTCTCCTGTTCAGCTCCCGCAGCCCCAGTGTCGCACGTCTGCACACACCGCGGGTACAGAGATGGTGCACCCAGGCCCAGGGCTTTCAGACACCCCGGGGGCACCAGGATTTCTTGCTGGGATGGGCCCTCCCTGCGCTGGCTCGGGCCTCTGCCCTGAGCTGCAGCACAGTGCCAACAAGTGTCACCTGCGCCTGGAAAGTGACAGCCCGTGCTGCCGGCCTTGGTGCTCCTGCACTTTCCAGGCTGGCAGCTCTGTTCCCAGAAAACCTGCTCTCATCTGCACACAGACCGAGGCTCTGGGCTTCAGCTCTTTTCTTCCTCCTGGTGTGAATGCTAGAATCGCCTTTGTGGCTGTTTCGGTTTAATTGGGGTTCTTTTGCTGGTGTCCTGAAGACAAGCAGAAAATTACAGCCAAAAGGCAGGGGACAGTGAAGACAGACACTAGACTTCATCCCCTGCACTGTCTCCACACACACACACACACACACACACACACACTTGGTGGTACAAATACCTTTGGGAGCCTCCCAGTCACTTTCTCTCCAGGACTGAAATCGGCTGTAGCAGAAGGGAGGGACGTGGAGGAGCCGATCTCGGAAGGCTGAAGACAGACTGTTGTGTCAGGCCCCTCTGCGTGTGTGCAAGAGCAGTCAAGAGCCGGCGAGGAGAGAGGAACAGCCAGGGGGAGAGGGGGGGAGAGGGGATCTGTTGCAGGCAGGGGAAGGCGTGACCTGAATGGAGAATGCCAGCCAATTCCAGAGACACACAGGGACCTCAGAACAAAGATAAGGCATCGCTGACACCGCACCGGGGACGAGCGCGCAGACAAGTCGGCCCAGGGGGGACCAAGACCAGGAGGCCAGGAGGGCGCAAGGCAGGAAAATGAGGTGAGTACCAGGGCAGGAGAGGGCATTGCGCCCTTTCGGGGGGCCAGGTGTCAAGCAGCCGGCGAGAGCGGCTGACCTTGGCCCCGAGCAGGCTCACCTGCGGGTCCTCTGAGTGGAGGGGAGGGGAGGGGTCTCTCAACAGCCCTTAGGGTTCTGTAAAGGGAGGCGCAGACGCGCGAGGCGCCTTCCCCTGGCTGCTGAGCCCAGCAAGTTGAAATCGGAGACTTTGTGCAAAGCCGGCTCCGGCACCAGCACCGCGGCGGCACGGTCCCCCCTCCGCAGGCGCAGGGCGCTGTCTGCCGGCCACCAGGCTCTCCTCCCGTGGCCCACAAGGCTGCCTTTTCATTGTTCTCCCCTGCAAACAGCCTTGATGTGGCCTTGCAGACACTTTCAGGGTTAGGTTTGCGTTTCTGTGTTTATTTGTTCCGACCGGAAAAGACCCCGTTTCCCACCGCTAGGCTCTCCGAAAGTTTGCCAGTTAAAGCTCCATTAAAAAAAAAAAAAAAAACACTAGAAACCTGTCCCCATTTTACAGTTTAGACATTTCTGCGTTTCTCACTGAAATCAGAGGCAGCTGGTGGCATGAATCAGTCTATGAATCCCGGCACCAAATGACTCTTAAAGGGATACTGCAACGTTTCTTAACAAAAGGATCTTTTGGTGTTCTGGAACCTAGGACTTTAAATTCTACCTGCTTTTAAGCTCTTCTGCCTTCCTTGGTCTTCATCTTCCCAGGTATTCCATACAAGTTTCTTTTTCTTTTCTGCAAATCTTAAAACCCAGCTCGCTGTACTATTTATATTCCTTATAAATATTAATGCTGCTAAAAACACAAAAAAAGTAAAAAAAAAAAAAACTGTTGATGTGTTAAGTCCCTAAATGCCTCTTGTCCCACTAATTTTCTTTTAATAGAGAAGTCTTTCTATTTATCTCCATTCTCAAAATCACCTAGCAACTTCTCTGCATCGGGGCCAATTACCTGCTGTCAAAGCCATAATCAAACCTTCAGGGTATCCAGTAGCTCCATTTTACCAGCCCATTGTAATTTTAAACCTACAGTAAAACTACATTTTCCCTTCTCCTGAGAAAATGAAATATATGCCCATTCGCATGGGGTGATATTCTGATTTACCTGTCAGGAATCTAAATCCCACCCTACCCCACAATGCCCCAGCTGTGCCCAACTTCAGGGCTGAGTGACAGCTGTGTATCTCTACATGTGTGCAACCCTCACCTTGGAACAACCATCCCCCCTACTTTCCACCTAGAAGACCTGACTGGCTCAAAACTCACTTCCTCTTCCCCTGACTACCATCTCACCAGGGTAGGGCTGGAACTGCACCTGTTACTGTCCTTGTAATAGTTCCTTGTCCAAATGTCCACCTCCCATACATGGTCCATGATCTATTTCTTTGTCTTTGGACAAAATGTCTGTTGTTTGCTGGGCATACGTTAACTAATGGTTGCAACGAACTCAGTTGAAGAGCAAAGGAACTTCTAGAAAAGTTCTCCACTGGAAGTCTCGAAAGGGTCTTGGCTCCCTGGGACATAGCATGTCAGAGATGGCAAAGCGCTTTCCTGGGCTCTGTCTCGTGAAGTTTTCAGATTTGGGGTGAGGAAGGGATTCATGGTTAAATGAGGATAAAAGCAGTTAAGCAACTTGGCCGAAGTTCCACTGGTGGTCTGGAAAAGTCCCAGACTCAACCTTGGGTCCAAGAGTTTTTCTACTATGTTCCACTGGACTCTCCACCAGGTTATTATTCTACACCCACAGCTCTCAATGCTGGCCGTGCACCAGAATGACCTGCAGCGCTTTCAAAAATGCTCGTGCCCAGACCTCACCCTGGGCCAATTAAGCCAGAATCTGTCTTGAGAAGTGGCTCTGGCATTCGTATTTTTTTTTTAATTTCCACATAAAGCCATGGGCTTTTAAACTATCTTTCACAGGATTAATTGCTTTGGCCAAATGCCTGGGCATGCTATGGGCCTGGCCCCAGCTTCTTCTGGTGGTCTTTGTTAGTCCCTTCTTCTGTTGAAGTTAACTCACCAGATGGTGTTGGGTAGGATATGACATCGCTTGGGGTATCCTTTTCATTATTCACTCCAAAAAAAAAAAAAAAGGTGCTGTGAAAGGGGGAGATGTAGTCCCCTCCCAACTCTTAATCTCAGAAAGGGAGTCTTGGTGTTGTGAGGTTGGAATGAGGAAACTGAATGGAGCAGACAGAAACTGTCACTCAGCCTACAGTCATAGATGCCGGCAGGCATCTTCACGCAGCCCCGATAGCCTGTTCCCACAGTACAGCCTATGAAATCCGAGCTCTATATATTACTTTTGACATTTCCAACACATGTAGCTAAACTTTTTTTTTGAATAGCTGGAGGATAGATAACAGGTGTCAGAAATTGTACAGCCGGCGCCTGGTGTAGAAGAAGCCAAGAACAGAGAGTGTGATGAGGAATGAAAGCTGCCACTTAGATTCTTTGATTCACAGCCCCTCAAGCAAGCAAGCAAGCAAGCATATGCTCAATCCCATTACATGCAAGGAGATATTTGCTTCATATGTGTGAAACTGTTTTGAGATGCAAACAGAGGGGAACAAAAAGCTTCACAAGGCTTCCTCCCCCGCTGACCGGTTGCCTGCCGCACATGGCACTGAGCCTCCGGGCTCGATGGGGCTCAGCGGCCAGCCTGGACAGCACTGGCCTTCTGGGGCTCGGAGTCTGCTCTTTGTGGTCTGGAAAAGGCCGGCACGGAGAAAGTTGCCCTTTCAGCCTTGCATAATCTGGGTGTCGCTGTTGAAGAGAAGTCCGCGTAGGGAGCCAAGGCTGCTTTTCGGGAAGCAGCATGATGGGGTAATCATAGCTAAAGTCTGCCTGGGGCTGGACACTTAACAAAGTACTTTCCAACCCACCCTCAGATAGCAGCCCTGTGGGAAGTCATTCCTATGACCACTTCAAGGATGAGGAACCAAAAACCTGCCATGCCTTCCCTAAGGCGGGGATAAATAAAGCGAGTCTGCTCTCCCCTTCTTGGCGTGACTGAACCTGAACTCCCAGACCCATTAACACTGGAAAATGGGAGGCCTGGGACCCGCAGCTCAGGCTTCCTGGCCTCTGCTTTCCTAGTAATTCACTGGATAAGTTGGACGTAGGCCCTACCTTTTCTCTGCCTCTGAGGCCTTCTCTCCAGGCTGGGTTTTTAAAACATTGACACCGGTTGTTGCATTAAAATATTTCACTTTCTTAACAGCATCACACATGTTACTAATGGAAGGAGCCTCAGAAACATTTTAATGACTTCGTTTTTTTAATCAAAAAACAATCATTTTATGTATATAAAATGTTCTTATTGGTCTAGAAGGATCTTGTACTAAAAACATTGATATTTCCATTTCACAGACCATGACTGTTAGCACTTTTTTTGTACTTAGCTACTTAACTTGCATGTTCCATGAGACAGCTAGATAATTGAATCTATGTATGCGGCTGTCTTGCTGTGTGTGCACATTCAAAAATGCATGTGTGTGTATAGACACATCCTCGCACCTGAGTATGTGGGAGTGGAGAGATGTTGGGTTGAGACAACTTCCTGATCAGCAAATAGACAGCTGCTAATCCAGAGATGCTGGTATAATTTCCCAGCGTTGACTTTTTAAGCAGTCTAAGACTCTGGCTGCACATTCATTCATTCATAATCAGTTATACACCAGACTATATCCTAGGTCGTCTCCATACAGCACCTCTAATATTCAGATAAGCCCCGGAAATTAGAGTTTATAACCCTCATTGAATATATAAGGAAACTGGGGCTCAGAGAGACTAGTCTCTTGAGTTTTCACAGCCAGTAAGCAGAAAAATTGATATTTGAACCCAAGTACACTTAGCTTCAAAGGCTGTGTCGGGAGTGTGGTGGCTGCCCCCACAGAACCATATTCGGGAGCCATGGAATCTGGATGGACCAAGGAAAGTGCAATAGCCCAGGAGATTTTGAGTTGAATGGTGGCGGACAAACACGACACCCACAACCCATGTGGCACCTGCCACATGGCCGAGGCGTGGAAGGGTACGGCGGGCTTCCAGGATGACAGAAGGCACACGCGGTGGCTGTGGAGATGAGGCTGAGCAGGCATCTCAGCACCACGTCCAAGAGGGCCTCAGCAGCTACGCTGGGAACAGACGCTGCACCTGCAGGCACGGCAGAGCAGTACCGTCACAGCTGTGTTTTAGGAAAACAACTTTGGCAGAAAGTTGCTGAATGATATAAAGGAGAGGGCAGGAAGGTCGGTCGGGAAGCTTCAGCACTAGTTTGGATCACAGGGTTTAAAGCAGGTAACAGACTGGAGTGGAGAGATGGGTTTCCAGAAGACAGCAAGCAAAAGAAATAGGGCGTGTTGACCATACACGTGGTACAACAGGAAAGGGGAAATTCAGGCTTAGGAAACTGGCTAATGGGATACCACTCAAAGAAAAGCAAAATGAGAGCAGGAACTAATTAGGAAGGAAGTTGGTGAGCCAAATACGGGATGTTTGAGTTCAAGGTCCCTGGGTGCTGATGAGGACTGATCTACTAGATCAGGTGCCCGGCGTGCACACTGACCCCTAGGGCTTTGCTCGGCCTTGGTCAGTTTGCCTCATTATTGCATCAGCCGCTCTTGTTGTGTTCTATAAGTTCCATTTCCTTGCCCCTTTTTGTAGCTCTTTTAATGGCCCTTTATCTCTGATTACCACAGAAATATGAGGGCACTTTCAAAGTCTCATGGAAAAGTGGAATAAAAAGGTAAGCTTATCTTAATGCAAAAAAGAATTGAAATCCATGAATAGTTTTTTTTCCCCCACAATACACAATTTCCCTGAAATTTTTGAAGTACCCTCATACATTTTATGGTTTGGATCATTCATTAGAATACTTACCAAGAGGAAGAAAAATTATTTTGTCCATCCTTTCTTTATTCAAAATTTTGCACCATTTGATTTTTGTGGTGAAATATTTCATTAAATCTGTTTAAACTCCTAAGGATTCTGTTACTGAATATTTCTCATACCAACAGTAGAAAAAGTAAGTTATTAATACCTTTTAGAAAAATGAATAAGGAATGTATGATTCTTAATGGAAGCAAAACTGAAAAAAAATACCAATTCATGCCTACTTTTGCAAGTTATGTTGTCAACAGTAAAATGATGTGTGTCTGAGTCCCAGCTAGGGAGCTTTGTGGACAAGCTCAGTACTCATAAGATTGTCAATTCTCCCCAAGAGCAAAACTGGAAGAAACCTCAGAAGTCATCTAGACCCCATCTTCCATGTTTCAGCCTGGGTAAGCAAGGTCCAAAGGGGGAAAATCACTCCGGCTGGACCAAAGCAGAGGAAGGCACAGGACTCCGTCTGCCAGCTGCTGGTTAGTTAAACGCTGAGGACCTTGGTCCATGAAGGTAAGTACATGTCCATTCATGTCTTCCAGGTGGCTCCTTCTCTGTCATGCTCTGTGCTTCTCCCTGTTGAAGGCCTCGGCTCACACTGTGGAGCTAAATGATATGTTTGGCCAGATCCAGTCACCCGGCTATCCAGACTCCTATCCGAGTGACTCGGAGGTGACTTGGAATATCACTGTCCCGGAAGGCTTTCGTATCAAGCTTTACTTCATGCACTTCAACTTGGAATCCTCCTATCTTTGTGAATATGACTATGTGAAGGTAAGACACCCCTCCATCAGTGATTCTCACCTGGGCCCAGAGTTCCACTGGGAGTTAGGAAGCACAGACGAGACACTGTCCTTATACCCTCCTAGGGTGGCATCTAGAAGGTCTCGATGTGATGAAGGAAGGTCGGGGTGAAGCACTAAAGTGGAAGCTGAATGCTAGAATGAGAAAGGACCCCAGGGAAACTGAGGCAGGTAGGGTGTGACTCAACCAACCACAGCATCCTTGGCTTCTTTCTGTTCTCAAGCCTTTAATGTTTTCATTGCCTTCTACTCCACAGTCTGGGTCAGAAAAGCACAGAGCCTTCAGAGTAAGCAGTAATCAGAAACAAAGTCATAATTATGTCCAAAGTTGAGCTATTAGAAAGCATTGCTCAATTCCAGAAATGATAACCAAATGTTTGGAAAATGTAGGCTTTGCAGAAGCACACGGTCAGAGGTGCAGGCGAAAAGGTGGGTTAGACCATGGTTCTTTCTGAAAGGCCTTGATTGCCATGCTAAGGGCTTTGTATGTCATCCGCAAAGGCAGGGAGCGGGGGGTTCACTGTGAGAAGAGGATACAGAAACACACAGGGAGGAGCAGCAGAGGAGTACAACATAAAAACAACATGCCCTAGAATTTAGAAAGAACCCACAAAAATTGCCATGAGCGGGAAGTTGTTTTTGGTTTAAGGTGGGGCTGAGATCAGAGAGTTTCAGAAAGATCAAGTTTATTAAAGTTGCCTCTAGTTCAAAAAGATGTGGACAGCTAAGGACCTACTTTCTAAGCTCTCTCTGACTTCCCAGAAGGATTCTCTTCCAACAACTCTGGAGTTGGCTTTGTGTATTTTTAGTATTGTTGTGGTCAGATTTTTTTCTTATCCAGTTGTTCAATAGGAGTTAACCTTGTATTAACCACAGTACTTGATCACCAGCAAAGTTGTGAGTTTTCAAGGTGCTTTCTAGTGTCATTCAAACTCTAAAACAATCCTAGGAGACAGGAACTTCTAGTCTATTTCATAGGTAAAGAAACAAACTCAGGAAGGTCAAGCAACTCACCCAAGGCTCTGCAGCTGGTAGGTGGTAGGTCAAGGTTGCAAACTCAAGTCTTGTGACTTTGACTCCAGGCTCTTTTGGCCACCAAAGGACTGACCAGTTGTGCTCCCCTGAGCCTCAGATACTGCAGGGATTTACAAAGGGGAAAGAAGCCTGGTCAGAGGAACTGGAGCCGCTCCTATGTTTCAGCACGTTTTTTTTTTTGTTGTTTTTTTTTTCAGTTAAATTTTTTTTTAGATTTTTTTTAACTTTTATTTAATGAATATAAATTTCCAAAGTACAGTTTATGGATTACAATGGCTTCCTCCCCATAACGTCCCTCCCACCCGCAACCCTCCCCTTTCCCACTCCCTCTCCCCTTCCATTCACATCAAGATTCATTTTCGATTCTCTTTATATACAGAAGATCAGTTCAGCATACATTAAGTAAAGATTTCAACAGTTTGCTCCACACAGAAACATAAAGTGAAAAATACTGTTTGAGTACTAGTTATAGCATTAAATCTCAATGTACAGCACACTAAGGACAAAGATCCTACATGAGGAGTACGTGCACAGTGACTCCTGTTGTTGACTTAACAAATTGACACTCTTGTTTATGGCATCAGTAATCACCCTAGGCTCTTGTCATGGGCTGCCAAGGCTATGGAAGCCCCCTGAGTTCACCGACTCTGATCATATTTAGACAAGGCCATGGTCAAAGTGGAAGTTCTCTCCTCCCTTCAGAGAAAGGTACCTCCTTCTTTGATGACCCGTTCTTTCCACTGGGATCTCACTCGCAGAGATCTTTCATTTAGTTTTTTTTTTTTTTTTTTTTTTTCCCCAGAGTGTCTTGGCTTTCCATGCCTGAAATACTCTCATGGGCATTTCAGCCAGATCCGCATGCCTTCAGCACGTTTTCTATGTAGGGTGTTGCTACTGAATATGTTGGTTTTGCATGAAGTATCCCATGGTGCTCCACGTCAGGGTGTCTCAGTCTCATCCTCTTCTATATTTTGAAACTGGATTCCTGTGTGAGAAAAGTTGTCTTGAGCATTGTAGGACTTTTAGTAGCATCTCTTGCTTCTACTCATTAAACCCCAGCAGCCGCTCCCCTCCAGTCTTGACAACCAAAAAACTATCTCCAGATGTTTCCGGTGTCCCAGACCATGGCAGGAGGGGGTGCCCTTTGGTAGGAATGATGAGACTATTGTGAAACAAAAGATCTGGCTATGTCAGAGAGACATAGCCTAGAAAACACAACCTCTGGCAATGACAAAGAAGCAATCTGCTCAGGGACTGGCTACCTAGGCTTGATGGCTTGCAATCCTTACAGCTCCAAATCAAACACGGTGCTCCAAGTTGCAAGGAGTGAGCATGGTGGGGAAGGAGCCACAGATGCACATGTGCATGCTTCCAGAAGGCAGTCCTGGCATTGGACTCCTGACTCCCTGCAGGGGTCCCAGCAGCCGGGGCACACGCTGCACCCTCATCAGCCAACAACCCGCATTCACCTGGATCGGGGCCCTATGCCCTCGTCCACACATGCCCGTCAGTGCTTCCCTCCGATGGTCAAGATCTCACAGGATGGCAGGGTACAGCACCCTCCAGAAACTCATCTCGCCCCCGATTGTTGTTGTTTTTATTGCTTTTAGAATATTTCCTCCCTCGGGAACATTTCCCTCTAATCACCTTGAAGTAGGCTCCATACGGAAAATCAACAGGAGTGGAGCTGTGCAGGCTAACGGTCACACTCCTGCCCATCTGATGTGATCACGCTGAAGCACCTGGAGGCAGAACAGCTTGAAGGTTGCCGCTCTGCCCAAGTTCCCCCTCGACAGAGCGGAGACTGGAGGTTGGAGTGCAGGGGCAGCGCTAGACTCCACTGCCTCTGAAGTCCCATTCCCAGAAGCTTCATGCGCATGGTTGAAGCCCTGTTCACTTTTTCTAACTGCCACCCCAGCCCCTGGCCCAGGAACATGTGCTGTTTCTGGCTAAGAATGAGAGGCGAGCTCTTCACTTTCGATCTGAATCAAAGCACGAGTGTGCCATGTGACTGCCAAATCCGTCAGCACTCCTCTCCAACAGTCTGTGTCTTCATCTGTTCATTGAGAGACTGGATGAGAGGATCCCTAAGGCACCTTAAGTTCCAGAATATCCTAATCCCAATTCTCCCTCCCAGGATTTTTCTGATGACCCCGCCAAATCGTCATTATCATAGTCAGGATACTCTCAGAAAATGGTGAGGCCATGGTTATAATACCTACCTCTCCAAGCTCTGGGGCCAAAAGCACATGATCCCAGCCCACCCTCTGCTGAGTGGGTTACTGCAGTGGCAAATTGTTGGAGCGGAACTTGTACACCTGCCAGACCACCTCTGTCCTTTGCCAAGCAGATTGCAATATCACGGATTTTCCTTGGAAGTGAGAATGTCCTCTGTTTTGAAAGGTTTTTACTCCATGACTCAATTCCCTTGGCAGGTTAAGGAGTGAGTGTAAAGGACTTTCCAGCCCATGAGAACCCTTTCCAGCCCAGCCCATGCCCACAAACCGCCCTTCCCACCCAGCCCATCAGGGTGGCCGTGATGGAACTGCTGACAGTGCACATCAGTAATCTGAAGAACAGCAGGACTCCAAGCCCGTGGGCCGGATGCTCATTTATGAAAATTCCTCTCTAGCCTGATTTCCCACAGCCCTTGGTTCTTGAGCGGTGTGTACACGGCAGATGTGCACAGCAGCATCTGCTTTCTTGTAATATGGCTGCCATTGTGGATTCCTGCAGGGCACGATTGAAGAATCCCAACCACGGCTGGTAAATGGCACAGGCTAGAGGCAGAGCACAGGTGCTGGCCAGGGAGGTGGGAGACCTAGGTGCCGGTGGCCGTACTATCCTAACTAACCTTGGGCACGTGACTCTTTCTAGAAGGGACTCTCGCTTTGTCAAATGCAGAGAGTTGAACCAGATGGTGTCTCTGGCTAACTTAACTCTGAATATCTACATATCTAAAACCTTAGCAATCACAGTCTACCTCCATAATCATCTCTGAAGTCCCAAGAAGAAAGAATTCAAGGTCATGCTGGAAGCAGAATTTATCTCAAGGCTCACAGTCTCTTCTCTATTTAAATAACCAACAGTGGAATCTCATCTTAAGAACGCATAGATTTTTAAGTTGTAAGATAAGGCAAATGTTGCCTACAGTCAAACCTGCTCCTAAAAATTCCTTAAATATAATAGAGTACTGTGTTTTAGTATGTCCAGAAGAGCCTTTTGGCTTCCAGAGATGCAGCAAATTTCAGTAATTTTGGTTGAGCACCAGATGGAGTGAGCAACTAGTACTTAGAAAAGAGATATAGTTACTGAAAGAGGTAGAGTTACTTAGAAACCAGAACCACCTAAATAATGGAGCATGAACACACCTCATTTTCAAGTTCATTTCATGACATCTGCTCATTTGAAAAGATTGGCCTGCTGCCAATTGGTTCTTTTTCTCATGTGCATAAAAGGCCAATCGGTGTCTGTTGGATATTGGGATGACACAATGCCACTGTCCTCCTGCGAACCCTGTATCTTTGGCTTATTATTCAACATTTCCTCCACTCTTTTCCTTAGTTTGGCTTCTTGTTCCTCTCATCCAGTCCATTGCCATGGCCTCCTCGATGTCTACCTGACACCTTAGTCCACCCACTTACGTATACCCAGATATTCTCTTGGAACATTGCTTTGATTGTGTCGTGCTGAAAATCTTCCAGCAGCTGCTCATTTTCTATGAGATGAAGTCTAAGAATTCTATTGAAAGTCTGTGATAAGGTGGCCGCCTCCAAGGAACAGGCCCTCAAAGGTGAATTAGATGGTTTCCAGCCTGGAGGAATTCGCAGGTTCACAGTATGTAATGAGACAGCTGCCTAATGAACAAGCTGGACAAAGTAACACAAAGGGTGTGAGACAGAGGGCTGAGTGTGGGAGTGGTCGTTCCTGGGTAATCAGGAAAGCCTGTGGAAATAGTTGAGGTAGGAGACAGGTCTTTTGAAGGGTAAACAGGAATTCCACAGTGCAGTTCCCTAAGCAGATGTCCCAGCCCAGCTCCCTAAAGGCATGAAGGTAAGGCAGGCCAGGATAATGCAGAACAGAGACTAGACAGGGTTGGCACATTTCAGGGAGATGCAAGAGAAAAGCCTAGGAAGGCCATCTGAGGGCAGACAGAGAAAATCCTTGGTAAATTTGGGTTTAAGCATGTGTACCCAATGTCACAAACAAGTGCTCAAAAGGTTGAACTAATTCTGCAGATGCGTTTTCTAAGCCAGCCAAGAAAATACTATTGGCTCAATCTGCGTTTTTAATAAAAGCAAATATGAATTCTCATCAACATAGAGTTTCTGACCTCACACAAAAGTCTACATTTCCAAATTCTTTCAGAAAATCTGGTGACTCTTGCAGCTTTCTGTGTGCCAGCAATCAGCTCAAACAGGTAGAGGGGGTCCTGGACACGGGGTCCCCACCACTCCTGTGGTTCCCTCTAGGCTAATTCTTTCTCACATCTTGTTTTCACTATTGCTTCTCTTACAGTAAAGAAAGTGAAACATTCGCTTTAGTGTCTCCACCAAAAATAGTAAAGCTGAAAGGACCTGGGAAAGACACGTATTTCTGGAGGAATCAGTGAAAGCATTTCTTTGCAGAGTCAAGAATATCCCTGTGTGTTTAATGTGCAAATCATGTTTTTATCTATAGAATACAAAGCAGCTTATTTCACTCTGCTTTGCATCCCATCTGGTATCTTTTATTTATTGACATTATTTCCTTTTATCTACTCTCATTTTATTTGAAAGGTAGAAACAGAGAAAATGAGAGAGAGAGAGAGACAGAGAGACAGAGAGAGAGACCACAGAGAGATCTTCCATTAGCTGATTCACTCCCCAAATGTCTACAGCAGCCAAGGCCAGGTTAGGCCACAGACGGGAGCCGAGAACTTCTTAGGGGTCTCCTGTGTGAGTGACAGGGAACCCCAATGCTTGAATCATCACCTGCCGCTTCCCAAGGTGCACATTAGCAGGAAGCTGGGTCAGAAGTAGAGAAATTGCAACTTGGAGCAGGCACTTCAACACAGAAGGCAGGCTTACCAACAGTACTCTACTGCACCACCTTCATCCCTTAGCCACATCTTCCATATGTTGGTTCACTCCCCAAATGGCCACAACAACCAAGGCTGAACCAGACTGAAACCAGGAGCCAGGAGCTTCCTCTGGGTTTCTCACGTGGGTACAGGGGCCCAAGCACTTGCACCACCTTCTGCTGCTTTCTCAGGCACATCAGCAGGAAGCTGGATCACAAGAGGATCAACAAGGACTTGAACTGGTGCCCGTATGGGATGCCAGCGTCACAAGTGATGGCCTTACCTGCTCTGCCACAGCACCAACCCCACCTGGCATCTTTTGGCAGTTCAGCCTAAAATCTCCAGTTAGAAGCTATGCAGTGACATGGGGATACGGAGTATGGGGAGGTAACACAGTCAGGGGTATTCTTGAGGAAGGAAAGGGTGGTTGAGCACAGGTAAAGGCAAAAGAACCTGGCATCACTGAACAAGGTTGCATAGGTGGTTGTATTGCATAGATTGCCCATGGCTGTGTTGAATGTAGTACATGTTCCCAGGGAGCCCACAGGCTTCTAGGAGAGCTGTGAAGCCCAGGTGGGGATAATGGAGACGGCCGTGCTTGCAAAAAGGAGAGGGAGGAAGCAGAGGTCCTAGGCCAAGTTTATGACAGCATGGTAGCTAATGTCCTGGAGATGGAAAGCAGGAAGATGAAGATCAAGGTCAGAAAGACGTAGACTGAGTTGAGGTGCACGGAGTCTGGAAAACAGTTAAAATGCTGATCTAGATTTTGAGACAGGACTTAAAATACCATAAGGCTAAAGTCCCATCTCTGCCACTCCTGAATGAGGCACCGCAGCCATGCTTTCTGACTTCTGACCGCCTAAGCACTGGTTTTGTCCTGCTCATAATGGATATAGTATCTTCGTCATGGTCTGTGGACGGACCTAAATGAAATTATGGCTGTTAAGTGGAATCAGTATAGCACAATACAGTTGCGCTGAGCAGTTTGGAGTCAGGATTTAGGGCCAGTCAGACCAGGGGTCAGGTCTTGTCCCTAGCTCTTTCTAGAGCAGCTGCTTGAACTTGGTATGATTCTCTTTCTCCATCTGTAAAAGGGGCATAACAGTAATTGCTATTTCTTGGGTTTATTATGGATGCCAAATGAGGAGAATGCTTTAATGACCTGAATCCAACACATACGTAATTAGTTCAATAAATATGATGACAGCAGCAAGGATGACAATGGTGTGGCCAATCAAGTGCCTGCCAGCCACCACCATATTCCCAGCGAATGTCAGCTTTCTCACCTCTGGTTTTACCTCTACCCAGCTTTCCACAACCATGCTCCATCACACAGTTTTTTCAGACAATAGGTAGGAAAGGGCTTTGAAAGGAATGTTAGAATGAAGGAGTTTTTTTTTTTTTTAATTTCTCCTATGTTTGTTTCTTGCAGCAACATAAATTTTATACCAGTTTCTAACCTATGAGTACATTTGATTCTTATAGGATAGGAAGAGCAGAGATTATTATACCCAACTTACAGAAAAGGGAACTGAGGCACAAATGGATTTGCCCGAATCACTACAGAAATGCCAGGTTCCGATCCTGGTCTCCTTAGTCCCAAGTCATGGCTCTATCCCTCATGGGGTCCTTCTCAGACCAGTTACATCCTGAAAGGAGCCCTGATAAGCTTCCTGGGCAGGCATTATTCCTAAAGCATCACTTAGCCTGTCAGTCATGGTCATTTAGTAAAATAAAGGACCTTGAGGTTGTCTAGACCATATTAAAGAACTTTCTTCTTTATCCAGCTTTGAGGGGAAAATATCTTACAAAAATAACAGGAAATGGGATCTGAGCTACAAAGGATGGGAAAGTGCTCAGTTTATCTGCTTGTGGTGCACAAGTTCTAATGGTGAGCTCAAGGTCATTCCCACTAGACTGTCAGCCCCATGAGTTCAGGGCCTGTGTCTGTGTATTCTCCAGTAGCGAGTACAGTGCTTGGGCAGAGCAGGAACAGGCCCACCTCTCCTGGCAGTGAGCTTAAAGGGAAGGGCTCTGGTCTAGAAATCAGCCACGGATCCTGCTGAGACCTTGGGCCAGTCACTGCTCCCGTCAGGGTCTCGCTTTTACATCCTCCCAGCAAGGGAACTGGACTTGCTGCTCTCTGCCAACTCTCCCAGTTCTGATGGCCTGCGACTCCGAGTCTATCCCTGCCCCAGACCCAGCTGGGTCGGGCTGCATCTTGCTGTGTAATTGAGAGAGAAATCCTCCAATCCCAGAGCTCTAACTTCCATGCAGCACTCAGTGTTTACTTAGAACATGCCCTCTGCCCGCAGGCTGCGCTGACCCCAGCTCCTGCAGCAGCTCTGCTAATTCTCTGAGAAGGGACAGGAGGCCTTGGTCCCAGGAGGAAATGAGAAAGTGATAACTGTTTCTCATGAATGTCAATTCCGCAGTCCCCAGTGAGAGATTCTTCCCTCCTGAGACACCAGGTTCCAAACACCAATCCTAACTGAAGAAACAGGAAGTGCAAATAAGCCTCAGGAAAGTGTGACAATAGCTCCTTTTATGCAGAACTGCAAACAGTTCAGGCTCGGGGTGATAGGGAGCCAAAGGACGCTCCTGGTGCTGGGGCAGAGGATGTGGGGGTGTGGGGGTGAGTGTGAGGGGGGCTTGTGACAGGGGCAGGTACGGGGCGGGGTGCACATCTCTGAGCATCTGCGAACATAGGAAGCAGTTTCATAGAAAAGTAGAGCTTGAGTTTTCTCTGGGGGGCTTGTAGAAGGAAAAGTAGGAAGCAGACAGAGTATTCATTTATCCTACAAATAGCCCTTGTTTAAAGAAATCATCCTTCCCTGTGGCTAGCTAGGATCATGGCTGAGACACTTACAACAAAAGACAGAGCGACATAAATCTATGTCGTGTAAGGTTTGCGTGGCCTAAGTGAAGACTCAAAGAAATGGAAAGCTGTGCATATTTCACGCTTAGGTTGATGAAGAGAGAACAGTACTGGAGAGAGATGATTGATGGGAGGACACAAGGCTATGACGTCATGGTAACAAACTGGGGACAGCTTAGCCAGCCTGTTTGTTCAGAATCCGCTCTGTATCCCAGCCTCTGCAGAGATAAGGGTGTCCTTTCCTCTGAGTCTGGGGAGGGTCTCTCTGGTGTGGCCTACGTCGAGTGAGGGCAAGGTGAGCATGACCTGCCTGCCTCTGCCACGGGGCAATGTTTGGGCGAGCATATTCTTATCATCTTCAAGCGCCTGCTTGGAAGACAGCAATCATCAGAGCAGACAGAAATCCCTGCCAGCCTGGTGCTTACACTGCAGGGGGGTGGGGCAGACAACACCAAACAGAGACCGCAAGTCCATCCTGTAGGGAGTCCTGCTATAGAACAACCTGCAGGGGGTCAAAGGACATCAGAGGCCACCAAGGATGAGACTGGCTGCAGTAGGAAGCTGGTAGGCAAAGAAACACAAGAGAACAGGGTCAAGGGCAGCTGCAGGAGTTCAGGTCTAGGTCATGATTTAAATGTCCCCCTTTAGAGCAGACCTCATTGAGAAGGCGGCATCTGCATAAAGACTTGAAGATGAGGAAGTGAGCCGCTGCTTTTCCCTGGGGAAAGGCATTGCAGCCACGAGGAACGGGCAGTGCAGAGGCTGCCAGGTGGGAAAGTGTGGAGTGTACGCGTGAAGAACAGCAAGGAAGGAGGAAGGACAGGAACGGGAATGGGGGCGGAAGCCCACGGGTCCAGGTGCGGAGCACGAGGGAAACTGGGAAATAGGGCTGTGACTAAAGGCTTCCAGGTAACAGCAGATTTCTTTTTAAGTATTTATTTATTTTGAAAGTCAGAATTACAGAGAGAGGGAGAGGCAGAGAGAGCCTGCTGGTTCACTCCCCAGATGGCTACAAAAGCCAGCTCTAGACTGGACCAAAGCCAGGAGCCGGGGCCAGGAGCTTCATCTGGGTCCCCAGCAGGGGCCCAGATATTTGGGCCACCATCCACTGCTTTCTCAGGCACGTTAGCAGGGAGCTGGACCGGAAGTGGAGCAGCCAAGACTTGAACCGGTGCCGGTTTGGATGTAAGTATTACAGGCAGCGGCTTTACCCGCTATGCCACAGTGCCAGGCCACAGCAACAGCAGATCTTACAAGCTGCTTTCATACCCACGTCTCCTTTGACCACATGACGCCTGCAGGGCAGCATGAGTTGTGCCTGTGGGAAACCTGAGGCCTGCAGAGTGTGGTATAGGTGCCTGTAAATGATTAAGGACCAGACTTGGCGGGTGGGTGGCAGCGAGGGGGAAGAGCCTGCAGTGTCACCGCTCAGTGACAATGGACGCTAACAACCTAGGAGTGCAGAGAATAGAAAATGCTAAAGGCATTAGAAAGTGATGAGTTTTCACATAATTGGCTTATTTCTAATATAATTTATTTCATTGTAAGGTTATGAAACTTCACTTTTAGTGATGCTGTGTCTAACAACAGGGTAGCGAAATCTCTGAAAAGCTAACGATTGGCGCCTGTAAGCTGGTGTGAGCTGCAGACTCCAGCATGCTGCCGCTGAGGAGGTTAGAGCGACACAGGATCTGCGAGTCGATCCCGATCCCTCGATCGCTCGGTTCCTAGCCCAGCACTCCGGAAAGATTTCTGGGCAAAGATTTGAGGATGTGAATTGGGGCTGGGGTAGGGCAGGGTCCTGGACAGCAGTAGACGTGCCTGTAAATGCAGCCCTGGACAGGGGCTGGAGGCGGCTGCTCTGTCTCTCCCCCAGGCCCAGTCACCATGGTCCTGACAGTGACATACCTAAAGCCAGGCAACCTGCCGCAGAACACAGCCACCCTTTGTTTCCCAGTGCTCCTGCGATGAACTGTCGGAGGCCTGGCTTCCAGTTGCCGAAGGGATTTGCATATGAATGAGCTAGCTCCAAAGTCCCAGAGGGGGTGAGGTGGAGGAGAGGAAGCCGTTCACCCGCCAAAGGCGGCATGTATGCTCCCAGACTCCTCCCCTGCCACAGTTCCCAGACGCCTCCCGCCCACTCCTGCTGAGACGGTGGGCACTGCCCATTTCCCACCTGCAGGACGCCTGCTTCCACTGCCAGCTCTTTCTTCTGCCCCTGCTCTGGTTGCCCCTTTTCTGTTCAGTACCCGCCCTGAGAATGGGCAGCCCCTCCTGGAAGCAGTGGGATTCTTGCATACTTAGGAACTGCCAGCTCTCTCAGGCCCTCTCTGCTCTCTGGTTCCTCACATTTGCATGCACACAATTCCTTCTCAGGGATGCACCCAGCGACGCTGGGTGGGCTTTACTCTGATTAATGACCGTTGTCCTGGGCAGGGAAGTACACCTGGCGCCTCAGCCCTGTCTCTGCCGTTGACTGGCCTTGTGACTCTGAACAAGTCTTAGCTTCTCCAGGGAAAGGACGGGAGGTCCTCAGATGCCCTACCCAGCTCTGACCTTTCTTCTAGAGCTGCCGGATTCCAGTTATTGAGCAAATCTGGAAGCCAGGGCATCTGCGTATTGTCTTGGGTCTGCTCATCTTAAGCCACGAGGCCTTTGGCAAGTCACATCACCTCTCTGGACTCAGAATCATGAAATCTGCCTCCTTACCCAACTGCAGTTAGGTGAAAATAAATTAGGGACAGAAGGAAGATTTACATGGGTAGAAGGATTGTTAATCTTATTATTATGGCCTAACCCAGTCTAGAGCACTGGCCTTCAGCACTTGTCAACCAAGGCCCATGGACTCTTAGCCCTGTGTTGCTATGCTGGCTTTCCAAGGCTTCTGAAACACAGCACACTCACATACACACACACACACACATGCACAAGCACACACACACAGACACACACACACTTCAGGTGACTTCTTCTGTCCTAGGCCCAGATTCTTGTTTGTTGTCTAATACCTTTAACATGGTTCTGCCCATGATCTTAAACTGGAATCTGAGACCCCTGAGAAAGTAGTGAAACTGGGCCGTTGACCTCTGGCCCAGCCAGTGGAGGTAATGGGCTTGCAGTGAGGTTACACTCAGAGGCACAGTGCACTCAAATGCAGGCAGGGGTATGGGGCTGCCACTGAATCACTGGTCTACACAGACACACCTAGAAAGATCCTTTGAAGTACAGGCAAGTAAAGAGAGAGATTCCTGAACTTGCTACTCTTGTGGCTGGAAATTTTTAGAGAACCCTTTGTACATCACTTTGTTCTTGGGTTTATAAAGTAAGGTTGATATCTTTCCCATCACCCCCGCACCCCAGGATTGTTGGGGAACATTGTGAAGTCCAAAGCATCAAACAGGCCTAACAAAACATTTGTCAGATGAGGAGCTTGGACTGAGAGGGCTCTGCAAGTTCCCTCCAGCTTTATCTGCCCAACATCTGGGCTCCTTATAAAAAAGGAAGCCTCTGCTAATGGCATCTGGGAGATTAGAAATGAAGGAGTGAGGTCTAGACAACAGAGGGTACCCAGGGACAGTTTCCACCTGTGACACTGCTTCAGATACGTGAATTTCTCTACGTCTCATCCAGCTGGGAGCCCAGAAAGTTGCCGTCTTGGTTGCCTGGACTTCAGCATCCTGTTTTCTTCACTGAGTTCTCACTATATTCCACGCACCTTTCTAAGTCTTTTACATATATTAACTTATGTCATAGTCACTAGAGTCTTGCGGAAATGATGTCAATGCTATCACTTTCATGATTTTACATACAAGAAAACCTGTATGCAGAGGACATTAGCTTCCTAGGGCTACTACAGAAAATTACTACCAATTAGGTGGCTTAAAACAACAGGAATTTGTTGGCACACAGTTCCGGGCTAGAAGTTGTTTTATTTATTTATTTATTTATTTATTTGGACAGGCAGAGTTAGACAGAGAGGGAGAGCAGAGAGAGAGAGAGACAGAGAGAAAGGTCTTCCTTCCATTGGTTCACCCCCCAAATGGCCACTACGGCTGGCGCGCTGCACCGATCCGAAGCCTGGTCTCCCATGCGGGTGCAGGGCCCAAGTACTTGGGCCATCCTCCACTGCCTTTCCAGTCCACAGCAGAGAGCTGGACTGAAAGAGGAGCAACCTGGACAGAATCCTGTGCCCTAACCGAGACTAGAACCCAGTGTGCCAGTGCCACAGGCGGAGGATTAGCCAAGTGAGCAGAGGCGCCGGCCGGGCTAGAAGTTTGAAATCAGGGTGTTGGCAGAATCATGGCCCCTCTGAAGACTCGAGGGGAGAAGCCTCATCTAGCTTCTGAAGGTTGCAGGCAGAATCTTGGCATTCCTTGGCTCAGGCAGTGTCACCCCAGTCTCTGCCTCTGTCTTCACACGTCCGTCTGCCCTCTGTGTGTACATTTGCATTCAACTTTTCTTCGTTATAGAAGGACACCAGTCAATGGATTAGAGTCCTCTTGCATCCAATACAGGGCCATCTTGAATACAGCTGCCAAAATTTCTTTCCATGTATTATCACATTCATACCAGAGGTTAGGATTTGAGCAAAGGTTTTGGGGGAATACAACCAAATGCTCACTCCTACAGTGTTTCTAACTTTTTCTTATTCTTCCTTTTTTCCTTTCAGTTTGTTTATTTGAAAGGCAGAGCATCAGAGAGAGAAAGAGGGATGGAGATAGAGAGAGAGCCTCCATCTGCTGATTCATTCCCCCAAACGGTTGCATTAGAGGAGTCTGGACCAGGCCATAGCCAAGAGCCAGTAACACCATCTGGGTCTTGTACATGGGTGGCAGGAGCCCAGTCCCTGGGGACATCATCCTCTGACTTCCCAGGTGCATTAACAGGAAGGTGGATTAGAAGTGGAGCAGCCAGGACTCAAACACACACTCTGACATAGGATGCCAGCAATGCAAATGGCAGCTTGACTGCTAGCCCCTCTAATTTTCTATTATTATACATGACTTCTGTGAGCATCTTTGTTCATAAGGTTTTCCACATTTGGAATATTTCCCCTAGATTATATCTATAGCTGTAAGACCAGGGGTAACTTTCCAAGTAAAGAATATAATCCAAAATATTCAGATCTAGCTTAGAAGGTGTTGAGTTTCTTGTCTCTGCAGCTGATAGCAAAAGTGTGGCATGCTTTTTTTGGTAAAGTTATGGTAAAAAGATTATAGTTTATTGCAACCATTACTGCAGGGCAGTGGGTTGGGACACGGCTTGTGACACCAGCTTCCCATATCAGAGTGCCATTGTGAATTCTGGCTGCTCCCCTTCCCATCCAGCTCCCTGCTAATGTGCCTGGGAAAGCAGAGGATGATGGCTCAAGTGCTTGGAGCCCTGTTACCCACATGGAGGACTCAGATGGAGTTCCTGGCTCCTGGCTTCAGCTGGCCTTTTCCCAGCCATTGTGGCCATTTGGAAAAAAAAAACAAAAACAAAACAAAAAAAAAACAGTAGATGAAGATGTCTCCCAGTCTCTCTATGTCTCCACCTCCCCCCTCCCACCCCACTGTCACTCTACCTTTCAAATAAGTAATTTTTACAGAAGATTATAGGTGAGATTAGGTGATTTTCAAGGGCCCCCAGAACCTGAATTGTTATCCGCCGAATTTTAGTTTAAAGATGTCAGTCTTACTAGTTGCCCCAAGTCACTTCCCTATTCCCCATACAAATTATCTATCACTGTGTAATAAGCCACTCGAAACTTAGTAACTGAAACAGCCATTGTGTGCTCTCCTGATGCGGTGGTCAGGAATTTGGGCTGGGCTCAGAGGGATGGTCCTCTGGCTGCACTTACTTTGGGTCATGCGTGCAGCTGCAGTCGTAGAGGCTTGACAGAAGCTCCAGGTTCTCACCCGCGGTGGTGGCTGGCAGGGATCGCCAGCTCGTTACTCTGGAGATCTCAGATGGAGGCTCCTCTCTGCTTTATGTGGCTGTTGATTCCCCAGAGCCCTCACACTCACAAGTCTTCTTTCATCTGGTGGCCCCAGGGCCATATTCTATGTGTGAGAGAGCATTAAGGAAACAGTTATTCAAGGATACGGAGAAGCCACGCAGCAAGGTAGACTTTAAGACCATTTCAATAGGCATGGGATTTTGCAGTGGGGGAGTAAAATTGGGGTTGATTTCAAATACAGGATTGAGCAGGTGGGGATTTAGAGTGAAAGATCAGGAGGTCAGTGGATGGCCCATCTTGGTAGAAGGAGATTCGGGATTAACAACCCTAATAGGATTCTTACCAAAGTCAGATCGGGGTAGTCAGACGTCATGTGGGAGACAGCGGAGGGTGAGGACTCTAGTCGGATTTTTAGAGCAATGTCAGGGGTGGGTGGTTCTTGCTAAACTGATTGATCTGGCTTCTTTGCTGAAACTGCCCTCTACAAGTGCACAGACAGGCCTAGGTGAGGTTTTAGAAGCTTAACTAAAGTTTGGCCAAGCACAGATTCTTTGAGCAGAACTCCAAGGCCACTCAAGGCTAGGTTAGGAAGCAGCATGTCACTTCTAACACATCATTGGGCTTCAGTCAAAGTGGGTGGGTCACTGAGACAACCATGAGCCACAGCGTCATTGCAACAGGGTCTGTGTCTAGGCATGGAAGGGATTATTGTTGATATCTTTTGCAAACAATATACCACAGTCTACCTTCTGGATAAAATAATACATATAATTCTCTCATGGAAAATACATTGATATTCCCTCTTCTGGAAGGTTCATCCCATTAGCTAATCAGACCTAAAGTCCACAACGTCATGAGTCATGATATGAGCTAGGTCTAGAGGTGGAGACACCAAGGGTGTAGTGTCTACAGGTGCAGCCCCTTTTGTTCCAAAGATCTCTGAACTCCCTTAGAAAGTGATTTTCTTTTCACACACACACAACACACACACAATATCTCCTTATGTTAATGATAAGAACAAGCAAATCAGCACCTTAGAGCTGCCAATGAAATGGGGGAAGAATGGAGGCATATAGCAATTGAAGCTCCATGGTAACCTTGAAATCCAGCCAGGCACAGGTTGGCTACTCCAGATGCCAAGAGTCTTCCTCTGCAGAGCCCAGTTTTGCTTCCAGGGCATTGCTCCAGTCCATTGCTCTCCGTGACTCTTGATGCTGCCTATGGCTCTGCATCTGGGTTCTTAGTTTTACCTTCTGACTCACTCTTCCATTTCTATAAGAAATGGCCCATGTTTGCAGCTGAGGGGTCCTTTCAGCCTGCTTGTTTGCTTGCTTTCTTTCTTAAAGATTTATTTATTTATTTATTTGAAATGGGGAGCAACAGAGAGATGGGGAGAGACAGAGAGACAGAGTGGGAGAAAGAGATTTACCACCTTCTGGTTCACTCTCCAAATGCTACAACAGCCAGGTTGAGGTCAGGCCACAGCCAGGAGCCAGGAACTCCATCCAGGTCTCCCTTATGGGTGGCAGGGGCCTAAGCACTTGAGTCATCATCTACTGCCTACCCAGGCGCTTTAGCAGGGAGCTGGATCAGAAGCAGAGCAGCCTGAACTTGAACTAGCACTCTGAAATGGGATGCCAGTGTCACAAGTGGTGGCTTAACCCACTGTGCCACAACATTGGCCCCTTAACCTGCTTTCTGCACATAGAAATCTAGGATCTAGAGGCCTCTTCAATTTGTCTAAGTTATTTTTAGTTCAGGCTGATACTGCCTTAAAATCTTTTTTGAATCTCCTGTATTCAAGATATAGTCCACTCCACTAACAAATATAAAGCACGGTTCTTTTCTAAGTAGGCAGCTCTGCTTTGAAAGGCCTATCAAGGTGCTGTGGAACAACGCCCTTAAGATTCTCGGATGCCTTTTGTCTGGCTGATAGGGAATACTTGGCACAGCCTTAAATGTTCTAGATGTTCACAAAGCTTTCCTTTTTTTCAAAAGATTTAGGCTGGCGCCATGGCTCAATAGGCTAATCCTCCGCCTTGCAGCGCCAGCACACTGGGTTCTAGTCCCGGCCAGGGCACTGGATTCTGTCCCGGTTGCCCCTCTTCCAGGCCAGCTCTCTGCTGTGGCCCGGGAGTGCAGTGGAGGATGGCCCAAGTGCTTGGGCCCTGTACCCCATGGGAGACCAGGAGAAGCACCTGGCTCCTGCCTTTGGATCAGTGCGGTGCGCCGGCCGCAGCATGGCGGCCATTGGAGGGTGAACCAACGGCAAAGGAAGACCTTTCTTCTCTGTCTCTCTCTCTCTCACTGTCCACTCTGCCTGTCAAAAAAAAAAGATAGATTTATTTATTTATTTATTTATTTGAAAAGCAGAGTTAGAGAGAGACAGAGGCAAAGAGAAAAAGAGAGAGGTCTTCCATCTGCTGGTTCACTCCCTAGATGGTCGCAATGGCCAGAGCTGCACCAATCCGAAGCCAGGAACCAGGAGCTTCTTCTGGGTCTCCCACTCAGTGCAGGGGCCCAAGGATTTGAGCCATCTTCTATTGCTTTCCCAGGCCATAGCAGAGAGCTGGATAGGAAATGGAGCTGCCAGGATTCCAACCGGCACCTAAGAAGATGCCGGCACTGCAGGTGGCTGCTTTACCCACTACACCACCTCGCTGGCCCCCACAATCTTTTCTTACAGCCACATTTTTTTACTTCATATTTATCCTAAAGCTATTTTCCCCTTTAAAGTCATTTGCTAGTAGGGAGATTCTTTTTCAGCCCAAATAGTCCTGGGCCTTCTATGTTTTCTGTAAGCTCTGTTTGCATACTTCAGGAAGCCTCACTTTCTTCTGCAGTGCCTGGCCACACACAGTGAGAAGTGCGCGCAGCCCCTTCTCTCATGCTACCTAACAGCTCCTTAGCCAAATTCACAAGTTCGTTACACACACATTTTTCTCCTTTCCAAGTTGCATAAACAAGTCGTGCTAATGTTTTTTACCCTCACGTCATTCAGTGGTCTTTTTGCTTTCAGGACTCCTGTAACAGTTGCCTCACCACCTACTGGCCAATCCCCACACTGAGGTCACCTGTTCTCTTTTTTTGCTACTGCACTATCCCACTTCTGGTACCCAGAAATGTGTCAGTCAGAGCTCAGTCAGGAAAGCAGAATCCCAGTTAGTAGGATGAAATGATGAGCATGTCTGGGCATTGGCAGGAGCTGAGTGAATAAGAGTTGGGGCTGGGGAGTTCAAAGGCCACAGAGGGGGTCACCAGCATTTCCTAGAGCCCTGGAAATGTTGGCGTATGCATGGGAATTCAACAGGGTAAGTCCATCTTAGGATGGACTTCCCTGCCAAGTAGGACAGGGAAGAGGTCTCTAAGAAGCTGTTGGCTGCAAGCAGCTACCACCTCGGAGAGTCCATGGGTAAGCATCTGGGTGTCAGCATGGACCTCTGCTCTTCATCAGAGCCACCAGTGGGAAAGAAATCTGAGTGCAGAGTAGAGGAGTATGAGGACAAATCAGAACCTATGAAGCACTTCTACATCAGTCCATTTTTGTATCTTATCACAAAACAACCTTCAGGGGTGCTCACCATTACCTTGTGTGTTTCTTGGCCAACTCTAACCTGGAACTATACAGGGAAGATTCCAGGGAATAGGTTTCAAAGATTAACTAACTGACAATAAAGCTGATGATCACACTCCATGATTGTCTGCCTATATTAAATCTGAAATGCTCTTTAAGGGTATAGCATAGATTTCAGAAATTTTCCAGGATATAGCTTGGGAACACTGAGGCATTCAGACTGTAGGACACCCTTGTTTGCCCAATGTCTTGAGCACTAATTAGGGAATCCGGATGTTGCAATAGTGGGCCTGAGTTCACCATTCCCTAGATTCATTCTCCACTAGAGGATTCACCACTCACCTGGCCCAGTTGGTTGAAATGATCTGGGCTTCAGTGCCCTTCTCTGTAGAATGAGAGCAATCACTCCATGACTATTTTCTCCATACATTGTTTTAAGAAGCCAATGGGTATCTGCCAATGCTTTTGGTAAACTGGTGTCATGAGACTTTTGCAGACATGTGAACAGCAGTCTTTGCTGTCCTCCCACAAAAATTTGGCCAATTTCTTGTAGCCCTGCCTTATTTTTGCCTAGATTTGTGCCGGACGTGGAGCTCAGCAGTAACCCAAGGAAAATGAAGACTCTGGCCTCTCTTCATTAGATCTGCTTTCCCAGTTCTGTGTCCACAACACAGCCCCTTTTCTACCCTAGGTGGCTGGTTGGGGGTCTGGGGTTGAAACAGGGTTAAGACTCTGAATATCCCAGGCCCTCCCTAGGCCCTCTGCCTGGATGCTCTCACTACTGTTCCCCCTCCCTCCACCCACTGTTTCTAGCTGCTTAAATCCTACTCACCTTTCAGTTCTCAGCTCCAAAACCCTTCTCCCCTTCCTAGATGTTTCTGTTTTTCCTCAGCTGGATGCAATTTTTTTCCCCTTTCAATCCCTGGGGATGTCCATCTCTCATTGCATTACCATACTATGACAATGCCCAACACATACACATACTTATCTTATTCTTTTACTAAATGTCACATTCCCAGAGGCAGGGAACTTGCTTATTAAGCTCATGCAACAAATAAGTAACTTTTGGCATCCTCCACACCATAGTCCAGACAGAACTTGGTACATAAATATTTGTTGAATTGAGTTAAAAGAAAATGAATTGAATACATGCAACCACATGTTGGTGCCCTAAATAACAATAGTCTGTAACGACATTGTTGCCCACAATAAGAAATGGAAAAATAAAGAGTCTACAATCCTTAGCCACATGGATCTTTATTATAAATTTTGTGCCTTCACTTGATAAATTTCCTCTATCAGGTTGATATGATGGCCCCAAAGATGGGTCAGTGCCAACAGAAGTCAGGGCTCACTCCTTGCCTACACTCCAAAGTGAATGGTCTTTGTAGAACTTTATAATCCACAGCAGGGGAGGCAAATGTTAAGCAGGACCAGTCAGCCCTCTGTTTAGGTTATGGCTAGAGCTGTCACTGGGCCACATCCTCTCTGAGAGACAATCCATGCACCCAAGATAAGGTTTCAAGAGGCCCTTGAGCCAGGAAAATTGTTTAGCCAAGTGTCTGTGTCTTCTGGCATGTACTCTCTGGTTTGCTGATTCCTTTCCCCAGCCTCAGAATAGTTCCAAAAGTAAAATTGATATCAGAAAATGCTTATGTTATCTCTCTACCCTTGGGCAAGTCACTCCCCTCTCTGGATCTCAATTTCCTCTTGAAGGAGGGAGATAGAAAGAGCTCTTGGGGTCCCTCCAAGCTCTGATATTCCAAGACTCTATTCTGGGGCTGAATTCCCAGGGCTCTCTGCTACTGGACTTCTTTTCTCTGCTCCTAAAAGTGTATACATGACTCAGATTTTCCCATGGGTCTCAGCTGGGGCATGCTTCCCTATTCTCTGAAATACTGAGGCTCTGCTGTTGGTGACTGTTTATCTGTCATCAAGAAAAGGTCCTTAAACCCATAAATTATCCAAGGAGGAGGATTTTTATCACAGGCTATCAGAATGTCTTTCCTGAATCCAAATGGCCTTTGGTTGGTTTCATTTGAAAGTATCTTACTTCAGCCAATACAGAACTCAAGAGGGAGGGGTTGGGGGTGGCAAGTTTCATGAAGAATATTGCTGGAACTGTTAACATGTAAGGCAAACTATTCTGTCAATTGATTTTTGATGACATGGAATAAGCCACAAACAAGTTCAAGTTTATTGCTACCTGCAGCAATCTGTGATGGAAACTATTGCTATCTTCTACTTGGTTTCTTTAAACAACTGCTATGATGACTTGTTAGAATACTAGTGTGTCACTTAACAAGAAATCTAGGGCTCAGTTGGTTTCAATTTCTGTTTTACAGGGGACTAACTAAGAGGTAGAGGAGGAATGGAATAGGACCCGGGACCTCCCCCTACTGGGCTCCTACACTTCACATTACTCCGAAGCAGAAATCACCAAGATAGGGCCCTCCGGCTCATGCACTTACTCAAGGAGATTCCCTTTCCAGGCCCTCACTCCAAATCTATTTAGTCTTCTTACTACCTAGTTCCAGCAAGAGCAGTTTCACTGGTTTCTAATTCACAACATATTAAACATACGCAAACAGAAAAGTACAGCTAATAGACTGATTAAAAAAGGGGAGGGGGCAGGAAAGAAAGTACCAGAAAGAAGACCTAAGAATTACAAAAGCATCTGGTCTGGCAACGTTCCAGGCAGGCAAGCCACGCTGTGCACTCCAGAACGCCAGGGGTCTCACTTGAATGTGGTGGTGTGACCATCAACATCCACAGCGGTGCCCCTGGATCACCAGGAAAGAATTAGTGTGTTTAACTTAAGGAAGTAGGGATTTGAATAAAGCGATTAAACAAATTACACCTGGAAGACTTTTTTAAATTATAGTTATGTAAACCTTCAGCTATCTGGAAAACTTCCTAGACCAAAATAACACTGCAAGAAGCGACGTTCAGTTGTGTGAAGAAAGGCACATTCGGCAGTAGAAGGCTGGTGTGAGTTCACCGGTATCTGCAGAGGAGAGGAACAAATAGCAAAGTCATGATCTCATCTTCTGTATACACTTCAATTCCCAAAGTTAGTGATTAATTGTCCTCGTGTTTTGTTGCCAGGGAAAATTGTTTTCTTTTAAAACTCCCTCTTATTTTAAATAAATAAACCATTAGTTTCCAAACAGAAGTGTCAAATGTCAAGATAGTTCTGCCAATATGAAGCTAATGAACAAAACAATGAACTCATTAGAAGCTACCAGAGATAGGCAGACTTTGAGAACTTTCCTTTAACGACTCTGAAAAGCATCAGAAGTCATTCTTGGGACAGCTGTTCTCACGCATCTTGACCACTATGTCGGGCTAGAGGATGCAAACACGAGTTTGCGCCTAGAAGAATCAGGTTAGGTGTAAGATAACAGGGTGCTGGATAGGTCAGACAGTCCTACTCCGACAAACATACCAACCAGCTGCCTGGCTTTGCTTCCCAAAGCACTCAGATACAATCAGCTTAGAAGAACAGTTATGGATTTCTGCTTTGGTCTCTGAACTGGCACAGAGTCACTGGATCTTCCAAAGTACGAAATTCTTTCAGCAACTGGGTAATTTTCCTCATGTAGGTTTTAACACACACACACACATAAACACACAGTTTCTGGATAATTTTAATAAATAAATAGTCTCTGAGCTTTCAAGAGTACCTGGCAAATGTAATTCTGTTTACGTGACTTTCCTGTCCAAATGTTTCCAATGTCCTGCACTTACTCACATAGTGGCATGCAAGGTCATTCATAATCTACTTTCCATTTGTCCATCCAAGTACATCTCCTATAATCCTCGCAGACTCCCCTTAATGTTCTCAGAATGGTCTCACATTTTCAGCTCTTGTGAACAAGAATTTGTTGGATAAATACTATGTGCTAGCTCACATGCCATGCACTGGATGCACGTCTACAAAGAAAGCAACGCCCTGCTCGCCTAAACCTCACATTCTAATGGAGAACTTCTACCTCCTTCCCAGGGCGTACTCAGTTTTCACCCTGCTGTTGGAGCATGGGCCACACTGCACAATAGCTCTCTCTGTGTCAGCTCTCCTGAGCCTGTGCACAGCACCCTGTCTTCCTCATCTCTCATCGCTTCCATCTCATGATTTGCTCAGTAGTAGGCACACAGGATCCTCCATAAGTAATCTATGTGGTGTGGAAAGTTTCCCTTCTTTGGAAATGTGGTAAGTTCCCGTTGGATGTAGGCTCCATCTGTGCAATTGCCAAACACACTTTGAATTATAACATTGAGTTATTTTCAGTAAATAAAGCCCCATGGGTTGTCAACAGGGATGCTGAATGGCAAACGACTTCTGGGGGAATTCAGTGAAATGAATGAAATTGATCCAATGGCCATGTTGACTTAACCTGCAGTGTGTCCTTCCTTAGATCCCAGAATCCTCAACCCCTATTTTCTTTGGGTTTCCCAGGCTGCCCGGTTTACTTGTGGACAGCCCCTTTCTCTTTCTTCCTGGAGATCCTAAAAGAAGCCAAATGGGAAGCTGCTCATCTTGTTCCCTTTCTCTTTAACCTCAAAGGTAGAAACTGAAGATCAGGTGCTGGCAACATTCTGTGGCAGAGAGACCACAGACACAGAGCAGACCCCTGGCCAGGAAGTGGTCCTTTCCCCTGGCTCCTTCATGTCCATCACTTTCCGGTCAGATTTCTCCAATGAGGAACGATTCACGGGCTTTGACGCCCACTACATGGCTGTGGGTAAGTTGGAGAACTGAGCGGCTCATCCCGCTGGCTTCCTTTTCTCTATAAAGACAGCACTGCCTGGGCTTCAGGCTAATCTGTATTCTCACCACATACACCCACCTTTGTCATCTCACTTTCCTCGTTCCATCACACACCTGTCTGTCTAGACGTCCTCTGTCCATCCATAAGTTCACCTCTTTTGATGCATTTCAAAGTAGACAGCAAACATCTGTACACTTCTTCCTAAATACTTGAACATGCTAATCATTTTGCTAGCATTCAGTTGGCTCTTTCTGTGTGAAACTTACATGCAGCGAAATGCACAAATCTTAGTGCACATTTGTTGATTTTGAAAAAGTTGTATTTAACAAAACATCGAACTTTACATCAGCCCAGAGAATTCCTTCAAGCTCATGTCCAGTCAATCGCTGCCCTCATCTCCATTCAAGAACGTAATTGTCTGATCATTTTCAGCCATACTCTTCAGGGTTTTTTTTTCGCCTCTTCTAAAACTTCATATAAATGAACACAAAGAAAAAACTCATTGTGAGCGTGATGATTCTCCTACTTAGCCAAACATCTTTGGGATCCATTCATGCTCTTGCATGTATCAGCCATGTGCTCCTTTTCCTGGCAGGGTACTATTCCATTGTGTGAATCTACCAGACAGTCTGGTGGTTGACTCCTGGGCTCTCCTCACTTTTTGTCTCTCAGTAATAAAGCTGCTAAGAGCCTTTTTGCACTAGTCTTTTAATGAATATGTGCTTTTACTTCTATTGGGTCAACTGGGAATTGCTGTTTCATAGGGTAGATGTATGTTTGGTTTCATAAGAAATTGCCAGACCTTTTCTAAGGCAATTATCCTGTTTTATGAACGTCCACCAATGTATGAGGACTCTACTGTGCCACCTCTTCACCGACATTACTTGTCAATTTAAAAGCCTTTGTACACTGAGGTGGGTATGTAGTGGTACCGCATTATAGTTTAAGTTACATTTCCCTGATGACTAGGGATGGTGAGCACCCTTTCATGTGCTCATGGCTTTCATACATCTCTTTAGGATAACTGTATGTTCAAATGCTCAGGATAGGGCTTGATCACATGATAGGCTTAGGAGGCAGTGCAGAGTAGAGTGTGTGTTGAAGTCAACTCCTCGGGACTTGAATCCTGAGTCTGCCATACTGTCTACCTGGCCTTGGGTTCTTTAATGACTCCCTGTCTCAGCTTCATCACCTATAGAGTGTGGGCCATAACAGTTCTGCTTCCTATGATTGTTGGCTGGCACACAGCTATTATCACAACTCTAATAGGACAATGGTCCCAGCTGAAATCTGGTGGCATGGGTTGCAACCTGACTGTCTAGTCTAGAATAAGTTGCCTAACCTCTCTGATTTCAAGTTTTCTCATTTGTAAAATGAAGGTGGTGGCTATATGTGGTTTTAATGCAGAGATTAAATGAGAGAATGCATGAACCACCCCCCTGCCAACACAGTGAGTGGCCCATGCTAAGTGCTCTGTGAGTGTGGGCTGTTGTCTTCCTTATCACTCATGCACTGATTGACTGAGAGGCTGTACCCACTCTGCAGATGTGGACGAATGCAAGGAGAGGGAGGACGAGGAGCTGTCCTGTGACCACTACTGCCACAACTACATTGGCGGCTACTACTGCTCCTGCCGCTTCGGCTACATCCTCCACACAGACAACAGAACCTGCCGAGGTAGGGCCTGGGGGGCTTCTCTCCATGAATGTTCCAGGAAGACTGGAGGAGGCTCAGAAGAAAGACAGATTGCAGTAGGGAGAGTTTAAAACAAAGTCCAAAGTGCACTTGAGACACCGTATGGCGGGAGATGCTGAAATGCCCACCCAGACTAGAAGCCCAGGTGCTTGTTCCTGGGCAGAGGTCCCTGTCTCCTCTGCTGCCATGGGTGCGTGGCCTGGCTGAGTTAGGGGAAAATCTGGGGTCCCCATCCTTCCTCTCTGGGCCATTGACTACGCCTCCCCAGCAGTTCTCTCTTCTCTTCCGTGGCCCATATGTTCTTCAGCACCAGGGAGAACCTCAGTCCAAAAGATAGAGAGAGGAGAGAGGGAAAGGCAGAGCCAATAAGAAAGGATCCCCTTCCTTCCCTCTGTGTTCCTCTCTCATCAACAAACCTCCTGTGGGGCAGTCTGCAGGCTGGGCAGGGAAGGAGGGAGGGAGGGCTTGAGCCACTCCCCGGAGGAGATCCCGGGCTCCTGTGGTGACAGCCACCTAAGCAAACAGTGGGAGGCTGCAGAGGCTCCATCCGCCACACTTACATGATGGAAACGTGGACACAGCACACTCAGGCTTAAGTCAGCCTGGAGACGTGAGCAGAAGCTTGGCGGAGATGGTGACCCTTGTCAGGAATGTCAGAGGAAGGCGCAGCAGGGCAGGCCGAGGGTGTGTCTGAGGAGCTGCCAGTGTGAGTGTGATCTGGAGGAAGGATCCGCTCTGGGCTCCCACTTGTAAAGCTGAGGGAGGAACACAGGGCTGGAGAGCAGAGTCCTCCCCTTCCTCCTTCAAAAACGGCTGCTAGAATCTGAGCCAACCCTGCAGGACGCATCAGTACAACATGGCAGAAAACAAAACTTCCCGCCCCCCAGGGTTGGCTCAGAAAGTGCTATATTTTCCTTCTCCAAATACTTGTAACAGCCAGGGCTGGGCCAGGCCAAAATCAGGAACCAGAAAGTCAATCCAGGTCTCCCGCATGGGTGGTAGGAAGCAAGTACTTGGGCCGTCATTTGCTGCCTCCCAGGTGTATTAACAGGAAGCTGTATCAAAAGCCAGGAGCCAGTGTTGTGACACAGCAGGTTAAGTTACTACCTGCAATGCCGGCATCCCATATGAGTACCAGTTTGACTCCTGGCTGCTCCACTTCTGATCCAGCTCCCTGCTAATGCACCTGGGGAAGCCGCAGATGATGGCCCAAGTGCTTAGGACTTCCCATTTACATGAAAGATCCAGATGGAGTTCCAGGCTTTTGGCTTTGACCTGACCCAGCCCTGGCCATTGCAGACATTTGGGGAGTGAACCAGCAGAGGCAAGATCTCCATATCTCAATCTCTCTCTGTCTCTCTCTGTCTCTCTCTGTCTCTCTTTCTCTCTTTCTCTCTTTCTCTCTCTCTCTCTCTCTCTCCCTCCCTTCCTCTCTGCTTCTCTCCCTTTTTGTCACTCTGCCTTTCATACAAATACTTTTTTTATAAAAAAGAACTTGACCTAGCACTCAGATATGGGATGTGGGCATTCCAAACAGCAACTTAACTCTCTGCACCACAATGCCCACCCTGAGGGTATATTTTTATTGTTTCCATTTAATACTTATTGAGTATCCACTATGTGCTGAGTGTAGCAGGTGCTAAAAATGCACAGGGTAGAGCAAGATTTTCAATCTTTTTTTATGTCACTTCTAGCCCTGCTCCTAGGAGCCTTTTTCCTATACCACAGATATGTTATATATTTGTGTATATACAGTATGTCTGTCTGTCTCATGTGTAAGGAAAGTAAGACCTTCTCCTCCTTTAGTACAGCACATCCATGAGAATGCATGGGATAGAAAACAGAAACAGATGGGGCTTCCCAAGACCTCAGTCTAAACCTTGCTCAGCAGCCTGCCTGCATTTCCATCCTAGAGTTTCTCATTTGCAAATGAGCAGGAGGAACAAGGACTTGGAAAGCATTGATGTCCCACCTCTTAGGTCAGTCCAAGGGCAAAGACGCAATGGCTCTAAAGGAGCCTCAGCAGGGCTAAGTTATGGCCAGATCCCAGCATGCTGGCTCTTGAGCTAAGTAAGGCAGTGAGAACAAGGCAGAGCCCTTGAGCTCACAGAACTCGCAGTCCAGCGAGACAAGAAACACAGCGACTGCATAAGGACATAACGTCAGCAGGGGGACAGCACTGTGAAGACAACAGAGTACGGGCAGGGTGAAGAGGTGTGGGGTGTGCGAAGAGCCTGGATGAGGGTAGCCAAAAAGTCATGGGAAACTTATGAAAGATAACTTTGCTTCGGTACCAAAATGCTTTTAAATCTATGCATATGAGGTCTTCAGAAAGTTCATGCAAATGCTTGTTATAAGAAATGATGCGTGTATTTCAGACTTTTGCACTTAAATAAATGTATCTTTTAACTCCATGCTCCACAAACTTTCCAATGTGTGCTCATATTGGATGAGGATCCAGGAAGGTTTTGAACAGAGACCTAGATGAAGTTCTAGGTAGAGGGGCAAGTAGGACCAAAGATGTGCAGACACCCCTTAATACCCCTCTCAAACTCTCCCATCCCCACCCCTCTATGTACTCCCCACCAATACCAGAGAATCTGACAAGAATTATCCCACAGGGCAAATAGATCTGAATAGAAAATTGGAAAGTCTAGGTTTGACCTTGAAAGTGCTGCAAATACCTAGCTGTGATCTTGAGTCAATCAATTCCCCTCAATGAGCTTCAGTCTCCCCTGTAAAATGGGGCTTCTGATCCCTTACCTTCCACCACTGGGAAAGTCATATAGCAATAGAGGGGCAAAGGGCCACCGTGGCCATGGCTTCAGGATACCACTTTCTCTGCTATGTTTCCCACAGTGGAGTGCAGTGACAACCTGTTTACCCAGCGGACCGGCGTGATCACCAGCCCCGATTATCCCAACCCTTATCCCAAGAGCTCTGAATGCTTCTACACCATCGAGCTAGAGGAGGGTTTCATGATCAGCCTGCAGTTTGAAGACATTTTCGACATTGAGGACCACCCTGAGGTGCCCTGCCCCTATGACTATATCAAGGTGAGCCTGCGATGGACGCTTATCCTGGGGATGATGGAGACTCTTGGTGAACATGGGAAAGTTGATACTCTGGACCCTTCACCTTCTGTCACAATGCAGCTGAGCCGCCAGCTTCCCCAAAAGTCATTATGTGAAATAGCATCTACTAGCTTACTCAGGTCCAGCTGAAAGGTCTTCCCCAATGCAAAACCAGTGCCCTGGCTGCCCAGGTGGTTTGAGGAAGGGTCACGAAGTCAAATATGCATCTTAGAAAGGTCCCTTGGAAGCAGGCGTAGCTTCATGGCATGCAATCTGTATGGTCACACAAAGTTTTATGCTTGGCCTAATGTCACCTGCCATTGCCGTCTTGAGCTTCTTAATAGAGTTGAACGAGGGACGCATATTATGCAGCTGGCCCTGCCAGGGGGAAGGAACTCTGTGAAAGGCAAATAAAGAGGGAAGGATGTCACAGGAAAATTGCCTCTCAGTTTGTGGTTATACCAACCATAGAGGCGAGATGCAAAGGCAGCCTGCATTGGAGCCATGGCTGAGATTGTGGAGGGAGATGCTTTTGAGGGACATAGGAAGTAAAATCAGAAATACTTGGAGAATGATCAACTGAAGCATTCAAATGGAGCTGGCTCAGACCTCAGGAGAGGTGCTGAGCTGGAAGAAGGTGCTATCAAGTACGCAGATAGGCACTGGTTTAACCCACCGAAATGGTGGGATGTTCTAGAGAGAAAGCAAGGTGGAAGCTAAGATACAATAAATTCAAAGAGCTGGAGAGAAGAGGTATAGTCCAAACATGAGATTGGAGAGAGGCAGAAAATGAAACTGCCAAGGGGAGAGCTGTCACGAGCAGGAGGAGAAACCATAGAGTCCATGAAAGGAGACTCCATAGCTCTGAGCCTAGCTGACCTCCTCCTTGGATCCAGAGGCTGAGAGCCAGCCTGGCTGCAGGTGGGACAACAGGAAGCATAAGGCGTGGAGTTTCCATTGCTGTGGAGCAATTTCCCACAAACACAACAGCTCACAACAATACCCATTTCTTTTTTTCTCACTCTAAGTAGTCTTTAACTGTGTATACTTATGGAGGAGCGCATGATCAGTTGACACATGTGTGGACACAATGTGTGGTATCAAAGCAGGAGGACTGGTGTCTCCATATCCTCAAATGCACCTCCCTCTTTTGTGTTGGGAACCTTCAGATTCTTCTCATCTAGCTCTCTATGAAACATGTAATAAATTGTTAAAAGCTACAGTCACTCTGCTGTTCTGTAGAACACTAGGATTTGTTCCCTCTACCTAACCGCATTTTGGTACTCATTACCCAACCTCCTTCTGACCCTCTACTCCCTTCCACTTCCCCACATCTAGTGGCTTCTATTATGGTCTCCATTTCTATGAAATCAACTTTGTTTAGCTTTCACATATGAGAAAGAACATGTGATATCTTTCTAGAACACCCATTTATTGATTTTTAAAGATGTACTTATTTATTTGAAAGACAGAGTTACACAGAGAGGGAGAGACAGTGAAAGAGGGAGAGATTGATTTTCCATCTACTGGTTCACTCTTCAACTGGCTATAGCAGCAGGGACTGGACCATGCTGAAGCTTGGAGCCTGGAACTCCATCCAGGTCTCTGTGTTGGTCGCAGGGGCAGGTGGTTGGGTCATCCTCTGGGCCAGCCTCTGTTGCTTTACCAGGCACATTAGCAGGGAGCTGGGTCAAAAGCAGAGCTGCCAAGAGTCAAATAGGAACTCTTCTATGGGATGCTGGCCCTCAGCATCTAGGAGCTGCTCTCACATCCTTCCTTGTGCCTCTCCTCCCAGCAACACAGATAATTCCCTGCATCAAATTCCCCTCATTCTACAAATCACCACGACCTCTGCAGAACTCTGCTTTGACAGGGCTCACGTGATTGAATGAGGCCTGCCTGGACAATCTCCCTATCTTTATGTCAACAAAGGAGCAATGACATCTGTGAAATCCCTTTTGCCATGGAACATTTCATAATCACCAACACCAGCCATGAAGGTCACCGGGACCATCTTAGAACCCTGCTTACCCCACAGTTTCCCAGGAGCTATGCGTGGAAGCCTCATGCAGGCAATTACCGAACCTCTTGGGACTTCACTTTTGTTCCTCTCTCCATAATTAAGGGTGACAAGGTGCAGATGTGAAGATGTCACCCAGTACTGTAGAAGTCACCATTGTTAAGGAGCTTGGTCCTCAGAGATGGACGAAAAGAGGTTAAAGGCACAGGAGGGATGCAGGACTGGGAGGTGACGACTCCATCAATTAAGAGTGTCGTCTCCTCTTCCACTGCCATCCTCATCCGCATGCCAGCCCCTCTCTCCCGCTCAACTGTAAAGCATCCCCACTGCTTTTCCTGCTTCTGTCCTTTCCCACCCACTCTGTTTTAGCCCCATAGCATCCAGCCGGAGCATTACGGAGGTAGATTAGATCAACATGGCACTGGACTGGGAGCTAAGCTGCAGACCTTGCCTCCCCTCCCAGCCACCTGCCGTAGCACGCCCTCCATGCAGCCACACTGGCTCCCGTCCTGTTCAGCCCTCACCAAGCTCTTCCCTACCTTTGGCCTTGGTCTTCGTGTATGTTGTTTTCTCTGCATGAAAACTGCGCTTCCCTCTTCTTCAAACCAGAGGCTTCTCCTCATCCTAACGTCAGATCCAATGTCACCTCCTCATAACCTTGACCACTAATTTAAAGTTAGTATCTGTTACTCAATTACCACTATATGAATAAGGATTTATATTAGATGATATGTAATGGATTTATAAAAGAGGTTGCATTAGGTTTTAGTATATAAAATACAAACATATGGCATGCATCTCTGTAATATGTGAATATCACTGTGCTTATCTATTGTTACCCTGTGACAGCCTATGGTTACTTTTCTATTACTTATTGTTGTTCCCTTTCAACTGCACCTCAGTCTTTGAGGACAGAGACCTTGACTATTTTGTGCACTGGGCAGGGCTGTGCCCTTCTCTGAGCCACAATGTGTTCATTTTTAGGCAGCAGAATATTAACCTGCCTTGACCAATTCCAAGGCCATTGTAAACTGTAAATCAGAGAGTGGAGAAGGAACCACTTGGCAAATGGCAAGAGCCACCAAAACTGTGCGTGAATGTGATGGATTCACTTCCAGTTTTCCAGAAAACCCCAGAGTGCAGCGTAGAGGAGTTGCCTACATCAGTCGCCGCAGCTGCTCAGATGTGACTCTTCTCTATCTCGCTTCTCTCAGATTAAAGTGGGTGAAAATGTCTGGGGACCCTACTGTGGAGAGAAAGCCCCAGAAGCCATCAGTACCCAGAGCCACAGTGTCCAGATCCTGTTCCGCAGCGACAACTCGGGAGAGAACCGGGGCTGGAGGCTCTCATACAGAGCTGCAGGTAACCCCGCCCCCAAGCACACACACACACACACACACACACACACTGCACAAACCAGGGCTGGAGGCTCCCATACAGAGCTGCAGGTAACCCCGCCCCCAAGCACACACACACACACACACACACTGCACAAACCAGGGCTGGAGGCTCCCATACAGAGCTGCAGGTAACCCCGCCCCCAAACACACACACACACACACACACACACACTGCACAAACCAGGGCTGGAGGCTCTCATACAGAGCTGCAGGTAACCCCGCCCCCAAACACACACACACACACACACATACACATTGCACACTGAGTGGCTGTGCTCCACACTCACAGGGGTGGGTGTTGTCTGAAGGAGTGCACATCAGGGACTCACTAGCTGTGGAGTTTGGGACCAAGGTTCGTGCCTTTCTCCATCTATAAAACGCGGACCAGGGCAGCCATGATGTGGGTTTGGGACTAGACTAATAATTCTCAGAACCTGCTGCGCTGCAGCATCATGTGGGGGAGATTCTCTCGTTCCCTGACTCCCACCCTGCACCTGCTGACTCCTGAGTCCTGGAGCGGGTTCTTCTACTTCCAGCCTCCTGTAAGTCAGGGACTGGAATTGGGTGTGGCCCGGAAGCCCAGAATGTTTCATTCTCCTTTGAATGTTTGCCTCCTCCCTGGCCCCTAGATGGCAAAGCCACAGCTCTTGCTCCTCTCTTTCTCAAGACAGCCAGTCCTGGCCCTAAAGCAGTAGAACCATTTGGCCCAAGAGTCTGCAGTAGCTCAAGTAACAAGAGGGTGGATGTCATTGACGAGAAAATCACGGTCCCATCAGGACTCGGGTCCAGGGGGCTGCTCCTTTGCAGCCAGACTCTGTCTGGTTTCTCATCTGCTGTCCTTTCATTTGCTGCCCACCAGGAAACGAGTGCTCAGAGCTGCAGCCTCCCGACCAGGGGAAAATTGAACCTTTGCAGGCCAAGTATTTCTTCAAAGACCAAGTGCTCGTCAGCTGTGACACAGGCTACAAAGTGCTGAAGGTGCAGGGCCCTGTTTGGGGAGGGGAGCGGCCAAGCCAGAGGGCAGACGGGCCAGAGCTTATCACAAGTCCCAGCACAGGATTTCCTCCCGAATGCTCCACGAATTCCAAAGGACGCATCCCAGACTGTCTGTTGCTTCCAGAAGTAGTCAAAAAAAAAAAAAAAAAAAAAAAAAAAACTGTTATGAGAACATGAGTTTGCTTGAATTTCATGAAATAGGAGTCATCCAGCCCTGTAAGGTCAACAGCCTTAGGGGGTGACCCCTGGAAAGGGAAATCCGGCAGATGGGCGCTCCTAGACTCCGGTGCTCTGACATAATGGTTCCCCAGGAATCACTTGATGAGTGTAAGATATCATCTCACCTGAGGTCAATTAAAGCAGAATTTTTGGGGCTGGGGACAGGGACAGGCTTTTCTTTGATGCTCTCTGGCTGAGTGCCATGTGTAGCCAAACTAGAGGACCGCTACCCTCTAGAATGGTTCTCAGAGGGCTCCCTGGACAGCAGCAGCAGCAGCACCTGGAACTCGCTAGAAATGCCAGGTCTTGGGCAAGCCAGACCCACTGAGTCAGACGCTCTGGGGGCAAGGCCCAGCAGTCGGTTTCAACTCCAGAGAAGGAGTCAAGGTTGCAGTCTTCCCTTAGGAATCAGTTGTCCAAACGCCTTTTTGTTGCCTCTGTACAAGTGGGGAAGATGCATCCAGCATTCTGTTTCCCTGACCTTCAAGCTTGTCCTTGGAGGCCCAGGGGTGGGAAGTCAAGTTTGAAAGTTTCAGTGCGCTTGGCTGATAAATGACCACTGACCATCCCCCTCCCCCAACCTCCTTTCCCCCACTCCCTTCTTCCTGCTTCTTTCTAGGATGATGTGGAGATGGACACCTTCCAGATTGAGTGTCTGAAGGATGGGACTTGGAGTAACAAGATTCCTACCTGCAAAAGTAAGGAAACCAAGTGGTTGATTACAAGGATAACGTGCCCTCTCCCTTCCCCCGGCCTCCCCACTCACTGGGGGGATCTGAGCACAAAGAGCACAAGGGTGAAAGCTTGCCAAGAGCACCCTAAGAGGGGTGGGGGCAGGGCTTAGGGACACTTGAGCACAGGACAAAAAAAGTATACAATAGCACTCTAGAATCCCGAAAGACACTTCTCGTGGGCCCCAATCCGCTTTCCAGATTCCGATGTTAGCTCAGCCTGCACGCAGGTCGCCTCACTAGCTGGAGGGACAGCGCATCTGCAGCTGTGGACTCAGCTCTGCCAGTTGTTAGTTGAGGACATAAGTTAGGTTCTGGTACCCAGCACCGAGGGACCCTGCTGCTCTCTGCGTGACCAGCAGCCCTTTCCTCCGAGTCTTCTGGGGCAGTTCCTGTCTCAGGGCTGTGAGGGTGGCACAGGGGATGTGGCTCCCCCTGGCCCTTGGGACCCGTGGTTCTTGCCCTCCCTCTGCTCCTCATCCATGCTGACCATGGACAGGATCCATCGCCTCAACGACAACATGAAGGGGTTTGGACTAGTTTTAGTAGTCCTTCAAAAAGGGTGTGGAAGAATGCATTTATTTGGGTACAAGAAATATTTGAAATCCATTCTTTTTTTATAACAAGTATTTTAATGAAGTTTTGAAGACTCTTCCTATATGCTAGTGGCTCTACAATAATATAACCCATCTAAATCTAGAAATTTCTAAACACCCCCACCCACCCACCCACCCAGGACCATAGTTTTAGAATCTTGCTTATGGCAGCAGTGATGCAGGAGGCAGGGTGACAGGAACCAGGGAAGGAAGGAAGGGGTGGGGGTGACTTCAAAACCTTGAGGTGAGGAGTCAGGAATTAGGGCTGGCTGCCCCGCCCCCGTTCTCTGACTTTTCCTGAAGATTTGGCAGTGCTGACCTTTTCCCTTTCTCCTAGGCAGAGAATTGCCCAGGGGCCCACGGGGATACCCTCAGGCCATGGTGCTCCCTTGAGGCAAATCCCAGACAGAACTCTGAGCAGGACTGTGTTCTCGGTTTTTCTTTTTAATATGATGATGTGGCTCAGGGCCCACTGTGGAAGAGGAGGGGCTTATCATGGCTTCAGCACGCCTTCCCTGGATGCCTGGGCAGAGTTCTGTAGGAATGCAGAGGAAAAAGATAAGTCCACACACGCAACTCTAACCCGTGGCTCAGTGTGTGGTTCTGTGGCTGAGTTCTGGGCCACAGGCCCTACAGCACAAGGTGAGTGGAAAGGAGGCTACGGAGTGTTCAGGACAGAGCTGACTTTGCAGTCAGGAAGTTCCAGATTTGAACTCTCTCCTGCGAGTGTCCCTAAGCAACTGACTCTGGCTCATTTGACCTCTGTTTCCTGAGGTCTCAACAGGTTAGCACACCTGTCACACATGTGCAGCACCTGGAAAAAGTAAAGACACAATAAAAGCTTGCTTCTCCCACTCCCCAGCCTGATCTCCTCACTTCCTAGATGGAGTTTCTCTCATCACAGCTGGTGAAAGTAGGAAGTACTATCCCTAATCTTTTCCCATGATGAAGCACTTTTTCTTGTAACAGAAGCATTGATTGAGAAGTTACTATTCTATGGGAGAGAACTATTTTACAGGACTTGGCATACAACAGAGTTCCCTGTCATTTCCTACTAAAGAAAGGAGGAAGTTTTTCCTTCCTACTACGACTCTATTTTTGGATGAATTAAGACCATGAAAATTCCCTTTCAGACATGCCTGGCAACCATGCTCACTCAGTAATATCGAGCATCTGTACCAGGCACTGTACTGGTTCTAGGGAGGATGGAAAGACAGGTTGTGGGCGAGGGGCTGGGAAGAGACAAAAAAGTGTGCTCTGGAATCAGAAGTGGGGATTGGGGTCGCTGTCCTGGCCCTGCCTCCTCCCCTTGCTCTGGTGACAAATCCTGCTCTACCCTGAGTGCTCTCTGTCAAATGAGGGTTTGAACCAGCTGAATGCAAAGCTCCCTCCAGGGGCAGAAGTTGATGACCCCCCCTGAGGCAGGGTGCACGGCTGGGCAGCTTCTCAGCACGGCACAGATTCCACAGTCATAACTGTCCTTCCCGCTGGCTCTACCCGCGCTGTGCATTCCTGATAATTCTGGTGGAGTGATTTCTGCATTTCCTGCATGGACTGCTCCTGCTTTGCTTGCTAATTTTTCTCTTTTTCTTTTCTCTCTTTTCCTTTCTCGGCTTGCTTTCTCTGCGTCTCCTGATCCCTCTTGGATCTTCACCATGGTGGCAGAAAGCGAAATGGATTCCGAGTCAGAGCAATTGGCAGAATGAATGACGGGACCCCACCCAGTACAGACATCCAGGACTGGAACACTCACAAGACCCCCTGGGGCTAGAGCTCCTCCACCCCTCCCCACCCACCAACACTGCCCTGCGCATTCCCCTGAAGATTAGGCTGGACGCTGGACAAGGCGACCGCCACAGCAGCGGAAGCTGCTGCACGTATGAAAACAAAAAGTCTCCATTTTGAGGGTTCACCCATCATTCAAACACGACTCTGGCAAACAATGAACAGACATTGGTTTATTCTTTTTGTTAAGCACCCCTAAGTGCTTTGTGCTTTTCTCAATGGAAAAATGCCTTCCATCCCAGAGACACAGGATTCAATGTACAATCACATGGCCTTGGGCTGGCAAAGTTAAAGTGGACCCTCGTTTCTAATCTGGTCCACACTTCACACTTAAATGAGCCAGAATACCTGTGACTTTCTGCCTTCAGAATTGTTACCAGTTGCTGCTTTATGAACAGCCAGCAGTAGGTAAAACAAACAATTGTCCATGTGCTGTGGCTTTGGAGACTCCTGAGACTGTGAACATCTTCTCATTCACAAATCACCCCTTCCACTCGGACCTGCCAAGGGGCTGAAATTCCATCCCTAGAGGGTCTTTCCTCTGGGGCTTACAAGTTTTGTGTTCCTTAAATTTCATGGATGAAAGGGTTCAAAACGACGGTCATCACAATTGAAAGCAGTGGTCCTCGGCTCTGGTGCTGTGGAGCATCACTGGCTTATAAACAGCGGTGAAGATGCTGCAAACTCTGCATAGCCACGTCAGAGAACCCTGGACTTCAATTGTGATTGCCCAATCTATCTGGCGATTAAACGGCCGCATGATGAGAGCAGCATGCAAGCTGAGATACAGCCTGAGGTAGTGGTATCACCAAGGGAGGTGATGGACTGGCTACTAATGACAAGCAGCTGTTGAATAAATCATGTTAAACCCAAGACGTATGAACAGACACTGTACTCAATGTGATTTGGGGAACCATAATTCAAGAGGAACGTTTTATATGTGTCCAAATAATTGCAATGCCAGGCAACACGGGGATGCCACATGGCATCAGTGGGACATGCATAAGGGGTTCTAGAACAAGGAAGCCGTCCTGTCCAGTTAGAAGAGTTAGGAAAGGCTAGCAGGAGGAAGCTGTGTTTGACAAAGGCTTCAAGGGTAGCCAGAGCATGGGGGCAGTGTTTCCCAGGCAGCAGGTTGGCAGGAACTCTGCTGGAAGCGGGAGGCAGCAGAGGGGCTGTGGCTCACAGAAGGCTCTGCTGGTGTTGGAGTGGGTGTCCCTAGGGTGGTAAGGATGAGGCTGGGAGGGTGGCTGGGGCTGAGCACCAGGGGAGCTGACTGTGTGTAGTTCTCTAGGAAGGCCCTGGATTGTCATACAGCGTGCTCAGAACGGCAGGCCGAGGGAGGTGTGCGTGAAGGAGAATGGCAGCAGGAGATGACCGTGGAACAGGGCGCGGGGTTGGAGTTGGGGGGAAGGAGGCCAAGGGGTGGGAAGGAGAAGGACATTTTGATTCTGGTTTGTGGAAAGGACTACAGAGAGCCTTAGAGAAAAGGACAAACTCTGTGTCGAGAGAAGAAGATGGATGGGCTGAGGGGGCGGGGCCTGCTGTGTGCTGGCCGTGCCCTGGGGCACTCACCACGGGAAGTAGCCTGCAGGTCCCAGTGATTCTCGGGCTGTCTGTCACGTGGACTCGGGACAGTGCACCCTTTCCCTGCTCACCATCAGGAAGCTGACCTGAGCCCTTAGTTTCCACTGTTCATTTCTGCCTCTGTCTGCTTGTTATCAGAGCCACATGTGCAGGAACAGGTCCTTTTAAAACTTTGCCAGGGTTGGGGGGAGAGGGTGAACAGGGAAGAAGGAGCAGCAAATCCCATTAGGATGGGGGTGGAGCTTGACATCGGTGGTTGGGCCATGTGGCCACCTGGCTTCCAGCAATGGCGGTAGGGCTAGGGCCTAGGATGGTGTCAGGGTGTAGATCGCGCCATAGATAAAGACTGTGCCATTTTCCTAATAAACTACCCAATCAAAGTTACGGGGGACAAGAGTGACCCCAATATCTAAGCACCACCATGTTTCCTGAAAAAGGAGGAAAAGCCTGCCCTCATCTCAGCAGAAAAACAAATTTAAAACTCATTCTAGCTTTAATAATGACTATGCTTACCTCTCTTATCCTACTGCTGGCTTGCACATGTTTTACCTTGCAAAGTATTTGTTTGGGGTGATCACAACAAATGTGGGTGGCTTGTCCAGGGGAGCTGGAGGGCAGGACAAAGCCGGTTTTCTCAGTGTTTGCCTTCCTTGTGGATAAGGGGAATCCACACTTACTCCCTTCTTCACCTTTCCTTCAACCCAGAGGGCCCTGGAACCACCTACATTTTAAGATAGATGATGCTCTAGTCCAAGGTGAATTTGGAAACCTAAGATTAAAATCACAATGTCTGAGTAATACTCAGGGTAAATTATTACCCCTCGCTGTTTCCCATGGGATGCAAGTGAAATTCAGGAGGAGGTGAAACTTGGGAAATACCTGGTGACAACTAACATCCATAGTAGCCAGCTAGCATCTGCTAGAGGCCACGTAACTGGAAAGCAGACCCTTAAGAACGGTCGGCTCCACTTACTACAAGAGCACTGGGTGTAAGGTCAGATCTAGTTCTCACTCTGAACGTCAGTATCTGAGTGACCTCAACTAGTCAAGTCTACTGGGTGGCCTCATCTCTGAAATATGAAGCATTTGCTAGATGGCCCACCCTTGGGTTGGTTTCTGGCCATGAAATTGAAGGATCCCTCTATGGCTCTTGGGCTCTGTCGTAGGCTGTCATACCTAAAATGACATGAGCATCCCCCTCTGGAGGAGGGCCCTGGATTGGGTCCTCCATCTCTGATGTAGCCGTGAATACGGGCTAACCCACACTGGACACCATCAGTGCTAGCAACTCCTGGAAGACCTGGCTGGAATGGAAGCTCCTCCGAAGACCCCCTCTGAGGAGCAGGCATTTTTAGTCATGTCCTGTACTGGACTACAGCCAACCCCAGTGACCAGCTACCAATAACTGGAGAAAATGAATAAGCAAAGACTAAAAACTGACTCATCCCAATCCACCTCCTGCCTTCCGCACCAAGCGTGCTGCCTGGAGAGAGCCAGAAAGGTGGGGCTGGGTACTCAGGCAGCAACTGGGCTTTTGTTTCTCTGGCTTTGGTTTTTTGGTGATAAGCTCCAATGTGAGCACATTAATCACTCTTACTCAGCCCGTGGTTGGGACTGGAGGAATGGAAGATTCTTTGGTTCATTGGTTCATGTCTGCCAAAATTTTCTCATTGAACCACGGGGCTTCGTGCTTAGGCAGAAGAGGCAGAATACTGCACGGCAGAACCAGACGTCAAGAAAGGGCCCATGGCAGGGCAGAGTTGGGGTCTGCTTGTATCAGCAGACCTGGCCCACCCTGTAATGGACACCAGATCAGGTGAGTTGACCACCCAGTAGTACTGTAATAGATGGGAGAAAACCCAAAGGTGGGGCTGTTGGAAGTGAAACACTGTGGAATCCGGGGGCACCATTCAGGTAGATTATAACATCGCTTTCTGGAGTCGTGCACCCTGCATATCTATTTGAGGCCAGCTCATTAGATAGGCCCAACAGGAAGAGCAAAAGGTAGTTGAGGCGTCTGACGTTTTCTCTTCCAGTGGTAGACTGTGGAGTCCCAGCAGAGCTGGAGCACGGGCTGCTCACCTTCTCCTCCAGGAGCAACCTCACCACGTACGCGTCTGAGGTCATGTACTCCTGCCAGCAGCCCTATTACAGGCTGCTGCACAATGTCTCAGGTGAGCTCTCCATACCACCCCATCCCTGTCTCACCCTGCACACGTGGGCCTCGGGGTTAGGCTCGGAAAGGAATAACTGCTCCTCACCTGTGGCCCCTCCTAATGCAAAGAGCACCTCCCCCATTTCCCCTCAGCCCGTTCACCCATCCCAGGAGCTCTTGGGGTTGTCCCCACTTAGACGCAGAAACTGAGTCTCGGGACCAAAACTCAGGCATTTTTTTCTCCCATATTTAAATCCAGCACTGATTTTGCTAACGAGCGTAGCTCTTGTTGGTGGGAGCACAAAAGGGCCATAGGCTGGCACAACTAAGATAAAGGAGAGCCTAAAAGAACCCTCATTCCCCTTCGTACTGCCCAGGGTTTGCAGAGAATGGCCAGGGTTGCTGCTTTGGCCAGTCTCTGCTTTAGCTTCTGGCTGTGAGTACCTTTGACCTGACCAGCCCCATTCAGTGGGCCTGGCGGGAGTCCTTCCTTCAAAGACCTGTCCCCTCGTATGCACAGGGTCTGGGTGTGGGAAGGAGTGGAGTGAGGAGCAGATCTGGCTGCCTCACCCAAGGCCCAGCACAATTTCTGATTATGACTCAAGCCCAGCTGCAGCTGTCTGCATCCAGGCCACATCCATGCCACCAGACAGGAGGAGTCCTTGCTGCCCCAGGAACTGGGCACAGCACACAGGCCAAGGGCAAAGGACAGCAGTGGCCAGCCCATTGGCCCCAGTGGAGGTGTACAAGGAATTGGGAAGCAAAACACTTGGGCACCTGCCCCACCTCTCCCTGTCTCTCAGGCCCACACCCCAAGAGTGAGGCTCTGGCACCCCAACACCCTCCCTCTATGCTCAGTCCCCAGCAGAAAAGGAGCCCTCAGGAGATTGGGGAGGGGGAGACATCAGCTCTGCCTCTGTCACACACAAGCCATGAAAAAATTTTCCTAATTTCTCTAAGTCTCCCGGTCCTCCGTCTGCAAAAAGGGAGCAGGACACAGCTCACAGGGTTATCATGGGCTCAAATGAGATGGTGGCCAAGTGGAGAAGGGAGGGAGGGTAGGGCATGTGCAGAGGACTGTGTGAACCAAAGTCTCTATGACTCATGAGGAGGAGGCGCTGTCCAGGGCTGGGCAGTGTGGGGCAGGGAGGGGAGCAGCCCTCTGACAGGCAGCAGGCAGTGTCAGAGCCCTGGCTGGTGTGCTGAAGAGAGCTGTGGTCATTTATGAGGACAAAGAGGAGCCAGTGGTGATGTGGGGCTGAAGAGGGACATGGTCTGACCCTTCAGGTCACAAAGAGGAATGGCTCAGAGGAAATGGCACCGGAAGACCATTTGAAAAACTTTTGGAGTGATCCACAGTAGAGGAATAAGAACCCAGATCTATTTTCCACAGGTTGCAAATCAACCTATTCCTGCCCTCCTTTTTCACTCGCACAGGTGTGTATACCTGCTCTGCCCAAGGCATCTGGACAAATGAAGTCCTGGGGAGAAGCCTGCCCACCTGCATTCCAGGTACCTCACCCTCCAAATCCTAGGCCTCAAGGTCTCCCATCCAAGGCCCTAGAGCCCCAGCTGCTCTGGCTGCTCACAGGGAGTTGGCAGGCATGATGCTTTGATGGTTTCTTAAGAGATGTCTTCAGAAGGTTAAAGGTCAGAGTGACACAGCCTCACACTTTCTCAAACCATCCAAACTATAAATTCAGCCTACTCTGTTATATCAAGAGCTCTCTTGTCTCCTCTCTGTCCAGTTCTGCTCCTTTCAAACCAGCTTTTTCATCCAGAGCAATCTGTGTGTGCACCTGCTGTTTCTTCAGGGAAATCAAGAAAGTGATCATCCTGTCCTTGAGCTCCATTATGCTATGAAGGAGAGGATGACAAGACAAATAACAAATAACCTCAGGACAGAATAATAGCTTCTTCCAAACAGCAGTGTGCTCAAGTCTTTTTGATTGCTGACTTCCCCATGATTTACCTACTGTCCTCACTTAAAAATAGTGGGGAGGAGCACGGCACTGTGGTGTAGCAGGTAAAGCTGCCACCTACAGTGCTGGCATCCCTTAAGGGCACCAGTTCAAGTCCTGGCTGCTCCACTTCCAATCCAGCTCCTGCTAACGTGCCTGGGAAAACAATGGTTAATGGCCTAAGTCCTTGGGGCCATGCACACACATGGAAGACTGAATGAAGCTACTGGCTCCTGGCTTCACCCTGGCCTAGCCCTGGCCATTGTGGCCATTTGGGGAGTGACCCAGCAGGTGGAAGCTCTCAATTTCTCTCTGCCTCTGCCTCTACCTCTTTTATTTCAAAAAAATGGGAACAGAATTTTATGATGTCACTGTGCATACAGAATCTGGGGATATTTGCTTTGGCATTGTAATTACCAGTATGGATAATTTACATTACAATCACAATGCCTATATATTCAAATTGACTTAGAAAATTACAGCCCCAAAATACACACAGTAGGGTGAGACCAATAACCTAGGAAAGCATAAACTTAATATTTATAGTGATTAACATTTTTGAAAGCAAGAATACCAGTAAATAAATAATACAACCAGTAAAGATACCATTGATCAAAAATGAAAATTGAACGTCTTCCCTGATTCCAATTGCAAGCTTGTGCGAACAGTAGGAGCTTTGCAATATGGTTAAGTATTGGGTGGCATCTGTATTTTACTAAGCTATACTGTTGGATAAGCTGAGATACTGTATTATATGAATGGTACATTTTAGTAGCCCTCATTAGTGATTCAGTAGGCTTCCAGTTGTCAGATTAGTTATTACATTGAAAAGGCTATGGGGTTGTTTACTATCAATCCTTAACAAGTGAAGAGAACGTTAGCATTTAGGGGTCAGTTCTGGCTATCATGGGTGCTGTGGTATCCTTGAGACGTGGGATATAGCTTCACATGATTGTCTAGGATGAGTGAGGACCAGGAGGGAGACTCCACACCAGAGGTCTTTATGTCTACTGAAGAATTTATGAGGAGTGGAAAGAAGGGAAAGGACATCCCACTCACTTCAATTAGGCTTGGTCAGGAGCAAACCAAGGGCTCTAGGTGGTAAAGCCCCAAAGAAGAAGAGAATGGTAGATCTGTGCCAAACTGGAGGTGCAAATCCCCATTTTGCCAAAAGATCATGTGAGCCAAAGAAAACTCACAATGGATTCTATCCTGGGAAGCCATGTTGTAACTTCTGGAAGGAACAGGTGCACTGAACTGGGAATCAGAATTGGATCCCGATTCTGGTTATGCTGCTTTGTACCTGTAACCTAAGGTTACCCTGGTAAGTAACCCCTCCCCCCTCTGTTGGGCTATTATTCCATACATTAGAAGTACTGGAGCAGGACCAAGTGATCCATGACATTCAGTGACTCTTAACAGTCATCACCCTTTGTTCGTACAAAGCATCTTGGACACAACAAGTCATGATACTATTCTAATACCCAGTGTCGAGCAGAATCATGATATATTACTGAACCAGGCCAGAAGTTGCTAAATTCTCTCATTCTAAAAAACTGGGATTAAAACAGGATGCAAGTGAGGATGGAAGCAGCCATTTTGTCCAGCATCATGATGTCTACCCTTCGAGGAAGAGTGCAAACGTTATTTGCCCCTTACTTCAAAGACAAGAAAATTAAAGATGAGGATGTTGCAGCAACTTGTTCAAGTATACCTCCAGAGTCAGGGGAAGAGCTGGAAGGTGAATCCAAGGCTTCTGATGTCAACACAAGCAACACTGAGCCATTCTCTGACTCTGGTCATGTTTCGTGCCATCCTCAGTAACCTAGACTCCAGGAGCATCACGTGTTTGTCTTAAGGACTCTATCTCAGTATGCACTGTCTTCTAGAGCGCATGGCTCTACACAGCTACAGCTGTAAGATTTCAAGGTTTCTTTGTCCCAGGAAAGACAGAGTAGGGATCGGCAGCAGCCAGCATGAATGACCCTGTTTCAGTGAACATTGCCAAAGGCTCGTTGCATTATTCAACCTCGAAAGGAGAAGGGCACGTCAAACAGAGAAACAGTTTAGTGGAAAATGAAGTAGAGTCATTGGAGACATGCATTCCCCCTCTTTCCCTGCCACTAATAGCTCTGAGCGAGTCAATTGCCTTCCTGGAAACTCCGTTTCTCTGTCTGTAAATCAGCTCTTCTCTGAGGTGCCTGCAGCCCTGACCTTCTGTGTCCCAGGGTTTGCCAAAAGAGACTTGGTTGGAAAAAGACACTGTTCAGCACTGGCTTTGTTGTGGCTGTTGATTGAGCCAAACGATGTGTTCCTCACCAAATGAGGCCTTTCAGTACTGGATGAATTGTTACCCAGGGCAAGTCCCAAACCTGTCTTGAGATGTCACCTTGTTGTCTGCTGCTTGTAACTGGGAGCCTGACCCTCAACTTTGAAGGAGCAGACCACAGAGAGTTGCAAACACCCGTTCACATCTGGCCTGGGCAAATGAATGACAGGATTCCCCAGGATCATGCAAGAAGCATTTGGCATCAGAAAGAAGAGCATCTGAAAAACATTAGCCTGCTGAAAGGCTGCCATCCCGAGGTTGCCAACAAAACTCAAATGTTCCATGGTCTCTGAAGGCCTACTGGAGGCACCTAGAGTCAAGGAGTGTAGCCTAGCCATTTGCAACCTGGAGGAGGCCCACACGCATGCCCGGCTTACCTCCCAGGCCCAAGCACACTGCCTGGAAAAGGTCCAAGCAACCTTGTTATTATCCAGCAGGGGGCTGGTCCTGAAGACCCTCTGCTCATGGGCCAGAAGCTCGTGGCTGGAGGCTGGTGATGTGTGTGCACTCTGAAGGTGCAACCCAGTGGAACGAAGTGACTCAGACTTTTCTCCTCCCCCTACAGGGCCTGCGGAGGTCCTGAGTGCAATGATGGGTGGCCTACAGCAGGACCCATGCATCATTGCTTGTAGATTATGCCACATTTCCCTGACCTTGAATACCCGGGCCTTGAATCCATGGCTACCAACCCATGAGTCCTTTAGAACAGAGAAGGAGTCTGCAAAACTCATGCCCATGGGCTTATATGTAATGAGGCAGCGTGGTATGGAGGACGAGACAGCTGTCATAGGCTCTAGTGAAGCCACACGTCTCAAGTTGATAGTTGTCACCTTGGGTTAATCTTTAACCTCTGAAGAGTTCTACCAACTTATAAAATGTGGGTGACCAGGGGAAAACTGAAACAAAATTCAAAGGAATTTGGAATGTGAGATCATCTTGGCTAACTGCTTCATTTGGCATATCAAAAGCTGAAATCTCGTAGTGGCTTGGAGTCGCATCAGCAATAGAAAGGCCAGGTCTTCTCCAGGAGTCTCCATTCCCAGTGCAGCATCTGCTGTGGCCTGCTGGCTAGTCTTGCCCTGCCCATGGAGGTGGAAGTACCCACAGCATGGGCCTACATAAGGGTATGAAATGCTTTTTGGGAAAAACGGGGACAAGTGACCACTGCTAGAGATAGGCCTGGCTAAAGACGATCTGAGCCCAAACTGGTCTGAGTGAGACAGAAGTGGCTCGGGATGGAGAAAGCCCAAATGTGAAATGGTCTAGTCCAGAGCAGGTCCCAGCAAGGAAAGGACTAGATGGAAGGAAGGCCAGCCCGGAAAGGCTTAGATCCCCACATGACCTGGGCAGAGCAGCCCCAGGCTAGCCTGACATAGGCAGCTCAGGGTACCACAGTGGCGTAATCTACAGTGGATGAGCTGTGCATTCCTCAGGGCTCTTCTCATCCCGCTGGCCTGACCAGTGTCCGTCTCTTGTTCCCACTCCCTCTTTCTCCTCACAGTGTGTGGCCAGCCCTCCCGCTCCCTGCCCAGCCTGATCAAGCGGATCATCGGGGGCCGCAATGCCGAGCCTGGCCTCTTCCCGTGGCAGGCCCTCATAGTGGTGGAGGACACCTCGAGGGTGCCCAACGACAAGTGGTTTGGGAGTGGTGCCCTGCTCTCTGAGTCCTGGATCCTCACGGCAGCTCACGTGCTGCGCTCCCAGCGCAGAGACAACACGGTGATCCCAGTCTCCAGGGAGCACGTCACTGTCTACCTGGGCCTGCACGACGTGCGGGACAAATCGGGGGCCGTCAACAGCTCGGCTGCCAGAGTGCTGCTGCACCCGGACTTCAACATCCAAAACTACAACCACGACATAGCTCTGGTGCAGCTGCAGGAGCCCGTGCCCCTGGGGCCCCACGTCATGCCCATCTGCCTGCCCAGGCCGGAGCCTGAAGGCCCAGCCCCCTACATGCTGGGCCTGGTGGCCGGCTGGGGCATTTCCAATCCCAATGTGACAGTGGATGAGATCATCAGCAGTGGTACCCGAACCCTGTCAGATATCCTACAGTACGTCAAGTTGCCCGTGGTGCCGCACGCTGAGTGCAAAACCAGCTATGAGTCCCGCTCGGGCAACTACAGTGTCACGGAGAACATGTTCTGTGCTGGCTACTACGAGGGCGGCAAGGACACGTGCCTTGGGGACAGTGGCGGAGCCTTTGTCATCCTTGATGACTTGAGCCGGCGCTGGGTGGCCCAAGGCCTGGTGTCCTGGGGGGGCCCCGAAGAATGTGGCAGCAAGCAAGTCTATGGTGTCTACACCAAGGTCTCCAACTACGTGGACTGGGTGTGGGAGCAGATGGGCTCACCCCAGGGCCTGGGGGAGCTGCAAGTGGAGCGGTGAGCTGGCTCACATCCTCAGGGCCCGTCTACCCTGCCCCAGCCCGAGTGAGGCTGCACCACACACTTCCAAAAACACACTCCAGATTTTGACCAGACCAAAGGGAATGGCACACCCTGATCTAGTGGGGAGCCCCTCTTCCCGAGACAGCCCCTGGGACCCTGAGAGGCAATGATGTGGTAAGAGGAAAAGGCTCTGGGCAAGAGACCTGAGTCTGTGACCTCAGCCAAATCCCTTCTCCTCCCGGCGCCTTGCTCTCCCCAGCAGTGCAAGGAGGGAGCCAGACCAGAGGGCCTCCGGGCCAATGTCAGCACTCCTCTCCAAGCCGGGCTTTGCTCCAGGGGTCTTGGTTCACCCCTAATCACTTACCAAACCCATTGGTGCAACCGAGCTCGGGTCTGGCTAACAGCAAGGATTCCTTTGAACCGAACGCTCCCAGTTCTTCCCTCTGGGGAAACAGTTCCAGCCCCTCGTCTAGAAAAATACCATGTGGGATTGAGGAGGCAGGGATCACATCCTGGTGGCCCTTCTCTCCTAGGCTAATTCCTTGGGGGCAGTTTTGTCCCTGGAATTTCCCTCCCAGAAGCATCTTGCCGCCCCTTAGGTCATTAAAGGAATTTCAAAGGGCAAAGAGAAAGCTCAAAGATTTATGGTAACTTGGGGAAGAGAATGGCAGCTGAGGGCTGCCCAACCTCCTAAATTCCTACTGTTGATTAAGAACAGGTGAATTCTGTCCATCCGCCTCTATCAAATGTCAGCTGACACCACAGGGGTCTCACACCTGCCGCTTGGGACAAGCATGAAGCCTCCCCCCTAGCCTTGACATGTGTCACCTGTGAAGGCAACCTGAGCCCCAAACCCCGTTGATCACTTGGAACAAGAGAAGCCCGGCACTGCATCTGCTGTGCTCTGGGCAGGAACATGAAAGAAAGGGTGGGCTCGGGCCACTAAGAGTTCTCCAGCACCCCCGGAGAGTCCACCTGGCAGCACGTTCAAAGGGATCCACACCCTGCGTTCCAGGGCCAGCAGTCAAGAAAAGCCAAGCTCCACTGCTGCAGGCACTGGGAAGAGGTGGAGTCCCAGGTCTGCCCAGGTCTGCCCCAACCGGCTGCAGAATTGCTTACAAACCATTTTCCCTCCCAGAGCCTCAGTTTCCCCATCTACAGCAGGAAAGCATTCAACCCTCTCAAAATCCTCCAGCTGAGTGCGTCCCTGGTGGCCAGAAGCCCCTCCCTGGCCCTGACAGCTGATGGTGTTGCTTCTCCCCTGGGACTCAGAGGAAGGCAACCAGAGAAACCCCTGAGTGGGCTTCCAAGGGAATACTCAGCAGGCGTCCACCACTCCAATTGGTTCATCAGAACACGGCACACTCCTATGTCTATGGCGCATGTAGACGATGTTATATTCCATAGCTATTGTATCACATGCTTCGCTACTCTGTATGGGGCCTCTGCACTCTGTTTCTCCTGTCAGGGGTCTAAAGTGGAAATAAACCCTCTGTGGATAACCAGCAGCTTCTCTGGGTCTCCTAGTGATTTGCCACCAGCTTAGCAACTGACCGTGCGGGTTGAAGAAAAGGCAGGTGACAAGGCTGTGGGTGACGCAGACGTTAATAGACATCTGGACTGACAGCAAAGGCTTGAGAAGGGTGGGGACCAGGGCTTGGTTTGGCTGTGGTTGAAGAGTTTATGAGCAAGGCAGCTGGAATTTAGGCAGGCACTAAGGAGCAGTGCAATTCAGAGGCAAGAACAGAGTTGGATGCTGGTTTGAAATCCACTGGGCTAGAGATGGTACAATGGCATGGGGCAGATTGGTCAGGGGTAAGGAATTTACAGAAAGGCAAAGGGAGCCAAGGGATTCACAAGGGACACACTGGCTGGAAGGCGTGGAGAGAAGAGAAGCCCCAAGGAAGAAGCAGACCGCAGAAAGGGATCGCAGAGACACAGAGGGAACGTGCTTCCGGAGCCGGGGAGGGGAAGCTGGCAAGAGGATGCCGGAGTCCACGGCACTCGGCGCTGCTCCAGAGTCCAGGGAATGACTCCAGAGTGGAAGCGCCCCAAGACAGGGACAAAGCACTACCGTCATCTCTGGGGCAGTGCCCACGGAGCGGCCGCCTGCTGGTGTTTGAAGCTTCTAGGGAAAACTGTAAATCACTGTTGAAAGATACTGAAGAGGCCCCAGTGACAAAGAAAAGCATCCATGTTTCATAGACTAAAAGACTCAATATCGTTAAAATGTGCACCCTCCCAGAGAGATTTACAGAGTAATGCAATCCCCAGAGAAATACCAATGCCATTCCTCACAGAACTAGAAAAAGACACTATTAGAATTTGTATGGATTCACAAAAGAATCTAAGTAATCAAAACAATCTTGCGCTAAAAGAATAAAGCAGGAGGTGTTACAGTACCTGATTTTAAAATATATTACAAAGTATGGTAAATAAAGCAACGTGGCGCTGGCATAAATGCAGATACATGGGCCAGTGGAGCATAAAGGAGACCCTAGAAGTAAGTCCATGCATCTCCAGCCTGCTAGTCTTTGACAAAAGCGCTAATATCATGAATTGGAAAAAGGACAGTCTTTGCAATACATGGTGCTGGGAAAATCGGATCTCCACACGCAGAAGAATGAAACACCCCTATCTCTCAGCATCTATGAAGTTACTGCAAAATGGATTGAAGACCTCAGTGTAAGACACAAATTTGAAACTACCAGAAGAAAACATAGGGGAGACAATTCAAGGATTTTTTTTTAATCTGACCCCAAAAGCACAGGAAACAAAAGCAAAAATAGACAAGTGGGATTTCATCAAACCAAAGAGCTTCTGAACCATAAAGGAAACTATCAGTAGAGTAAACTGATAGCTTACAGAATGGGAGAAAATATTCATAAGCTACATATCTGACAAAGGGATCAAGTCCAGAAAGTATAAGCGACTCCAACAACTGAATACAAAAAAGAAAAATCCAACTTAAAAACTGGGCCGTAGATCTAAACATATTTCCCAAAGGGAAACTTAGAAATGTCCAACAGGTACAGAAAACAGTGCTCAAAATCACTAGTCATCAGGGAAATGCAAGTGAAAATTATAATGAGATACCACTTCACCCCAGTTACATTAAAAAACAAGAAAATATACCAAAAAAAAAAAAAAAAAAAAAAAAAAAACAAGAAATAGCAAGTGTTGGTGAAGATGTGCGTAAAAGGGAGCCCTTGCAAACTGCCCACAAGAATGTAATTCGTACAGCTATTGCAGAAACAGTACAGAAGTTCCTCCAAAATCTAAAGCTAGACTTCCCGGATGATCCAGCAATCCCACCACTGAGGTCTATCCAAGGGAGACGACATCAGTCTGTGGAAGAGACAGCTGCACTCCCATTTTATCACAGCACTGCTCACAGCAGCCAAGATACAACCATCACTAAGTGCATAGAGAAAGTGTGGCACAGGAACACAGGGATGCTGTTCAACCTTTCGAAAGGGTGAAATCTAGCAACAACATAGACGGAACCGGAGGCCACTGTGTTAGGTTCAATAAGCGAAGCACAGACAGGAGTGTCACAACATGTCACTCATGCACAGTCTTTAAAACGTTGATCTATAGAAGTTCGAAGCGTAGTGACACAGGGAAGGGAGGCAGGGAGGGGGGTGGGGAAAGGCTTACTGATGAGTACCAAGGAAGAAGTCCTGGGGTTCTTGTGTACAGTGGGGTGACTTCAGTTCTGTATATTTCTCTACAAATGAAGAAGAAATTAGAAGGTAGGACTTTACATGATTTTTACTATAAATATTCAGTGTTTGAGAAAATAGAATTATTTTTCCCTGATGAGAGATTATGCAATGTATACATGTAGCAAACACCCACATAGTTCCCTATAAATATATACAACCTTTATGTATTTGTTAAAAAGATAAAAGTCTGTAGGAGTTGGGTGTTTGGCCTGGAGAATGAGATGCCACTTGGGACAAACACATCCCTTATCAGAGTGCTTGGGTTTGAGTGCCGGCTCAACTCCTGATTCCAGCTTCCTGCTATTTCATATGCTGGAAGGCAGTGGGTGAAGGCTCAGGTATTGGGTCCCTACTACCTACATGGGGAACCCAGATTCTGTTCCCAACTCCCAGCTTTGGCCTGGCCCAGTCCTGGCTGTTGTGTTGTGGGCACTTGGGGGAGTGAAACAGCGCATGTGAGCACCCTCTCCCTTCTCTCTCTCTCTCTCTCTCTCTCTCTCTCTCTCTCTCTCTCCCCTCCTCCCCTTTCCCTCTGCCTGAGAATGGCTTTTAACCTTTCCTGAGAGGCAAGAAACTGTCCATGCATTCTTTTTTTTCTCTATGGTTTATAATAAAAAAGTCATATGCTCAAGTCTCCAGATTTTGGTTCCTTGAAACCTACAAACCTTTTATTCTTACCACAATGCCCAGTTCTTCAAATGAGAATCTGAATTTCCAGACCTTGGTCTCTGTTTTGCTCTTTCAAAAGTCAAAACCTGCCTTTTGTTCACCTAAAACAATAGAAGCTCCAGCTTCAATGGTTGAAGACCCCAAGGACAAAGAACATTCCTGACTGATGAAAAAATGCTTCAGATAAAGCTTCAAAAATAGCATCTACCTGTATATGTAAACATCACTGTTACAGTTCCACATATGGTCCCAGAGCCATTCTATCACCCCCGGAAGTGTAGGTTTATCAAAAATTCAGATGCCTGCTTTATTTCCAACTTTGTGCATTTTGTGGCACTTTCTTCTTCCAAATCTTCATCTCCAAAGGAGAGGGAAGAATATGAAGACTCACAGTCAACTCCTCTTTGGAGGAGAGATTGTAGATTGAGTGGGAGGCAGGGCAGTGGAAACTGATGTTTAGGACAAGAAGTCTCGACCACGTGTTAGAGGCACAGAAGGCAAACACAGCAGAGGGATAGGAAACTCCAAGGCCAGGGGTTTAGAAGGGAGGGGATCCAGAGCACATAATGTATTCTTTTTTTTTTTTTTTTTTTTTTTTTGACAGGCAGAGTGGACAGTGAGAGAGAGAGACAGACAGAGAGAAAGGTCTTCCTTTTGCCGTTGGTTCACCCTCCAGTGGCCGCCACGGCCGGCGTGCTGTGGCCGGTGCACCGCGCTGAACCGATGGCAGGAGCCAGGAGCCAGGTGCTTTTCCTGGTCTCCCATGGGGTGCAGGGCCCAAGCACCTGGGCCATCCTCCACTGCACTCCCTGGCCACAGCAGAGGGCTGGCCTGGAAGAGGGGCAACCGGGACAAAATCCGGCGCCCCGACCGGGACTAGAACCCGGTGTGCCGGCGCCGCTAGGCGGAGGATTAGCCTAGTGAGCCACGGCGCCAACCCACATAATGTATTCTTAAAGAAAAGAATGCACACAGCAGGGGAAGACAGGGAGCAGAGTAGCCGGGCAAATTTCCACCCAATGGACTCAGCATCTACTGGGAATGGAGGTAGGACGTTAGCTTGGGGCAGCTGGCCAGGGACAAGTGGTAAGGTGCTAGGAGACACTGAGAAGTCCCCAAGGTTGCAGCACTTTTATCTCTGATTTGCTGCAGTCTGATGAGACCTACAAGGGTGATAGGTGACTGCCTGGATCCATGGGCTGGGAGCATCAGTGCTCCAGGAAGCCGTATCATGAGTCAGTGGTGCTTGCCAGGTTAGGAAAAACCCAGAGCTGGGAATCAGGAGACGCCGGCTGACAGTCTTGCCACTGACTCATGGGATAAATTCCAACAAGTCAGTCAGGTCTCTTCTGTAGGTCTCAGTTCCTTCCTCCATGTGATGAGAAGGGTAGATGGGACGGTTTGCATGGACTTCAGCTGTGATGTGCATGTCTCTGGGACTCCCAGCCAGCAGGAAACAGGGGACTGCAGCAGGTAGACCCCTGTGGGGGTCTTCAACTCCACAGACCCTGAGAAGGGTTTCTCTACAGAGAAGAGATCCCTAAGGGTAGAGAACGAGGACACCTCATCGGTCAGGACTCTTTCATTTGTAAAGTACAGAAACCCAGCAAGACAGCTCGAGGAGCAAAGCAGAGACATAGAGTTTATAGTTTCTGGGAACTGAAAAGGCCATACCAAAAGGCTTCTGGTGCGCTACATTAAAGGACTCAAATACCAGGGCACACGGTCTCTCACTCCCCACCACCACCACCATCTCTTGGCACTTTCTTTGTGTTTGTAGCACCATTCTCAGCAGACTGTCTGTAAACTACTCATTGTGAGAGCTGAGCTTACAGTCAACAGTACAGCAACCCAGCAGAGAATGATTTTCCCTTTTTCCAATGTTCCTAAGATCTCACCAGCCTAGCCAAGGTCACATGCCCAACTCTGAGCAAGTGCTGTGACCAGAAGAAGTGCACTCCTATCCCTGAGCCCAGAGGTGAGGTCAGAGCAACTCTGCCTGCACAGACTAAAGGAATGGGGCAGGGCTGGGGGGTGGGGTGTGCAGACCCCAAAGCAAATCAGGGTGCTGTTGATGTGGGCCTGGGACCTTAATTTTCAATCCAGGTTCTTGCCCCTACAAAGACAAGAATTCCAAGTGGAAGCAGACATACATACATACACATGGTGCACAAGTGAGAACAGGATGTATTCAAAAGTGTGAGAGTGAAGGTGCATTCACACGTCAGAGTGCACTGTCCCACACAAAGAACTACCCCTCATGAGTGGCCAGAGAGCTGTTTAAAGACAGAGAGAACAAAAAGCCTGACTACCACCCCAACCACGGTCAGAGGGAAAATCCAGACCCCCCCACTCTTTTATGAAGTAGGGGTGCTGCCTTAAATGAGTAAGCAAGCAGGTGGGGTCTTGGAAGCCTGAAGTCATCTGGGATTTTTACGGCACCTCCATGTGGAGTTTAATGCCCATGTGGCCATCATGGCGTCTCTCTCCGGGTCCTGGGAAGTGGATGTTTTAGACTGATGGCAAACAAATAACATTAGACTGCAAGGCCGGCAAGAAATCCAGATCACCTAGGCCTGCCTAGCTGCCTGCCTATTCACACCATAACACTTATTAGAAAGGGCAAGGAATGCTGGGAGATCAAATATCACAGATGCTCCTAACAGGGTGATGGATGATGAACTGGCAGCCCAGCAGTGGGAGCCAGGTGTGACCTCTCCCGTCCTCCCTTGGCTGCAGAGTGTGGTCTCCCCAAGTTCTCCCGCACGCTGATGGCCAGGATCTTCAATGGACGCCCAGTGCAGACTGGCACGGCTCCCTGGATCGCCATGCTGTCCCACCTGAATGAGCAACCCTTCTGTGGGGGCTCCCTTCTAGGTAAGCAGACGGTGGAGGGGCTTGGGGACCCAGGTTGAGGCTAAGGTAGAAGCTAGGGGACACAGCACTCTTCCTGGGGACTGACCCAGGGTTTTCCACTGAGAATTCCTGTCCATCGCAGGATCCTGGACTGGAAGTCCCGTGAGGTACAAAGAGCCCTTAGCTGGAACCAGGAGACACGTGGTCCTATTCCCGCAATGAACACCCTCTGTCCTGGTGGGTGTCAGCACCAGGAAGCACTGAGTTGGGGAGGCTGCCTCTCCAACCTGAATTACAGCACAGGGCATGGGCCCATGGCCCCAGAGCAGGGTGGGCCAGTGCCGTAAGATCAAGAACCAGGAAACCCACTGCTGGGAAGTCAGGAAAGGCAGATTCACAAGGCCTTGAGTGGCATCTTAGGAACGTGGGTCTCCTCCTGAATGCGCTGCAGGTTTATGAGCGCATACTGGGAAGTCCCCCCAGAGGCAGCGCCGATTTAAGGAGTGACTCAGTGAGGTGGTGCCTGTAAGAGCCACACAGTGAGAAGAGGGCATGAGCGATGGAAATGAGGAGGCACAGGGAGAGAACGATTTCAACTCTGTGATGCACTGCTTCTTGCTGGGATGGGAGCAAGGGTGCAGCAGTGGACGTCCGGTTTGGGTGACCTAAGGTCTGTTGCAGTGTGGAGTCCCAGGCCTGATCCCATCTCAGAGGAAGGCCTTGGTGGCTCCTCCTCCATTTGGGAGCCCCTAGGCTGCAGCCATGCACTCAGTCTCACCCCTTCCAGATCACAGACGGCGTGGACAGCTCCTCGGAGAGGCAGCCACCAGGGATATGAGAAAGCGCAACAGGGATAAGTGAAAACAGCCTCTGAGGAGCTGATCTTGATACTCCCACAAGCACAACGATGCATGCTCTCACTTGATAGGGCCTCCCAAAGCAGCAAGGGCTGGGGCCCGATGCAGTGGCACAGTGGGTTAAGCCTTTGCCTGCAACGCTGGCCTCCCATATGGGCACCAGTTCAAGACCTGGCTGCTCCACTTCCCATCCAGCTCCCTGCTAATGCACCTGGGAAAGCAGTGGAAGATGGTCCAAGTTCTTGGGCCCCTGCACCCACGTGGGAGACGTGGAAGAAGCTCCTGGCTTCAGCCTGGTCTAGCCCTGGCTGTTGCGGCCATTTGGAGAGTGAACTAGTGGATGGAAGATCTCTCTCTCTCTCTCTCTCCTCCTCTCTTTGAAATATTTTTTTTTAAAATAAGTCTTACAAAAAGCAGCAGTGGCAGCAAGGGCTGTGAAAGAGAGCTAGGGTAGGCCGATGAGCCGAGGGTGGTCCGGGGGCACATGGCAGGGAGAGGACTGGGAAAGAAAAGGGGAGGGAGCTCAACAGAGGAAGGCACAGACAGACGGCAGAGGACAGACCCAGAACTTGAGACAGGCTTCTGTCTCACTGGAGAGAGAAAAAGAAAACAGAATAGTGACACTTAGGGTCAGGCAGGAGACACCCTAGAGAGAGGAGAACGAGGAAAGACAGGAGGGGGCGCTGGAGCCGGATGCAGCACCGCGCCTGAGGGAAGCAGAGAGGCAGCGCAGTGAGGTGGAGCCAACCGCAGGGGGCGCTGCTTCCTCAGACGCTTCCCCACGCCGTCAGACGCCATGTAAAACAGAGGGATTCCGTGCCCACTGGTGCAAGAATGCTATTCCTTTTCTTAACCTTGTGTTTGTTAGGTTCAAAAAGGTTCTGCATGCATTGGTGTCTGTCGCCTGCTCGTTCTCTGTGACTTAGGTTTGAACGATGCTTGAAGTTCACTTCTCTGCTCTCAGCCAAGCTAAAAGCTGCCTCGCCCCGGCCCTCCCTAACAGTTCTCCTGGCCTACAGCCTCTTTCCTTCCCTGTGGCTCAGAGGAGGGTGGAGGATCCAGGAGGGAGGCCGAGGGATAGAGGCTGGACAGAGCTGGGCAGCGAACCCCGGGGTTCATCTGAACAGCCCGGAGCCCTGCTCTGAGCCAGGCGTTCCTAACCCGGGTACCTCAGCCCCCCGATCCACCTGGAAACATCTTGCCGAGAGACCCCAGACCTGGTGGGGGTCAAAATGCCAGCGTGGGAAAGGATGTGGCCTACATGGAACTCTGCATAGCCCCTCCTGAGAGAGCCAAGGAAGCCCGCAACCTGCTCCAGCAAAGCACCTCTGCCCTTAACTCTGAATGCGACCTGAGAGCCTGCACTGCCACCTCCCACGTCAGTCTTTCCCCAGGCTCGTCTTGGGGATACCTATGGGTTCCTCTGCTTACAGGCTTGCCCTCTGCTCTCCTGAAGGGTGACCAAGAAGCCTGCCCTTGTATTACAGCGAAAGGCAGGGAGTGCCCAGCCAGGGGCAGAAGACAGCAGAGACACGGCGTGCGCTGGGCTGACTGCCGGGAGGCCTGCCCTCACCCCGCCTGTAACCTACCGGGGACCCCTGGCTGCTCTGCTTTCCTCCAGGCCTCGGGGTTCACGTTAATCACTACGAGGTGGCTCCCAACACGGGTGGCAGCAGAATCGCCTGGGGGAATGTTCCAGACCCGCCTGCCTGCCCTGCCCACTCTCCGATTTCTTCTTTCCATCCCCCCCGTGCATGCGAGGGCGCAGCCAGTGCTGCTCACCACTCACCGTTCCGCTCAGAGCTTCTTGGCCGCTGCCGGGCACGGGCACGGGGACTGTGTGGGGGACTTTGAATTTGAGAGTGGATTCTGATCTCGTGGGGTGAAGTGCATCCTGAGAGCCTGCCTCTCTGAGAAGCTCCTGTGCAGGGTGCTGCGCTGGCCCAGGGACCACACTTCACAGAGCCGGGCCTGAGAGGCAGCCAGAACCACACAGCAGGTCTGTGGGCCTCCCCTGGTCCGTCTGCTCCTTACCAACTCCCTGGGCTCCAGGGAGCCCTGAAACTGTCTTTCAAACCCTCAATGCTGGCCCCAGTTCAAATAGGGAGTTGTAGTCACAGTTTGACACCTGTGTCTTCTACTGTGTCTTCAGGTTAGAATCATGTAAGAGCAGTGGAGAAAGGTGTGGCACTCACAGGTCTCGGGGACACCCCAGGGCAGTTGAAGGATCCTCAGCTGGAGACATTGAGGGGCAGGATGGGGCAGGGCTGGGCAGAGCAGCGTGCGTGCCCACACTCTCTTCCACAGGCTCCCGCTGGGTCGTGACCGCCGCTCACTGCCTCCACCAGTCGCTGGATCCCAAGGACTCCACCCTGCGCCACGAAGACCTGATCAACCCCTCTGACTTCAAAGTCATCGTGGGTGAGTGAAGGGCAAGCCGATTCCCTGGGAAAGACACATGGCCGCACTCTCTCTTGCCAGGGCAGGATGCCTGGGGCGAAGGTCAAGGGCCTCAGCCAGGTCCCAGGCTCTGGCGGTGTGGCCATGGGCAGGCCACAGAGGTCTAGGCTTCAGTTTCCACAAGGATGAAATAAAGAGTCCGGTCTAGGTCACTTCCATGGACACTTCAGGCCTCGATGAGCCCATGGCTCTGAACGTCTCACACAGATACGGCTCAGACCTTCCCTCTCCTGTACAAAGTCAAGGCCACAGCTGATTCAGGTCAGTTCCTCACTTGTTTAGCCACTGCCACCGAGCCTGGATCTCAGGGCGCAGTGCAGCAAAGACCTAGCCCCTGCCCTCCAGGAGCTTGCAGTGTGACAAAGGAAGGAGACGTAAGCACGTAGATTTCTACTGCAAAGCAGGAAGCAGGCAGGCTGTAAGAGGGACAGGCAAGGGAAGGCAGAGGAAGGTGGCCCAAGACCTTGATCCCCTGCCACCCACGTGGGAGCTCCTGGCTTGTGCCTGGCTTAGGCCTGGCCATGTGGTCACTTGAGGACTGAAGCAGTGGTTGGAAGATCTCTTCCTCTCTCTCTCTCCCTCTCTGCCTCAAATAAATAATCTTTTATAGAGGAAGGAGGGAGGGAGGGAGGGAAAGAGAGAGGGAGGGAGGGGAGAGAGAGAGAGAGAGAGGGAGAGAGAGTCAAAGTGCCCAGGGCAAGGCTTCATTGGCTCTTCTTTATGGAAGAGCCAGTGCCTGCTCCAGCGCCGTATGGATGCTACATATGGCCACAGCCCCGAGAAGGATCCTTCTAAGATGACGGGTTCGGCTCATGGAGAACAGCAGCTGGGAAGCCAGGAGACCATGGGGAGCTGCAGGTCAGGTGGGATGGCTGGGACACGTGGAAGGACTAAGGCAGGGTGCATGGGCTCAGGGGACTGGGGACTGACAAGGAACAGAGTAGGACCTGACACCCCGTGCGCCTTCTCCCCGCCAGGCAAGCACTGGAGGCTCCGGTCAGATGAAAATGAACAGCGGCTCCGCGTCAAGCGCGTCATCCCCCACCCCCAGTACAAACCCAGCACCTTTGAGAACGATGTGGCTCTGCTGGAGCTGCTGGCAGGCCCGACGCTGAACCACTTCGTGATGCCCATCTGCCTGCCCGAGGAGCCCCCAGCAGAAGGTACCCACCCCCCCGTCCCTGAGCCGGCCTCTGCAGAGCCGCAGGTGCACCGGCAGGCAGTCTGCTGCAGCACTGATATAACTGGGTCGATCGCGTCTGCGGGATTCCCCAGCCGCCTCCTTTCAACAGCTAGGCCAGAACTGGTTCCCAGGTAGGAAACCAGGCAGGCCTAAGAGCGCACATAGGAAAGCAACAATCAGGCTGGTTAGCAGCTCAGAGCATCTCGCGGAGGGTACTGGCAGGGTGGACAAGTTGAAGGAGAAAGCTGAGATATGGAGACAGCACCTACAGGAGGGAGCAAAGGGAAGAGGCCGGGGTAATAGAACAAAAGGCCCAGTGGAGCCAGAACTTGGGTTTCTACAAAGAGGTTGATATATTAACAAAGACAGCTGGAGCCAGCTGCCCGAGCAAGCGCGCTGTCAACGGTAGCAGTAGGTCTTTGGGTGTCCTGTTTTCAGGAAACTAGCAAGCAAAGCAGGCCTTCCAGCTCCCAGTCTTAGCCCCCAGGCCCCAAAGCAGAGCAGAAAGGGAAGGCTGGGCTGAGGGCCAATAGCCTGACAAGCAGTACAGGTTCAAGTCTCAGTGCTGCCATTTCCTAGTTGGGTGACAGTGAGGGAGTCATCTGACGTCATTATGCCTCGATCCCCTTCCCTCTCGGCTGGAGGGAATACCCTATGGGGTTGTTAGCCCACGTGAGAGTTACATGAGATGATGCAAGGGGTCCTCCGAAAGTCCATGGGAAATCTCTTCTCTTCATTCCTTTTGATCCCTGATGTTTTGGCATTGCCCTCGTACATTTAGATGTGTCCAACAAAAAGAGCCCAACCCATAGGAGTTGGCTTCCTTTTCATTCTAAATTCATAGGTCACTTCCTTTGCTCAGAGATACGTATTTTTCAAAAAGGGAACATTGGTTAGGATGGAATCTGAGAAGCTTTTAGGAAAAGTGAGCCAATGGGCGAGGCAGAGGTAGAACTGCTCTGAGTCATTGGGCGCCATGTGCGTCCCATTCATTAACTGATGTGCTACTCATTAAAGCCTTGCAAGGTGACACTGCAGCCCCATTTTACAGCTGAGCAAACTGAGGCTAGGCAAAGTTAAGTGGCTCACCCAAGATAAAGCTTATAAGAACCAGATCTAGGGCTAGAGTCCAAGTCTTCTGACTTGGAGCCCAGTGTTGTTTTCAAATAAGAAAATAATTGCTCTACCTATGTTCAACCCATTTCCACACTGTCCCTAGATTTGCCAAGTTCATAGACTTCTGGAGGTCAGAACTGGAAGGGGCCTTAGAGAACCTCAAGACCAGTCTCTTTATCTTTGTAGATAGAGAACCTGAGGCTTACAAACTGGCGGAGAGCGGACAAGGCTGGCTTAAGACGACGTAGCACGTTGTTGACTTGCCTGGGCTTCTCCATTGATTTACAAGCATTCACTGAAACCTACCATGCAGCAGTGAGCAGACAACTTGTTCCCTGCTCATATGGAGCCAGATGCCATGCTACCCGTGTGCGGGAGAGAACAGAGCACCCAGTCAACAACCCAGGCCACAGGGCACAGAAACAAGGCCCCTCCCCTCTGCTCCAGGTTGCTTCCAGTCCAGCAGGCTCTCCCACCTTCCTCCCCACCTTGCTGCCTTTCTCTAAGAGGAAACCCAGCACTCCTGCCACAGACCAAGGATGGAGGGGCTGCAAGGTGCCGGCTTCTGAAAACCCCCCAGACAGCCTCCCCGTTCTCACAGTGTCTTCTGTCCTCCAGGAGCCATGGTCATCGTCAGCGGCTGGGGAAAGCAGTTCTTGCACAGATTCCCGGAGACGCTGATGGAGGTGAAGTTCAATTAGTAACCTGTAGACAGTGGCACTTTAGCCTGACATTGGACCTCGCTGCTCCAGGTTGCCCACTCAAGGAATCAGAGGCGTGGCCAAAGCTGTGTGTGTGTGTGTGTGTGTGTATGTGTGTGTGATAAGGGAGACACTGGGGCTCAGACTCACCTTCAAAGTTCACCTGAGCTCTGAACCCCAGAAAGCTTGATCTTGTTTTTTCTACATATCACAGGCTCTAATTCCACAACACTGCTCAATGTGCTCCGTAGCTTATGAAAGTCTACATTCATGGACATTCTCCCGAAAAAGAGCAGGTCTGGATATGCCAAAGGCTCCTATTCTTTTTTTTTTAACTTTTATTTAATGAATATAAATTTCCAAAGTATGATTTATGGATTACAATGGCTTCCCCCCATACCGTCCCTCCCACCCACAACCCTCCCCTTTCCCACTCCCTCTCCCCTTCCATTCACATCAAGATTCATTTTCGATTATCTTAATATACAGAAGATCAGCTTAGTATACATTGAGTAAGGATTTCAACAGTTTGCTCCCACACAGAAACATAAAGTGAAAAATAATAGATGATTTTTTTAAATGATGATGAAATCAGAGCAGACCTATTGTCATGTTTAATCCCAGTGAGAGTCAAGTTGGGAGTTGATAATTTCTTTTTTTTTTTTTTTTTTTTTTACAGAGGATCAGTTTAGTATACATTAAGTAAAGATTTCAACAGTTTGCACCCCCATAGAAACACAAAGTGAAATATATTGTTTGAGTACTCGTTATAGCATTAAATCTCAATGCACAGCACATTAAGGACAGAGATCCTACATGAGGAGTAAGTGCACAGTGACTCCTGTTGTTGACTTTACCAATTGACACTCCTGTTTATGGCATCAGTAATCTCCCTATGCTCCAGTCATGAGTTTCCAAGGCTATGGAAGCCCTCTGAGTTCTCCGAGTCTTATCTTGTTTAGACAAGGTCATAGTCAAAGTGGAGGTTCTCTCCTCCCTTCAGAGAAAGGTACCGCCTTCTTTGAAGACCTGTTCTTTCCACTGGGATCTCACTCACAGAGATCTTTTGCCAGAGTGTCTTGGCTTTCCATGCCTGAAATACTTTCATGGGCTTTTCAGCCAGATCCGAATGCCTTTAGGGCTGATTCTGAGGCCAGAGTGCTATTTAGGACATCTGCCATTCTATGAGTCTGCTGAGTATCTCACTTCCCATGTTGGATCACTCTCCCCTTTATTTATTCTATCGGTTAGTGTTAGCAGGTACTAGACTTGTTTATGTGCTCCCTTTGACTCTTAGTCCTTTCATTATGATCGATTGTGAACTGAAATTGATCACTTGGAATAGTGAGATGGCATTGGTGCATGCCACCTTGATGGGATTGAATTGGAATCCCCTGGTATGTTTCTAACTCTACCATTTGGGGCAAGTCAGCTTGAGTATGTCCCAAATTATACATCTCTTCCCTCTCTTATTCCTACTCTTATGTTTAACAGGGATCACATTTCAGTTAATTTTCAACACTTAAGAATAACTGTGTATTAATGACAGAATTAAACCAGTCATATTAAGTAGAACAGACAAAAAAACTACTAAGAGGGATAATGTATTAAGTTGTTCATTAACAGTCAGGGCTATGCTGATCAAGTCACCGTTTCCCATAGTGTCCATTTCACTTCAGGAAGTTTCCTTTTTGGTGTTCAGTCAGTTGCAAAGGCTTCTATTCTTGTGTCCACCGTGAGGACTACAGACCAAATTAGCCGAGATGCTTGCTGACCGCCGTCCCTGCAGCAATGAACCTGACTATTGCATTTGGAAGTCCACAGTCCTATTATTTTAGCAAAGAACTCTGTCCTAGGCATAAAGAGTCATGGCCCCATGTCCTACCAATTTACTGGGCGACCTGAGACAAGTCAGTCTGCCTTTCTAGACCACGGCATGTGATCTCAAGGTGCAAAGTCAGAGACAACATTCAATAGCCTGTAAGAGCCGGCTGGCTCAGCCAGCACCTGGTTCTCTGACTGGCGCTGTGGTTTCAAAATCCTTCAACACGTATTATCTTAATATACTCCCAAATTCCGCACGTGCCACAACCACTCAACCCTTCCGTCCTTAACTCCCAGGTGTTTACCAGGTGTCTGAAGTACCAGACACTGTTTTGGCTACTGGGTATGCTGAGGGTAGAGGATTGATCAGGTCTTTGGCCTCCCTGGACTTGGGACAGATGGGAATGAGTGCTGGGTGTAACAGGGTGCTGAAGGAGAAGCATGGGGTGCTCGGAACTTGACCTTGCCTCGGAGGTTCTGGCGAGCTCCCCAGAGGAGGTGATGCCCCCATGATACCTGAGCAATGCAAGAGGTTGGTTCCAGAGACGTCACCTCATGCCCAGCCGGGCCCGGCTTCCTCTCCACACTCCCCGAGGGAAGGGCCGGGATGGCCTCCGGCTCCCTGTCAGCAAGGGCCGGCAGAAGTTGTACATCTGGGCACCAGGTCCCTTTCGTTCTTGCTTGGGTTGAACGAGACTCGTATGTTCCCTCTTTTTATTCCAGACGGCTTCTCCAGCCTCAGGGCCACTAACAATTCCAAAACCTTACTTTCACAGAACAATTCATTGCCACAATTTTAAAAATTCCCTGAGTATCTCCTATGCTGCAAACAAAATAAGACGGAAATGGACAAGCCCGAGGGCCAGTGTCTGGTCATACTGTAGCGAAGGGGGACGCAAAGTGAGAGTTGACTGCAGAGCAACCAGCAAGAGCCCCTGGGGACCCAGCACTGTCCAGTGTTGGACATCACTTGTTCGTTGACATCACTTGTTCATTCACTTCCTCTGGGCACAGCTCCGCATGGTTACAATGTCATATTGTGTGACTGCCATTTTTCACACAAAGAAACAACCTTAGAGGTCTGAGAAATGGTGACCGAGCCACAAACCCAGATCCCATGGCCCCAGGCCTCAACAATGGGAGGGGGGTCACCAAGGTTGACCAGAGACTTCCTATACATTGTCATATTCAAAAGAATGCATGTGCTAGGTAAGTATGGTCACCTCCATTTTAGAGATGCGAAAATGGAGACCCCGCCCCGGGGCCACACGGCAGGTTCACAGTGGAGACTGTGTCAGAACATTGATCTCCTGGTTCTCCCAGTTACTGTATCCATCTGAGTGTGGGGGTGGGGAAGGAGCAGCCGGGAGCCTCAGCCAGGGGCAGGGATGATAACAGCTTTGTGTTCCAGATTGAAATCCCCATTGTCAATCACCACACCTGCCAGGAGGCCTACGCCCAGATACAGAAGAATGTGACCAAGGACATGATCTGTGCCGGCGAGAAGGAAGGTGAGAGGCTGGCATGGGACACACGGGGCTGGGGGTGGGGAGGGGGTTGTGTGGACACCGCCACCAGCCTTGGTTGATCTGGTCAGCCTGGGAGAGGGGAGGGAAACGGAGGAAGGTCGTGGGGAGGGCTGCTAAGGAATTTCCTCCGTCATCTCCTTCGGAGGCCTGATCTATCTCCTCAGACCCGGAGCTTTCTCAAGTCTCCTTGACAGCTGAGGAGCCCAGAGTTGGGTCAAATGGTCTGCTGCGCCCTCTAGTGCCCAAATCCCTGTACTACAAGTTAGCGGAATGAGACCTCCTTTGTAATGGGGTCCGCAAAAAAGGGGCATTTCACTTTGATCTGCATCCCTTTTTTATCCAGGGGGGAAGGATGCCTGTGCAGGCGACTCTGGAGGCCCCATGGTGACCCTGGATAGAGAAAGAGGCCAGTGGTACCTGGTGGGCACGGTGTCCTGGGGCGAGGACTGCGGGAAGAAGGAGCGCTACGGAGTGTATTCTGACATCTACCACAACAAGGACTGGATCCAGAGGGTCACTGGAGTGAAGAACTGAGCTCCGGCACCTGCCCGCTCTGCACAGCTCCCCGGGTGGCTTCCCCGCGTGTTTCTTCATCTGTAAGGGGAATGTCACCCTTTACCTACCTCCCGGACGCCTGCTGAGAACTACATTAATTAATATGCTCAGAGCGCTCCCGCAGTGCCTGGCATAAACTGAGGGCTCTGTAAATGCGTCTCCGCAGACAAAATTCCCCTATAAACCCCTGGGTGGTCCTTAGGGCAAGTAGTGACACATCCTCCCCCTCAGCCTCGCCCGCTGCCTTCGTCTGACCCTGGATGCTCTGGGCTTCCTGGCCACCGTGCAATTTTCCTAAGCCCAATCCCTGCCCTTCCCTCTAAGGAAGCAAAGGAGACACGGTGCAGAGTCTCCTGCCATGTTCCATGGCAGCGCAGTGATGGACATGAACTAGAGATGAAATTGTGAGTGCGCAGAAGCAGGGGAGGAGGGAGAGTGGGAGGGTGACTTAGGAAGTCAGACTCATGGTTCTGGAATCAGCTGTGCCCCCATTTCCCTGGGTGACCCTATGCAAGTCCTTTCCCCTGCCCTATCCCAGCTCCAAGGGCCCTCCCAGCTCTGATTATCTAGGGCACAATGAGACCATCTTCTCTCTAGTGAGAAGTAAGCACAAGGCAAAAATTCCACTAGGTTCAAGATTTGATGCAGACAAAATGCGGCACCCACCCCAGCCACCATGCCTGGCTCCCAGGGACATAGCCAGGAAAAGTGCTGGCCAAGGGATCCCTCCTTGTTCCTAGGCAGAGTGTCCGCTCTGGGACCCAGCCTTCTTTCCCTCCCTGCACAGGTGGGCCCTGGGGGGGGGGGGGGGGGGCGGGGGGATAGACCTCAGGCACTCACAGCCTCCCTTCTCACATCCATAGCTAGCCCCAGGCAGCCAATACTCTGCACCCCCTAGCCATGCGAGGCTGTGAATGCCCCCCCCACACACACACACAGAATGCCTCTCCCATCCAAGGGTCACCTCCTCTCTCAGGAAGCTTCTAGGGAACCCATCCCCTCCAGAGCTCCAAGCTAGAAGGTGTTAAAGGAGCAGAAGCCCCAGTGCCCATCTGCATGGAAGACTTGAGGGCTTGTTCTGACTGCAGCTGCTGGAGTCTCCTATGGAAAGAGGAAGGCTCTGGGGGAAGAGAGCCTATGGGCGTAGTAAGCCCTAGGCTGGACACTCAGGTGATTCAGCGCATGCCTGTAGTTCCCTGATCCAGTCCGTCTACCTCTCTGTGCTCTGCTGCCTATTCTGTAAAGCAAAGATGACGATGTGACTCAGCTTCAACAGACACTCACCGTGCAAGCTGGAGCTCTTTGTTCAATGCCAAAGAATTGGGATGCAAAGTTTCCCACTTGCCTGAAGCATCCCAAGACACCACAGCTTCCCATTCAGCTGCTAGGCTTGGGTGCCCTGCATGCTCCAGGCTGTGCTGATGACCTCAGGGACCATGAACATGGGGAGAGCATGCATCACACGCCCCCAGCAGCTCCTTGTGGGGGGTGTGACACATACCTATGTGACTACCTGCTAAGAGGATGAGCCCCCACTGACTGCTATGGAGGGAGAAGGAAGGCCGTTCTGGTATGGAGGTGCTGGAGGTGGGATAACCAGGAAGGCTTCCTGGAGGAGATGGTGCAGGAGCAGAGCCTAGAGGAGGAGGGGCATTTCCAGAGCTAGGATGGAGAAGAGCTGTCCAGATGGGGAGAGAACAGGAATCAGCGTCCACTCAAGCTGTCCTCAGAACCTACCATCTCTGCCCACAGAGTGGAGTAGACCCTGCGGACCAGAGCGCATACCTGCAACAGTCTCTCATCTTAGGGCCAGATCACCAAACAGGACTTGGAACCTTCTCAGGCTGTGAGTGCAGACACTGACCTCTGGCTGGCCTGGTTCACCCTGCTGATTCCCCCACCTGCAACTCCATCCCGATTCTGAAAAAAACTCTATATGGCTTTGGAACCTGTTTCCCCTTGATCCAAAGCCACGTGGTACAGGTCCCAACTCTTCTACTGCTGTTAAGGTCCAGGACACCCAAATCTCTCCCAGCATCGGAGAAGCAGAGGGCCAGAGTGCCCACTACAACTGCCTTCTCTAACTCCAGGGCCTCATTCTTGAATATTCCTGGGAATGAGAAACTCACTACCTCCACATGTAGCCCATTCCAATTTTAAAAGACCTGCCTCCAAAAAGGTTCTCTCTTCTCTGCAACCCAAATCGACCTCCCTGTATAACAAAAGTGATGGTTTCTGACCATGAATGGTGTTGTTAGCAGTAATGCTCATGCCCGGATCTCATTAGCAACAGAAGTTGTGCTTATGGGAAAGTACACATTTGTTCCAATAAACATCTGCATTGAGTCAAAGTGCCTCGTTTGGCCTCTGTGTTTCTCATACCCTGGTGAGTTGTTTTCATTTTTTAACATTGGCCCTATTTGATCAGGATCATTGTACCATGAACAGAAAGAGAGACTATGATGGGAAGATGAATTTAAGGCATGTTTTAGCTTTTTCAGATCAGTTGTGTTTGAACACCCCATCTTACTGTTCCTATAAGTTACCAAAATATTCTAGAATGCCAATGTTTTAGCACCCAAATTTCATTTCTTCATTGCCAAACACATTCTGAATAGCACACACACACACACACACATATATAGTTTTTATACCCACGTATATCCAATATTTGACTCAGGAGCTAACAGCCCCTTGCCTATGGGTGGCCTGCTCTGGGTTGGAGCCTCTACTTTCTTTGTGCCATGAGCTAATCCTATTCACTGAGGACAGGGGGCCAGGAATCAGAGGAACTCCAGTCTTTCAGGTAAAAGGTAGGCAAGAGTCAGAGGGGGAAATCTAGACGGCCCTGGTGCAGCATAGGTTCACTCCTTTGTTCATTTATTTTTTTCGATCTATAAACTGGCAGAGTAACATTTGTCCTACTCCCATCTGAAGTCATTGAATCAGATGAATTAGCAGATGGGACAAACACCTCTGACACTGTAAACGTAGCTCAAATATAAGAAGTTCCATCAGAAATAACAGTCCCTGCGATTTTGAGCGCTTACTGTCTGGGTGAGACTGCACTAAGCTCTTACACCTGTTCTTTTGATATTACCCTCACAGCAGCCCATAATAAAAGGACTAGTACAGCTTCCACTTTACAGGTGAAAAATTGAAGCACAGTGAGATTAAAAATGTGACCCAGCCTAGAAGCAGCAACACAGCAGCAGCCACGAGCACACCCAGCTCCCAGATCTTAGCTCAGGCATTAGTCTGCTTTATGTTACTATAACAAAATGCCCCATGCTGCATGCCTTGTAAGGAAAAGCTGTTTATTTAACTCATAGCTCTTGAGGTTCAAGGGCATGACACCGGCACTGGCTTGCCTTTGGTGAGGACATAGTGGCAAATGAGCTTACGGCAGGGTCATATGTGTGAAGGAGAAATCAGGAGGTACAGGAAGCCAGAGTATCTGGGGCCCCCTGAAAGCCACCTTAATCCATGCCGAGAGCACAGCCCCCAGTGGCCTAACAGTCTCCCACTAGGCTCTGCCTCTTACAGGTCCTCCACCTCTGAATGTTGCCACACAGGGAGAGGCGGGACAAGCTTCCAACACACAGACCTCCGGGGAACACACTTAGCCCATATTCAAACCATAGTAGTATCTAATGTCATTCTCCAATAAAAATAACAAGGACTGCTTGAGGAAGTGGCTGCTTCTGGGGCTAGGGCAAGAAATTTACAAGATGAGCCTGGAGAATCTTGCAGTACCAGGAAGAAGTAAGAGGGTACCCCAAGAACCTCCCAGCGTTAGAGCTATGTCCAGGAGACACAAGAGCCAACTAGAAGAGTTCCACGGCCAAAGTTAGGATGATTTGAGTAAGAAAGCACACAAAATAGTACTGGATAATAACCCAAAAGCATACAATAGATACTAGGGGTATATATGTCTATGAATAAATGATTGAATAAATAAAAAAACTGAGAGAGGAGACAAATCTCCCATGAAGAAAAATGGCAAATAATTTATTTAAATGCACTGCCTTCAAGGAGGTGGAACATAATTCTGTCTTTTAAATGTTGGCAGCACAGAGGGACTTCCTTCAAAAAAGTACAGTGATGGAAGGAAGGGAAAACCAAGAACTTGACAGTCAGAGGTCCTGATGACGACTCAGCCGGGGAACCAGGTCACAATTAACAGTGAGAAGTCGTGCTCACGGTTTGGGTCCTTGATGTGCTATGATGGAAAGGCGTTCTTCCTCCCCACATCCCTTAACCACAGTCTAATCATGAGAACCACATCAGACAAGTCCCAGCTTGTGGGACAGTCTACAGTGTCCTGGATCAAAACTCCTCAAAACTGCTGAGGTCATCAAGAGCAGGATGATGCTAACAAGCGGTCATGGCCAAGAGGGGGCTAGAATGGGTTTGGCTGTGTCCTCGAAAAAAAGGTGTGTTGAAATTCTAACCCCAGAACCCCCCTCACGTGACCTTGCTTGCAAACTGTGCCATTGTAGATGTGTCATAGTTCAGAAGAGGCCAAAGGAGAGTGTGTGTGGTGTGGTGTGGTGTGTGTGTGTGTGTGTGTGTGTGTGTGGAGGAGGCAGGTCTCTAATGCACCAGGACCAGGGTCCTTACAAAAAGACACAGAAGCAAGGACACACTAAAGGAGAACTGCATGTAGCGATGGAGGCAGAGCCTGAAGTCCTGCAGCTGTGGCCCAGGGATGCCAGGGGTGTCCAGCAACCAGCAGAAGCTGGACACAGGCCAGGGAGCCCGCTCCAGCACATGCGTCACAGGCAGTCCCTTGCCTGCCCACTCCCGACCTCCAGAGCTGTGCAAGGAATTCTGGTATCTGTAAGCCATGCCGTTTTCTGTGCTTTGTAACAGTCACAGGGCACCAAAATAGGAGGTGTGACCACCAAGTGCAGCGCAGTGTCCTGGATGGAGCCCCAGAATAGAAAAACAGGCCTGAGGTAAAAACCAAGGAAACCTGAATGAAGCACAGACATTGCTTCATAATAAGGTGTCAGTCAATAGCAGTTCATCAGGTGTGACAAATGTGCCCTACTACATACAGTAGGATGTTAATAAAAGAGGAAACTGTTGTAGGGCACATTGGAACTTGCCCTACAATCTTCACAACTTTTCTGTAAATCTAAAATGAGCCTAAAAATAAAGTGTCTTTTAAAAAATAAAGTGTCTTTTTAAAAATCAGCTGGGGACGTTAAACAAATACCAATGGCTGCTTCCCACACCCAAGAGATTCCAATATAATGGGTCTTGAGTTTGGCCTGAGTGTTTTCAAAAGATCCACAGGTGATTCTAAATTATCTGGGTTTTTTTGTTTGTTTTCATTTATTTGGATTGGAGAGAAAGAGAGAGAGAGAGAGAGAGAGAGAGAGAGAGAGAGAGAGAGAGAGCGCTTCCATCTACTGATTCACTCCTCAAGTACCATAATCAACAGGGCTGGGCTAGAATGAAGCCAGGAGCCAGGAACTCGATCCAGGTATCCCACGTTGGTGGCAGGGACCAAATTATTTTAGCCATCACTTGTTGGCTTCCAGGGTGTGCACTGACAGGAAGCTAGAATCAGGAGCAGTGCGAGGACTCAAACCCAGGTGCTCCAGTATGTGCTATGGCAACACAAGTGGCATCTTATCCGCTTCACTGGCGCCTGTTCCATTCTCCAGTGATTCTAATGGGCCTCCAGTTGGAGCACCACTGCCTAGGTTCTCCTGCTGATACAGAACGCCTGAGGAATGTTGGGAGCCCTCTGTTTGTCACGCTTGGGTCTTTGGCTTTGGTCATTCATCTGGTATGAGACAGAGAGGAGGCAGACATCCTGGTGTTGTGGCCCATGATCCAGAATGTTCTTGTGACTCTTAGCATCACCATTGCTAGGGCATTTCTGGTTAGTGGTTTCCTAGAAAGAACAGTTTCCAGTAGCAAAATAAGAAGTACTCCAGGCACTGATGAAGAGCATACGGAAGGGCACTGGGTATCCAGGGGAAACTGACTAACCTGATGCCTGCAGACAGACAGACAGGCTAAGGAAAAGAGCATCGCACCACGTGGGGAGATCTGTAACTGCAGGGTCATGAAAAGCCTTGGCTGCTGAGCTGGTTGGGTGAATAGGGCCCTAGCTGAAGCTTTTGAACCAAGGAGAGATGTATCAGCTTTCTCTTTTAAAAGAGGCTGTAATACAGAGAATGAACTAGAGAAGACCCGAGATGGCTACAAGTCAGCCCAGAGAACAGATGGACCTGGACGTGGGCTGGTCCATGGGGAGATGGGGAGAGGGCTCTGCTTCTAAGGGCTCTGAGAACTCGGGGCTGGGGAGCCACTTGCAGGAGAGTCCCTCAGCAGCCCCTGCCTCTGCTAACACTTCGGAGAGAAGTAAGAGAAGAGTAGAGAGGAAACAGGGCACAGACCTAACCCCAAAGCAGCCTCGTCTTCCAGGTCCCTGGTCTCTCTGTGTGCTGTTGGCACCAGAGCCTGTACCTGGAAAGGAATCCACAGATTGTCTGAGCTTGAGAGAAGCAGACAAGCAGGGCCTCTGAAACAATTTCCTGCATCTGGAATGCATTGGCCTTTTTTTTTTTTTTTTTTTTTCAAAAAGATAAAGCAAATGTCATTTGGTTGAAAAAAAAAGAAACAGGCTCAATTCCCAACACTGAGCTTCTGATCCCAGGAAAAAGACCAGAACCATTTCAACATTGAGGCAGATCACAAAGGCTCCCAGAGAGTGCCCACCCGCCCCCTGCCAAGGAATGAGGTGTTAGAACGAGGGACAGGTGGTGCCCAGTGCAAGTGGCTGAACCATGAACAGACTGGTGCAGGCGGGAGCATGTCTCCCCCACCAATGTCTGCCAGTCCCAGGAGGTACTTCTGCAAAGTCAGAGGTTGTGATACCTAACCCCTACCAACAGGCCTGCAGCAGGCTGAACCAGCCCTAGCAACACAAGGGGTACAGTGGGCCCTCTAGGCCCGTGGTCTCAGCGACGATGGCCTATTTTGAAAAAGGATTCTCATCTCCCCTTGGGCCATTTGTCCTGCGACATTACTCCACCATCTCCTGGGACCCTGTGGCTTATTTAATATCTACCCCTTAAGCATTCACACACAGTTCAGGCCTGCCCGTGGGATCCAAGACAACCAAATCCTTCCTTTAAACAACTCTGACATCTCCCTATGGTCTGGGTTTGCATGGCCAAGGCCCAAGTCCATGATGGCAGTCCAGGCCTCCCACTAAGACTTCAAGTGCATTTTAAAATTGTGAAACACTTCAAACACCCTGAGAAAAATAAAGATCAAAGTCTGTCCTACTCAGACTTGATGACACAATGTGTCCTTTGCAAGGGCGCATCAACAGGATCCCCAAGGAGTTGGTTCCATGAGAAAGAAGATGGAAAGCACTGGAGTCACTGGAAAGCACTGGGAAGCTGGCTCTGAAGACCTGGTTTCCAGTCCTTGCTCTGCTGCTTAGGCTCAGCGAACTGAAGCTAATGTACTTTCTGTGCCTCAGTTTCCCCAGCCTCCTTGCTGGTTTCTCTTTGTCTGTCCAAGCTCCATGAATGGAGCCTTCCAGAACTCAGGTCTTAGGCTTCTTTTCTTTTCTACCTACTATTGCAGTGGATTCGTTCTGAGAGGAGGAGCATGGTGGGGGCAAGAGGCGCGGAGTCACCACACAGACCTCGGGAGTCGGGAGAAAGCAGGCCAGAGGCGAGCAGCCAGCAGACTCGTTTATTTCATTTGGTACAACAGCTTATATAGCCAAAGTAGCCAATCCGGTCAAGGGGCGGTTTATGCCCTAACCAATCACAGCCTGTTGCCAGGCAGGCTCCGCTGCCAGGTGGATTTCAAAGCCATTCCTGAGTAACTGACACTCGCCTGCCAGCGGCCATCTTGGCATGGCCTTCTCATTCCACCACAACCTACCCCTTACTTCCTGAATAATTTCACCCAGTCACATGAAATTTCCCGTCACCTGAATGCTGAAGACTCTACAATCCCATCTCTAGCTTGGGGCTGTTCTCCAGACTCCAGGCACAAATACAAATACCCATTTGTCACCTCAGTAGTTTCCAGATTTAACGTCTAATAGAACATCAAAAAAGTATTCCAGACTTGACATGTCACGAATCAAGCTCCTGATATTGCCCCAAATGTGTTCCTTCTTCACACAATCTTCCTCGTGTCAGAAAGTAAAAAGTCCATTTTCCCAGTTATCCAGAACAAAAAAAAAAAAAAAAAAAAAAAAGAAAAAAAAGAAAGAAATGATACCTCTTGGATTCCTTTCTCTCCTCCTGCACATCTGAGTCATCAGCAAATCCTCTCAGCTCAACCTTTGCAATATAACCAGATTCAGCTCCAGCTGTCACCACCCTGCAGCAGGCCACTATTGCTTCTTGACTGGGTCGACGTAGGAGCCACACAGCCAGTCTTCCCTCTGCCATTAAAAAAGTATATATATAGGGGCGGGGCCAGTGCCATGGCTCACTTGGTTAATCCTCTACCTGCGACACCGGCATCCCATATGGGAGCCAGGTTCTAGTCCTGGTAGCTCTTCTTCCGGTCCAGCTCTCTGCTAGGAGGGCAGTGAAGGATGACCCAAGTGCTTGGGCCTCTGCACACGCATGAGAGACCTGGAAAAAGCACCTGGCTCCTGGCTTCAGATCAGCGCAGCGCCGGCCGTAGCGGCCATTTGGGGAGTGAACAAAAGGAAGGAAGACCTTTTTCTCTGTCTCTCTCTCTCTCTCTCACTGTCTATAACTCTACCTGTCAAGTAAAAAAAAAAAGTATATATATATATATGATATATATGTACACACACATACACACACACACAGCTATGTATGTATGAAAGACAGAGAGACAGAGGCAAACTGAAGCAGACAGACAAAGAGAGATCATTCATCCGCTGGTTCACTCCCCAAATGCCTGTAACAACCAGGGCTGGGCGAAGCTGAGCCAAGATCTCGGAACTCAATGTGGGTCTCGCACATGGGTGTCAGAGACGCAAGCACTAGAGCCCTCCCTGGTGTCTCCTAGGGTGTGTGTAACAAGAAGCTGGAGTCAGGAGCAGAGCTGGGGCTCGCGCCAGGCACCCCAGTATGGGATGTGAGCACCCCAACAGCATCTTAACTGTTGCACTAAACACCCACTTCCTCTTTGGTTGTTTTCCCTCTATCATCTGTTATTAATGTGGCAATAGTAAGTTGGATAACTAAGCCCCTCCAGTGGTTTTCTGTCTTAATTCAGATTAAAACCGATGCCCTTAATGATGAGCTATGGTTTATATGTTCTAATCCTCATTACCACTGTGGCCCCAGATACATTGGACTCCCCACAGTTGTTGAGCATTCCAGAGTGCTCCTACCTCAGGGCCTTTGCCCATGCCATTCCCCTCACTCAGCTGCTTCATCTTTTTTCAATTGCCATCTTCTTTGTGAAAACTTCCCTAGACACCCAACCTGAATCATCACTCCATCCACTTTTTTCCTCTCCTTAGTATTCAGCACCAATATGCCATACATATTTTTTCATGTCTAGTTCCTCTATACCTACAGTAACAGCAATTTTTGTGCTATCTCTGCCATATCCCCAATGCCTGGACCAACGCGTGGCACATAGCATACACTCAAAAAATACGCATTGAACAAATGACTCTTGAAAATAGGCAATGTCTTACTACATTCTCAAAATATCACTATGACCCTTTTAAGACAGAGTGAAGAATTAATGGGCTTGCTTTAGAAGCGAGACGATAAGACAGAGACTGAAATTCCAACACTGCCATACAAGTCCTTGTATAAGGCAACACCTTTCAAGGTGACTGCCTTTAAAAACTCAAATGGCTTTAGAGAAACGTCAAAGAATAAGATGCATGAAAGTTGATTCCAGATGGGAAAGACAAGAACGTTGTTAGGGATGTCTTATATAAGAGAGTTAGCCTCGAAAGCAATAGAGGCAGACGGAAGCCCTGGGCTGACAACTGGATGTGTGTTGGGAGGACCAAAGTCAAGGTACCAGCCCAAATACCCTATGGCCCATATGGGCTCAGAGGCTTTTGTGAGCAAGGTCCAAGCTGAGAGGTGCCTTTCAAATCACATTCCTCTTTACTTTAAGAATGCAGAAGCTGAAGCCCAGAGGAGGGGAAGACCAAGCCACCAACAGCAACAGCGCTGAAATGCAGGCTGCTTGTCTTCAGGCCAGTGTGCCGTCTACACCACAACCACGAGTCCGCCCTCCCGCACGAGGCCCTGCCACAAAATAGACACACAGCAGGCAAGTCTCATTTCCCTGGTACATGTGGCAGTACCCAGGCAATGCCAAAAATGACTCCAAAGGAAATTCTTTAGCAAGGAGTCCCGCAGAGAACCAGCGTGGGGCTTGGAAAAGAACTAAATTCCTTGTGAGGTATTCCATCCAATGGGAATGCAGCCCAGAAATCACTGGTGTTTTCTGTTTGAGGAGACTTTTAAAATAGCTATCTTTGAAGAAGGATGAGTGGCCACCATACTTCTGGAAAAATGAAGTCATTGCTTTGAAATAAAGACGAGAGGAAGAAAAGGAATGACCCTTCACATATTAAAATAAACCAGTTCTCAATGTTGGGCTGGAAGTGAATTCTTGCCTCCCATTTTTTCCCCCTAAAATATTTACCCAGAACTTAATTGAAATCATGGAGAGAGAAAGCCCTGCAGGTCTCAAAGGGGAAGCTGCCAATTAAAAGGGAAAGAGGGAGAGGGAAGAGCGTGAGCCTGCCGTGAGTGTGTGCTCCAGAGCAGGCGCTGTCCCCAGCAGCACTGTCTGTCACTCCGCACAACAGCCCTCCAAGGCAGAGAACAGTGTTCCCACTATGAAGAGGAGCAAAATGAGGCTCAAAGAACTTGAGGAACCTGCCACAGTCAGAAAATTGTTAAATAAAGCCAGGTTTTAAGTGTTTCCTGACCCTGAATTTCATAATCTCTTAACCACAGTACACTGCTGGACAGTTTCTTAAGTTCTCTGTCTTTAGTTCTTCATGCATAAAATAAGGCCCCAGATCCAAGCATCTCTAATTTGTCATACAGCTCATGGACTCGGTATGTTGGGAATTTTCCTAGGTTGGTGGTCTTGTCAGTTCACAGGACTCTTACCTCCAAGGAAGGGCTCTCTTGTTGAGCTGGTCCCATCCTATGGGATTTGAGGGAAGTATCAAGCCAGCACATCTTGCTGACCCTACACTAAGGATTCTGGCCTCTGAACCCACAATTCAGTGCCTGTAAGTCCCCTCCTGCTTTGAACATCAAGACCAGTGCACAGAAGCTCCAATGAGAGAGGCCATGTATCCTGGAATGTCCCTGAGGAGTTTATTTATGACATCCAGGGTACATCTAACAAGTTCATCATGTGGCATGTGGCAATGTGTGCAAGAATAATTCCAGAGAAGTCTTTGCAAGACAGGGGCTAAGTCCATAAACAAGTCTATAATTGGGCTGTAAAAGGGGCTGCAGAAGAGGTCTCTTTAGGTTGCAGATACTGTCCAAGTGAGCAGAGAGAGTTCTTGATTAAAACTAGGTGAGAGTTGGATTCCTTGCTCTCTCACCACGTTAGAGTGGGTCTTAGAAAAAGTCATTCCATGCTCTGACGATATTTTGTCCCTTGTGAAATCAAGTGATTGGGTCTCTAATGTTTTTTCTAACATTAACATCCCACGACTCGGCAAATATTTGTTTCCCTAAATAGCCTTTCAGGATTATAAACCTGCAGGAGGTGTCTGAATCAGCAGTTGAAATGTCCATGTCCCATGCCAGAGTGTTCCTACTAATGAAGACCATGAGAAGCAGCAGTTATGGCTCAAATAGTTGGGTTACTGCCACTCACACAGGAGATTCTCATTGAGTTCCTGGCTCCTAGCTTTAGCCTTGGCCCAACCCTGGCCAGTGGCATCATTTGAGGAGCACTGTGTGTGTGTGTGTGTGTGTGTGTGTGAAGAATTAGAAAGCCTTACAGTTGGAAGGAGAGTATGAAAGGGGAAGCAGAGGGGATTATACAAGTTCTCAGTGAATGGTTCAATTCTACTCTTGCATGGATGAAATGCAGAGGAAATAGTGTAGTCTGGAAACTGAAGAATGAGCACGAATTCGCCTTGCAAGGAGGAATACATGGAACAGCATGTGTGAGGAAGAATCACTGTGGCCGCATGTGGAGGTTGAGCTATAGGAACAAATGTAAGAACAGGGAGAGCAGTTAAGGCCACTACAACAAAATGGCAGAATAGGAAGTCTCCAGCTCATGTTTCCCCATGGAGACATCGGGGAAAGAAAACAAAAGCAGAAACTGGTTTGAATAATCTCATAGGAGCATGGAAAGTAGTCAAAGGCCCACAACAACCAAGCAAATGCCCAATCAAGAAAAAGCTGCATGAAAAATAGTGAGAAATTTCAAGATGCTTTTATTCAGCATTAATTCACCCTTCCTTGGTGCAGCGCAGTCCTGTTCTGGAAAACGCAGCAGCCCAGCTCCAAATTTTTGCCCTCAGAAAAAGCAAACCTTGTTTGTACAGGTACAGTACAAACAGTACTTGTTTGTACAAGTACAGATCTTATTTGTCTGGGACCACCTGAAGGACTTGTCTCTTCAGCCTGCAGAGTCACACAGAGATCTCCGCTCTGGACATCAGTGGGGAGATAGCAGACCAACAGATAGCTGGGGAAGCCCTATAGGCAGAAATGTGCAATAGACCTTCTAAGACCCATTGGAGAGGCTGCAGTGAAACTTTGGGGAGTGAAGACATTCAACAGCAGCTCCATGTTCCAGGGAATTATAAAAAAAAAAAAAAAAACAGTCGCAGGCAAGACCCAAGGAGACTTTGAACTCTCATCTCTCATTGACTGCTAGGCCCAAGGCATACTCAGCTAATTAGTGAAGGACTTCTCTGGAACAAAGTCAGCCTGGGAGAGGTAGCTATTTCCCCAAACATTCCATGGAAAACAAAAAGAAATCCCCAAACAAATTGAAAACAGGGATTCAAGCACATATGTGTATATCAATGTTCATAGCAGCTTTATTCACGATAGCAGAAAGTAGAAGCAACTCAATGTTCCTCAATGGATGAATGGATACACGAAACATGGCACACACAGACAATGGGGTACCGTCAAGTCTCAAAAAGGAAGGAAGTTCTGATATGCACTACTATAAGGATAAACCTTTGGAACATTATGCTAAGAAAAATAATGACACAGAAGAACAAATAGTATGGCTAACATGGCCCTAAAAAAGTGAAATAAACATGAGGGGATAAAAGAAGTGATCTACATATGCTAAAATAAACCAGCTCAAATTTTTAATTTCATAGAGATAGAAAGTTGAATGGAGGTTGCTATGGGCCCAGGGAAGGTGAATGAGGAGTAGGTGGTGATGGGTCCAGACTTCGAGTTTGGGTTGATTAAAAATTTCTAGAGAGGACTGACTGCACAATAAGAACATGCTCGGTGCCACTAAAGTGGACAGCTAAGAATGACCAAAAAGGCGAACTTTAAGGAACACCAAGGGAGAGAGCAGGTTCCAGCACCAGTTTGGTCATGTCAGCTCTGAAGTGCCTGTGAGAGAGCCAAATGGAGCTGTCAATTGCAGGGAGTCCAAAGTGTTAGAAGCCCAAAGAGACTTCTGGCCTAAAGCTGTTGGTTCCATTCATCAGCATATAGATATCAAATGGAAATCTCAAGAGCGATTAGGTCACTCGGGGGATGAGGACAAAGGAGTTGGGTGAGAACAGAAGACTTGGGACAGGGCCCTCAAGAACACCGCAAGCAGGCGATGGGCAAAGGCAGCAACCTACAAAGAAGATGGAAAGAAGGAAGTGAAAAGCCGAAGTACAGCAGTGGGCAGGTGTCCCTGGGACCCAGTAAAGAGTGGTCGATAGCATTGAACTCCTTTGAGAGGTAGAGAAAGGAGATTCAGGGGCAAGCGGTTAGGATGCCTGCATCCCGTGCTGGAGTTCCAGGGCTCTGGCTCCTGATTCCAGCCTCCAGCTACTGGGGCTCCTGGGAGGCAGCAGTGATGGCTCAAGGAACTGGGCTTCTGCCATGCCTGTGGGAGACCTGGACTGAGTTCTCTTCTCCCGGCTTTAGCCCAGCCCAGTCCCGACATTTGTGGACATTCAGGGAGTAAACCAGTAGATGAGAGTTCCCTTTCTCTCTCCCTGCCTCTCTAATAACAATAATAACAATAGAAAGTGTGCATTACATATAACCACAAGATGTCTGCAGGTGACCTCTGTGGGTAGAGGCCAGTCTGTAGAATTTTTTTTTAGAAAGCTTTTATTTAATGAATACAAATTTCATAGGTACAGCTTTGAGAATATAGTGGTTCTTACCCATATTCCCACCCTTCCACCCCGCTTCCTCCCTCTTCCATCCCATACTTCATCAAGATTCATTTTTAATTATCTTTATATACTGAAGACCAACTCTATACTAAGTAAACATTTTGACAGTTTGCACCCACACAGACACACAAAGTATAAAGTACTGTTTGAAAACAAGTTTTGCAGTTAGTTCTCATAGTATAACTCATTAAAGACAAAGGTCCTACATGGGGAGCAAGTGCACAGTGACTCCTGTTGTTGATTTGACAATTGACACTCTTATTTACGACATCAGTAATCACCCGAGGCTCTTGACATGAGCTGCCAAGCCTATGGAAGCCTTTTGAGTTCACAGACTCCATCAGTATATAGACAAGGCCATAATCAAAGTGGAAGCTCTCCTCCCTTCAGAGAAAAGTACCTCCTTCTTTGATGGCCTCCTTTTTCCACTGGGGTCTCATTCACAGAGATACTTCATGTACAACATTTTTTGCCACAGTGTCTTGGCTTTCCAAGCCTGAAATGCTCTCATGGGCTTTTCAGTCAGATCTGAATGCCTTAAGCAGCCTGCATAATTAATGGGAAATGAAGATACGGAGACAGAGAATATTGACAATCTTTGAAACATTTCGTGGTGAGTAAGAAGAGAAAATGTGGGAGCTGGAGGGCTACATGGGGTGGAGGCAGCAGCTTACACCTGGAGGACGGGGAACATGGATCCAGGGAGACAGCAGGTAGTGCTCAAACCCGGGCTCCCATCTCAGGGAGGACCAGGTGGAGGGTGTCCAGAGCTGGGGAGTCCTCCGGTTGAAACACCCAGAGAGAGCAGCTGAGTTAACATAAAAGGTAATGCATTGAAAATTGATGGCAGGGGAGGGGGGTTTCACAGAATTGTTTTAATGAAAATATTGAAGAATAAGTCTCTGTAAAGAATAAAATTTGGTCATGCTGAAATACAAATAGCATGAACTATTTCACAATCATGCCATCGGGGCTGAGGACCACTGGAACTAATTGCACTCCATCTGTTTTCAGTGTTTTTGTCCCTCTACTCATCACTGAAATCCTAGTCAATCTCTCCTGAGCCATGTGCCCCTGGTTGGTACCAGGTGGAGGTGCACAGTTCCTTGATAATCCCCCAGGCTATATTCCAGAGGGAAGGTGATTCCTGGAGAAGTAAGTCAGAGTACTTTTAAAAGATTTATTTATTCATTCATTCATTTATTTGAAAGGCAGTTACAGAGAGAAGGAGATACAGAGACAGAGAGAGAGAGAATCTTCCATCCACTGGTTCACTCCCTAAATGCATCAATAGCTAGAGCTAGACCACGCCAAAGCCAGGAGCCAGGAGCTTCTTTCGGGTCCCCCTTGTGGATGCAGGGGCCTAAGAACCTGGATCATCTTTCGCTGCCTTCCCAGGCCATTATCAGGGATCTGGATCAGAAGTGGAACAGCTGGGAATTGAACCAGAACCCATATGGGATGGCAGCATTGCAGGCAGAGGCTTTACCCGCTGAGCCACAGCTCTGGCCCCAAGAGTGCTTTGACTGAAAAGATGTGAAGTGGGTGCTGAGTCCCGAGAGGGAAACACAGCTGGAGCACAGCTGCAGAGTCAGAACCTGGAGCTGTCACCCTGGGAATTCAGGGCAAAGACACAGATCTTGTTTTCAGTTATTCATTCATATACTGAAGCAGTTCCTGTACTCACAGTCCACAGTACAGGGGCACTACCATCCCATGGGGCACACCCTCAGCCACTGAGGACAAAACCCAGTGGGTAAACTCCCTCTATCCGCACCCTGAATGATCCTGGATGCTTTTTCTCAGTGCAGATGAGCCGGTGCACCTGAGCATCCAAGCAACAGCTGAGGTGCCCAGCAGGGTAAGACCCCTTTCGGTGGGCGTTCCCTCCTGCCCCGCCTTGCCCTCCTGCCTCACTGCTGCTTCCTGGAGCCACACTCCTCAGTAATGGGTAACACTCAACTTCTGCTTTCTGGGGACACAGGCAATGCAGGAGGATCAGGAGTGACAGTGGGATGGGGCATGTCGGAGTGTCACAGGAGAACTAAGTGAGAAGATGAGCCATGAGCAAAGCCTGAGGGAGGCCAGAGAGTTCCCGAGACCCAGAGAGACTAGTGGTCACCTGAAAATCCAAAGAGAAACTAGGACCTAAATTCCCAACTCAGGTTCAGAACCCTTACATGACCTCACACTACCATCTTTAAAAGAACGAAAAGCACTCTGCCCTGCCACAAGCACTTGACTTAAACTAATTTAAGATCTGTGAATTCAGGATCCAGGAAGAATGCACGGTGGAGTGAGGGGGAGACTTAAGATATTGTCAAAGACACAATGGATGGGCTAGGGAGGTGAGTTCTGCAAGAGATGGCCCAGCTCATTGATCCCTTTATTTAACAGATCTTTACTCAACAGTAGAGGTGAAAAAGTACATGATGTCTGGGTTTCTTGAGGCTTCCACTCTGGCATACCCAAGCAATCGTAACAAAGTTTGGTGAGTGTGGAGCTGAGTCATGGAGTGGTGGAGCTGAGTCATGGAGTGGTGGAGCTGAGTCATGGAGTGGTGGAGCTGAGTCATGGAGATCCTCAGAGCAGCAGCAAACCAGGAGGAGCAGGTGGACTGGAGGAAGGGGCAGGTCAGGTCTGCAGGACATACGGTGGGGAGTGCAAGGGCAACTGAAGACAGGAAAACAGAGCTCCAGTCCTAGACTGCCCGGGACATGTCATTGAGGAAACCTTAGAGCCCAGTGTTTATAAAGCCAGACACCAAAATAAGTCTTTCTCAGTTAGAAGCCAGTACGCCAAGCAGCACAGGTGGATCACCTGGGAGTTTTATTCTACTTTGGATAGAACTCAGGCTCCATCCCCAGAAATTCTGAACCCGCTAGTCCAGGGTGGAGGCTGAGCACTGGCATTTTGTAAAAGAGCTCCTTGGGATTTACAATGTGCCACCAGGGCTAAGGCCTCGGCAGTAAGCAGGGACCTTGGAAAGATTGGCCTTGTATTGTCCACTGTATCTCAGAACCCAAATCAGGACTTGGAGGCCGGTGCTCAGGATGCGTGGCAAGGAAATGCATACTGATCAAATGGAGGGCAGGAAGTCACAGCTGCCTACCCAATCAGAGCAAGGGCAGGAGTGCGACCGACTTTGAGCTGATTTCCTGAATGACTGACTTGCGTTTTTCCCAACTATGGACAGCACTGGCCCAGAACTGGAGCCTGTGGGTGCCCCCACAGTGGGAAGAGCTGCCCAACAGCCCATCACAATCCAGGGTCAGTGTGGGGAATCTCAAACAGGAATGAGCCTGATTGAAGATCTCTTGTCCACCACTTTCTGTTAACCACTTTCTATTGAAGAGGAGGGCGGGGGGAAAGAGGAGGGAGAGCTGGTTACTCACAGATGTGGGATGTGTGAGCACAAGGCGGCATCCATCCCACCTTCTCCTTCTGCCTTCCCACCAACCCCATTCCACAAACTTACCAGAAAATCTTTCCTCCTACACCAAACCATACTGCACCCCATTTTTAAAAGTTTTTTTTTTATTTTCATGTTAGTTGAAAGGCATAGAGAGAGACAGAAATACAGCCAGGGCTAGACCATGTGGAAGCCAGGAACCTGGAATTCAATCCAGGTCTCCCACATGAGTCACAAAGATCCAACAGTCTGAGCCATCACTACTGCCTGCCAGGGTGCATATTAACAGGAAGTTAGAATCCCAAGTGTAACCAGGACTCAAACCCAGGCACTCCAGTGTGGGATGCAGGTGTCCCAAGTGGCATCTTACCCACTGCCCCAAATGCCTACCTGTCAATCACATTTTAAAGTGATGTAAGATTCTCCCATGTAGCTGCGCACCTCTCGCTGGCAAGAGGGCACATGCATGGCCAAAGGGGAAAAGCCACTCATCTCTAGCTTCCACAAAGAACTCAGGAGGCCGAGCCACGCCCCTGCAGAGACCATCAGCACTGCTGAGAATCTGTGACACTTGGCCCCTGAATTCTGGAGACCCATCATTAAAAATGGAGGGCCATTGTATTTGCTTCCCCCAGCCTATTGTGCTATTACTAAAGCTGTCTTCTAAACCTCACATAAACGTTCTGCCAGTTCACATGCAGTGGAAAACCTAGCGCTACAGGACTCCAACCCAACCCCCAGTCTTCCAGCATGCAGACCCCAGAATCTGTTGTCGCACGTGCAGAGAAGCCAGAATCTGGGAACCTGGAAAATAGAAACCAGGGCCCCTGTGGACCCAGAAGCAAGGGACAGCCTGGTGCCACCATCCGTCTCCCTTCAAGGAAAACCCCTGCTGTGTGCATGGAGGCAGAGCTGCAGGTGAAGCTAACAGAGAAGGCATAGAGGTTAATTTAAGGCTACAACTACAGGATGCAGAGATAATATGAGGTAGGGTAGGGGTTTAACAAGAGAGCAGGGTCGAGCTCATTGCTCTAACAAGGCCTTTTGAGGTCACCTAGACCCATAGTTTTAAAACTTTTTAAAAGCAGTTGGATTGTGGGTTTTGGTTTTTGGGGTTTTTTTTGTTTTTTGTTTTTTGTTTTTTTGTGGTTTTTTTTGATATAAAATTCTTAAATGGAACTCCATCTAAGGTAGCACTACTCTGATCCAAGGGAGAGGAAGCAAGAGTTAGGGGTGGGCAGCTGGACTAGGAGCTGGAAACAGGCTTAGTCTACCTTCTAAGCCCAAAAGTCCCTGGGACACCCACCCAGAACGTTGAGGTTCTGAGTTTCACTTGCAAAAGTCAGTGATCCAGCCCAAACCGTCAATGCTATGAATGGGAAAACTGGGTAACTCCAGGGTCCCCAGTAAGTCAGAGGTGCCAATGCTGGCACTCAACCCCACTCCCACCCCAGGTCTCTCCTCGCCCCCTCCCCTACGGTCAGGCACACCAGGGGAATCTTAGACGGAGCTGCGGAAGGAGAACTGCAGGTAGATAATCAGCAGCAGGACCGTGGCCCAAAACAAGCACCAGGGGATGGAGCAGAAGTTGCATCCCGAGCCTCCCTCGGCCTGTGGTTTGGTGGGACTGGGCGCCCGGGAGAAGGTGTAGGTGGTGGCCTCCTCCTCCAGCAGCTTCTCGCTGGGCTTCCAGTGCACGATGCCCTCCTGGCAGGCCTCGCAGAACTCGCCGCGGTGCCGCCGGTTGTCCTGGCGGCTGGCCACGTGGATGCGGTACTGGCCGCCCCGCTCGCCGTAGCACTGCTCGCGCAGGCTGGTGATGAGGTTGTCCACCAGGCCCTCGATGTTCTCCTCCAGCATACTCGACTCGTCCAGCCGCGCCGTGCCGCACTCATAGCACAGCTGCTTGAAAACACGCATGCGCACCGAGCCCGCCCGCTGGGCGCGGTCCAGGTGCATGTGGAAGAGGATGACCACGTGGGGCGACTGCCAGGTGTGCCAGCACCAGGAGCAGTGGAACCTGCGGGCAGGGGAAGGAGGGGTGGGGGAGGTGTCGCCTCCCAGCGACAGTCCTCCCTGGGGAGGCCACAGAGGCGAGGCCTGGAAGTGGAGGCGGAGTGTTTACTGCCCTGTGGGTGCGTTAGCTCCAGCCTCCTCCTGGCGAGCACCCCTGGGACCCCAGCAGTCTCCTCAAGAGCCCGGCGTGGAGCCACCTGGCACCCAGCAGTGCCCGGAGCGGGCCTCCTGCAGCCCTCCCAGGCTCAGCTTCCCGCAAGCCAGATGCACTCGGGACCGCACCTGGATAGTGCCCAGGGCCGCTTCCGGTCTGGGGTCCTCAGACAGGGAGTGCACAGAGCTTGGAGGTGGAGGCGGTGTGTTGACAGCCCCCTGGGTTCATTAGCTTTCCCTGGGAGGCCGCCTGGCCCGACCCGATGTGAGTGCCCTTGAGACTGGAGCCGGGAACCAGCCTCGCTCCGCTCCCTTCCTGCTTCCCAGAGGCCTCTGCTCCCTCCTCCCCGCGCCTTAGGGCCTTGCCCGGGGTCCGTCTCTCTGGGCATCATTCCTCATCTTTAAGTGGTCACGGTGCTCTAGAGGAATCCTTCCTGTGAGTCTGATATCACCCGGGAGAAAACACCGCTGGGCCTGCATGTCAACAGTGACCGTGACCGGGCTGCATCCAGCCCAGGAGGAAATGACCCCTGGATCTGCCCCCGGCCAGTGCCAGACAGTGCCGCCTAAAACCTGGAAGAAGGCCACAGTTGCCCAGGCCTGACTGGAGCCAGCCAGGTCTGCGGGAGCCGCACGCCCTTCCCACTCAGCCCCTCAGCCTTTCGGGCCGTCACTAAGCTCTTTCGCTGGGTCAGCACTGCTGTCAGCTGATTCAGGACTTTCATGTTTCGCGTCTCTCATCTTTTTGTTTACTCACATCCTTTAGGAACTGCTTCCAGCTCTCAGAGTAGATTACAAAATGGATTGAAAACTGTCAGAACCAGAGGGACCTTGGAAATCACCCAATTCGTCTTTCGTTTCACTCTGAGAAGTAGAGCATAAGAGAGTCACCCTCGTGCACACAGCTAGTTAGAGGCAGGGCCAGTGCCCAGCACTTCACAGGTGCCCAGTGATGTTTCTCCAATGGAATTGCATTGAACAGGCTGAGAGGAACCAGCCACCTTGCTTCTGGCGCCCAGGCTGCAACACTAAGCCTCCAGCTGGCTGCAACTCCCTACTGCTTCCAGTCTGAGACAAGGACGAGGGACTGATGTCCCCGGGCCAAGTCTTTACAGCAGAATCCCCTGGACAAGGATGCTGGAAGGTCATCTCAGATGTTACTGTACATATGAATACAAATCACCTAGGAGTCCTCGTAAAAAGCAGGTTTGAATTCAGGCCTAGAGTGGCACCCAAGATTCTGCCTCTATTGCAAGGTGCAGGTGGTGCTAATTCTGCCACTCCATGAACCACAAGGCAAAGGTGTAGGCTAACTCCTCATTTTGCAAACGGAGAAAGAGGGTTCCAAGAAAGAAACTGAATCACTCAAGGGCCATGGAGCTAAGGGTAGTGCCAGTTTCTGGCACACCTCTTGTGTTCAGTATGTTTGACTAAAGGTAGCGAAATAGGTTTAAACTGAATCATCCCAGAACCGGAACACAGATCCTTTGGCCCCAAGCACCTCAAGCCTCTTGCCTCTCTATTTTCAATTACTTTCTAAGAGATTTTAAAATCTGAAACTATGTAAAATGTCTGCGCTAAGGATTAATATATCCTACCTCTTTGTTTCCCGGGGGGAAACTGAGGCTCAGAGAGAAAAAGTTACACAGATGATCAGTGGGAGAGCAGAATTAAGCTGAGGTGTCCCAGCCCCCCTTAGGGACCCACCCTCTGCCTCCCGGTCTGCGCTCCCCTAACAGTGAGGACAAAGATAAGCACCTGGGTTCTCCATATCTCCATCTGTCCTTGGGAGGTGCCTACAGCTAGGTACCCAGGGGCTGTCTGCAGGGCCCCCACTTTCTGGCTACTCACCTGCCGGAGGCATGCAATTCCAAGTACTGCTTCCAGCCAGGAGCAAGCACGTTGTGCTTGAGGTTGGGGTCTATGATGAGGTCCCAGCTGTCTGCTGGCTTCGCTTCCTCCATCTTCTCGTAGAACACTTTCTTCCATTCACCTGTGGTCACACTTTTACACATGGTCTCGTCGGGGGTGAGGGAGGGCAAGCTGCACCTTAGCGAGAGCACAGAGAAGGAGGGCAGGTGCAGGGCAGGGCAGCGCAGTCTCCACGGTCTAAAAATCCTCATCGACAGGACTAGGAGGAAGCAGGACCCAGCTCCCTCCTTTGTCCGCAGTGGAACCTGTTTCCACGGCAACCAGGCGAGGTGCCAGGAGACCGAGCTTGGGGAGGAGGGAGTCTCCAAAGGGGTATCTCAGGGCCTTGAACTCTGGTGATGGAGGCAGGTTTCTGGGTCTGGCTGATCCGAGATAGAGTGGGGAATCTGATGAGAGACTGAGCTTCTGACCATCTCACCCAGGCCTACAAAGGGCACGGAGAAGTGAGGACTTGGGAGCAGGCTCAATTTCACCTTGCATCCCTCTGGAGACATCATCAACATCTGGCTACTATGGAAACCATGATGCCTTAGGGAGTCAAGGAGAAATAAGGGGTGGAGAGATGTACACTCGTTAGTAGACAGCAAAAATAATAGACTCTCCCTCTGCACCCTCCTGTCTTTTGACCAGGCCTTTGCCATGTTCTAAACACAGTTGGAGATATCTTAAACCACAATTACTTGTTGCCGCTGTACAGATCAGGAGCTCGAGACTTACCTAGACTACAGAAAGCAAAGCTCATATCCAAATCCAACCTGTTGACCCCATACCAATCCATTCATTCACTCATTTCAATCATATTCATGGGTCAGGCTCCGTGCCAGGGACTTGTAACTGGGCATGTACCCAGTGAGCATAATGCCGTGGGATCTCTTCTGTAATGGCCATGAACAAGAGCAGGCACTTGTATGCAAAGATGGGAGCCATTGCATCAGCCAGGCGATGGTAGACAGGATGATTTCCAAATTGATTACAGAAGAGCAGAAAAGGAGCACTGGCCACATGCAAAACAGCCTTTACTGCAGATGCCTCTCAGGTTATTGTTTAAATAAATTATTTGCCCTTCAGTAGGTTTATTCATAGGAAACTTACAACAAACAGATAAAACAAAAGTCAGATTCTTCCATAATACTCATACTAAAGATGAGTGCTATTGATATTATGATGTACATACTATATCTGTGACATATTTTAAATAACAATATAGCATGAATATTTTTTAGGTCATTAATATTTCATAGTAATATTGATATGCAGGAACTAGGAGGAAGTTAGATAGGAATAAGTGAGCTGGAATTCCTTTAAAAAAGATTAATTTATTTATTTGAATAAAGAGTTACAGAGCAAGAAGGAGAGAAAAAGAGAGAGAAATCTTTCAGAAACTTGTTCATTCCCCAGATGGCCTTAATGGCTAGGGCTGAACCAGGCTAAAACCAGTAGTTTCTTTCAGGTCTCCAATGTGAGTGGCAGGGTCCCAAGCACTTGGGCCATTTTCTGCTGCCTTCCCAGGCATATTAGCAGGGAGCTGGCTTGGAAGTGGAACAGCTGGGGCATGCACTAGTTAGTGCCCATATGGGATGCTGGCATCACACGTGGTGACTTAACCTACTGTGCCACAATGCAGACCCAGAGCTGGAATCTCTGTCAGCCCTACATTGTGACTCTGTCCCCTTACTTGCCAGTCTAGTACGCCTGCTTTTCCCTTCAGCACCTGTGTCTCACTGGGACCAGGAAGGAGAAGGCATCATCATGGCCATGTGGAAGTTGAATTCCATGAGGACACCATACAGCACCCAGAAAACTTCAGGCACAGCAAACTCCACTTCATTTGTATATTCAATTACAGCACCACTCCCCATCTCATAAAAGAGATGGCAACTTGGAAGGGGGCCCTTCTTTGTCTCTGGGCTTTGGGACCATGCTTACATGTCCTTCTCTGGCTCCTCCCACTCTATTTCCTCATAGGCAATGCTCTGGCTCACTCATGATGGGTATATCTGCATGTGGGATGGCCCACACTCAAGCGTGAATGTGTATTCACTCTCTTTCTCTTTTTAATAAACCCTGCTCTCGCTTGAGTACAGTGTTTATGTCTCTACTTTGAATTCTTAACTCTTTGGCAACAAGTATCTGAACAAAGATTAAGAAACATTGGCTCAGGAGAATGTCTTGTAGACTGTTTATGTGTGTTCTGTTTTATGGATGGGCATAATTTATTTAGCCAATCCTGCATTTGGGAGCGTTAATGTTTTATTTCCATTTCCCTCAGTTATACTCTTCCACCTATTTGCATAGAACTTAGCAATGGCATTGCAGACATCGGAGACAATGTTTCCTGCAGTCAGAAAGTCCATCTCCTGCCTCTACTTTCTGCAAAAGAATGGTGTGATGAGCAGAATATAAAGCAGGCTCTTCTGACATGAATTACACATAGCCTGCAAATCTTAAAGCTTAGGAATGAAAAAGAAGAGTCCAATCTCCCATCTGATACCAGATACCATCTTACTAATGCTCCTTCTGCCTCTGCCTGAATGCTTGTTCTGTTTTACAGAATTTGAGCCTCTATTTCCTCATGTTGGCAATACATAGGACAATAAGGAGAAACGTCTGCAGTGATTAAAAGCAGAGGCTCTAGAATCACTCTTTTTTAAATTGCTTATTTCCTCATGGGTCATCATTCTAACCCACTTAAGTTGTATCTTTTCATTCTGGTGTGTTAGTACATTTTTCATTTATTTAAGATAATTCCAGCTTACAGTTTGGAGGCTACAGTTCAGGACTGGGTGGCCTCCTGGTCATGACAGATGCAGAAGAACAGACACATGATGAGCCCGAGTGCAGAGAAGCGAGCTAGACAGAACTTGAACTCAAATGATAATCAGCTGTCTCTTGAGAACTACCCTCTGGAGATGTGCCCCAAACAACCTAAGCTCCTCCAACCAGACCCACCTCTCAAATGCCACAGGCATATAAAACCTCCACTCTCAATAAATCAACCTTTAGTATTAAAGAAAAAATCCACATCATTCTCTAATACAACACACAATCAACTCCACTCCCAAAAAAATCTCGAAGTCTTAACTCAGTCCAACATTAACTCAAAAGCCCATTGTCTTCTTGGAGATTCAAGGCAGACTGTTAGCTGTGAACCTGTATAATCAAAAACAAGTATTTTTCCATTCCAAAAAGGGGAGTCAAGGAAACAGAGAAGATTAATTGGATCAAAGCAAGACTTAAAACCTGCAAGACAAACATTATCCATTTCTATGGTTTTATGTCTGTCATCCTCGACACTCTGTATTAGGGGCTAGGCTTCCAAAGGTTTGGGCAGTGCTGTCCCGATGGCTTTGCCCTCACAGTTCATGTTTCTCAAGATGTAATCTAGGTGGAATCCTTCGTATCTCCATTGCCCTGCTGGTCTTTGCACCCACGGCTGCTTTCTGAGGCTGCACACTGATGTCTTCAACTTTCCCAGGCTAGCTGTCACACTGCTGGTAGTTTTCCTTGTCTAGTGTTTTATGTCACTGGTCCCTCTCCTCTCCTACTGGGAGTTTCCTCTGCAGCTCCACTTTCACAGCTTCACTAGCTGTGTGTCGCTTCACTCAGGGCCTCCAGCTCTGTAGCACCACTCAGCCTGGCCTCCCAGGCTTCCCTTTGAAATCTGGATGACTTGCCATGACCCCATAACTATTGTGTTCTCTGCATGCTGGCAAAGCCAGCAGCACATGGGCGACACCTAGGTCTGCCACCAGCAGGAGCTGTGCCCGGGCCTGCCGAGTGAGAATCCAGGGCTGGTCCAGGGCAAGCCAGATACCCTGGGGGCTCCCTTGTGAAAGAATCTATCCTGGAATGTCTCTCAAACTGATTAGAACTTCTATGTCTCTCTTCTGAAAGAAAGAAAGAAAGAAAGAAAGAAAGAAAGAAAGAAAGAAAGAAAGAAAGAAAGAAAGAAAGAAAAGGGTTTTTTTTTTCAGTTTATAGTGTAGAAGTTGCAGTTGAGGAGCAGAAGGCTCCATAGGCCACCATCTGATGGAGGCTGGTCATGCTGGGTCTGGGGTAGTGATCACCTGGTGAATCAGGAAGCAGGTAGATAGCAAGGCGGAACTTGAACTCAAATAATAATCAATCATCTCTCAAGAACCACCCTCTGAGAGCACACCCTAGTGACCTAAACAGTTCCCAGCAGACCCACTTCTCAGACGCCATCATTAGATCAAATCTCCAGCCTTAATCCATAAACCACTAGCATTAAGACATCAGTTTAAACACTTGCATGAGTTTTGGGGGTGACAAGCCTACTCAATCCCTAACACCTGGTAAAACATATGCTGTGGTTTTCTGCAAATACATTTTTAATTTGCATAGTAATATTGTGGACATGGGTATTCTTATCTCCATTCCAGATTGTTGTCTCACACAGAGATAAGAATTCTAAGCAGAGACATGTACAAAGGTGCACAAGGTGAGAGGAAGATGTATTTAAAAGGTGAGAACGTGGCCGGCGCCGCGGCTCACTAGGCTAATCCTCCGCCTAGCGGCTCCGGCACACCGGGTTCTAGTCCCGGTCGGGGCGCCGGATTCTGTCCCGGTTGCCCCTCTTCCAGGCCAGCCCTCTGCTGTGGCCAGGGAGTGCAGTGGAAGATGGCCCAGGTGCTTGGGCCCTGCACCCCTGGGAGACCAGGAAAAGCACCTGGCTCCTGCCATCGGATCAGCGCGGTGCACCGGCCGCAGCACGCCGGCCGCAGCAGCCATTGGAGGGTGAACCAACGGCAAAAGGAAGACCTTTCTCTCTGTCTCTCTCTCTCACTGTCCACTCTGCCTGTCAAAAAATAAATTAAAAAAAAAAAAAAGAGCTCTGGCAGGTGTCACTCTACCAAATTTTCCCTGTACACACGAAGGACAGAAATTAAATTTAGAGCCACTGAACAATACTACTGGGAAGAACTTTGAAGTTCTTAAACAGCCTATATTAAACTTCCAACACTTCAAGTCAATATTCCTGCCTCTTATCAAAGACAACAGACATACAGATGACCAGCCTCAGAGATGTGATGGGAGCCAGCCCAAGTGGTTGCCACTGGCCAAGGTGAGAATGGAGGTGGGAGACCTCCGCAGAAAACACATGAGGCTGAGAAATTGAGGAGTGTTACCCAATCCCCAGAACGAATCCTCTAGAAGTATTTTGCACTTGTTGCTACAATAAACACTATGATGAAAAATGAGAAGACAGAAAGTAAGAATCACCACAGATGTGTGTGTGTGTGTGTGTGCACGTGCTTGTGTGTGTGACCAGCTGATGCAATCCCCATTGGCACAAATTAAGTTTAATTTAGAACTTGAGCTCACTATTCAGAGGTCCATGTAATACACCCTTCTGTATAACAGTGTTTTCCCTCATAAATCTATCACGACAAAAAAAGAAAGAAAGAAAAACCCCATGGTGTATGACTTCCTCTTTATGTAATGATCTCTGAATCCACAATTTAGACTCTGCCAGTCTAGACATTTTTAAAGCTGTTGACCTCACTCTGGTCAATTTCTTAAAGCTTATGATCATATTTTAAATTCATAAAATGAGAACCATTGTTGTAGCTCATCAGTTTAAGCCGTCACTTATAACACTAGCATTCCTAATTTGATTGAATCTCAGGAAAGCAGTGGAAGATGGCCTAAGTATTTGGGATCCTGCCAAACAGTGTGGAGACCTCAGTGGAGTTCCTGGCTCCTGGCTTCAGTCTGGCTCACTCCAACCATTGTGGCCATGTGGGGGAGTGAACAAGTAGATGGAAGATCTCTCTGTCTGTCTCTTTCTGTCACTCTGCCATTCAAAAAAGAAAATAAATCTTTTTTTAAAAAAAAAGAGTTAAATTCTGCAAAAAGCAACCAAAAGAGAGCTAGATACAGAAAAACATTTAAAAAGGTTACAAAATGGTTTAAAGCCAAATCACCATCTAGAAAATAGAATGATGAAAAGTGTAGAAAGAAAACTATATCTCTAATTTGTTGTTTGGCCCAACAGGAAATGCCTTATAAAGCTTATTATTGCATTAGTACTTAACAAAATACTACAAAAACAAACTTGTGCATCTTGAAGCAATGCAGTAATGAAAAGCGATTCTCAGCTACGGTTATTCTCTATCCCTCTGTGGCATTTGGGAAGGCTAGGGGTGTTTTGTGGCATTGGACTACTGACCAGAAGTTTCTACCAGCACTCTGTGCTCAAGGACCAAGAACCTAAGTGTTTCTGACATCCTCACAGCAAAGAATCTTCCTGCCTCAAAACGATGAGCCAAGGGGTAAGTCCCTCCACAGCTGTTGCTCCAATGCTACAAAGAGTCCAGTTAGCAGACTCAACTTCCAGTTTAAAGGAATCATGATTTTCTTCCCTGCTGGAAACATTCCATCCTTGAAAACCAACATCTCTAAAGCAGGAGAGCTCCAAGTTTTGTGGACAGGAAGCAAGAAGTAAAATCACTGATGTATGATTAGGGTAACTTTTAGAGAGCTATTTTCTACCTCCATAATTCTCAAACTGAGGAAAAGCAGCACCATATTTTGGTTGCTAATTCAAAGCACATGCCACTGTTTCCAGTCCTGTAAGGTGCTGCCACCCAGCTGGTTCCATAATCCAGTCTTCCAAAGATCAGCTCACTGTTCATTCAAGCCGGCTGCTTCACGGTGATGGTGATATGGTAAGGCCAATGAATTCCATGAGCTTTAAAACAGTCAGAAGCAATGCTATGTGGCATATCACAATGCTAAATAAGCTATCCTTTAAAGCCACTGCTGAATGCCCAAATGCTAACAGCAGAAATCAACACTGATCCTTTGACTGGGGTGTGATTCCAGGAGCGATTAGCCAACTACCTGGTAGCAGGTTAACCATATTAGACCATCTCCAGGAGGGGAGTTAGACTGTTACTGCAGATGTGGAGTCTCCTTCCCTCTTCACAATGCTTCTGCCATTCACTGTTACCATCTTCCCCTGCTTAGCCTTCCTCCCAGCACTGTGGTTGGTTTCCTAGAAGAAGGAAGTGTTTAGTCCTCCTAAGGCTGAGGTCAGAAATTCCAGAACATCATTCCTGTTGTGTTGGTCAAAGCAATCACAAGAATAGCCTGACTTAAGGGAGAGCGAAATCAGTACCTCTTCGTGTAGTGCCTACAGAGTGGGAAGGAATTGGGGGAAGCTATCTTTGAAGACTTGACCACCATGGCTGATCATTTTTCCTTATCCTCCAAAAAGCTGTGCGCATTTGAGAAAGCTATGTCAAATTCTATGATGGAGTAGATTTTGACATTATTTTATAAAGCAAATAAATTAAGTATTAGGAAGTAAAGTAGCCAGAGTTAGCCAGTTTAGACAACCCAATTCTATATTATGGCCAGAAGGATACAGTATGACTGCTTTCTTTGGAACACAGCAGAGGACTCCATCACAAGTATGTAAGTTCACCACTACCACCCACCTCTGCATGACTTATAGGAATACTTACCTCTCCAGCCTCTTCCCCTCACACACTGAGTTTCTGTTTCAAGCTATCACCCAATTTTCTGAGACTTTGCTGTCACTGACCAGGGCAACATCAGAGCTATACCCATGGCTCATATGTTTCTCAGTCACAGCCTCAAATCTAAACTCCCCCAATCTTCAGGTTCTTGAACGCCTACCCTTATAAAACACTATACTTTATTTTTTGAATGTATGTCCTGGTCTTTGAGAAGACTCTCTATCAGGAGACTTTCGACAGCTATCACCAGGGGAAGTGTGTCACGGTCCAGGGGGTGAAAGGACATATTGGATGGATATTACCATGTCCTCAAAAATCTCTCTTCCTTGTTTTCAGGATATCTGATACAAGTAAAAGACAGCAATGCTACATCTGAGGAAGTTTGTGTCCCTTCATACTATTATGTCAGAGCCTCTACTTAGGGCAGGTGTTTGGCTTAGTGATTAAGATGACTGTGGGGGCTGGTGCTGTGGCACAACAGGTAAAGCCGCCGCCTGCAGCACTGGTATCCCATATGGGTGCCAGTTCAAGTCCCAGCTGCTCCACTTCCGATCCAGCTCTCTGCTACGGCCTGGGAAAGCAGTAGAAGATGGCCCAAGTCCTTGGGCTCCTGCACCTGTGAGGGAAACCTGGAAGAAGCTCCTGGCTCTGGCTTTGCATTGGCAAAGCTCTGGCCATTGCAGCCAGCTGGGGAGTGAACCAGAGGATGGAAGACCTCTCTCTCTCTCTCTCTCTCTCTCTCTTTGCCTCTCCTCTCTTTGTGTAACTATGACTTTCAAATAAATAAATCTTTAAAAAAAAATGACTGTGTCCACATCAAAGTACCTGGTTTAAATTCCCAGCTCTGACTCCCAACCGGTTCCAACTTTCTTTTTTTTTTTTTAATTATTTATTTATTTTTTATTTTTATTTTTATTTTTGACAGGCAGAGTGGACAGTGAGAGAGAGAGACAGACAGAGAGAAAGGTCTTCCTTTGCCGTTGGTTCACCCCCCAATGGCCGCCGCTGCAGCCGGCGCACCGCGCTGATCCGATGGCAGGAGCCAGGATCCAGGTGCTTTTCCTGGTCTCCCATGGGGTGCAGGGCCCAAGCACCTGGGCCATCCTCCACTGCACTCCCTGGCCATAGCAGAGAGCTGGCCTGGAAGAGGGGCAACCGGGACAGAATCCGGCGCCCCGACCGGGACTAGAACCCGGTGTGCCGGCGCCGCAAGGTGGAGGATTAGCCTATTGAGCCACGGCGCCGGCCCGGTTCCAACTTTCTACTCATACAGATCCCAGACGACAGGGGTGACGGCTCGAGAAGTTGAGTTCCTTCAATCCACATGGGAGAACTGGACTGAATTCCTGGCTCCTGGCTTCAGCCTCGGAGCTATTGCAGGCATTTGGAAGGTGAATTAGCAGGTGAGAATGTCTCTCTTTCTCTCTCTCTCTCTCTCTCTCCTCTCTCTCCTCTCTCTCTCTCAAATAAACAAAACATAACTAAATACTCTGTACCCGGTAGGGTAAAGAGAAGAAAGGAAAGGAAGAAAGGAAAAGAAAATTCCATCCTGACACGTTACTCTCCCCCAAGCATGACTTCTCAAAAAAAAATAAAAGATTATAGTAGAAAGAAAAAAATCAATACAAAGGGAAAAGTGTTGTCTCTTTGGAAGTAAGAGGGAGCTGCTCTAGTTAGCAGATATGCACTTCCAGGTAGTCACAGATTAACCTTGAATCAAATTCACATCCAATTACTTCAGCTTGTCCTCTTCCACATGACCTGGAAACACAAATATATATACAGCAGAGTCAAGGAGTAGAAGGGATATTGAAGATTATCTAGTCCATCTCCAATCAGATGCACCAGTAACTCTGGAATATCTCAAATGAAGCCTCAAGTAGACAGACATAAGATGATCCGCTCTTCATCACACTTCACTTGGAATGAAGAGACTCTGTCTATCATCAGAACCGATGGTCCATATGGAGGGTTACTAGTGAAGCCCAAATAATGACTGATGCCCTCAAGAGTGAAGCAGTTCCCCAGCCTGCACATGCACAACTCCAACGACAGGAACTCACTCTGCAGAGGCAGCAGCTCTAACCCCTTCTCGGAAAGGTCTTTGACATGTGCCACCATGGCACTCCCTGAAACCTTGACTTGCTGTGCCATGCAAAACAAAGCACTTAATAAAGGGCAAACCTGTAGTAGGCAGGCCATAAATACTAACTGCTTTTAGAAAGGGAAAGGTGTGCTGTAGTTTTTATGTTAGGGGCCCCTGTTTATGATCTGTATCACCAGAACACTACTTGTTTTACTCTTTAAATATGAGAGTTTTCATTAAGAATATCTTGTATCAGGCTGAAACACAATTTTAGGAGGAGTATTATGAATTATATCCTCAGCACAATTTTTTGTAATAGCAAAACCATCTCTATTTGCTAAATTGCATATTATGGAAACTTCCAATATGCATCTAAAAGTGAAAAAAAAAAATGAAACTCCACATCCCCACCACCCAGCTTCAGCAGTCATTAGTCACCTGCCATTCCAAAACATTGCCTGTTACATAATTCTTGATATTTCCTTCAAATGATATGGATGGGAATACAAATAAAACCTGATTGGCTGTGAATTCATAACTGGTGCATAGATGATCATTGCACTATTCTTTCCAGTTTGCATACGTTGAATATTTCCATAACAAAGTAAATAAATAAGCTTTTTTGCTTATTGTATGAGAGTCTTCAGAAAAAGAGAACAATAGAGATTGACAGATAGATTGTTGATTATAGGGAAGTGTCTCACAAGTAATATTGACGCTGGTGTCACCGTGTATGGCAAATAGTCCAAGGATGCCTAGTCTAAGTGTTGTGGCATCCGTTGCCTTGTCAATAGAAGTGACACCTTTACTATTTTCTTTAGGATTTTGCCACTGTTTGACTGAATTACATTTCAGACACCTGGGGACCATGCCTCTGAAAACACTTGGCTTCTGCTGTGACTGAGTGTTGCCACACACCTTGCATATATACCTACACAAGCCTATCTAGTAAATATCCACAGACGTAAGCTCTCAGAGCCTACCAGAGAGAAAATTAGCAAGGCTTAAAGAACAAGGAGGAGAGGAAGGAGAGGTCAGCCTTTTGCTGCTGCTGTGTGATTTGCTGTGTGACCCAGGGAATGCGACTTCCCTGCCCCTGCATGTCTGTGTCCCTAGTATCAGCCGAACTCTACCACATCACTTCAGTGTTTCCTCCTGGCTCTAAGAACCTGTGAGTTACAATTATATGAAACACCTGTGGCTTTGGTAAAAGCAAGATGCCCTCCTCAAAAACATCCTAGATACTCAGAACCATAAATAAGGAACTACTTTCTATTTTCCCAGTGAGGAGATGTTGCTATCTCCACGCCTTTTCCTTACTAAAGATTTTCTGAATAAACAAAGCTCAATGGTTATCTAGAACTTTCTGCAAATTTTTGAATTGCTTATTATAAAACAACCACTCCCTAGTGCAATCAGTTCCCTGTAATATCTTACTGAATCGATGTGCTTTCCACTTTTCTCCTACTTCTAAGTTAACTCAGCAATCTCCAAAAGAATGATGCTTAAGTATGGGGAAGTCAATCCCTGCTCTCACACCTCAGGGCTCCTCCTACTGGGTTAATTGCTTAGCACGATGGGCAAGGTCCCCCACAATCTACCCTCAATATAAATTGCTCTACTTCTGATAGAACTCCCTGCCAATGAAACTGGGAAAGCAGCAAAAAATGCCCCCAATTTCTTGGGCCCTTGCAACCCATCTGGGAGACCCAGCTGGAGTTCCAGACTCCTGGCTTAAGCCTAGCCCAGCCTTGCCCTTGTGGTCTTTTAGGGAGTGAACCATCAGTTGAAAGCTTGTTCTCTCTCTCTCTCTCTCTCACTCACGCTCTTTCTCAATTCTGCCTTTCAAATAAGCAATATAATATTTAATAAATAAACAAATTGCCGAATCTAGTTCTCACCGCTTGACCCTTTTTCAACACACCTGGCTAAAATTTTCCTTTCCCAAAAAGGACCTGGAATCCCATCTCCATGTCTTTGTTCTTGATCCTCTTCCACTGAAAATGTCTTGTTCACCTCTTCATATACACCACTTAGTATACCATAGCATACTTCTTTCCTATATTGGGGTAGTTGGGTGCAGTTCCAATGCTGCCTACAGCAGCCCACATTTCCCATAACATTTGGAAAGATCACCAGTATATACTGAGCACTTACAATATGCCAAGCAGGCAGTCTGCTGAGGCTTTATAATTTCTCCCCCTATGCAAATCACATAAACCTTGCAATAGCTCAGGACCTTGCCCTGGGTCATTTGGCCAGCAGGTGGAATCTGAACCTGGCAGTCTGATAGCAACACCCAATCTCTTAGCTATGCAATGGATGAATCTGTCCTCCTCCACAGAAGGTGATTTCTCTGAGGATAGGGTTCACATATGGCTTACTTGCTGGTGCAATCCCAGCATCAAGTACAACATCAAGAATGTTGGCATTCATCAAGTTACTAAAGAACATTAGGGAAACTTTGCAAGACATTGGCATGGGCAAAGACTTCTTGGAAAAGACTCCAGAAACACAGGCAATCAAAGCCAAAATTGATAAATGGCATTGCATCAACTTGAGAAGCTTCTGTACTGCAAAAGAAACACTCAGCAAAGCGAAGATGGGAGAAATGGGGAATAGGAGAAAATATTTGTAAACTATGAAACTGATAAAAGGTTAATATCTAGAATCTATGAAGAAATCAAGAAACTCAACAACAACAAAACAAACAACCCAATTAAGAAATGGGCAGAGGACTTGAACAGGCATTTTTCAAGAGATGAAATTCAAATGGCCAACAGACACATGAAAAAATGCTCAGAATCACTAGCCATCAGGGAAATACAAATCAAAACCACAATGAGCTCTCACCTCACCCCAGTTAGAATGGCTCTCATACAGAAATCAATAAACAACAAATGCGGGTGAGGATGTGAGGGGAAAGGAACCCTAATCCACTATTGGTGAGAATGTAAACTGGTACAGCCAATGTGGAAGACAGTATGGAGATACCTCAGAAATCTGAAAATAGATCTACCATATGACCCAGCAATCCCACTCTTGGGAATTTACCCAAACAAAATGAAATCAGCAGATGAAAGAGTTATCTGTACCCCCATGTTCATTGCAGCTCAATTCACAATAGCTAAGATATGGAATCAACCCAGATGTCCATCAGCTGATGACTGAATAAAGAAATTATGGTGTATATATACTCTATGGAATACTACTCAGTGGGAAAAAAGTGAAATCCTGTCTTTTGCAACAAAATGTATGCAACTGGAAACCATTATACTTAGGGAAAGAAGCCAGTCCTAAAAAGACAGATATCAAATATTTTCCCTGATCTGTGGTAACTAATAGAGCACCTAAAATGTAATGTATTGGAATGAAATTGACATTTTGAGGTTTGAAAATTGTTACTGCCCTTGTCTCCATTGTTGAGGAATGATGTTTTATTTTTCTTCTTACTACTTATTAAAGGCTTTACTTAGTGTATGGTTAATCTTACAAGCATAAAGTAAATTGATAAACAGATCTTTGTAAAAATTAAGAATAATAGGAGAGGGAAGAGGAAGAAGAGTGGTAGCAAGGGTGGGGGGTGGGAAGTATCACTACGTTCCTAAATCTGTATATAGGAAGTACATGAAATTTGTATACCTTAAATAAAATGAAAAGACAAAAAAGAAAGTTGGCATTAAATGAATGAACTAAATTCCTGTCTGTAAGATTCCTCCACTGCTCTTGTGGGGATATGCTCCCTTTCTTCTGGGTTACTAAAAACTCCCTCTAGCATTCCTATTCCACTTGCTATGTGATTTTGTATATGAGTGAATTACGACAATGACAAAAGTTCTCTTCAAGGGCAGGAGCTATGTCTGGTAGAATCACATGGACTTAGTGTTCTTGTGTTTGAACCCAGGGTGACTTCCAGGGAACCAGAAGAGATCTACTGGGTCCCAAGAAACACAGCTAAGCTTCCTGCCCTCGGTGACCCTGCAGTCCAATGGGAGAACCAGAGAACACATTCATAAAGCCCTTCTAACCCTACAAGAAAGGAAGCAAACATGTGCACACTTGCTGAGTAACCTGCTTCTTAGAGACTGGCCGCCAAGGGCATGATTATCTCCTCACTCTGGGATAATGGGCTGTGATGTGTCCCCTGGGTGATTGTATTTGTAGACATTTCATAGATTACTGAGCTAAGCAATTCACCCAGTGGATGAGAACTTGCTGACACGTCAGAGTCTACCCCTGCTGTTTCTGAGTTCTTCTGACAGACTGTCTCTGCATGACTCCCAATGTGCAGTGATATCACCACTCCAACCTTAGCAGAAAGGATGCCTATGGATTCTGGAATTTGCCTGTTTGCATCCCAATCCAGGCTTCACCTACCATGAGCTATGTGACAATTGACTAAGTGACTTGATCTCCCTGGATCTCGATTCCACATCTATAGAATGAAGAAAATAATAGTGCCCACTTCATAAACCTGCATGGATTAAGTGAATAGTATGCTCAGACTCATTAGAGTGGTATTTATGAGTCTTAGAATAGTCTTTGACATGTGTAATAATTGTTAAACAAATGTTAGTTATTATTATATTATTTTTGAGTTGGAATGGGCTTTGAAGGTCAACCAGGTCAACTCTGATCCTAGGGAAAAGTCCTCTACAATCTGTCAGCATTCCCAGTTTCTGCTTGAATACCTCAGCCCTAGGGGACTCATTGTTTCTTAACCTGACAGGTTCAACAAAGCATTGCCTTTCATTAAACCCTGTCTTTCAATGAAGTGAGCCACCTGTCTTCCCATTTCATTAATACAGTGACCTTAGAGTTGCTATCAATGACCCACGTTGATTAAATGTTACCTACTTTCAGTCTCAATTTCATGGAACCCTTTAGATTTTCTAAGATATATTTATTTATTTGAAAGGCAGAGCAACAGAGAGGGAGGGAGAGAAGGAGAAGAGAGGAGAAAATGAGAGAGAGAGAACGAGAGAGAGAGAGATTTTCCATCCACTGCTTCATTCCTCAAATACCCACAACAGCCAGAGCTGGGCCAGACTAAAGCCAGGAGCCTGGAACTCCATCTAGATCTCCCGCAAGGGAGGCAAGAATGTAAGTACTTGGACCATCATGTGTTGCCTCCCAGGGACATCAGCAGGAAGCTGAATCAGAAATAGAAGTTGAGGGGAGGGGTGGGTAGCTTTGTAACATAGCAGTTTAAGCTGCCACCTACAATGCCAGAATCCCTTATGGGCACCAGTTTGAGTACTAGCTGCTCCACTTCCAATCCAGCTCCCTACTGATGTGCCTGAGAAAGTATCAGAGGATGACCCAAGTGCTTGGGCCTCTGCCACCCATGTAGGAGACCCAGATGGAGCTCCAAGCTCCTGGCTTCAACCTGGCCCACCGTGGCCTTCATGGCCATTTGGGGAGTAGACCATCAGACGAAAGAGTGATATCTCTCCCTCTCTCTCTCCCTCCCTCCCTCTCTCCCTTTCTCTCTCTTGCTCTCTCTCCCTCTCATCCTCTCTCCCTTTCTCTCTGTAACTCTGCCTTTGAAATAAATAAATCTTAACAGAAGAAGCAGCAGCAAAAGCAGAAGTAGGACTCACTCAGATAAAGGCATTCAGATAAAGGATGTGGGCATCCCAGCGGGTAGCTTAACCCTACTGCACCACAACACCTGCCCTCCCCTTCAAATTTATTATGAACCTTAGAGCTTTCCTGATTCTCATTTCAAGCCCTCAGAAATGGCACTGTGGCCCAGCTATCAGTAAACACAGTAAGCTAAAGTCAGAGGGGAAAGGGAATAGCTCCACCCCTACAACCTTTTGCCATCTTTGAGGCATTAACCCCTGAAAACACCTCTGGGGCCGGCCTCTTGGGCTTCTCTTCCACCCCAGCCTACCCTTTCCATGCGTTACCTCACATCTCTAGAGGTAGTAGGATTTCTTTATTCACAGCAGCTTGCAGCTTGGAAGCCTGCACAGACTACACAGTACTTTAGAAAGACCTGACTTTTGTTGACATTCTTGCTGCCCTATCATCTCAATTGTTTTCTTACTCATTTATTATTTTTGTCGTTATCTCTTTGTATCATGTATGAAGGCCAAATCCATATCATTAACCCATGTCCCATTCATCACCATGGCTGCAGAGGGAAGGAGTGAACTGGATGGGTAAAGATCAAGCACCCTCATCTCCTGCAGTCTATAGATATCACTCCAGATCCACACGGACCCCCCCCCCCATCTCTGCAGATGCCCTGAGGGCCTCTGGGAATTGCCCTTTACAACAAGCTTCCCAAGGCCAATGATGGGCTGATTCAAGGATCCAAGGGCCTGTCCCTTTTGTCTGATTTGGGACAGCTCTGAAAGACTATTCGTTCAAGAGCTCCCCTCAGGATGGGCTGAGGCTCAGCTGCAACCACTTTGCAGGTCAGTTTCTTGTCTGTCCATTCCTGTCTTCACCTCCCTGCAGGTGCAACTCCCCAAAGCTCTTCCAGCAAACTGCTGTCAGCTCTCCATCCAGTCTGCTTCCAGGAAACTCAACTTTAGATTATGATACCTTTAACTCCACATAGGGCATCGCCACTGCCATACACCTGGGGCATCTTGCCTTCCTGAACAAGTCTCAACATGTCAAGGGAACACTGATGTAAGACATGAACTCAAATGCTGCAAGGGAAGAAGCCACAGGGCAAGATCTCCCCCAGGAGGCTCAAGGACTGGAAAGTCCTATAACTTCAGGTCCTGGCACTCCCACTACAACACAGAATGGAGAAAGCAGGGAAGATTTAATGGCAGGCACATCCTTAACAGGGACTATATAAACTAAAATGAATAAAGGAGAAAATTTGGAAAGTAAGACACAGGGAAGTAAGAAAGGAGTGAGAAAGAAAGAAGAAAGACTTGCAGGGGGAGACAAGGGAATCACAGAAAGAGAGTTGGAGAAAGAAAGAAGGCAGACTTCACAGGCATGCTTCTGTATTTGGTAACTAATTTTAAGTTTATACTTCCTTTAGGGTATTATGCCCTTTGAAGCTCCATTGTTTTATAGATATCCCTGAGTTGCACTTTTATCTTTATTTGGCTTTTGTTCCTAGAAATTTGCTCAAATTTCTAGTAAGATTCACTGAGATCCAGTGTTTGCCAGTAGATGGTGACATGGAGTTTTCCATGGGAAAGAGCTAGACAGTGATGATTGCATTCACTTGGGACGACTACGTGAAGGGGGAAGTCTGTGGCCAACCCCTGATTAGCATTAATTTCCACAGTGGAGTATTATGTCCATGAAAGAGAGAAATACTCACATATACCATCATAAACTTATTTTGCTCTGTGTGTCACAAAGCATTATAGTACCATAATCATAAAAAATAATTTATATCTCAAATTTCTTTAAAGACTTTAAGGTAGCTTTCAAAAATGCATAAAATGTACTATGTCCTATATTTTAAGATAGCCAAAAATAGCTAATGAAATAATATATGTATTTCCCTTTGATGAGAAATTTTTTGTCTAAGATACATTGATAAAAATAACTAAGTAGACAAAAGTTTATTCAGTATGTTCTTAGTAAAAGGAAGAGACTAGAAACAACCTAAATCTGTAGCAGTAGGGTATTAGACAAATAAAGCACGCATCATCACCTAGTAGAGAACCATGGATCTAAGCAAAGCAATGAAAATGCTCTCTTGGCCGGCGCTGCAACTCAATAGGCTAATCCTCCACCTAGCAGTGCCGGCACACCGGGTTCTAGTCCTGGCCGGGGCTCCGGATTCTGTCCCGGTTTCCCCTCTTCCAGGCCAGCTCTCTGCTGTGGCCAGGGAGTGCAGTGGAGGATGGCCCAAGTCCTTGGGCCCTGCACCCCATGGGAGACCAAGAGGAGCACCTGGCTCCTGCCTTCGGATCAACGTGATGCACCAGCCGTGGCGGCCATTGGAGGGTGAACCAACGGCAAAGGAAGATCTTTCTCTCTGTCTCTCTCTCTCACTGTCCACCCTGCCTGTCAAAAGAAAAAAGAAAAAGAAAAAAAGAAAACGCTCTCTGTATGGTGTTACAGAGAGATATTCAGGAGAGTCTCCTAACTAATACATAAATAATTAAATTAAAACAAGAGCAAGAGGAAGAAAGAAAAAACCAAGGAGCTGGATATAGATTCTTGGCTGTCTTACATGGTCAAAGGAAATCCTACCAAAATGGATGCAGTTGGAGGACATCAAGTTGAGTGAAATAAGCAGGACAAAAAAATACAAATATCACATGTTCTCCCTTAGATGTGAGGGCTAAAATTAAAGGTGGGAAAAATTTTTTTAAATAAAGATATATTTGAATATATTGGAAATGAATGGGGGCCAGTGCTTTGGCACAGTGGGCTACACCTCCGCCTGTGGCGCCAGCATCCCATATGGGTGCCAGTTCAAGTCCTGGCTGCTCCACTTCCTATCCAGTTCTCTCCTATGGCCTGGGAAAGGAGCAGAAAATGGTTCAAGTTCTTGGCTCCCCTGCACCCATGTGGGAGACCTAGAAGAAGCTCCTGGCTCCTGGCTTTTGATCAGTGTAGCTCTGGCCATTGCTGCCATCTAGGGAATAAACCAGCAGGTGGAAGACCTCTCTTTCTGCCTGTGCCTCTCTGTAACTCTGCTTTTCAAATAAAGAAAGAAAGAAAATGAATGTATGAATAAATTAAAAAATAAAAATAATAATAAACTAAAAAACGTATCGCTCATCAGTGGTGCGGGTAGCAGCGTGGATAAGATGGATCCAGGACTGGAGTTCGTCACACAAATGAACTCCATGCATTCCTGTGGAACCAGGTTCTGCACACCTGCTCTCCGTGTGCAGCCACCATTGTGAAAGGATGCAGGGAGAGGAGAAGGTGCTCTGTGCTCATCTGCAAAAGCAAACAAGATGTTCCAGTAGAACACCTCTCCCACACTGAGTGCTGACAAGCCTCTCTTGTGTCTTCATTAGAGTGCCACTGTGAGACGCATCCTCAACAACACACCCAAAACAAAGCCAGGAAGGCCTCCGCTTTACCCTTATTCACCAGCCGTTAAAGCCTTTACTGCATATCCCAACCACCCTGCCCTCATCATCCAGGAGACGTCCCACTGAAATCTATTACATTTCAGCATGGGTGCGAAGTGTGGACCCGATGTTCATAAACAAGGCAGTTGCTGCCCTCAGAGAACTTGGTACACAGGGAAGAGCTGGCATTCGCACCATGACACGATTGTACTCAAGCTGGGAAGGTCTGTGTGAGTACAGAGAAGGTTCCGGTTCAAATTCCCGGGACACACTCACGTGCCTTTCAGAGAAGCAGAATCAGGACAAGGTGGACTTTACTGGGAGGTGGTGAGGTGGTCACACAGCATGAAGACAGCCTGAAGACACAGAGGTGATTTGCATCGCCTGCTACATGCTTAGTAGGGTGGGAAGCATTGAGTAGGTGCGTGCAGCTGCCTGTCAATCAGAAGAAGCATATGCAAACTTTGCTGGGTTCCATAGGAACAATGACGTCCATAGGGTCCAAGAACGTTTTTATGATGACTTTCCTCCAAGCAAAACTGGCAAAAGATAATCAGATCCTAGCAAGGGCTTGAGCTTCTTTGGTGGTGTCTGTCATCTGTGTTCACTTTCAGAATAGCAAACTCTTTGAAAGTAAGATCTATGTAGATTACAGATGGTTCCTGACTCCCGATGGGTCAGTTTACAACTTTATATTTGATGACGGTAAAAGCAATAAGCATTGAGTAGACACTCTACTTCAAGTTTTGAACTGTAATCTGCCCAGGCTAGAGAGGTGCATGATGAGAGACTCTCGAAATGCCAGGCAGGGGCAGCAGCCACAGCAGCCAGTCAGCCTCACAACCACAAGGCAAGACAACCTATGCTCTACATCACACTACGTTGCTAAGGTATGCTGCTCAGTAGGTTAGGTGACCTAAATACATTTTCAACTGAAGATATTTTCAATTTGCAATGGGTTTATCAGGATACAACCCTATCAAAGATTGAGGGTTATTGTGTTTTGTTTAGCTGCACATATATTCATATGAGCTATTTGATAAGTTCAATGCATGTATATCTACAGAGGCATATACATATCTATTCATGAATATATATTATATAATATATATATACATGTACACTTATTAAGTGTAATTTTCATTTAAGCATGTGAGTTTATGGCTATACCCATGACCTTGTTTGCTAAACTCCAATGAGACTGTCCTCTGAGTATCTAAAGAAGTATTTGATATAAACTCTGCACCAACACATAGATGGCAAAGTCTGTAATGAGACCACATCTGCAGAGAACCAGCCCTGGGCCCTGCACAGGTAGCCAATGATACTCAGTTGCCCTGTGCTCTGGAGGCAAATGAGAGTAAGATAATGCCATTAGGTCTCTTATGACCTACAATCATAAGCCATACTGTCGTTCCCCAATATTCTATTGGTTACCTATTCGTGATGAAGGTCACTACACAAGACACAAATAGCAGCTGGCGCTATGGCACAGTGAGTCAGTCCTCCACCTATAGCACTAGCATCCCATATGAGCCCCGGTTTGAGTCCCAGCTGCTCCTCTTCCAATCCAGCTCTCTGCTATAACCTGGAAAAGCAGTAGAGGATGGCCCAAGTGCTTGGACCCCTGCACCCACATGGGAGACCTGGGAGAAGCTCCTGGCTCCTGGCTTTGATTCGGCACAGCTCCAGCCATTGCAGCCATTTGTGGAGTGAACCAGTGGATGGAAGACCTTTCTCTCTGTCTCTCCCTCTCACTGTCTGTAACTCTACCTTTCAAATAAATAAAATCTAAAAAAAAAGTAAATAGAGGAGTCAAAGATCCTAGCTGCCGTCTGGGAGGCTGGCCTACCCAGTCAAGGGCACTCACGCTTGCAGCAGGGGGAGCTTATTCCACAAGGCAACCTGCTCTGCCACTGGCCAGCTCTGGTGGGCACTACTCTCCTGCTCTGAGCTGGTTGTACATGTTATCCCCATCTTTTCAATTTTTCTCTGTATCTGGAGGTTCACAAAAACAGCTCCAAACATTCTTCTGGGAGAAAAAAAAAAAAAAAAAAACAGTCCTTCAGACATGTAGACAGTGACCTGTTCCTTTTAGTCTCTGTGAACTACCCTCCGCCCGTTCCTCAGTTCCTTCAGTCCTTTTCTGTGGAACTTTAAGGGAAAGATCAAACACTTGGCCAAAAATATTGATTTAAAAATGAGAGCACTTAGCCCTGCCCCAGCTGTCTCCCAACAGACCTCTCAGCAGGTGTCTCAGAGTCTGCTCGTTTCCTAACAGATTATTTGCCCAGGTGCCATCTCACCAGCCATGCATTCGGCCCAACTGTCAGTCAGGAGTACAGGCCTTCTTTAATAAGGACAGACGAATCCAAGACAGATCTTATGTGGACATCAAAGAAGGAAAGAGTGTCCTTATTAATCAGAGATTCTCCTCGGCTTCATGACCCATGCTGACCCCATAGTTCATGACCCAAGACAAAAAGGCCTGAACAATAATGAATTCTGTCTGGGCGTAGCCTATATGCAAGGGCGCTGGGAATAGTTCTGTGTTAGTCCATGTTGTGTGGCTGCAAGAAAACACCAGAGGGTGGGTAATTTAAAAAGAAAATAAATTTATTTCTCATGGTTCTAGATACTGAAAGGCCCATATCAGAGTGTGTTCGGCTTTCTGGTGGGTGAGGGCTTCTGTCCACCTCCAAGATGCTGCTTTGCAGCTGTGTCCCCAGAAGGGAGGAATGCTGTGTCTTCTCAGGGCACAAAGCAGACGGGCAAGGAAGTGAACCCTGTGTGGAGGTTTTTTGGGATTCAAATCCCGTTCGTGAGTGAGAAGCCTTCATGGCCTACTCGCCTCTCACACGCCTCACCTCTGAAGGCTGCCGCCCTCCCTGTTACATTTCAACAACTGAACTTCAGGGAGGACACATTCAGCCCAGAGCATTTACTATTCTAGAAGTTGCAAGACAGCCATGAGTTTATGGCCGGATGAATGCCTGTATTTGGCTTGACATTCCCCTCAGGGCTCTCAGAAAACAAGCTCAAATGTTCGTATCCTAATTAAAAGTCCCACTGAGGTCTCACCATGAATGTTAAGATACATGCCGCTTGGAAAACCAAGACACTCTGGCAAACAAAAAAAAATGACCTAAATGAAAGATCTCTGCAAGTGAGATCCCAGTGGAAAGAACAGGTCATCAAAAAGGGGGTACCTTTCTCTGAAGGGAGGAGAGAACTTCCATTCTGACTATGACCTTGCCTAAATATGATCAGAGTCGGTGAACTCAAAAGGCTTCCATAGCCTTGGCAACTCATGACAAGGGTGATTACTGATGCCATACACAAGAGTGTCAATTTGTTAAGTCAACAACAGGCGTCACTGTGCACTTACTCCTCATGTAGGATCTCTGTCCTTAATGTGCTGTACACTGTGATTTAATGCTATAACTAGTACTCAAACAGTATTGTTCACTTTGTGTTTCTATGTGGGTGCAAACTGTTGAAATCTTTACTTAATATATGCTAAACTGATCTTCTGTATAAAAAGAGAATTGAAAATGAATCTTGATGTGAATGTAAGGGGAGAGGGAGCGGGAAAGGGGAGGGTTGCAGGTAGGAGGGAAGTTATGGGGTGGAAACCATTGTACTCCATAAGCTGTACTTTGGAAATTTATATTCATTAAATAAAAGTTAAAAAAAAGAATATCATGTTAAAATTTTTAAAAGTCTTGGTGAAAGATAAAAGAAAAATAGTATAAATAAATAAAATATTTACAATGTAAAAAAAACAGTGATACAAAAACATGACAGGTTATTATGTAACTGTTCATAGTCATATCTTAGGAGAATATTGTGGGAAGATGTTGACTTGTCAATGAAACTACAAAATAATATGTATTGTATGATCACAATGTTTGAAAATTATAAATAAGTGCTACAAATGTAATGAGACAACCCTATAATATTTGAAGTTGTAAACTTTAGATATGATATTAAAAGTAATTTTTATTTTCCAAAAAAAAAAGATACGTGCCGCTGTAGCAGACATGGATTTCTCCCTTACACAGCTGCCTGGATCGGCATCTAAGGCTAGTATGGAGTTTGTGGCACTGGAAACTCAGGCTTCTTCTATCTTGTTGCTTAGCTAAGTGTGGCCTTGACCTCATGGTCAAAGGAAACAGCACCCATGCTTCAGGAAGCAGGACAGAAAGAGGAATGAAGGAGAAGCAAGAGGTACACACTTGTTCTCTCTGAAAGAAGGTTTCCAGAAGGAACTATATGACTGTCCTTCTACTTACATCTCTCTAGCTAGAATTCATTCACATGGCCATGTCTACTACAGAAGAGGCTGGGAAATGTAGACCTTATTCTGGAATGGCCTTGAACCTCAACTAAAAATTTCACTTTCAGGGAATAATCAGCGATCTCTTCCACAATCCCTTGAGTGAGATCCCAGACCACACTCACACTAGGAGATTTCAGATGCCAAACACAGTTATGTAATTGAACCATGTACTTAAAAATCCCTTGCCTCTTGTCAAAACTCTTCATTATTTTCCAGAGATAACTTGTAGGTTACCATCTTCCACCAGATAAATATAGTTTGGTCATCATTAACCCCAAAACCTAGATGGCATCTATATATGTGATGCTTAATTTTATGTCAACTTCACTGGACCACAGTGGCCAGATATTTACTCAAGAATTTTTCTGGGGGGCCAGCGCTTTGGCGCAGTGGGTTAACGCCCTGGCCTGAAGCTCCAGCATCCCACATGGGCTCCAATTCTAGTCCCAGCTGCTCCACTTCTGATCCAGCTCTCTGCTATGGCCTGGGAAAGCAGTGGAGGATGGACCAAGTCTTTGGGCTCCTGTGCCTGTGTGGGAGACCTGGAGGAAGCTCCTGGCTCCTGGCTTCAGATCGGTGCAGCTCCAGCCATTGCAGCCAATTGGGGAGTGAACCATCAGATGGAAGACCTCTCTCTCTCTCTCTCTCTCTCTCTCTCTCTCTCCTTTTCTTCTCTCTGTGTAACTCTGCCTTTCAAATAAATCAATAAATCTAAAAAAAGAATTTTTCTGGGTGTTTCTGTATAAGTGTTTTTGCAGAGATTAGCACTGAAATTTATGTAAGGCAGATGGTCCTCTCTATTATGGTTAGGTCCCATTCAATTAGCAGATATTATTTTAAGACTCACAGAAGCCCTTCAGAATATTAATCAGTCTTTAGTGTGCTCAACATCCTATGAGCATGACTTGTATTTCCTGAATATCTTTTCTACATCCTCCCTTCCTGGTCTTAATTCCTCCAAACCAGCTTCCATCACATCAGCCTTACTAACATTATTACCACCCAAGCCACCAGCAACCTACATCTTGGAAAACCCAGTTCTCAGCCCTTGTCTAACTTGATCACTCAATAGCATTTGTGGTTGCTGTTGCTGCACTTCATTACGTCCCTTTTTAAACTACTTCTTAAATTACCTTCTGGAAGATTGAATCCTGCTAGTTTCCCTTCTATCTGACTGGCCATTCCTACTCAGTTGCCTTTGCTGTACCCACCACCTGTACCAGCCATCTAACTGTTGAGCACTCTAGAGTTCTATCCCCAGCCTTCTTCCTTGTATTCCCATTCCTTATGTCATCTCATCCAGTTCCAGTTATTCAGTAATGGTTTCCACATCTGTACCTCCAGCCCTATCTGTCTCCCAAGCTTCAGCCTTAACCGCCATCTGTCTGCTGGACATGCGCACTTAGATGTGTAATAGGCATCTCAAAGTTAATGCCCCAAATACAACTTGAGATGTGCCCTTCCCCCTGCCTATGCTAAACACCCCACTTCTACCAGATGAGATCAAACCCCAGAGCCCACTGGGACTCCCACTTCGCATATACCCCCTATATCCAATACATCAGTATGTCTTTGAAATACACCCCAAATGTGACTACTTTTAAAAGTCTCAGCCACTTCACTCAGTTCAAAACTATCCCATTTCTTTCCAGGGAGCTTGCAATCAGTTTCATTTTACCACTCTGCTTCCATTTGGTTCCCCTAGAATCAATGTTCTACCCAGCAGCCAGAGTAATAGCTTTCGAGCGTAACTCAGGTCATCACACCACGCTTCTGTTCAGACTCCCCAGTGGATTCCCCTCACTCTCAGTAAAACCCAACCTCCTCACTGCATCTCTCTCCATCTCATCTGCTCCTCCAGACTCTCCACTGTGCTCTTGCATATTGATCTTCCTGCTGTCCTTCAAACACACCGCGCTCATCCCACCTCATCACTGTTGCCCTGCGCTTCCCTTTTGTTTGCGCTCTTCTCTTGGGCCTGCCATGGCTTCCATTGTTTCATTCATATTTCTGAATGTCATCTTCCCAGCCGGCGCCGCGGCTCACTAGGCTAATCCTCTGCCTGAGGCGCCAGCACCCCAGGTTCTAGTCCGGTTCTGTCCCGGTTGCCACTCTTCCAGTCCAGCTCTCTGCTGCGGCCTGGGAGGGCAGTGGAGGATGGCCCAGGTCCTTGGGCCCTGCACTGTATGGGAGACCAGGAGAAGCACCTGGCTCCTGGCTTCAGATCGGTGCAGCACAGCGGCCACAACACACCGGCTGTAGCGGCCACTTGGGGGATGAACCAACAGAAAAGAGAACGACCTTTCTCTCCCTCTCTCTCTCTCTCTCTCTCTCTCTCACTAACTCTGCCTGTCAAAAAAATTAAATTAAATTAAAATAAAATGAATGTCATCTTCCCTAAATGGTTTTTCACAGACCACCCAGCACCCTCTACGTCTTGACCACTATCAATTTTATTTTTAGTACTTGTCAATAACAAGAATATACCAAGGTAGCTATTCATCTATTCGTTTATCATGTTTGTTCAGTTTTGCACTGAAATGCCAAGAACAATGTCCATCACTCGATACTATTAAGTGAACGAAAGAATAAAACACAAATTTTCCCAGGCTGCTTTCACAGCAGGACTTGGTACTTGAGTAAATGATATTGTAAAAGCTATCTTCTTTGAAAACATTCTATTAGACATCTGAGCACCTGCCAACTCCGTCGGGGCAAGTCTGTTCATGCCGGATCCCTTTTGCTTCCTGTCTTCCTCCATAGAGGCTGCTAGAGCTGGGTTTGCTGCTGGCAATAAAAACCTTTCCCTCTGAAGAGCTCTTGCTAACTGAGTGCTGTGGCCTCCTAGCCCCTAGGTATAATTAGAGCAAGTAGGCATGGTGAAACTCAAGTTGCTTTTGGTTATCTTTGCTTTCTTAGAAATAACCAAGCATAGAGCAGTATATGATGATGTTGTTGTAACTGCTAAAAGACACAAGAGGGCAGCAGATCCAACTCTTACAAACATTTTTAAAGGGATTTTTATTTGATGCTCTGTAGATTGGATAAATTTCAGCGAGGACTCACATTAAGCAGCAGTGAAAATGAATGAACTATATAGATATAAGAAACCTACAAGAATCTTACAAAGCATTAGTGAAAGAAGCAAGACACACAAAAATACATATGATCGGATTCCATGTATGCAATGTTCACGAACAGGCAAAATTGAACTACATTATTAGGCTGCATAGAGAGGTGATCCAACTATAAAGAAAGGCAAGGAATTGATTGTCACAGAAGTGAGGTCTCTGAGCTTGAGGGATTTGTGTCCGGATGGTACACACGGGAGGCTATCGGGGTTCAGGTGCAATTTCATTTCTTCACCTTTGCAGAAATTCTTGCAGGTGCCCCCATTGGCACTCATTTGCTGCACTCTACAGCAACAGTTCATACTCATTTCTGTAGGCAGGTCTATATTTCACGTTACAGTCTTTTTTAAGGAAAGAAAAGAGATTAAAAGTGAAAGAAGGAGCCAGCTCTGTGGCGTAGTAGGCTAAGCCTCTGCCTGTGGCATCGGCATCACATATGGGCACCTGGCTCAAGCTCTGGCTGCTCCTCTTCCAATCCAGCTCTCTGCTATGGCCTGGGAAAGCAGTGGAAGATGGCCCAGGTCCTTGGGCCCTGCACCCGTATGGGAGATCAGGAGAAGCACCTGGCTCCTGGCTTCAGATCGGTGCAGCACAGCGGCCACAACACACCAGCTGTAGCGGCCACTTGGGCCATTTGGGGGATGCTTGGGCCCCTGCACCCACGTGGGAGACCCCGGAGAGATCCTGACTTCAGATTGGCTCAGCTCTGGCTGTTGCAGCCATTTGGGGAATGAACGAGTAGATGGAAAACCTTTCTCTCTGTCTCTCCCTCCCTCTCTCTGTAGTTCTACCTCTTAAATAAATGAATAAAATCTTTTTTAAAAAAAGAAAGGAAGTGGAAGAAAAGAGAAACAAGAACACATAGAAAGAAATACAGATTTTAAAAGACAGGCGGAGAGAGAAGCTTGTGATTAGATAAGAGAAGAGAGATGCTGAGGAAGGGAATTAAAGAGAGAAAGAAGAGGAGAGATGGAGAGAAAGAGGAAGAACCAAGAAAGCCCAGATGGAGATTTGTAAAGGAAAAGAGTGTGAGGGAGCAGTGAGAAAGGGAAAGGAAGCGGAGATGAAAGACGAGCAGAGAAACAAAGAGACAGTGCAGGGAGAAAGAGGTGAAGAGGCGGCAGAGAGAAAAGTGCAGAAGATGAAGAGACAGAGTTGCCGGGAGGGAAAATCAAGCAGGAAATTGAAAGATCGGGGAGCATGGTAGCCTTGTGAGACAAGCTGGCGGGCAACCCTGTGGCCCCAGGAAGCCTCATCTTGCTGTGGGTGCGGCCGGGAGAGGATGAGAGCAGGCTGCTAAGGTGTTCTTAGAGCTTTAGTGTCAGCTGACCTGTCACAGACACACGGAGCTAGGAAAGACAGCGGCAGGGCCAAGGCAGGATGCTGGCCAGTCCTCAACAGGCACTGAGAGGACGGACCCAACTTCTCAATGGCCCATCTTATTTGGAGACTCTGCAGGTTTCTCTCTTTCTCCACCCCCCCTCCTTTTCACATTTAGTCTCTTACTTCCCCTCCTCTCCTTGCCAACCTCCACACTCCCACTTACATGGTTGAGATCCTAACTGGATCTGCTGGACATATGACTGATGCCCTGGAGAAGTCAACCGCCTGATGCTGGAAAGCACTTGGGGGAGAGTACAGCACTCTCCATCCGCTGCTCGGAGAAAGCTGAGCTCGAAGTATAGCAGTGGGCAGGTGCACTGCTCAGTGAAGCAGGGGCCTCAGTTACCGTCCTCAGCACCTTGTCATTACTCACTTTCTCAGCAACAAATCTTCCCAAGGCTTAGAAAACCCTCAAGTGTTACCAGGAGTTTGGGTCTTAAATGCTATTGTTATTTCTTCTCCAATCGCCTCCTTATCCTGTCCAATTATGCCTTCCTCAGCCAGGAAATTTATCAAAAGGCACAATTCTGGGGACCTGAATGCCGACTCTGATTTGCTTTGAGAGGTCTTGCTACTGGAGGAATCCAGTAAGTCTAGATAACATTCAGTCCATAGCCTGAATCATCCAGGGGCTGATTGGCCAAGGAATGGAGACATAGCTGTCCCTGGGGGAGACAGCCCACTTGCTCTCTTGTGCCATTGGAGCCCCTTGAGCAGGTAGTCAGTGGAGGACTCCTTCCTTGAGCCTGGAGTGAGGTACCTGTTGGAATCCGAGTTGAAGGAAGCTTCTACCCAACTGCCACCCCTTGAGCCTGCAGGGTATCTGCCAAGGTGTCCTTGGCAAGATGTGCATTAGAGTACAAACTCTTAGCTCTTCTTTTGCCCAAGCTTCCTAAATGTACCAAAACATGATCTAATCATCTACAAGAGCCTGGACAACAGGAATAGCATCGTCAATGGACCAGAAATTTAAAGACTTTCATTAGGGAATGATGCAGAAGATAAAAGATTGCAAAATTTCTTGATCAACTGAAAGAGGGCCTGAGAGCAAGTGAAGAAGATCCCTGCCAGAGCCTGAGAAAGCTGGGGCCCAGGCCAGCTCCGGGCAGCAGGGACAGCTGATGAAAGAAAGACGAGATAGGAAGGAAGTAGGGAAAGCAGCAAAGCAGCCATTGTATGCATAGTTATGAACACAATATTACATCACAAAGTACTTCTGCAGAAATGAAGTCCATGATACAAAAAACTTAATAATCTATATAACTTAATGATACTGATGAGCTTCATTGAATCACTTCATTGGACACACACTATGCTAAGTGCATTATGTGCATTGTCTCATTACTCCCGACAGAATGACTATAGAGCAGGTACTATAAAGTTATGGCCATTTAAAGGATGAAGACACAAAGACTTAAGGAGAGCCTGACCAAAACCACATGGCATCAAACTGGTTCCCAGGCTAGTCCGACTCTGAAGTCCATGCTTTTGTGAGCCACACGATGTTTCTTCCTCTCATGTCCTTCCAACAACAAGGAGGGAGCCAGTGAGAGGCTCAGTTAGGTGTTAGGAAACCTCTGCTTCCAAAGTCCCCTGATGCGAATGCAAATGCACAATGTTCTCAGTTTTTCCACATGAAACTGGGAGTGTGGTAGGATTGGCGCTCAGATTCTTTAAGGTCCCCTCCAGCTTGAACGATCCATGAAACTGAGTTTCTAAAGACTCTTTCAGGAGTTCTTTTTCTGTTTTCTTTTTTTGTTTTAGTTTTTTTTTAAGGTTGATAGTTCAGGGATGATGACAAATAAGAAAATGATGGCAGATCCTGACAACAGGTAATTCTCACATCAGAGGATTCCATTCTTGTCTTGCAGGCTGAGGATGGAAATACAGTTGTACCAGTGCCTTTATAGAGTGTTGTTCTTGACCTCTTACTGTTCCATATAGAGCTGCATTCTGCCCCCACCCCACCACCACCATCACCACCACCATGGCCTTCCCTGTGTCTCAGTCAAGGGCAGGACTGAGGGTGCAATGAAAGTCAATAGACAAACAAGGATCATGTGTCCCCTCCAGGACTGACGCCCTCCTCAGAGTGCTCCAAACCATCTGTGTCACACACACGCCAGGATGGGAAGCTGCTGGAAGCTCAGAGGGTTTGTGGACAGGGCACATCACCAACGAGCAGCAAGGGCCTGTGCACCCCTACTTTTAAGGCATAAGCCCAGAAAATCCCCTTGCGTTTCATCGGCACTTCACACTGAACACCTATTAATTTCCGAGTGGAATTTACCCCCCATCAGGACATCTTGAATTCAGGACCCAGAATTTACTGCCCAACTTTAACACAATTTCCAAGAGACTTTTTCTGCTCTGCTCTCCATCTCTACCTGTCAAAGCAAATCCCTTCTGCAGGGCCCAGCTCAAACATCACCTTCCCCTAGAAGCTTCCCTGATTCTCCCAACCATAGTTTCCCTCCCTTAATCCTGACCCCCAGGGTGACATTGTGGTTTTCTCTGGGTGCAGCATCATGTCATCCTGGCAGCGTGCACAGAGCCTCTCAGAAAACCACTGGATTTAGGCTCAGCCCTTGGCATATTATTCCTATGGCCCTGAACCTCACCACTGTATCCACCTAATAGGGTCACATCAGCAACCATAATTCATATTTTCCTGGCTTCTTAATATGCACTTTGCCCAAGAAGCAGATCAGGAAGACATCAAAGGAGACCTGGCAATGGGGACACATGACAGGGAAGCACCCGGAGCAGAGCCTCTGTCCAGCCTCATGAACACACATCCCAAGTAGAAGACATTCACTAGCCACAAGCAGAATGAGTCCTGCAGAAGAAGGTATAGCAAGGGTGTTAGGGATTACTGCAGAGCACGCACAAGCAGCCTAAAATCTTGACTTCATAAAGCAATCAACAGGGCTCTTAGTGGCTTCCCTATCAACATGAGGACCAGGACCCCTGAGAGGGATGACCAGAATTTGGCATTTCCATGACCGCTCAATGGGGTGTCCTTTGCACAGGCACAAGAGAAGGGAGGGATTCCAGGAAGAGCAGCTCCTTATGGAGTCTGGCTCCATGCAACATCCGACTTCACTCTGGACGCTCCTCAAGATGACCCTACTCCCTGGGAGTGGGTCCTCACTGCTTTGACCTCCATCAACATTATGAGTATGGCCATCAAGGTCATGGACCTGCAAGCCAGGACCCCTTAATCCTGCCCTGAGGGAGTGGCAGGAGGGAGACTCCCCACTTCCAGGTTTGGAAAAAGTCCCAGCTTCAGAATTCCTCAAGCCGGGGAGAGAGAGACCAGCCATGGGGTTTCACTGTCCTCCTGGGACAGGGCAAGGAGGGGAGAAAGGAACACCCAGAGGGGAGGGAAATAAGAGAGAAAAATTGAAAGAAGAGAAACGAACAGAGCGGTGGAGGAGAAGCAACAACGTTAAGAGTGATGAATGGGAGAAAGGAAAGAAGGAAGGAGGGAGGGAAGAGGGCCAAGAAAAAGGAGAAAAAAATGAGACAATCTTTAGAATTAATGAGACAGAGACTAAGTGAGAAACAGAAGGAAGGAGAGGAAGATGAAGAAGAGAAGCAAATGGAGTCAGAAACAAGAACAAGACGAAGAAGCAGAGGGGTGAGAACAAAATAATGAAAGAGAAAGACGGGCAGCAATGGTTAAGGAATAGAGAGCGAAGAGAAGCTAGAGAAAGCAGAGGTAGAAAGGGCAGAAATCTGGAAAGGAGCAAACAAGAGCCAAGGAGATTCCGAGACAGAGAGAGGCAGGAGGAAGGGGGAGGAGACACCTTGAGCTAAGTGGGATGGAGAGCAAGGAAGAAAGAGGGCAGGAGAAAAGTCTCAGAGTGCCAGAGAGCTCCCAGGGGAGAGGAGGAGGGCAAGAGGGAGCAGAGAGTTTAAGACGGGAGGTGGGCATCAGACCGGAGAGCCCGGAGCAAAGGAGAAACAACGTCCAGGCACCCAGCAGCAGGGACAGAAAGGATCTGAGAGGGAGGGAAAAGTGTAGACAAGGAGAAAGCAGTGGAATGAAGAACAGAGCAAAGGGAAAGGGTCAGATCAGAAACAGGACATGGGCTTGTCCTCCAGCCATCTGATTGTGATCGTGTCTGGGCCTCTGTTTTCTCAACTGTAAAATGAGGTGCTTGCACATTTTTACGACAGCTAAATCTGAGAATGTATGCAAATACCCGAAATGCCGCGGTCACTGAGTGATGCTCGTTACGTGGCAGGCTGTGGCTCTGAAGCCAACATGAGCAAGGCTTAAATTACTCATTTCCACATCCCCAACACTCAGCCTGGTACACGCCACTCTTCCAGTGTGTGTCAAATGAATCGGGCAAAGGCAGAGAAGGGAAGACACAGCAGGAGCAAAGGAGATAGGCAAGGAAAAGAGAGATGGGAAAAAGAGAAAGGCAAAGAAGCAGAGAAATAAAATTGAAACAAGGGCAGAAGAAGAATAGTGCAAAGCAATGAGAGGGAAGCAGCAAAGAACGTCACCTCACCTCGGTGATGACCAGGCAGCTCAGATGAGGGGCTCCCACTCAACAGTGCAGCATGGAGTTCCGTGGGTCCCGCAGGGGCGGAGCTGCTGGACAGACATGTCTGACTGTGGCCTGGAGCGCTGGGGCAGCAGGCAATGCCAAGGAGGATAACAGGGCTGTGGGGAGGGTTGAAAACCTCAGCCCATCTGTCCCCTTTTGGAATTTAATCTCCAAAACTAAACTAGAGTCAGCTTGATGTCTTGAAGCTCCATCTACCTTGAGCACCTTATTTGCAGGCAATGAACTCTGCTTCCCATAGCTGCACCATCATGCTGCTGGGGAAGCAGAGACCTCAGCCCAGAGCCTCTTTCGGCAGATTGTGAAACTGCTAATTCAGTGAGAGCTCAGCAACCATCACCCTGGATGGGGAAGTTTGCCTCAAGGTACAGAAGTAGGTAGGACTGATTAATGAGCAAATCAGCCAAACAGTTCCTTCAACTCTCCGTCTATACCCCTGGACATCACCTCTTCCCAAGAAACCTCTGGAGGGTCCATTGCCTTGAACTAAAAATGGAGACTTGATATCAGAATCTACATTTTGCATTAGTAGACATGTGGGTAAATGGTGAATTGACTGAACTGGCTCATTACAAACAGTGAGCATGGGAAATAGGAGAAGTTTTGGCAGAACAGCTTGATCCAATGACATCAGATGGGAAGGGAGCATTTTGAGTATAACATGGTGTTTGTCACTGTCCTGGGGGACAGGGGTGGGGTGAAATAAAAATAAGAGAGTGATTTTACTAAATATCATGTTGAACTTGGAGGCACAAACATCAAGGTCATGATGCCCAACTACCAAATGCTACATATAGAGGTGGGGGGTTTTCTCCTTTAGGCAACCCATGGAGCTCTGGCACATGGTAGATCCTCTGCACCATGGTACCCAGCAAAGCAGCTACAATGCCCAGTGAGCAAGGCAGTACCCAATGGGAGATGGGAGTTCCTGAGACAAAATGATAGTATCCAAAACAAAGTCAGCAGCAAAAGTGTCCTCCAGCTAACAGGACACTGTGCGACTGAAACAGCATCCATGTTCAAATGAGTGGGAAAATGTAACAAAATGAATAGAATTGGTGTGAGTGTCAACAGAGTGTCTGCACCAGAGTGCCTGGGTAGAAGAAGGAAAACCACGTACGCTCTGATAACTCCCAGAGGTGATTGTTGGGGAAGTGGCTCCTTCATTAAAGTGATACTGCAGTCCTCAGCACCGTCCAGGAGAGGGAGAACCTGCCTTTGGGAGACACAGTTCTGCCTAACAATCTGCTCTTCTCATTGTGGAAAACCACCTCTGTATCCGTCAGGAGCAAGCAGCCAACGTGCACTGTAAAGAAAAAGCCATAAGAATCGACGGCCACCTCTCCTGACATCCCCAAGCCATGGTGTTCCTCCAAATTCATTTACGGGAAACATGAACTCAAGTTTGTTTAAGCCTCTGTGGGCCTAGTTTTCATCACTTACAGTTAAAATCTTGGAACTGTACCCAAGAACATAGAGCCAGCTACCAGACACAGCCCCACTCAGAGCCCCTAGTCCCCAACCCGTCTTCATGGTTCTGCTGTCAGTGACTATCTATTATCCATCACCCAAAAAATTCTTCAAGCATAAGACCTCCCCCCCAGGGTTCACAGCCAACAGAATAACTGAAATACATGATAGGTAACTTCTTATAAGAGATACACTACAATGAACAGATAATGTCTTTTACTTTTTTATAAATGTGAGACGAGAGAGAGAGGAAGAGAGGGAGAGGTGCAGCGTTTGAAAATAGAGTTCCAAGGGGGAAATGATGCTGTAAGGTAAATGGGTTATCCCGAACAGAAGGTCCTGTTCCTCTGAGCCTAGAAAAAAAAAAGAGGTTAAAATGACCACAGTTCCTGGTATATGAGTGAAAATAGGAGGAATTAAGAAAGGCTGAAAAGAAGACTCTACTGGTCAGGGTTCATATAGTAAAGGCAGGGTGGAGACATGGGGAGAAGTGATGACTGCTTGAAACAAGCTTAGCGGAGAATGGGGGAGGGACTGCTTGGATGGCTGAGGAGGCCACGATCAGGAAGTGCCCAAGCTTCCACACTATTGAATTATCTTCTGGTGAGGCATGGCAGCAATTTGAACATTGGTTTAATTTCCTCTCCCAACATTGTACAAAGACAAGGTCAACTACATTTTTAAAGAGTAGAAATCCATAACAGCAGATAGAAGGGAAATGATCCTATGTGATGGCAAAAGAAGTTGGTGAAGTTTTGGAAAGTAAAATTGTTTGAATGAGTGCAGGAAGACAGTAGGGGGCCACTGGTGAGAAAATGGAATGACAGTGAATGCAGGCACAAGGATGTAACACGCACCTGAGGCATCAGTATCAGGTGGGAACTTGTCAGAAACCCAAATGCTCTGACCCCAACGTAGACCTCCCATGGAAGGCTGGAGATTGGAGGCCAGCTCTGTGGCGCAGTGGGCTAAGCCTCTGCCTGCTGTGCCTGCACCCTATATGGGCTCTGGTTCTAGTCCCAGCTGCTCCTCTTCCAATCCAGCTCTCTGCTATGCCCTGGGAAACAATGGAAGATGACCCAAGTGCTTAGGCCCCTGCCACCGTGTGGGAGACCTGGAAGAAGCTCCTGCCTCCGGGCTTTGGATCAGCCCAGCTCCAGCTGTTTAGGGAGCGAACCATTCAGGGAGCAGACATTTAGGGAATGAACCAGTGGATGGAAGACCTCTCTCTCTGTCTCTCCTTCTCTCTGTCTATAGCTCTACCTCTCAAAGAAAAAAAAATACATCTCCAAAGATTAAAAAAAAAAAAAAAAACTTGGGATGGGGCGCAGGTGTCTGATATTTAATAATTCTTCAGGTGTTTTTTAAGTGTGAAAAACACTGCAACAGGTATGGGGTCAAAACCCAGAGTCTTAGGGATTGAAAGCACCTGGTATCTCTGAGAGCAGGAGCTCAAAACAAGGTTAAACTTCAAAAGAACTAGCTAACAGTCTGTCTGAAGAGCGCCCGTAAGGCCAGATTCCTTCTCTCAGTTCAAGCAGGCAGATAACCGTGCTGCTTTCCTACAGTTGATGAAGCACATGAACTTGAAGCAGATGGACTGGGACCAGAAGTGGCTCAGAGTAAGAATGAGTCAGCGTGCTACAAACAAAGAAATTACTGAAAAATCTGATTATTAAAAAGTGCTCTCCACTCCCACTTGGCTTCCAAAGTGGAAATAAAGATTCTAATTGAGTCCCCGCTCCCAAGCAGATGGGAAGTTCCTCTACAGGCCAAGCAGACTGAGAGGTACAGATCCAGACATGAAGGGGTAACATGCCAACCCAAGAAAAAACCGAGTCTCTTGCTGCCCGGTCACCATGCAGTGAGGCCACCAGCCTCCAAGTCCCGGCAGTGTGCTCCCTGTCAAGGTTTAGTGCCTCTCTTACACACGAAAAGTCAACCATCACAGGACATTTGAAGAGAGTATGTAATATAAGAGATGCAAAAATAGACCCAAAAAAAGGAACTCTAAGGAAAGAGACCATACAGGAAGCAGAAATAATTCCCAAAACTACAAGGAGTGTCCTTCAAAGGATAAGAAAAGATATTCTGTAGATGAAACAAGAATGAAAGGCTGAAAAAAAAAAAAACAGAGTATTCAGAAAATAAAAGCAAGTTCTTAGAAATTTTAGAAGAGTCTTTAGGATAAATTCAACTTGCAAGAAAATAATTAAAGTTGAGGTTTCTGAAAGAGCAGAACCAACCAAAAATGGGGCAAAGAGACCACATAGGAGAGAATTAACAAGGGAATTAGAAGATCAATCCACAACATTCAGTATTTGGATAATAAAGCTTAAGAAAGAAAAAAAAAGTGGAAATGAAGGGGAGAAAATTATAAAAAGAAATGATTTCCCAGCACTGAAAAACATAAATTTCTTGATTTAAGAGACAACAAAAGCACATTAACTGTAAAAGGACCACAAGGCATTGTTACGGAATTTGCGAGTGCTATTAATAATGAAAAGATCCTAAAACTTTCCAGAGATGGAGAAAAGGAATCTGTGTCCGGAGTCACGAAACCGGTCAGGCCCTGGCTTCCTCCACAGCAAGCCTGGACGCCAGCACGGAGCGGAAGGCATTCAACCTTCCAAGATGGCGGGCTTTCCTGCCTCCCTCTTTTGGTTAACAGGGAGGGAAGGATTCGCGGACATAATATCTCCAAGTATTTTCTCTCTCATACACTTGCTTTCCACAAGCTCCTGGAGCAGTCCCACCAGAATCTGGGAATAAACCAAGAAAGAGGAAGACAAGCGCCTCCAGGGGGCGCAGGAGCTGACGCAGGGCGAGGGCAAGGGAGTTGGAGTTGGACGATGTGAGGCAGTCTTCTGCTGTAGAAAGCGCTCCAGCAAGGCGTCTCCAGGCGAGAGAGTTCTCCATGGCAGCTTTGCTTCCAGCGCCACAATCCTAAGGGCCCTTGCATGGTTCCATTTCAGGTGTTTCCAGGAAATCGGGAAAGTTAAAGTCCACTATCGGATGAAGGTCGAGAGTACATCAAGTTCATTTCTGAAGACAGGGAGTCTGCAGGTGACTTACAGAGGAGACAGGATCTACCTGGGGAGACAACAAAGATCACAATAGCGTGTGTCACCCAGGGCTCCGAGGAAAAAGCCTTCCTGTATCTGTCCAGGCTGTGAGCTAGGACTACCAATCCTGCAAGAAGTGCCTCTCACTAGGACAAAGGTCAGGGAAGATTCACCGTACTAGATAATACAAAAAGAAACATGCAGGGGCCCGTATTGTGGCATAGCAAATAAAACCACCGCCTGTAATGCCACATCCCATATGAGGGCCAGTGCGAGTCCCAACTGCTTCACTTCCAACCCAGCTCCCTGCTCATGGCCTGGAAAAGCAGCGAAAGATGGTTCAAGTCCTTGGGCCCCTGCAACTGCGTGGGAGACCAGGAAGAAGCTCCTGGCTCCTGGCTTCAGCCTGGCATATCTCTGGCTGTTGTGGCCATTTGGGGAGCAAACCAGAAGATGGAAAATCTCTGTCTTTCTCTCTCTCTCTCTCTCTCTCTCTCTCTCTCATTCTGTCTTTCAAATAAATAAATTAACCTTTAGAAAAAAAGAAATATGCCATAACCCAAGTATCCACTGGTGTTTATTGATATTCTGCTAGATGTAATATATCCCCTTCAGGGGAAAAAAGGTGGATAAATAGAGAAATGCTTCAGTAAATATATATTTGGAATCTGCATTGAGACATAGAATAGGATATAAATTTATCTCCAATGTGAGAGCATTAGGAGTTGGGGCTTTCTGGGGGTGATAAAGAGGTGACATTCACAGGCCCAGCATAGCCTTGGCTTCTAAAGCCATAGACTCGGCCAACTGTAGATCAAAACCATTTGGGGAAAACAATGTAGCTGTACTGAGCAGTTCCAGAATTTTCTTGTCATTGTTCTTAAAACAACATTCAGATGATATTTACATTGTATTATTTATTATAAGTAATCTAGAGATGCCATAAAGCATATGAGGATATGCAAATACTATGTCATTTAATGTAAGGGAATCGAGGGTCTTTGGATTTTGATGTCAAAGAGGTATCCCAGAACCAGTCCTCCATGGATACAGAGGGATGACCGGAGATCAGGAACAAACTGACAACCCCATAGAGAGACGTGGGTTAGGAACTGGTCCAGCTTAGAAGAGAACTTAAAGTTAAACCCTCACAGGAAAAAAGCGACCATGGGAGCAGCACAGGAAAAATATAAACTGAAAGCTCAGTAAATGGACAGAGGGAAACAAATGAGAAAAGAGAGCCAAATTAAAGAGAAAGAAAGAGTTGAGGGATTACAGAAAAAATGGCAGATATGAAAGATACACAAAGGAAAGCCTAGGTAAATAAATATGTGGAATCTCCACATTTAAACGTAGAAAAGGATAAAAATTAAAGAAATACTTCAGAAACTCCTTCCAAAAATAAAAATATATTTAATTTAAAATTGAGAGGACACACAATGTTCCAGAAATAAGTAACATACTGTAATAAAGCTACTGAACTTCAAAGACAAAGAATTCTTTGGGGAGTCCTACAGAAGTGCTAAGTCACTTACAAAGGGAAAAAATAAGAATGACCTCAAATTTCCCCAGAGTAAACTCTAAACCAGAAGATAATAGAGCAATGTTTATGAAATCCTCAAGAAAACAAATTGTAACCAAAGAATAGTTTACTTAAAATATCATTCAAGTATAAATGCAAAAAAGCACATTTTGAATGTCAGATGAACACTTCTTGTAAAAATACTAAACAATGAACTTCAATCAACCAGGAGAGAAGTGAAAAAACAACAACAGGATTAGCATTGAGATTGAATCTACTCTACTGTAGAACAAAGATTAAAGCAAAGGCAGGGTTATAGTACCAGAGCAAAATATAACTACCTGGCATAATAACTGCATACCAATGCACACTAATCCTGCTCATCTTCATACAAAGGGGTTAGAACAGATCACTGGAGGCTGACAGATCAAGTAAAAATAATTAAAATCTACTTAGTAATGCAAAAGTGAATGCTAAGAAAAATAGCAACTAGAATTGAAAGGAAGAGTGGAGATTAAAGATTTTATTCTGTTACAGTTTTAATAGCAATTTTAGATCAAATATAACTACTTTCCTTTTGCTTGCTTATTAGAATAAACACACAATAATAACAAACATTACAAAACACATTTCATGGAAGACATGATGAAAAAATATAACAAAATAATGTGACAGAACTAAACCAAACTTAGCATTTACAGCAGAGTTCTGGCAAACCCTTGGCCTCAGGACTCAGAGCCAGGGGTGGGGTGCAAAACAAAATCCCTTGACTTGTCACTTGGCCGATTTCTATGGTGCACTTCCTCTCACCATGGCCCATTTCAAGCCATGCATCTGATATCACTGTGGAGTTGGAATGCATGTGTAACTTTGGCTGGCAGGACCCAGCTCCTGTACACCACTGCTGGCAGCAGTGCACTGAATTCAACCAAGGAAACTTTTGTATTGGCTTTCAAAAAAACCAGCTGAGTGCTGTATACAGGAAACTCTCTTAAAGGGTTGAAAACTTTGAAAGTGAAATGTTGGCAAATGAGGGGGAAAGAGAGATGAGGCATCATTCCCTTGTAACAGACAAGATGAATTTCAGGAAAATAATATAAAATAAAATATCTCAAGTAGTGCTTCGTAGTGATAAAATACACAAATAATAATAAAAATTATACATCTATATACACAAAGAAACATATATCAATATCCATAAACAAAAATTGCAGGTGCTATGAGAAGAAAGATATTTAAAACATATTAGTAAAAATATTTCATCACACTGAATTCTACAAAACATTCAAAGAGGAAGTAACTCCAATACTTTTCAAATTATTTCAAAATACTAAATAGTATGGAACGCTCCCAAACTCTTTTTATGTGGCTAGCATCACTCTGATACCAAAACCAAAGACACAACATTAGAAGAAAGCTACAGACCTATATCCTTAATGAATACAGAAAAATGCTAGCAAATTGAATCCAAAACCACATCCAAAAAGATCATACATCACAACCAAGTGGGATTTATCTCAGAAACGCAAGAGTGTTTCAACATCGCAAATCAATAAATGTCATAAACCACATCAGTAGATGCTGAGAAAGCTTTTGATAAGATTCAGAAGAAAAAAAACCCTCCTTAAAGTAGGTATAGAAGGAACGTATCTCAAAAATATAAAGGCTATCTGTGACGCACTAACAGCCACTATCATACTGAATGCAGAAAAGCTGAAAGCATTTCCCCTCAGATCTGGAACAAGACAAGGCTGTCCACTTTCACCACTCTTATTCAATACAGTTCTGGAAGTTTTAGCAAGAGCAATTAGGGAGGAGAAAGAAATCAAGGGCATCAAAATTGGAAAAGAGGAAGTCAAATTATCCATGTTTTCAGATGACATGATGCTGTCCGGGGAAAAACCTGAATATTCCCAGTGGAGTGTTAGAATTGATAAACCAGTTCAGTAAAGTTGCAGATTACAAAATAAACATACAAAAAAAAAGTCGCTTTCTTGTATGCTAATGATATACTCATTGAAAGGAAAATCAAGAAAAGAAAACTCATTCACAATAGCCACAAAACAAATCAAATATTTAGTAATAAATTCAGCTAAAAAACTGAAAAATCTGAATAATGAAAATTATCAGGAGCCGGCGCTATGGCACAGCGGGTTAAAGCCCTGGCCTGCAGTGCCAGCATCCCATATGGGTGCCGGTTCTAGTCCTGGTTGTTCCTCTTCCAATCCAGCTCTCTGCTATGGCCTGGGGAAGCAGTAGAAGATGGCCCAAGTCCTTGGGCCCCTACACCCACATGGGAGACCTGAAGGAAGCTCCTGGCTCCTGGCTTCAGATCAGCACAGCTCTGGCCGTCGTGGCCATCTGGGGAGTGAACCAGAGGATGGAAGACCTCTTGCTCTGTCTCTACCTCTCTCTGTAACTCTTTCAAATAAATAAAATAAATCTTTCAAAAAAAGAAAATTATCAAACATTGATGAAGGAAATCATCAAGGACACAAAAAATGGAAAGATATTCCTTGTTCATAGATTGGAAGAATAAATATCACTAAAATGTCTATATTTCCTAAAGCAATCCACAGATTCAAGACCTGAGACTATGAAATTGCTGGAAGAAAATGTTGGGGAAATACCCCAAGACATTGGCATAGGGAATGGCTTCGTGGACAAGACCCCCAAAGCACAAGCAACAAAAGCAAAACTAAACAAATGGGACTATATCAGACTTAGAAGCTTCTGCACAGCAAAGGAAATGATCAGCAGAGTGAAGAAACATCCAACAGAATGGGAAAAATATATTTGCAAACTACCTACCCAGCAAAGGGTTAATATCTAGAAAATATCAGCCACTTAAGAAACTCAACAGCAAGAAAGAATCAATCCAGTTAAGAATGGGCAGGAGATGGTGCTGTGGCACAGTGGGTTAATCCTCCAGAGATATGCAAACTCTATCTAGTCCTGGCTGCTCCTCCTCCAATTCGGCTCCCTGCTATGGGCTGGGAAGGCAGTGCAAGACGGCCCAAGTCCTTGGGCTCCTGCATCCACGTGGGAGACCCGGAAGAAGCTCCTGGCTCCTGGCTTAGGATTGGTGCAGCTCTGCCATTGCAGCCAGTTGGGGAGTGAACCAGCGGATGGAAGACCTCTCTCTCTCTTTCTCTCTCTCTCTCTCTCTCTCTCTCTCTCTGCCTCTCCTCTCTCTGTGTAACTCTGACTTTCAAATAAATAAATAAATCTTTTAAAAAAAAGACTAAGGGGAATCCCCTTGAATTACATTTTAAACATCTTACAGTAATAACAAAAAAGAATTTGAATGTCTTAATCAGTACATGGAAATCAGATGAATCTCCGAAGAAAAACACATGCAATTCTTTGTTTCAATCAGTAAACTAAAAACTAGAGATGTGAAATTGAAGTATGTTTCAGGTGCACTTGAAAAGTTAAAGCCCCCTTTAAACTGCTAAAACATGAGATGAATTTCATTAAAAGAAAGAGAATGATGATTTATCAACAGATTATGTACACTAGCTTCATTGATCAGGCCTTTGTATGTCCTCCTTTGTATCAGTTAAATAAGAATAGGCTTAAAGACAGAATTAAAAGCGTACTGGTTTTATTTGAGTATAGCTTTTACATTTTTGATGATTAAAGATCAGGTGATTAACCCATTTGTGATTCCCTAGAACAACATAAATCGATATTGCAGGATAATGTAGGATAGTTGATATTGCAGGATAATGTAGAATAGGCGAGACGCCTGTTCTGCCATTGCCACTGAAGCACTGTGGGAGAACAACTCACCAGGATTTAATAGGTATAATTCAGAAAAGCTTTAGATCTAATTCCAACTTTCTTATACACTTGTCAGAAAGAAGACACACTTCCTCAATGGCATTTCCAACTCCCTATTTGTTTGAAACCACTTCAAGCTACCACTGCAACTGAATCCCAGTGCATGGGGGTGGGGTCTCCTGTAAGGTCCCGGGTCCTCAAGGCGAGTCGGGAACCTCCATGCCCTGGACACATCGGCAGCTCCTTGGTATATTCAAGCACCGCGGGTGCCAGCCTCATGGGGCCCAAGCTGTGCGGCCCCATGAGGGGCAGGAACGCTCTGTGCTCCTCCGTGCGCTGCTGCTGAGATCCGGAAGCTCTCAAATTTGAAGCTCTCAAATTTTAAACAAGTGGCTGTGCATGCTCGCTTTGCGCTGGGCCTGGTCCTGACTCTCATCTTTTCTCAAAGGCTTGCTTTGCAGACAAGTAAGTATGTGAATCAGTACTTAAAGGGGGTTCTCCCCACGTCTTACCAGCCACTAAGACATCAGGAGACAGAGGAGGGGTCTTTCCATTAACTAGGCTGAGAGTCCTTGGAATCCGAGAGCTGAGATGCAGGGCCCGCCTCCCACCCCTTCGCACTGGACACATCATAGGGTCCTTGAAGATGCACAGAATGTGAAACAGCTACCCCCCTGGGGCAATGGTGTTTGGCCCTTGTCTCAGGTTAGAGTCTGGTGACGAATCAGCTGATGATGTGTGAGACAGGCACCCTGGAAAGATGCGCTGAGGATGCGGATGCGCGTGGTGGCCATACTGTTGGTTCTGATATGGGAGATGTTCCAAGGGAGGGCACTTGCGGGGTTCTAACATTGAGCTGTCCCACCCTCAGCAAACCACACGAGCTCTTGCAATGAGCCGTCTGAAATAAGGTGTGCCATACATGTAAATGCACATCACATTTCAATGTCTTAGTTTTAAAGCACTTCATTCATCTTTACATTAATTACATGTTGAAATGATGTTTTGTATGTGACTACTAGAGAATTTTCTACTATATATTAAATGGGTCCCCTATTTCATTTGGAAAGTACTACTTTGAAGGGTTTGGAGTATTGGAAATGGCTTACCTAAAATGTTCAGACAAAAACTGCCTCTCCTTTCAAACAAGTGACACTGCCCCTGCTCCCCAAGAAAATATTACTCCCTACCCTGTTCATATCCCGTTCAAACCAGACAACCTTACTAAACCAGCTCAACTCAGACTAAAGGTGTTGGCAGTAAAAGAAATTGCACCCTAACCACAGGCAGTCTGGGAAGGCGGAATTAGTCATTACTTTGACAGGACAGAAGAATTTAATCTTCTGCCAGCTGCTACACCGGAACCGAGGCAGCTGCTGGCAGGGCTAGTTCCACTGCATTGGCTGGTTGCTCAATTTTGAAGAAGTGCACAGTAGAGAAACTGCAGAGAGGGGTAAAAGTAGTAGCAGAGGGCTCTCACCCACCAACTTTCATTTCCAGGTATTATATGGTTACAAATTATGATGCTATGGCATCTTTGGCCACCTTCAAAAGTAATTGACCCTAATGAAGAAATTGCCTGCTACTCTAGTATGAAATAGAGCTGGGGACAGAAAATGATCTGTAAATTTAGGCTCTCAACTTGAGCAGTCTCCTTTAGTTATGTAATAGACAGTGGAGGGACTCCCATTTAGTGTATTGAATGGCTCTTAAAAGCAGTATGGCAAGAGAACAGTATAGCTTTAAATCATTGTGTGTTGAATGCTGGTCCTAATTTAATCTTCCTAAAACTTTTGTTCTCTGGAAAGTAATCTCAAATGTATGTGCTCAAGAGGGTTTAAATCCAAGTTTATTATACTGTGAGGTTCTCCATGCAAAACTATTACTAGTGGGGCTGGTGCTGTGGCAGAACAGGTAAAGCTGTCGCCTTCAGTGCCAACATCCCATTTGGGGGTCAGCTTGAGTTCTGGCTGCTCCACTTCTGATCTAGCTCCCTGCAAATGTGGCTGGGAAAGCAGCCAAAGATAGTCCAAGCCCTTTGGCTCCTGCACCCATGTGAGAAATCTGGAAGAATCTCCAGGATCCTGACATGGTATGGGCTCAGCTGTGGTCATTGTGACCATCTGGGGACTGACCAGAGGATAGAAGACTTTCTCTCTCTCTCTTTCTCTCTCTCTCTCTCTGCCTCTGTCTTTCAAGTAAATAGATAAGTCTTTGAAAAAGAAAAACTATTACTAGAGGGTTGCTTTGAAAAATGCCCATGGAAGTGATCACCGGCAAAAGGAAGACCTTTCTCTCTCTCTCTCCCTCTCTCTCTCTCTCACTGTCCACTCTGCCTGAAAAAAAAAAAAAAAAAAAAAGGAAGTGATCAGTCTCCAAATCTGTAGTAGCCACCAGAGCTGTCATTCTCCCAACTTTGAGGTGGCTTCCGTGGCATGGCTGCAGCTTGCTGTGGTATCCCCACATTTTCTTAGTGTTTCCAACTTAGCCTCTGTATTCCCATGGAAGAATCTGGCTTCATATGTGAGCTACCTCACCCAGGAGTTTGCTTTGCCTCCTCACTGCTAACCTGTTCTGTGATGCAGCTCAGTCTCAGCTTTGCTGATGCATTGCTTCCCTTATGTGCTACACTACTGGACCAAAGCCCAGAACTTGGATCTCTGTTCCCTCGGACATGCACAGGTGAAATGAAACCATCTCATCCATGTGGGAGGAGCTACCATCACATGGACACTTAATTTCCTAAGAAAGTAAGAAAGCTTTAGGCAGAAAAGCCTGGACAAGTGGAAATTGGAGAACTTCTACCATCAGGTCAAGTTACTGACTTTCTGAGGCTCTCCTTTCCCCCACCTTGCAGAGGCCAAACTTCAGTGCCAAAATTGTCAGCTTTCTGAGACAGGATTGAGGTGTCTGCATCAAATAATGTGAAATAATTGGGAAACCCTGGAAACATGAGATGGGAGAGGTAGGGGGAAAATGGAGACTGGTGCCATGGAAGACGTAACTTGAAATTCTGAGCTTCCTGCAATTTCTAGAAAGTTGAAATCAAGTAGTCTTCCTGGCATCAAATAAAGCAGAGATGTGCACCCAGAAATGCTAGCTTGCATGTCAGGAGCCTCGGGTGGTCACTGATGTCAAAAATAAGAGTGTTAATTGTTAACTCAACAACAGGAGTCACTGTGCACTTACTCCCCATGTTGGACCTCTGTCCTTAATGAGGTGTACTATGAGAATTAACGATAAAACCTGTCTTCAAACAATACTTTATACTTTGTGTGTCTGTGTGGGTGCAAACAGTTGAAATCTCTACTTAGTATAGTGTTGGTCTTCTGTATATAAAGATAATTAAAAATGAATCAATGAAAAATGGAATGGGAGAGGGAGTGGGAGGTGGGATGGGAGTTGGGGTGGGAGGGCAGGAATAGGGGGAAGAAACACTATATTCCCAAAAGCTGTACATATGAAATTAGTACTCATTAAATAAAAACCTTAAAAATGTTTTAGAAATTAAAAAAAAAAAAAGAAAAAGAAATGCTGGCTTGGTCTTGTTCTGATCTCTGGCTTTTGGAAGTGAAGGTATCTGGGCCTGTAGTTTTCTTTGTTAGAAGAGGTTTTTTTTTTTTTAAATTTCATTTATTTCTTTGAGAGGTAGAGTTACAGAGGGAGAGAGAGGCAGAGAGAAAATCTTCCATATGCTGGTTCATTCCCCAGATGGCCTCAATGGCTGGAGCTGGGCCAATCCGAAGCTAGGAGCCAGGAGCTTTTTCTGGGTCTCTCATGAGGGCATGTGGGTATAGGGACCCAAGGCACTGGGCTATCTTCCACTACTTTCCCAGGCCATAGCAGAGGGCTGGATTGGAAATGGAACACCAGGACATGAACTAGCACCCATATGGGATGCCGGAGCCACAGGTTGAGGCTTAGCCTACTATGCCACAGTGCTGGCCCCATTAGAAGGTTTTTAACTATGAATTCAATATCTCTAGTAGACATGCAACCATTCATGTTTTGTACTTAAATAAGCTTTGATAGTTTGTGTCATCAAGGGATTTTTGCCCATTTCACCTAACTTGTTGGCCTTTTGGGAATGCAGTTGTTTGTGATAGCATCCTATCAGTTTCATGTATCAGGACTTGGAGTGCTGTCCCCCTTTCATTCTAGATGTTGATCATTTGTGTCTTCTCTTTTTTATCAGTCAACCTGGAGCACCCTGAGCACTGCTGACATTCTGCAATGGATACTCTTCTGTGGTATGGCACTTCACTGTGACTTGTAGCATAATTAGCAGTGTCCCTGGCACTTCTGCCTGCTGGACACTAGTAGCACAGTACTCCAGACCCTACCCCCACCCCCACTGTAACAACAGCAAAAATATGTCTCTAGACATTGCCAAATGGCTCATGAGAGGCAACCTTGCCCCTGGTTGAGAATTCCTGCTTTTGACTGCTTTATCTCTATTGTCTTCTTTTTCTAATGTTTCCATTTGATGTATAATTTTTTCTCTGCTGTAATTCCCCATTTGTTCATTCGTGTTGTCCATTTTTCCCACTAAAATTTTCAATGTATTTTATTAGTTTATTAATCACAACTTTTCTTAAATTTTCTCTGTTGTGGTCCTAACATCTTGGATATCTCTAAGTCTGGTTCTATTGATTAGAACACAGAGTTGTATTTTCCTTTTTTATGCACCTCACAATATTTTGTCAAATGTCAGACATCTTATGAATAACAGTAGATATTAATATAATCTATGATCCAAACTATGCATGCTTCCTCTGATAGGCAGTAATGCCAGGTGTTAAATCAGTCTACTCAATCATTAAGCTGGGTTTGGGCTTTATTGTTCTACCTTCAGTACAACACCAGTTTTAATTTCCTCTTAGGGTAGTGTGCTAAAGGGATTTTCTCAATTCCCCTATTTCTCAGTTTTAGCCTTCCCCTTGAGCTTGTACCACAACGGGGCTCCAGGCTTTTGGCTTTCCAATTGCTTATTACACGGCAGAAGTCAGAAGACTCCTGCTCGCTCGTTCTCACTCTAAGCAAGCTTTGTATACCAAGTTCTCAACAGTCTTGGATGCCATCCTTCCCATGACAGACAACTCTCGTGTCTTGTTGCTCTCCCGCCCGCGGAGGAACGACACCGAACGCTGTTTGCTTCCCCTTCAGTAGGGCTTTATTAATAGAAAATGTTACAGGGTAGAAAGATAGAAAAGAGAAAAAAAGAAGAGTGCTCTATGCTGTATTCTCTTCCATATATAGTCCTTTTCCACCTATCAGAATTGTCCCTCAGTTCATGCAGCAATCAGACCAATCAGGTTTGAGTCCACGCGGTGTGCACGCAGTTCTCCTCCAATCGATGATAAGGTCAGCTCCCAGTCATTCGGCATTTGCAACACTCCATTCTCAGTTCCGCATTTTTCCACTTCTTCTCAGCACCATCTTGTGAGAGAGGGGCCCTGTCTCCCACAGTTCCCCCTTTTTTGTTTTTTATTAGTGGCCTGGATACGTGCCTGTCCTGGGTGCCCCGGGGCGCATACTCTGCTTACCCGTCATCAAGGATACAGGAAGCATGTCCTGTCCTCTGTCTTAGGTCACTAGAGTTGCCCGCAGGTGCTTACCCATCTTTGACTACCGCTCCAGCATGCTAAGCCACACTTCGGGGTTGCCTCTTGGCTGGTGCATGGCGATCATTGCTTGTTTCAAAATGACTTCCGCCTGTCACTGCCGTTGGGAGAGCCTTGAAAGCACGCGTCCAAGAAAACCACCGCCAAGGACCACTGCAGTTCAGCTACTGCAGCCATACCTGCGGCTGTGGCGGCTGCTACCGCGGTAACTAACGCTGCGGTTATTCCAAAATCCCGGCGAGATCTTATCAATACTGCAAAATCCCTTTCCTCAACCGTCGCGGGCACAGGAATCCATGTGATAGGTCCATACAGCCTCTAGCACTGTTGCACATAATCCATGGATCCCAAGGGTTGGCGGAAATTGACTGCTGGGGATTCGCATAGGTCCAATTGTATCTGCCAAAAGACTCATCCTGATAAGTGAATTTGGAAGAAACCCAAAATCCCACACCGACCTGTGTTGTGGTGAATGTGGCTTGACAAGTGGTAAACTTTGGTGGCCAAGTCACCTTGTTTCCACACTCAGATAAAATAGTACACATTGTATAGCTGCTGTTACCGCATTCCTGCTTTGGGCATATCTGAGGGACAGATCCAGAGCTAAACCCCACAACCCTCCCGGCATAATTCTTCCCCTGAAAATATCCCACTGTTTGATTGCCCAAACAAATGCATGGCCTTGTTTCATTGTCCATGTTATTCCAGTCTTCTCGACTCATAATCCTAAAGCATAGGGATCCCGGCAAAGATATAGTTAAATTTAACTGCTGAGTTCCATTTCTTGCTGGCACTGTTGGCAAATTATATTTAGATAAAGTACTATTACCTGCAAACACATGGGGAGATAAGGAGAGGAACTGGTTATTGACAATGGCAGGGGCAGTGCTCTTAACAGGCCCCAGAACTCGGCTCCTTCCACTCCATAATTATTGTGCAAGCTGATGCTTAGACTGTGCAAAAACAACGTCCACATCATCGACTTGCTGCTCTTCCTCCAACTGTCCTTCATCCTTATCTTCTTTCGGTGGTTGATTCACCAACTTAGTCCTTCTCTCTGGGGTCCAAATTGGCTGGGATGCACCCTGTGGAAAAAAACATACTGCGCCTCGTACCCTTCTGATGAAAGGAAACGGGCCTTTCCATTTATTATCTTGCAGATCTTTCCACAGAATCCATTGTACTGACTCCTCACTGGCTATGTGGGTATGCATCTCAGCAGGTGTTTTGCCATTTTGTTTTTTATTTAAAAAGTTAATGGTATAAAGGGCCAAGGCTAATGCATCCTTATTGGATACAGCTAGCTCCCCTACTCCCCCTTTTTGTTTATTAATTAAATTTTTTAAATACAAATGGGTTCGCTCCACAATGGCTTGACCTTGGGGGTTATAAGGAATGCTGGTAATATGCATAACACCAAATTCCTTCAAAAACATAGCAAAGCGTGCTGACCTGCAAGCCAGCCCATTATCTGTTTTGATAATCTGAGGAATCCCCCAGGCTGCAAGGGATTGTAAACAATGCTGAATAACTTGTTGTGTTCCTTCATTATTCAGGGCTGTGGCCATAACCACGCCTGAATACGTGTCCATTGTCACATGAACACAACTTTGCCGTCCAAAAGAAGGAATATGAGTAACATCCATTTGCCAAATATGACACGGCTTAAGGCCGCAGGGGTTGGCGCCTGCCGGAATTTTGGGGGCTATGGAAATCACGCACCTTTCACAAGACTTTATAATATCCTCGGCTTGCTTACGGGAAATATTATACTTCACACTTAAAGTGGTGCTATTCACATGCCATTTAAAATTATACTCTCTGGCTTGATCAACAGTGGTGCAGGCAAGCAAAAAGCGCGAGTAATGATCAGCTAGCATATTGCCCCGGCTGAGTGGTCCAGGTAGATTCGAATGTGCTCTTATATACCCTATAAATATAGGATGATGTCTCTGTATTAACAATTCTTGAATTTCCTTTAAATAGGCATATATCGTGGACAATCTGGAAATACTGCAAGCCTTATCCAACAATTTCACCACATTAACCACATAAGCACTATCCGATAACACATTCAATGGACCATTCTCTTTACGTAAAACAACTGCAATAATGGCTAACTCTGCTTGCTGGGGAGAGGGGGATGCAGCCAACACAAAGTACCGCTGATTACCAATTACAGCGGCTCCAGTTCCTCCCTTGGCTCCATCTGTAAATACGGTAGGGGCTCCTTCAATTGGCTCTTTGTGCACTTTTTGCACCCTTGTCACTAAAACGTGTACAAAAGGTGACGAAAGGATGGTATGGATAGTGATTGTCTATTTCTACCTGCAGCACAAGGGCCATGTATGCCCATTGCCAGCATTCTCTTATAAGAGCTTCCATTGCATCTCTATTAAAGGGCACTACACACCGTGTTGGAACCTTTCCCGCAATTTCAGTGGTCCTTTTTATTGTTGTTAATATTAAATCTGCCACTGCAGAGCCCTGGGTATACAAAACGCGAGGCGCGTGCGAATGCAGATAAACAAACAATAAAGGGCCTCCCTGCCAAATTACTGCAAAGGGGTAAATTTGTTCAACAAAAATCAGCACCTCCAAGGGTTTTGCTAAATCGCACCTCTCCATCTGAGTGGCCTTAAGCCGTGCTTCCACCTTCTGTAATACTAGCCGAGCCTCTGCTGTTAGCACGCGTGGTGAGGTAAGTTGGGGGTCTCCCTCTAATATCTTAAATAAAGGCATCATCTCTTCAGTAGTTAGCTTGCAATAGGGTCTTATCCAATTCAAATTACCGCACAGTTTTTGAAAATCGTTTAAGGTCTTCAATCCTTCCGTAGCTATTGTAAATTCTAGGGGTGCTACCTTCTCCGCATCAATCTAAGCCCCAAATAGCGCACTACAGTATCTCTTTGTACCTTTTCAGGAGCTATTTGTAATCCTGCATCTTCTAAACATGTCACCATCAGCTTGTATGCCTCATTTAATTGACTCTCACTAGGTGCTGATATTAGTAAGTCATCCATGTAATGAAAAATCTTAACTCTTGAGCACTGTTGACGTACAGGTTCAATAGTCTGAGATACATATAGTTGACATATGGTAGGACTATTGACCATGCCTTGGGGGAGTACTGTCCACTGATATCTTTTATCTGGACCCTGGTGGTTTATGGCGGGTACAGTAAAGGCAAACCTCTGAGTATCCCGCTCTTGCAGCGGTATGCTGAAAAAACAGTCTTTGAGATCAAGCACCATTAAAGGCCAATCTTTTGGAATCCTGGTTGGTACTGGTAATCCTGGTTGCAAAGCCCCCATGTGTTGCATCTGGTTATTAATGGCTCTTAAATCATGTAATAGGCGATACTTTCCTGACTTTTTCTTTATTACAAATATTGGCGTATTCCATGGGGAGGTTGATGGTTGCAGATGACCAGCCTCTAATTGTTGCTGTACTATTTCATGTATGGCAGCCAGCTTTTCCTCGGTAAGGGGCCACTGCGGTATCCACACTGGCTTATCATTTAACCAAGTCAGCGGTAGCGGCTGCTTCGCAGTGACCCCTATGAAAAACCCAGGCCCTGTCTTCCAGGATTGCCCCTAGCCTGCAAGGGCTCCTTCCTGCCCTCTCCTCTGGGTCCCAATCCTCCTCCGTGATATCCCATTTGGCTCATAGTCTTCCATCCCGGAGAGGGCTCCAATTGGCCTTCATTGGTTAAAAATATCCCTAGTTGTTCTAAAACATCTCTTCCCCATAAGGTAATAGGAACCGCACAAACATAAGGTTGTACCTTACCCTTATTACCTTCCTGATCTTCCCAGGAAAGCAACTGAGCACTTTTCCTCCCCATACTGCTGTGGTAAAAAAGGACCTTTATTTAATGGTAGCGACTTCGGCAACGCTAGGGGGCGATATCGCGGGGGTGGATCGTCCTGCAACGTTAAATTCGCCAGCCTTGTCAGCCTGGGATAAAGACTTGACGTCTCCTTCCGGGGCCGCTCATCCTCTGATTCTTCCTCTGTCCCATCCTGACTCACACTTAATTCTTCCTTCTTTTCCTCGCCGTCCCTCCTACTGTCACGACTGTTGTCTGACTGCCTCGCCATGATTCCTCCTGTACTTTCTCCAACAGCTCACTTCCCTCATCGAGCAGCGCGCCTACTCTTTCTGTGGGGTCACGCATCGCCTGGTCAACCAGCTGCCATAGCCTCATTACCTCAGCCGACTCCCCGGCGCTTCGCAGCTGTCGCTCTACACGTTTCCACTGCTCTGGTTCTAGTTCACCGTTCTCCACAAACCAGGGAGACAGCACAGACAGTGGCTGCCTTTACTGGGGTGCCTGCTGATTTTAACAATCGGCTTAGGAGCAGTCGTAACTTTGTGGTGTGTTCCCCATCTTGTCTCATGGTGTGGTTAATATTTCCTGCACAATCTACCTGGGCGTCCCTAGTAATTCTTCCTGAGTCTCGCTCAGTGTTCTTCCTAGGCTTTTCCTAGTTCATGATCAGTAATTCTTCCTGAGCCTCTGTCGCTCCCCGTCTTCGTGGAGGAGCAACACAGGACCCTGCGCTGTTCTTTCGTCTGCTCGGCCCTCCCCGGGTTTGCTGCTGGTTCTTCCCGGGTTGGCTACTATCCCTTCCACCTCCGTGGAAGGGCAGTTCCCCCTAGCCACATTCCCCACTTCCGCAGGGGAGCGGCACACCGCCGGCCGGCTCTCTGGGGGGCTGCACGGGTTCCCTTAGATGTTCCCCATAGATGTTCCCGGTGCATGCCATCTCTCTCCTCCTTTATAGTCCTTCTCCGCCAATCCCAACTCGGCTGCCCACACGCCGAGTACGCTGCTCTCCTCCAATCAGGAGCAAGTCCTACAGTCTATCAGTTGAACTGGAGGCAGCTGTGCGGAAGCTGTTTACTTCTCTCCCAACGCCACATTGTGGGAGAGCAGATGCATAGAATAAGTCTTAATTCGAGTAACTTAGTCTAGTCCGGATTGCTCCCCACAGATCCCCCTTTCTTTTTATTTTTTGGCGTTGATACGCGCCTGTCTTCGGTGTCCCACGGCACACACTCTGCTCTACTTGCTAGCGTTGCCACAGGCTCTTACAAGTCCTATCAATCAGGAAAACCGAATCCGGGTCCTCTCTTCGCCATTGTGAGGAGGTTTTTAGGCGCTGATGCGTGCCTGTGTTCGGTGCCCTGCAGCGCATGCTCTACTCTGCTAGAACTGCCTGCAGGTGTTTACAAAACCTATCAGGCAAACCGAATCCAAGCCTTCTCATTGCCTTATTGTGGGGGAGACTTATTAGTGTTGGTTCGTGCCTATCTTCGGTGACCTGCAGCTCATACTCTGGTCGAGCTTTGCTGGCGCTTACCGCCTTAAATCAGGCAGACCGAATCCAAGCCTCCTAATTGTTGCATTGTGGGGAAGCTTTACTGATGTTAATTCGTGCTTGTCTTCGATGACCTGCGGCTAGCCGCCCAGGTGCTCATCGCCTCACTAATCAGGCAGACCGAATCCAAGCCTTCTAATTGGCATGTTGAGGGGAGGCCTTATTTTTCTCTATTTCTCTATCTCCGGGCATTCCTATTTCTCCCATTTTACTTCTATCTTCCAGCATTCCTATTTTTCTTTTACTTCACTTCCAAACTTCTGTTTCTCTTATCCCCGCAGCTTCCCGGCACCTCGCCGCTTCAGCCCGTGCGCCTCTCTCATCTGCGCAGCTTCCCGGCTTTGCGCAGCTCGGCTTTGCGCGCTCCGCGGTCTCCACGCTTAACCCTTTCGCGTCTGAACCACGGCCTACGCCAGCGTTCCCTATCTATTCACGCCCCGTGCTCTCTCTGCACGCGGCGGCTTCCGCAAGTAACACAGCGTAGCTTGCGTCTCCACCACTAGGATTCAATCTAAGTTCCCCGGGCTAGCCTGGCGAATTCAACCCAGCGTACGTCTCCGCCCCACGGTTTGGCTTCCCGTCCTTTGCTCCCCGGGCTAATCAGACGGATCCCAATCTGGCTTACGTCTCAGCTTCTGGTTTTAACTTTTCGCCCCCTATTCCCGGGCTAACTTGAGAATCCCAAAGTGGCTTTCGTTTCCGCCTTGGCCTGCCCCCCGCGGCTTCAATTTCCCTAACATTTTTCTCTACCCGGTATGTTTCCCCAAGCTTTCCTCCAACGATATTCCTCCCTCATTTCTCCTGGCCTCTCCCCACAGTCCACGTCCGAATCTGTTTGTTCTAGCTTTCACTTTCGCTTTCGACCTTAGAGATTTCTCCCAGCTTCCCCCCGTAGTCCGTATCCGAGTCTATGCCTAGGCTTTCAATAGCTTCTTCCGGCACCCTTTTCGTCCGGCTTTTCCCTAGGCTGTTTGCTAGTCTCTCTCTCCGGTAATTTCCCTAGGCTGTTTGCTAGTTTCTCTCTCCGATATTTTCCCAGTTCTTCCCGTTTCTTCCCTCCTAAGTTTCCTATCCATCCTAGGTTTCCTATCCAAGTCAGGTTTCCTATCCGAGTCACGGCACCATTATGTCGCTCCCCGTCTTCGTGGAGGAGCAACACAGGACCCTGCGCTGTTCTTTCGTCTGCTCGGCCCTCCCCGGGTTTGCTGCTGGTTCTTCCCGGGTTGGCTACTATCCCTTCCACCTCCGTGGAAGGGCAGTTCCCCCTAGCCACATTCCCCACTTCCGCAGGGGAGCGGCACACCGCCGGCCGGCTCTCTGGGGGGCTGCACGGGTTCCCTTAGATGTTCCCCATAGATGTTCCCGGTGCATGCCATCTCTCTCCTCCTTTATAGTCCTTCTCCGCCAATCCCAACTCGGCTGCCCACACGCCGAGTACGCTGCTCTCCTCCAATCAGGAGCAAGTCCTACAGTCTATCAGTTGAACTGGAGGCAGCTGTGCGGAAGCTGTTTACTTCTCTCCCAACGCCACATTGTGGGAGAGCAGATGCATAGAATAAGTCTTAATTCGAGTAACTTAGTCTAGTCCGGATTGCTCCCCACAAGCCTCCCCCAGCTCCCTTCCTAGGTTTTCCCTAGTTCAAAATCTTCTTTTCCCGGGTACTTACCCGCTCTCCAGCAGTTCGGCGTATCCGAGTCACGGCACCAGCTGTCGCTCTCCTGCCCGCGGAGGAACGACACCGAACACTGTTTGCTTCCCCTTCAGTAGGGCTTTATTAATAGAAAATGTGACAGGGTAGAAAGATAGAAAAGAGGAAGAAAAAAAAAAGAGCGCTCTATGCTGTATTCTTTTCCATATATATTCCTTTTCCACCCATCAGAATTGTCCCTCAGTTCATGCAGCAATCAGACCAATCAGGTTTGAGTCCACGCGGTGTGCACACAGTTCTCCTCCAATCGATGATAAGGTCAGCTCCCAGTCATTTGGCATTTGCAACACTCCATTCTCAGTTCCGCATTTTTCCACTTCTTCTCAGTGCCATCTTGTGAGAGATGGACCCTGTCTCCCACAGTGCCTTTGTTGGGTCTTGAGAAGGTGAGAGTCTCCTGACCATTTTCCAGTACAGGTGATCTCTGATTGCATTGGCATGAGATCCTAGGTCTGAGACTGTCCGCTGCCCCTCATTACCCAGAGGTGGAAGCTGTTTGCTCTCCCTATTGCCACCTTATTCAATTTGAAAATCTTTGACCTATGTCCTGGGAGCCACAGAGTTCACTGTCCCTTCCCCGCTAGGAAGCTATTATTGATAGGCAAGGCAAGGTCCAGGGAACTTTTGCCTTTCCCACGGTAGGTGCTTACTCCCTTCCAACAGACCCTCACCAGCAAGAGAGGCTGTCTCTAGAGTTCTGCCTCGTGTCAAATCGTTCTCTTCAGTACTCAGTAGAGACCAGAGAGAAGAGACTGAAAGTGGAAACTCCCATTGTGCTTGGGGCTCTCAGAGATTTTATATTCTCATACACTTACACGTTTGCCATTCAGCAATTCATTAACAATTTTAGCTGAATTCTAACTGAGTTACATGCGATTTGACATCTCTTCTGCCGCACTCATACCCTATTTCTGTTTGGTAGAGATCAATCTTTTCTCAAATGTCAGGCTATTTATTGATATGTGACCCTCGCTGGATTGAACAACTGTCCCAGTTTGCCTGGGGCCAAGGGGTTTCCCAGGATATGGGACTTTGGGTACCAAATCTGGGAAAGTCCAGCTGGTCATCCTAACCTCAGCTCTTGGATGGATTCAAGAAAAATCCTTTTGTAATTTTCCTGGTTGTTAGAGTAGGAATAATGCCCTTTCTAAATTTTTATATCCTAGGCAGGAGCCAAATGGTGAAATATTTATGAAAGTTGAGTATGGACAAAAGTGGTTCTTGAGTTGGTGAGGAAACCATGTGGGGAAACATCTGTTTCTTACTAGAGCAGGCAGGGCTTGGGGGACAGATGCCTTGTGAAATTTTCCCTAAAATAGAGAATAAGCAAAATGAGTTCAGTCTTGGTCATTCTTTTGCCTCTCAGCAGCAGACTTAGCCAATTACTTAATAAACTCTGGTTGAAGTGATGGATCCACACCTATTCCTCCTAAAACTGTACTCAGCACTTACTAGCAGCTGGCCAGTGCCTTATTCCGAGCAGGTGAGCATCGTCTATAGATTTTATTTATGTATTTGAAAGGCAGAGTTGCAGAGAGAGCAGGACAGAGAATCTTCCATCTACTAGTTCACTCCCCCAAATAGCCATAAAAACCAAGGCCACACCAGGCCAAAGACAGAAGCCAGGAGCTTCTTCTGGGTCTCCCACATGGATACAGGGGCCCAAGGACTTGGTCCATCTTGTGCTGCTTTCCCAGGCACATTAGTAGGGAGCTGTATGAGAAGTGGAGCGGTTGGCCCTTGAACTGGCCCCCAAATGGGATGCTGGTGCTGAGGGCAACAGTTTAAACTGTTGTGCCACAGTGCCGGGCCCTGAGTAAAATTTTTTTTTTTTTTTTTTTTTTTTTTTGACAGGCAGAGTGGACAGTGAGAGAGAGAGACAGAGAGAAAGGTCTTCCTTTTGCCGTTGGTTCACCCTCCAATGGCCGCCGCGGCCGGCGTGCTGCGGCCGGCGCACCGCGCTGATCCGATGGCAGGAGCCAGGAGCCAGGTGCTTTTCCTGGTCTCCATGGGGTGCAGGGCCCAAGCACCTGGGCCATCCTCCACTGCACTCCCGGGCCACAGCAGAGAGCTGGCCTGGAAGAGGGGCAACCGGGACAGAATCCGGCGCCCCAACCGGGACTAGAACCCGGTGTGCCGGCGCCGCTAGGTGGAGGATTAGCCTAGTGAGCCGCGGCGCTGGCCTGAGTAAAATGTTTTTAACATGTATTCCCTTTTGTGGAGAAGGAAGAAGGCTGAATGCAGCATCAAGCTTTCAGCAACAAGAATATTGACCACCTATGCATGAATGCGTATGTGTGTGTGTGCATGAGTGTCTACACTGGCTATCAACCATCTGGGGGGACATATTTTACATTTGGTATTTACACACCTGGCACTTTTTAAAAAGACTTATTTTATTTATTTGGAAGACAGAGAAACAGAGAGAGAAATGGATAGAGAGAGAGAGAGAGAGAGGTCTTCCATCCACTGGTTCACTCCCCCAGTGGTCACAACAGCCAGGGCTGGGCCAGGCCAAAACCAAGAGTCAGGAGCTTCTTCTGAGTCTCCTACATGGGTGCAGGGGCCCAAGAACTCCCTCCCTTCCCAGGCAAATTACAGAGAGCTGTGTCAGAAGTGGAACAGCTGGGACTCAAACTGGCACCCAAATGGGATGTTGGCACTGCAGGCAGTGGCTTACCCTATGCCCCAGCACCAGCCCCTCTGGCATTTTTTTTAATTTCAGAAATCATGGGAGCCAGAAGAGTTTGTGAACCGAGCAGTCATCACTAATGGCTCTGAGGTAGGCAGCCACAAAAAAAAAATGCTCTGTATCCTGTGTGATGACGAAGCTCTCTCATCTGTTCAGGTGTTCCTTGAGTATCCAAGAAAAATATAGCCTCTAGATGAGAACATAGACTGCCTATGTGATGTCTTCCTATAAATAATCAAGATGGCAAGATAAGCATGCAGAAACAGCACAGAAGTCGTAAGACTGGAAGCGTTTATAATTTAAACAGAATCAGAGTCTGTGTAACTATTTCATGACAATAATAGTTAAGACTTGTCTTGATTATGTGCCAAGAATAGTCCTAAAAGCTTTACATATACTAACACACATGTAAACTTCGTTATCCACACATTACAAATCAGGAAAATTAGTAACAAAGAGGTTAGTGAATGTGTACAAGGTCATACTAACAGCAAGTGGTGTCTGTTTCCAGAGTTGTTTTAAGCACGGTAACAACGGTCAAAAACACGGAAGAAGTAAAGATTTCCGCCTGCAGAGTAGGATTGGAGAGTGAGAGCTTGTATATGTCAAAGAGCCTTTCAAATAACATTTTTCAAGTCAAATAACAACCAGTGATGCACAGAAAGATAAAAAGGGCATTCTCAGAAAAAAGACTTAGAAAATCATACAGCCATGCCTTGGACTAGCTACAAATGAGCAGAGAGCATTAATTATACAGGAAGCTGTGGCCACGTGATAGAAATGTCACATGATACAGAGGACCCAGTCGCAGTGGCATCGCCAAGAAAAACCAACTTGCAAGCAGATCTCCACTTCTGTACCCAAAATTTTTGTGCACTTTCAGTTTCAAAAATTAAAGATTACTCAGAAGCAACTTACCATGCATAATAATTTAGGCTGAAATTGTTACTAGTTCCACTTATGTAATAACGATTATGAAAATAAAATGAAAAATGTTGGTTTGAAGATGATGGCATAGATGTTGTCAACTTGCACAGTGAAATTCATGAATGACTGGGATACCCCACAAACCTCCAAATCAATTCCTGTAATCCAGAAGATACATAGGAAACACAAGACATCAACAAGTGTATTCACAACATTTTTGGAGTCTGTGAAGAGGGACTGTCTTGGCAGAGTAGGATACTCTGAGGGCTCCATGACTGGTTTTTCAAGACAAGTGTTTATTACAATAAAGTATAGTTTATAAATATGGAAGGAAGTTTTTTTTAGTCTATCCCATAGGCAATCACCAATATCCTCTGTATACATAGTGGTGACCTAGATGACTTTATATATCTTTTAATTTTTAAAGATTTATTTGTTTATTTGAAAGGCAGAGAGAGAGAGAGGGGAGGGAGAGAGAGATTGTCCATCTTCTGGTTCACCCCACAAGTGGCCAGAGTGGGCCAGGCCAAAGGCAGGAGCCAGGAATTCCACCCTGGTTTGCCTCTTGGGTTGCAGGGACCCAAGCACTAGAGCCATCATCTGCTTCCTTCCCAGGCACATTAGCAGGAAGCTAGATTGAAAGTAGGGCAACCAGAACTCAAAGCAGCCCTCTAAATGTCAGTGTCACAGGCAGTAGGATAATCTGCTGTACCAAAACGCCAGCCACTTTGTAGAATTCTTACTGAGTAGCTCTCATTTACCTGTGAACTTGTTGTTCTTATAGAGGTAAAAAGGATAATGTAGTGATCTGGGAACAAGGAAGAATACCCAGGTTGTACTGAAAAATCTAAAAAATAAAAAAAATGCAGAAGTCCTATAGAATTGCTTCTTTTTTTTAAAGATTTATTTATTTAATTATTTGAGAGACAGGAAAGGCACAGAAAGAGAGAAAGAAAGAGAGAGAGAGAGGTCTTCCATCCATTGGTTCACTCTCCAATTGGCCATAAAGGCTGGAGCTGTGCCAATCCGAAGCCAGGAGCCAGGAGCTTCTTCCGGGTCTCCCACGTGGGTGCAGGGGCCCAAGGACTTGGGCCATCTTCTACTGCTTTCCCAGGGCATATCAGAGAGCTGGATTGGAAGTGGAGCAGCCAGGACTCGAACGGGCACCCACATGGGATGCCGAAGCTTCAGGCCAGGGCGTCAACCTGCTGAGTCACAGGGCTGGCCCCAGGATTGCTTCTTAAAGTCTAACTTTGACTCTGCTTCGAACATCTAGGGTATTTAATCCAGCACAACTTGTAGACCTTAATGAAAGCATGCTAATTTGTGCTTTACTGTAACACATTTTTCCTCAAGACAAATAAAGCAACCCATTTAATATAGCAAGCTAAACTGAGTCATCAGACTTCAGAATTTTCTACTTAAAAGAACTGGGTGAGTGTGTGCTTTGGAAAGGAAAAGACTACTTGAGTGTTGAAGATATTCCTAATGAGAGAGAGGAAGCCTGCTCTTCCAGGATCAGCTCTACCCCAAAGCCATGGTTGTGCATGCTTTGATTATCTCATCCTGGGTTGAGGCCTGGGGGAGGATCTATTGTGAGCAAGGTAGCACGGAGGGCAGTGGGCTGGAAGTGGTCAGTGTGCATGGTTCTTCTAGTCTCCCCAGCTTCTCCCAGCAAATGTGCTATTGGCCATTCTACCTGCTCATGATGGAGAACTTCCCAAGCCACTTCCAGCTCCAACTACATTCTCCTGAAATTACACGGCATCTACTCATATGGTTGCAAAAATGCCTGCCAAGAACCAGACCATCTGGATCTAGCATTCAAGAGCAAGAAAGAATCTGTCCAAAGCCACCATTGCTGTCTTGCCACATTGCCTGTGGTAGACACAAAATGACTAGGCATCATGGCCCACAGTCCGCTGGCTGCAGCATAAGGAACAGAAGGCTGTAATAGACGCGTGTGCTCAGCTGTCTGTCCTGGAAGAAGAGCCTGAGCAAAGCAGGCCTGGCCAAGTCTTAGCACAAAAATGGGAAAATATTTCCAGGTGCTGAATGTGTTGTGACACTTAAAGGCCCAACAAACCCCAACTGCATATGTTCTTAGCATAGTCTTCCCTTACTGAAGGGAAGAAACTACTCCCAGACCTTGCTGTGGCTTTACCACTTGGTTGTTCACATACATGGCTGGCACAGACAGGGTATAGGCAGTTACCGACTAGCTACCAGCATCAGAAGCTTGTAACTGTTAAAACTGTTTTCTCACAGAGCAAAGCTGAAGGCTTGTATGGTAAGATGTGCAGACACTGGGAACCAAAAATAGCAATTATCACTGTTTAAAAAGTTGTGGGAAACTCTGATTCCAAGAAAAGTCTGACTTTACATAAATGTAAGAAATAGACACACACATCCAGATTTTATTAATGCTACTCAAGGGTTTGTGAGTGGGAATTTCAAAGCCCAATCTGAATTGATTAATTTAATGTATTGGGGTTTTTTTTTTTTCATTGTCTTCTCCCACAAAAAGACTGTCTACATTTTCTGTTGAAGTTTTCCAGATCTCGATGAGCTGATGAACATTGCTTTCACTCACAGGTAAGGACTAATTAACACGAGTGGGATTTTATTGTTACTACTACAGCGTTAGATAACTTCGTTTTCAAATTGTATTGAAGAGAGACAAGTAAAGGCAGGATTTTCCCCCTTTCTTTCAACTTGTGAAAAAATTAAACCAGTAGTTTTTCTATGCTGAATACTTTTTCAAGGTTTAAGACAATTTCTCCTTAGTTTTACAGACATTTTAAAATTGTAAATGAAGTCTATAGATGGAATATCTCTTGAGTTTTAAACAACTTTTTAATAGGAGTTTCAGAAGCATAGACTAAATTTCTAGTTTCAGCTCCTAAAGCTATTTAAAAATTGGGGGAGCTAAATATGTTAAGAATTAAGGTGAAAGAAGATATATTTTGGATCCTTATACATTTTTCCATTTATACATTAAGAGTTCATTACAGGGGCAGGGGACAGCACTGTGGCTTAGTGGGTTAAGCTGCCATTTGCAATGCCAGTATCCTATATGGGCACCGGCTTGTGTCCCAGCTAATCCTCTTCTTATCCAGTTCTATGCTACTGTACCTGGAAAGCAGTGGAAGATGGTTCAAGTCCTTCATGTGGGAGACCTGAAAGAAGCTCCTGGCTCCTGGCTTTGGCCTGACCCAGCCCTCACCATTGCTGCCATTTAGAGAGTAAACAACCAATAGATGGAATCTCTCTCTCTCTCTCTCCCTCTCTCTCTCTATCTCTCTTGCACACATGCACGCACACTCTCTAGCTCTATAACCTTGCTGTTCAAATAAATAAATGAATATTTAAAAAAAAAAAAAGGCCAGTGCCGTGGCTCACTAGGCTAATCCTTGGACTGCAACGCCGGCACCCCAGGTTGTAGCCCCAGTCGGGGCACCAGATTCTGTCCCAGTTGCTCCTCTTCCTGTCCAGCTCTCTGCTGTGGCCCGGGAGTGCAGTGGAGGATGGCCCAAGTGTTTGGGTCCTGCACCCACATGGGAGACCAGGAGGAAGAACTTGGCTCCTAGCTTTGGATCGGTGCAGTGCACCAGCCACAACATGCTGGCCATAGTAGCCATTTGGGAGGTGAACCAACAGAAAAGGGAAGACTTTCTCTCTGTCTCTCTCTCTCACTGTCTAACTCTGCCTGTCAAAAAAATTTTTTTAATTTTAAAAATTTAAAAAAGAATTAATTGCAGATAAAGGTGGTGGGATGTCATATAACATTAGTGCAATGGCATTGTGTGTACATAATTGAGTGGTAAAGAAACAACTGTTTATTGTGCATTCAAATATAACTATGTAAGATAAAATCGCACCTATATTTTCAGCACCCAGTTTAAGATACAGAAAATTGCCCACAACATAGGAAATAACTGCATATTGCTTCCAAAACCACAGCCCTTGGGGCTGGCATTCTAAAAGTAAAAGTAAATCTGGTGCCTACAATGCTGACATCCCATATAGGCACTGGATGGTGTTCTAGCTGCTCCAATTCGGATCCAGTTCCCTGCTAATGGCCCGGGAAAAGTAGCAGAAGATGGCCCAAGTGTTTTGGCCTCTGCCACCTGTTAGGAAAATGGCACAGTCTTATCTATGGAACGATCTACTCCCGGACACCATCCTAGGCCCTAGCCCTGCTGCCATTGCTGGAAGCCAGGTGGCCACATGGCCCAACCACCAGTGTCAGCTCCACCCTCCTCCTAATGGGATTCCTGCTCCTGCTTCCCTGCCCGCCCTCCAGCAAAGTTTTAAAAGGACCTGTTCCTGAACACGTGGCTCTCCTCTTCTCCTCTGGTCTCCTCTCTCCTCTCTCTCATTCTCTCTCCCTCTCTCCTCTCCTCTTCTCTCTCTCTCTCACTCTCTCTTTCTCCTTCTTCACCCCTTCCCTACAGTCTGTTGGGTTTCCCCCAATAAACTCTTTCCCTTACTGCAGTGTCTGGTGTGTTTTGTGTCGGCCTTACACCACCCACGCGGGAAACCCATCTGAAGCTCCTGGCTCCTGGCTTCAACATAAACCATGCCTGGCCTTTGCAGCCAGCTGAGGAGTAAGGAGTGAACTAGCACGTGGAAGATTTCTGTCTCTCCCTCTCTCTCTGTATCTCTGACTTCCAAATAAAATAAATAAATCTTGAAAAAAAAACTATAGCCCTCCTCCCCACAAGCAATCACTATTCTTGCCTGTACAGTAATTCTTTTTTCATAACAGTGGTTCTCAAAATTCAGTCTGAAATCAGCACCACCTTGTAATTCCTTAGAAATGCAAACCCTAGGGTCCTTTCCCAGGCCTAATACATTTATATAGCTTTAGTGATTAGATATTTATGTGGTTAAAATACAAGACAATGATTCTCAAATGTTAGCATGTCTGAGAATGACCTGAATGGCCTATTGAAGGCTCTGCAACTAGTTGCTGATGATCTCTTTCTGTTTTCTGGTTTTTTTTTTTTTTAATAAAAGGTTCAAAAGCAAGATTTATTAGAGTCAGAAACCTCCAGCCAGAGTGTCATGGAGGGGGGCTCCAAGAGAAGCAAAACCCAAAAGGGCTGGTGGTACTGGGGTTTTTAAGCACACTTTCGGGGAAGAAAAAGGCTCGACATTCAGTTACAAAGCAGGAACAAAACCCATCAAAAGACCTGATTTGCAGTCTTTTATCCTGTCTGGCTTGCTCACGGTGAAACAGAGAGCCCTCAGAAGGGTGGGACAGGTGACTTGCTTAGAGTAAACTGTGAGCTCAGGAGGATGGAATCTCCACTCCCTTGCTATTCTTCAGTGAAACTGGAAGCTTTGAAGGAGTGGACAGGCAGGCACTTTTGACTTTGCTAAAGACATCCCTTGGGGGAATTCAAGCACTCTGCACCCCAGTTTCCATGGACTGCCTATTAATCCATCTGATGCCTCGCACCCCCCCAGGAGAATGGACCCTAACTTCTGTTAGGAGAACTGGTCACTCTGGGTGCTTCATGCTGAAAAGGGGTGTCAGTGGGAATGGCAGTCAAGACAGGGTCCCAGCCAGAGGTGTATCTCTCTAGGGAGATACAATGCTGGTTTGCAGAAACTGCTTCCATCCGAGGTTTCATGTGCAGGGCCAACTAGAATTACATGTTTTAAGTCTGGAGAAAATGAATCTAACAAGCAGTTTAAACTCACAGGGTCTAAAACAAAGGACAGAGTCATTTTTAAAGGACCTAAGAAAGGCGGTGTCTAAACCATAAGTAAGTTTTCCCCTTGAAAGATAGAAGGAGCCTGATAATAAACAGGTGGGCCTTAAGGCCTGGCCAGCTATGAGCCCCAGACCTATCTATCTCTTCACATGGGGTACTGGAAGAGACATCATAAGAAAGGTGTGACCCTACTTAGGGAAGGCACCCTGTTGACTTCCATTACCTAGCTAACCTGGGAGGGGAGCTGATCTGGACAGAAGGTAGGTAGCATCTCTAACAGGAAATGTACAGTCTGCCTGCAATGTTACTGACCCTCCTTGGCCATTCCCTCAACAGTGGTGGTTATTTTGGAAGCTGAGCCAAGTGAAGGGCTTTTTCAGCTTCGAGCCAACAGGGTCTATGTCTCTAACTGGGGAGTCCTTTAGTCCCCATGGCAGTTCCATTTCCAGTGACCCAATTCTTGGCTGGCAGAGCTGCCAGGGCTGTCCAAAAGCTGACTTCTGCATCCACCTGAAACCTTGGCTTTCCACATTGAAAATCAATGCCATTTGCAGACCCCAGCCTGCTGGGTCTGCTTGATGGCAGGTCACTGTGTAAATAGGTATTATCTGGCCTGCCACCTATCTTTACATTGCTACCACTGCCTAGCTTGCTCCTCTTTCCTCCTGGTTTCTGGTAAAAGAGACCATGGAGGCAGCTTTTAAGAGGGTGTAAGTCAAGGGGGTGCTCAGTCCCATCTCTACTCTTTGGTGGCCTGAACTAGAAATCTATAGACATAGGTGTGTTCTGGTAGTGGTTTTTCTTTGAGGTAGACATGCCCATGAGAAAAGCCTTGTCCTCACTTTAACATCAAATTTGCAGACCATCTTATGCAACCTGTCTATAAATTTTGAAGTTATTAGTATAACTTTCTCTCCCTTCATTTGGTCTGAAAGAGAGGTTTTGCCTGTTTACTATGCCCATGGCAAAGTAAATCTAGCTGTGAAGTCATAATTTAAGCTCTCATTTTGGCTATGCTATTATTACTAAAAACTATTAGCCATCCCTTTTATAAGGTCTAAAGATCAAACTGGGGGCCTGCATGGTGGCATAGGAGGCTAAGCCTCTGCCCGAGGCACTGGCATTCCATATGGGCACTGGTTCATGTCCCAGCTGCTCTTCTTTTTATCCAGCTCCCTGATAATGCACATGGGAAAACAGTGGAAGATGGCCCAAGTGCTTGAGACCCTGCACCCACATAGGAGACATGGAAGAAGCTTCTGTCTCAGAACACAAGATCTGTTGTGGGGAGCAACTGGGAGCAACTCGGACTAGACTAAGTTACTGGAATTAAGACTTATTCTATGCATCTGCTTTCCCACAATATGGCGCTGAGAAGGGAAACAGCTTCTACACAGCTGCCTCCAGTTCAACCAATAAACTGTGGGACCTGCTCCTGATTGGAGGAGAGCAGCGTACTCGGCATGTGGGTAGCAGAGTTGGGATTGGTGGAAGAGGACTATAAAGGAGGAGAGAGACAACATGCACCAGGAACATCTAAGGGGAACATCTGAAGGAACACCTGTGCAGCCCCCAAGAGAGCCGGCCGGCGGTGTGCCGCTCCCCTGCGGAAGTGGGGAATGTGGCAGGGGGAACCGCCCTTCCACGGAGGTAGAAGGTGTGGGGAGCAATCCGGACTAGACTGAGTTACTGGAATTAAGACTTATTCTATGCATCTGCTCTCCCACAATATGGCGCTGGGAGAGAAGTAAACAGCTTCTGCACAGCTGCCTCCAGTTCAACCAATAAGCTGTAGGACTTGCTCCTGATTGGAGGAGAGCAGCGTACTCGGCGTGTGGGCAGCCGAGTTGGGATTGGCAGAGGAGGACTATAAAGGAGGAGAGAGACGGCATGCACCGGGAACATCTAAGGGGAACATCTGAAGGAACACCTGTGCAGCCCCCGAGAGAGCCAGCCGGTGGTGTGCCGCTCCCCCGCGGAAGTGGGGAATGTGGCCAGGGGGAACTGCCCTTCCACGGAGGTGGAAGGGATAGTAGCCAACCCGGGAAGGACCAGCAGCAAACCCGGGGAGGGCTGAGCAGACAAAAGAACAGCGCAGGGTCCTGTGTCGTTCCTCCACGAAGACGGGGAGCGACATAATGGTGCCGTGACTCGGATATGAAGCCTAGGCAGGGTTTAGTGTCGTTCCTCCATGAAGAGGGGGAGCGACAGAAGGGATGGTAGCCAACCCGGGAAGAACCAGCAGCAAACCCGGGGAGGGCTGAGCAGACAAAAGAACAGCACAGGGTCCTGTGTCATTCCTCCACGAAGACGGGGAGCGACAATCTGTCTTTTTGGTCATCCCAAAATTCAGGAATAAAACCTGAAATATAAGAGTCAGCACATGGAATCAGTCCATAACTTGGAACAATTTTAACAGAGTCAGAACTAGGGAGGAGAAAATAGCTTAGTGGAACTGGCTAGAAAATTGTCAGAGTCACCAATTAAACAAGAACTATTAAAAGGAAATGCTGGGGGCTGGTGCAGTGACATAACAGGTAAAGCTGCCACCTGCAGTGCCTGCATCCCATATGGGTGCTGGTTCTAGTCCCGGCTGCTCCACTTCCGATCCAGCTCTCTGCTATGGCCTAGGAAAGCAGTAGAAGATGGCCCAAGTCCTTGGGCCCCTGCACCCGCATGGGAGACCCAGAAAAAGCCCCTGGCTCCTGGCTTTGGATCAGCCCAGCTCCAGCCTTTGAGGCCAACTAGGGAGTGAACCAGCGGATGGAAGTCCTTTCTCTCTCTCTCTCTCTCTCTCTCTCTCTCTGCCTCTCCTTCTCTCTGTGTGTAACTCTGACTTTCATATAAAACAAACAAATCTTTTTTTAAAAATGCTGCAGTTTTTAACAGATTTTTGAGAGACTATTTCAAAATATTTACTAACATATACACATTGCAAAAACCTCATTGCTTTAACAGAGGATCAGATCCTAGTTCTATGTCAAAGAAAAATAATACAACATTCTCTAAATAAGATAACACATCAAATTTTTTCAAAGATTTTATTTATTTATTTGAGAGGTATAGTTACAGACAGTGAGAGAGACAGAAAGAAAGGTCTTCCTTCCGCTGGTTCACTTCCCAAATGGCCACAATGGCCAGAGCTGCACCGATCTGAAGCCAGGAGCCAGGAGCTTCTTCCCAGTCTCCCACGTGGGTACAGGGGCCCAAGCACATGGGCCATCTTCTACTGCCTTTTTAGGCTATATCAGAGAGCTGGATCAGAAGAGGAACAGCAGGGACTACAACTGGTGCCCATATAGGATGCAGGCACCGCACACAAAGGATTAACCTACTGCACCACGGTGCCAGCCCCAACACATCAAATTTCAACCTTAGTTACTTTCAACAGTGTTGGACTATCTTCACATGGACAATTTATGAAAACATGCTAGCAAATCCAAATAGTTTTTCCATAGAATATAAGGTGCTAAGAGTACCAAAGTTTACATTTAGACACATTTATCTCATTTACCTTTACCCAATTTACATTTAGCAATTACACCTAGATGACTTAAGATGCTGATATTATATCATACAGCTATCTGAATTAAGGTCAAATTATATCATATGGAATTCTACTTCTTTTTATAAAATGCTAGCTATAAATCAGTGACATTAAACCAGAGATTTCAAAATCCTCCTTAGGGAGCTATAACAAGCTCTGATTACCCATTGCTATTTCATCAGAAATTCATTAAACCAAGTTGCAAAACAAATTCAGCAAGTTACAAAGCAATATTTTTTAAAGGCAGTGATCTTCCTAGATTCAAAAGAGAGAAATTCCTTTAAACCCAATGTCCAGTTACAGTGGAACAAAAGTTTCATGCATGAGATTGTTATTTACCAAAGCCATCTTTTTAGAGTCCAATCAAATTTGAGCCTAGTCTTCTTTTTAACCCCCCTCCCCATAAAAAATCACCTTAGGCCAGCGATGCCCAGTCAGCAGTCGGCTACTTGGGACTGCCTCTGAAACAAAAGTTTCGGGCAGCTGCCAAATGGTTCCCAAGGGTGACTGTGGGCCAGAGACCAATGTGCAGGGACAAGAAGTGCACTGGAGAATGTTCACCATTATGTTAGGATTAATGGGAGAGGGCACCACCAGAGCAGATGGGCACCCTCCAGAGAGATTCCTAAGGAGGAGAACCTGATAGGTGATAGAATAAAGGGCAATGACCTACAAGGAGGCTGCTCTAAGAGCCCACAAAGAGGAGGCTGGGGGAAGAAACCTGAAGCCCCTTCAAAGAGACAATAAATGTATGCCCCCAAACCAAAAGCCAATACTGGACGTGTCTAATTGTGGGGCTATCAATCGAACCAGCCTCAGGGATGAGGAGTCAAGTAGGGAGGTGTCTCAAGTCCAAGACTTCATCATCTGGATTAATCCATATAAATTCAACAGTATCTGAAGTTATTGGGCCTAGATTCTTACCTGGAAAGCCCCAGGAAAAATTACAACGGGGCCAATGGTCGCCTGATTGAAAAACTCTCCTCCACTGGGTAGCAAAAGCCTCGTTAGTCAAACACTATAACAGAGGGACCTGGCGGCTCACTAAATAGACTCAAGGACCCTGTGACGCTCTGGAAAAGAGTTTAATGCATACTGGAGCACACGCAGGGAAATTGAGGCAAGAACCCAGTTAGGAGGCAGAGTTCTGAGATGCAGTCAGCATAGAGGGGCTGGCACTTTTCACAACTCACTTAGGCTAACTTCTCCATCCTCTAGCTTGTAACCAGGCCAGGTGGTGGTGCAGAAAAATGATGAGCACAGGGGTCAAAGAAATTTCAAAGTAAATGGTTTGCCTCCTGGCTGGAAAGAGGATAAAAATGGTAGCGTACTTCAGGTCTTCTCTCTCCTGAGTTTGAGACATCTCTCAAAACTCTCACTGCCTGTGGCATCCAGACATGCACTGAAGCCCACAGGGAGGGGAGGAAGGTGAGGGTGGGATTAGCATGCACCACTCACTCTCGCTCAGCCTTCCACGCCTGTATCCCAGGGTATATATTTGTCAGAAGAGCATACTCAGGGAGTGCCCAATCTCCTTACTGGTGCTGTGCTAGACTGGGCCTCTGCCTGGTCAAATATACACTGCTGCTTTATTCTTATACAGAAGGAAAAATAGTTGTTCTATCCTCCTTAACTTCGAGTCTTATCTGATGGGCCTGATTTCCACAATGAGCCTTCATGGTGCGAGCCTTAGCAAAGGTGTTTTTAAGCTAGAGTTTGGGGAAAGAGTGCCAGTCCTGGTTGCTACCTGGGTTGGCTGCTAGGCAGGTAAAGTCACAAAGAAGCAGAGTGGGGGAATAAAATTCTCCCCAGTAAACCTCCTCCAAAGTATATACTACATAGGTAGGACCAGAGAGAGGTGACCCCAAAGAGGGAATTGGAGAAGGAGGATGGGGATACCAGGACATGCTGAGGCTGTCTGCGCAAGGTCAGGCCACGTGGGAACTTTATGGGAGTCTAGATCCGAAAACTGCCTCTCTGCAAAAAGGATTAATCCAGAGCTAACAAATGAAATATCTAGGAAATACTCGCTAATGGGATCAGGAAATTGAGTTTGTAGGAATTGAGGAGGCCTGGAGAGGTATGGAAAGCATTTAGAGGAGCAGAGAGAGACTGAGATCTTGTTGGGGTCTGGGGTAAAGGAAAAACTCATTGAGGCATGGAGCCTGGAGCCCATGGCCTCGCTCAGAGCTGTGCCCAGTCTCACTGACAAATTAATCTCCAAAGAAGGGAGAAGAGATGCAGTTTTCAGCCGACACCCTAACGGGCTACTGGAGTCTGGGGTCTGGTCAGGGAGTCCTTGAAAATTGCCAGAGAGTGGCCCTGGCCTGAATTTCAAGATTACCCCAAGTCCTTCTCCCAGTCCCATGTGTCAGGCCAATCCCCGTGAAAGGAAGCTGAGTTGGACCAGGCCAACACTCCCAGAGCTGAGACGAGAAGTAGGAAAAGAGGAGTCTCTGGCTTTACAGCTCGTGAGGACTCCAGAGCAGCAGGGCTCTTGCTCCCTGCAGGTGTAGTGGGCAGGCTTATGGGTTAAAATTGATTAGCAGTGTGAGCTGGAAGACCACGCCTTCGCCACGCCCCAGTGTGACCTCACGCCCTACCTGATGCCTTCACCATGCCCTTGCGAGAGACCTCATGCCCCTACCCGGCCACACCTGCGCGCCCACCTGCCACTCAGGTTAATTAATCACTCCCCTTTGGAAGTGGGTTAAAAGCCTGTGTTCGCTTCTTTTCCCTGGCCTCTTGCCAGGAGGGGGCTTGTTGTAGCCCTGTGCCTCCAGGGTGTATGGCCTTCTGGCCACCTGCCCTAGGTTTTCTGTGTTGCATCCACTTGTCAGCTAAAACAAGCTGTTACAAAAACCAGTGACAGTCACGCATGAAATTTATTGAAAATGAGAAGCAAATGAGAGACAAATGAGAGGCAAGGTAACTGATTGGGACTGGCCACCGATAGGGACCAACACTCCTTATCAGAGCGCAGCTCCCGGCAACGAGTTACACAGCTTTTTATAGTATTCTGTCCACTAGGACTCACAATTTCAAACCAGACCCCTGATATGCAATGAACAATCAAGAGGAAAACCAGAATGTGGTTGTAAGATAACAGTTAACAACAAACCCAATAACAGATCCAAGATATGGTGGTAAGATAACAGTGGAGGACACACTTCGGTCAACCTAGTTCCTGAGAATTTGGGCCCACATAGTTTCATAAGATACACCCTTAGCTGTTAGCGAGCAAAGTTAATATGTGCAGAAGCAAGAGGTGTGCAATTAATTTTAGCCACACTCACTCCATTTTGATTCTGATTTTACACCTGGCCTAGATGCTCCTCCATGTGGCTGGTTCCTGGTACTTGGTATGAACCCAGATTTACCCTTTCTCTTAGATAAAGTTCTCACTCTCCTATGCACCTTTTTTTTTTTTTTTTTTTTTTTTGGACAGGCAGAGCTAGACAGTGAGAGAGAGAGAAAGAAAGGTCTTCCTTCCATTGGTTCACCCACCAAATGGCCGCTACGGCCGGAGCGATGCCGATCTGAAGCCAGGGGCCAAGTGCTTCCTCCTGATCTCCCATATCGGTGCAGGGCCCAAGCACCTGGGCCATCCTCCACTGCCTTCCCGGGCCACAGCAGAGAGCTGGACTGGAAGAGGAGCAACCGGAACAGAATCCGGCACCCCAACTGGGACTAGAACCAGGGGTGCCGGCGCTCACTAGGATTAGCCTAGTGAGCCACGGCGCCGGCCTATCCATCTTTTGCACTAAATAAAAGCCTAAAATGTACCGTGCTGCCTTGTTTATTTATGCCGGTATTCAGAATTCTTCTTTAAATATTAGGCAAGAACCCTCTCAGGCTTATTAATATTGGGGATTTATTAATAAATGATATCATATGGCACCCCAAATTCCTGTAACATATGTGGCCCCAGATGGGACTTCTGGGGAACTTTAGGGGGCCATATTTTTATATATATTTTAGGCGGTCATTTCTAATATCACAGGGAAGTGCGTTGCCCAGCCCAAGGCCACTTCAGCTGTCAGGGTCTGGTGCCTGGCCAGGAGACTGGAGTGCTGCCCCAGCCAGGATCCACCAATTGTCCTGAGGCCTTCTTCCTGTACCACGAGAAGGGCTGATCCAGGGAAGAGGAGGGGGGTGTTTCACAGCCCAGCGCCCATGTGGGCTTGTCAGGGATGGGGTCTGGCCAGGAGATTTTCAGGACACCCCGGGGGGTCCTTCAGTCATCTCAAGGCCTAATTGCATTTGAATTCTCTTGGAGTTATGCCAAATCTTGTTCACTTTTGTGGGGTTCCAAAAATGAATGAGCAGAACACGGACATCTTCACCCAAAGAGTGCTCCAAGTGCCCTGCTGGACAGCTCTGGTCAGCGCTTTTTATTAGCGGTACCAGCAAGTCTACAGCCAGCAAGCACAAAGACACAGTGACTACAACTTCAGGTGGGAAAGGAATCTGGTCTGGTGAGCCAGGACAGAGACCAGAGCTGTGGTATAAATCTTCCAAGACAGGTCCATTCAAATGCAAGTTTACAAATTCCTGAAAATACCCCAATTAAGGCCCCTTAGCCCCTGCTGCTTCTGCCACCACATTCCAAAGGGAGGGTGTGCCCTGGCCCACTTGCATAGGCAGATACAGTACTGAGGCTCTTAATTTCAAGGGTGTGTGCCCCCCTGAGAGACACTGAGGCAACATCCTCTACACACCTTCACTCTGAGGTCTGGGATCCCAGGTTGCTGTGCGCGAATGTCTCCTGTCAGACTTCTCAGCTTCTACAGGCCCAGAATTTTCTGTCTCCTCCTCTAGCGTGAAAATCCATCCAAGGGAGACTGTAATTTGGAGGGATTAACTAGCACTCTCTGAGGACAAGTGGCTTCAGGCTTGTTTACTTCTCCAGATTCCTAACTTTGCTTCACTTTTTGCCTGATAATGTCTTATTATTTGTCGTTCTCTTTGTCACTTTTGAAAAGATTATTTCAAATATATTTTATCCTGTGTTTTTGTTGCTTTCAGCAGACAACTGATCAAACGACCTGAGCCACCATTGCCAGAAACAGGAAATCTGGAAAATTAACTAATAATTCACAGGGTTTTTTTTTTTTTTTTTTCAAAATATTGTGGTTTTTCAAAAGATTAAAGAGAGATGGATGTTTATATCCTTGGGGAAATGTTCTCCTTTTAGTGTATAACTTTAACCAGACATGGGACACACAAGATGTGCTCTGTCTGGCACAAAAAACTCTCCTTGTGAAAAGATTTCCTGGGTTCTATATTAATGACTTTTAACCACTTCAAAGTGTTCTGATTTTACGCAGTGGGTTCCAAGGAATATGTGCCTCCCACACTTTAGAAAGCCTTACAAAACGCAGAGATGTGCCGACTACAGGATTTGTTCATAGTATAAGGCACTTTTTCTATGAGTCTGAAAAAAAAAATAGCAAGCATCAAAGGCATGCACTCTTAACCCAGGAAAGTTTTTCTGGGGTAGTATGTGGAATGTCCAAACATTGTCTAATGTCAGTTTCTAAGCAATGGATGGATAATACTTAAATACCTCTCTCTTTCTGTTCTAAATTATATCACATCACTCTTTTCCTATAAGATTTCTGTGTTACAAATAGGCAAGATTGTCAGAGACAAGTCCCCTCCCAACCTCTTCATGACAAGTCAGAGCACACTCTTTCTGAGCAAAAGAATCAACCTATTATATTCATTTGTTGGAGGAGGGGTGTTGTAAACGGAAATATAAGAATATTGCACATGTTCATTTGGAAGGTAATTTGGTAGGCTTTCCAGATGGTATGTGTCAGGAGTTATAACAATTCTTGCAGGCTAGAAGTGAGTAGGAGAGAATTGCTCTGATAGCTATTTCTTGTGTGCTTTGAGGATGCTTGACAGTCACTTGATGAATGTCAGGACCCCCTAAAGGCGGCAGGATTGGTTATGGTGGAGCCAACAGGTCCTGTAATCTTACGGGTCCAGAACTGGTGATTGTAGCAAGGATTAGCTTATCTCAGATAAAGGCTATTACCAACAATTTAGGGCAGAGAATGCTTTAAAACAGTACAACAGATGCCCTGAAAACATGGGTTATGGGGCAGGTCTAAGATGGGATCAGTTGGGTACTAAGAATCCTCTGTTGTTTTTGTCTCTAACCATTCAAAGGCAATGCCACCGATACCTAAGCCGTGAAAGCTATCTTCCCATTGCCTTATGACTGGGCCTAAATTTCATTTTTTGAATATAGACTTTTAAACTATGCCACAGAATGTAGAAACTTTCCAGTTCAGAGCTACAAAGGACAGGAGTGGATTCTCATATGAAAGAGGGGCTTTCCAGTATGGGGCTTCTGAAGTTGCAAAACAAGTCATGACAAACCACCCTCCACCCCTTAGTTGGTAGCTTTTGTCTAGACCAACAAGGTGATCTCCAGACCAACATCATGCCATTACTTATCAACATTTTCACACAACTCTTCTCTTAAGATTAGAAATATTTCTTCCATAAATATCACTCTTTATATACCTATTTTATTGAATATGTTCTTTATATACCTGTTTTATTGAATCCCATAAATTTGGGGACTTGTCTGGGATGTAAGTATTCACCCCGCTTAATAATGCATTCCCTCCTGTTCCTAGTTTGACTACAAGAAAAGGGCGTGGAGTTTTAGACTAGATTTCTTATGAGTAGCATTTCTTCAGCATAACTTTTATACAGCGAATCATATATAGTAGCTGTATCATAGATCTCTGCGGTTGGTCTATCAATCATAACTTTGGAAATTATGTAGTAACTAACTTCTGTTCCTGAGCCTAATATGAATTTTTGTGAGCCATTTTGCGGTTCATAATCCTGGTCTAGTTAGTCCCAAATAATCTTTCGCACCATATTCCTCAGGCTGCCATTAGTGCTCATGGGACTCTCACATCCAGGAACTAGAATGAGAAGAGGGCCTACAATCTTTTTGAAAGCCAGAATCCAGTTTGGAGTACGTGATACAGGTGTTCTGAGGCCTTCATGAGCATTCTTGATGTTGCATGTACTGGGGCCTCTTATTTCAACTTACAGAATCATATGAGGCTAGGGCTGGGGAATATGGTTAGGACAGAAAATCCAGAAAATATCTCAGAGTTTGAAGACTAGGTCATCTCTGACAGCTCTGATTATAGAGCAAACTATAGCTAACCCTATTACCAGTTGATGATGAGTTAAGCCTCGTGTGTCGCTCTATTCAGATGTACTTTGTTTTAGTTATACTATGCTTCCATGTATTATCACTTATAAATAAACTTAGCTGTTACATAGGATATCTAGGTTCTGGAATTAATCCAGTTTTTTTACTTAGCCATAATTTCTCATCCCTCAGTTTTCTAGAAGGAGGGCTATAGCTCCAGTATTTCAGTTTTATATTATGCTCTAGTTGCAGCCTCTATCCAAATTAGTTATGATGTCATTTAGCCAAACATACACAATTCATTATTTTCTTGGGAAGAGTCAATTCATAGATGTCCATGAAGCATCTGGGTTAATTAACGCAATCATTCCTTCCAGGTAGAACCACCCTCATCAGTATTACTATTGTTCTAGAATGAATACTATTAACTTTTTTGATTATGATTGTATTATATTATATTATATTATATTATATTATATCCAGTTATTCCAGGATTTATCTTCACTGTTTTATATATGGGTAGAAGATGTCTCTTTAAGGCTTTTTTCCCCCAAAATTTCCATTTGGTGTCAGTTCTAGGTAGACATTGGCATTGAACTTCTGAGCAATGCTTGGTCAGAACTCCAAACCCAGAGAAACTTGAAATTAACACCTGGGGCTGGTGCTGTGGCATAGCCAATAAAGCCACTACCTACAGTGCCTGCATCCCATATAGGTGCTGGTTTGAGTCCCGGCTGCTCTTCTTCTGATCCAGCTCTCTGCTATGGCCTGGAAAGCAGTAGAAGATGGCCCAAGTCCTTGGGCCCCTGCACCCACGTGGGAGACCCAGAAGAATCTCCCAGATCCTGGCTTCAGATCGGCCTGGCTCTGGCCATTGCAGCCAATTAGGGAGTGAACCAGTGAATGGAAGACCCCTCTCTCTCTCTATTTCTCTCTCTCTGCCTCTGCCTCTCTGTAACTCTGCCTTTCAAATAAATAAATAAATATTTTTTAAAAAGAAATAAATTAATGCCTGGCATTGTTTAATAAACTTCTTTGTCCTGCTGCACTTCTCTGTCTTACCACAATAATCTTTTCTTTGAGAAGCCTTTCAAATAGGAATGATCTCAACAACCCTGACCAGTACAACCAGGGTTCTCAAGAGAGAAGACGTGGGATGCATTGGATTTGTTCACAGCCCAGTATAGTTCTTCCCCTGTATCTGTTGAAGATTGTTTCTAGGGTGACTGTCTCCAAATAGTCATTGATAGCAATGCTAAAGAGGGAGTGGTGAATTCATATTCAAAGAGTAGAACAGAGTCAGCTACACGCTTTCCATAGCTAGGTAAAATCAATATGTGGTCAACCTAAGGAGAACGCATCACAATAGGTAGCCAAAGATTCCTTACTGCTACCATGTTGGGGGAAGAATGGAGATGGAGCTGTGTACCTCCCTGTCTTAATAGCACTCAGAGTTTCCAGGCCTATCATTTTCTCTGTTAGCCTGTGGATTCCTACAGAAGTACCTGTGATGTGGTCCATCTTACTGACCCACTAGTCTGTTACATGCATGTAAAGTCATTGTTCCCTAGTGTTTCCAGTGGGGAAAGTGTACAAATCTGAGGACACTGGCCTTCTTACCATGGACAGCTGTCTCACTGCTGTTTGACTATTAGGACTAAAGGACAGAGTATAGTTGGCACTGTTTTATTTCTCTTGGTGTTTTCCTACCATAACATTTATGGGTTGCCTATAAAATTGAGCTTTTTCATCCTTTTATTATCCAGACCAGCAGATATATGTACTGAGAACTTCTGTTTCTCTTTATAGACTTCCCTATATTTTCTTTTGGTTATTTTGGGAGCTAAAATTCCTAGAAATCTTCCGAAGCCACCTTTCCCAAAATTCATGTATAAGAAAGTTGTCTACTTCTCTGTTCCTCCACTTATTCTTTGATTTTCATGGGGAGGAGGCCAGGTGCTTTACTAAGCCACCTGTTGCCATTCTTCACAATGAAGAACAGCAATACAACGCAGGTCTCGTCAAGGAGGCAGAACCACAGATGTTGAGAGGCATCTCCAGGAAAGCTCTTTAAAGGGGAGTAGCTTTGGCGGGTCTGCCTGTCTGGGTCTTTCTTCCCCTCCTTCTGCCTGTATAGTCGTGGGGATGCTGGACAGAGAGTAGACAATTTGCAACAGTGAGATACCCATGGGAGAAAAGTCAGCTTGGGTCACATCTGAGGAGATTGAGTTATCAGGGCAGCTAAGTGCTATGTACGAACTTAGGCAGTCAGAATCTATCATTTTGGGACACTATCACTACACATCTTGGGGTTGGAAAAATAATGTTTTTGTCATAGCCAATTTGCACTATTTTTTTTGTCTCCAACATTGTTTGCAACAGGACTGTACTGTGATGGCCTGACTATTCTTGCCACTAAGACATGTTTTTGCTTGTTTTTTGCAACTAGCACCAATAAAAGTAATTATCTGTGCCTCTTTGCCTCAAGTTCAGAACTTGACATTTCTTGATAATGGAGGGTCCAGGTTCCACCAGAGGGGTCGTGGCATGCAATGTGAAAGCAATTTGGCAGAGAGCAAGATGGTCAATTTTGACAATTAGATTTAAAAAGTAATATCCATAAAAAAGTAATATCCACAGCCACTGCCCTTTTTTTAAGATTTATTTATTTGTTTGAAAGTTAAAGTTACACAGAGAGAGAAGAGGCAAAGAGAGAGAGAGGTCTTGTATCCATTGGTTCACTCCCCAGATGGCCACAATGGCTCGAGCTGTGCAGATCTGAAGCCAGGAGCCAGGAGCTTCCTCTGGGTCTCCCACACGGGTGCAGGGGCCCAAGGACTTGGGCCATATTCCACTTCCTTCCCAGGCCATAGCAGAGAGCTGGATTGGAAGAGGAGCAGCTGGGACTCAAACCAGCACCCATATGGGATGCCGGCACTGTAGGTAGTAGCTTTACTGGCTATGCCACAGCACCAGCCCCAGGTGTTAATTTCAGCCCAGCCACTGCCTTTTAAAAATAGTAGAACATAGATGTACCATGAGGCGGTTTTATAGCATTTCGAATGTGCAGATTTCATAGTTTAAGTTTTGTGATGGTAAATCACTTGCTTTTTAGATTTCTATCTGGGTCAGCGCTGTGGCTCACTAGGCTAATCCTCCGCCTGCGGCACCGGCACACCGGGTTCTAGTCCTGGTCGGGGCACCAGATTCTGTCCAGCTCTCTGCTGTGGCCCGGGAAGGCAGTGGAGGATGGCCCAGGTCCATGGGAGCCATTGAGGAGTAAACCAACGCAAAAGGAAGACCTTTCTCTCTGTGTGTCTCTCTCTCACTGTCCACTCTGCCTGTCAAAAAAATAAAAATAAAAAAATTTTAAAAAAAGATTTCTATTTGAAGCCCATTGTTCATGTTTGGGACTATATGTGTTACTGGAACATTGACACAGATTTTGACACAGATTTAAGATCTCTGAATATACAGGATTGTTGTAGCAACTTACAGAGTTCCAAAATAAGTCTCAAATCTACAAGTATCTACAATATCTCAGTTTATAGAAAAGTAAATTTCTGTGTGTACATTTGTCCTGTTTGGAAGGCTATTATATCAAGTTGTAAAGAGTTGTGGGTTTTTTCTAGATATGTGGGATAATATATTTGTAAGTCTTCTACTGCTTTCATTTAATCGTAGTGTAGTGAACTGGTTTTACTGTTTTTCATAAAAACTTTAAAAAATTCCTCTTGGTGGACATTTAGTAAGAGAAGCCCACGAGTTTGCTGAGAAGTGAGCGCTATCAAGTCAGGGCTGGGGGGAACAAGAGGACTCCTGCTCTGGCTGCGGATGTGCCAGGTCAGCTGTGAGATGACACGGACTGCCGCTGGGCCGCCTGCGGAATCCTGAGCTGCAAAGGACCCTGGCTGTGGAGAGGATGGGGAGAGAGGAGGCATTGTTTCTCTTCTGCTTTTACTTCCTGGTGGTACGTATGTCTCTCCAATCCTTAAAAGCCAGCTCTTCATTTACTCAAGAAACATTAGAATCTGTGTTGTATGCCAGTCCCCCAAGTAATGCCGAGACAATACTAGTGATCCCACTGGATTTCCATGGATGTACAGTCTGCAGTGGGGAAAGAGAGGCCATTCAGATCATACAGATGTAGATAGTGGGCGGAACGGGATAAGAATTCGGAGAGGCCGGCACCGCGGCTCAATAGGCTAATCCTCTGCCTAGCGGCGCCAGCACACCACGTTCTAGTCCCGGTTGGGGCGCCAGATTTTGCCCCGGTTGCCCCTCTTCCAGGCCAGCTCTCTGCTGTGGCCTGGGAGTGCAGTGGAGGATGGCCCAAGTGCTTGGGCCCTGCACCTGCATGGGAGACCAGGAGAAGCACCTGGCTCCTGCCATCGGATCAGCGCGGTGCGCCGGCCGCAGCAGCCATTGGAGGGTGAACCAACAGTAAAGGAAGACCTTTCTCTCTGTCTCTCTCTCTCACTGTCCACTCTGCCTGTCAAAAAATAAAAAAAAAAAATTAAAAAATAAAAAAAAACTCTGAGGGAACATAGGGTGCTAATAAAAATTACAATATATTAATCAGTCTAATTAAATAAAAATAGTAATCGGACCAGTGTCCTGCCACAGCAGGTTAAGCCACTGCTTCAGATGCCAATGTTAGCATCCCATAGGAGCTCCACTTGAATCCCAGCTTCTCTGTTTCCAATCCAGCTCCCTGCTTATGCACCTGGGAAAGCACCACCCATGTGAGAGACCCAGATGGAGCTCCAGACTCTTGGCCTTGGCCTGGCCCAGCCCTGGCCATTGTCATCATATGGAGAGTGATCCAGCAGATGGAAGGTCTGTCTCCTCCCTCTTCCTCTCTCTGTAACTCTTCCTCTCAAATAAATCTTTTTTTAAAAAACAGTTAGACTTACTGGAGAAGGAAAACATGTTCATTATATTATTTGGAACTCAGTTTAAACTGAGACCTGCAAGAGAACCAAGAGTCAGCAAGTGAAGATTATTGTGAGAGCGGCAGGTGTTATAACATCTTAACTCTACTCCAAATGCCCATTCTTCAATATTGTTAAAATATCATTTCCTCCAAATTGACCTATAAATTCAACACAATTCCAATAAAAAACATAAGTTTCCTTGTAAAATAGGCAAAGTCGGCATTGTGGTATAGTTGATTAAGCCACTACTTGTGATGCCAACATTCCATATCAGAGCACTGGTTCAAGACCCAGCTCCTTGGCTTCTGATCCAGCTTCCTGCTAATGTGCCTGGAAAAGCAGCAGGAAATGGCCCAATTACTTGGATCCCTGCCACCCATGTGGGAGACCAGGATGAAGTTCATGGCTCCTTGCTTCTGTCTGGCCCAAACCCAGCTGTTGCAAGCATTTGGGGAATGAACCAATGAATGGAAGATATCTATCTCTCTCTCTGTATCTTTCTCTTTCTCTCCCCCCCATATCACTCTCTCTTTCAATAAATAAATTTTTAAATAAGCAAGCTTATTCTAAAATTTATATGAAAATGCAAAGAACCTACAATAACCAGAACAACTATGAGCTAAAGATTCCATTGTACTAATTTCAATACTTACTATAAAGCTGCAGTAATTTGAGCCAATATAGACATGGTGAAAAAAAGAGTCATAGAATTAAATAATAAGAAAGTGGCCGGCACCGTGGCTCACTAGGCTAATCCTCCGCCTAGCGGCGCCGGTACACCAGGTTCTAGTCCTGGTCGGGGCGCCAGTTCTGTCCCAGTTGCCCCTCTTCCAGGCCAGCTCTCTGCTGTGGCCCAGGAGTGCAGTGGAGGATGGCCCAAGTGCTTGGGCCCTGCACCCCGTGGGAGACCAGGAGAAACACCTGGCTCCTGCCATCGGATCAGCGCGGTGCGCCGGCCGCAGCGCGCCAGCCGCAGCGGCCATTGGAGGGTGAACCAACGGCAAAGGAAGACCTTTCTCTCTGTCTCTCTCTCTCACTGTCCACTCTGCCTGTCAAAAAATAAAAAAAGAAAGAAAGAAAGAAAGTTAGTTAGTTTAAAAATAGACCCACACATATAGAAACAATTAACTTTTGATAAAGTTCCAAAGACAATTCAGTGGACAAAGATAGTTTTTAAATAGTGCATATCAGTCACTGAGCACTAACTTCCCATGCAGGACCTCTGTCCACAAAGAGTAGTGTTATAATTATGTCTAAGTGCTCACAAAAGATGTATCATTCTTGGGTGCTTCTTTAAAGCTAATTAAGTTTCTAAAAAGAAAAAGAAGTGAAATTAACTTCAAGATGCAGTGACTTTGAACAGCCCTTGTCTCAACTGTTGAGGAACAGTATTTTTGTGTGTGTGTGCAAATTGTTGAACTCTTTACTAAGTATAGAGTTGGTCTTCTGTGTATAAAGTTAATCGAAAATGGATCTTAGTAGAGAATGGGACTGGGAATGGGAGAGGGAGAAGGAGGAGGGGTGGAAGTATCACATTTTGGAAAATGCAAAAACAGGTATGGTGGGAAGAATCACCATATTCCTAAAGTTGTACTTATGAAATGCATAAAGTTTGTATTCCTTAAATAGATGGTTTCTTTGGGGGGAAAAAGAAAATAAATGAAGACTTAATATGTTGATAGAAAAATAAATAGTGCATATCTACATGCAAAAGTAAATATATAAACCTTGATATATAACATGTACCATGTTGGAAAAATTAAGTATAAAGGGGCCATGGACCTCAAGGTACCATCTAATGCTATCAAGCCTCTAGAAGACAGGCTAAGTCTTCTCAATATTTGATGAGGGGGGAGTTTCTTGAATATGACACCAAAAATAAAATAATATTGGACCTCTTAGTTTGACTTCATTAAATTCAAAGTCATTTCTCTTCAAAAGACATTGAGAGAATTAAAAGTATAATCAGAGACAGAGAAAATATTTGCAAAACACATATTTCATAAAGTTCCCATATTCAGATTATAAAATGAAAACTTTCAAAGTTCTCACAACCTATAAGATAGGCAAAGACCTTGAATAGATGGCATGTGGATGGCAAAGAAACATGAAAAAGTGTTCAATGTGATGTGTAAATAAATATGCATATTCAAAAGATTGTATGCATAGCAATACCTAAAGCTACAAGAAAGTATTACTCCTGTCCTGTGAGAACAAGTAAAAGTTTTTGCAAAAAAAAAGAAAATGATGATACCAAGTACTATCAGAGATACTAAGAAGCTAGAATTCTCATACATTTTTGGTCAGAATACAAAATGTACAGCCACTTTGAGGGGTCATTTGAAATTTTTTTCTTTTAAGTTAAATATATAAGCCGGCGCCGCGGCTCACTAGGCTAATCCTCCACCTTGCGGCGCCGGCACACCGGGTTCTAGTCCCAGCTGGGGCGCCGGATGCTGTCCCGGTTGCCCCTCTTCCAGGCCAGCTCTCTGCTGTGGCCCGGGAGTGCAGTGGAGGATGGCCCAAGTGCTTGGGCCCTGCACCCCATGGGAGACCAGGATAAGTACCTGGCTCCTGCCATCGGATCAGCGCAGAGCGCCGGCCGTGGCGGCCATTGGAGGGTGAACCAACGGCAAAGGAAGACCTTTCTCTCTCTCTCTCTCACTGTCCACTCTGCCTGTCAAAAAAAAAAAAAAAAAGTTAAATATATAGCATAGGACCTAGCAATCCTGCTCATGTATGTTTATCTAAGAGCTATTCAAATGTTTAGTCATGCAAAAATCTGTGAGTGTTTCCAGTGACGTGCATAATCACTTTAATAGGAAATACCAATGCTGTTTAACTCGTGAATGGACAAGCCATCCATAGTACTTCCATACAGTGAAATCAGATTCAGCAACACAAAGGAATAAAACCATGTGGACGTTTCTTCAATGCATATTGCTAAGTGATCACCTAAAGAGGCTACGGACTACATACATCTCTCTATATCACATTTTGGAAAATGCAAAACAATAGAGACAAAACACGGAGTAGCCTTGGCAAGAGACTGGCTACCAACGGGAAAACTCTGCCCTTCCGTCATCTTTTGTTTGAATGAAGCTCAGCCCTCGATGTGGGATAGGCAGGGAGTCCATCAAAGCTTAGTGTAACCAGGTGTAAAACAGCAGAAGCAAACAATTTTTACTACTTAAATATTAAGCCAGGACTGGCACAAATTACCTTGTTCTTTAGCTCAACTTCTTTTGCAGAGCAGGAGGACCTGGTCAGAGGAGATCTAATCTAACCACCTGTGAGCCTTAAGGACCATCATGACAAATACAAACCTCAGTGCCTAACACCAGAGACCTGCAGACTGCTTTGTGATTTCCCCGTACCACATCCCCTTCCTGGTTGCCCCAAAACATCCAGCACAGTGGCAGAGCTTGAGACCCAGAGGTCTTCTACCCTCTTGCAGATCTGTAGACAGATTAAATGTTCTCTTTACTTAACCTCAAAACCTTGTCCTCATTAGTTTGATTTGTACTTGGGACAGGGACTGAGCGTTTGGTAACACTGGGAGGTTTCCTGCATCTGTCTCTAACCATGCACCCTAATTCCACCCCTTGCCTACCAGTTCAGCACACCCACTTTGCCATAATGCACCTAAATCACCTCCAGCATGCTTTGACAGTATACAGGGTCTGTTAGGAAAATGGCGCAGTCTTTATCTATGGCGCAATCTATGCCCTGGACACGCTCTTAGGCTCTAGCCCCCGCCGGCATTGCTGGAAGCCAGGTGACCACATGGCCCAACCACCGGTGTCAGCTCCACCCCCACCCTAATGAGATTTGCTGCTTCTACTTTCCTGCCCACCCCCAGCGAAGTTTTAAGAGGACCTGTTCCTGAACACGAGGTTCTCTCCCCCTCGCTCTTGCTCTCTCTCTGTCTCTCAATCTCTCTCTCACTAGCTCTCTCTCTCTTGATCTCTCTCTTACACTCTACTTCTCCCTCTTTTCCTCCTTTACCCCTTCCCTCCAGTCTGTTGGGTTTCCCCACCAATAAACTCTTTCCCTTACTCTGGTGTTTGGTGTGTTTTGTGGTAGCCTTACAGGGTCAGTAACTTTCTTCCTGATGCTTTGTGCTTCTTTATTTAATGTCATTTTCTTGCTTGTCTTTTTTCAGTGCTTCTTTTTTTTTTTTTTTTAAAGATTTATTTATTTTAAAGTCAGAGTTACACAGAGAGGAGAGGGAGAGAGAGAAAGAGAGAGAGAGAAGTCTTCCTTCCATCTGATGGGTCACTCCTCAGTTGGCCACAACAGCCGGAGCTGCACTGATCCGAAGCCAGGAGCCAGGAGCTTCTTCCGGGTCTCCCACACAGGAGCAGGGGCCCAAGGACTTGGGCCATCTTCCACTGCTTTCCCAGGCCACAGCAGAGAGCTGGATGGGCAATGGAGCAGCCTGGTCTTGAACCGGCGCCCATATGGGATGCTGGCACTGCAGGCCAGGGCGTTAACCCACTGGCCACAGCACCGGCCCCTTTCCGTGCTTCTTAATAAATTTCCATTTTAGTACATTCTCCCTTGCGTACTGTAGTGGATTGAATAACGACCCTCCCCCTCCTACAAAACATGTCTGCTTGGAACATGTGCATGTGACCTTCCTCAAAAGAAGGGTCTTTGCAGATGTAATTAAGTTAAGCATCTTGAGATATCCTAGAGTGTCTCAATGAGCCCTAATTCCAAAGGCAAGTACCCTTTTAAAAGAGAAGACAGGCTGATGAAAGGCAATGTGAAGATATCTGGAAGCAGCGATTACAATGGTGCATCTACAAGGCAAAGGAAAATAAGAACTGGGGGCAGCCAGCAGGAGCCAGAGGAGAGGGAAGAACAGGCCCTACTGACGTCTGACTCCGGACTTCTGGCCTCCGGAGCTGAGAAAGAGCGCATTTCCGCTGCGTCAAGCTACTCCCTTAGTGGTAATTGCTTAAGACAACACTAGGAAAACAACAGAGGTCCCTTGTTACAATTTCGTTTTGGGTATTCAGGTGATTTTTCTTTTCCTTTTATTATTTTCCTGAATTCAAGTGGCTTTCTGTTAACTTTCTTCTAAGTCTACTCATGCTTTAATTTCTGACTACAGGCAATTTTTCATACTTCCAAGTTCTTTTTTTTGACAGGCAGAGTTAGTGAGAGAGAGAGAGAGAGAGAGGAGAAAGGTCTTCCTTCCATTGGTTCACCCCCAAAATGGCCGCTACGGCTGGCGCGCTGCACCTCTCTGAAGCCAGGAGCCAGGTGCTTCTCCTGGTCTCCCATGCGGGTGCAGGGGCCCAAACACTTGGGCCATCCTCCACTGCCTTCCTGGCCACAGCAGAAAGCTGGACTGGAAGAGGAGCAACTGGGACAGAATCTGGCACCCCAACCAGGACTAGAACCCAGGGTGCTGGTGCTGCAGGTGGAGGATTAGCCAAGAGAGCTGCGGCGCTGGCCACTTTCAAGTTCTTATTTAAGGGTATTTAATTCCATCTATAGTGTTGTGATGTAGTTAGTGTTCCTCTGTTTTCTGGTTGGCTTGCTGTGTTTTGTTTTGTTTTGTTTTGATCTCCATTGGCATGGTGACGAATTTTCATCAATTGAGATGTATCTAGTCTCTTTTTCTTTAAGCAGTTTTTCTCTAAGTTTGTAGTATTTACTGTTCTTTTTTGTGGATTTCGGATGATTTACAAGATTCTTGGTTTAATGGTGCCCTCTTCTGTCGATGTGGCAAAGTACAGCTTTTGTAACTGGTTAGACAGGGATTGTGTCTATATTGTAATTGTGTTTCAGTGGTTGGATAGGGATTGTGTCTATGTAAGAGCTAAGCTCCACCCCAAGGCTCTCTCACCTTTCAGATTCGGGATGGCTGAAACTTACCGTCTCCGAGGGAAAAGCTTCCGAAAGCACAGGTATTCTTGCATTACCCCATGGTGGGAACTTCACACTTCCCTGTATGAGCTTTCTCTAAACCATCACCCCCTTCACCCAACATCTCTCTCCTTCCACATGTGGACGAAAGAGCCCAAGTCAGCCAACCAACACATTGCAGCTGGTTCCCAGGTAACTCTTCCTTTCGACAAACTCTGTGACCAGGGAAACATCGACTGTATGGTAGGAAGGAGTGAGCTTTGCATCGTAGGACCGTTGTAGGGAAACCAATTAACGATCCCGTTGTTTGCCTCCCCTATATATAGGTAACATTGAACATAGAGATGGAATGTCCCTCCTTAATCAATAATCAAGTCTGTCAACTATTACCAGGCATTTTTCTTTTTTTTTTTTTTTGAAATGTTAATCCATTTAATAGCACCAGAATTAATAAAACCAAAGATATTACCAAGGATTGAGAAACAACTACTTACCAGTGTATAATCAATGAGCTGCATGAACTTATAACTTCCCCTTAAAAAGAATTTGTCACTGACCAAATTCTAACCATAAGCTATTAGGCAATTATAACAGGTTTTTTTTTCTTTTCTTTTCTTTTTTATATTTTATTTTATTTTATGAACATAAATTTCCAAAGTACAGCTTATGGATTACAATAGCTTCCCCCCTCCATAACTTCCCTCCCACCTGCAACACTCCCCTCTCCCGCTCCCTCTCGCCTTCCATTCACATCAAGATTAATTTTCAATTATCTTTATATACAGAACCAGGCACTTTTCAATGAGATCTTCTTTGATTTTGAGTGTGCTTGGTAACTATGCATAACTCTATCTGATTCAATGCATGTACCCACACTGCAAGAAAAGTTAAAAACCTGTGACCAAATTCAGTCTTGTGTAATAGCCGATTCAAGCAACTGAGCGGTTGTTCAGGTTCCAGTCCTCAGTCTGACCAGCTAAATAGACTTGAACTTTGATTTTCCAACCAAACTCTGATTATTTCAGTCAGTCTGTGCCCTCTCTTTCCCAGGAAACTACAGTTGTAGCATATACCATAGAAGCAAGCAGCATAACCCAAAAAAGAAGCAGTGTGAGGATAAAAGGAACGGAACTCACAGAGGAGAGAGGCATGATGACATGAAGTCTAGGGAAATGCTTGTTTAATGTTGGATTTGAACATTAAGCTGCTGGGGCCGGGGCCGCGGCTCACTAGGCTAATCCTCCGCCTGCGGCGCCGGCACACCGGGTTCTTGTCCCGGTCAGGGCGCCGGACTCTGTCCCGGTTGCCCCTCTTCCAGGCCAGCTCTCTGCTGTGGCCCGGGAGTGCAGTGGAGGATGGCCCAAGTACTTGGGTCCTGCACCCCATGGGGGACCAGGAGAAGTACCTGGCTCCTGGCTTCAGATCAGCGCGATGCGCCGGCCACAGCACGCCGGCCGCAGCAGCCATTAGAGGGTGAACCAACAGCAAAAGGAAGACCTTTCTCTCTGTCTCTCCCTCTCACTGTCCACTCTGCCTGTCCAAAAAAGAAAGAAAGAAAATTAAGCTGCTGGAATGCCCAAAATTTCTGAGTGTACAGCTCTTTAAGAGGTTGGGAATAAACTGGTGAGATTACAAAAGAACACTAAGCAAACAAGACAGGTGGCCACCAGACCCAGGCCAGTGTGGGGAAGGAAGGCTTAAATGAAAGAAGTGCAACCATGAAACACCTATAGCGCAGCTGTAAATGTCATTTACACAGTTGAAAACGTAGTCATTAAATACTGACTTAACCAAACATGATACTATTGTGACTATGTTAGGTGCAGAGTATAGGGGAAGTTGTATGGGTAAGGAGTGAATTATAATACACCTAACTTTTCAGCTTCCATTTTAGCAGATCATTTTGAAGACTGAAACTTAAAAACATGGTGTTTCATCACATCCTTTAGAAAAATATTAGCAAATACCATACTAAATAGCTGGACGACTGAAAATGATTGCTATATACTGTTTCCTTTAAAAAAAAAAAGATTTATTTATTTATTTGAAAGGCAGAGTTACAGAGAGGCAGAGAGAGAGAGAGAGAGAGGGAGACTTCCTTCTGCTGGTTCATTCCTCAACACCCTGAGCTGTACTGATCCAAAGCCAGGAGTCAGGAGATTCTTCCGGGTTTCCCACTTGGGTGCAGCGGCCCAAGAACTTGGGCCATCTTCTACTGTTTTCCCAGGCCATGGCAGAGAGCTGGATGGGAAGTGGAGCAGCTGGGATATGAACCGGCACCCATATGGGATGCAGCACTGTAGCTGGCAGCTTTACCCACTACACAATAGTGCCGGCCCCTATACAGTGTTTCTGATACACAACCCTCAGATCATCCTATCACTATCATAACAAAAGGACCCATTCTTTGTTTGTGCCTTCCATTACATTCGCTTCTGCAATCCTGTTTTCCAGGGGCAACCATTTTCAATCTTCCAGGGGATGGGATAGGATGCAGGGGAATTAGTTAAGTATGTTCGGCTTTAGGGCCAACATTGTGGTGCAGCGGGTTAAGCTGCCTCCTGCAACAGCAGCAGCCCATATCGGGTGCCGATTAGAGTCTTAGTTGGCCTGGATCCTACCCAACTCCTGCTAATGCACCTGGGAAGGAAGCAGATGATAGCTAAGGTAACTGGGTCCCTGCCATCCTTGTGAGAGACTGCATGGAGCACTGGGCTCCTGGCTTCTGCTTGGCCAAGCCTCAGCTATTGGGGCCATTTAAGAAGTGAACCAGTGGATGGGCTCGTTCTCTCTCCCTTGCTCTCACTCTCACTCTCTTTCATTCTCTCTCTCTAATGGTCTTTGAAATAAATAAGTCTTTTAAAAAAAAAAGCTTCATTTGTCTCTACAAAAGCCATTTCCCAAGAGTCCTTTAAAAATATTTATTTATTTGAAAGGCAGAGACAGAGAGAGAGAGAAGAGAAAGAGAGGCCTTCCATCTTCTGGTTCACTACCCAAATGGCCGCAATGGCCAGAAATGGGTGGATCAGAAGCCAGGAGCCAGTACCTTCTTCCAGGTCTCCCACATGGGTACAGGAATGCAAGCATTTGGGCCATCCTCTGCTTCTTTTTCAGGCACATTATCAGGTAGCTGGATCAGAAGAGGAGCAGCCAGGATTTGAACTGATGCCCACATGAGATGCCAGCACTGCAGGCAGAGGCTCTTCTCATTACGCCACAGCGTTGGCCCCCTAAAAGGGTCCTTAAAACAAATATGAAGGAGAGATCAGTGAACAAGGATAGATGTTTAAGATGTTTATGTTACTGCTCTGTAATTTATCTCCAGTAGCAGGGTTTCCAAATATGGTGTTAAAGAGTCTCAACAGTAACTACTGTGGTAATCTAATCCCATTCCTCCAGTCCTTTTGGGTTCTAGTCACTACTGATAGCCTCACTAAGCATAATTGTTATGCTCTTGTGAACGTAATAATTGGAATCAAGCATCCACTGACTCTAAATAAATCCACCTGAAGTAGAAGGACGAGGAAAAAGATGAGAAAGTCAATAATAAATCATCTAGAGAGGAAACTGTGGATGCACCTGTGGGCAGGTCTGACATGTGAGCAGTCTTGTATCATGTATTCACCTCCCACAAGTAAGCACCCACCCGGAAGAGGCATTAAACAGCTGAACAGTGGATGTCAGCTCACCTTGGTTGCTTGCCATCCCAATATTTGTGCAACAGAGAAGTCATGATGGCAGAGAAAAGACACTATGAACGGATCTGCAGGCTCCCTGTTACCAAAGCAACTCTAACTGCTGGTATTGCCAAATGCCTGCTCTATCAGAAACAGAAACCAACACAGTCCCAAATGAGGCATCAGCCCTTAAGTAGAACATCCAGTCACTTGGCGGGAGGTTGATTATATTGGACTGCATCCACTCTAGAAAGGAAGCCATTTCCTTCTGATTGGAATTGTCAGCTATTCCAGGAAAGGGTTTGCCTTTCCTGCACACTGGCCTCAGACAGCTCATACTTGAGGAAGGCTCCGAGAGTGTTTGATTTACCAGCCTTGGATGTGTGGCCATGGACACGAGACTGAGATCCAGTGGTCCTACCATGTCCTGTGTCATCCCAAGACTGCTGGTCTACGAGGGTGTTACATCAGTATCTTTAGAGTTTAGGTGCCAGCATAGAGATGATACTCTGTGAGTGGGCTCCTATGTTGGCAATAGGTACAATATATGAATCTGGAATTCAAGTGGAGGGAGTGAAAGTGTCCTTGCTTACCATTACTCCCACTTGGGGAATTGGAGCTGCTGTCCACAGATTCAGGCTCTATGAGGCTAATGATGTGTCTCCCAGAGGAGTGAGGCTTCCACCAGGAGACACAGTAAGTCTCATTAAACTTAAAGCTGCAGCTGCTAACTGGTTGCCACCAGTGGACCAAAAGGCAAGGAATGAATTTCCACAGTAGCAGGGGAAATCCTGCATGGGGAAGCAGAGCCGTGCCACATGAGGACGGTAATACACAGGTGATTTCCTGGGACATTTCTTACAGCCTGCATTAAGTGTAAATATGTAGTTAGAGCAACCATGGCCTAATAAAAGCGTGGTGACTAGGGCCCCAGACCTCTCAGGGCTGAAGGTCTGGGTCATCTCATCAAGCGAGCTACCTAAACTATCAGAAGTATTAGTCAAGGCCAAGGGCAATACTGAAAGTGTGGTAGAAGAGGAAAATGACAAATGTTAGTCACAATGTCAGAACCAGCTGCAGTAGTGAGGGCTATAGCTTATTCCATTAACATTCTCTTGTAAGCTTTCTACCTGCACCTGTAATGAACCTGAATTTTGAAGAAGCTGTGATAGTATTTAGTGAACTTAAGGATGGAGCTAGAGATGCAAGCTCATCTGTGAGGTACAACATATGATCCAGATACTCCCAGTACCCATGCTCCAGATTTTCCACTGGTTTTTTTTTTTTTTTTTTTTTTTTTTTTTTTTTGACAGGCAGAGTGGACAGTGAGAGAGAGAGACAGAGAGGAAGGTCTTCCTTTGCCGTTGGTTCACCCTCCAATGGCCGCCGCGGCCGGCGTGCTGCGGCCGGCGCACCGCGCTGATCCGATGGCAGGAGCCAGGTGCTTCTCCTGGTCTCCCATGGGGTGCAGGGCCCAAGCACTTGGGCCATCCTCCACTGCACTCCCTGGCCACAGCAGAGAGCTGGCCTGGAAGAGGGGCAACCAGGACAGAATCTGGCGCCCCGACCAGGACTAGAACCCGGTGTGCCGGCGCCGCAAGGCGGAGGATTAGCCTAGTGAGCCGTGGCGCCGGCCCTCCACTAGTTCTAGCCCCAGCTTCTGCATGCTTTGCTGAAAGTAACTTAAATTTGAAATAGTAAAGAATTGATCTCAGACACTGAAGCTGTTTTTTAGTCTGTGCCATCACTTCTATCATTTGATGCTCCAAAATGTCTGGGAGTTTTAGATCCCCCCAGCCACAGAGAATCTCATATGCCAGTTTCTATTAAGTAGGAGATCAAAAATGCAGTTCCTTTACTTCTAGGATTGACCAAGATGTAATGTACACTGCAGTATTCTCCATGGGATCAGGCTGCATGTAGAACCTGATAGTGACCCTTTGCTGGCTTCTTCCTCTTCTCTTCTGCATCCATTCCTGGCTGATCCCAATAGAGAAAACTTGCACACAAATTCTTAACTCAGCATCTGCATTTAGTAGCATTTAACCTAAAACACACTTCCTTGTCCATGCCAAAACCATCCCATGACATTCATTTTACAGACTTCTGTCAATGCTCAGATCTAACAATATTCACTACACTCTTTCATACACATATCATTTTACTTCTTACTACTCTGCAAATTCCTCTGCAAGCAGAGACCATATATATCTTTTTAATGTCAGTATCCTCATCTGCACAATGGAAATAACAGTGCTATAGTTGGGATGTTGAATGTCCTCCAAAGCCCCATGTGTTAAAGGCCTGATCCCCAAGGTGGTGTTATTGGAAGATGGTAGAACCTTCAGGAGGTAGGACCTAGAGGGAGATGCCTAGGTTATTGGAGGCTTGCCCTTTTGTGACTTCTAGATTTTTCAGGAGAGGGTTGTTATAAAATATTGAATTTGGATCTATCTACTTTCTTTGCCTCCTGGATCACCGTGTGATACTTTCCCCATATAACCTCTGCCATTTGCCATGGGGGCTTCATCAAAACTTGCGGCCGGCGCCATGGCTCACTAGGCTAATCCTCCGCCTTGCGGCGCCGGCACACCGGGTTCTAGTCCCGGTCGGGGAGCCGGATTCTGTCCCAGTTGCCCCTCTTCCAGGCCAGCTCTCTGCTGTGGCCCGGGAGTGCAGTGGAGGATGGCTCAAGTCCTTGGGCCCTGCACCCCATGGGAGACCAGGAGAAGCACCTGGCTCCTGCCATCGGATCAGCGTGGTGCGTCGGCCATGGCGGCCATTGGAGGGTGAACCAACGGCAAAGGAAGACCTTTCTCTCTGTCTCTCTCTCACTATCCACTCTGCCTGTCAAAAAAAAAAAAAAAAAAAAACCAACAACAACTTGCATCATGCCATTGGACTTTCAGGCCCCCGGACTGTGAACTAGATAAACTTCTCTTTCATAAGTATCTTGTCTTGGATACTTCATTGGAGTAATAAAAAGATGACTATTACAAATAGTATCTTCTCATAGTTCAGCAATCTCTCAATAGTTACAAGTATTAATAGGTAAGATGGTAAATGTATAGAAGTGTTATAGAAGTGTTCCTGGCATGTGGCAAGTGCTAAAGAGTTTGCCATTAATATCACTGTTTTTTTTTTTTTTTAACTCCATCCTGTGGCACCATGACTGAGCAGAATGTATGTACACCAATACTAACTTGTTGAACAAACAAGTGGACTGGTGGATGGATGGATGCGTGGGTGAGTGGATGGATAAATGGATAGATGAAGATAGATAATACATATAGACATATAATAAGCAGATGATGATAGATATAGTTGATGATATAATGATGATGAAGATAGATATAGGTGATAGAAGAATCAGTTCGAGAATTTTAAAAAGTTCTAAACAGAGGGGTCAGAGAGATAGCTGGTAAGATTAGGGAGATGGGCCGGCGCCGATGCTTACTAGGATAATCCTCCGCCTTGCGGCGCCGGCACACCGGGTTCTAGTCCCGGTCGGGGAGCCGGATTCTGTCCCGGTTGCCCCTCTTCCAGGCTAGCTCTCTGCTGTGGCCAGGGAGTGCAGTGGAAGATGGCCCAGGTGCTTGGGCCCTGCACCTGCATGGGAGACCAGGAGAAGCACCTGGCTCCTGCCATCGGATCAGCGCGGTGCGCCGGCCACAGCGCGCTGGCCGCAGCGGCCATTGGAGGGTGACCCAACGGCAAAAGGAAGACCTTTCTCTCTGTCTCTCTCTCTCACTGTCCACTCTGCCTGTCAAAAAAAAAAAAAAAGATTAGGAGATGACGTTTAAACAGTTTAAAATGTATTTGAGACTTACACTAGAGGACCTGTCATAAGCAGAAGTTGCTGAGTTAGGTAACTGATAAACTTTAATGTGAAGACAAACTTGGACAGCATTCTCACTGCTAATCAGTGCGCTGAGTTGGTGTTCTTCCACCTGAAAACATGAAATACTGCTAGGTGACTTCTGATGGAACTTACCATGGTGCTCTGAGAAGTGGAAAACATGGGGATTACCACCTGGTGGCCAACCGCAGCAGATAGTGAGGTCTGCATGGTTGCAACAGGCCCAACCAAAACTCCCTCCTCTTGGTGAGCGTTGCCTGGACACTATAACTTACCACTGTTGGGTTATCTTATTAGAAAAGTGGCTACTCAGAGTTTCTCTATACTTTCAGTTGAGTGCTACTTTATCACCAATGCCCCTCAGGACCACACATTTGTCCTGTGCAGTATGTTCTAAGAATGGGACATTTCACATTTTGGGGAGAGCTACTCCCATGAAATACTACAGATATTTCTCTTTTATTATTATGATTTTTTTTTTTATTTGGGTGAGAAAGAGAAAGAAAGACAGAGAGAGCTCCCACCCTTGGGATCAATCCCCAAATGCCAGCTATAGCTAGGGCTGGGCCGAGACAAGCTGGAAGCAAGGAGTGTGGTCCAGGTCTCCCACAAAGGTGGCAGGAACACAATTACTTGAGCCCTCACTGCTGACTCCCCAGAGTCCGCATCAGGACTCCAGGAGGCTGGAATCAGGAGCTGGAGGTGAGGTACTCTGATAGAGATGTGATCATTTTAACTGCAAGACCAAACACCCTCACCCAGACATTTCTCTTTTGATCCCCTTCCACAGTGATTCGTAAAGCTGTAAGAGCTTTTGTCTCAACCTGAGCTGCCAAGTTTAACAGACTTTCAGCCATTTTCAGAATGATACGTCTGTGCCAAAAGTCTGGTGCTTTTCCATTCATACAACCAGGTTCCAGATACATCTTTGCCAAGTGGTTTTCAGAGCTTCCTGATGAAGAACTTTATGTAACTTTTCCCCACCTGTTTTGAAGCTCCTTGACTATTCCTTTGGGAGAGGTTAAAGCAAACATCTAAGGAAGTACCAGTGAGAACTCTGGGCAATGCCAGGGCCGGCGCCTTCCGTCCTGGCCCCTGTTTGTCCAGCTGGGAAGACCCACGTGTAGGTTTTTTACTTCGCAGAGATGTGGCCATTAGAGAAACACACGAGACCTCATCACCACAAAAAGGCAAATCATATTTCATGTCTGAAAACAATGGATCACTTTTGTAACTGAAGACTAAAATTTCATTTATCCAAAGCAACCACTACTACTTCATAACTCCCACTGCCATCCTCTCCCTCCTCCCACTCTGGGCTGACCTGTTATGTGCACAAACGTGCATACCCCATGTAGGATTTCTCTGCCAGACACAAGTTCTGCTTCCCAAGGCCTTGCTGCAACCTTGACATTTTAACTGATTTAGTGCCCTCCAACATCTACTCCAACAGGACTGAGTGGCATCAGTCTCAAGTGGACCTGTCTTCTTGACATTAGCTTCCTCATTTTATATTTTTCCTCTGTGAGCACTAATGCTGGGCACCAGCCACTCCAGCTGCCTCTCCTTACCACCATATTTGTTGCTAGTGGAGTTTAGACTGCTCACACCACTTGAGATTTAAATAGATATTTCCAGGAATATGAACTTACCAGGTTTTCTCATATTTTCACTACAGTCCTATTTTCCTGGTACATAGAGCCATAGAACAACTGCTGTCTCTATCTCCTTCACTGTGGCCCCTTGAATTTGAACCAAGCAGGTTGACTTCAGTTCTGCCTGCTCCCCTACAGATGAGGCCCTGATCAGGAGGCTCCTGACCAATAAGGCAAACAAAATCCCATTGTATTCTTATTTCCTATCTCCAAGGCAGAGCCAAAGTCTTGAGTGAACCCAAATGTCACTTAAGTAAAACTGCTGTAACATATTTATGCATTTCAGTTTTTAATAAAGGTGGACCAAGATGGAGTGAAAGAGGTTGAATTTACTCTCTCTTGAAGAATAAAAGAAATAATTGTTTTTAAGACATTAGAAATCAGGTAACAAAGAACAGGGATCCCTGAGAAACAGGAAACAAACAAGCTGAGAAGCAGTATTTAAAGGGAACAAATGGTTTCCAGGAAGCTTAATTGCTTCCTAGAACAAAACTTAAGATACTTCTCCAAATACAAAAATATCTGGCACCCAGAAAGAAAATATTCACAATGTCTGGCATCCAATCAAAAATTACCAGGCATGCAATAACGAGGAAGAAAACTGATTTAAACTGACCCACAAATTACACACTTGGTAGAGGCAGTAGACAAGGACTTTAAAACAGTTATCAAAGCTGCATTCTATGTATTCAAGAAACCAAAAACTATATCTCAGATGAAAAATACCCTGAATGGGACTAATGGCAGAATTGACACTGCAAAAGAAAAGATCAGGGAACTTGAAGACACAACACTAGAAACTACACAAAATTAAACTGAAGAAAAGATAATTATAATTTTTTAAAGATTTGTTTATTTATTTGAAAAGCAGAGTTACAGAGAAGCAGAGAGAGAGAGCTCTTCCATCCACTGGTTCACTCCCCTGATGGCCACAATGGCCAGAGCTGCACTGATTTGAAGCCAGGAGCCAGGAGCTTCTTCTGGGTCTCCCAGAAGAGGGAACTTCTAGGAACACAGAGGTCAGAGGGGTTACAAAAGCTAACTATTGATTCAGGGGAAAACACTGCTATGATTAACAACAAGGATTCTAGTTAAGGATTATCATGCTTTACTTGGAGCAGACCTTATCCCGCCTTCCCACTCATTCCCAGCTCTCTCCCAGAACCTTCCCAAACCCTCTGCATTCTTAAAGTCCTTCCTCCCTATGCGGACTCGTTAGTTAAGTAAAATATCCCCAGCTACTAGGTGTTGCTGCAAGTGAGTTGTTAACATGCTTAGGCCCTCAACAGAGTGCAGAGGCCTAAGGACTTGAGCCATCTTCTACTGCTTTCCTAGACCATAGCAGAGAGCTGGATCAGAAATGAAGCAGCCGGGACTCGAACCGGTGCCTATATGGGATGCCGGCACTGCAGACGGAGGCTTTACCCGCTGTGTCACAGCACCAGGCCCTTTTTTCCACTTTCAAACTGTGGTGTTTCCACAGTGTTTCCACTTCCAATCCAGCTCTCTGCTATGGCCTAGGAAAGCGCTAAAAGATGGTCCAAGTCCTTAGGCCCCTGCACCCATGTGGGAGACCCAGAAGAAGCACCTGGCTTCTGGCTTCAGATTGGTGCAGCTCTGGCTATTGCAGCCATCTGGAGAGTGAACTAGTGGATGGAAGACTTCCCTTTTCCTCTCTCTCTCTCTTTCTCTGTGTCTGCCTTTCAAATAAATAAATAAACCTTTAAAAAAAAACTTCAACATCCATTAATGATAAAGATCTGGAACAAATAAGTAATAAAAAGAATATACCACAGCATAATAAAGGTTGTATATGACAAACCTATACCCAACATCATATTAAATGGAGAAAAGCTGAATTTCCTCTAGGATCTGGAACCAGAAAAAGATGTCTACTCTCACCTCTATTATTAACATAGTGTGGAATTTTTAGCTGGAGCCATTAGGCAAAAGAAATAAATAAAAGGTATTCAAATAGGAAAGGAGGTAGTCAAATTATCTATCTTTGTAGATGACATAATTCTACATATAGATAAACCTAGAAGAGTCCCCAAAGAGATTGTTAGAACTCATAAATGGGGACCGGTGCTGTGGCACAGTGGGTTAAAGTCCCAGCCTGCAATGCTGGCATCCCATATGAGCACCAGTTTGAGACCTGGCTGCTCCTCTTCCAATTCAGCTCTCCGCTATGGCCTGGGAGAGCAGTGGAAGGTGGCCCGTGTCCTTGGGCCCCAACACGCACGTGGGAGACCTGGAGGAGGCTCCTGGCTCTTTGTTCCTGGCTTTGGATCGGCTCAGCTCTGGCCATTGCGGTAGTTTGGGGAGTGAACTGGTGGAATGGAAGACCTCTCTCTATATATAACTCTGTCTTGCAAATAAATCTTTAAAAAACAAAAAGCAGAACTCATAAATGAATTCAGTAAAGGTGAAAGACACAAAATAAACACAAAAATCAGTAGCATTTTTACATAGTAATAAGAAACTCACTAAGAAAGAAATGTTAAGAGATCTCATTCCTAACAACTACAAAAAATACATTGGAATAAATGTAACCAAGGATATGAAAGACTTCTACAATGAAAATTACAAAACACTAATGAAAGAAATTGAAAAAGTCATTTAAAAATAAAAGACTTTCCATGTTCTAGGATTGGAGGAACTAATTTTTTTAAAAGGTCCTTATAACCCAAAGTGATTTACCAATGCTATTCTTCACAAAATTAGGAAAAACAACCCTAAAAAATGTAATGTGTATAAGCAAAATTGACAATTTGAGATATCTTGATTGTTTACAGCCCTTGTCTCTACTGTTGAGGAACAGTGTTACTTTCTGCTTACTATTTGTTGAGTTTTTTACTTAGTGTTGGGTTAATCTTATAAAATAAACTGTAAGTAGGTCATTGTAAATATTAAGGCAGATTAAGAAAGGAAGGAGGAGGGAGGGTGACAGCATGGGTGGGAAGCATGGTAGGTTGCTAAGTATCACTATGCTCCTAATTCTGTGTCTGTGACATACATGAAATGTGTTCACCCTAAAAACTAAATTAATCAATTAATTTTTGAAAAATCATGTGGAAGCGCAAAAGACCTAGAATAGCCAAAACAATTTTAAACAAAAGAACAAAATTGGAGGCATCACAACACCAGATTTTAAGATATACTAAAGAGCTATTGTAACCAAAACAGCATGGTTGTGGCATGCAAACAGACACATAACCCAGTGCAACAAGACAGAGGTCCCAGGAATTAATCCTTGCCTCTACATCCAATTGTTCTTTGACAAAGGTGTCAGAAACATATGCTAGAGAAAGGACAGTGTCTTCATGATACAGTGTTGGGATAACTGGATATTCATATATAGAAGACTGAACTTTGACCTCCACCATCACCACCTTCCACCTGAAAAAAATAAACTTAAAATGAATCAAAAATCTAAAAGTAAGACTCAAAATTATAAAAGCACTAAAACAGGGAAGAAACATTGCAAGACATTGCCACAGGCAATAATTTTTGGATAAGACCCCAAAAACACAGGCAACAAAAGCAAATTAGGGAAATGGGATTAAATAAAACTAAGAAAGTTCTGCATAGTAAAGGAAACCAAAAAGTAAACAGAAAATTGACAGAATGGGAGAAACTATTTGCAAACTATCCATTTGACTAAAAATGATATCTAAACTATGTAAGGAACTCAAAGACTCAACAACAAGAAAAACAAACAATAACATTAAGAAATGGACAAAGAATTTGAATAGGCATTTCTCAGAAAAAGAAATATAAGTAGCCAAAAAATACATTTAAAAATTCTCAATATCACTAGCCATTAGGGAAATGAAAATCAAAACCACAATGAGGTATCATTTCATGTCAGTTAGACTAACTATCATCAAAAGACAAAAAAATAAAATAAAAAGAAAGTGTTGACAGAAGACTTTTCAGCAGAAATAATGCAAGAAATGGTGTTTTTGTTTTTCCACAAAATGGCATGACTGTCTATAACAGAATCTCAAAATAATCACCAAAAAAAAAAATCTTCTGGAAATTCCAAAAAATTTAAACATTTAAAGTAATTTCAAACATATAAAACAGTTAAGGGGCCAGCGCCGCGGCTCACTCACAAGGCTAATCCTCCGCCTTGCGGCGCCTGCACACCGGGTTCTAGTTCCGGTCGGGGAGCCGGATTCTGTCCCGGTTGCCCCTCTTCCAGGCCAGCTCTTTGCTATGGCCAGGGAGTGCAGTGGAGGATGGCCCAAGTGCTTGGGCCCTGCACCCCATGGGAGACCAGGAGAAGTACCTGGCTTCTGGCTTCGGATCAGCGCAGTGCGCCGGCTGCGGTGGCCATTGGAGGGTGAACCAGCAGCAAAAAGGAAGACCTTTCTCTCTGTCTCTCTCTCTCACTGTCCACTCTGCCTGTCAAAAATAAAATAAAATAAAATAAAATAAAATAAAATACAGTTAAGGGTAAGTCTAACAAAAATTGTGTATGATTTATACACTATAAACTATAAAGCATTTTTGAAAGAAATTAAAGAAATCTGAAATAAGTGGAGATAGATTCTGTGTTCATGGACTGAAAGACAATATTCTAATATTTCTCCAAAGTGACTTACAGATTTAATTCAATCTCCATCAAAATATAATCCTCTTTGGCTAAATCCTCACTGATACAAATATAGATCCCATACTGTAAGGTTCCATTTATATAATTCTAGAAAATGCAAACTAGCATACAGTACAGAAAGGGAAAGTGCTCAGGAATTGGCAAGCAAGAAGGGGTGGGAGGAAGGATGATCCAGCACAAGGAAGAAATAACCTTGGTGAATGATGGATGGGTGTGTTCACTACCTTGATTGCGATGATGATTCCACAGGTGTGTACAGAAGCCAAGATGGAGGGGGGTGCAAGTCAGGGAAGGCTTTTCAGAGAAGGTCATGGTCAGCAGTTGGCTTCGCCTGAAGTTCCAGCCAGGAGACAGACTTCTCTGAGGCAATCTACATAACTACCTAAAAATTCATGTTTTGTCAAACAAGAGTCCAGTTTCAAAATTTTGCTTTGCCCACAAATATTTGGTCTTCTCTGCCAAGGGAATGGGGGATTTTAGTCAAAATCCAAAGAAAAACAAGGAAGAAGAGAAGATAACCTAGGCTTTTCTGTTTTTAAAGGCCCAGAAATGGGATTATGGGCATTTTGAGAGATTTTTCAGGAGTGATTTAACCATGCACGATTTTTGCCTTCTATGCCTAGTTTGAGCCTTATGCCTAGATCATAAAAATATGATTCCACTTTGCTATGTTTCCAAGGAGAAAAATTTTAGCCTTAGAATTTTACACACAGGCAATTTGTCTTTCATGTGTGGAAAGAGATATTCTTAGATATGCAAAAACTCATATATCCTTTGAGAATTCTTTGAAGATGTAGTACAACAGAGTGATAAACAGAACAAATGAAGATCAAGAATGGGGCTGCCACATGCCACGGCATGCAAGGATGGCTATGCAGGAGTGAATCAACTTAATGCATTGTAACTTCAGTAATCAGCTAAATTATAACATTGACTGTTGTTCTCCAATGAAGAACAGGATTGTGAATCTGAAATCCTGATGTTAACCAAGACTAAGTAAGGATGGAGCAGAGGGAAGAAAAGTGTGTAGATGTTTGTCTGATATATATAGAAATACAATATATTTCATTTCTGACTCTGACAAGGGGTGAAATTAAGCTACGTGCTTTTGTAAAATTTTGTGACAGCATAAAATTTGAAGGTACAATGGTGTAGAAGGTATATACTATGCAGCAATCTAAAAGGTGTGGCTGGGCCGGCGCTGCGACTCACTAGGCAAATCCTCCACCTAGCAGCACCGGCACACCGGGTTCTAGTCCCAGTTGGGGCGCCAGTTCTGTCCCGGTTGCTCCTCTTCCAGGCCAGCTCTCTGCTGTGGCCCGGGAGTGCAGTGGAGGATGGCCCAAGTGCTTGGGCCCTGCACCCACATGAGAGACCAGGAGAAGCACCTTGCTCCTGCCTTCGGATCAGCACAGCACGCCAGCCGTAGCTGCCATTTGGGGGGGTGAACCAACGGCAAAAGGAAGACCTTTCTCTCTGTCTCTCTCTCTCTCTGTCTAACTGCCTGTCCAGAAAGAAAGAAAGAAAGAAAGAAAGAAAGAAAGAAAGAAAGAAAGAAAGGGAAGATGAGGACACACGGAGAGACATGAGATACGAATGCACACAGAGGAAAGACCACATGAGGACACAGCGAGAAGGCAGCCATCTGCAAGCCAAGAGCAAGAGCCTCAGGAGAAACCAGACTTGTCACCGCCTTGGTCTTGACTTTCAGCCTCCAGAACTGTGAGAAAATAAATTTCTATTGTGAAGCCATCTAGTCTGTGATATTTTGTTATGGCAACCCTAGCAAATCAATATATTATTATTGTAAGCTGCTAAATTTTGGAGTCGCTTGTTAGATAGCAACATATAACTAATACAGACTCTTCCAATTTTTGAAGGTTTTATTCCTAAATTCTATGAAGAAACAGAAGAAAGAATAACAAAATAATAAACCAGGAAAAGTCACAAAACTTCCAGCAATCCCATAATGCTGTCTTTGGTTTATTTCCTGGTCTGTCATTTCTCATTCTCTAAGACTGTTCCAGAAATTCCCCAACTGAGATTCTGAGTCTTCCAGCCACAATTCCTTGGAGGAGAAGACAACTCTTCCTTCCTACAGCCTTGCACCACCTTGGAATGCAATCAAAGATAAGAACATTTGCTAATACATGCAGTTATTTGGGAAAAACAAACATAAACATATGCCCAACACTAGGGAGTAAATTATAAATCTTTATGATAGAGTATAGTTCAACCATTACAAAGCATATTTACAAAGAAGCCCTTAATGATCTGTAGGCATTCTTGAGATATATTTTAAAATTAATACTGACATTAAAGAAATAAGTTCCTAGTGTCACACAGAAGAATGGGGTGATTATAGTTAACAATCACCTATTATACATTTTATGAAAGAATAAAAAAGGAGCTCCAATCTCCAGTCATAAAGTATTGGCAAAGAAGGAGAAATGTTGATTACCCTGATTCGGTCAGTAAATATTGTGAAATGTCACACCCTACACCATAAATATGTACAGTTACTTTAAATTGTACATAAATATGTATAATTAAATTAAAAATAATAGGAGCTTATTTGTATGAAAATATATACATATTGTATTTCAAAATAGAATTGGGGGAACATCAATAAGATGGCAAATAGAAGTCTCAGGATACACTTCCCCTACCCTCACAGCAAGTTCAAGTAGCAAGTCTCCACGGAAGTGTCCACACACCAGAACATCCTTCTGAAAACCCTAATATATAGAAACAAGCTTGATACACACACAGCCTGCAGAACTGAATGAAATACATATTAGGGGCTGGCGCTGTGGCGCAGCAGGTTAATGTCCTGGCCTGAAGTGCCAGCATCCCATATGGGCGTCAGTTCGAGACCCAGCTGCTCCACTTCCGATCCAGCTCTCTGCTGTGGCCTGGGAAAGCAGTGGAAGATGGCCCAAGTCCTTGGGCCCCTGCACCCGCATGGGAGACCTGGAAGAAGCTCCTGGCTCCTGGCTTCGGATCAGCACAGCTCCGGCCGCTGCAGCCAATTGGGGAGTGAACCAGCAGATGGAAGACCTCTCTTTCTCTGCCTCTCCTCTCTGTGTAATGTTGACTTTCAAATAAATAAATAAATCTTTAAAAAAAAAGAGAGAAATACATATTAGAAAATTCAGAGCATTCTTACTCCAACTGTGCCCCCATGTCCCCTCCCACAAGTCAGCACAGTACCAGATATAAAGGATTTACCCTGCCCCACAGTTTTTACAGGAGAATAAACGAGTTGGAGGCAGTTATCCAGTGTCCCTAGAATTCTGAGATGCTTCCAAAGAAGTGCACTCCAGTCTCAGTTCTTGGAGCACACTAGAAGAAACAGCATGGTTAGGTCACCTGGGGTCATATAGAAACAAAGAGAGGAGGCTGAGATCAAAGTCATAAGTGCACAGATCTTGATGGTATCTCTGTGTCTCTGCCATCATAGGTATCTGCCACCCTCAAAACCCACCAGCAAAACCCATCCTTCAAAAGGATGGCGGAAAGTTAAACCCAGCTTGAGTCTCTCAATAGTTAGTCTCCATGTGCAGCCTTAAAGACCACCTCAACAACACCATACAGGCAGGAGCACTTCCAACTCCGAACATTTTGAAGAAGTTCAGCAGCGACACTGGCTTGACCTAGGAAGGCAAGCAGTGGCTGCACCCAAACATAAAGCCTACTAACAATTTTGCCTAACTAGGGAGACTTCTGCCTCCACTCATTTCAGAGGAGTGAAAGGGCTGCACTCAGGATGTCAAGCAGCCACTGAACTCACTCCAAAGCCCAGCTACAGCTGTGCTCTGATAGACAGGAAGGCAATCCTGAGTCACGCACTTCTATGGAGCATAGCCTTGGCCCTACTCATCTTTTTAAAAATTAATTACCCTTTCTTTCTTCTAAGATTTGTGTATTTATTTGAAAGGCAGAGAAACAGAGAGAGAAAGGGAGAGTCAAAGGGATCTTCCATCTACTGGTACATTCTCCAAATGGCCAATAATTCCCAGTTCAGAGGCAGGCTGAAATCAAGGGCTGGGAAGTCTATCTTGGTATCCCACTTGGATGACCGGGCTCCAGGCATTTGGGCCATCTTCTGTGGCCTCCCCAGGCATATTAGCAGAAAACTGTGTTGGAAGCAGAATATCAAAGATTGAACAAGCACTCTGATATGGGATGCTGGTGTCACAATGGTAGCTTAACCTGTTCCACAACACCAACCCCCTCACCCACATCCATCTTGAATAGCAATACCACTCAACTTTGGAGCCCAGCCTACAACCCTGCCCAACTGCAGACTCCAAAGAGCAGAATTACCCAGCCAGAGATCATGTACTATAACTGGGCTGGCCCAAATCCACTACAGTAACCAGTCAGAAGCTCTACTAGACTACAGAGCACAGCGATGCCTCTTACTGAACACCAGAACCCGGCTAGAAGCCCCACCAGACATTATAGCAAAGACAGCAACCAAACCAACCAGAGAACTCATAAAAAATTACATGCTCAGGGTTGTTACCAACTGGTCCTTTCAGAATCACAGGCAAAGGACCAGCATTGTGACGTAGCAGGTTAAGGCTCCACCTGCAACACCAGCATCCCATGTGGGCACCAGTTCAAAATCCAGCTGCTCCACTTCTGATCCAGCTCCTTGTAAACGCTCTCAAGAAAGCAATAGAAGATGACCCAAGTCCTTGGGCCCCTGCACCTACTTGGGAGACTTGGAAGAAGCTCTGGGCTCCTGGCTTCAGCCTGTCTCAGCGCTGGCTGTTGAGTCCATTTGGGGAATGAACCAGCAGATGGAAGATCTCACTCTCTTTGTGTCTCTCCTCCTCCCTCTGTGACTGTGCCTTTCAAATAAATAAAAATAAGTCTTAAAGAAAAGGAATTACATACAAGGTTATATAGTGACAGTCTATACCCACAAAGATCACCTGGTAAAGCCAGAAGAATATGCTTTCACCACTATTGCACAGGCCACAACACAAGTATATACAAAGTAATTATAAAAGGATCAGGGAATCACAAGACCTCCAAACCACATCTAGCAAGTTCCAATAGGAATGAATATCTATTAAATGACTGGCAAGGAATTCATATTGATACTCAAAGTGCAATTCAGTGAACTAAAAGACTGTATGGATAGAAAATTTAGTGAAATTCAGAAAACAAACTAAGAAATCTGGAAAATAGAAACAATAAAAAAGAACTAACCAGAAATCCTTGAGATAAACAATGTAATTAATGAAATAAAAATACAATGGAAAATTTTAATAGGAAATTTGATTAAGCAGAAAAAAGGATCAATGATCTAGAAGGCTACATTTGATACAATTCAGGCACAGCAGAAAAAAAAACAATAGAATAAAAAATAAAAAAATCTTTGAGTAGTGTGGGACAACATCAAAGAACCACACTTTCACATAATAAAAGTTTCAAAGGGAGAAAATAGACAAAAATGTTCAAAAAGCAAATTTAAGCTAATAATGCCTGTAAACTTCCATAATTTCCTAGATAACTTAGCCACATACAGAGATTGCTAATGAAGTCAGCCCAAAGAAGAGTATAGCAAGACACAAATAATCAAACAATCAAATTCAAAGACAAAGAAAATATTCTGAGTACAGCACCAGATAAGAAACACATCACATACAAAGGATTATCAGTACAACTATTAGTGAATTTCTCAGCAAAAATCCTGTAAACCAGGAAAAAATTGGGATAACTTATTCAAAGTACTGAAGGAAAAAACTATAAACCAAGAGTACCTTATTCAGAAAAGTACTTTATTCAGAAAAGAAGGAAAAAACTATCAGTCAAGAGTACTTTATTCAGTAAAGTTGAAACGAGGAAGAAGTAGAATGTTTCCCAAACAAAATCTAAGGAAATTCATCACCAATAGACCTGCCAGAAATTGCTAAAGGTAGTCTTTTTTTAATTTGAAAGTCAAAATTACGCAGAAAGAGAAGAAGAGGCAGAGAAAGAGGTCCTCTATCCATTGGTTCACTCCCCCAATGGGCTGCAACGGCCAGAGCTGTGCCAATCCGTAGCCAGGAGCCAGGAACTTCTTCCCGGTCTCCCACGTGGGTGCAGAGGCCCAAAGACTTGGGCCATCTTCCACTGCTTTTAAAGAGAGTCTTTTTAAAAAATTGATTCATTTATTTGAAAGTCAGAGTTACAGAGAGAGAGAGAGATCTCTCATCTGTTGGTTCATGCCCCAGATGGCTGCAACAGTTGGGGCTAGGCCAGGCTGAAGCCAGGTCCCAGGAGTTTCTTCCACATCTCCCTTGTGGGTGGCAGGGGCCTAAGTAATTGGGTCTTCTTCCACTGCTTTTTGCCAGGCCATGCAGGGAGCTGGATTGGAAGTGGAGCAACCGGGTTTTGAACAGGCACCTGTATGGGATGCCAGCATTGCAGGCAATGGCTTTACCTGTTATGCCACAGTGCCAGCCCCAGGAGTTTTTAAAAATGAAACAAAAAGCCACTAATTAATAGCATGAAACATACAAAAGTACAAAATGCAATAGTACAGTAAAACAAAGCCATATTCAGAACATTCAATGTAATCCCTAGCTAAAGAGCTAAATCCCAAAATTATTAATAACTATAGCTGAAATAAATTGTCAAGAGAAAAACATCACAAAATGCCAATTCTAGCATCAGAAACATAAAATGTGGAGAATATAGTAAAGCTTTAAAGTTGATACATGCAATCAAAGTTATTGGCTTGCAGACAGCATTGTGATGCAGTGGGTTAAGCCACCACTTGCAACACTGACTGGCTGTTATCAGAGAACCAGTTCAAGTCACAGCTGTTCCTCTTCCAATCCAACTTCCTGCTAGTATGCTTGGGAAGGCAGAAAAAAATGGTTCAAGGCCCCTACCACCCACATGGGAGACCCAGATGAAGTTCCAAGTATCTGGCTTCAGTTAGGACAAACTCTAGCCATTACAGCCATTTGTGAAACAAACCAGCAGATGGAAGATTTCTCTCTCTCTCTCTCTTTTTCTCTCTCTCACGCGCACGTCGCTTTCAAATAAAATAAATAAATAAATAAATCTTTTCTTTGAAGTTATCAGATTGAAATAGGATGCTGCCAACTGTAAGATGTTCTATGAGGCCGGCGCCACGGCTCAATAGGCTAATCCTCTGCCTTGCGGGGCCAGCACACCGGGTTCTAGTCCCGGTCGGGGAGCCGGATTCTGTCCCGGTTGTCCCTCTTCCAGGCCAGCTCTCTGCTGTGGCCAGCGAGTGCAGTGGAGGATGGCCCAAGTGCTTGGGCCCTGCACCCCATGGGAGACCAGGAGAAGCACCTGGCTCCTGCCATCGGATCAGCGTGGTGCGCTGGCCACAGCATGCCGGCCGCGGCAGCCATTGGAGGGTGAACCAATGGCAAAAGGAAGACCTTTCTGTCTCTCTCTCTCACTGTCCACTCTGCCTGTTAAAAATAAAAAATAAAAATAAAAAAAAGATGTTCTATGTAAGCTTTGTGGTAACCAAAACACACAAACCTTTAGTAGAAGCACAAGACAAAAATATAAAGGATTCAAAGCATACAACCACAGTAAACCATCAAACCACAAAGGAAGATACTAAGAGAGAAAGAAAGAAAGAAAAATACCTATAAAATGAACAAAAATCCACTATTAAAATAGAAGTAGCTAAGTCATTACCTACCAGAGCCTGCACTGTGGCATAGAAGGTTAAGCCTCTGCCTGCAAAGCCAGCATCTCATATGAAACCCAGTTGGAGTCCCGGCTGCTCCACTTCTGAACCAGCTCCCTGCTAATGAGCCTGGGAAAGCAGCGGAAGATGGCGTAAGTGCTTGGGCCCCCGCACCCGTGTGGGAGACCCAAAAGAAGCTCCTGGTCCCTGGCTTCAGCCTGACCCACCCTGGCAGGTATGGCCATTTGGGGAGTGAACCAGTGGATGGGAGATCTTGCCCCCTCTCTCACCTTCTCTACTTCTCTCTCTGTATCTTTGCCTTTCAAATAAATAAATAAACAAACAAACCTTTTTTTAAAAAAAGTTGTTACTTACCAATACTTACTTTGAAAGGAAATGTATTAAATTTTCTAATAAAAAATACAGAGGGACTGAATAAATATAAAAGCAAAAAACAAAGCCAAACTATATGCTGCTTAAAGAGAAACTACTTCATATTTAAAGACGCACATAGACTAAAAGTGTAGGGATTAAAAAAAATTTTTCCACACAAATGGAAACAATTGAGAGTAGGGATAACTGTATTTGTGTCAGACAAAATAGTCTTTAAGTGAAAAACCATAAAAAGAGACAAGAACATTATACAATGATAAAGTAGTCGACTCATCAAAAAACTATAACAATTATAAATATATGCACCTAAATGTAAAACAAATATTAAATGTTCTGAAGGGAGAGAGATTGCAATACAAAAAGAGGAGACTTCAATAAATCATTTAGACCTAACAGACATATACAGAACATTCTATCCAACAGCAACAGAAGACACATTCTTCTCATGTGCTCATGGAACATTTCCCAAAATAGATCACATGCTCTGGCATAAAACATGCCTTTAGCACATTGAAGAAAACTGACATTGTGTCAAGTATATATTCAAACCACAATGTTATGAAACTAGAAATCAATTACAGGAAGAATTTTGGAAAGTTCACAAATACATGGAAATTCAACAACATGCTGTTGGACAACCAATGATACTATGAAGAAATTAAAAGAGAAACTTAAAAATATCTTAAGTCAAATGGAAATGGAACCATAACACACCAAAACTTAGGAGATAGAACAAAAAAGTTTCCAGAAGAAAATTTATAGCAACAAATGCTTACATTAAAAGAGAGAGAGAGAGAGAGAGAGAGAGAGAGAGAGAGAGAGAGAATGTTCTCCAACAAATAACCCTACCATTCCAGGAACCAGAAAAAGAAAAATCTAAGTCCAACGTTAGCAGAAGTAAGGAAATAAATTCAACCTAAAGAGGACAGCAGAAGTAATTGAAATAGAGGCTACAAAAACTTAAAAAAGTAAGGAAACTAAGATATTTCTTTGAGCAGATAAAGAAAATCAACAAACATTCAGGTAAACTAAGAAAAAAGAGGAGTATATGCAAATAAAAGAAATTAGAAATAAAGAGGAGGTGCTCTCCTGTCTTACTTTCTTACCCTCTCCCCTGGCCCGATGGGCTTCCCCCACCCAGCAGTAAACCCTCTCTCTTACTCTGGTATTTGGTGTGTTTTGTGGCAGCCTTACATTGGTACCATGACTTGGATCTAGACTCTCCCATCGACCTTGTTCTCCTCCCTGGAAACCGGAGTTGTGCTGGGGTCCTGGATTTCTGCCAGTCACAGAAAGAAAACACCCCCAGACATCCTTCCACGCCACCGAATGCTCTGAGATCTCCATCCACACACCGGCCTCTCAAATGCCTGAGGTAAGGCGGGGTGAGCAGAGGATCCTCTCAGTGCAGTCGCACTACTACGGGTTGTAGTTCTACCTCATCCTGAAGTCCTGGTACCAGGCACCACAATTCCTAAGTCTTGTGCTTCTACGGACTCTGGGCAACAGTGGCTGTGGGTGATGACTCAATCCCCTGTTTCCCTTCAATAGGCTAAGCCCTGGGCTCCAGTGGGTCCGTGGGTGATGACTTCCACCCTCTGTTCCCATAGTCTCCCATTGGACTGCCGTGATCTCAGGGATGCCAGATATCTGCCAACCCGACTCTTCAGGTCACCATGGGAACTTCTTCCCGGGGTTCTGTCTGATCCTCCTCAGTTGTCTCCTACCCCAACAACTCAGTCCAAATGGTTGCTTAACAAAATGTTTAACCCCAGCATTACTGGGATCTCTACCACTTCTGTGAGCGTTCAGAAAGGTGGAGATTGTGCTCGCCTTGGCAGCACATAAGCAGGAAGGTGGAAGATTTCCTATGTTTAAGCCATCTATCTCTACTTGTGCTCTCCAGCTCAAATTCTCTTAATCTCCAAAGCTCTTGCTAAAAAGCCAAACCCCTTTCTTCTACATTCACCACTCCAGCTCTGCCTTTTTTTTTTTTGACAGGCAGGTGGACAGTGAGAGAGAGAGAGAGAGACAGAGAGAAAGGTCTTCCTTTGCCGATGGTTCACCCCCCAATGGCCGCTGTGGCCAGTGCACTGCGGCCGGCGCACCGCGCTGATCTGAAGCCAGGAGCCAGATGCTTCTCCTGGTTTCCCATGTGGGTGCAGGGCCCAAGGACCTGGACCATCCTCCACTGCACTACCGGGCCACAGCAGAGAGCTGGAGTGGAAGAGGGGCAACCAGGACAGAATCCGGCGCCCTGATGGGGACTAGAACCCAGTGTGCCAGCGCCGCAAGGCGGAGGATTAGCCTAGTGAGCTGCAGCAATGGCCTCACTGTCTTTATCTTACACTGTCTTACTCTTTCATGCTCTCCCCTCAAGCCCGTCAGGCTCTCCCCACTCAGCAATAAACCTTGCCTCTAAAAAAAGAGATACTACAACTGGCAATGCAGAAATACAAAGGATCATAAGAGACAACTAAGACAATTACACATCAACCAATTGGATAACCCAGAAGAAATGAGCAAATTTCTAAATACATGTAACTTTCCAAGACTGAATCACAGAGAAACAGAAAATCTGAACAGAACAAACCAAGGTAATGGAATCAGTAATAAAAACCATGTCATTAAAGAAAAACTCAGGATTTAATGGCTTCACTGCTGAATGACACCAAATATTTAAAGAAGGAATATTAACAATCCTTCTCAAATTCTCCCAAAATATCAAAAAGGAGGGGATACTTCCTAGCTTTTTTTATGATATCAGCAATAACCTGTTACTGAAGTCAGTCAAAGACACTAGAAGAAAAGAAAATTATAGGCCAATACCCATAATAAACATAGACACAAAAATCCTCAAGAAAGTACTGGTGAACATAACTCAACAACCCATTAGAAGGATCCACACATTATGATCAAGTGAGACTTACCTTCTGCAATGCAAGGATAGTTCAACATACAAAATCAATAATTATGGCATGTCACAGTAACAGAATGAAAGACAAAAAGCGTATGATCATCTCATTAGATGTAGAGACAGCATTAGACAAAATTCAACATTCTTTCTAGTTAAAACTCTTAGAAAAAGAAAGAACCTCAACACCATAAAGGCCATTAACATTAACTCAAAATTTAAAACTTGATCTGGAACAAGGCAAGGATGCCTTCTCTCACCATTTCTATTCCTTGTCATGTTGGAAATCCTCGCCAATCCTTTCTTAGGTAAGAAAAAGAAATAAAAGGCATTCAAATAGGAAAAGAAGAAATGACTGTGTCACTCTTTTAACAACATGTTCTCATACATAGGAAACTCTACAGACTCCACTAAAAATCTATTAGAACTAATAAACAAATATGAGTACAATCAAGTTTCAGGATATACAACCAATACCCAAAAATCACTAGCATTTCCATGACTAACAACTACCCAAAAAAGAAATCAAAGAAAATAGAATTTTAAAACTTAATTTTTTTTTATTTGACAGGTAGAGTTATAGACAGTGAGAGAGACAGAGAGAAAGGTCTTCCTTCCACTGGTTCACTCCCAAATGGCCACTATGACAGGCGCTGTGCTGATTCAAAGCCAGGAGCCAGGTGCTTCCTCCTGGTCTCCCATGCAGGTGCAGGGCCCAAGCACTTGGGCCATCCTCCACTGCCCTTCTGGGCCACAGCAGAGAGCTGGACTGGAAGAGGAGCAACTGGGACTAGAACTGGCGCCCATATGGGATGCCGGTGCCGCAGGTGGAGGATTAACCAAGAGAGCCATGGCGCCGGCCCCTAAAACTTAAATTTTAAATTTAAAAATTCAATAATACAGTGAAAGACTTGTACATTGAAAACTATAATACATTCAAGACAGAAATTGAAAAACCAAATGATTGGAAAGATAACCTATGTTCATGAATTGAAAGAATTAATATTGTTAAAATATTCCTAATACCCAAAAAATCTACAGATTCAATGCAATCTCTTTCAAAATTCCAATGTCATTTTTCACAGAAATAGAAAAGGCAATAAATTCATATGGTACCACAAAAAAAAATCCCAATTAGCAATTATGGACAAAAAGAACAAAGCTGGAAGATGTAGCACACTTTCTGATTTCCAGCTCTACTATAAACAGAGTAATTGAAACAGCATGGTATTGGCAAAACAATCATATAAATCAATGGAGTAGAACAGCCCAGAAATAAATTCAAATATGTATGATCAATTGATTTTTGACAAAGGTGGAAACAATACACAATGGGGAAAGGATAGTCTATTTAAATAAATAATGCTGGGGAAATTTGATATCTATAATCAGAAGAATAAAATTGAAACCATGTTGTATATCATATACAAAAGTCAACTGAAAACTGATTAAAGATAAACATAAAAGCAGAAACTGTAAAACCACTAAGAGAAAACTGTGGGGAAAACTATCTGATGTTGGTCTGGGAAGTAATTTGTTGGATTTGACCCTAAAAGCACAGGCAATGAAAGCAAAAGTAGACAGCAGGATTCCATCAAACTAAAAAACTTGTGCACAGCAAAGAAAGCAATGAAGAGTAACAAAGACAACCTACAGATTAGGAAAAAATATTTGCAAACCATACACTGGGTTAATATCCAGAATATATAAATAGTTCAAATGACTGAATAGCAAGAAAACAGAAACCCAATTTAAAAATGGGCAAGAAACCTGAATAAACATTTCTCAAGAGAAGATATCCAATGGCCAACAGATACATAAACAAATACTTAACATTGCTAAACATTATGGAAATACAAATTAAAACCACAATAAAGTCCCATATCATATTTGTCAGAATGGGTTTTATCAAAAGGATAAAATATAACTGTTGGCAAGGATGTGGAAAGGGGAACACCTGTACACAAATGGTGAGAAGACTGTGTGAAGATCCCTCAATAAATGATTATCATATAACCCAGCAATTTTCTGGTATTTCCCAAAAGATTTGAAACCAATTGGTTGAAAAATTATCTCTACTCCCAGGTTCACTGCAGCACTGTCCACAATAGCCAAGTCATGGAATCCACCTGTCCATCAACAGATGAATGGATACTCACTACAAACAGAAATGCTAAGTATTTGAGGAATGGATGTATTAAATAGATGGTTTAATTATCATTCATTGTATTCATAAATCATTACATCACTGTGCACCTCATAAAAGCATACAATTATAAATTGTTAATTTTTTAAAAGACTTTATTTACTTATTTATTTGAAAGGCAGAGACAGAGAGAAGTCTTCCATTCGCTGGTCCGTTCTCCAAACAGCCAAAATGGCTGGAGACAGGCCAATTGGAAGCCAGGAGCCAGGAGCTTCTTCCAGGCCTCCCATGCAGGTACAGGGACCTAAGGACTTGGGCCATCTTCCCCTGCTTTTCCAGGCCATAGCAGAGGGCGGATTGGAAGTGGAGCAACCAGGACTCGAAACGATACCCACGTGGGATGCCAGCACTGCAGGCTGCTGCTGTTGTGGATGCTTCTGAGAGGAGCAGCACGGTGGGGGCAAGAGGCACAGAGTCACCACACAGACCCCAGGAGCCGGGTGAAAACAGGCCAGAGGCGAACAGCCTGCAGACTCGTTTATTTCAGTTGGTACAGCAGCTTATATAGCCGAGGCAACCAATCTGGTCAAGGGGCGGTTTATGCCCTAACCAATCACAGCCTGTTGCCAGGCAGGCTCCATTGCCATGTGGTTTCTGAAGCCATCAAATCAGCCTGTTGCCAGGCAGGCTCCGCTGCCAGTGGCCATCTTGGCATAGCCTTCTCATTCCACCACAGGTGGTGACTTTACCCACTATGCCACAATGCCAAATTGTTGATTTATAAATAAAATAGGTATAAATAGATAAAAATGAGAATGGATTAGCTTAAAATCAGAAAAAAGAAACTTCCTTGTTGTGGTGTAGCAGGTAAAGCTGCCACCTGCAGTGTCAGCATCCCATATGGGCACCGGTTTGAGTCCTGGCTGCTCCAATTCCAATACAGCTCTCTGCTATGGCCTGGGAAAGCAGTAGAAGATGGCCCAAGTGCTTCGGCCCCTGTACCCATGTGGGAGACCCAGAAGAAGCTCCTGGCTCATGGCTTTGGATCAGTTCAGCTCTAGCCACCATTGTGATCATTTGGGGAGTGAACCAATGGATGGTTCTCTATCTCTCTGGCTTTACCTCTCTGTGTAACACTGCCTTTCAAATAAATAAAGCAAATCTTTTTTTTAAAAAAAAGTACTTGCTAATATTTGTGATGTTAAAAAAAAAACTCCTAGTAGAAGTTATCTTTGGAATATGTGATGTAAGAGATAGATGTCTTTTCCCCCCTTTCTAATTTTATGCTCTTTTTTATGATGAATATGTATTACTTTCATATTAGAAAATGCATTTTATATAAAGAAAAATTGGAAAATTCCACTCACTCCCAAGACCCTTACCCATTAAGACTTACCAAGTCCCCCTATTAAACTGATCTCTCTCCTTTATATTTCATTATCATAGTTTACCTTGTGTTATCCTATCTGTCCATATTTGTCTAGCATTTTTCTCCCAGGCAGTTATGAATGTGTGCCTTGTGATAGCAGTATTATAGCAGGTTTAGCATTGCAGAAAATGACATGACTGTTCTCTCATGTTAGCATGATAACAGCTACACACAGGCCAGGCTTCTACTTCCTGCAGGTGTTGTGAGTCTTAATACCTGCCTCCCAGTGACTAACTCAGTGTATTCACTGGACTGAAGAAAATTCCTCTTCCCATTGTAAATTTGTTTTCCAGTGAATCAAGGGTGGGCTCAGTGTAGCTGGTGTGGGATTTCAGGGATACCAGTGAGCCCTTCTCCTCTCTCCTGCACGGTCTTTGGATTGTCCCCGGCACCAACAGACGGGTTTTCTGGATTAGAGCATTCCTACCCTCTGGAGCCACAGTGCACCCCCTGGCACAGCAGAACACATCCTAGGAGACTTCCCTAAGGGCCATCAGTGGAAATCAAGGCCACAGGGAGGAACAGGGAGCTGGGGTTAGGATGGAGTCCCCAGGTCCCAGTGCATCTCCCTATTGTGCTCGTGCTCCGGAGGCCAGGAGCCAGTGTGGGTTCAGCACATTGCTGAAACATCCTCTAAGAACAGTCTCTGGCCGGCGCCACGGCTCACTAGGCTAATTCTCCGCCTTGCGGCGCCGGCACCCCGGGTTCTAGTCCTGGTCGGGGCACCGGATTCTGTCCCGGTTGCCCCTCTTCCAGGCCAGCTCTCTGCTGTGGCCAGGGAGTGCAGTGGAGGATGGCCCAAGTGCTTGGGCCCTGCACCCCATGGGAGACCAGGAGAAGTACCTGGCTCCTGCCATCCGATCAGCGCAGTGCGCCGGCCGTGGCGGCCATTGGAGGGTGAACCAACGGCAAAGGAAGACCTTTCTCTCTCTCTCTCTCTCTCTCTCACTGTCCACTCTGCCTGTCAAAAAAAATATTATAAAAAAAAAAAAAAAAACAGTCTCAGACTCTGAGAGATGGGCTGTAATGGACAAGACTATTGGTGGTAGCCATGGGGGCGGGGGTGCGTGGGGGTACCTCTCTCATTGGCCTTTCCTTTTCTGGCTTGCTGCTTCTCCCAGTTGGCCAAGGAGCCAGGACCCCATCCTTCCCTTCTCCATCCCTAATACCCACACGTTAAGAGTGAAGCAGACACTGGAGTGGGCGACTGCAGGAGTCCTCCTTCAGACCCCGGATGGAGGGGCCCAGGCTGCCCAGCTCGCCAGCATGAAGAGCCTTACAGAGGCAGAGGACACTGCAAAGTCAGCAAAGCACAAATCTCAGTTCTCAAGGTAACTGCAATCCACGTTTCTGTAAGTTGTGCTTTGAGCAACCCTTCTGCTGGGACCCGGCTAGAAACTCAGCCTGTCTGAGAGTAGGATACCTCTGAACCCCGGTGAGTTTACAAGGCCAGGGCATGGGTGCAGGGTTGAGGAGATGGTCTTCAGTGTTCTCTGGCCACTCAGTACCTGAGTAGGGTGTCCCTTGTTCATGAGCCCATCAGGAAGGGGGTGCCTAAGGTCCCATCAGCCTGGACTGCAGGTCACAGGAAGCCTCAGCGTCTGAGGACTTGCAGTTGAGCCAGAGCTCGGGCTGGGAAGCAGGCACCAGGCTCTAGGCAGACACAATGTCCGGCCTTTTGTAGGCGGGGAGTTACGAAGGCAGGGAGTGAGTGGGGAGGGAATTATATTAGCTTGCTAGGACAGTAAACGGCAAAGCGTTGCAGACTACACGGCTTAAACAACAGAAACTCATTCTCTCGTGCTTCTGGGATTAAGATGTTGGACGGGTTTGGTTTTTTCTGAGTGCTATTAAGAGTCTGTTCCAGGCCTTGCCCTAGCTTCTGGTGGTTTGCTGGCAATCCTTTGGCATTCCTGGGCTTCCTGAGGCATCACCCAGATCCCAGCCTTCATCTTCCCATGTTCTCCCTTTGTGTGTCTGTTCCCAAGTTTCCTGTTTTTGTAAGGACAACAGTCATATTGGATTAGGATTACTATGAACTCTTCTTAACTAGTTATTTCTGCAGTGACCTCATTTCCAAATAAGGTCCCAACGTGTGGTACGAGGGGTTAGGAAACATCCAGCCCATAACCCGGAGGATGAGCAATCTATGAAGAAAAAGAATCAGTCTCTATCCCCTAACTCCTGCTCCTCTTCAAGAGTTTTACCCCAACATTTCATCTCTTGCTGTGGGCCATCACTCAAGGATTTGGGGGTTTCAGAAACCAAAGCAACCTCTTTCCTTTCCTTCTGCTTCCTGCCCTATTGCATCCCTTCCCTGAGGCACTGGGTGAGCAATCACTTAGTTATTTGAATCCAGCAAGAGCAAAAGGAAGAGAAAGCAATAAACCAGTCAATAGTTAAAAGTCACTCTCCTTTCCAGCAGTACTGAAGAGGAGGCTGTATTAGTCAGCCATTCGTCACTACAGGGAAATCCCTAATCCAAGAAACTCATGAAGGAAGGTTTGTTTTGGCAAATGGTTTTGGAGGTTTGTGGTCTGAGAATGGGTGGGCCCCTCTGGTGTGGCCATCTCATGGGACTGGCCATGGCAGGGCATGTATGGGGGAATAGTCACTTGGTGAACTAGGAAGCAGAGGGAGAGGCTAGATCTGACACAGGATTTTATAAGCAACTCTCTCCCAAGAACTACCTCCCAAGGGCAAGCTGCCAGTGACCTAAGGACCTCCCACTAGGCTCACCCCAAACGTTTTCACCCTTCTTAGTATAATTAACAAAGAATTTTTGGATTTAAACTTGAAATATCTGCGTGGCTCCCCGAGCCATGACCTATCCAAACCATAGCAGAAGGCTAAGGCCAGAGAGCTAGTGGAGGAGGATAGGGGAGGTGGGATTCAGGATTCCAACTGTGCTTCTTCCTATGCAAGCACTGACAATCATTAGTCTTAAGAAAGAAGAGAAGGGGCCGGCGCTGTGGCGCAGTGGGTTAACACCCTGGCCAGAAGCACTGGCATCCCATTTGGGTGCTGGTTCTAGTCCCAGCTGCTCCACTTCCGATCCAGCTCTCTGCTATGGCCCGGGAAAGCAGAAGATGACCCAAGTCCTTGGGCCCCTACACCCATGTGGGAGACCCAAAAGAAGCTCCTGGCTCCTGGCTTCGGATGGGCCCAGCTCTGGCCGTTGTGGCCATCTGGGGAGTGATCCAGCGGATGGAAGACCTCTCTTTCTGGCTCTATCTCTCTCTGGAACTCTGTCTTTCAAATAAATAAAAATAAATCTTAAAAAAAAAAAAAAAAAAGAAAAAAGAAAGAGGAAACAGCATGTTAAAAAAACACATTTATTTTAAAATTGTACATAATCTTTGGGTAATTCAGAATTAGCTTAGGCATGTTTCAGAAGTTTCGGAGATCAATGTCTCAACTCCAAACCAAAAGCAATAGCTTATTTGATCGGTAGAAGGATCGGACAGAACCTCATGACACAGGATGAACAGGTGACTGCTGAAGAAGACAGAATCTGTAGAGAGAAGCTTTCCTGCAGCAGCAGTAATAATCTTAAAATCATCTGTCACATAGATCAAACAACTCACCAGACCAACAATAATACCCATATCTTATGTGCATTTTATTAAAGTTTCCACATCTAGAGAGCACAGAACTGTAAGCCCTGTAGACTTCAGAATCATACTTAAATTAATTTGATCCCTTATATTAATAATAACAATTAACAACTAGATTCTACCCAGTGTAGTCTCAGTCTCCACACCAACATATCTCCTGCTGATGGGCTCCCCACCCCCCATTGGCACTCAGTGGTCATGATTCCCGGTCACCACGAGTCGCATCAGAACATGAAGCAAGCCAGGAATCTATGGGCCCAGAGAAGGGTCCAAGGCTTCTCCCAAACAGCAGGTAAGCAACCCAGATGCCCCACCCATTCCTATATGGAATCAGACCTGGGCTGCAGGCAGTGAGGAAGAGGCTCGTGGTCAACCGCCTCAAAGGGTTCCATGGGCATTCCTGGGGGTAGCTGTTGTCTCCCAGTAGGGAAGTCACTGTTCTGAGGACAGGGCCCCCACTTCTATCCCCATCCTCTCCTCCCGCACAGGGGGGTCCAGCCCAGGTGTATGCACAGAGTAAGTCCTTCATAAAGAAAGGAAGGAAACCAGTAAGTACTGAACACCAGTCCTGAGCCAGGACAGGTGCTTTGATGCACTCCTCACAACAGCCCTGTGAGGTAGGATCATCACCCCATTTTATAGACATAGAAACAGAGGCTCAGGGAACAGGATTTTCCCAAAATGGCACATCTGGTAAGTAGAGGTGCATCAAATTGAAAACTTGGGACTTCCCATTCCAGTGCTTTTTCTGTTACCCATGTAAGCCAAGGGTTTAGCAGCACACGAGTAACCCAGGTGCAAGATGGTTGGTTCGAAGCTTAAATACCAGAGTCCCTTGAGCATGTGGGGCCGGCCTTGGGAATCCAGACAGGGGACTCTTGGGACTTGCTCTACTCTTGGCCTTGAGCAAGCTGTTTAATCTCTGCACCAGGGCCCTGACAGCTCCACTGTGGGTTCCCAAAAAGGGGCGAGGGCTTAGCAAACTCACTGAGGACCAAGTCTGCCAGTCCTAGCGGGCTGGCCTCTGCTGGGGGATTCTGATGTCGCTTCCTTTGCAGGGTGGGTGGAGGACATAGCAGTGACACCACACACCTCCCACCTTGTGAGGACCAGCCAGAGAGCCACTCCAAACCCTTTGTTCACAAGCACCCAGGCTAGGGACCAACCCAACCAGCTGGAGTGATAGGACCGTGTGCCACAGGCAGGGACCCTGGCAGCAACTTTGCTCTGGAGGAACCGAACGTGTTTCTCATGCCCTGTACCAATGGCTTGTCCCCCCAGAGCCAGATCACCTCGTACAACCATCATTTCTGAGAGCTCTTGAAACACGAAATCAATATCCAGGTGCTGATTTCTGGCCACACAGAGTGCTGGTTTGTGAGAATGACATCATTCAGTTGGGCAAAACCTTGGCTAAGCCGTGGCAGTCCTGGTAGAAAAGTTGGGTCTGGCGTCTACCCACGTGGAAGGAGGGCAGGCTGCTATCTGGAGACGATGCTGGCTCATCCGTGTGACAGGAGGTGGGTGGGGCTCCACACTCTCTGTGCCTGCAGGGATGGCCAGAGCTGGTTCCTTCCCCCAGGCTCCCGAAGCCCCCAAGCTCTTGCTCACAGAAAGCCACAGAATGCAAGGAGCAGGCTGGGAGAGTTCGGGAAAACGGTCATCAGAGGCTGGGGTGGCCATGAAACCAGTCATACGATGCCTGACGGAGGAGAGGGAGGAGGCCTGGCCCCCTGCCCCACTCAGCAGTGGATACCCCGGAAGCCACGCAGGGTGGCTTTCCCATACAGGTAAATGTCCTCGTCCGTGCCCTCGTTGAGATGCTTTACCAAGTTCTTCTCAAAGAGGAGCGGGTGGTAGGCACCCATGGTGCAGGCGCTGTCGAAGAACTTCTGGTAGTAATAGCACACGTCAGTCCTGCGCTTGGACGGGAGGAACTCGTAAATATCCACCTGGTCACACAGCGTCAGCATGATGAAGATGCCTGCAGGGGGGACACGGGACAGGCATGCCCAGCATGATGAAGATGTCTCAAGAGGGGGACAGAGGGGATGCACACCCGACAGTCCCCCACCCAGGGTCTCAGAGCTCTGGCCAGTGGGTGCAGCAACTCGGACCCCACCCTTGCAGATCTGTCCACTGGAGTTTCCATTTACTCCTGTGATCCCCAGGCTGATTTCTTCCGGGCAGCCCAAAAGACTGTCCTTTGGGATGTAGGGGTTTTATGCACCGTAGTATCCCTGGGACCCAGACCAGAGCCTGGCCTATGAAAGGCCCTCCCTGAACCCTAGCAGATCTCATGGCTCCACCAATTAGTCAATAAGTTTATCAGTGGAATCAGCTCTATGAAGAAAGAGGACCAGGTGCCCAAGTCAGCTAAGGAGACAATACTATGTGAAGTAGTTAGCATTTTCTATGCAGCTGCATCCAGGAGGAGCCTCTCCAATGATGTTACTGGGAGAAAGGCTGGGAGCCATCCAGTCCTTGCAGGAAATCTTGTGTGGGCAGGAAGACTTTTCTTCCCCTAGCTAAGAGGGACAACTGGACCAGGAGCAGCCTCTGGTCTCTACTGATGGACTCTGCTCATTCTGACAGGGAGACTGGAGTGGAATGGAAGTTGCCCTCCAGAGAGGCTATGCGGTATATGGAGACACAAGCCCAAAGAAGAGGCAGGAGACTCATGCCACTACCTAAGCTAGGCCCCAACTCACCGAGTCCTCTTGTTTGGGGCATAAGGCTTCTATGAGCCTGAGCCTCTTAGCTGCCCCAAACGACCTATGGCATAGTCCATTCTTAGGATAAAATAACATCACAGTCCTAAGATTCCTTTTGTCAACTATAAATATGAGGAATATTTAAAAAGTTCATGGAGAATATGTATTATGAAAACCTGTGTGGATTTCAAGATTTTTTTGGTATCAAAAATAAACTTGTCTTCTAATTCCATGTTTCTAGCAACTTTTTGAAGCACCCTCATAAAGGAAATCTTGGCGATGGGGCAGTTCTCACTGAGAGCAAAACTGTAAACTGCTGGCGTCAACTGTGTTCCAGGCATGAGAAAAGCCTTCTGGCTACCCCTAGTTACGAGGGAGCAAAGTCGGCTCTGCCAATCACTGATGTAAACACAGCCGACGTGGTCCTAGGAATTATGGGAGAGGACACTTCCCACGACAGAAGACTCAAGTAAACCTCAAGGAAGCATAGGGGCGGAAGGGGCCATGGACATGAGAGATGGGGCAGAGGGGAGGACTGATGACAGGGGTGACAGAATGGCAAAGGCAGGTGTGTTCCTCGGAGGCCACCTATGCCTGCTCCAATGGGCTCCAGGAAGAGCCCCAAGTGCGCCCGCCTGGAAGGTAAAGAAGGTGTGAAGAAGATGTGATGTCCTAACAGCCCCAACCTCTGTAAGGAGCACCTGTTAGGTCAACATTTATTTATTCGTTGACTCAGGGAACATTTGCCAAAGGGCTATTCCCTGCCCAATCCACCAAGGTAAGTCAAACAGAATCCTGGCCCTGAAGGAGCGGTAGTTTAGTGTGGGAGGTAAGCAGACAAGTGACGCACTGGAGAGTGGCTGGGGCCATCCAGTGGGGAGCAGGTCTCTGGGGGGGGGGGGGGGGCGTCAGAGAAAGCAGCATCCATCGCTGGGCACACGGAGCCTGGAGCAATAGGAAAACTGCCCAGTGGCCCAGCCGGGCTCACAGAGAAAGGCGGGGAAGGGCACGTGGACCAGGAGATGCAGGAAAGTCTGAGATGAGAGTCACTGGCCAGCGTTCAGGACCCTCCACTCTCTGCCTGCAGCCCATCGCAAGTCAGCTCCTGCAGCCCACCCATACCCCCTCCCCCACACCAGCCGAGCTTCAGGCTCATTGCCCTCTCAGGGCCAGGACTAATAAAGACGGCAGCCATATTACTGGTTGTTCCTTTGCCTCAGGTTCCATATGGCTGCACAACCCTGTTAGAGATCTTGCCTTTATTGAAACACTTGCTGTTCAAATCTTAATTAACTGTGATTTTTAAAGGTGTTATATTAGAATATGCCCCTGGATCACTGAGTTTTGGGCACCTCGTTAAACTGCACACCTGAAACATGAGCCCTGCTTGCCTTACCCAGAACCCAGCCCTGCTGCTCCCTCGTCCTGCCTCCCCCTCCTGACTATGGGGTCCCCCGTACCCCATCCCCCATCCCCACCTGCATGGCCTCCCCTCTCTGAGGCCTACTCCTAAGTTACTTCCTCTACGAACCTATCTCTGCCTGCCCAGCATAGGGCTCTCTCCCATGGCACGGGGTGGGCTCTCCCTCCCGGCACAAACAGAATCGGGGTGGATGGAACTCCCCTATGGAGACACCAGGAAGGGGGAGAATCACGCCTCATTTGTCTCAGTATTTTAGACAGAACCTGGCACAGCCATGGGCAGAGCACGGTCCTGGCAGCCGTCTGGTGAACTAGGAATGGATGAATGAAACCCCAGAAGAGAGCCGCGCGCTGCTGGAGCCACACCCGCGTGGTCGTCCCGAGACACGGACTCACCAAGCATGCCGGAAGATGGCGGGTTTGGCTGGATCTCTTCCGGGGAGATTTCTTGGAGGATGTCCCACAGTTCCCAAGGCATCTGGGGCTTGAGGATGTAAAAGGGCTGATTGGGGTGCAGCTTGCGGTAGCTCTTGTAGTTACTGAAGAAATTGTAGTCGGGATTCTGGTACCACTGAAAGAAAACAAGGACGCGGTTTCCCTGAGGGGAGAGACGCCCCCGGGGCTCGCGCATGCTCAGCAGAGGACTTGGAAGACAGGCAGGAGCCGGAGGCACAGCCCTTTCCCGGGAGCAGAGTCCAGACGTCCCCTCGCATCACAGCTCTCGCTGACCGGCAGACAGAGGCCGGCACGTGGCCTGTGCGTTTAGGGACTGTGGAGCCGAGGGACCAGGGACAGCTTCGGAACTCAGAGTGGCAGCGCCCGGGAGTGGCATCAGAGCTGAAAGGGGCCCTACACACCTGCACGCCCATCGTGCGTATTTGTAGGGGAAAACTGGAGCGAGGCTGCCCTATCTCTGGCTTCAGGGTCCTCTTGATACTTTGAGACCTAAGCGAGATCAGGGCCAACTGCAGAGGTCGGGAGCGTGCCAGTGGTGTCACCAGGCAGCCTCTCAGCTACCGGTGGATCCAGCTGAAGAATTAAATGTCCTTCCTTAAGCCTTTGGCCCAAATGGCCACCGCAGCCTACATCAGGGACAGGCCAACTGACAGGCCTAACTGTGTGCACTGTCCCAGAGACACAGAACAAGCGAGCCTTTCCCTGAAACACCTGGTGCCATCTGGGCCCTCTGCTTCGTAATTCAAGTCCCAGGACAGGGAGCGTCCCCTCGTCACACGCCAGTTTCTCCATCTGTAAAATGGGAGCAACTGTGCTTCCATTTGCGTCCTCCCATCATGAGTTGAGTGAAATGAGAAGAATTCTGGAAACTGGAAGTATGGGACCAAAGTGAGCTAGTGTTATTTATAGGAAGAGCTACCACTGCCCGTTCTTGCTCACTGGGAATAGCTGCATCTGTGAACACACTCACCAGAGGGTGACAAGCCCAGCCACCACAACTCCCGGTGTACAGCGGAATTGCAAGGCAAATGCAGGGCAGGGCACAGACAGCAGCTATTACGGGACAGGAGTGCATCTGTGTCTGCTGAGCCAGATGAAAGGGGGGGCCCTAAAACTCAAAGAGCCAGTCCTCAAAACTAGCCCAGTTCACCCTGACTTTCAAAGCCTAGGAGCTCAGGAAAATCCAGAAGCAACTGGAAGACACCCACTTACCTTGGGGATATCTGCGTGGTAGACAGAGGGGTCCCACACAATCAGGATTCCTTCATTGTACAAACTGTCCTTGAGGAAGCGCCCTTCTGTGGTGACCAGCTGCAGGGACAGAGAGACAGGCTGTCACTCACACATCTACACGGAAGCATGTAGCTCACCATGGTAACTGACACATCACATAGTGCAGGGCTTAACATCAGAGAGAAACTCCCAAACATGCCAGCCTGCATCGTGTTGCCCTGAAAGGACATTTATCGCAAGCCCTCGGCTGTGGGGCAGAAGGGGTCCTACGCAGACTTTGAGGTGACTGGGGTAAAAATGGCAAAGGTGGCAGGATATCTTAGACCCATGGAGTCAGGCCTTGTGACTGGTGGATGGGGCAGAGGAGTGGGGTTGATGGCAGAATCCCATATAATCACAATGGTCTCTGGAAATGCCTTCAAACACCTACAACGTCCTGCTCACAGTATGTTCTCATCATAATGGAGACCAACATAGTATCTCTCGCTGAGTTCAGGCCTCATCAGACAGACGGCTGGGTCTTGGCTGAGCATTAGCTGCCTGCACAAAATTATGCATCGCTGAACGTGAGACCCTCACCAGGCTGCTAAGAGTCATGTGCACATGGCTTCCACATGGCTGTGACAACTCTGCGGGCACAAATTTGCAAAATTTATCATGAGCTTTTTAAAAAGGTGTATTTATATTCTTTGACTCAATAATCCCATCTGGGGGTCTACCCTAGGAAAGAATTCAAATTCAGGGGGAAAACTACCCACAGAAATGTTGCACAAACTATGTTGATCACATTACTCCTCAAAACAAGGAAGGTTTTTGGTAGCAGAATGGGAAAGCTGCTGGAATTGAGCTGAACTCTCAGCTTCGTTGCTAACCTATCCTATGACTGTGAGGCCTTCATTTTCTTGTCTGTGAAATGGGGATAATGGCACTCGCTCTGCTCTCTCCAACTGGAGCTGCCTTCCAGATCAAACAGGGACCACGAGTGAATGAGGAAGACAAAAAAGTGACCCCTTAAGGCTTAGCAAGAAGAAGGGAGCCATGTGCCTCTTGGAAAGTCAAAAGTGGCCCACAAGGTCAGCAGGCCAGGCATTCACCTTAAAAACAAAGTGGGAGATGATGTTGCCCAGACACAACCAACAGGAGCAGACGTCAGAAACCAGGTCGAGAATCAGTTGAAAATGAAAGCAAGATGATCACAATAATAATCTCTCCCACCCCAACCGCCATCACTGAGGCTGAGACCCAGCCCCCACCACGGCTGCGTCTGAACACAGCCACGGACAGGGGCTGGCTTGTGTGGGCCTCTAAGCCCTTGGAGCCGGCCCAGCCCCAGCTACAGCTGGAAGATGTCCTCAGGAGCCTGAGAGAGAGAACTTCACTTCCTCAGAATATCTCTGCGACAAGACTCGTGGACGGTGGGCTACCTTTGCCAGGGACTGGGCAGAGGTAACACACAGTCCCTGCCTAGAGGCTCAGGCCGGTGGGGAAGGTGGGCAACCGAGCAAGGACTAACACAGCCGTGGTGTGACAGCAGAGGCAGGGTGAGGCTAGCAGGGGCTGAGTGCAAGCCAAGCAGAACACACCGGGCCAGGAGAGCAGAGAGGGCGATGTCGCAGAGCCAGCGCGAAGCCGCAGACAGGAGAGCGAGAGGCACAGCCTGCAGGGTCCCCAGTGTCCTTTCTCTCTGTCTTCCTTTCTAACGAACACTCCTGATGGTTACCTCAACTCACGGCTACCTGAAATAAAAACTCCCAGCCTCTCTTGCAGGATCCGCGGTTTTGCTGCCTTCAGAAATTCCCAGACTGGCCAGCGCTGTGGCACAGTGGGTGAAAGCTGCCATCTGCAGCGCTGGCATCTCATATGGCGCTGGTTCGAGTCCCAGCTGCTCCGCTTCCTATCCACCTCCTTGCTAATGTGCCTGGGAAAGCAGCAGAGGATGACCCAAGTCCCCGGGCCCCTGCACTCATGTGGGAGACCTGGAAGAAGCTCCTGGCACTTGGCTTCAGATCAGCTTAGTTCCAGCCATTGAGGCCATTTCAGGAGTGAACCAGTGGATGGAAGACCTCTCTCTCTCTCTCTCTCACTCTGTCTCTAAATCTCTTTGTAACTGTCTTTCAAATAAATAAAATAAATCTTATAAAGAAATTCCCAGAGATACACCCAACAAATGAGCTACCATTTGATGATGCTTACTACATCAGGGTGCTTCCCCCATATTATTATTATCTCAGTTCATCTGCCTAGCAGCGCCATGAGGGAAGAACTAATATTCCCATTCTACAGAAAGAACCCGGACTTAGATGCTAAGGACATGCCCAAGTCCCACAGTCACATCCAAATCACATCGCCGCTAAGCACAGAAGTCAGCTTCAAACCTGCGCCCTACGCTGCCTCGCACAGCACCAGGGGCAGCCAGAGTCCTCGGAAGGGGGTGTCAAACACAGCATGGGACAGAGGACCTGGGAGGGTCCTGAGCCGGTCACATCTGGAAGAGCCCAGAGGAACTGATCCCAAACCCATCCTTTAGGGGTAAAGTGAGACCTGAGGAGAAGAAAGAGTTCTCTGAGGCTACAAGGTGCATCTGGCGGGGACCAAAGCCCAGACGTGGGCTCCTACCAGAGGCTTCGCTCTGCTCCAGTGGGGCTACCATAAAACGGCAGATATTTAAATGTAGTATAGTAGATTAAGCCGCCACCTGCCATGCCAGTGCCCCATATAAATACTGGTTGAAGTTCCAGCTGTTCCGCTTCTTATCTGGCCCCGCGCTAATGCACCTAGGAAAGCAGTGGAAGATGGCTCAAGTGCCTAGGCCCCTGCCACCCATGTGGGAGACCCAGATGGAATTCCAGGTTCCTGCTTCGGCCTGGCCCAGTCATGGCTATCGTGGCCTTTTGGGGAAGTGAACCAGCTCTCTCATTCTGTCTGTCTCTTTCAAATAAATCTTTAAAACACATATTAATCAATAAATATGCCAGCCTCATGAGGAAGGGGCAGGGGTCTCCCTTAGTCCTTCTTTACATTTGGAAACGACATCCACCTGAGCCAGCTGAGACGCAGGAAAAAGCGCTCCATACAGCTGGAAAGAGGTGCAGAGAAATGGTCGTTTCTTCCAGAGAAGAGAGATAGAATGGCCAGGGCTCGGATCTGGTAGAGGAAAAGGAAAAGCCAGCAAGCTCCATCCCCAGCCAGAAATGGACGGGACTCTGAATCGATCCATGTCCACTCCTCTATGTGGATTCGCAGGTTGCCTTGAGGCTACATGGGCAGCTGAGAGCAGGATCCCAGCCCTGTGCTGCATCTGCCAGTCCCATCTACAGCCCTCAGGTGCTCTGCTTACCAAGCCTGTCACCCAGTGAGTCCTGCCCAAGGGACCAGTCCTGCCTGGAAGAATAGAGCCCTCATAAAAGAGCCCCATGCCCCCAGCTGCTGTTCCTTTATCCAAGTGGACAGGACACAGCAGAGAGGCCCCTGTTTGGCACTGTACTTTTACAGACTTTGTGAAGCAGGGGACAGGCTCGGGGGAGGGAGGGCTCTTTTCTCCTCAATTTACCCAGAGCTCTTGGGGGAAAGAAGGTGTCATATTCTGCCTCTCCTTCCCCGAACCAGGCAAGGGTTAGGAGGGAGCACATCTGCTTGCCTGGATGGAAGCTGGGGTGGCAGGTAGCACCCCCAGATGGTCAGGCAACACCAGAAAAGAAGATCCAGGGCAGCTTGGACACATTACAAGCCACCGCACGTAGCAGGGCACTCCGGACAAAGAAGGCAGGCTGAGTCTAACACCACGTGAAGCCCTTTTCAGATTCTGAACACTATCAGTGACTTACAATGGGTCTGGGCCAAAATCAAGAAGTCTCAGAGGGGGCCGGCACTGTAGCATAGCCAGTAAAGCTGCCTTCCTGCAGTGCCGGCATCCCATATGGGCGCCGGTTCAAGTCCCGGCTGCTCCACTTCTGATCCAGCTCTCTGCTATGGCAGAGGAAAGCAGTAGAAGATGGCCCAAGTCCTTGGGCCCCTGCACCCACGTGGGAGACCCGGAAGAAGCTCCTGGCTCCTGGCTTCGAATTGGCCCAGCTCTGGCCATTGCGGCCATTTAGGGAGTGAACTAACAGATGGAAGACCTCTCTCTCTGTGTGTGTCTCTGCCTCTGCCTCTCTGTAACTCTGCCTTTCAAATTAAAAAAAAAAAAAAAAAGTCCCTGAGCCCATATCCTGGACTCAAAACTGTATCATCAGGATTCCATCAAATCACCCAACTCATCCAATCAGTTCTTATGCCTATTGTTACTGGAAATTCCCCACCCTTACCACCCCTGCCAATACTCACCCAGGTACCTATACACCAGTCTCTTGAGAAGAAAAACTTTAGCTTCCAGAAACCTTTTGGCGGGGGTGGGGTGGGGGGTGGGGTGAAAGTGTGGGTGGCAAGCAGCCCTAGAGACCGGTGCCACCTTCTGTCCCTTACTTCCTGGGCTACTCTGTATGAGTCTCACAAACTCTTTGAGTCTAAGCGTCTCCAAGTCAGGTGCTTGGGGCCACCCTTCACACGGGTGTCACGAAGATGAAACAAGAGAGATGCCCTCGAAAGTGCAGCCATGCACACACACACACACCCCATTAGCCTAGGTATGCAGTGGTGCAGTCTACGGTGTTTACCCACGGGCAAAATCATTGTGCATTCTGAACAATGCACTTCACAGAATGTGCCCTCATCAGTAAGCAATGCATGAGTGTATAAGTGCAGTAAAAAGGGGACCAGCTATTTTTCAGGATAAGCCCCATTAAGTAATGTGGAAATGACCTAGCTGAAGCCCAGGCAGGATGCCCTGTCACTAGGCAAACAAGGCTAGGCGCCCTGTCACTAAGCAAAAGTTCTCTCTCTCCAGTTCTTACAAAGCTTCTAAGGAAGCCGCTGGATCTTCTTGTTTCATTGTGTTCCCTCTGAGGCCCACCGAGCACAGCAGGTGCTCAGTTGAGTCAAAATTCGATTTATTTAAAGACCCGCATTTGAATTGCTTTCCTGTTGAATCTCAGAACCACACCTGACACAGGGGACCTGAATAGGTCTGCTGAGCTGAAACCTCGGTATGACACAGTTCTCTAAAAAAGCCATCTTCTCTATCAGAAAGTGCCTTTTTGTTTTCCAGGGCTTTGTCACATCCCAGAAGCACAAAAGGCTGTTCTGTGCCATGAGAGGAGGTCCCACTGCCCTCGCAGGAGGAAAAGAGGGAGCTTCCCAAGGGCAGAACTCTCCCCAAGTAACAGGCAGGCCTCCAGTTCACTTGAGGGGGCCAGGTGCCCGCTGTGCATGATGGGAAGGGCTCGTTTTGCCCCTACACGGAAACAGACACAAGACTGTAGGATAATTGGAAGACAAGAAGATAGGGAGGGTGGCTCTCCAGTTTCCTAGGATATCAAGGTGAGAAAGGGCCCTGAGGACAAACGCAGAGCTCCCAGTTCAGGAACTCAGAAGTGCTATAACGGAGTTCCACAGGAGGAACAAGCCAGCTACCCAGCGCCTGCTCTGGGTGGCGAGGAAGGAGGTTTGGCGACCTGAGGAGGACAGGAGGGGCTTTCTCAAGAATGGACGGTGTTCCCTGGGAAGTGGGGCCCTGCCACGGAGAGCGAGAGCAACATGTGCTTCAGTGGAAAGCTATGCATTGTCCCTGGCACACCCTTGTGCCCTACCAGAGGCTGATTCTGTGGGAGCTATTTTCAGGTTCTTTGTCATTGTGGGCAACCGATGGACACGCTGTCTCAACCTAGCCCTGGAGAGCCTCGACTGCCCGTCTCCCTCCCTCCTGCCACCTCCTGGAACAACAGGTTTCATTCCTGTATTTCAATGTGTGCTGTTTTCCCACAGGCTAACATTTCTATCTGTATGAGAGTCACAGATCTTACTTTTTTTTTTCCTCCCCCAAAACCAGCTTTGAAGAGAAGTCCTGCATCCCTTCTGGTGAGCACTGCCCAAGTAGCCCTGAGACAGCTCGTTATCCCTGCTGGGAGCTTCCAGGCCCATCCGCCTGGGATCTGGCAAGGTACAGTCAGTCCCAAACAGGCAAAGGAGGGCCTCCCAGCTTCAGCAGTGACCACCGTCACCACCGTCTACAGAGCAGGTGCTGCACGCAGAGCACTCTGGGGTGAAATGCTCCACACTTAGGGTCCCATGTGGTCCCACAGGGACCCTGCATGGTAACCATTCTGATTCCTGTTTTACAAAGAAGGGAACTGAGGCTCCGACGGGAAACGCATCTGGCTCAAGGCACTCATGTGGGAAACACTGGAGGAGGAATCTGACCTCCTCCAGTGGAATCTGACCTCCTCCAGTCTTCTTCATCATCAGGCAAACTTACCTTGGCTTTGTATAAAGGTATGGACTCTTTGGAAGATTAGAGTTTAGTTCTTCACTAAGACTGAGGCACCACAAAGAGGTGCCCAAGGAGCTGGTAAGAGACTGCTGAGGGCTCCTTGGTCCTCCCCTCCCTTGTCTGCTGCCGCCTTCTGACCTGCAGCCCCTACTGTCCATGCAGCAGAGATAAGCTTCTCTAAACTCATCTTCTCCCACCTCAGAGTGGCCCAGCATTGCTGAAGCAGAACATACGTAACACACAATTGACCATTTGAGACATTTTTATTATACAACTCTGCAGCCCTGAGGACATTCCCCTTGTGTAGCTATCGCCACCATCCATCTCTACAATTTTTCCTTTTTTTTTTAAATTTTTTTATTTTTTTTTTTTTTTACTTTTTGACAGACAGAGTGGACAGTGAGAGAGAGAGACAGAGAGAAAGGTCTTCCTTTGCTGTTGGTTCACCCTCCAATGGCCACCGCGCTGCAGCAGGCACACCGCGCTGATCCGATGGCAGGAGCCAGGTACTTATTCTGGTCTCCCATGGGGTGCAGGGCCCAAGTACTTGGGCCATCCTCCACTGCACTCCTAGGCTACAGCAGAGAGCTGGCCTGGAAGAGGGGCAACCGGGACAGAATCCGGCGCCCCGACCGGGACTAGAACCCGGTGTGCCGGCGCCGCAAGGCAGAGGATTAGCCTAGTGAGCCGCGGCGCCGGCTTACAATTTTGCCATTGTCCCTAACTGAACCACAGCACCTATCGACACCCCCCCCCCCCCCGCCACCATCAAACCTGTTTTTCCCCTACTTTCTGTTTCCAGGTACCTCCCATAAATCATGCAGTATTTGTCTTTTGGTGACCGTCTCCTCCACTGGCTTTTATTTACAATTTGCTTTTCTGATAACGTACTTCTTTCTTTCTTTCTTTCTTTCTTTTTTTTTTTTGACAGGCAGAGTGGACAGTGAGAGAGAGAGACAGAGAGAAAGGTCTTTCTTTTTGCCGTTGGTTCACCCTCCAATGGCTGCCGCAGCCGGCGCACCGCACTGATCCGAAGGCAGGAGCTAGGTGCTTTTCCTGGTCTCCCAGTGGGTGCAGGGCCCAGGCACTTGGGCTATCCTCCACTGCACTCCCTGGCCACAGCAGAGAGCTGGCCTGGAAGGGGGGCAACCAGGACAGAATCCGGCGCCCCGACCGGGACTAGAACCCGGTGTGGCGGCGCCGCAAAGCGGAGGATTAGCCTAGTGAGCCGCGGCACCGGCCCTGATAACGTACTTCTAAAGCTGACCGTGTTTAAGAGTCTAGTTCAGTGGTATTAAGTACATTCACACTGTTGTGCAACCATCACCGTTATTCATCTCCAGAATTCTCTGCAATCTTGCAAAACGGAAACTGTGTTCATGAAACAGCACCTCCTCTGCCTCCCACTCAGTTCCTAGTCACCAACAGTCTACTTTCTGTAGAATTGTGACTATGCTAAGTAACTTTTATACAAGTGGGATGTTACAATGTTTGTCTTTTTGTGCTGGCTTATTTCTTTGAGCATAATGTCCTCAAGATTCATCCATGTTGTAGCATGTCAGGATTTCCTTCCCCTGTAAGGTTGAGAAACGTTTCATTATATGTATTATAACTGTGTGCCGGCCGGCGCCGCGGCTCACTAGGCTAATCCTCCACCTAGCGGCGCCGGCACACCGGGTTCTAGTCCCGGTCGGGGCGCCGGATTCTGTCCCGGTTGCCCCTCTTCCAGGCCAGCCCTCTGCTGTGGCCAGGGAGTGCAGTGGAGGATGGCCCAGGTGCTTGGGCCCTGCACCCCATGGGAGACCAGGAAAAGCACCTGGCTCCTGGCTCCTGCCATCGGATCAGCGCGGTGCGCCGGCCGCAGCGCGCCGGCCGCGGCGGCCATTGGAGGGTGAACCAACGGCAAAGGAAGACCTTTCTCTCTGTCTCTCTCTCTCACTGTCCACTCTGCCTGTCAAAAAAAAAAAAAAAAAAAAAAAACTGTGTGCCACACTCTGCTCATTCATGTATTCACTGATAGGCACTGGGGCCTCGACCACATGTTAGCTATTATGAATAACAGAGCTCTGAACATGCGTAGACAAATATTCTCCACATCCTGCCTTCCATTCTTTAAAGAATATACTGTGGCACAGTGGGTTAAGCCACAGCCTGCAGTGCCAACATTCTATATGGGCACTGGTTTGAGTCCCAGCTGCTCTACTTCTGATCCAGCACCCTGCAAATGGGCCTGGGAAAGCAGCAGAAGATGGCCCAAGTCCCTGGGCCTCTGCACTCATGGAAGAGGCTCCTGGCATCAATCTGGCACAGGTGGAGGGTGAACCAGTAGATGGAGATCTCTCTCCCCTCTGCTTCTCTCTGTAACTCTACCTTTAAAAAAAAAAAAAAAAGAAGAAGAAGAAGAATATCCTAAGAAGTGGGATTGCTGGTTCATATGGTAATGCTATTTTTATGTATTTTGAGAAATTCACATATCATTTTACAATATTGGCCATTTTACAATCCCACCAATAGTGAAGTGTTGCAATTTCTCCTCATAGAAGCTCCCCTAATGGGTGTAAGGTAATTTCTATTTGCCTTTCTGAGCACCTTTTCGTATGCCTATTGGCCACTTGTATCTCTTCTCTGTATCTCTGTGATAAGAAGCATCAACACATGATCACAGAGCATAGACCCCCCCCCCCCAGTACTTAAAGGACAGCGTCCATACTGCCTGCCCTGGTCCCAGAGTCATGTGCAGGCTGTTTCAGGAACACATGAACAACTGCCCAGCCAGGGGTTGAGTGGAAGGACTAGGGAGCTGCTTCTGTGAACAGGTGAAATTAACCATAAGTTATCTTCTAAACCTCCCCTGAATTTTCAAGCCTTCAATAGACTCCAAAGTTCCAAAACAGCTGCATTACAGATTCTGCCAGTGCAATGGTTGTCAATGTGGGGAAACAAAATGGAGCGCTTCCCACTCTGCCACCTTCCCAGGATCCCACCCACTGACTGCTGACCCACATACTCCGTCCTCTCCAGTTTCGGAAATGAAGAATCCACAATTGCACCAGGCATTTCTCCTTCCATTTAGTTCCAGAGTTACTGGAAGAACAACCTGCCTTCGCCCTCCCCTTTCCCTCTCCCCAGCCACTCCGTGACACACTCCAGTCTGGCTTCTGGCTTCACCATTCTCGGCAGACAGTTTTTGCTAAGGTCACCAGTGGGCTCCCTTTTGCAGATGTGGTTCAATTTTCCCCTGAATTGGGCTTCAGGAGCATCTGATACTGATGCCCACACACTGCTTCTTTGCTTTTGGTACCCAAAGCTCCTGGATAGGACTTCTCTCCTCGTTCTACACTTTCTCCCTTCCTGTCATTCAGTCCCACTGTTTCACTGCCACCCAGACACAGACAATGCACAAATTCTCACCTCCAGGGCAGACCTGACTTCAAACTCTGACCACATTGGTGCAAAGGTCTACTTGTCAGCTCTTCATGGAGACTGAGAAGGTAGCTCAGACTGGCCCTCCCTAGAATCAGAGAAGTATGGCTCGTATCTCTACCCTCCTCCTGGACTTGAGCCATCATCACCCACAACACCTTCAAGTCTCTGTGATCTCAGTGATTCTAGCCAGTCAGTTACACAAACCAGAAACAGCTGCAGCTTTGGCGCCTCTCCCTTCACTTCTCATACCCGATCTAACACAAACCTGCTGACTGCATGTCCCAGAGAGCTCTTAAATCCATCCTGTTCTCACACTCATTTTCACTCCTACTCTGTTGCCAGCTACCAGCATTTCTAGCCCAGACTAATGCAAGATCTTCCCATGTCTCTCTGATCAGATGGAAGCCGGGCATGTTTACAAAATGCAAATGAAAACTGCACATCACAGCACCACGGTTTGACCCCTTCTTCCCTTCCGTCTCATCTCTCCCTACACAGCCCCACATACTACACCTCTCCCTAAGTCCCTACGCTGGCCACACACTTTCCACCCAGGATCTTACCTATTCCATTGACTCATCTTGAAAGCTCTTAAATCCCTTTTCATCTTTTACTCCTACTCCACCTACACAGCTAAGAACCACCTCCTCAGAGAAGCCTTCCTGACTTTCCTGAAGAGCTCAACTCTCCCTTTCATGAGCCAAGATGGTGGCTATTCGTAAAGAAGTTAAATTCCACCAGCCCCATCCCACCATAGAGTCTTACGGCTGTAGGCCTCGGATACAAAGCAGGCTGTGCAGGGAGCAAGTCTGGCCAGCTGGTGAGTTCCTGGAAGTCAGGAAGTGTAGAGAGAGAACAGGAGAGGAGGCCGGCCAGAGCAGGGGAGAAATGAACATTCTTAAGGGGGCAGCTCTGAAAGAGTTTCTGCCAGGGGCCAGGGATCACTCCACTCTAAGAACCCAGGGAAGCGCACAGAGAGTGAGCGTGGACATAGACACCCAAGGCTCCTCTGCTGACTCAGGACAAGGCAAATGCCAGGCATCGTGCTGAAGGCAGATAGAGCTGCAGCCCTCTCATGCAGTTGTGAGGAATCTGCAATTCAGTTTTGCCCGCTAAGTAAACCTATTGACAGAACCTGGTGGCAAGACTATTTCTCAAGGTTCCATAAGTATTGGGAAATCAGAATTGGCTACCTGAAAAAACTTCAGAGAGCTAATTTTCTAAGGGAATTCATGAAGTCACACACAAATACTAGTGCTGAATTACACCTAATCACATGATGACAATGTTACTTGTGCAACATTTTATAGCTCTCACATGCATTGTTTCATTGACTTTCACAACACTCCTTACTCTCCCCTGGAGCCCCCTGCTCTGCTGTTCCTCCTATGACAGTCCAGGTATAAGCTCCAAGCTACTGTGTCAGCAGAATTCTGCCTCCCTAGGCACTAGACACATTCTTGGGTGCAGACTAACATGGCAGGGGGTTTTAACGAACACATCAGCAGGCTGGTGATCACGGATCACTGTCTTCTCCTTCTCCAGTGTAGAATCTAGGCCTCCAGTGTAGAATCTAGGCCTTGGGAAGGGCAGGGCACTTAGGCTGCGTCTCTGAAGTGCTCCTGGCAGATACATCCCGTGGTCCTTCTCTCCATCTCTGCACAGAAGAAACGTTACCTGAGAGTTCATCAGGCGAATGGTAGTTTTTGTGCCCACATCTTGTTGGTAGTTGGCTGTGGGTGCCCCATTAAACCTCAGGACTGCATCATGACCATCTATAAACCACAAGGAAACAGAAAAGAGGCGATGAGTACTGGCAGTATGCAGGAAGAGAGAGGGACATGAGGAAAGAAGGCAGGAGACGGGCAAGGGAATAGTGCTCCCCGACCGTGGCCGTCATCACACACAGAGAAATGATACTTGTGGTGCTTAGGCAAAGCTCGTATACAGAGGTGATCACCTGTCTGCTGGCCACGCAAAGGCTGTAGAGGTCCTATCATAGCCTTCCTGAAATCTATTCAGTGACACACCTAAGTACCAAGTTCAGAATTAAGTGAACAGGGCCATTGAGCTCCTTGTAGTGGGCTCACTGCTCCATTTATCAAGGGCCAAGCCAGACATTCTCTTCATGTCACCAGCAGGCCACTGTTTCTAGTACTGCTAGAGAAATGCAGATGCTACCATATGTCTAGTTTATTTTACAAGTTACCCCCAGTGCACCTTGAAAAGTGGGCAGCCCTTCAAAGTGGAAGGAAATCATTGCAGCATCCAAGACAACAATTAAGAGTTCCTTCCACTCAGGAACCTGCAGTCCAGGGTAAGATCACAAGCTTGGTGTGGCACAAATGCCACAGGAGCTCATAGGGTTAAACTAAACCATTTATTTTCCTTTTTCTCTTTATTTTTTAAAGATTTATTTTTATTTATTTGAGAGGCAGAGTTACAGACAGAGAGACCGAGAAACAGAGAGAGAGGTCTTCCACCCACTAGTTCACTTCCCAAATGGCCACAATGGCTGGAGCTGGGCTGATCTGAAGCCAGGAGCCAGGAGCTTCTTCTGGGTCTCCTATGTGGGTTCAGGGGCTCAAGCACTTGGGCCAACTTCTACTGCTCTCCCAGACCATAAGCAGAGAGTTAGTTCAGAAAAGAAGCAGCTGGGACTCGAACTGGCACCATAGGGGATGCCAGCACCACAGGCAGAAGCTTAGCTTATTACACCACAGCACCAGTCCCCTTTCTTTCTTTTTCAAATAAGCACTACGTCAGAAATAATACACAAAGGGTCTTCAAAATGTTCATGGAAAATGTATATTATGAAAAAACTGTGCATGGGTTTCAAATTTCTGCAAAAAAAAAAAAAAAACTCACACAACTTTTAACCCATTTTTTTTCACTACCTGTTTTATCTGTTCTCATGCAGATTAGACAGGCCATCTCACAAAACCCTAATTGCTTCCTGTCTCTTTGCAGCTGTTGAGGCAGAGTTTTGGAGACTTAAAGAAGTTTATCTAGCATTGACGAATCTGATGGGGGAGGGATCCAATAACCTGTAAGAACCATTCCATCCTGAGCATTTGTGATCCCAAGGCAGCTCATCCCTACCTTACTTGATGAAGCAAGTTTGGTGATCACCAGACTTGGGGGTCATCTCAACCCTCCAGTATCTTATTTACCTTCAGGTGGTTTGACTTAGGCAATTATTTATCCACACAGATGGATGGGGAGAAGACAAGACTTCTGGCTCACTACAAGATGATCTGGAAAGCAAATGCCCACAGAGCTAAGGGATGATCGCCTCCCTCTTTATGTAGATTTTAATACATACACTAAACCTCAAGATTCCAGACACTTCATTCACAAAATCAGCATCTCGAAGCCTCAATCCCAGAACAAAATGCTGTTGAAACAGCTTGGAAGTCACACGAGTTGTACATAGTCCACGCTTCTATCAGCTTACAGGGCAGACACAATGAACTGCACGTTGGGCAGCAGGTGCATGGTTCCACAACTCACAACTGCAACAAGCCCTATGGAAATCAGCCCACTGGTCTCAAATGTGATTAGCAGCAATCACAGGACAAAGGCAGATCCATCAGAAATTTCACTCTCACAGATGAATCAATTACTGAGGAGAATCCCAGGAGAAAAGCGATGACAAGCTCCAACAGAGTAACCGAGAGTTCCCTCAAAGGACTAGTCACACAGCTGTGGTCAGAGTTAAAGGAAATCTCCATGGGACAAGCTTCTACCCCAGGGCTGGCTACTTCCAAGAACCATCATTAACCCCACGTACCACGCAGAGATACAGAGATACAGAGCTAGGACAGGCCACCAGCATGAGAAGTCTCCAAAGACCACAGTTCTTGCTAACATCCAGCTGGCAAGCAAGGGGCTAGGATCATCCATACCCCAACCCCTTTCTCCTCCTTCCCTCAGATCTTGGAGACACGACGGAAAAAGGGAGACAGCATGACTTGGAGACCAAGGAGGCCGCCCAACAGGGGCCAAGACCTCCAGTCAAAGAAGAGACTGTCCAGGGAGGCAGCAGGGGAAATGGATGTCCCGACTTCACTCTCCCATTTCATGCCTGTGCTTCTCCCAGTCAGTCCCAAGCAAAACCCAGAAGGCAAGGAATACAGTCTACGATTTCAGGGATCACACCCAAATGGGAAAGGATGGAGGAGCAAAGGAAAAACACCCGGCACAGAGCGTGGTCCCTTGATGATGAAGGTCCCTTGATATTGAACTTGATGATGAAGGAGAATTTTTATTTGTTCCACAGATACTGACTGCACACCTACTCTATGCCAGGCTCCATCTAGGCTCTGGAGACAATGGTTGTGAGCAAGAAAGAACAGGTTCTTGCCCTCATAGAACTTTCCCACTGAACAGAGAGACAATAAATTAGCATGACCACCTCTTTGGAAGCTGGTTCCAGCTTGTAGTTACTACTATAACACAAATAGACTGAGCTGTGTGCCAGAGACACTAAGGGGATCTCCTGATAATGATTCTGAGTATGTCTCAAAGCTGAGACCCCAAGGGTAGCCAGGTATGGGTAGGGTCCAAGGAGGTCCTTTCCAGCCAGAAGCTGCAGCAAGTGTCAACTCTGATGAAGGGGAAGAACCCAGCTGGAGACAAGGGAGTGGGGCAAAGAAAAGTTAAAGAAGCCGTTCAAGATGTTGGCAGGAACTCGATTATGTCTCTATGGGGAGACCACATATAAAGTTGGGATTTGACTCTAAAAAAGTTTTTTTAAATAGGTTACGTAAATATAGGGCATAAGATCTCTGGCTGCCAAAACCACCCTTTGTTATTGAGGGCTGAAGAAGTTTCCAGCTCAAATAGACCTCCTGGGAGTCAGGAAGAGAAATCTCCAACTACCAGAAGCCAGCAAAGAAGTCTGGCAAGAGAAGAAGTTGCAGAAAACAGAAGCCACCACCTGTAACTTAAGAGTTAGAGCTTGGAAACAATGCAAATCAGAAAAGGAAAAAACAAATTCAACACTATATGCGCATGATATAATTACATGCTTAGAAAGCAACAGAATTAGCTCAAAGTAAAGTCAATCTACCAGGATGCCCTGCCTCCAGGAGTGGTAACTCTAACCAGCTAGAAATGGTGACAGAAAGCATTTTTATCACCTTTTACCACCAAACATTCTTATTTTGTAAAATTAGCTTAAAGAATCATATAACCATTTGTGGAAGGCTGCATTCTAATTCTGGATAGAGAAACTAGATTGGGGTTACAAAACTATGGCCTGAAGGCCAAGTCTGCCCATCCCTTGTTTTTATGAATAAAGTGTTGTTGCAAGTGCTGGCTATGGCTGCTTTTGTATTACAACAGCAAAGCTGAGTAGCTTTGAGACGGTTTGGCCCTTAATGCTGGAAGCATCTACTATCTGGCCCTCTACAGGAAGTCTGCTAACTTAACCTGTGACATCCAATCACGCTCTCTAAGCTACTAAATCCAAGGCTATCTTCTCAGCCCTCAATCTGCCCAGGAACCTGCCCCAAGTCTGCAGGCACTGATGCCAACAGACGCCACCCCTAAACTCCATCCCTCTCGTCTTCCGCCATAACTTCCCCACTGTGCTCTCTCCTCCAACCCCTGGATGTTTCTGCTTGTTCCTTTCCTTGTCCTTTAACTATAAATCTTTTTCTAGATTTCCTAATCAGGCCTTTTCCTTGGACTCATATTAACATAAATGACTCCTAAATCTGACCTCCATTTCTGATGGTTCTCCAGAACAAAACACCCAACTATACACAGATATCAACCCAAGGAAAATCCACAAATGCTTCCAACTGAACACAGCCAAAAGCAATCTGCCTGCCTCTAGAAACAAACTCCTCGGTGACATGATGTAGTTGACTCATGCGGGAGGACCTGCAAGTCCTGCCTCTCACTCAGGGTCATTTCTAATCAGACATTGCATTCTGGCTCTCCTCCCTTAGGGTGCCTCTCAGACCAGGCCGTTTCTCTCCTCTACCACTGCCTGAACAGACCCAGCATTTTTCAGCTGGATGTGGCCATGGAGCTATGGAGGTTTCACAGCAGTGCTCAGAGAGAAGAGGACTCAGGGAAGTCTCTCCAGAGCACCTGCCATCCCATCTCTCTCCAGTTTAGAAACTTCCTAGGGCTCTCTGTGGCTTAAAGAATGGACCCAAGGTCATGGTGACGACTGTCCAGATTCTCAACCAGCCGACCCACACTGCCTCGCTGGCCTTCTTCCTCGGCCCTCCGCACTCCCCGGGCTCTGCATAGCAGCCACACGGGACTGTTCCCAAGGTGCAGACACACTGCACACCTCTTCCCCTGCAGCCTTGCTTCTTGCCTTTGCCTCAGCTCGGAATGCTCCTCTCTGTTCTCTAGGACATCAGTGGGGGATTAATCACACGAAATTTTGTTAGGACAATACAGTCGCCATGAGACACAGAGTAGAGGGGTGACGTGTGGATGTTTTCCAGTTAAACAAGCTGCTTTCCAACCGCAATTGGCCACCAGCCTGTTGTGTAACCTCTTACAACAGCCAAGTGAGAACAACAACCTTACTTACCTCACAAGGCTACCGGGAGGACTAAAAGAGCAAGACACGCTAGGCACACAGCAGGTGCACAGAAAGTGTACTCCCATGGCGATGGTGTTTTAAAAATGTGTAACTGAACTAAAAACCTGCAACTTGTCTGAGATACTTTACCTGCAGAAGTAAACCAATTCACCTCTGGAAAGAGACACACAAATATGACTGATGCACGTCCCTAAAGGAGAACAAAAGTTTAACCTTGCTGACTTGTTTCTCATCCATACAAAAATTTATTTTTCAAGTTTGTTTTCTTCAAATTTATTATGTATTTGAAAGGCAGAGTTACAGAGAGAGGGGGAAGGAGAGAGAGAGAGAGAGAGAGAGAGAGATCTTCCATTTTTTTGATTTATTCTCTAAATGGCTGAGACAGCCAGAGCTGTGCCAAACTAAAGCCAGGAGACTAGAACTCCCATCAGGGTCTCCTACTTGGGTGCAGGGGCCCAAGCACTTGGGTCATCTTCCACTGCTTTCTCAGGTGCCTTAGCAGGGAGCTGGATCAGATATGGAGCTGCCGGGACTGAAACCAATGCCCATCTGTGATGTCAGTGTCATAGGCAGCAGTTTAACCTACTGTACCACAATGCCAAGCCCTATTGTTCAGATTTAATGTAGCTTTGCAAAAAAGCAGGTTTTAACTTATAACAAAATAATAATAACAACAAAAATCACTGAGCCCACCATTGGCAGGTTTATGGAACTTATGGAGACACAGTACATTATTATAGTCTCTCTAGAAACATTCTTGTACTATAGGAAAAAAAAATTAGTTGGGGGTCACTGTTGTGGCACAGCAAGTTAAACCTCTACTTGGTCAGCATCCTGTATGGCGATGTCAATTCCAGTCCCAGTTGCTCGGCTTCCAACTCACCTTCTTGCTAATGTACCTGGGAAGCCAGCAGAAGATGGCCCAAGAGCTTGGGCCTGTGCCACCCATATGAGAGACACAGATGGAGTTTCTGGCTCCTGGCTTTAGCCTGGCCCAATTCCAGCTGATGTGAGCATTTGGAGAGTAAACCATAGGATGGAAGAAAGATATCTCTCTCTCTCTCTCTCTCTGTCACTCTGCCTTTCAAATAAATAAATAAATATGTATTTTTTTGAAATTGCCATAAAACTTAACAGATTTGGGTTTTCTAGCCCCATCCTATGGATATTTCCCTCCCTGAAAAGCAATAATATCTCTTCAGTTCTCTGCACAAAAACCTCATCAGCAGTACTATTTGTAAGAGCAAACAACTTGAAATCATCTAATGTGTTCACTGGTTGGGACTGGGCTCAACACATTCTGGAGGGAGGGAAAAGTCTCCAGACCTGGCACGCTTCTTAGGACTTCCAGGGTTCAACAAGGGGCATGAATGAATAAAAAGAACAAGTGAATAAATGCCTTAGCATATATGTATCAGTTTAAATGCCCAGAGGATACACCCTATAAAAGATAGGACATTTGAAGCTTAATAACCAATTTTTATTATATCCCAGGATCAAAGTTCTCCCGTGGTACTTACGTGAAGCTGTAACTGCAGTCCACAGAAAAAGCCTACTTTCATTAGTCTTTATTTAAATCGCTGTGAAACGGGGCTGGTGTTTGGTGCAATGGTTGTGACATCACGTGGGGACCCACACGCTGTCTCAGAGAGCCTGGTTGGAGTCCTGGCTCCTCTCCTTCCCATCCTGTTTCCTGTTCATGTGCACCCTGGGATGCAGCAGTGATGGCTCAATACTTGGGTGCTGTCACTCAAGTGGGAGACCTGGACTAAGTTCCTGGTTCCTGACTTCTACATGGCCCAGCCCTGACTGAAGTGAACATTTGGGGAGTGAACCAACAGACTTCTGATCTCTCTCTCTCTCTCTCTCTCTCTCTGCCTTTCAAATAAAATTTAAAAACAAAAATTATTTAAAAATCACTAGAAACTTGTAAGGAGTGCATAAAAATCACACTGTCGTCACAATTCATAGAGGTCTCACGCTGTGCCTCAAGCTTCAACCGAGGCACACAATGATAGCTCGGTATGAAGAAGGAGCAGCTAACACCTGGCAGAGCCTAAATATTGCTATTATGCAGCAAAAAAATGGGGAAGAAAGAACGAAATTTAGTTCCATTGTGGGTGAACAAAAACTAATCACATTTCATTTCTAGAAAACAAAGTCAAAAAGAAACCAAAAAAGCATGAGCTGGGGTGGAGCTGGTCATCTTGGCAGCTGTTATTGGTAAACACTGCCTATTTGGGGAGGTAGAAAATGTGATCTCACACTTCTTTCTGCTCTAGAGAATCCAATTTGGGTCTACTTTTCTTGTTGAGAGCCTGTGTTGGTTTTAGACCATTTTTCCTGGCAGTCACATGAAGGAAATAAAAAAGGAGACAAATGACCTCACCTGCTCCAGTACCTCCAGCCTGAGAGAGAAGTAAGGCTTCCTGTGCTTTGCTTTCTTTAGTCTGATTCATTTCAGAATAATGGAAAACACATTCTCTCCGAATGAGAGTAATAAGAGGCCCTAAGCAAACCCATAGCTCTCTGTTGCACAGGTTTACAAATACGGATAGACTTTCTATCTTCATCAGCTGCAAAGGGGTTCAAGAAAAGCAAATTGATGGATTCTGACCAGTGACTTACACAAACTTTTTTGGGTCACACACGCTTCTAAGAATCAACTGCTATCTGAGAGCTCTCTCTCTTTCTGGAGAAATGCACTGAGTCTTACAGGTGCATGCACACACACACACACGCACACACATACACATTATACACACCTAATCCACAGATACTCCCACATGCAATTTTAGAGACTCATGGGTCCCCTACAGATGGTCCAGAGCTCCCAAGTTAAGAATTCCCATTCTAACTAGCTATTTTCGAAGAGAAAAGCTGAACATCACCCAGTCAGGTGAGGTTAACAAAGTCTCCCATTCAACTGGTAAAATAACAGAATTTCAGAGCCTGAAAAATGAAACAGAGATCTATGTTTCCAATGCTTTCAACAATCAATTCTAGCTTTCTGCTTATTGCTAGAGGTGGGACTCCCCTTTCAAATGAAAACATCTGCAGAACACCTATCCTGAAAGCAGATAAAACCAATGCTAGTGGATAAAGGCACCGTGGGCCTGAATCCCTGCCCCTACCTCTTTCAGCTGCCCCGTGGCACCTTCAAGAAAGATGGCTGAAAACACTGCCACGGACCTGCGCCCTGTCCCCAGGGCCCTCACTCAGTGTTCAGAGAACAACATCAACACCTCAGAACGCACCTATTTCTCGGCCCAGCTGGGAGGACTTCAGAGATCCAGCTGATGAGACAACAGCACACCTGCCCCACGGCCCAGCCTTGGTCCTGATGTTCTCCTTGGGCAGGTAACCCTGCCATTCAGACGTGTTGAAGGGAAAATCTGTGGCCTCTACCATGGACACATTGACGTGGTCCCGGAGGTGGCAGCGCAGGGCCTCTGGGCTGTACTGAACGCCTGGCCCTGGCCCCTTGTAGGACACCTTGTACTTATTCATGGTCAGGTAATTCTTCCAGATCTTCTGCAGCCTGGGGATAAGGTTTTTGGATGAGCTGTCCTTGTTCCACACCTGGAAGGGGAAGGTCTCTGGTTTGGCCTTGGCCGGGGCCCTGGGGCTGCTGAGGGCCTGGCCGCCCCTGAGTGGGGTCTTGAGAGTGCTGCTTGAAGACACAGACTGGGAGCCAGACCCCATGGCCAGTTTCTCCAGACTCTGCAGCTCTTGGAATTCCTTGGTTTGCACTTTAAGAGAATCGTAGTAACTTCCTTTCTTCTTTTCTTTCCACACACAGATGACAGCAAACAGGAGAAAAGCCAGGACACAGCAGCTGAATTTTTTCTTCAAGTTGGTATGAATCATAATGAAGAGTGTGTTGAGAGAAGCCACTCCAATCTGAGCAGGAGAACGAGCCTGAAAAGAGGAAGACACGGGGGAAAGTGACGCAGAGAAAACCCAAACACGGCCTTCGGTGAGCCAGGCGCTGATCCATGGATTTAGAGGGAGGAGACTTAATTCCAACCCTGGTCTACCTCCCACCTACTGTGCAACGTTAAGTGCTCGAGCAAATTCGTTTATGAGTTATGACTGGTAACGGTCAGACTGTAAGGGTCTCCAGCCCAGGAGATGCCCACCATATTAGACCACGGTGAGCATGGTGCTCCCTGGGTTATGCCCCACACTGATCCTGGTTGTGGGGAAATTAACTGCAAAAACATCTAGTGTGCCTGACACATGGCAGGGGCTGGGGGCGGGGGGTGGCTTTAAATGGCAGGTGCATTCCCTTGGACACTCCTTCTCTCTCTCTGAGCCACAAACACTTCTTGGGTCCTTCTGCCACCACTCTCTTCAGCCTGAGTCACCACTTCTGGTTGCCTGGGTCCAGCTCACCCTCTGCTCCCTGAAATTGTTGAGGTCTGGAACTGCATCTTATACATCATTTGGTTTGAGGAGTTTTGACCTGGTAAATGAAGGCAGGCATTGACTGAAATCAACAGAACCAAGGCGGAGCAGACTGATCCATCTACCTCGCAAACTCCAATCTCTCAAAAACCCTGAGGGGTCCAGCATCCTCTTAAATACTCATAGAAAGACCTCTCGCCTTGGATCTGTGGTGCATCTCTCTGAGGGCTGCGATTCTAGACTCCCACCTGAGAAGAAAACTAAGGGTTACTAGCTTTACAACATAACATTCAGATTTGTGCAGTGCGTGACCAAAACAAAAAAAGCACTGTTAAGACAGGAAGCTAACCAAACTCAAGAGAAAACAGGAAGTCTAGGTAAGATAACAGAGATGTGGCCAATTAGCACAATGAAAACAAAAACGTGTCAGGCACAGGAGATATTGTTTTCAGTTAATTTCACCATAACCGGGGTCAGTGTGGTGCATAACCCAGGGAGCACCATGCTCACCACAGAGTAACATGATGGGCAGAGGGGCTCTGACCATTACCAGTCACAGGTCTTAAGGACAGCATTCAATCTGATCAGCAAGGTTTTTTTTTCCCTTCAAAATTGTACTTAAAGCTGACTGCCACCAGTCCCCTTTGGGTTTTCCTCTCTTGGAAGCCCCACTTCCACGCAGCTTTGGCTGGAGGTCCTTGATTTCTAATAAATACTTTTAAATCTCAAAAAAAAAAAAAAAAAAGGACAAAGTTTCAATCTCCATTCTGAGATATTAATGGAAGCGCCCAGGACGACAGACATGAGGAAATGGTTGTGCCGAGGTTCAAATCCAAGTGCAGTTGATTCCACAACCCATGTCCTCCCCATTACAACATGTGCAGAATTGCTGAACATTCTGGAAAACAGATTTCACTAAGCAAACAGAGCCTGAATAGGCACCTTTATATCTGGGTAAAAACCTACTTTGTTTTCTCAGAATTTATTGTGTAACTGAATGGAAGATGGGAGCCCTTTGAACTCAAACAAAGTCTTCACCTTTTGGAAAAAATAATTTGGTTTCTTTTTTTTTTGACAGGCAGAGTGGACAGTGGAGAGAGAGACAGAGAGAAAGGTCTTCCTTTGCCGTTGGTTCACCCACCAATGGCCGCCACGGCTGGCGCGCTGTGGCCGGCACCCTGCGCTGATCCGAAGGCAGGAGCCAGGTGCTTCTCCTGGTCTCCCATGGGGTGCAGGGCCCAAGCACTTGGGTCATCCTCCACTGCACTCCCTGGCCACAGCAGAGAACTGGCCTGGAAGAGGGGCAACCGGGACAGAATCCGGCGCCCCGACCAAGACTAGAACCCGGGGTGCCAGTACCACAGGCAGAGGATTAGCCTATTGAGCCGCGGCACCGGCCATAATTTGGTTTCCACCAACAGGCTTATTTACTGTAATGAGGCAGGCAAGACAAAGCAATTGCTCTGGGGTTTTGCTAACTCATAAACAGTCTGAAGGGTCTTCCTGTGGAGTCTGCACCTAAGACTGTGAGAGCTGTGGTTACTGGCCTGAGTAACCACAAAACCTGGCTTCTTGTCTCCATTCTTGGTGGCCTTGGGCAAGTCCGTACCTCTGTCTGAAGAGTGTTGGGAGGACCAAGGGAAAGGATGGTGTAAACAGGCTCTGAACTGGGTAAATGCAAGGTCCTCTGAGCCAACAGGGGAAGCAGCCGCTTGGCCTGAGGGTCAGGAGGGGGTGAAGTGGTACAGTGAGAGGTGGCAGAGTGCAGTGCTGGCCACAGCTGCCCAGCCTCAGCTTCAGGCTCCTCATCCAAGACTCTCATTTACTGATGCCCAAGTGGTTCCTGGACTCCCCTGGCAATACTATCCGAAGTGGTGCTGCCTATGGCCCCAAAGCTTCGTAACTAGAATAATGAGTTCCTGCCTTGGGCTGCTGAGACTCCAGAGGTAGAGAAATATACACAGAGGATGAAGAACTCAGAAACAAGATCGCAGTGTGGGAGGTAAGAGGGCTTATTCTAGCATCAGAAAACCAAGACATTCAATTTACTGTGAGAGCCAACAAGGTGAACCATATGACCATGCAACAGCTGAAGAATGAGAGGCAAAGGGAAGTAGCAGTGTACCGAGGGTCTACTCCACAAGAGGTACCTCATCTGCACTTCACGTTGAATCTGTACCAGAGCACAAGGGGAGGGAGCATGACAACCCTATCTTAGAAAGTGAAGAGGAGCCAGCGTTGTGGGGTAGTGGGTAAAGCTGCCACCTGCAATGCTGGCATCCCAAATCGGTGCCAGCGCAACTCTTGGCTACCCTGCTCTGCTTCTGATCCAGCTCCCTGCTAATGGCCTGGGAAAGCAGCAGAAGATGATCCAAGTGCTTGGGCCCCTGCACCCACGTGGGAGACCCGGATAAAGCTCCTGGCTCTTGGATTTGGCCCCACCCTGGCCGTTGTAGTCATCTGGAAGAGTGAACCAGCAGATGGAAGATCTCCTCTTTCTCTCTCTCTAACTCTGACTTTCAAATAAATAAATCCAAAGAAAGAGAAGAAACTGAGCCTTAGCAAGGTCATAAGGCTCTCCAAGGTCAGTAGCTAATCAATGTTAGAATCAAGATGCCAACTCATATCTGTCTGACTCTGAAAGTTCCTGGTCTTCCCACAAAAGGGCAGGGATCTGTGATAAGGAACAGAGCAAAGTCAGCATTGATGAAATAGGACCCAGAAACCAGAGTCCCCAGAGAGACGATGGCGGAAAGGCCGCCTTCAGCCTCAGTGCTGCACCAGCCATCACCGGGTGCACTGCCTTAGCACTCGGGAAGCCCTTTCCCATTCCTTAGGTTTCGTGAGACCCAGCCTAACCCTGTGAGATAGTCAGAGACTTCATCAGCTCCATGTACAGCTGCATAGGTCGTGAAAACATAAGCAATTTTCAGAGTTGCATGAGTGATACGGAGATGGTGGCCTTTCATCTTGATTTTCTACACGTGTGAGTGGAAGGAGGCAGCAGGGAGGGGCTAGATTCACCATCTGGGGAGCTGAGACCCAGCGAGGGCTGGTGTTGGCTTCCTGCCCACACCTGCTCTGCAAGGTGAGCTGCTCAGGAAAGAAGAAATCCCCAAACAGCCAGCCCAGCCACAGTCCTGTGACCCTCTGTTGGGCCCAGCCTTCATGGCCTGTGCCCTGTCATGGCCTCAGAGCACCCATGGGAAACCTCGCGTGAAGACCCGTTTGGTCCCTTAGTGCCTCCCCCCGCCCCGCCGTGCCCAGGCTCCAGATCCAGGAGCTGGAGGGAGTGTCTGGACACAGACTCTTAGAGCTGCAAGACCCTTTCTTAATGCTCATGGTGTCCTAATGAGACAGACTGAAGAAGCTTCATCTACACTGCCCAACTGAAGTAAAGAGTAGCAAACCTGCCTCTCGGAATTCTTTGGAAAAACACACCAAGCGTTGAATCTTCCAGTCACACCAGACTGATTTTTTAAGCTTCTAGGTATTTGTAGGACCGCATTCTCTCTCCTCCATTCGCCTATCAACTCCCACAGCATCACCTTGTGGAGCTCAACTTCCCTTCAGCAAGAACCCTGCTCCCGGCTGCTCACCAGCCATGCCTACTACTGCTTGCATTTCACGCCTCACTCACCGCTGGACAACTCCTTCTGGCCTCATTCTGAAACCCCAGGACCCAGCACAGTGCCTGGGATAGAGAGAGGACTCCAGAGATTCCTGAGCTAACATGAATGGATTCATGACTGCTTCCCACCATGGGCATGCGCCTGGAGGAACACAGAAACAATCCATCCTATGTGCTACAGAGACCAAGCCGACTCACCAAGACGGCCTCAGTACCAAACGCAGGGCATGGCGTCGACTATGTGCTCAACAAACGTCAAGTGAATTACGGAATAACTCAGGACCTATTTTAGACTACGGAATGGACAAGCCACTCAGTCCCACCCTTCAATAAATCAGTGGTTAACGAGTACTAAAGAATAAGTGCATATTTAAAAAGCGAACAGCAAAGCAGCAGTCAGACACCGCAATCCTGAAGATTCTTGCCCAAAAACTCTACCACTGAGGAATACGTTTTGCTGGCCAGGCTTCCCCAGTGCCCCTTACCTGCTTCAGGCTATTTCCCGGTGGGCTGCAGGCCTTCCACGTCCTCAGGAAGTAGCACTACTCTCCATGGGTGACAGGTTCTCTTTATCGGATCTGGAGGCCTAGGCTCATTCCTCTCAGGATGATCAAAAAACATCTGCAAAGGAAAAAAGAAAGGAAGTAACAGCTGTTTGCTAGTTGAAGCAGGGTTAAACATTAACACCAGGGAGAGGTGCTTCTGCAGGCCTCGGCTGTGATGCAACCCACAACCCGGGAGGCCCCGAAGGCTCAGAAAGAGAGATTTGTCTGTTGCAGGTGCAATGCTGCAGATCTGAGAATAGCAGAGAGAGGCTAGACACAGACCACAAAAGATAAAGTCAGCTGTATCAGCCAACTCAAGAAGAAAGGGTTCGTTAATCTCTGGCTTAGGGGTAAAGAGAAAGCCATTAGACGCATCCCAAAATAAACAAGACAAATTCCCCCATTTACTTTCAAAGGATATTTAATGGTATATGAAAGCTCTGTCAGTATAATAAATTACAAAATTATAAATACTACCCAAACCCGGGGGAAAATACATTTAAAAACACAAATCAGGGAGAAAGGGTAAGAACCACCCAGGATGGTAGAATAATGAATATTTTAATATTTTGTTCACTTTATGTATATTCCAAAATTTCTAAACTATGCATGCATTACCCTGAATTATTATCAAAATATAATTCTATAAATATCAGTTCTTTCTTCTTTTTAATGCAGCGTAGAAAATTAGCAAGGAAAATATTTAACAAATGTGATCACAAGAAAATGCCCACTTCTCTACAATGAAAATACTAAAACTAGAGGCCTGTGTTGCAGCACACCAGCTTAAGCTGCCACCTACAGTAGCAGCATCCCATAGCACAATGTCAGTCCCAGTCCTCGCTACTCTGTTTTTGATCCAGCTGCTTGCTAGTGTGCCTAGGAAGGTGGAAGAAGATGGCCCAAGTGCTTGGACCCCTGCCACACATGCAGAGACCCAAATGGAGTTTTAAGCTCCTCGCTTCAGCCTGACACAGACCAAGCAGTTGTGGCTATTTGGGGAGTGAACCAACAAATGAAAGGTCTCTCTCTTCCCACTGCCCAGTCTTTCCCTCTTGCTCTGTCACTCTGTCTTTCAAATAAATAAATAAGTAAATCTTTTAGAAAAAAACAAAACAAAATACTGAAAACTGTAATTAAGAGGAAAACTAGATTTAAGGTAGTAAAACCTCCCAAAATAAACAGAGAATCAATATGAACAGACAAATCACAAAACAAAAAACACAGTTAACAAGCATATGACATTATGGTAAGTTCTGAGAGGAACCCCAAAGGCACAAGTGGGATTTTAAGATAGAACTTCATAGAATTTATGTTGGTCAATAGTCTTCAAAATGATTGTATTCACTGCTGAACAGACTGTAATAGAATTGGCATACATTCAAAGGAACAGTATAAATTTAATTCAACCTTTCTAGAAAGTATTCAGCCCATAGCATTAAGAGCTCATGACTACTAAACGAGTTACCATACTTTCAGGAAATAAGGCTGAATAAATAATTCAACAGGAAAAAGATCATATGCTTTGGATTCCTCTCACAGATTCTTCATTTTTATTTGGAAGGCAGAGAGACAAGGAAAGAGATCTTCTATCCACCAACTCACTCCTCACTCACAATGGTTGGTACTGGGCCAGACCAAAACCAACATTAACCCAGAATTCATCCCAGGGTTCCTCGTCGGTAGGAGAGACCCAAGTGAGCCATCACCTTCTACCTCCCAGTATATACATTATCAGGAAGCTGAATTGGAAGTGCAGGAGCCCTTGAACCAGGCATTCTGATATGGGATGCAGGAGTCCCAAATACCAACATAACCACTGGGTCAACTAAGCTTCCAGCAGCAGTATAGCCATGATACATCCAGCTGAGAGAATATACACAGTTGTGTGTGAATTTATGTAGCAACAGGGAAGAAAATCCTTCCAAATTATAGTAGAAATGTTACCTGTGCACACGTTACTGTGACTAAAAGCTATGCATATCCACGCATCTACAAAAAATGACCACGACTGAGACCCAAAAGAGCTTTTTCCAATGAGCAAACTGATGAGAGATTAATTTTTATCTTTTTGGTCTGACTGCCTTTACTCTTCTTATGTTAGTGGGATAATTAAGGCAAAACTCCTGGGGCTGATGTTGAAAATACCCTTCAACCTGATGTATCAACTTGGAGATCTGTCCTGGGAAGAGCCAGCCAGAAGACATGCGGGCCTAACTGGCCTCACTCCATGACCCAGGAGCAATCCCTGCTCTGAAGGCCAGGGATTCAGGTTGGGAGAACTCCAGTCTTTCATGACTGAGAGGCAGGCAATCAGACCCTGGACAGGACTGAGAGGGTGGAAGCGAGAGGTGCCACTATCCTTTGGCAAACAGTTCACAGCTCTCATGATCAACTCAAGAGAACTGGTTTCCGGTCAGGCAATGTCTCTGGGAGCTGTTCCACTTTCCCTGGCATGAATTTCCTTTGTGGTATAAGCATTCGTAGCTATGCACGCATTCTTATCATTATTTGATTATTGTCCATCTCTTCCCACTAAAAATGCAAGCCCCATTAGTAGGCAGGTCAGCCTTCCTCACTGTGATAGCCAGTGAGTATCTCCAGACACAAAATGAGAGTCTGGCACATAGTAGGCCCTCACCAAGCATCTGTTGAGAGAAGGAATGGGGAGCGGGCTGGCAACTCTTAAGAGTTCTCCACTTAGCTCACACCACTGATGGAAAAGACCTTCTCAGTGCCTACCCTGTGGGCAGTCACCTGAGACTTGGCTCATTCCTTTGGTCTGTGCATGCTGGCTTGCTGCCCTCCCCTCATGTGTGTGCAGCTGGGACACAAGGCTTTTGTCTGAGCTCAGCCCACAGACGTCAGAAGAAGGCATGGACCCCGGATCTTCCTCCCTTACGTTGACTGCACCGCCTTGGAAAGATTCGCCCTCTGAGAAGATAAAAATCACTCCTCGTTCTTGGCTCCGAATGCGAAGCATTGGAAAGGTGTGCAGTGCAACTGTCTATCTAGGGCTGTACGCGATGAGGGTCTTCCAAAAATAGGCACTGCTGCTGATGAGACAGCAGCCCTGGGGCCCTGCGGCCAGCTGCAGAGGCAGTGACAGAATCCTCACCTCTCTGTGATACTTCCAGTCACCACCGCAATGGCTGCCGCTTATTTAGTGCTAGCTGTGTGCTAGGGACTTGTTACAGCTTAGGGGTTAAGAGTATAAGCTTTGGAATCAGACTAATCTGGGCTCAGCCCAAACTGTGTTTCTTGTCAGTTACATGACCTTGGCAAGGTACTCAATTCCCTAAGACTCAACTTCTTTATCTGTAAAATGGGAATAAAATAACAGATCCTATCTCATATGGTTAAGACTCAAGTAAAATAATAAACCCAAAGGGATTGCAACTGTGCCTGTGACCGTGTCATCTACTCCTCCCCATCCTTTATTCTGTAGATGCCATTTCTATCCCCTTTTATGAAAGGGAAAACTAAAGCAAGATACGCAATTTGCCCAGAGCAATTCCAGTGGCACTCCAAGCATCGCAGGCTCTCGTGGCTTTGTAGCTCCACACAGAAAGTCCTTCTGCATGGACTGAACTCTTGTACCCTGCTCACAGGGACCCACACCCACTGAGCCCCGAACAACCAGCTCCAGAGTGCCCTGATTCTGAAGCTTTCCCTGGCTCTGCAGAGAGTACCATGAGTCTATTTTGACCATCTCCAAAGTATATGACTTCTCTCTGTTTGCAGGAATGCTGTCCCAACAGACTGGGAGTTCCCTTCAAGCATCTTCAGTTCCCCGCTGCTAGCCAGGCTCTGGGCCAGAACCAGGTGATGCCCAGTCATGACATCATCCCTCCCCTCTCCCTACTGCCTTCAGTGGCCAGAATCACCCCACCACCACCACCACCACCACCTGCCCCTCTGCACCATTGTCATTGCAGTAACAGAGAACCTACCACTTCCCCGGTTTGCACAAGGCTGTGCCCGTAGCTCTCCCGCTTAGAAAGATCTCATAATGAAGGGAGATCTCCTCCCTGGAAAGAATAAACCCAGTGGTTTCAGCTCTGCTCTGCAGAGCCACACAGACTCAGATACAACTCTGGCTGAGCACATCAGGCTCAATGCTGAGAACTTAATGAGCACCCGCTCATTTCGCCCCTGGAGCGACCCTTTGCAGGCTAAGCGGCTGACCCCACCCCACCTGACTTCTCAGAGTCATCTTCTCCCCGACCCAGGATCCTCCTCTGCATTCCAGGAATGTCTGTGCTCCTGACTTGCCGCTCTGCTCCTCACCGCTATTTGTTGTGGCTTTCAGTGATAAGGACACTCGCCTAAGAAAGATGCTAGTGCTGTGGCCTCACTGCTCTTTGATCTTCTCTGCCCCAAAGACTGTGACCTAGCCACAGTCCTTTCCAAAAGTGACTCCCTCCATCATCCCAATCCCAGGAGGCCCCTCTCCCATGACCACTCCAACTCATAGCCTTGTGGCTCGTCCCTCGCTCCCCTCATATCTCCACTTCCCTTGCTACCCAACGTAAGCTCCAGGCCAGTCATTGCTCCCTGGCCCTCTCTTTGTCACCACACATGGTTGGATACAATCCAGTCCTGGTTAAATACAATTATCTCCGCTACACTACACCTGCAAGCATGCAATGGCATATGGCCGGAGAAAAGCGCACCGCGATCTGACTGAGTTCACTTCAAGTTCATCACTAATAGCCAGGAGGTCTTGAAAGCTTCCCAGCAATCGTCTGCTCATTTTCCAGTCTATTCATCTGCCTCTCTCTAGAAGGCTATATGGCTTCCTCCCCAACTCATGCTTTTCCCTGGTGAACTAGTGACTTGTCCGTGGAGAAAACAGGAACTGCCAGTATAGTGTTTCCTGAGGTCCCTGACATTACCTCCATTGACATTCCTATGTCTCTGGTTACTATAGATGCACTGCCTGTGTCCCACACTTGTCCACTAGATCCTACACTGCTGTCCAGTTAGGCAGCTGTTCCAGAAAATCTTCCCTTTGTCTTCTGCATCAATAAGTGTCCCACTCTCAAAGATTGTTCCCATCGGCACATAGCCATGCTGTTATTCTCCTATCTTAAAAGGTAAAAACAGAAGATCTCTCATGACTCAGGTAGCCACCCCTTGACTTTGATCAGTCTTAGCATCCTAACAGGGAGATACCCAGACAACACGTGCCTTATGATGTGATGCAGTACAAAGCACAGCACAACCTGCCCCCCACCTTTGTTACCTGTATACGGTCAAGCCTGTAATACACAATTTCAGCTTTTAAGAAATTGTCTGAAGAAAGAACAAATTAAACAACAACAAACAACAGACAAATCCAGAAAGCAGGACTTCTTATAAGAAAACTGAACTGTTTTCTACAGTTAAGTTAATAGCCAGTACAACCATTATGGAAGACACTATGGGTATTTATTCCACAGAAATATGAAAAAAGATCACCATATGACCCAACCATCCTACTCCCAGGAATTTATCCAAAGGAAATGAAATCAATATACGTAAGAGTTATCTGTACCCCCATTTTTATAACAGCTCAATCCACAATTGCACAGATATGGAATCAACCCAGATGTCCATCAACTGATGACTAGATAAAGAAAATGTGGTTATACGTGACAGAATACTACTCAGCCATTAATAAAAATGAAGTCTTGTCTTTTACAACAAAACAGATGCAAATGGAGACCAACTAGTGAAATAAGCCAAACCCCAAAACTGAAAGCATAGGAGTGAAACTGACATACTATGATTTGATTATTGTTTACAGTCCTTGTCTACATTAATGTGGAACAGTGGTCTTTCTACTTTCTACTTGTTGAACACCATATTTAGTTGGGTATTAAGACTGTGATTATAAAATAAATTGAAAGTATGTTACAACAAAAATTAAAAGAAAAAAAGGGGGGAAGAGGAAGGAGAAGTATCATTATATTCTTAGAACTGTATCTATGAAATACATGAAAGCTGTTCTTTTTATATTAACATATATTAACAAAACATCTTAAAATGGCTTAAAAGACATCATAAAAGCCGACGCCATGGCTCAATAGGCTAATCCTCCGCCTTGCGGCGCCTGCACACCGGGTTCTAGTCCCGGTCGGGGCGCCAGATTCTGTCCCGGTTGCCCTTCTTCAGGCCAGCTCTCTGCTGTGGCCAGGGAGTGCAGTGGAGGGTGGCCCAAGTCCTTGGGCCCTGCACCCCATGGGAGACCAGGAGAAGCACCTGGCTCCTGCCTTCGGATCAGCGCGGTGCGCCGGCTGCAGCGCGCCGGCCGTGGCAGCCATTGGAGGGTGAACCAATGGCAAAAGGAAGACCTTTCTCTCTGTCTCTCTCTTACTGTCCACTCTGCCTGTCAAAAAAATAGAAAATAAATAAATAAAAAATAAAAAAAAAAAGACATCATAAGACATCTTGCTATATATCAGTTTGAACAAAACACCTTTGGTGATAAATGGAGATATCTGAATATAGATTATCATATGGTAACGAGACTTTATTGTTAAATTTTATTAGGTATAATAATAGTATCATATTAGGTTTTTTATAAAGTCCTATCCATGTGCAGTAATAAGAGCTAAAATCTATTTTAAAACATTTCAGCCAAAAAGCAGAGTAAGCAACTATGCAAAGATGCAATGCCATTTTTCAGATGTATTCCAATACAGCTGTGCAAGGTACATGAGCAATTTACAAATTCTTTTCTTCTTGGATAATTATGTCATTTGGGAATAGGGAGAGTTTAAAAAAGCTTGAAGCAAAAGGTTACAATAGACCTTTTATGCTTTGTTTTACTGAAGGAATTAATGAAAAAGACACATGAGCATGATCTTACAAAAGTCACATATTTAGCCATTTCCCGGCCACTCCCCCAAACGTGGTGAGATCATTTCATCTTTCAGTTCTAGCCCTAGTTCTCGTTCCTCTACCGTAAAACTCCTTGAAAGACTGGCCAGATTCTGGCTTCAAATTTCTCCCCATTTCCCCATTTCCCCTTGAATCCACTCCAGTCAGGGCCCCGTTTCTAGTCCCTCCACACTGCTAATCAGATGCCCACAGCCCAGCCTCTGTCCTGTTCACTTAACCACTGCAGGCGCTTCTGTCACAAGCGGCCAGTAGTATTCCCTGCAGTAACTACGTCTTCTGTCTGGATCCAGCTTCTTCACCTGCTTCCAAAAGCTACTCTTTCCCTGGCTGCTCTCCTTCTCAGCAGTCTCTGTGGCTGGCTCCTTGCCATCGCCCCAACTCCTGTGTCCTGAACTGTCCCTGGCTCTCCTCCACACGCGCTCCTGTCTACCCTCACCTCCTCCCCTCCAGCTGTGAGCGTGCAGTGTGTTCCCCTCTGCCCAGCCTGCAGCTCGCACTCAGCTGAAGTGCACTACAGTGAGCTCAGAGAGCAGTTCCTGTCTGTGGGATTTTATGGAAAGGAAGTCTTTGAAAATTTAAAAGGCAAAAAAAGTGGATGAGAATGGGGGACTAGAAAAACCAATGTGTTCACTTCTCTATTTAACCTAGAGCACGTTGCAAAAGAACAATTACTCTTGGAATACAGCAGCGCTGTTAAAATGAGGCACCGGAATTCAAGTGAAGTGCAGCTCATCACTTTGCTTTAACAAGCACTGCAGGCCATTCTGATGCAAGAGGGCAAATCTTAGACCCCAGTCTGAGAAAGAGGCGGCCCCGCTGTGCCACTCCAAGTGAGATCTGCAGGCAAGTGCCAGTCTGAGAAAGCATTTCAAGGTCAGAGTGAGAAAAGTATGGAAATATGGGATGCAAGCAACTTGTACAATGATTTAGAAGAGCGGGTTTATACCTGTTGAATCTAACAGCTTTTAAAATGACATTTGTATATTAAATGTCTCTTTTTTATTTCTTTATTCCATAATCCCTTTTTGTTGTATTCAACTATAGATGCATGGGAAATTGAGAGGGGGAAAAAACACAGTCCTTTACCACCAATAGTTTGAGAAGTCCTAACTTTGGAGAAAAAACCCACTCAGAGTCATCTCAAAAATCCAGATTATAATCCCGGCTTTTTTGCCTGTTGGTGATATGATCTTAGGCCAGTTAGTCAACTTCTGTGTCTTGTGTGTTCAGTGGAGAGTGTGGATCATAATATTTGAAAGTTTACAAACATTGTGGTAACCTAAGGATAGATTTCTATCACTGGGTTAGCCTTGTGCTAAGTGCTTTGTGCAAGGAACGCTCAGGTAATTGGTAATTCAGTAAAGCTCATTCAATTCTTGCAATAACTTGTTGCCTGAGGCAGCACGGTTATCACCAGCTTCCCTGAGTCTCCAGGGAACTGGACCAGGCTGCCAGGCTCCAGGCCCCCGAGCTCCATTGAGAGCCAGCACGGACCCAAACATTCATAATTCTGTCAAACACTTCTAACAAGTCACTGGTTTGCTCAAGCTGGACGCAAAGGGCAGAAACCCAATAAGCAAAAGGAAATCGACTTGTAGCTGGAGAATTGAGAAGACATTCGTGCAGGAAGTCGTGCAAGACTGACAGTGTCTGAGCTGTGTCTGTACGTGTTGACCAGAGGAGCAGACAGCTGCGGAGTGATGGCGAGGAGGAGGAGAGACGGCCCAGACCACAGCTCTAAAGTTCCAGGAGCTTTCATTCTGGCCTGACCCAGCTGTTCCAGACTCAGCCTGCAAAAAAGGGTCTCTTTGCAGGGATTAGACTGTTTCCCAGACAGACAGGTGCAGATGGAGAAAATAATGAAGTCCTCTGAAATGCCAAAGAGGTTTTCGAAGAACCTGGAGAACAGATGTGTGTGGGGCATGTGGAGTCCCCAGCACGTGGAGCGCAGCAGTCCCTGAGCATGACCGGTCCCACAGAACAGCAAAGAGAACCCTGAGCTCAGGATTAACAGAGCTGTGGCAAAGGGCCAGCGCAGCCATTTGCTGCCGTCTCAAACTCTGTGCCCTCCAGACATGTATTTGTGGGAAGGTTTGCTGACCTACTCAATGAGAACAGGTCGGCCTTCCCCATCCTGTTACGGGAAAACGGTGGTGGAGAAATTATTGTTCCGCTGGTTCTTTGTCTCACATGGAAGAAGAATTTCCAAGTAGACAAGCAGAGCGATTTAAAAAGATTTATTAGAATCAAAGGCCTCCAACCAGAGCGGCTTCCAAGAGAGGAAAAAACCCAAAGGGGCTGGTGGTGGTGGGGTTTTTAAGCACAATTTCAAAGGAAAAATACTTGACAATCAGATTGGCATTCAGTTACCAGGCGGGGACAAAATCCATCGAAAGGCCTGATTTACAATTCTGCATCCTGTCTGGCCTGCCCAAGATAAAACAAAAACCATCCAGAAGGGTGGGACAGGTAACTGGTTTTCGCAGTAAGCTGTGAGCTCAGGAAGAGCTCCCTGGCTAGTCTCAGGGTAAATTTGGAGATTCTGAAGGAAGGAGGGTGGCCTGTTTGTTCTTGCTAAAGAAAACTTTGGGGAAGGAAGCAAATATTTTGCACCCCAGATTCTACTGGGACCACCCTGACGACCTATGAACCCATCTGACTCTGCATACTCCCACCAGTTCCCGGTCTTGGGTCTTTAGAATGGCCCAGCCCCAGAAGGCAGCTACCACACTGAAGACCCATCTGCACTCAGCTCCATAAACAACAGGTAAACAGAGCATAAAGAGCAAAAGGGCCTGGCCAGAGGGCCTCCCAGGCAGCACACCACCCTTCCTCTTTCCAGTCCCTCACTACACCACACCCCTACACCCTACACCCTACACCCCTACACCTCAGAAAACCAGTGAGAGCAGAAACAGGTCACCCTCCTCCCCAGGAAGCACTTGTTCCTTCCTCCTAACTTCACCACCCCCTGCTGCTTTTGTGTCCCTGGAGTCTTTGAAAGCAAACGCCAGACTTCTCTTCAGTTGTCCTCTATCAGTCCTTCCACTGGCCTTCCAGGAGCAGGTGTCTGGAATGGATGGTGTAAGAATGTCCCTGAAAAGCCATTCGAGCAAAGACTGGAGGGAGGTGAGAGAAGGGGTCGTGCAGATTTAAAAAAAAAAAAAAAAGTATTTATTTGAAAGTAGAGTTGACAGAGAGGGAAGGAGGAAATGAGGGAGAGAGGGAGAGAGATGTCCTAACCCTAATGTCCTAAGACATGCATTGTGTGTGATGAGTTAACCTACACCCTGGCACCTAGAATTGAACCATCCTTCGGAGAACTGGGAACATAAGCCCTTAGATAATTTTATTTAGGGTTTAATTCTCTAGATTACCACCCTACACACACACACACACAAAACCAGGTTCTTCCAGAGATGCCATGAACATATATGATAATTACATATGACCACAAAAATCAAATCCACTTTCAGATTTTTTTAAACAATTCTTTCAAATATGTCTTTTAATCAACTGATGATCCAAACGAGCCTTGTACATTTTTGTTTCTGTGACAGGCCGTGTTTAACTCCCTTCTTATCTCTAACAGGTCCCTGTGCTCTTATGTTTTTTCTTTTTTCTTTTTCATGGCATGCATTTGTTGAGGAAACTACGGAATGTGCTGCCTTCCGACTCTGGCTGAAAACTTTCTCATGGAGCTCCCCGCATTCCTCTTTGCTCTGTGTCTCCTACAAACCAAGTGTAAGATTTCAAGGCTGGTTGAGACTCTGTGGTTTCGAGTTCAATGGTTCTCCCAGTTTTGTTTGTTTTAAATCTAAAAGGATCTAAATGCTGATAGTCTAAGAAAGCTAGGGGTGGGGGGAAAGAACAGGAGGCCCCAGCTCCCCTACTTTGCTGGGGTCCCAAGCCCTGTAAGAAAACACACACCAATACTCATAATAAGTTCATTCATTCAGCAAATCCTCATTGTCTACTCTGAGTCTGGCTGGAGACGCGGAAGTGCAGAGACCAGCCAGAAATCCTAATCCCCCAGCACTTGCCTTCTGGGAAGGAGGCAAATAAAGGCAGACAAAATAAATACATATGAAGTGCTTGGCAATGAAATAACTGCTGTGCAGAAAACTAAAGCAGGGAGAGGCATGGGGCAGCTTGGGGTGGACGGCGGGCAGATGGTGTAAAAGTGCTCGGAAAACACATTTGAGCAAAACTGGAGGGAAGCGAAGGAAGAGGTCGTGCAATTTCTTTTTAAAAATGCATTTATTTGAAGAGCAGAGTGACAGAGAGGGAGGGAGGAAATGAGGGTGGGGTGGGGTGGGGGGGGGGTGGAGGAGAGATTCCATCAGCTGCTTCACTTCCCCAAATTCCTGCAACAGCTAGCACTGGGAGGTCAAAACCAGGAGCCATGAACTCCAGCTGGGTCTCCCACACAGGTTACAGAGCCCAAGTACTTGAGCCATCCTCTGTTGCCTCCCAGGAGTATTAGCAGAAAGCTGGATCGGAAGTGGAGGTGGGACTTAGTCCCAGGCACCCCCAAATGGGATGCAGGCTTTCCAACCCACTGTGCCACAACACCCGCCCCGCCGCACAGATTTCTCAGGGAAAAGGTTTCCTGGTGAGGCAACAGCAAAGCTCCCGAGCAGGAGCATGCCTGGAAGATTCCAAGAACAGCGCAGAGACCTGCCAGAGTGGGTGGGGAGCTGGGGAGCCGGCCCTGAGTCCGGGGAGGTGCTAGGCGCCAGGTCAGGCTGAGCCGCAGACTGCGTGAAAATTGTGGCTTTCTCTCTGAATGAGATTCAGTCATTCTGGGTGCTGCATTGAGAATCAGTTGTGCTAGGTGTCGGGTTGGGGAGGGTAAAAACCAGAGGATCTTTCAAGAAGCTAGTTCTTGGGGCCGGTGCTGTGGCGCAGCAGGTTAATGCCCTGGCCTGCAGCGTCATCATCCCATATGGGCGCTGGTTTGAGACCCAGCTGCTCCACTTCCGATCCAGCTCTCTGCTATGGCCTGGGAAAGCATTAGAAGATGGCCCGAGTAGGCTACCAAACTTGACCCTGATTTCCACCCTGTGAGGTGGAGTATTAACAACCCTCGTGGATAAATGAAGAAACCAAAACTCAGTGAGCTCCTCCAACAATGTGCTACTTCTGCCAACTCCTCTTTCTGTTTCTTCTTGTCACGGGACAGCTGGCTTCCATCCAAAACATTGCTCTTTCTGCTATATAGAGCTGCTCGTTGTAAACAACTGCCCAGACAGGGGTGAGATTTTCCAGCAAGTGCATAATGGGTACACACACACACAACTTCCTTCTAACCATTTTAGTTGTTCCCACAGATGAAATGTGAATTAAAATATTTGTCACTTCTAGGCCAGGATGATTGTCTCTAATAGAATTACTCAGTAGAGACTTCCTGAATATTTTCTTTCTTCTTTCTTTTTAAAGATTTATTTACTTGAAAGGCAGAGTGATACAGAGGGGGAGAGAAGAGTTGGGGGAGAGGAAGAGTTCTTCCATCTGCTTGTTCATTCTCTATATGGCCACAACGGCTGGGGCTGGGCCAGGCTGAAGCCACATGGGTTGCGGGGGACCAAGTACTTGGGCCGTCTTCTGTTGTTTTCCCAGGCACATTAGCAGGGAGCTGGATCAGAGGCAGAATGGGGGCCAGCGCTGTGGAATAGTGGGTAAAGACGCCACCTGCAGTGCCGGCATCCCAAACGGATGCTGGTTCAAGTCCCGGCTGCTCCACTTCCGATCCAGCTCTCTGCTAAGGCTTGGGAAAGCAATAGAAGATGGCCCAAGTCCTTGGGTCCCTGCACCCGCGTGGGAGATCAGCAAGCTCCTGGCTCCTGGCTTCGGATCAACACAGCTCCGGCCATTGCGGCCATTTGGGGAGTGAACCAGCGGATGGAAGACACACACCACACACACACACTCACTCTCTCTCTCTCTCTCTCTCTACCTCTCTATAACTCTACCTTTCAAATAAATAAATCTGGGGGAAAAAAGACAGACAGACAGAAAGAAAGAAAAAAAAAGGCAGAGCAGCTAGGGCTGGAATCCATGCTCCACTAATGGGATGCTAGTGTCATAGGCGGCAGCTTAGCTCACAGCACTTGGCCCCCTGAATAGTTATTTCTACTGGTATAAGAATATCATCAGAATTATTAGCTACAGATTTTTAATCCCTCCTCATCCCTGTATTTCAGTAGCACAGATAAGAAGCTCTCCCTAACTTAGTCAAAGCCAATGGCTCCTGAAGACTTCCACCAAGTACCTCCTATATTTTGCTTCTTCCTCAACATGATTCTCAGATTTTGAAAGCTGTTGTCCCTTTAAGAAGTTGAGTTCTTATTTGTTATCAATGAACAAATGTATTCTGGCCAGTAAGTCTTGATCAGCATGCAATTTTACTGGAAACACAGTCTGTTGATCTCCTTGGCTATGTATATTTGTTCTGGCAAATGTGTCTTACCCATCTGACTTACTGTAGTACCAACAGTGTCTGGTGGTCTCTGGAGACCCTGGGAAGGAATTCTGGTGTGTCCAGCATACCCCAATACAATCAGAACTTTCTGAGCCGAGCAATAGTCCCTCCTTGCTCAGCATCCCTTCTTCAAAAGATTCTGCAAAATGGAATTACTGCTTCTCAGAAACACAACATTACTTAGACAACTACTCCAACTGCCCCTGACTAGGCATTCTAAGCTGAACCAGAAGAAAGTGGTTTCAAGTGCAAAGAAATCAGGAGAACTGCAATGTCCAAGCAGCTCTGTATACCCCACTGGGTGCTCAGCAGGTGAACACAGAGCAGCAGTTATAGCGGGAAGACGCCTCCCCTGGAGACAGCCCAGAAGCAGGGAGAGCCGCCGGGCAGGACAACAAGGAGCCTAGAATTCTCCCACTGGTTTGCAAGGAGAACTAGGGAACAGCACAATAGGAGTGACAGATTTCTACTGATAAACCAACCATAAATCAAGAATTCTCTCCTACGTCCTGCTAGGAAGCCTATGATGACCTGAGAGTGTCCCTTGAAATCCCAGTTTAACTGTCTCTAGCGAGAACAACGATGTCTGCCAAAGTCTTCGATTTCATTTCCTCCAGTAGCTTCAGGGCTGGGGTCATGCCAAGAGCTGTCCTCCCTTCCGCCTTAGTTTTAACCCAACCGGATGGGGAAAGGAAAGGATCGGTGTCCCCTGCCATTTCCTGAACGCAGAACCATTGAAGTACAACTCCACTCCTTAAGATCACCCAGGTGACAACCGTTTACTTCTCTGATGCCCTTCCTAGGTCTCAGCTGGAGACCAAACGAGGGAAGGGAAGAGAACGCAGAGTAGAAAGTGTTCTGGGCCGGCGTCGCGGCTCACTAGGCTAATCCTCCGCCTACCGGCGCCAGCACACCAGGTTCTAGTCCTGGTCGGGGCGCCGGATTCTGTCCCAGTTGCCCCTCGTCCAGGCCAGCTCTCTGCTGTGGCCAGGGAGTACAGTGGAGGATGGCCCAAGTGCTTGGGCCCTGCACCCCATGGGAGACCAGGAGAAGTACCTGGCTCCTGGCTTCGGATCAGCGCGATGTGCCGGCTGCAGCGCGTCAGCCGCGGCGGCCATTGCGGGGTGAACCAACGGCAAAGGAAGACCTTTCTCTCTGTCTCTCTCTCTCACTGTCCACTCTGCCTGTCAAAATAAATAAATAAAGTGTTCTGTTGGAGCCCGTCTTCAGAACTGCCCTGCAGACCCTCGCTCTGCCTCCCACCCTAAGCCTCACAGCCATGCAGGCAGGTGTGGGTGAAAGGAACCGCTTAGATCATTGCTTCTCTGTCTTGCCCAGGCATTAACATCACCAAGGAAGCATTTTTAAGGTAAAGATGCTCAATACTATCCTAGGTAGATTCTGGTTTAATGGGTGAGGACCAATAACATCATCAGAAGTCTTGGAGAATGTGGACATTCACAGGAGGGTGACCTTGAGCAGAACAGGATGGAGGCCTTAGGGCACAGGCAGCACCACCTCCGCCCAGACAGACATGATTGGCAAGGTATCGCACGGGGCCAGCATTTGAAGGCACTACTCAACCTGGGCTTTCCACAACCTAGGGAGCTTGCTGTGGATTCTGGCTCAGAGTCACCAAATCCACAGCCTCAATGCAGGTTTCTGGGAATTTCAGGCCAAATTGTCATCAACTCTGGGATCCTGGCCCAAAGGGAACTGCCGCCTCTAAATTATGCTTATCAGTTCTAGGTCAGGGGGCGTGGGAACCCCCAGGGGAAGAGCCAAGAGCCCTTGCATGAGATGAGCTGTTCATTTCTGTCTTCCCCAAACTGCAATGACAGACGCTGCCCCACGGCTGAAGATCCGTCTCCTGGGCAGAGGGGCTGCCACCAGCTGAGCAGACTCCGACATGTACTGGAGCCACACATCAGCTCTGGACCCCCGGCATTCCTGCCTGGTTCCCTGGGGATTTTCACACGTGCTGCCTTTCCTACCACACACTCTATGCTGATTTGGTGCCGGGTGCAAAACAGTGACCGAACAAATAGTTCGAACATTTTTCTTTCGGGGCCAGATGCACAGATGTTAACACTCAACGGTCACCTAAACTCTGAGCCTCCCCTGCTCAGACCCTGCGCTGTTCTTTTGTCTGCTCGGCCCTCCCCGGGTTTGCTGCTGGTTCTTCCCGGGTTGGCTACCGTCCCTTCCACCTCCGTGGAAGGGCGGTTCCCCCTGCCACTTTCCCCACTTCCGCGGGGGAGCGGCACACCGCCGGCCGGCTCTCTCGGGGGCTGCTCAGATGTTCCTCAGGTGTTCCTGGTGCATGTTGTCTCTCTCCTCCTTTATAGTCCTCTTCCACCAATCCCAACTCTGCTACCCACACGCCGAGTACGCTGCTCTCCTCCAATCAGGAGCAGGTCCTGCAGTTTATTGGTTGAACTGGAGGCAGCTGTGTAGAAGCTGTTTCCTCCTCTCCCAGCGCCATATTGTGGGAGAGCAGATGCATAGAATAAGTCTTAATTCCAGTAACAGTCTAGTCTGAGTTGCTCCCCACACTCCCCCACTCATCACTGCCTCCTTCGCATCAGGGACCCAAGGGCAGACCCAGAACCTGTCCATGTCCCCAGAGGAAGCCGCCCAACCTCTCTCTCCAGTATGGCGTCACACTCCTGCCTCAAGCAAACGCTCTTTGGTATGACCCTCCTGGTGCTGTGTGCATCTTATTTTCCCGGACTGAGCCCTGCAAAGGTAGAGATTATCAACACCTCTGCCCCTTCTCAGCACCTACTGCCAAGGCGTCTGGTGTGTGTGTGTGTGCGTGTGGCAGAGGGCAGGGGCAGAATTGCAGAGGTAATTAATGTATAAATAAGAAAATGGCTTTAGACATGAACTGGAATCACCAGCACACATGAAATACTAGCTGCACAGAGAGGAGGAGAGAAGTCATTATAACTGCTCTCTGGGGACTCCCAGGTGCCAGGCACTGACTGTGCCAAATCGGTCCCCACAACAGTTCATTCCACCTTCACCACAGTCCTCTGAGGTTGGCACTGTCTTCCGGCCCAGTTCCTGGTTAATGAAGCTGATTCTCAAAAGGACCTCTAGGATGTGGCCGAGCCAGGGATTAAGCCCAGAACTGTGTGAATCCAACGTCTGTCTTTGCAATGTTTGTACTACAACAATCACCTTGCTTGCCCTGGGCCTCTCTCAGTCCCAACTACAACCATGTAACCCCAGAATCAGAATTTCAGTTCATGAAGAAGGCCCTAAGCCCAGCACACTCTCAGGGTGCTAGACCCCAGACACAGGATCTCAGTGACTCCCCCAGCAGCCCCGGCCCCCTGCTGATATTCTGGCTAACCCTGGGCATTGAGAAAATTAACAGCAGGCTTCTAACTATTTGAGATTTTGACATGAAACAGCCTAATTTGCCAGGGGTGATTATGAAATGTGCACAAGACAGAGCTGACAGGGGCTGGTCCCCTGGTGAGAAAGAGAGCCCACACCCAGGTTGGAAGCCAGGATACAGGAGATTCGGTGCACTCGGAAGTGCGAGAAATAACTTTTGGCTTGTAAACTCTGGCTCTCAAAGCACCAGAACTGCCAGTCCCTGATACAAAACGTTCACTCTCAGTGCTGAATTCCTTTCAACAGATTTCGAAGCCTCTACAACCGCACATTTATGGAACCAATAAGGAACAGCAGTCACTTTTATTTTCAATGACTGCTGATTGCATATTTAGGGGAAATTATGTTTTCTGCTAGCGTGATTGTGATCTCCTTTGTTAAACAGAACACCCCACCTTCGGCCTATTGCATGCAATAAACAGTAATGATAAGGAGGTGGCTGGGAACCCTCTCCTAAATGCCGACATTAAGAGTCTACTGTTCCGCTGGCGCCACGGCTCACTAGGCTAATCCTCCGCCTAGCGGCGCCAGCACACCGGGTTCTAGTCCCGGTTGGGGCGCAGGATTCTGTCCCGGTTGCCCCTCTTCCAGGCCAGCTCTCTGCTGTGGCCAGGGAGTGCAGTGGAGGATGGCCCAGGTGCTTGGGCCCTGCACCCCATGGGAGACCAGGAAAAGCACCTGGCTCCTGGCTCCTGCCATCGGATCAGCGCGGTGCGCTGGCCGCAGCTCGCCGGCCACAGCTCGCCGGCCACGGCGGCCATTGGAGGGTGAACCAACGGCAAAGGAAGACCTTTCTCTCTGTCTCTCTCTCTCACTGTCCACTCTGCCTGTCAAAAAAAAAAAAAAAGAGTCTACTGTTCCAATGCTGGATAGATGGAGAGAGATTGTAGGACTTGCCCAGGGCTGCCAGGCAGTAAACTCAGGATGCTTCCCTCCCCACAACTCATCAGCAAGTCCTCAGAGTAGCTCTAACTCTTGCATGCTGACCCAGGCACACAATGCGGTGTATAAGGATGTGGGAGGAGAGGGAACCGCTGCCCTGAGGCAGGGTGGCTGCCCACCCACCCTGTCCCCACTCCATGCCCGCCACCAGTGCTGGCCTAGGAATGGCAGAGCTGTGAGCTCCCCTGTTTGACTGTATCCATTCAGATCAATCGGTGCAACCAAAAGACTGGTAACTAACTGTGACTTCAGAGCAGCCCAGGGAAAGCCTATTCCTCCTGCCCTCAAGAAGCCAACAGTCTCAGATACCATGAAACTCAGACAGGGACCCAAGCATCTCACTCGCTAGTTATTTGTCCTTTTCCCCTCACGGACAGTGAGCCCGCGAACCTCTGGTTCTCAGGGTCCAAGTCAGAGCCTGTGGCTCAGCCTCATTTGCCAAGTAAGCGAATCTTTTCTTGCAATGCAAGTAATTGAGACTCTTAGCCCAGGAAGGGGCCCCCACATCCAGGCTGAGATCAAAGAGGCGTCGAGGATGGGTGAGATCTCAGCCCCCTCCCCATCCCTAGGAGAGACCTGGAAGGTGGGTGGAGAGTGGCATGGAGGTGGCAAGGGGAGGGCACCAGGACACCATGGAGGTTTGAGCCAGCCAAGCAGGTGTGTGAAGGGGATGAGGGGTTGAGGCTGAGAGCGGCCTCCCTGGGTGGCATCGTGAGCATCAGGTGGCACAGAGCAGGGATGCAGTGGCGAGCAGATGAGGAGCTTCAGAGCAGGGGAGGCAACAAGCGCCAGTAGGGGAAGGGGGCCCGGTGAGTTCAGCAGAAGGGGAGGCCTGATGCACCCACAGCCCTCCTAGCGCCCCTTCCCTGCTCCCTGAAAGGAAGTGAACAAATAAACCACAGACACTATGGCAAGCACCTGTTAAACCTGCAAAATAGCCCCATAAGGCAGGTAACTGCCGGGCCTGTTTCTTGAGGTTGACTTATTTTGTTATAAGAGTGACAGGGAGAGAACACAGAGAAAGAGCTGTTCCATTTACTTGTTCACTCCCCCAAATGGCCACAACAGCCACGGCTGGGCCAGGCTGAAGCCAGGAGCCAGAAACTCCATCCAGGTTACCCGCACGGGTGGCAGGGGCCCAAGGATTCGGGCTGTCATCCTCTGCCTTCCCAGGTGCATTAGCAGGAAGCTGAATCAGAAGCAGAGCAGTCAAGACTTGAACCAGCACTCTGCTATGGGCTGCTGGCACTGCAGGTGGCAGCTTCATGTGCTATATGCCACAACACCAGTCCCTAACCTGTTTGGTAAGTGAAGAAGCAGAGACTCAGAGAGATGTGGAATTTGCTCACAATTGCTCTGCTGTTAAGAGGCAGAGCCAGGATCTCAACTCAGATTTGACCCAAGGCCAAGAAACCTCAGTGTAGAACCTGTGTCCTGAAGAGACGAGGACCAAGACTGAGATAGAGAGAGACTCTCAGACAAGGCCTAGTTCAGAAGACTGATGCTGGGGCTGGGGCTGTGGCGTATTGGGTTAAGCCGGCACTGCAGTGGCGCCGGTTTGAGTCCCGGCTGCTCCATTTCCGATCCAGCTCTCTGCTATGGCCTGGGAAAGCAGTAGACAATGGCCCAAGTCCTTGGGCCCCTGCACCAGAGTGGGAGACCCAGAGGAAGCTCCTGGCTCCTGACCGGTGCAGCTCTGGTTGTTGTGGCCAATTGTGGAGTGAACCAGCAGATGGAAGACCTCCCCCCACTTCTCCTTCTCTCCCTGTGTAACTCTTTCAAATAAATAAATCTTTAAAAAAAAAAAAAAAAAAAGGACAGATGCGACAGATGCTAAATGTCATGTGAACCAAGCTTGGAGTCAGATGGATCAGCTGAGTGGTTTGGGGCCCGTGCCGTGAACACTCCAGGCCTCACTCTCCTCATCTGTGAACGTGGACAAAATCAGCCCTCACAGGCAGAGATGGTGCAGTGCCAGCACTGGCAGGGGCATGGAAACTTGGACCTGGCAGGAAGCAGGGAGGAGAGACAGGCTGAGACCTGCACAGCTGCTGTTGGGTGCAGGAGCTCTCCATTTCTGAGAGCATGGGAGGAACATTCCAGGAGTGCCATGAATCAATATTTTTTTTTGATTGAACATGGAAACTTGATGTTCATCTCAGCAGAAACACTACTTGCTATGTTCAGTGTAAACCCCTTCAAACACTGCTCCACAGCAAGGAGAAGAATGGAAATGTGGTCCCCTTAAGGGAGCCAGAGACAAGCTGGTGCCACCGTGAAGACAAAGCTAATGGAAAAGGCCTGAAGCCAGGGCACAAATGTGGGGTCCCATTGTTCTCCAACTAAATCACTGTGCATCTGCAGCAAAGTCACTTACCCTCTCTGAGTCTGTTTCCTTATGGGAAAGGGTTTAATAGTCCCTGTTTCACAGAGTTGTAGTGCAGCACAAGGAAAATATCAGATGAGAAGGAGCATTTAGACCATGCAGGCGAAATGTTTGCTGGTTTGGGTTTCCTCAAGACAGAGCTGTTACTTCATCACTTCTGAAAATCTAGAGGCCCGGGGCCAGTGTTGTACAGAGGGTTAAGCTGGTTCGAGTCCTGGCAACCCAGCTCCCTGCTACTCACCTAGGAAAGCAGCAGAGGATGGCCCGAGTGCTTGGGCCCCTGCCACCCACGTGGGAGACCTAGGGGAAGCTCCTGGTTTCTGGTTTCAGCCTGGCCCAGCCCTGGCCATGTGGTGTTTGGGGAGTGAACAAGCGGATGGGAGGTCTCTCTCCCTCTCTGTCACTCTGCCTTTCAAATAAATAAACAAATCTTTAAAATATAATAAAAACCTAGAGGAAATACAGCTTGCAAGTAAAGTGTCAGGAAAAAAAAGATGGAGTATGAAGCCACAGCCAGACCAGGTTTATCCAGAATACAGCCCGGCGTGGGGCTCGCTCCCAGGTGGACGCACGCAGAACACCCAGCAGAGGGAGAGCCCCTTCTCTTACAGACCAGCGATTTAATAGTACCAAGTGGCAGGAAGGGGCTGGGGGGTCTGAGCTAAAGCTGGCTGCCCAGGCAGAGGGAGAGCTGGGGCTTATTCTAGAGGTGCTGCGAGATCACAGGGTGAGCTGGGAGGGGTTAGGCTGAGGCCCAGGCTGGACTCTGGGGCCCCACTGCTGAGCAGGGAGGGGGCGGGAAGCTTGGGAGGAGCAGGGAGAGCTCAGGCTGAATTCTTCAGCTAGTGGTGCATCCTGCAGTCCAGGCAGGGCGGGGCTGCTCAGGGCAGGGTGCGCCGCCGTATCAGCGGGGCAGAAAGGGGGCCTGCTTGCTGTGAGTGGGTGAGAGGTCAGTGTGGATCTCGGCTTCTGGTCCTCGCTCCATCAGAAAGCACTGTCCCATTTTAAGGACAAAGACAAACATTTGCCGTATGAGAAACAAAAGACACTAAAGTTTCCTCTGTTAAACTGTCATCCAGTTATGAATCGAGGTGAGTTACAATCGGTGAAAGAAGCCTTTCTCTGCGATCATGAACTTGCAAACACATCATTAACTTCTCTCAGAGCCCTCTGGGCGGAGGAGTTGTGCTCTCATTCCCACAGGGGCCAGGGCGGCTGGCAGCATGGCAGCGGGGCCTGGCTGCCAATCTTGACGTCAGTAGAAACCCCACGTTCAGTCAGCGGCACCTGCTCTCAGAGTGGAGCGTGTTGTAGGGTTTCCTGGAAGCCGGGGCCAGGTGGCCCGCTTGCTTGGTGTCCAAATCACCTGAAGGGTACCCACTCCGCCTTCCCATCAAACTACAGCAAATAGACAAACCCACTTTCAGTTCTGTCTCTGTGAGCAGAAGAGCTATTTAGAGCTGCAGCTCCTTTTCTGTTTCAGCTGTTCTCAGCCATCTGGAAGGGGGGTGTGTGTGTGTGTGTGTGTGTGCGCACATGGGTGTGTGTGTGTGCACATGGGTGTGTGTTACAAGAGCATATCCAACTTAGGGGCTCTGAGCCTGGGCATGGAGCGAGGGTGGGAGGAAGAGGAAAGGCAAGGAATTCCTGCGAAGACCCCCGCTTGCCAGGGCTGCCCTGGAAACATCATGGCCAAGTCTGAATACTGCCCTGAGAGAGGAAGGTCAGACACTGAAACAAATCCACCTGGATTTCAACCCGGGCCCCCGAGCCAAGTAATTCAAGATTGTAATTTCAATGAATCAAATAAACAGCCACCAGCGACCGGAATTTGTTCCCCCAAGATCCGTCCAGTTGCCCAAGATGGATCTTGAGGGCAGGGAGGTTTGTGAAGGATGAACAGTGAGGAGGCAGTGACCCCACAGCAGCTGCAATTCTGCAGGGGACTCCCCGCGCGGGAGAACACAGCCCTGAGCTCAGCACTGCCTCTGTGTGGGACGGGGGAGGTCACTGCACACCCAGGGACAAAGCTTCCCAAGGACAACAAAACCTCCCAGTTTCACAGTGACCACGTGTGCATCAGGCTGTTTCCCTCAGCCCCAGTGGCTGCCCCATTTCTTCCCTGAAGAACTCTGAGCATCAGAGACATCGAGGTTGTACAACATTGGTAGCCAGTGAAGTGGCGGAGTCAGGATTCGAACCCGGGCCTGCCTCGGCTTGTATTTGACTCTCAGCATCAAAGAGAAGGATGGGATGGGAGCAGTAAACCCCTTTCGTTGCATCTTCCTAAAACAGCGAAACCAACTCAGTAACAAGCCAGGAGTTCCACATCACTGGAAATTAAAGGGACAGACATGAAAATAAGATACAATTTTCCCCACCAAATTAATAGACTGAAAGAATTATCACAGCGTTGACAGGCACTCTCATATACTTTTCCTATGAGAACGTCTCCTCTGAAGAGCAATTTGACAAACCACATCATAGTGTTAAAACGTCCATTCTGTTTTAACACAGAAATTCCATTTCCAAAGAGGAAACAATCAGTTAAGCCACCAGACTACAGTTTGCCCTCAGCCCAGGCAGAGCTCAGGACAACCTCCATCCCCAGCAAAAGAGGAATCTTTGCATGTGTTATGGAATATCCACAGGATTAAATGGGTTTCAACAATTCATAAAATACGCACAATAGAAAACTGTGGAAGGCAGTGTAAAGAACCACGAGGTATTCAGCATCCACCATGATCAACTCATGGCCAATCTCATTCCATCAAGACTCACACATTCCTCTGGGCATTTTAACTAAATCCCAGCTATCATATCATTAGAGCCATCAGTATGCCAATACACACCTTTTCTTGAAGTATAAGATACTGTTATCAAACCCACATTTTTTTAAAGTCTGTAAAGAGTTTTTAATAGACTAGGAAAACATTCACAGTATAATATACATTGATAAGGAATATTATAAAATTATATATTGTATAATCCTAGTGTTTTTTGTTTTTGTTTTTGTTTTTTGTTTTTTTAAAGGAAGAAGGGGAGAGGTAAGGGAAGAGGGAGGGGGAGAAAGAAAAAAAAAGAAATCAAGAAAGAAGAAATCATAGGGCTGGTGCTATGGCACAGCGGGTTAAGCCACTGTCTGCAGGGTAGAATCCCCTATGGGCACTGGTTCGAGTCCCAGCTGCTTGGCTTCCAATCCAGCTCACTGCTAATGCACCTGAGAAAGCAGTGGAGGATGACCTAAGTCCTTGGGCCCCTGAACCCACATGGGAGACCCAGATGAAGCTCCTGGCTCCTGGCTTTGGCCTGGCCCAGCACTGGCCATCGCAGCCATCGGGGGAGTGAACCAGAGGATGGAAGATCTCTCTCTCTCTCTCCCTCTGCCTCTCTCTCTATCTCTGCCTCTCCCTCTCTCTTTCTCTACAACTCTGCCTTTCAAATAAATAAATAAATCTTTAAAAGGAAGAAAGTGAGAAAGAGAAAGAAATCAAAAAACAGAGAAATGCTTATTCATAGAGAAAAATAACTTGAAGGAACTTTGAAAAGTTTGTGGGGAAAACGAGTACAAAAAAACTTGGAAATCCATGCATAGTCGTTTCAGAATGCACATTTCCACAAACTTTTTGAAGCCCCATCATATATCAGAAACATTGCCAGTAGTCTTTAGTCTCCCCTGTGCCATGAGATAGAGATCTTTGTTTAGCTTTGTACTTTCTGTGCTGCGTTTTTACTAAGGGGAAAATATCAGATATTTATCATCTCTCCTGCACTTGTTTTGCTTCTCAGATTCAGACTCTCCCTCTAGTATGACTTCTCGTTGGTCTGAAAAACTTCCTTTATCATATCTTTAAGTGCATGTCTGCTTAAAGCAAAGTCTCTTGGTTTTCCTTCATTTGAAAATATCTTTATTTTGCCTTCATTCCTGAAGGACATTTTTTCCTCATAGAAAATTCTGGGTTGCTGGTTCTGTTCTTGCAGCACTCTAAAGATGTTGCTCCATTGTCTTTGACCTCCGTGGTTTTGCAGAGAAATCTTCAGTCATGTGAACAGGTTCCCCTGTGTGTACTATGTCAGATTTCCTTCAGTGCTCTTGGGTATGTTTTTAATCCAAAAGTTTGATCACCAAGCGGCTGAGTAGCTGTCACTGAGTTCATCCTGTTTGAAATCACTGACATTGTGCAATTTTTGAAATCCATGCCTTTCTCTAAATTTGGGGCATTTCAATCATTCATTCTTTAAATATTTCTCATGCACTAATATTTTCCTTTGTACCTTCTGGGATGGGAGTGCAATAGCATGAATTGTCAACATTTTGATATTGTCCCTCAGTATCCTAAGGCTCTGCTCATATTGTGCCCAAGACATGTTTTGTGTTTCATAGTATATAAGGTCTATTAATCCATGTTCAAGTTCACTGACACTTTCTCCATCATTCTTTCCTGCCACTGTGCACATACAGTGACTTTATTATTTCAGATATCATCTTTTTTGGTTCTTTTCTATCTCTTTGCTGAGAACTAATAGCTTTCCATTAGTTTCAAGAATAAAGAACAATTATCACAGCTACTTTAACTCTTTGTGTGCTAATGCCAAGATCTTAAGTTGTCTCAGGGTTAGCACCATTGTCTGATCCTTTGAGTGCTGCTTTTCCTGGTTCTTTTTTATACTGAGTAATTTTGAATTGTATCCTAGACTTATGGATATTATTTTGTGAAGTTGAAAGTTCTGTCTCATCTTTTATGAGTGCTAGTTCTAAGATCAGTGCAGCTTTCAAAGCCTTTTGAATGGCATTTGGGTGTGCCTATCACAGGTACCACTCAAGGGCTGCTCTGCTCACTCTGGTTATCCAGATGGGGTTGTCTCAGAGTAAAGCCTCCCCAACTGTTGCACATTACCACGTGAGAAGGGTCATCATGGGTCCTTATTCAAGTTTCAGCCCTAGTATCCTATCTGCCTACTATTACTTTTCAGAGTTCTCATGTGGTGGTTGTGGGTTTTTTTTTGTTTTGTTTTGTTTTGTTTTTGTTTTTTTTTGTTTTTTTTTGTTTTTTTTTTTTTTTTGCATTGCATCTGGTTTTCAGTGGTAAACATTGGTAAAGGGAGCTAGTAATTGGGTTATTTTATCTTGGCGGTTTCCACTAAGCTTACCTTCTCAGCAGTTTTTACTACTCAAAATTTCATTGATCTTTTAAAGTTCCATTGAAATACTACCCCTTCAGAGAATCCATCCTTTTCCTCCTAGCTAGAAGAAAAGTCTTCCCTCTCTAAATTAAGAAAGATTCAGCTTTGGCAATATTGAGAATCAAAGTTAAAGGCAAATCCTTTCAAAACCATCATTGTTCAAACATCTGAGTGGAAGGACATGGCTGGAATGAAATGAAACCTCATTCAGATCACTGAGGGGTTAAGAACCTGCTCTGGGGCCAGCTCTGCTGATTACCAGATACACAACCGTAGGCAAGTTCCCTACATCTGTGTACCTCGGTCCCCTCCTCTGGGAGACAGAGATAATAAGAACACCTAGCACTTGGATTTGTGGTGAAGATTACATGAGTTAATGGTTGTACCACACCTAGGAACACACCATACTGTAAGGTAAGGGATGATTGGCAGTCTCTCCCAGGGTACCGTGATTTTCCCTGTAGATGCAGGAATCCCATGAGGGGAAGAGGAGGAGTGGCAGTGGGAACTGGCTCTAGTCCTACCTCTTGCTACCTATGCCCCGAAAGCTGCTGTCACTTTTACTTCAGCAAACACCTGAAAAAGCCCAACGACTGTGTCCATGCGGATCTTCCATTTCAGAGTGGGAAGTGGCTCAGTGGGACCTGGCTTCCAAAGTAGGACATAGATAGACTGGTCTGCCTACTCACAACTGACACAGTGACCCTTACAAAAGGCAAATGGTGCTGGGTTGTGTCTGTTTACCCCCCCTCCCATGTCTTCCTGAAACAGGGAATAAACTCCAAATTCCTTAAGCTGTCCCTTAAGACTTGTGGTGATGTTTGCTGTGGCTGCTATCTGTGAGCTCATCTCTGCCACTCCCCAACAGCCCTCACATTTCAGCCACATTGAACTACAGCTGGCCATCCCCCTCACCACTTCCCACCTTCAACCCCCTCCCTCCTCCTTGAGCTCCAACGTCTGTCTCCCACACCATTTGTCAGATTTGCACTCACCTTGTCTTCCATGCAAACTATTCCCGGACTTCCGTGCAGCTTCCCCAGGCTCTCTGGGACCCCACTGGTCATTCCTCCAGTCCTCTGTGCCCCCACAGCCCTTTGAACACATCCTAGGAGCATGCTCTCATTGATAATCATCACTTTTAGGGATGAGGAGGAATTCTTCTCTCCTTCGTTACATCAGTATTTTTCAAAACAAGTATTATTTTGTATTAGCAGGCCTCAAAATCAATTTAGAGCACAATGAGTAGCTTTTGAAAAGTACAAGAGAGTAAACTAGATTTTAAAATATCAGAAATCAGTGCATGTAATAAGGGCAAGTTGTATTTCATGAAAGGTTCGTCTCAGACATAGAATTAGAAGGATGGATGTAGATGGATAACAGATAATGGACCCCCATGGACCCATGACTCAGACTCAACATTGTCAATTGTTTATATTCCTACTTACCCCTGTATCTCCTAGGTTACTGTGAAACAAGCCCCCAAACACCTTATTATTTCATTCATAAACAAATCAGGAAATATTTCTTTAAAATCAACAACTTTTAAAAAGTAACCACAATACCAGAGCGTGTATTCCTTATGGTTGGTGGCAGCCAAGAGTCTGGACGACCCGGAAGCTCCTAGGAAGAGAAGCCACTTCACTTATCTCGCTCTCAGGGCCTGGCACTCAGCAACACCCGCGTGACGAGGGGAGAGAGGAAAGAGAAAGGCCAGCAGGTAGACAAGTCGGAAAAAGCAAAGAAAGGAAAGATGACTTCTTCCCATTTTGCATCCTCTTGAAAGTACTTTTGATGAGTTTCTCGAAAAGAAAGGAACAAAATACTCACTAGTTGGGGCTCCTCTTCCTTAATTAATTCCTGGATAATTAATTAAGATTCCTGCATCCGTTGTTTTCCCCGGGGGCTGCAGCCTGGGACAGTGCGAGTCCTGTGCTGCACGCAGGCCTTGGCTGAAAGGACACTGCTCCTTCCCTGATGGGCACAAGAGCGCGAAATGGGCGCGCGATGACGCTGCTTGGCCTCCCGCTCTAGGGCGTCTGCATATCGTTACCTTGGTCCACTTTCTCCCTCAGCAGTCTTCTCCTCCCATGGAAGCCACAGGCAGGAGATTCTCCATAACACGGGGCCCCTTTGAGGTGTATTCTCAGTAATAGTCAAAAAAAGGCCATCTTTATATAGAGCGACCTTGGTGTCGGGAACAGGACCTCTCTCTTTACAAAAGTCCTGGGTCTGAGGCTGGCTCTGCCGCTTGCTGGCCATAGGATTTTTAGATGACGTCCCTGAGACTAGATGACCTTCTATGAAAGCAGAGATAATAATAGCTTCTCTGTGTCTTTCCGAGAGTTCTCGCGAAGAACAAAGGAAGAAAATGCTTTGGCAATGATAAAGCAGCAAACAGATGTAAAGGACATTTCAGTAATGATTTATGGCTGTGTCCAGAGGAGCAGTTCCTATACTTCACTGCTGTCTGATGGAAAGAGAATGATGCTTCTCCCCCAGATTCACACTACAATTTGTTAAAAGTACAAGCTCACAAATAGCTGAAGGACATACTTTATATGCCATTTATAATAGCAAAATATTGACCACCATGTGCAATTATTAAATGTCAATTTAAAATCATTGAATACCAAGAAGTAAATTTAATTAAAGAAAGCCAAGACTTTTACTGAAAACTACAAAACATTAAAAGAGAAATTTGCAAAGACTTAAATAAATGGGGCTATATCCCAGGATCATGAGTTGGAAGGTTCCATTGTATTAAAATGTCAATTGGGGGCCAAACTTGGGGCACATCAAGTTAATCCTCGGACTGCGACACCAGCATCCCATTATCAGAGCATTGGCTCAAGTCCCAGCTGCTCTGTTTCCACTTTGGCTCCCTGCTAATGTGCCTAGAAAAGCAGCAGGTGACGGCCCAAGTATTTGGACCCTGTCACCCAAGTGGGACACTGGGATGAAGCTCCAGGCTCCTGGCTTCACTGTGGCCATTTAGGGAGTGAACCAGCAGATGGAAGCGCGCTCTCGCTCTCTCTCCACCTTTCAAATAAATAAGATGAATCATTTTTTTAAAAAGCAAATTCCCTCCAAAATCAACAAAGTAACCTAGGAGATGCATCCACTTGACTGCTCTCCCCGGTGTCAGACATTCGGTCAAATACTGCTCTCGATGTGTCCCTGAGGATGTTTCAGCTAAGACTAAGGTCTGAACCAGCAGATTAGGTGTATCAGATTGCCTCTTAACGTAGGTGGCCTCATCCAATCAGCTGAAGTCCTGAATACAACAAAGAGGCTGACTGCTCCTGCCTGACTGGTTGGGGCATGGGTTTTCTCCCTGCCATCTGACTTGGACAGAAACATCAGCTCTCTTCAGACTCTGCCTGGAACTGCACCAGCAGCTCTCTGGGTCTAGCCAACTGCACATCAGATTCTCTACACATACATATATGCAAAGACACACACACACACACACACACACACACACACACGTTCTACGTACAGTCCTGACTAATACTTTAACCCATAGCTTTAATATATTCTGTCATAATCCCAGAAGGTATTTTGCAGAAATCAACAAGCTAACTCTAAAATTTGTAAGAAAACACCAAGTACCTAAAATAGCAAGAGCAATATTGAAAGAGAAGAAAGTTACAATACTTAACTTTACCAGACTTAATATAAAACCACAAGTGTCAAGGCAACTGTTTTCAGTGTAAAGAGAGACAAACAGATCAATGTGCAAGGACAGAATCCAGAAATAGGCTCCCATCTGGAAGCCACTTGATGCTTTACAGTGGCACTGATGCAATTCAGTAGGGAAAAGATAGTCTTCCAAATAAATGATTCTGGCGTAAATAGCTAACAGAGAAAAAAAAAATGAACTCTGACCTCTACATCACTCTGCTCATAAATTCATTTGAGATGGTCCTAGACCTGCAGGTGAAAATGCAATCTAAAAACCTGTAAAGATGAAGTAGCACCTTGAGGGCAGGGACTCCGTTTTGGAGCACCTGAGACTCCATTCTGGGAAGGTGCCCCCCTCCCCCCCACCGTGAGACTCTGGTCTGAAACTGTGATCTAAAACTCTCGGACAATAGCAGTCCACTACATCACACTTGGCAGAGCACAGAAACCTCCTAACATGATCACTCAAGCTTGAAAGTAGATAGGCTGCACCTGGGTTGATGATAAAAATGTGATTTGTCTATGTCCTACAATATTTGGATTAATGTCAAGATTATAGCTGATATTTTTAAGATTGTAACTGGTATTGTCAAGATTATAATTGATATTAATTTTGCATAGGTTTTAGGTCAGGTTGACCTCAGTAACTATGTATTCCCCCTTGATCTTAGCAACTATGTATTCCCCTCCCAATTTTGTGGTTTTTGCCTTTATAAACCCTGTTGCTTTGGGCTTTAGGGCGTGAGCATACTCTCCACTGCCGGTAATAGAGAACCATCAAATTTTATCAGTGTGTGGTGCTCCTCTGTTTGCACTTGCTCAAGTACGACAAAGGGAACACAGGAGACTATCTTCACAAACTTGGTATACACCCCAAGGTTTCACAGGGCACAACTGGCACTAATAATAAAAAGGAGGAATGGATAAGTACAACTTCATTACATTCAGAGTGCAATTATTTGAAAGTGGCTCTGAAAACTAATTTCAGATTTTGGGGTGGGACAGACTGAAGATTCGGACCTGGAAACACCCATCACAGCATAAAAACTTTAGGGCCTCACCCGGAAGGGCGGATGTCTCCTACCTCACTGCCATGGCAGGACAAGCTAGGAAGTGCTTGAGAGAAAGAGTAAGGTCTCCGTCACTGGGAGACCAGATGATCACTGGGAAAAGAGACTGAGTCAGAATGCACAGTGCCACCAAACTGTGTGATTCCAACCCGCTTCCAACAGGAACCCAGGCACGGGAGCGCGCCGCTCAGACCGGAGCCGACGCACTGCGGGTGGGGAGGAGCAGGGAACTCACACAGCGTCCGGTCTCACCCTCCCACTTTCATAGATGAGAAGACAGGAGCCCACTAGCGCGGACAGAGATGCACCGCTGGCTCGTGACACAGCTGAGACGGAATCCAGGTTTCTTGGCGACAGTCAATTTCTCCTATCATTGAGTCATACCTTTGGCTTCAGTATCTGGCCACACTGCCCAGAAAATGTTGGAGACCCTGAAAGTATGTGTGCTTAAAACAGTATATTAAAACACCCGCATATTACCTAGTATACAATACAATACCTACTATTATTAGGTTAGACTGGACTTCCCAGGTGAACTTTGAGAAGGCAGAAGGACCCAAAGCCTACAGGTGAAGAGCAAAGCTCCTTCCTATCAAGATAATTCACCTAGGCAGCAGATGTTTGGACTAGCACATCAGTTGCGATGCCAAATCAAAATACCTGAGACCAAGTCCCAGTTCCACCCTCAGTTGCAGCTACTTGTTAATGTGAACCCTGAAAAGTTAACAGCTGCTGGCTGGTTCAAGGACTCGGGTCGCTGCCACCCATATGGGAGATCCAGACTGATCCGCTGGCTGCCAGCTCCTGGATCCCAGCTCCCAGCTCCAGCCTGGCCCAGCCCTGGCCATTGCAGGCACTTGGGGAGTAAACCAGCAGATGGAAGCGCTCTCTCTCTCTCTCTTCTGTGTTCATGTGTGTGTGTCTCTATTTCAAATACATTAATTAATTCTTTTAAAAAAAATAAAAAGATTATTCACATACCTGCTTAGTGCCCCCTCCACAAGCAGCTATATCCCAGGAAAATCGATGGGGCTGGGGTTCTGTCTGTCCCACAGGGCACGAGGCTTAGGAAGGAAACCTATCTCCCTTCTGTCGGTGTGCTGAGAGTACAGAGCTGACCCAGACAACAGACACACCCCAGAACTTTCCTCACCCTAAAGCCCAGGTAAGGATAACTGACACAGACTGAGGTTGGAGAGATGGTGAAAGAGCGAAGCTGCCCAGGGGCAAGACGGAGCCAGGATGAGGGAACACCCACTTCCGCTCGGAGCACAAGGCTGCATAAGCAAGGGCAAGTCCCTGGCATTTCAGACGAGGTCACTGCACTCACCTGTCCTCCCATAACTGCACTGGCCTCCCTTTAGAGAGCCACCTGCCTCTAGTGTGCACACACATTCGAGCTTCGCGGGCAAATTTCTGCAAGTTCATCACAGACTCGCCACCAAGCACCCGGCCTGAGCACCACAGCACTCCCTCTGTCCCCAGGGGGAGAGAGGTGGGCAGGAGGAGATCACAGCTGCAGAGTGGCTGACCCCTGGGAAGGACCAGCCCCCACGTGGATGACGATGGGGATGGCAGTCATCTCAATGCAGATGAGACGATGAAGACGAGCTGCACCTGTAAGGTGGTGAGTGGGAGGCACTGGCCATTTGTTTGTATTTCCTAAAAAATGTTTGTTTTTTGTTGTTGTTGTTTTTTTTTTTTTTTTTTTTTTTTTTTTTTTGACAGGCAGAGTGGACAGTGAGGGAGACAGAGACAGAGAGAAAGGTCTTCCTTTTCCATTGGTTCACCCCTCAATGGCCTCTGCGGCCGGCGCACCGCACTGATCTGAAGGCAGGAGCCAGGTGCTTCTCCTGGTCTCCCATGCGGGTGCAGGGCCCAAGCACTTGGGCCATCCTCCACTGCACTCCCGGGCCACAGCAGAGAGCTGGACTGGAAGAGGAGCAACCAGGACAGAATCTGGTGCCCCAACTGGGACTAGAACCTGGTGTGCCAGCGCCACAGGCAGAGGATTAGCCTATTGAGCCACAGCGCCAGCCAAGAATGAGTTTTTAAGAAGGTTTATTTATTTATTTGAAAGGCAGAGTTAAGAGAGAAAGAGGTCTTCCATCTGCTGATTCATTCCCCAAATGGCCACAACAGCCTGAGCTGGGCCAATCCAAAGCCAGGAGCCAGGAGTCTCTTCTGGGTCTCCTAGTTGGGTGCAGGGGTCCAAGCGTTTGGACCATCTTCTACTGCAGGATTGGAAGTAGAACAGCCAGGATTTGAACCGGCACCCATATGGGATGCAGGCACTGTGGGCAGGGTGCACCACGGCGTCGGCCCTTAAGTAGTTTTTAACTTATCATTTAGCCAACTCTGATTTGTGCTACTAAACCTGACAGCTTCTTCTGACACCAAGGGCCAGGGAAGGCAGTCACAAAATGGCTAAGTCTATGAACTATCGCCCTTTCTGCCAACGCAGGCATCACAAGCTCAAAAAGAAGACTTAAAAAAAAAAAAAAAAGATTCAGACACATGAAATTGTTGATTTGCCACCCATGTGCTTCCTGAAGGTCCCAAACTTGCACTATGAACTTGAGCTTCACCTTAACAACTAAGAAGGTCAAAATCTAGGAGTTAATCACAGAACTGCTGCTTAGAGGTTGGCCTTTTGTGGAGTAGAAAGTAAAACTGAGTAACAGTGCATATCTTCTCTTTACATTTAGTTTTTTTAAGATTATTTATTTGAATGACAGAGTTAGAGGAGAGATTCTTCCATCTGCTGGTTCACTCCCCAAATGACTGCAACAGATGGGGCTGGGCCAGGCAGAAGCCAGCAGTCAGGAGCTTCTTCTAGATCTCCCACATGGGTACAGGGGCCCAAGCACTTGAGCCATCCTCCCTTGCCTTCCCAGGTCATTAGCAGGCAGTTAGATCAGAAGTGGAGCACCCCAGACAATGCCGTTCTCACAGGCATTGAAGAAATGAGACAAAAACAGATGAAATACTTTGCCCCAAGGCAAACATCTCTCTGACTCCAAGGCCTGGACAGATCCACATGCAACCAGGGGCCTGGGAGGAAAGGCAGGTGACACCTTCCCTGGGGCTTTGCGATTGGGAATGGCATTCAGGGCTGCTCCCGTGCCACTGTGGGACCCGGAGGAGAGGGAAGCGCCATGGCCAACTGGCAGGTTGTGAGTCCTGGGCTTTGGCCCTCACCATCAGTCTGCAAAGAAACACAGCTTAACCCACCTTCTCCCAGAGGGGCAGTCCTCTGCCACCTGTGGCCACACCTGCCCCTCTGGGCCATGACATTGGTAGTGTTCTAGAAGCATGTGGGGAAGTACACACCAATGCCTGACATCTTCTTACCCCAGAAAAACTTTGAGCCGATGTTCAAGCCCAGTGCTGGTGATTTATGACAAAACTGGGGCACTCACATATCACTCGGGGCTGGGAGAAAAGGAACCAATAGCTGAGAACCACCAACACTCATTAAAATGCTAATTGCTTTCTAGGTGAGAAATCCAAAGACCAGTGTATGTATTATAAAGATTTAGTTGAAAACTAGAAAAGAAACATAAGCATTTGCCTACATTTCGGAACAGCAAGCATAATGTCAAGAAAGTTTAAACAACCTAAATATCTAGCACTAGGAACAAGTGAATTATGGTACAAGATCCCATGATAGCCTATGAAGCCATTAACACACTACAGGCACTATAAAGATGGTTAAAGATGTTTGTGACATGGGAAAAGGAAATCAACATATTATCAAGGATAAATTATAATTATAGGGTGCTGGCATTATGGCACAGTGGTAAGCCAGCACCTGTGGCACTGGCATTCCCTATCAGAGTGCCAGGTCAAGCCCCAATGGCTCTGATCCAGCTCCCTGTTAACGTGGCTGGGAACGGAGCAGAGGATGGCCCAAACGCTTGGGCCCCTGCCACCCACAAGGGAAACCCAGATGGAGTTCCTGGCTCCTGGCTTTGGCCTGGCCCAGCCCTTGCCACTGTGGCCATTTGGGGACTGAACCAAAGCGGATGGAAGATCTCATTCTCTCTGGAAGTCTACCTTTTTTTCAGAACTTTTTTTAATTTTACAGATTCAATGCAGCTTTTAGATACAATTCTAAGAATGATATTCCTTCCTTCACTCTTTTTTTTCTTTCTTAGTTTTTGAGATAACATATTAAATTTATAGTCTGCCTTTTAAATAAATAAAATAAACCTTTAAAAAATAATAAGAAGAAAACACTTATATTTTTCAGAAATAGGCAATGACTACAGGGGAACGGGGTAAAGTGAGCCAGGATGCCAGGATTTTAAAAGCATAGGTTTACTGCTGCTATTTGTGAATTAAACAAGAAAAACAAACTCAGAACCAAGCTGGTGGCCCACAGAGCAGGTGCACAGCCCCATAATGCACTGCTCCTCTATTAGAACAGAGTGGTCTTCCCTGAAAAGCATAAAGCATCCCCCCACCCCAACCCCACAACACACACCATCTCCCGCTTTGACACAAGAGACAAGCAAACCCATTCACCCTGCACCAGCAACCCCGGCCTTGCACAGCTGAGCTCTTCTCAGGCCTTACAACCTGAACACCACGTTCTTTCTATCAAGGAAGTGGTGCTCGTGGGGCCCTCGCCCCAGAAGAGGCTCACTGCCTGGAGAAAGCACTCCTGTGCCTTTGAAGACAGCGGCTCCTTGACCTCCCCAGGGTCTGCAGCTGCCTCCTCTAGGGCCACCTGGACCATGAGGCAGAAGTCAGCTTTCCAGGCTCCGCACCGGGCCCCCTTCCCTGCCACGGACGGCAGCCGCAATGCCAGTGGCAGCCGCTTCTAGGGAACAACCCGACGTCAAGGCCACTGCTCTTTTCCACCTATTCAGTTGTCACCATCCTTCCAGGCCCAGGTCAAACGGCTCCTGCCTCAGGCTGGCCGGCTGCCAGGTGGGGAGCGGAGGTACAGACCTGGTCAGAATCCAGCTCTGTCGCTTTCCAGCTTCCTGTCCATCACAGGAGGCAGAGGTCAGGTTCAAAAGGGGAGGGGAAGGGCAGCCCTGCTTTGTGTCCCCTGATAGTCTGTGCCTTCCATTTTGCACTGACTGCTAATTATTTTCTAGGTCTCCAAACATTTAAATTTCCCCCAAGAATACCCACACTTGTCCCCAACACAGCCCCAGCCCGGCGTTGCAACAGACCCTTCCCACTCCCACGAACGTGCTAAGTGAGGAGGCGTGAAGAGCTCCAAGTGGAGACGCCCTCACCCAAGAGCTGACAATGCCGCAGGGATAGCGCCCGTGATGAAGGCACTGAGCACGCCGGGACCGGGAAAGCCGTGAGAGGCAGGGGGCATGCATGCAACGGGCCACAGGAAGGCCTCTGGGGTGCAGATGCTTGCAAAACAGGAGGGTTTAAGGTGTGACTGGGCGTGGAATTCGGTTGCAGTCAACATATCCTCGGCTGCCACACTGCAGCTTAGGGAGGTCCCTGGCTGACAGGTCTGCCTACAGACAGGTCTGCCTACATTGCCATTTTGCCTTTGCTTCTTCAGACTCTCCCAGCTCACCCAGCCGTCCACACAGTGATGTGTGCAGCAGGCTCTTGGGTGCTTAGGTGCCACCTGGGGCAACTGCATGCACTCAGCTATTTGCACAGAGAGGCTGGTGAGTGCAGGAGCTCCCATCACAAGACATCCTGTTCCTATTTTTAACCAGGAAATTCCTCCTTACCACCTATGCTCAAGCTACTTCTTCCAAGGCCAAAAAGCATGGAAAGCACAAAGCTGCGCTGTGTCCTAACACGTCCCTTCTCAATTCCAGAAGAAGAGCTAGATCATTTGTAATTAAACTAAGCTGCAAACTCTTCTTAAAAATGCAATGTTCTGTAAGAACAGCCCAGGAAATGGAAATGTAGCCAGCCTCATGGGGGAGATCTGAAGCTGAGATTTCTACCCCTGACTTGTGCTTTAGACTGGTATTCAAACACCAAAACAGGCAACGAACCTCAAGATCAGAGTTTCATTTAAGAGCAGAAAGGCAAAAATGGTGAGAAGCAGCATTTCTGAAAGCAGCGGTGGGCGTTTCGAGCGCCTATGCCCCCTTGCAGCCGCAGGCCTGTGCACCGCTGTGTCTGCAGAGAGCAGAGCCATATCCCGCACCTGAGGGCCTACTCTTTTTACTTTGTTTTGAAAGGCAAAGAAAAACAGACAGAGAGAGAGCGTGAGCTCGCTCTCGTCTGCTGGCTCACACACCAAGTATCCACAACAGGTCAAAGCCAGGAGACACAAACTCAATCCCGGTTTCCAACATGAGTGGCAAGGATCCAACTACTTGAGCCATCATCTGTTGCCTGCTGGGTGGACATTAGCAGGAAGCTGGAATCAGGAACAAGGCACTCAGATATGAGATGTGTCGCAAGCAGTGTCATAACTGCTATACCAAACACTCTCCCTCCTTTCAGAAACTCTTGCTTAAAAGCATTTTAAGAGTCTTAAAAGTCAGGGACTGGCACCAAGGCATAGCAGGTAAAGCCACCATCTGCAACACCAACAATCCATAAGTGCCCTGGTTCAAATCCCAGCTGCTCCACTTCTGATCCAGCTTCCTGCTAATGCACCTTAGAAAAGCAGTGGAAGATGGCCCAAGTGCTTGAGCCCCTGCACCCACACCGGAGACCAAGATGAAGCTCCTGGCTCCTGACTTCGGCCTGTTCCAGTCCTAGCCATTGTAGCCATCTAAGGAGTGAACCAGTGGATGGAGGATCTCTCTTTTTCTCTCTCTCTCCCTCTTTCTCTCTCTCTGTAACTCTGCCTTTCAAATAAATAAACAGCTTTCTTATAAAAGTTGCATCAACCTATTGCAATATGGGAGCAATATCTGGATCCTGATTTGAATAAATAAACCATTTCAAAAACTATACATATACAATATACACACATATACACATACATACAAATATCCACAAATATACATTTATATACATACACACATACATATGACAATTGGGGAATTCTTGATATTGACTCCTTATCTAAGGATATTATGCTCATTATTTAAATATTGTCCTTAAGCTGTTTTTATTTTTAAAGTTTCCCTATCTTTTACACATACATACTGAAGTATTTACTGGTGAAATGAAAACATAAATAGCTGAATTGGAACTCAGTTAAAATAATATCTTATTTTGTGTGGATATTCATGTGCAGTACCTGGATGTTAAACACACAAAAGTGCTGCTACTTTAAATCAGCCATACACACAGCCCCCACGCTCTGTTTGCACACCCCTCGCACTGTTTGCTCCCTATGTCTAGCACAGCCAGATTAGCCTCCAGCCCCACAGAAGGCCCCTGGTTTTCTTCCAGGTGCCAAAGGAAGCAATCGGCTTTGGTTTAGTGCAATGCTACTCTAGTAGGAGCAATATGGGCTGCACGAGATGCTCAACCTCCACAGGCAGAGGAAACCCCGGTTCTGTCCCCCAGCTGCACATGAGCAGGGGGTACTTAAGCTGCCTGAGTGGACCTGTCCACACTGTTTCAATTACTCCCTCTCCATCTCTCTCTTTTTAAACACTTGCTTAGTAGAGTTGAACTGACATGGTGCTGTGGGTGCTGCTGTTTTACTTCCCCAGGGAGAAGCTGAAGATAAGGAGACAGTAAGACACGGAAGGCAGGGAGTGTGCAGAGTGGTTCAGATCGCAGGGACACGTGGATGAGGAAGAAGAGCTGTGCCCACCGTGTGCCATTTGCTGTGAAGAAATAGGGCTGGACCTGGAAGTGTGTGCAACAATGCTAGAAGGAAAGCCAGGACGTCCTTGGGTCCCTGAGGTTGCCAGGCAGAAGACAAGACACTCAAATTCAATGCCTGAAGTTAGGCTGCTATTTTTCAAATAGTAAATGTTACCTGGTGGGCACTTCAGGATGCTCATTATTTTGCTAAACCCAAAATGGATATGTCCTCAATGCTGAAAGCAAATCAAATATAGGAAGATCGCAAGATTTCCCCTCCTATCACTCTGCCAACAGTGTTGCCCGAGTTCCCTTCTATAAGGGGTGTGGAGCCCAACTAGCATCAAACTGTCACAGTTAGAAAAGTCCTTAGTTGGACAGTCAGGTCAGCCCTCCGCCTGACAAGTTCTCCACTCAATAGCAACAGTAAAATGGCAGCCAGCATCTACTCACACAAGCTATAATATGAGAGGTCTCCCAAAAGTTCATAAAAATCACATATTATAAAAAACTATATGTGGATTTCCAAATTTTTTGCAGCCAAATAAGCTTATATTTTAATTTCATTTTCCCATGAACTTTTTGAAGTTCATTCCTAATGATGATCTATTTTTCCAGCCAGCGCATCTGCAGAGAACCAAGTATTAATTATGACCAACTTTTCACTTAGATTAGTGTAAACTCCTGTCTATCCCCCTCAGCTTCCACCTGCTGGTTCCCGTTCTGTTTTCTAGAGTAAAACAAATTCCTATCCTTGTTTCCAAAAAACACAATCCTTTAAGACTATGGCACCCGCTAAATCTTCTCTTCTCCAAGCTATCTCTGAATCGTTCCTGAGATAATCTTGTTTGTGAGCCCCCTAAGTTTCCTGCTCACCTCCAAGGGCCTTTTCCTATGTGCCCACATCACTGTTTAAAAGAACCTACATGTGACTCTCTAGTATGCGATAGATACCTTTATGAAGCAAACAGCCAACGGTCCTGGCAGATTGTTAGTAGCCTCAGACTAATGACTCCCACTGAGTTGAGTGCCCTGAAATCAAGCTCACTGCCGTTTGCTCTAAGTCTTGCTCTTTAGCTCACCTCCCCACTACCTCACTTGGCATTTGGAGCCTACAGGTTGGTTTTTACATTGATTTTGGTACATTCTTTCTTCACTCAATCCTTCTTTAAGCTTACAGAGAACTTTGATTCCGGCAATATTTGCCATTCCTCTTGGTTTTACATTATTCCGAAATGCGATCAGCATTCCTCTAAGTATTCATCCAAATCAGGGGTTAGAGTTGGGGAAAGGGACTCTCCCCATGGCCACTGCTCATCAGCAGCCATTAATGATAGCCACAGAAGCACTACTTTTAAGCCAACTGAACCATCATCCAGTCTACATTCCCCATCTCGTCTATGAGAATCTAAATCCTGAGTTACTGAGTGTATAGAGACGTTTGTTGTCTAACAGAAGAGTTCTTCACGAATTAGCAACACGGTCCACATAAATTATAGTTTCTCCATATTTCTGTATGTACAAAAATGTCTGGACATTGAGGGGTTGCTTGGGTGATGGTCTTTCAAACCCAGGTCAGGAGGCCAAATGCAAATTCCACAAGGAGCAGCTAACGATGAGGCTGGGCATGACCACTATTTGGGAAGGATATTACCTTACATTACAGGACACTGCAGAGAGAAAAGTCACAGTTGTTCCCATTATGAGCCCCAAACTAAGAGAACCCAGGCATAATTCTCTGTCTCATGTCCCAGGGTACAGAGAAGCTGCAGGCAAATGTTTATCAAATGATAATTAACAGTTCCCGTAAGTATTATAATTATCACTTAGTGAGTCCCACCATGTGCTATGCATTTTACATTGGCCATCTCAGTTTTGCCCGGTGTGGTTGGTTTGTCATTAGCCCTTTTGAAAATTTAAATCCTATTTCTCCCCCACTATTCTTCTCTCATTCTCTAATAAGAACTTGAGGACTTCCAACAGCACTTCAGTGAGAAACATTTGCAAGTTTGCTCAGCGCTCTGGTAGTTCATTCAGACCAACCATCCATCCCTTCAATAAATAACCATTTCTCAAGATTCTCCGAAGCATGAGACACTATGTTAGGCACCGAGGAATCTGGCTGCCTCCAAGTCTACATTTCTTGGACTCTCTCCTCATTGGCCATGGTCTTCAAATTTCTCTCCCACAGCTTATTCTATTCCCTCTCCACACTGTTGGCTGTGACCTACTTAGAACACTGACCTAACGCTCTTTACCAGACAACATGGTTGCAAGGTGTATGTGTGCCTGGCATAGTTCCAAAACATACAATACCTTCTACACTTGAGGGTTTCCTATCTTTCTTTCACTCTTTCCTGTGCAGTCTACCAATCTGTCTCTTTTTTTAAAAGGTGGGAATAAAACAGGAGTCAAATAGTCCTGTGCTATCCCAGGACATCTGTGAACATGATGTCATCTACCACCACCAAAGAACTAAGCCTGTATTCTTTGCATAGCACTTATTTATAATGGGGATTTTTTAAACAAGAGAGAGAAATCTTTGGTGCTAAATGCTTTTGCAAGTCTCAGCTCCTTTTCTTCCTACCTTTCCTGACGCTATTCTTTTTATGAAGTCCCAAAGGAGATGATCTTAGATCACAGAAATCCAGCCCCCGAGGGATGCTTCAACTTTACGTAATTTGGAGCTGATCCAGCCCCGGGCTCTGACCATGAGTCCAGAGCCAATTTCCCACTCCCCTCCCTCCCCTCTGGGCAGGACTCTGAGGTAGCAGGAGTGAGTTCCTCCTTCAAGCCACTCAAGTCAAGATCCATCTCCTAATATCACAACTGTTGTGCAGTGAAGCCAACACCAAAATGTAACTGCATACAGACAGCTGCCTCCCCAGGCACGAGTGTGTCCTCGGGAGAGAGGGACCCCACCAGCCAAAGGGCCTCCTCCTCCGTCAGACACTCTTGAATCTGGCACTAACTTCTACAGTATTCAATCTTGTCTCAACAAAGCTTGATTGTGGACCCACTGTGTGTGCCAAGCACCGTGACGGGGGTTTGGACGAAGCAGCAACTCCATGGCATGGAGCACTCATCATTTGTATGTTTCATAAGCCAGGCTGGATGTTATTCGCTAACTGTGTCACCCCCCCACCCACCCACCCACACACAAAAGAATATAATTTTTTTTTTTACAGCTAAAAAAAAATCAAACAAACCACTTCCTCAAACAGCAACTTAACCTTGCCTTCCCCAGAGCAGGGGCTCTTGAATTGTGGACACTTCCCCACTCTCCACTTGTTCCTCAAATAACTACACTCCGCCCCTCCTGGCCCTGCACTCCACAGAACCGGCCCTTCCAATTGGAAAATTCAGAGACTCCTCTCCTCCGCAGACTTCTGTCAGGCCCCTTGGGTCTCCACCTTGCCCTCCAGGTGCCCCTCCGTCTCACTCTGCTCAGAGGACCAGTTTCCTGGACCCTGAGACACCCACCTGCCCCAGGGACCCTGTGCACCTTGCCCACAGAAGATCCCCCCATCCATGTAGCCAACTTCCTGGGGCACTCCCCCAGCCCGGAGACTCCAGACCACATCCTTCAGAAAAAGGTTGAAAATGGAGGCTGCATGGAAACTTTACATGTTACATTTACTCGTTTAAAAAATGCATTGATGACTTTCTCTGTGCTCAGCACAAGTCTTAGTGACACCAGATGAGGATAAACCACCCCTGGAGCTTTCCATTCTAGCAGAGGAAGATTCAAAAGTCAAACATGTACCAAAGGACTATGTCAGTTAGTATCTTAAAAAACGCTGAGCGGGCCTGCATTGCCACGCGGTGGATTTAGTACCTGCTAGACAAGCTGGCATCCCATATGGGAGCACCGGTTGGAGTGCAGGCCGGTCTGCTTCAGACCCATCATCTGGGAAGGCAGTGAAAGACGGCCCACGTACCTGGGTTCCTGCACCCACATGGTCACCTGGATGGAGTTGGAGGCTCCTGGCTTCAGACAGGCCCACACCTGGCAGTTGCAAGCATATGGGGAGTACACATGCTGGCAAAGATATTCTTTCTCTCTCTCCCTCCCACCCCATTTCTGCCTGTCACTCTGCCTTTCAAATAAATAAATCTTTAAAAAGAAAAAGATGCTAAGCCTCTAGGAAACAAAAGAGAGCACAAGACAAGTGCGGGGGACGGGGGTCTGGGAGCGCTAGGCTGCGGCAAGTTTCCCTTTTCAAAAGGGCAGTTGGAAGAGGCATCCACGAGGGGACATTGGAGCAGAGAATGAATGCCAGGTGCTGCAGGAGTGAGCTCCACAATAGCTGGGGAAGCGGGAGGGCCCGTGCAAAGCGTCCAGGCAGGAGTGTGCCCTGTGTGTGTGAGACAGGAGCCAGCGAGGAGAAGGGAGAGGGCTGGAGAGGAACGGAGACAACGGAGTCGGGGAGACTGCATGGAGCTCTACAGGACACGGCAAGGACTTAGTTTTTGCTCAATTAAATGGCTGCCACCATGGGGTTTGAGCAGAGGCACAACATGATGGGACTTAAATGTCCCCAGGATTGCCCAGGTTGCTGTGCGGGGACAGGGACAAGATGTCCAGGAGACCACAGCAGTAACCCTGGTGACAGACGCTCCTGGCGTGGAGCACGGGGTTGCAGCAGAGGTGGTGAACAGTGGATGTATTTTAGATTTTAGTGCTTTGAAAACCACCCGTGCTGCATGGTTACAAGGTGGGAGTGGGAGAAGATTCGGCAGCCAAAGCAAGGATGCTGCTGTTTGCCATGGGAAACCAAGATCTGAGGGGAGAGCAGACCTGGGACGGAGAAGACGAGCAGCCGAGTTGGGGCATCGTGGGCGTGGATCAGACTATCAGAGTGTGGCGGGGGCAGCCTGGGAGGGAATCCGGAGACTAAGGCCAGGGCAGGCTGGAGACAGAATCGTGGGGGTCACTAGCACGCATGCCCTTGGGGTGGTCTGGATCCACTCGGGGAGGTTCCAGCCCAGCTGCCGGGGTCTTCGTGCTGCAGCCAGGGCTCCTGGGTTTAAACTTAACTCTGCCACGTCCCAGCTGTGTGATCTGGCACAGGCTATCCAGCTGCCTGCTTCCTCACCTTCAGAGTGGACAGAGTGACAGTGTCTGCTGTTCAGGCTATTTTGAGGGGAAAATTAGGCAATTTATGTAAATTACCTTGCACATCATAATAACTATGCACAGACTTCAATCTTTTGCACCAAAATAAACATCATTTAATTCCATTTTTTCACTAACTTTTTGCAATGGCCTCAATGGCCAGGGCTGGGCCAGGCTGAAGCCAGAAGCCAGGAACTTCATCCAGGTCTCACATGAGTGGCAGAGTCCCAAGTACTTGGGCCATCATCTGCTGCTTTCCCAGGTGCATTTGCAGGAAGCAGAACAGGCAGGACTCAAACCAGTGCTTATATGGGATGCAGATCTAGTGGCTTAACCCACTGTGCCACAATCCCAGCCCCATAGAGTGAATCTTTCAAAAAAAAAAAAAAAAAAAAAGAACTCTTCTAATTTGCTTACATATCTGTCATCTGTCTTCCCTTAAAGCATGAGGGCTGGTGCTGTGGCACAGTACGCTAATCCTCTGCCTACGGCACAGGCATCCCATATGGGCGCCAGTTCTGGTCCCGGCAGCTCCTCTTCCAATCCAGCTCTCTGCTATGGCCTGGGAAAGCAGTAGAAGATGGCCCAAGTCCTTGGGCCTCTGCACCTGCGTGGGAGACCTGGAAGAAGCTCCTGGCTCCTGGCTTTGGATTGGCACAGCTCTGGCTGTTGCAGCCAATGGGGGAGTGAACCAGCGGATAGAAGACCTTTCTCTCTGTCTCTCCCTCTCACTGTATATAACTCTACCTGTCAAATAAATAAATAAAATTTAAAAAAAAAAAAACTGTAAGCATTTAAAGAGTCAAGCAATAATGAGCTCCACATCCCTGCCACCTTTATGTCCAGTGCCCAGACCGCAGTAAGCATCCAGTAAACAATAAACATCTGTTGAAAGAACGAGAAAACAACTTTATGGGCAACCTATCATCTACTAGACACTGTGTGAAATTAGAATACAACAACCACTACCTCTCTATCAACTACAGTGCCCAGCCTCAAGGAGTTCTGAGAGGCAAACTCAGCACCCCCGAGACAGAAGCCAAAACAGTAGAATAAATGTAATTAAGACCACCACCATGAAAGAGCGAGTTATGCGTTAGTGAGCATACTGTACATGACGATCGATGGGGACTGGGATCAAGAATGAAAACCGGGACTATCTGTGCAATGGCTGGCAGTCGTCAGAAGATTCGAGAAGGAGAGGAGATGTGAGCAGGGTTTTGGCAGAGATGCCACCCATGGGGGACATCATGAGTGGTCAGGGAGGGGACGGAAGACAGAACGGCTCATGTCTGAGAGTGCCAGGCTTCTGTAGGAAGCCAACGCACTGCTGGAAGGAAATGTGACAAACAGCCCATTAAAAAGGGAACCAGGGTGGAGGAACTTCCGTCTTAACATGAGTGCAAGAATGAAGAGAACCAAAACAGCAAGATCTGTACACAGCTACCAAAAATAAAACTGGAATTGGAAAAGCCCTCAAGTTCTCCTGCCTTTCTTGCAGGATTTTCATTTTCCTAACACATCAAATCTCTACACGAGAAGACGCCATGTCCTGGAGCATAACGCACAGACACTGAGGAACTCGGGCCCCTTCGGTCCCAGGCTGGTTAAATGGTGAACAGCGTATGCTCTCTCCCTGTCACCTCAGCTGCCCAGCTTTACTCCTCAGCAGTGGCCAGCTTTCTGGATCTCAACATGCCTGCCTCCAAGCCACAGTGCCTTGCAGACACACACTCCCACAGCCTGTCACCATTCTTACCATGAATGAAGCCTCACCAGGCAGTCAGCAGTCAGTCTCTGCAGCCGTCACCAAGAGACAACTTGAGGAAGGTCATGGTTATCTGCATTTCCAAAGGTTAGGGATGACTCTGAGTGTGAATGTAATGACTGTCATCCCTTTGATATAATCTGTAGATAGCATCGCTATCATCACCCAGGGTGATCAATAAGTTTCCTCCCCACCAGAAGGAGCAGGACTTCCTGTTATGCCAACAAAGCAAAATGATACAAGTATAATTAATCCCAATTGCTGAGCCACAGAGACCTAGGTTAGAAGAGGGGGAGGTATCTGGTGCAGTGGTTAAGACATGGCTTGGGGATGCCCACATTTGCTACCAAAGGGCCTGGGTTGGAGTCCTGGCTCTGCATCCAATTCAAGTTTCCTGCTAATGTGCACCCTGGGAGGCAGCAGGTGATGGCTCAAGTGGTTGGGTCCCTGCCAATTACGTGGAGACTTGAATGAAGTTCCTGGCTCCTGGCTTCAGCCTGGCTCCACCCCAGCTGTTGCAGGCATTTGGGAAATGAACCAGCAGATGGAAGAGCTCTGTTTCTCTGCCTTTCAAACAAATGCAACTTTTAAAACAAATAAGGGGCCGGTGCCGCGGCTCACTAGGCTAATCCTCCACCTTGCGGCGCCAGCACACCGGGTTCTAGTCCCGGTCGGGGCGCTGGATTCTGTCCCGGTTGCCCCTCTTCCAGGCCAGCTCTCTGCTGTGGCCAGGGAGTGCAGTGGAGGATGGCCCAAGTCTTTGGGCCCTGCACCTGCATGGGAGACCAGGATAAGTACCTGGCTCCCAGCTTCGGATCAGTGCGGTGCGCCGGCCACAGCGCGCCGGCCGCAGCACACCGGCCGTGGCGGCCATTGGAGGGTGAACCAACAGTAAAGGAAGACCTTTCTCTCTGTCTCTCTCTCTCTCACTGTCCACTCTGCCTGTCAAAAATAAAATAAAAAAAAAAAAAAAAAAAACAACAACAAATAAGTGACAAATGCCAACCCTGAATGAAAAAAATTTTTTTAAAGAAAATCACTTTGGCTGGGTTTTGTCATCAAGGCTGAGGTTGGACACAGAAGGTCAACGGACAAGGCTGAGTTTTCTCCAGGCTCTGATGGGACAGAATCCTTGAGATGCAAATGAGAGATAGAAAGACACCTGGCAACCATCAGTCCCCAAGGAGGATGAAGTGCGTTAGTGCGATGGTGGCATGGTGAGGAGTCTACAGGAGACTTCAGAGCAGGCCCCTGGGGAACAGGGCAGGGAGTGACGGCCCTGAAGGACCTGCTCGCGTCAGCCTCAGCCATCTCTCTGCTAAGGCAAGTGAGAAGGAGGCCATTAGCCAGAGGTGGTTTCTACAATGAGGGTCCTGTGGAAGCAAATCAAAATCCAACTCAACACGAGCAGCAAACAAAACTAGAGACGCTCCCAATCAGAAACCAACAACTGACCTCTACCTGGGGCCTTTCCACTCTAGCCAATCAAACGCACTGTCCTTCTTCTGCATCCGTCTAGAAAAGCTCTCTATCTATGTGGCTGCCACGGTGCTCCCTGCACCTCTTCTGCTTCTGACTGGTGCCGGATTCATGAACTGCTCTTTGCTCAAATAAACTCTGTTACACTAATTCTGTCTGAAGCTTTTCTTTTAACACCTCCTTTTTCTGTCCCTCCCAGAGGTGGGTTCCTTCTTTCCCTAGCTTAGCTGTCCCTCTCCCCTTCCTCCAGGACACAGGAAGTCCCCTTGTTTGCAGAAATGCCCATCACGTCATGTTTGCACTACAGCACACACAGACTGATCCCCAAGTCCTTGGAGAAGTGACCTCAACCACCCCCAATGCCTGCTGGCGCCAACTGCTTGATCTCAAGTAGCAGGGACTTTTGAAGGCAGTTCATGCCAACTAGAGACAGCTCTGAGACCAGAGTTTTAGGATATACCACAGGTTGGCAGACACAGAACCTATTTCCCCTTGACTTCTGTCTTTAAGATGTGGTTCTAGAACCATAGCGCTTTTAGAAGCTGGCTGTCCTTTCACAATAAGATAGCCTTTTGGTTCTCCCATATCAAAGCAGGAACAGCTAACATTCAGAGTGCCAACCACGAGCCACACCCTACAGGCAGCAAAACACAACAAAGTGTTTCCTATACTTGCCAGGCCCTTAATACCATCGATTGCCTGTTACACCCACTGCTGCTCTCCCGGGCCCCTCCCCAGCCAGGCTGAGTCATCATATGAGCAAGAGCCTGGGAACTGTTCTTTTAACAAGAGCCCTACACAAGTCGGGATTGGGCAAACTGGAGAGTGTTGGCATAGTAATTCAGGTGTGACACGCACGGCTCCGTGAAACGACTCCATCATTTATTTGCCTTGTGACCTCAGGCTACTTAGCTCCTCTGAACCTCAGGAACATGTCTATGCCTTCAAAATGATGACAGCATCTACAGAGGGGTCTCCCAAAACTTCCTGGGTTGTGTATATTTTGAAACAATTGTGCGTGGATTTGAATTCAACTTTTCTACAACAGTTCTATAGTCCCCGCATGCTTACACTGTATTCAAGAGAAATAAATGATTCAACAGTCAGAAACCCTGAGCACAAGGCCTGGCACATAGAAAGCCCTGCACAGAATCACTTTCATCAGCGATTCTAATGACCTTAGGAAAATAGCATCTCTATTATTTTTCCCAGTGCCACACAATTAGCAATTAAAGTGCCTAAGACCAGGATCTAAACTCAGATGAGACCATCTCCAAAGTGCTAGGTGCCTAACCCCAATGACTTCTCATAGCCTTAGCAGCACAGGAAGGGGGAATCAAACGGACAGGAGGCCCGGCAGCACAAAGCAAACTGTCAAGTTTCTGGATCCAAACTCAGGCTTGGATGTGGCTCGCATCACGCCCTCAGGAGCTGGCACCAGGCAGGAGCTCCTGCCAGCAAGATGCCCCTGGACCCTGCCGTTGACCTTGGACTTCCCCCTGCCTCTGCTTCTACTCATCGGCTGCACACCCTGCCCCCTTCCCCATGGCACCATCCCGACTCCCCAGTCCTGCTCCAGGTCTGCACCCAGCCCTGTATGACTGAGCCCCTCTCCTAGGAGGCAGGAAGACTTGTGCTTCCACACACCCCCCACCCCCCAATAAGGCCTCCCACTGTTCCACTCCCCCAATCTGCTGGGGTGGGGGTGGGGGGTTCTAGGCAATAATGCTGTCAGTTCATCATTAGCACCATAGCTACCCACCTTTACCCCATGACTTCTCCTGTCTCTGAAGTCCCCTGACCTGGTGTTTCAGTTAAAGTGGAGCCACCTGGACTCCTACTTTAGTATACAGTTGGTTTTACTTAGCAGTGCTCATTTGTTCACACAAACCCAAGTACAGGTGATCAACGGGGGCTTTAAGGGAAGAGAAGAACCACAAATGAACGGGCAGAAGCCACGCAGTCATTGCAAAGCAGGGGCTGGGATGCTGCTAACTCAGAAAAGTCGGATTCTGAGGATTAATAGTTCACCAGGCAGAGCCAAGGCTTGGTCAAGACAGCCGGACACTCTGCACTCTGCTCAGGGGTGGTGTCTGGACGCTGCGGGGCAGGCAAGGTGTGAGGGCTGTCATGACGGGAAATGGCCTCCACCGGGGTAACGGCTCCAGGCATAAGTGTTTCTGTTCCCACTGGATCCTATAAGAAACTGGGAACAAGCAAAGGACACAACGCAAGGGCTTCCAAAAGTTGACAGAGAATGCACAGAATGAAAAAATGCGCATAGATCTCAGAAATGTTTGTACAGAATAAACTTATCTTCCAATTCTACTGTCCTGTGAACTTTCTGAAGCCCTCTCCTATTAGATTGCTTTTTTCTAAATTCCACGGGGAGCTTCAACTGGCCATGAAGAGGTGAAGAGGGGCCAATTGGGTGGCTAGAGGACACTGTGCTAGCCATCACCTTCACGGGCTCCAAGCTGGACCTGCAGCCCCCACCCCCAGCCACCCCGCGTACCCTAACCCTGCTGATACCGAACTCTTCAGGGCCATTCTGGAACACCTAGAACATGCAGGCCCGGGGAGAAATAAAGATGACAGACTGAGGAGCTGGGACTGCTGCAGTGGCAAACTGAAGGTGAGTCAGAGCAATGTTCCGTTCTGCCCAGAGGCTCACAATGGCCAGAAAGACCTGGGTTCAAATCCCAGCTCCACCTTTTTGACCTGCATGACTTAACCTCTCTGGGGCTGTTTTCTCATCCAATAAATGGAGATCATAGCAAACACTTGACCCGAGGATTCAAACTAATTTATTTCAAGTGGTGAGCATGCTACCAGGAACAGTGACGGTCTAAACGCCACTAACCGATTACAAATATCCTCGTTTTCATCTTACGGGGCAGGAGGCAGTTAGCCGGCCCCACTGAGGCACCAGGTGGAACCAGCCCTGCTGAGATGCTCCCTGGGCCGCCGCGTCCCCTACCTGAGGCTCTGACCAGACCCTCGTTGGCTGCTTGCAGTTTCCGTGGGATCACATTTCCCAGCTGACCCAGCGGGCCAGGGAGAGCTGCGGGCCTTGGAACTCAGGGCTTTTCAGAGGTCTCACATGACAACCTGGCAGGGCGCAGCTATTCCCAGCAGGGGCATTAATAATACAGGTCTTTTTCCGCAAACTCTGGCAAACAGTCTAACATGACAAGGGAAAACATCGGCTCCAAATTCTCCCCGGAGCTCTCTGGGCAGAAGCAGCCAAGATAATTCACCTCGCTCAAGGCTACATGGTGGAAGTGAATCAGAGTTCTGCGGGGGACAGGAGTCGAAGGAACCCACACGCTGGGGAGGAGGGGACCGGTTGGGGCTGGGGGAATGGCCACACCCGCCCGCCGCCAGAGGAACCCTGCATCTGGCAACGGGCGTTCACGGTGTTCCTGGGGAATGTTTCTGCCGCCCAGGGCAGAGACAAGGAAGTCCACAGGGCTGAATGTTGGAGCTGTGAACTGGGCCACTGACTTTATCTCGATGTTCATCAAGTCCTAGACATCAGCTCTCAGTCCCGATTCTTATGGAGAGAGGGGTGAACAGTTCAGGGGTGGGTTGATAAATGGGGCACAGAGCAATTGAAGACCATAAATCAAAGGAAAGCAAAGACCTGCACGGCGACAGCCCCCTGTGGCCTTGGTCCCCTAGGGCCACCAAGGTGAGGGCAGGCGGCTGTATTTCATCTGTGGTCTTCAAACTGTGCTCCAGGACCCCATGAGTCCACAGCTACCCTGAGGGGCTGTCCTGGGGCGGGCAGGAGGGAGACATGGTGGTGAGGGTGGAGGGGGCCACCCGTGCAGCTTCCAGTGTTCAGCTTTCTTCTGGGAAACAGTGGTACACCTGCTGCTGAACCTGCACAATCTAATGCCTTCTCCGAGGCCACCGGTATCCTCCCCAGAGCCAGGATGAGGACAAGGCAAGGGAGGCACTCTCTCAGGGTTGTGCGAAACCAGGAGCAGCCCTGGAGCATAGCACCCGGCTGGCCCCAGCCCTCCTCCGGCACCCAGCCTCACTCACCTCTGCGGCATCGCGGCCAGCCACCCTCCCTGGAGACCTCTGCACGGCGGCCTCCGCGGGAGCTGCTCCTCCCTGGGACAGGGTTCTGCTTATTTCTGGCTCCACCCCTCCTCCTGGGCAGGAAGAGTGGGATAAGGAGAAGTGGGTAGCACAGGAAAGGCTGTGGAGCTAGGGGAAAAACGCTGCGGGGAAGCTGCTGAGCGCGGCTGTGGCCAGGCTGGGTCTGAGGGACCGAAACGCAGCAAATGGACAGGGCGGGCATAGGCTCCGGAAAAAGAAGCTGGAGGCAGACTTGCTTCCCCATTTGGCAGAATTGTCTCTCCCATCCACTTCTTCTTCCCTTGCTGCCCCCGCCCAAAGTGGGGCTACATCTCCTAATAATAAGACCCCACACCTCCTGACCCACCCCTGCCTCCTCTCTCCTCATGCAAGATTTATCTTCGCAAGTCCAGCTCTGAGTGATCAGGCCCAACTCCAAGACTTAAGAAAGCATCTTCTCCCTGTCTCTGCAGACAAGACCTCCCTCTCACCCCACTTCCCAGCCTCCAAGCAACACACCCCTAAGTTCCAGGCCACCTAACCTGCTGCTCTTCCCGGGATTTCACCCCAGCCAGCTGCCTGCACTTGGCATAAGCCCTTTTCCTCCCTTGGTGCACCTGCACCCTGAGTCCACATGTCCAGTCTCTGCATTGTGAACACCACACCCACTCTGTTCTCTTCCAAGATCCTGCAAGCTGGCGTGCCAAAGCTTAGAGCTGTCTGCAGATGTTAGAGAACACAGTTCTGTCTGCTCAGCCAAAAACTCAGGGTAATACCATGTCAGTTAAGAGTCAGAGGGGAGAAAAGACACAGGTGCCCTGCAGTGCTCTGCAGCTGCCCTGCACCCATACACCCAGGTAAGTGACATGGAGCAGTGTGTCCGCAAGATGACCTGCATCCGCAAGATGAAGCCCACCAGCCACGCAGAAGCAGCCACTGCCACTTGTTTATCTCTGTATTCCTTTGTGCACCTAGAACAGCTGTGAGCTCCAGCAGGCTCTCAGTAAATACTAATTGAGTTAATTAATGAACTGCTCCTACAAGAAGCGTGGAACTAAATCCAGAAAAAAACAACAGTACGTCTCCTGCCTTCTGCCTGTAGGGATGATCCAGCTGACGATGGAAGTGTTCTCATAGGGGATCAGGGTACCAACTGTGCCTACCAGTAAGCTTATCTTAAAAAGCAGTGGATTTTGTACCCCTAATGTGGGCTAATGTTATGGAATATAAATTGTGCTTCAATAAAGTTGTTTTTTAAAATCTGTACGGTGATAAAACTTTCACAATCGCTCGGCTGTGTTCAGCTGAGTAACACACTGTCGAGCCATGAGCACACTCAAAAACAACAAAGAGGAACAAAAACAATGAGCCAAGCCCACAAGGAACGGGTGAGCTCTGAATGGCTGGATATAGGCAGCCTTGCAGAAAAGTCTGGAGGAGCCCTGGGGTGGCCAGGTGTCAGGTCAGTCCATAGCCTGGACGGAGCACATGGTAGACCGAGCCTATGAAACATTCCCGGTTGAGTATCAGCTGCTCACAGCCAAGGAACCAAATCCAAGTCAAAGTCACCTCCTAGGGAGGCATCCTCCGGCCTCCACCCCCACAGAGCACGACTCCACACTCCACTGAGCTATTGTTGAAGGAACACTCGTCTCTCTCTTTAGACTACACGCCACGTGAGCTCATGCACTCACAGTGCCTGCTACGGATGCAAGCACGCAGCAGGTGTTCACGTCAACAGCAGACGGAATACGTGAATGGACACGCTTTGCTGACTGGACAGAGCCAAGGCGCACACACTGTTTCCTTTCCGTGCTGCACAGCCCTGCTGCTGGGTGTTCATGGAGGTCCCCAAGGGAAGACATGAAGCGAGGAGAGAGAGCTCAGGTCCCCAGGGCACCTCACTGCACCATCCCTCCCTGTCCTCAGCCTATACATGGGGTGTTATTCCTGCTGCCCTCTTTACAGGGGACTGACCCAACTCTGCAGGGCTAGAAGCCCCTTGCGCCTTTCCAACATCCCCAGGGGAAGGGGCGGCGAGTGGAAGGATAGGAAGCACAGTGCTGGTCCAGGTCTGAAGGCCAGTGCACTCCTGTTGTGCCTGACGTCGCGGACCCCATGCCCTCCTCCTCCAGCCTCTCCCCACAGCGGGTGGAGCCAGCCCTGAGTGCACCGCAGGCTCAGGAAACAGGCTCAGGTCTTCGCGACTGTGTTTCAGAGGCTGAGTCCCCCACCCCGGGGCAGCCCAGCCTACTGCAGGTCTCCAAGAAATGCATTCACTTCCCACTGACGCCATTTCCCATCTCAGCATCCGACAGCTCCTGCCCCAGAGATGCTCACGGCAGAGCCCCCTGCTCCTCCCCCGGGCTCCTAAGGGAGATCCCGAGGCTCTTTAACAACACACCACAAGCCTCTGTGCGCCCTAGTGCACACTGGGGGTGCTATGCATTAAACAGAACTGTGCGCCCCAAACCCATGCAGATGTTTCACCTCTGAAGTCCTAGCACTGAAGGTAGAGACTTGACCTAATTGTAGCATCTGGGAGGTGACCTGGTTGAAGGTGTTTAGGTCACTGGGGAATGCCAGTGCTGGTTGTTGAAGCCAAGGTTGACCTACCAGTCCTTTCTTCTTCCTGGTTCACCACATCATCATTCCTCCACACCTGTCCCACTAAGGCCAGACCCCATCAGACCCCAGTCTAATGGGGCCACCCAACCTTGACCCATGACTTCCAAACTATAAGCCAAAATAAGCCATTTCCCTCCCAAGAAGCTCCTCTTGGGTATCTTAGTTAAAGCAAGGGAAAGCTGATTACTACAGGGTGTATCCAGGTATAACACAATGACTAAGACAGACCTGGGTGTCATCCTGCCTAGGTTCAAATTCTAACTTATCAGCTATAAGACCTCTCTGTGCCTGTTCCTTCATTTATAGAAGGGACTTATAAATAATACATGACTCAGGATTCACATGAGGATTAAGTGAATTCATATATATGTATAACACTTAATTCCTGGTGTACAAGCATTGCAATACATGAAGGTCTTCACGAGGTTTGTGGAGGGGCCGGCATTGTGGTGCAGTGGGTTGAGCCACTAATCGCAATGCTGGCATCTCATATCCGAGTGCTGGTTTGAGTCCTGGCTGCTCTGCTTCTGATTCAGCTCCCTGCTGATGTGCCTGGGGAGGAGTGAGGATGGTCCAAGTGCTTGGGAACCTGCCACCCATGTGGGAGACCCAGCTGGTGCTCTGGGCTGCTGGTTTCATTGTGGCCATCTGGGAAGTGAACCAGCAGATGGAAGATTCTTTCTCTCTCTCCCCCCTGCCAACATTCTGCCTTCCAAACAAATAAAGCATTTTTTAAATGTTCATGGAAAGTAGATATTATAAAAAAAAAAAACTATGCATAGATTTCAAAAATCTTGCACCAAAATAAACTTTCCAATTCCATTTTCCACGAACTTGTCTCCTTGTTACCGGGAACGGCTGTTACTCTTCCCAGTGCACTGAAGCTTCCTTTCGATCTGCAAGCCGAAAGAGCAGGAAGTGCAGCGCTGGGAGCCGGAGGCCATGGCAGCCACGCTGGGGCTGTCAGTGCTCCCATCAGTCTTCCTGGGCCAGAGGTTTCTCCACTTCAACCGCCAGTGAATGCAGACATTGGCACACAGGCTCCAGGGAGGAACAGGGTGGAGAGTGCAATAAAAATTCATCAATTACAGGTTATTTGCTCATCTGTGAAAAAAAAAAAAAATCCATCCTCCCTGGAAAAATACACAGCTCTATAAAATGTCACTTTCCAGGGGCCGCCAGGACAATGAGGGAGGCTTGCCTGAGCCTGGAGAGCTGGATCAAAGGACAAGGAAGTCACACTTCTAGGGCAGCCCTGAACACAGCGGGAGAACTGTCAGCACGCAGTCCTGCTTCCCACGGCTGGGGAGTGCAGGGCGGGGGTCCACATTCAGACAGCCATGCATGGGGCGCACAGAGAGAGACACAGGACCAGCCATTAGGGAAATGCACACTACGAGCGAGATGAGGAATTCTTGTACACTTATTGGAGCAACTAAAATTAGAAACAGCGACAAGGCCAAATGCTGCAAGGATGTGGAGGAAGCGGATGAGTCTGCTGCTGGAGATGGAGAATGGTATCGCCACTCTACGAAAGACCACGGTGGCTTCTTAAAAACTGAACTGTACAATGCAGCAATTGATCTCCTGGGCATGTATCCCAGATAAAGAAAAACTTAGGTCCACAGAAAAAGCTGCACACTTCACTTGCAATCACCAAAATGATCGACATATCCTTCGGGGGCAGGCACTTGGCCTAGTGGTTAAGACATCTGTGTTCCACGCCGAAGTGCCTAAGTTCTGGCTCCTGATTCCCGTTTCCTGCTAAGTAGACCACGGGAGGCAGAGATGGTGGTTCTAGCCACTAGCTCCCTGCCACACATGTGGAAGACCAGGATTGAATTCCTGACTCCCAGCTTTGTCCCAGCCCAGTCTCAGCCATTGCAGGCATTTAGGGAGTAGACCAGCAAATGGAAGCATCCTCTCTCTTTCTTTCTCTCTCTTCCTCCCTCTCTCTGTGTTGCTTTCTGCTTCTCAGATTGGGGGGGGGGGGGGTCCTTCAATAGGTAAAAGTTACAGTACATTCAAACCATGGAAAATTACTCAAAAACAGGAAAGAGCAAACGGTGAACACACTTAGTCACCTTTATGCTCTGTGGACCTCAAGGACACTACAATGGATGGAAAAATGCCAATCTCAGAAGGCTGAATATTGTTCGATTCTATTAACTGTATCTTCTCAAAATGGTGGAATTGTAGAAATGCAGAACAGGGGAAGGTAGCCAGCATGACGGTGGAGAACAGCTCGAGGGAGATCTCTGTGGAGATGCAACAGTTCTGCACCTTGATTATACCCACAGTGACATGCATCTAGACACAGGAGAAATGAAACAGACACACAGCCACATTATGCCACCCTCAGAGCCCTGGTTTTGCTTTGGATGTACTGTGAGTATGCAAGATGAAACCGATGCAGGAAATTGAGTGAAGGAGGTACCAGACCTCCCTGATAATTGCTTCACAATAAAATGGATTTTCTTTTTTTAATGAAAAAAAAGGTGCACGGCCAACAAATAGTAGAGCTGGGATTACAGGCCTCATCCTTCCACTCCAAAAATTCAAGGGCTCCAACCAGGTCAAATTACTCGGTTTGATTCTGCCAGGACATTTCACATCTCTACGCCTTTCTACATGCACACCTCTACCTCAGCTGCCCTTCCCTCACCTAAGTTTTCATTTCCTGTAAGACCCAATTTACATACCTGCTCTTTCAGGCAGCTTCCCTAACTTCCCATCCAAAGATTACTGCTCTTCCTCTACACTTCAGTGCACGCCCTTATTGTAGCTATTAGTTTGTTTCTGTCTCCTGCCATGTGCAAGCCACAGAATTAGAGAAAATATTTGCAAAGCATTTTCAATAAAGGAATGTCTGCAGAGTATATAAGGAATTCTTCCAACTCAAGAAGACAATTGTTTTTAATGAACCAAAGATCTGAACGGACATTTCACCAAAGGATAGGCAGATGGCAAATAAGTACATGAAAAGAGGCTTGTTTGCATTAGTATTTTAGAAAATGCAAATAAAACCATGATGAGACATCACAACATATCTATTAAAATGGCTAAAATTTAGCAGATTGGCCATACCACGTGTTGGCAAAGAAGTAGAGCACCTGGGGCTCTAAAACAGTCAGCAGCAATGTAGAATGGTACAAAAGCTTAGAAAACAGTTTGGCAGCTTCATAAAAAGTTAAACACACAACGATCATAAAACTCAACCATTGTACTCTTAGAAACTGATCCTAAAGAAATGAATGTGTATTGCCCAACCAAAAACATAATTCACAAATGCTTATAGTGGCTTTCTTTTAATAGTCCAAACTTGGAAACTATCCAAATTTCTTGTCAATAGTCAAATGGGCAAATAAATCATGGTTTATCCGTACCATGGAGTACATTCAGCAATAAGGAACGACCCACTGACTCACACAGCACCATAGATGAACACCAAAATACTCCTTGTGAGTGAAAGGCGAGCCATGCTGCATCATTCCACTCCAAGAACGTCTAGAAAACACACAGCTAATCTAGAGGGAAAGAAAGCAGAGCAGTGTTGGCGTGGGGCTGGAAGGCAGGATTTGAAAGTGGCAGGAGGAAGGGAGATGGCCCAGCAAGCGGCCTGGGGGTGGGGGAGGAATAGTGTGTATGTTGGTTATCATGTTACCATGACTAGCAATAGTTTCAGGACTGTATGCTATGTCAAAACTCATCAGGTTGTGCAATTTAAACGCGTGCAGCTTGTCTGTCAGCTAGCCCTTAACAAAAGTGCATATGGACATAATAGCAGTTCCGTTCAAAAAGCATCTACTTGCTAGGGGGAAACACTACTAAGCATCTCTCAGTCCTCACTCAAAGTAAGCATTATTCAGCCTGCTGCACAGATGAGGAATCTGGGTCAGACATCATCAGAGCCAGAACTCTTTTCTCTGTACCGTGATGTTCCACCAACGGCAAATCCCCAGAGACAGCTCTCAGGCCTAAGCAAGACCTCTGACAAGGATCTGACAGGAGCCGGGTGAGGGGCAGCAGCTGCAGGTGTCTGGAGCACAGAGACGCCCGTCCATCCCCTTCCAGTCACCAGCATGCCAAACTCTTCCGCAGCCAAGCCCAGCTCGTCACTGGCACTGCGGCCGATGGGCCACGGCTGGAAGTAGCTGTGCCGGCTACAAGAACAGCCTTCCCTCCACAGCCGCAGAGTGATGGCCTCTGAGCAGCCCATCGGCAGAACACGTTCCAGTTCCAACACCAGGCCCTTCTCCTTTCTGGCCCTCCACTTCCTCAGAGGAAGGACACAAAGGCCAACCCACAGCGCTAGCCACAGCCTTCCTAGGAACTCGGCCAGCGCGCATGCGCCTCTGAGCGCCCTGTGGAACCGAGCCTTCCCTGCTCCTGAATCTGGACAGGTGCCGCTGCCAAAAGGAATTCGCGATCGCCTATGAAAGTACACCCAGGCCCCCGTGAGCCCCAGCTCCAGAGCCGAGCGCCCACCCGCACTTACAGCGATGGCTGCCCTCGCTCCTTGTGCCACTCAGCCCCTCCCCTCAGCAAGGGTCTTCCAGAGACCGTGATGCCCACCACCCCAGGCCATCTGCCGCTCTGTTCGCCACCTGGTGGACTGAGCACCTGAAACTCGGCATCCAGGGATCTGCAGAGAACCCTGAGACAGACAACCACGGAGCCACAATTTCTCGCTTTTGTATTCTGGAAGGAAAAGCTCGAGATGAGGGGGTCACAGGATGAATGGGACAGAGAGCAGCGTACACAGTCCTCCTTTTGCTCCTGTCGAGAGACAAGGCTAGACCAGAGTTTCTTGTCCCAGCAGCCCGAGCTATTTGGCTGGGCACACAGTAGGCTTTCAGTAAATACCCCTGGAACTAAAGCACATCCCTCGTGTAGGAGGAATAATCTCTTCTCCAGCCACAGAGGAAATCCTGGGAACGGAGCCCAGGGCTGAGAAGCCCCCCCTGCTTGTAACCACCTGGAGCCCGGGGGGCCCAGGGGCACCACGCCCCCGGAGAACAGGAGGACTGCGTGTGGGACTCCACAGGCGCTCTCTGGCTCCCGCGTTATCTTCCACTCCAAGGAGGAGCCCTTGGGATCTGGGGGGAACGGTGGCGCAGCATTCGGTAAAGCTCCGAGCACTTGGGCTGCAGCTGTGCTAGCAGTTCAGAGATGGAAAGCGGTTCCCCGAGGGGAGAGACTCTCCTACTGACACAGCTTCCGGAGCTCCCGGGTGGGCGAGCACTTGCTGCAAGGAGCAGTCACCAGCTTGGAGAAGCCTTGGAGGTCCCGGGCAGGCTTCGCCTACGTTTCTGTTGTTTGTGAGCTCCTGGGCAAGTCTCCTTAGCTCTCTGAGACTCAGTTTCCATATCTGAGACACGGGTGTAGATCGTTTAAAAATGAAGGCCGGCGCCGCGGCTCAATAGGCTAATCCTCCACCTTGCGGTGCCTGCACACCAGGTTCTAGTCCCGGTCGGGGCGCCGGATTCTGTCCCGGTTGCCCCTCTTCCAGGCCAGCTCTCTGCTATGGCCCGGGAAGGCAGTGGAGGATGGCCCAAGTGCTTGGGCCCTGCACCCCATGGGAGACCAGGAGAAGCACCTGGCTCCTGCCTTTGGATCAGCGCGGTGCACCGGCCACAGCGCGCCAGCCGTGGCGGCCATTGGAGGGTGAACCAATGGCAAAAGGAAGACCTTTCTCTCTGTCTCTCTCTCACTATCCACTCTGCCTGTCAAAAAAAAATGAGGTGAGGCAGAGCACAGAACACAGCGCCTGCAACCATAAGGCACTCAGCTGACACCTTCCTCTCCTTCCCTTCCCAGCAAGTCCAAGGGCACCTCAACCAGTTTCTGGGGGGAAATGCAATGAAAGATTATTTTGATACCAAAAAAAAAAACCCTGAAATTCATGCATAGCTTTTTTTTTATAATACACACTGCCCATGACCATGGACATGATCCACCTTGAGCTTAGGGATAAGGTCTCCTTAGCTGATTTTGCTGATGAGGAAGGGGCCTTACTTCCTCCCAGCCAGAGGAGCATCCTATAAAATGTGCTGGGGCCAGAGCAGCAAATACAGGGGCTGGGAGGTGCAGCAGGGCCCGGGCAGCAGGTACAGGAAGCGACCTGAGGAATCCGGAGGTCCCAGGTAACCTTGCCAACTCCGTGCAAGAGCTCAGGGATCAAGAGCTCAGGGATCAGGCGGCACCCTGAGCGGCACCCCACCCCCACCAGGGGCTGGGTCCTCCCCAGGGGCGCATACCTTCACCTCCAGTGTTGACAGTCACCGGCTCTGTGACCTTTACATGAGGGTGGGGGACCAGATGGCCTCGGAGTTCTGTCCCTCCCCTTTAACTTTCTGAGCTTACAAGTCTTCAAAGAGAAACTGGCACTGACCCGACGCCCCCTCCTCTCTCCACCCCTCCTCCAGGATTTAGGAAGGCCGCTTGGAAAGGGAACCAGGAAATCAGAGGCTGGGGCTCCATTCTGCTAATTTAATTAGCTCTAATCTGCGGCAACAGCAGGGACTGGAAGAAAGAGGCTTTGTTGAAATTTCACATTTGGCAGGAAGTTCATCGCCCCCCCCCCACCCCCACCCCTCCTGGAGATTATGAGTCAAAAGCTCTGATTTCAGTCCTGGCTCTCACATTCAGTCTTGCTGAGGCTTCCCTTTTACACTTCTCTGACCAACTGCTTGACTTGTCCAGGAAGGAAACATGCCCCAGATGTCGGTCAGTAAATGGAGGTTTTCATCTGCCTCCATGAAAGGGTGTCAGTCAGACAGTCACAGGCTTCTCTCCATCAATGCAAAGCAGTTTCATTGTCACCATCTTAGGGGGCCCTGGCAGCTGTCTCAGGAGATAATCAGGACAGAAATCTCGCTCTCATCTATTCAGACAAGTCACACTGATGGAGCACCCCTCATTCACAGACGAGGAGCCAACGGTGCACAGGTGACATGGCTTGCCCACAGGCCTCACGTCGGGTGCAGTAAAGTGTAGACACTGCACCCAGAGATGTGTTGGCATCATCTGAATCTCCACAACACAAAACCCAATTTCAAGCATTCGCCCACTTCGGCGGCTTGCATTTTCCCACCACGCTCCATGGCAAGCCACCAGCAGTTTTGAAACAATTTTCAACAAGCAATTTGCAAAATTCCTGGATATTGAACATCCAGTGCTAGAGAGCTTCCACACTGGAGCAACTTCTCCTGGCTCCCAGCTCAGTGTTCTTTCTGCCCCACCTCTGTGCTGCCATGCAGGGGGAATCAGCATCGTGTGGCAGATTAAAGAGTAACCGTAAGAGAAAAGTACCTGAAGGGTTGCCAATATAGGTAGGATTTCAGACACGTTTTCTTTGCTTCCACATCAATATTCTTCCAAAAAATCCTAGGAGCACGTTTTACCTTTATAATCGGAACACACCTAGGTAATAAAACTCATTTTTAATAGGCTTACTGGAATGTTTTGCAATAACCTTCCTGCCTAATTTCTATCCCTCTGCCCTCCTTGAGTTGGAGAACATGTGTTTCCTAGGAGTTTAATTTCCCTGACAGAACACAGCAGGTGCACTGAAGTTAAGCATTCACCTGAATCTGCTGCAGTCTTACCTGGGTGATAAATTCATTCCCTTGAAGTTCAAATTTCACCAGCAACTGAGAAAATACAACTCCGTATCAAGATTCCAAAAAACCTGCTCTGACAAATCTTTGGCCACAGAATGACCTTGCCTTCCAGCGGGCTGAGGTCAAAGCAGGTGGTTTGACGGATCCAGAAACAACTGCTTTTTCTTTCCTGAGCTCTAGAAGTGGGAAAAGACTGCCCCCCGCCCCTGATAGTCCTCGTGGTCCTCTCTTTGCCTGAGCTGGCGTCCAAGGGCTCTTACCTCAGTGCTGGGATGGAGACCTGGCACCAGGGCTGGGGACAGGCTCCCAGGGGCCACTTCGTTTCAGCTGGGCTGCATGACATCCACTGCTTCTCTCCAGGCTGCTTGCTGCAGAGCTCTGCACAATTGGCTCTACCCCTGCCTGCAGGGAGACAAACAAAGCAAAGTTGCAGGCTGAGCACCAGAAGCACCGCGGGCACCCTCGCTCCTCCCCCTGCCGAGCCCTGGTGACTCCTGCCACTTCACAGCCCCTTTCCAAACCACTGCCCACTCCTCCTCCCAAGGAGCCAGGCTCCTTCCCAGGGCCCAAGCTGGCCATCTGTTCACCCGAACCCACCCTTTCTGGGGCTGCCCAGTTTCAGAGTGAGTTGCAGATGAAGCAAAGCAAACTCCTACAGTCGTTAAATCCTGGTGCTGCTCACTACTGGTGGTAAGAAAAGCAAGGGGAAGAAAGCTACAGAGCCAGCCCACGTCCTGTGTTCAGATAAGGCTCGCGCTCCACAAAGATCTCAGACCTGCTCCCAGCCACCCTTTGATCTATATAATATGTCATTTCTGCTCTTCCAGACGTGAATGCAATTTCTAAATCGTTTTGGAAGCCAACACGTTCAACCCATATATTATTATAGCTAGCTGGGTGGAGAGCATTTGGTTTTAAGGTAATTGTTGTTTTTCCTTGTGCCCAGGAAATTTATGTCCAATCTACAAATTTCAGAATAAAATTAAGTGAAAAGAGGGGGAAAAGTTACCCATTGGTTCTCCACTCAGATAACAAACTCTTGCTGTTTTTTGACTTTGTTTTGCGTTTAGTGTTGTTGTTATACAGATTTTTTTGTATGCAGACCTGATCCAGCCAGGCAGGGTCTGGTGCCATGTCATTAAGTCTTTTTCTGCACCATTATTTTAGCATCTTCATAGCATGCATACACTCGTGGATCTCCCGTACCCTACACAGCCATAGCAAATGTTGCACCCAACTCCCAAAAGCTGGACACTTGCATCATGTTAATTTTTTTTGCTTGTTATTAACAAACAGTATTTAAACTAAATCTTCAGGGAAGTTCATGACTGCTTCTGCGGTGGTTTGAGTCTTGACCCCCAATGTTTCACATGCCAGAACTTGGTCCCCAGTGTGCTGCCACAGAGACGGTGGGGCCTCTAAGAAGTACAGCCTAGAGGAAGATGACGAGGTCTTTACAGGTGCTGCCTTGGAAGGGATTAATGTCGCTGTTCCTGGATGCTGGTTAGTTCCCATGAGAGTGAACAGTTAGAAAAAGAACGAGCCTGGCCTCTTGTCCCCAGCTGCTGTCTCCCTCTCTCACACACTCCCACTGTGGTACCAGCTCCCATGCTGTTACATAGCCAGAAGACCCTCGCCAGAGGCAAAGCCAGGAGGATGCACAACCTTGGATTTCCAGCCCCTAAAGCCACGAGCAATATAGCAGCAAAAAGTGCACTAAGACCACTTCCTTAAGACACATTCTTGGAAATCAGCTTTTCTGGGTCAAAGAGTTTCCCTGTGCCTCAGGTTTTGCCAGTCCTGGTGTGCTACCTCTAGACTACTATACCCTCGAAACCCCTCGCAGTAAGGAAGAGGTGCACTGATTCCTCCAGCACTCCTCTTCTGTCCGTGTCCTCACTCACCAACCATCATCCCTAGTGGAAATGAATGTGGAGTTCCAGGAGGCTGACTTTGTCTTTCTCACTCACACTCAGCTCAAGCCAAATCTAAGAACAGATCTGTGATGCTGCAATGAGCGCCCCTAATAAGGACCAGGGGAAGGAGGTCTAGAATAAGAGTTGGTCCCCAGGAGACAATTCAGCAACCCACCGAAGGAGGGAGGGAGGGGTGGACACACTGGGACAGTATCCAGGGGACAGAGACCTTAGAGACGACGGGAGCCATCGCTTGAGAGGACGGATGTAGAGAGGAGCTCCCGTCAGCTAAACCTCAGCTGACGTGAGCCGTCTGAGGGGTGCAAATGTCAAGGCTTCACAGAGATCTGGGCCGAACAGGGCAAACAACAAAGGCATCAGGTGAGCCAGGGAGGGAAAAAAAAAACAAAAAACAAAACCGTTGCCTCAAGGTCTTGTGCACCTTGCTGCTGTCTATAATTACTGCCGACAAAACACCAGGAGCCAACAGCCCCGCGGGCAAAGGAGAGCAGGCAGGGAGGTGATCGCGCACACAAACAGTGGAGCAAGCGGCCAGGGAGGGCTGCCAGCGGGGAGCCTCCCTTGGGAACAGAGACAAAGGGCTCCTGCGGTGGTGGTGGGGAACCACCTCTCCTCAACAAGAAGAAAGACCCCTGCTCCACCCCTGCCCAGCCACCTTCTCGTCTCCCTGCTCTTACTCCAGCCAGACCTTCCGTGAGAGGTGGATACTTCACCAAGTGCTCTAAACACTACAGGTGTCTGTGGCCATGAGACCCGGAAAAGGCCTTGGAGGCGGACCCAAGCCACATGCCCTTCCTAGCAGAGCGGCCTCCGTGGCCTGCTGCCCCATGTACCCTACACTCCAGCCACAGCAACTCGCAGACTTGAGAGGGAACGTGGGGCTCCGGTCATGCTTCTTAGGTCCTTTGGAAGATGGCCTGCACACCTCCACTTGCCAACCCTACCCCTCCCTGCCCTGCCCCACCTGCCACTGGGCCTCCCCTGACAGACAAGTGTGGAACTTGGACTTGAGGAGGATTCATCCAGAAATAAGGGTGCTGAACCAATCTGGTACTTGGTCAAAACTGCAACTAGGAAAAAAAGACTAGAGTCAGCTGGAGCTAGAGCACGGGCGGCAGTGATACCTTGACAAGCAAACGCCCCCACAGATCAAGGCATGGGGCCGCAGGGGTCCTGTGGGAAGGGAGAAAACTGGCCCCAGAGAGCGGCAGCCAGGCACCACGCAGCCCCGATGATGACGCTGGCAGCTGCGAGGCTCGTCTGTACTCTCACTCCAGCACGAATCCCTTGAATCCTTTCAGTAAGCCCCTTCGTGGGTGGAATTTAGGTCAATCCCTGTTCATTGCAACACATTCTCTTGACTAAATCAATCTCCTGCAGGCCTGTGGCTGCTGCAATCTGGGGTTAGGAAATCAGGGGGGTGAGAGCAGAATTTCTCTCCAGTTCTGTTGAACAAGGCAAATATATGCAAACTAAGGGCCCCACCCAAGAGGCTGGCTCTGAGGACAGGAGCTGCCAATAAACCAGCCAAGAGCCAGGTCGGAAAAGACTAAGACAGACCGTGGTTTCTTGATAAAGACTAAGACAGACCGTGGTTTCTTGATCTTGGATGAGAGCTTGGTTTCAAACCAACTCTGGGTCCCAGCTGGCTAGCGACGTCTAAGCGGGTTATGAATAAGACAGAGGGGCTCTCCTAGGATCCAGTTCATGGCCCTGGGGCTGCTCAAAAGCCTTCTTAAAAAAAGAAAAGGGTGTGTGGGGAAAGGTTTGTGGCACAGCTGGTTAAGCAGCTGCTCGGGACTGCCGCTTCCCACATGGGAGTGCCAGGGACCAAGTTCCACCTCTGCTTCCAATCTGGTGTCCTGCTGATGTACACTTTGGAGGCAGCAGATAGTGGCTCAAACACTTGGCTCCCTGCCACCCACACAGGAGACCTGGATGGAGTTCCAGGATCTGGGCTTCAGCCTGGCCCCAACCCCAGCTCTTGTGGGCATTTGGGGAGTGAACCAGTGAATGGAAGATGTTGGTATTATGTGCTCACTCACTCTCTCTCTCTCTCTCTGCCACTTTGCCTTTCAAATAAATAAAAATAACTTTTTCTCCCTAATGTCTTTCATAAACAAAGATTTACCTACTTATTTGAAAGGAACAGTGACACAGAGAGAGGGAGAATCAGAGAGGGAGAACTTCCATTTGCTGATTCACTCCCCAAATGACCGCAGCAGCCAGGATTGAGCTAGGCCAGGAGCCTAGAACTCCATCAGGGTTTCCCATGTGGGTGGCAGGGGCCCAAGTACTTGGTGCCATCTTCCACCATTTTCCCAAGTGCATTAGCAAGTTGCTGGATCGGAAGCGGAACAGCCAGGGCTTCAACTGGCACCCATATGGGATGCTGACATAGCACATGGAGGATTAACCTGCTGAGCTACAGCACCAGCCCAGTTAAAAAAAAAAGTTTAAAAAAAAAAAAAGATAACAAAAAATTATGGTTTGGTTTTTGGATGGATAAAGCAGCTACTGGATAAAGCAGCTACTGGATGGGACCATCCTGGATTGCTATTAAGAGCACTTCAGGGGCCAGCGCTGTAGCATAGTGGGTAAAGCTACCACCTGCAGTGCCAGCATCCCATATGGGCAGCAGTTCCAGTCCCGGATGCGGAAGTTAAGCTCCTGCCTGCACGCCTGCATTCCAGATCAGAGTGGCCGGGTTCAAGTCCTGGCTTTGCTTCTGATTTTATCTTTCTACTAATGTACACACCCTGGGAAGCAACAGGTGATGGCTGAAGTGCTTGGGCCCCTGCCACTCATGTAGGAAACAGAGACTGAGTTCCTGGCTCCTGGCTTTGGCCTGGCCCAACCCGGCTGTTGAAAGCATTTGGGGAGCAAAACAGCAGATGGAAGATTTCTCTCTCTCTCTCTCTCTCTCTCTCTCTCTCTTTCAAAAAAGTTAAATAGGGGCTGGCACTGTGGCATAGTGGGTAAAGCCACCTTCTACAGTGCCGGCATCTCATATGGGCACCGGTTTAAGTCCCAGCCGCTCCACTTCCAATCCAGCTCTCTGCTATGGCCTGGGAAAGCAGTAGATGATGACCCAACTCTTTGGGCCCCTGTACCCGCATTAGAGACCTGGAAGAAGCCCAGTTCCGGCCATTGCAGCCATTTGGGAAGTAAACCAGCAGATGTAAGACCTCTCTCTCTGCCTCTCTATAACTCTGCCTTTCAAATAAATAAATAAATCTTTTTTAAAAAACTATTTTTTAAAAAAAGCAAGAAAAACATAAGCAAAAGATGTTTATTTGGGTGCAAAAAATTTCCAAAGTTACACAGTTTTTTCACAATACACATTTTCCACTTTTGAAGACTACATGTAAAGTGTATCTCCGTAATTTTTCTATTCTGAAGATGTATTTATCACATAGATTACGCAAACTCCAAAGATTCCCTTACTGGGAGCTACGCACTCAGCTGATGACGCAGTCCCTTTGCCTGCTTCTCATCCCCAAGCCACTCATACACTCCTGTGCTCCCTTGCAGTGTTAGCACAGCTCCTGCTTAACCCGCAACCCACTGTGCTCTGTGAGCTCTGCTCCCTGGCCCCCAAGGCTCTCTGACCTTGACATCTAGACTTGGTTTCTCAGCTTCTCTCCAGAGGACCAGCTGAGATTTGGATTTTATTTGATCCCTTCCTTGTGCTCAGGGCCTCTTCCCTGCTTTCTCTCTCCTGCTGTCACTGCACTGTCCCCGCCCAGCAGCTCTGCCAGTCTCCCCACCCTCAGACGCAGAAGCATCCAGGAGCCACCCAAGGCAGCAAGCAGCTAAATAAGAGGCTGCCTTGGAATCATAACCCTCTTTTGTCTCCAGCAAGTGTTCCCTTCGACACAGACCAACCACAGGCCCAGAGCCAGGAGTTACAGAACCCACCCAGAACCAAAATAAGTTTCTAAGTTGAGCCAAGGACATACACCCAATGAATTTCAACAGCCCAGTCCGACAGAGCAGGGCAACTTGCTAAAGCACTCTCTTTGGGGTCAGAGAGTGGGTCAGCCTGTCACAGGAGGAAGGCTCTGGCCCCAGGACCCCGCTTCAGTGAGCAAGGTCGGCACCAGGCACACAGAGTCTTAGGGTAGCAGAAGACCCTGTGCACCCTGGCGCTGCCATTCCGCAGGATCTGAGATGTGAGCGTTGCTCTGAATATGTCTGCATACAGAAGCTAAATTAGCTGAGAGCTTTTAGATATTCTGTGCATAACGCATCCCAGCTCTGGGTTTCTACCAGTTTGCTGAGCCCTGCAGTCAAACTGGAAGACATTGCATCCAAAGTACAGTAAGAACTCCTGCTCAAACCAGGCGGCTCCTCAGATTCTGCCCGCCCATCCCCGTTCCGCCAGGCCAGGACTCCTCACCCCTTCTGGAAGGTTCACTTGTGGGGCTGGGACCCAACATTATGGGGCTTCTGTCCTAGACCCAGTGTTCATCGCAAGTGATCCGCGGTGTTATTTTAATGTGTTTTTACCAATTACTATGCGCCAGACACTTCACGCACTAAGTTATGCATTTGTTCTTCACACAATCCTACGTGGCAAGGAATGTTTTCTCCATTTTCAGATGAAGTAGCAAGAGCTTTAGTAATGAGCCCAGGCACAAGGCTGCTGAGGAGTGAAGCCAGAATTCCACACCCAAAGCCGCCTCCCAAAGGCCTGTGCTCCCTCCAGGGGTAGAATAAAGCCAGGCCAAAAGATCTCAGACAAGAGCTGAAACTCATGATGAATTGAACACTGAATAGTTGGGTAGGAGCTGCCAAAAAAGAGAAATGGTGAAAGAATTCGTTTCAGAGGACCAGCAAGGGGGCGCTCCTCAGCCCCTGCCATGTGCCAAACACCCAAAGGGGGCCCCATGCCCATGGGTCTGACTAGGGTGTTCCTGTGTTCTCTACACCAAAACAATGGCGGGGCCCACTCGATACACAGAAGACCCTGAGCCTCTTTTTTTTTTTTCAAAGCAATACACACGGCTGATTTTTTTTAAAGACCAGTGACACTGCAAGCCTTCCAAAGAAAAGCAAGGGGCCCTGCCCCCTCCACACACAGGCCTGCTTTCACAATGCAGCAGCTTGCAGCTCTCTGACCCACTCAGGTGTCTGAGTGGACCTGAACAGCATGCTTCCATGGCCCCTTTACTTCTCAGTGTTAGATTTCATTCATGAACTCCCCACTACAAAGAGTGAAAATGGCTCTGTTTTACCATCAACTCGCCTACCTCTTCTCCAGCTCCCCCAAGAGTTACCCATTGAGCTATGGGGTGTTAGAATCAATATTTTTTTTTCCTGTACATTCCTGAAATGTCATCACTGGAGTCCTCTGTTGTCTCTTTTGTTTGCTATCACTAATTCAGCCCTCCATTTTCCCATAAAATTATGAAATTCATTGTGATACGATCAAATACCACCGTGTAATCAGCTTTGTTTGGTTTTACTTTGAATTCCTTAAAGATCTCCTTCTCGGAATTTTCTGTTCTCCCACTCTAACTTGACCTTGTTGATTTTCAGACTTAAAGGGAGATCCCATTTACTCTTTCTTAGTAAGAACTCTGTAGTTTGGAAGGAACCGATGTGTGTAGGCTATGTGAGAAGTAAAATCATTAAGACTACTCATATCTCAAAATGCCTGTATTCCATCCTCATATTTGACGAACAATTTGTCCAGATATATTTTCTCAAATGGAAAGAATATCCTCTCAGAAATTCGTAAGTTTGGGAGCCAGCATTGTGGTATAACAGGTTAAGCTGCTGCCACCTGCAACACCAGCATCCAATATGGGTGCTGATTTGTGTTCCAGCTGCTCCACTTTCAATCCAACTCCCTGTTAATGTGCTTGGGAAAACAGTGGGAAATGGCCCAGTCGCTTGGGCCCCTACAGCCACATAGGAGACCTAGAAGAAGTTCCTGACTCCTGGGTTTGGCCTGGCCCAGCCCTGGCAGTTGAGGCCATTTGTGGAGTAAGCCTGTGGATTGAAGATCTCTCTCTGTCTCCCCCTGTCTCTTGGTAACTCTGCCTTTCAAATAAATAAATACTTCTCGGCCGGCACCACGGCTCACTAGGCTAATCCTCTGCCTGTGGCGCCGGCACCCCAGGTTCTAGTCCCGGTTGGGGTGCCAGATTCTGTCCTGGTTGCTCCCCTTCCAGTCTAGCTCTCTGCTGTGGCCTGGGAGTGCAGTGGAGGATGGCCCAGGTCCTTGGGCCCTGCACCCGCATGGGAGACCAGGAGGAAGCACCTGGCTCCTGGCTTCAGATCAGCGCAGCGCACCGGCCGTAGCGGCCACTTGGAGGGTGAACCAATGGAAAAGGAAGACCTTTCTCTCTCTCTCTCTCTCTCTCTCTAACTCTGCCCGTTGGAAAAGAAAAAAAAAAACCTTCTCTAAAAAGAAAGACATTTATAGGTATGATTTCCTTGTTTTCTAGTTTTTGGTGTTGCTGTGGAGATATCTGACATCAATCAGAATTCTATTCTTACATATACTCCATCTGGGATTTGTGATGTTTTGTTTTGGTTTTGGTTTTGGTTTTTGTTGTTGTTGTTGTTGTTGTTTTCCTGTCTGGAAGCTGCTCTTCTTTTTTCCTTCATAGCCCTGGATATTCAGGTAGGCTTTTCAGTCTAGAAGCCCACTTCCTTCAACTCAGAATCCATCTGGATTTCTTTCTTTGGTCATTCTTCCCCTCCATTGTCTCTGCTCTCTTTCTATTTAGATGTTGGAATTCTTAGACTAATCCTTGTCTTAGGTTTCATTTCTTTGCCTTTGTTCGACTTTCTGCAAGTCTGAGTTTCCTTCAACTTTATATTCTGAACCCAATACCAATTTATTTCTAGCATCCTTTTAATTTCTTATTCTCTGACTATTCCCTTTCTTCAGTAGTTTGTTTCTTGAAGCCAGATTACTTTCTTTCGTGTGGGTTTCTTTTTATTATTGTTGTGTTGTGTTGTGTTGTGTTGTCTCTTGGTTTCTGTGTTAAATGTTTCAAATTTCCCTCAAACATCTGATGCTCCTTAGCTTAAAACATTCTTAAATTGAAAAGTGTGCCTCTACAAGGCTGACTGCATGCTCTGTGTGCATGGACAAGGAGGCTGAAATGACAGCCCCTTATCAGAAGGTGATTGACAACGCAAATGCTGCCTGCTCATATCCCAACAAGCCCATCATAAATTGAAGACATCCTATTCAAAAATACACTTAAAACACACAACCTACAAAACATCATACTTAGCACATGGCACACTGCAGAGTATTGGTTGTTTACCATCCTGTTCATACGACTGGCACCTGCCCAGCCTGGGGAGAGTATCTTACTGCACATTGATTGCTAGCCTGGAAAAAGATCCAAATTCAAAGTTTGGTTATTACTGCATGCGCAATGCTTTGCACCATCACAAAGTCAGAGAATCGTAAGTTGAGTCTTAGTGAGTTGAGGACTGTCTGGATACTTTATTTGTGGAACCCTAACTATCAGTATCTATAGGCCTTTTCTCTTGGATTCTTCACACAGGGAAACTTTTCTGTTCTCATGACTAGGGAAGGCGCAGGCAACCCCCGCTTGCCAGCACTGGGTGAAGGAAGCAGAAAAGGGAGACTGGGAGGGCAAGGAGGGTCTCACTGTTGAGGATACAGACAGTCACCATTGCCGCTGGCACCACGTGGCATGTCCACGTGCCCTCCTCAACTGGGCCTGCCATGCTCATCTCAATCAGATCTTAAAATTAAGTATTTCCTGGAGAGGCTCTTCAAAGCAATAGGGAAAAGGCCCTTAAAAGAAAGGGAAAAAAGAAAATACTTTACAGGAATAGATTTATAAATAACCTCACATCAATCCCAATAAAGTTTTGCCACCAAACGGATTTAACTTGATTTTCACAGATCTCTGGACTGGGGAATTGTGGAAAATGACGTGTGTGTGCATTTCCTACACCTCCAGCTATATCTGGGACATTTTCCACAGGGATTTTGTCACTCCATGGGGCTGCTTATTTCCAAAGAGACAGGGAGAAGATGAGGCAGTTGAGATGTGGGGGCTGGAGGAAGGTCAGGCTCAACAGGAGACAGTATAAGGATCTACTTATTACAAAGTCTGAGGCTCAGCTCTATACCAGCAACCTGTGTTACTTTGAGAAAATGACTTAATCTGAGCCTCCACTTCCTTACCTCTAAACTTTGGGTTATTCCCACTAATTTTAAGCATTGTAAGGATAGAGTTAAATTCAGCCAGCAAGTATGCATGGTGCCTATCATTTCTGAGGCATGGCTCTGAGTCTTACGAAAGCAGTTGTGAACAACAGAAGTGAAGTAAGTCCCTACCCCCATGGAAACCACCTAGTGCGAAGAGACAGTGAGTAAATAAGTGAGATGGCCAGATATGTAGAACAGCAAGGCAAGATAAGGGGAAAGAGGAAGCCAGCCATGGAGGGAGGAGGCAGGCAGGAGAGGATTTCCTTAGACACCGTGCCCATGTGGCTCCTCTGAGAAGCTGACATTTCACTGCAAACTACAGAGCCAAGTGAATGCAGGGTTTCAACTGGAGGGAACAGAAGCACAAAAACTACAAGGGAAAAGTGCTTCATGCTGCCAAGTCCAAGTTCCTTGAGGCAAAAAGAATGAAGAGGTGGAAAAGAACAGATAAAATCTGCAAGGAGCTGAAGGTCACGTCATGTAGAACCAAGTAGGCCCTTCTAAAAACTCAAGCTTCAGGGCCAGCACTGTGGCACAGCATGTTAAGATGCCACTTGCAACACTGGCATCTCACAGAGGATGACCTACTGTACTCATTCCACGGTGGGATTTGTGGAGCAGCTATAGTAGGTAGTTAGTCTAAGCCAGGTTGAAGTCTCAGCTATTCCACTTCTGATCCAGCTTCCTGTTAATGTGCCTGGGAAGGCAGTAGAAGATGACCCAAGTACTTAGGCCCCTGACACCCATGTGGGAGAATAGGATGAGGTCTTGGCTCCTGGTTTTGGCCTGGCCCAGCTCTGGGGAGTGAACCAGCACATGGAAGCTCTCTCTGTCTTCCTCTCAATTCTGCCTTTCAAATAAAAAATTAAATCTTAAAAAGCAAACAAACTCTAACTTTCAGTGAAATAAGATGTGTTGGGTTTTGAGCACAAAAAGAACTTGACAATACAACTTTCAAAATGATCGCTCTGATGGGGCCAGCATCATGGTACAGTAGGTTAATCCTCTGCCTGAGGCACCAGCATCCCATATGGGTGCCGGTTCTAGTCCCAGCTGCTCTTCTTCCAATCTAGCTCTCTGCTGTGGCCTGGGAAAGCAGTAAAAGATGGCCCAAGTGCTTGGGCCCCTGCACCCACATGGGAGACCAGGAAGAAGCACCTGGCTCCTGGCTTCGGATCGGCGCATCTCCAGCTGTTGTGGCCATTTGGAGAGTGAACCAATGGAAGGAAGACCTTTCTCTCTGTCTCTCCCTCTCACTATCTGTAACTCTACCTCTCAAATAAATAAATAAAATCTTTAAAATAAAAAAAGGAAAAAAAATTATCACTCTGGTTGCTGCTTTGAGGATGAACCATAGAAGTAAGAGTCTAAGCAGGAGATCCATTCTAAAAATTAAAATTAGCTATTCTAAAAATTAAACGTAGAGATTGATCTGTTTAGAATTGGTGTTAATTTGGTGGAATAAATAAGTAGTCTGTTTCTTGATTCATGTTCAAGTTTCAGCTGACATGGCTTGCTGGCAGACTGGATGCTGCGTGAGAGAAAGAATGTAGACTGAATACAGTTTCAAGCACTAACAACTGGATACATGAAGTTGTCATCTAAGCATGTGGGGATAGCTATTTCAGAGAGAAAAGCAGCCAGACTTGCCGGATCTGTGATGCCTAGTAGACACCTGAAAGGAGATCCTCTACTGTGAAGTAGATCATTGATTATGTGAGCATGAAGTTCAAGGGAAAGTTGTGCAATGGAGCTATAAACTGAGGGCTGTCAGCACATGGACGGTAAGAGATCACCAAGGCAAAAAGAGAGAGAAGAGGTCAAGTCCAAGGGCTACCCCCAGGAGTGCCTCAAAGTGAACAAGTGAAGATGAGCCAACCAAAGAAACCGAGGAGGAGAAACTAGCAGGAAAAGGACCAAAGAGAGGAATGCTTCAGAAGCCACAAGAATAAACACTGCTGATGTAGATCTTAGATAAGGATTGAGATTCAACAGTGGATCTGGAAACATGGTCACCGCGAGTCTCACAGGTGGAGTTACAGCGGAGTGACAGGGCCAGAAGACTAATCAGACTGGGTTTAAATGAGAATGGGGAAAGAACTGTAGGGAGCAAGTGAAAACAACTCTTCAGGGGTTGAGAAAGAAAGCAGTAGCTAGGGCAACAGAAGAGATCAGGGGAGGACGTGTGCACATATGCACGTGGGTAGACTCAGGTAGGAAACAACAGCAGGTGGACAGTCAGATAGACAAATGGGAATGACCCAGTACAGAGAGAACATTAGGAAAAAGAGGGAGAATGAGTGGAGGTGTGTCCTTCATTAAAAGGGAATAAGATTCATATACAAATGGAGGGGGTGGTCTTATAAAAGGAGCTGAAGGAATTCCTCAGGCAGAATAACAGGCAGAGGTGGAATGTGCAGACATAGATGTGGCCTTGCCAAGGCACCACAGTCTGAATGGTTTTGTCCTTCAAAATTCATTTGTTGAAATCCTAACCCTCAACATGATGGAGCTGTGGCCTGTGGGAAGCGACTGGGCCAAGAGGGGCCCCATCATTACTGTGGTGAGCTCCCTACTAAAGAGACCCCAGAAAGCTGGCTAGCCCTTCCCCGGTGGGCTCTATGGAAGAACTAGGATGTAGATTCTCACCAGAGCTGAATCTGCCTGCACCTGACCTTGGACTTTGCAGCCTTAAGAACTATAAGAAATCAATTTCAGTTTTTGTTTTGGCAGCCTGATCAGACTAAGACGAAAGGCTTGAAAGTTCTCTGCTGATCACAATTGCCTTCTCAGGTAAATGTAAAACAAGGTTGTCGACTGATGGGAAGGAGGTGTCCGAGGTTTGAAGAAAGAAAAAGATGTGAACCATCTCCTTGATCAGAGAGAGCAGTAGTGGGTCTCAGCCATCACCGCCTGCTGCAATCAACTTCCAAGCTTTAAAAATGATACCAATGCCCAGGCCCATCCCACAGAGACTTTGAATTCATTGGTTTGGGATGGAATTAGGGCAGCAGGACTTCTGTATAAGCCGCTCCAGGTAATGCTAATGGCAGGGTGAGTTAAGACCCACAGGACCAAGGAAATGGGGCAAGATGGCCCAACACCAAATTCTACTGAAAGTCACTGTGAGGCCTGGCATTTGTGGTGCAGCGGTACAGCCGCGGCCTTCAGTGCAGACATCCCATGTGGGTGCATGTTCATGTCCCGGCTGCTCCACTTCCAATCCAGCTCCCTGCTGATGCACCTGGGAAAGCAGTGGAAGATGGCCCAAGTGTTTGGGTCCCTGCCACCCACGTCAGAGCCTCAAATAACGTTAGTGGCTCATGGGTTTAGCCTGACTGTTGCAGCCACTTGGGAAGTGAATGAGCAGATAAATATTTCTCTCTCTGTTAACTCAATTTTCAGATAAATAAATTAAAAAAAAAAAGGCATGGGCATGAATTAGAGTGGTGGTATGCTTTTCCACACTGTCAGGTTTCTGGAACAGGGATGACAGGTAGAAAGGAAGGCAGGCGATAGATAGGTAGAGATGATAGATAAATAGGAGCTGAATTTAGCCAGGATTAAACAAAACGTTTTAAAGTGCATAACATGTCAGGACATGGTTAAGAGTTGGGTAAATAAACACTCCCATGGTTATTTTTAACACCAGCTAAATGCCACACATCATCCTTGTAGCAAATATAATTCTATTTTTATTTCATCCAAACGATTCACCCAATTTGTATAAGTGATAGGGCTTTGTAGTCATTTGTGAACGACTAAAGCCACAAGTGTAATTCTTGACTACTAAGCAGGTCTTCTCTGCCCCTTCCCCTCTGATCCAGAGCACTGCACATGGGCTCAATGGTTTTCCCGACAACTGCAGGAGTCACTGCTCCCACCTCTCGGCTGACCCAACTTGACGACAGCAGTTCTGTTCTATCAAAGCCTCTCCAGCACACCCTCCCTGAAGCCTGTGTTCCATAGGCTCTGCAGTTGCCACTCCTGTTGGCGGATCTATTCTAGTCCCACTGGGAGGTCCACTCTTCATCCTAGCCCTGAGCCTGGGGTGTGGACATCCCCAGAGAGACCCCTGTGATGACAATTGCCAGCTCAACACCCCGTCTCCACCAGGTGTCAGCCTGTGTCCACCCACCGCCCGTAACTAGGTACAGCCAGGTGCCAGTGCAGGGTGGAAGCCTCATGGGCTCACCAGCCAAAGGAGCCTCCGCTATCACCTCCTGCCCTCCCTTGTGAGTGGCTCTCATGCCAAATCCCAGCTAGGCCCTTCCTCCTTCCATCTGGTCTGGCTACTGTCTCCTCTCCTCCACCCAAAATGCCTGGCAAACTCCTCTTCATCCTTTAGAGCCCTTGTGGGGGGTGGGCTCATCTCTTCTTCTCTGACCCACCTGCCCTGGTCTCTTGCTCCTTCTGCAACAACACCTCCCACCTGCACTCCATTGCACGCACCTGTCCCTCCCAGGGGACTAAGAGTTAGTGCAAGTAGAGGCTGTACCCTACTTGCTTTTATGGTCCCATTGCCCAGCACAGTACCTGGCCCATTAGCTGACCAACAAGTGAGAGGAACCAGTACCAAGTGCAGGGACAGTCAAGGTAATCATCATTTATTGATCACCAATCACGTGCCCAGCACTCAGCTAAGCGCTAGGTGTAGTTCTCATATCAGTGCTACAAGTTACAAATGACTAGCATAGGTTGAGAAAGTTTCCAGATTCATACATCTCAAAATTTAAGCCCACGTCTGTCTGGTTGCACAATGTGGATTTTTATTTATTTATTTAATTTTTGAAACCAGAAGGGTTTTCTGAGGAAGCTGACCTTGCAGTGGGAATGAGAAGGCCATCAGGAGGCTCCCAGCCCTCCCACAGTGAGTCACTGGGACGGGCTGCAGAGACAAGGGCAGGACTCATCAAGTGCAGAAGCATCTCCCTGGGAGAGGCCCGTGTCCTCCCTGCCTCTTCCCTCCCCTCCCCCAGATTTATGGCCTAGAATAAGATGTTCATTGTGCAGAGCAAAACAAGGGAGCCGCCACAAGGCCTCTGGCAGGAGGGGGGAGGGGGTCTCCACTCTCGCATCAGCCTCCTCCAGCACAGGCCCCAGGCCAGCCCCGCTCAGCACCAGCACCACACCACTGACAAAGACAATCCTTCCAGTCTGCACCGGGCTAGGCAATGACTCAGCCCTGGTCAGAGCTCCCGCAGCCTTCCTCCTTCCCTCACCTGGAGCAAACTCCTACAACTTGGGTTCCCGAGAGGATAAGACGCGAGGCACAAGGTCCCAAGCTTGACTCCCATCAGAATCAGACCTGTGGATGTTCAGAGAACTTCCTCTTTCATGCTGCTGCTCCCCGCTCACTGCCAAGGAGAGATTGGCAGGTGCAAAAAGAACCATTCTGTGGGGCAGGAGGGCCCACCACGGTCCTACGGTGCTCCCCAACACGGGCTACACTGCTCCCTCACCTTGACCTGACCTACAGCACCTGCACATACCCATGGGTGCTTGGGTGTAGCCTGACCACCTTGGGCAGGCTGTCACGAGGATCAGGGGGTCACAAGGACACAGCTCTCTCCATGAGGCCTCCCAGGACCAGGCAGTGTGCTGGGCCCAGGCTTTGCGGGAGAACACAGCCATCATCGCACCACTCAGAAGGCCATGGTCTAGCACAGCTACCTGGTTACTGTGTAGCCAGAGCAAGGGACAACACATGGTGTAGCCAATATAGAGCAAGAGACATCAGGTCTTCTCTGTCCTTTGGGGGCCATGAATTTGAGGGGGGCTCATGCTAAACTGAGACTGGGCTGAAAGGCCTGGGTCTCCACAAGAAAGACCTGTGGGACTGGGAAGAAATGGCACTAAGGAGTAGCTGAGGTCTCTGCACAACCCGGCCCCCAGCTGAGAGGAGCCAGAGAGTGCACAGCTTCCCACCTGTTGACCAAACTGTTTGCTTCAGCCCTTCAGGGCCCGTGTGTGTGACTGCAAGGGTTTGTACAGACGTGTGGGTGCTCGCGCACCCACTCCTCCTCTGGGAGGAGCCCGGGCTGGCTCAGCACAACAAACCCTTTTGTTGGGTTCTGCTATAGGTTCTCACCTGGGCACATCTGTGATCTAATCAGAACATAAAAACGAGTCTGAGGCTGGACTGGGGCACCGTGGCTCTTCTCTTTTATGGGTAAGGAAATTAGGGTTATGATTAAGAAGCCTGGAGCCACACAGCTGCTAGATAGCATGCTGGCCCATAACTGAAGTTCTTTTATTTACCTGCAAATTCACCTATAAAATATTTTATTTCATAGGTAAATATAGTTATATAAATACATGATATATTTACTTACACAACACAAGTAAGCTATATGTGAACCATTTACTTTTAAAATATTTACCTATAAAATAGGTTCACAATTACTTGGTTTTCTTTATTTTATATTTCACAAAGGAAGCTAATTCAGGTGTCTATGCACTACAAGGCACGGCACAGTGGAAAAGCCTTGGGCACTGAGGGCAGCTGGTGAGCGTCCAATCACAGCTTCACTTCTGTGTGCCTTTGAGAAATACACCCTGGCCTCTTAACTTGTTCGTTGGTACGGAGAATAATTCCCCACTCTACAGAGCTGCTAGGCAGGCCTGAAGCTATCTGTGTGTACTGTCTGGTACCCTGCGGGCACTGGCTGGACAGTCAGTATTCTTTCATTCATCCTTTGTGCCCCAACCACAAGTGACTCACGGTCACCCAGGCAGGCCGCATACTTTCACGCCTCCGCACAGATGCTCCTGCGGCCCCCTGGGCCAGGAATGTCCTTTCTCCCATTCTTGACCTACCAGTACTACTCTCAGCCTCCATCACCCAGGCCAAACTCTGTCCCTCTGTGATGCCTTCCCCATCATCCTGTGGGCCCCACACCCAGTGCTTCATCTGGTTTACAGCGGGTTTTGTTCTGCCTAGAGTTAGATATTTGCATAACTGACTCTCCACCCTCCCATGAAACACAGTTTCTCACTGTCTCATACCCTTACTGGTCTTATTCATGTAAGACCAGCTCATCGTTTTGTAAATATATAATAGACAAAATTAAACAGTTAAAAATCACCCAAGATCGGGGCCGGCACCGTGGCACAGGCTAATCCTCTGCCTGCAGCACCGGCATCCCATATGAGCACTGGTTCTAGTCCCGGCTGCCCCTCTTCCGATCCAGCTCTCTGCTATGGCCTAGGAGAGCAGTGGAAGATGGCCCAAGTCCTTGGGCCCCTGCACTCACGTGGGAGACCCAAAAGAAGCTCCTGGCTCCTGGCTTCGGCACAGTGCCAGCCGTTGCGGCCATCTGGGGAGTGAACCAACGGAAGGAAGTCCTCTCTCTCTGTCTCTCCCTCTGTCTGTAACTCTATCTCTAAAATAAATAAATAACATCTTTTAAAAAAATCACCCACGATCATCCATTCAGAACAACAGGAGACTAGATAAATGTGATCCCTTGCACTCCCCTGTATTTATTTAGTGCGGAGGATGGAAGAAAGGCTAAAAAGGGATGGAAGGAGCCTGCTTTTTTCAACAACTACTTTTTAAGAAACAGACTGAAAAGCTAACGGTCACTCTACCATCCCGTTTAGACAGTGTGACAGCAGGAAAGGGAACACCTCCACTTCCTCTACTTGTCCACCCCCCACCCCATTCCATTTCCAGCACATTCTTTCATCTTGCTCACACTCTATCCCTCAGCCTTAACTGCCCACCCCTGCTTGGCTTTGCTTCTCTATTTGAATGGATTAGGGGCTCACCAAATGGCCATTAGTCACACCCTGCTAAATTCATTTGTTGATTGACTTAGTTTCATTGTCAACTAGGTGTTCGCAAGGAAGGCGCATCCATGCTAGAATCCCTGACTCCTTGCACGGCGAGGGAGACTGCCTGCCTGCCTTGCGCTTGCGCTGTGACATAACTGAGCATGCGTCTTCAATCCGCGGCCTTGCCCCCGCCCCCCCACCCCCAACCTCCACCCCGGGAGCTCTGCAAACACCCCACACTCTTCCAGCCTCTCTTCTGCTGCAGGTCAAGGTGGAAGCCAACACGACTCTCAGGAACAGAACCCTTGCCCAATCTGAGTTTTAAGAGCTCAAACGGGGTGTAGACTTTCTCAGCCTCCTCTGAAGCTAGGTGTGGCCGTGGGACTAGGTTTTAGCCTGTGGGGCATGGACAGGAGCCGCGTGTGTCTCCCAGGATTCCCCTGTATCCTTCCTGGGGGTCAGTTTTGGACGATTGTTACATCTCAGACCTCTATCTTTTTTCTCAGCATGGGTGATGGTCTTCCTCAAGCCTTACTGCTCTGTTAGTAACACAGTTTTCAAGGGATTCTGTCCTGTCCTGTTGGTAAATTTTCCTGTACCGATTGTGCTTGGATCCTCAGTTCTCTTCCTTCGCTCCGTAATTACCTTTTTTGTTTCATGCTGTAGTCTCATCATTTTCCCTTTGCGCTCTCAGTTTATTAGTTTGCATTAAGACTGATTGTGAACAAATAAACACGCCCGCCTGCTTCTCCTACACAGAAAGCAACACCAACCCAGAAATGGAGAGAAAGGCAAAAGGTGTCCTATTCCTCACCAGGTGAGGCAGAGGACTATGCTCTATGTTCCCCGTCCATCTTCCCAGATCCAACTCATCCTTAAAGGGACGGCTCACAACCACTGCACCAGATTCCTCCAGCGAAAGCCAACTGTTCCCACTCCAGGACTCAAACAGTTTCCCTGATCAGAGCTATCACATGCCTGGGCTCTGTACCGGACCTGAGACTTTTGAGAAGAGAGAGAAACTTTCCTTCTCCCTTGTCACACGTGGTTGGACTCATACAGGTTTCCTCTGAAGACTGCTGGACTGCTGATTGGCTGAATAAGAAGGAAGATGCGGGGCCGGCGCTGTGGCATAGCGGGTAAAGCTGCCTCCTGCAGTGCCGGCATCCCATATGGGCACTGGTTCGAAGCCTAGCTGCTCCACTTCTAATCCAGCTCTCTGCTATGGCCTGGGGAAGCAGAAGATGGCCCAAGAGTTGGACCCCTGCACCCACATGGGAGACCTGGAGGAGGCTCCTGGTTTCGGATCGGCACAGCTCCGGCTTTTGCAGCCAATTGGGGAGTGAACCAGCAGATGAAGACCTCTCTCTCTCTCTCTCTCTCTCTCTCTCTCTCTCTGTGTGTGTGTAACTCTTTCAAATAAATTAATTAATCTTTTGGGGAAAAAAAAAAAAGAAGGAAGATGGAAAACTAGAACTGAGACTGAAGAGGGTGTCAGCATCAGACCCGTCAGTTCAATTTCATGAGGAGTTGGAGAATACCAAGAGGCAGCGGGGAGGAAAAGGATTCAGCAAGGGATGGTGCCCTTGAAAGACTCAGAGGGAAGGAACAAGCAAGCCGGATCTCTCCAGCCCATCCCTGCAGGCACAGAGCGCAGGCTGAGAGCAGCAAGCTCTCTTTCAAGTCCAAGCCCATCGATTCACTCACAGGCTGACTGGGATCAAGTCACTGAACCTCCTCCAGCCTTTGTTTGCTCACCTACGAAACGGGGGTAATAACAGCCTATGCCCCAGAGGGAGCTTGTGAAAATTATAGCAGACAATGCACAGAATGGGTTCCAGCCTTGTCTCCCACCACTTCCTGTCTCATGGGTGCCTCTCCAGGAACAGCACCCTGCCAGCCCTGCCCTGCGCAGGCAGTGAGCCAGCCCTCACCCTCCAGCCTGTGCTCCTGCAGCCCCTTGTCCCTGCAACAACCTTTTCCCAGCTCTAACCTTCAAAGATCCAGCTTCCAGAAAACCTCCCCAAACTCACTGTATCTCCTTCTCATCCTTGTGCATGCGCAAACCATCATATTTATCATGCCCAGGTTATTATTGAGATGTGCATGTCTGTCTAACTAAGCTCTGGAAGAACACAGGGCAGGGCTTACTTTGTCTATGTTCTCAAAGCAAGCACCAGGCATAGCATACAGCAGGCACTCAAGGTTTGTAGAATGAAGGAACAAAGAGGCCGACACCATGGCACAGCGGGTTAACGCCCTGGCCTGAAGCGCCGGCATCCCATATGGGCGCCAGTTCTAGTCCAGGCTGCTCCTCTTCCGATCCAGCTCTCTGCTGTGGCCTGGAATAGCAATAGAAGATGGCCCAAGTCCTTGGGCCCCTGCATCCACGTGGGAGACCCGGAAGAAGCTCCTGGCTCCTGGCTTCGGATCGGCGTAGTTCTGGCTGTTGCAGCCAATTGGGGAGTGAACCATCACATGGAAGACCTCTCTCTCTCTCTCTCTCTCTCTCTCTCTGCCTCTCCTCTCTCTGTGTAACTCTGATTCTCAAGTAAAAAATAAATAAATCTTAAAAAAAAAAAAATGAAAGAACAAAGCAAGGACTCTAAAAATAGAGGAAGAGGGTGACATGGAAAGTTTGTCTGCCAAGGAACTTCCGAGGCCCTGAGTTACACTGAATACGTGTGTGTATGCATGTGCTTATCCACAAGGTGGTTCTGACGTGGGTGTTTCCAACACTTAGCATATAATAAGTGCTCAATAAATATTTGATGAACAAATCAATGCTCAATACACCAGACAAAAGAAGAAATTGTTTAAGAACATAAAAGCACAGCTGCAAGATAAGCCCTTTGCAATACTTACATTGAGCTGCATTTATAAGTTAAAGGGCACTTAAGGGAGGCCAGCAGTGGCCATGCTCACGAATGCCGTTGTAACTAGATAACAAGCCCGGATGTCACAGCTTTAAAGGGCAAGCGGGAAAACCTGCGAACCGAGCTTTGACGCAAACAACTCTGCTGAAAAAGGAAATGAGCACGTGCAGGCAGGATTAGAAAGTCATGCTATTCACACGTGACTGTCCCATAAGCTCTTTCGTGTGTCCTTAGGGGAATGGTAGGCCGTTCCCGACAAACTCTGTCAGGAGAATGAGTCAGCTGAGGCCCCTGTGAATCACAAGGCCCAAGCATTTCCCAGTGCTCCCGACAAGTGTGGAAACCCTGCAGCAAGACGTAGGAAAGAGGCTGAGAAGCCACACCCAACCCCAGCCTCGCCGCGCGCCGCTCAGCGGCAGTGCGTCTGCGATGGGGAGCCTCCTGCCTGCTCCAAAGCTCAGTTTTCTCATCTGAAAGGTGAAGGCACTGAGACAGCAGGGCTGGCTCTGAGCACGGCCTAAGGGAACGCACACTGTGCCAGACCAGGACCAAGCACACAGCAAAAGCCCATCAGCCCATCAGGTGGTACGCTTTGCCGTGCTCACCTCCCCAAACTCAGCTAAGGCGTACATCAAAGAGGCGCTTCTTCACCCACAGGACACAAAAGGACAGGCCGGGTGCTCTCAATTCCAGCTCAAGGGACCTTCGAGAGTCTGCAAGGGCAGAATGTTCCAGAAGCTCAGGCTGGATGACACTTCAGCCTTAAAAACTCCACAAACCAAGAGATGCATGCAGATTTAGAAAGGCTGTAATGAAACAAATTTACAGTCGACCTCCTGGGACATGTAGTTCTCTTCCAGTTGCCAGACTTCCTGGTCATCTGAAGTGTATGTGATATATTTATTCCTGTGGAAATAATTCATGAATATAAGGTCAAGCGGAGCCGAAGCCAAGGACAGATCAGGGTGAGGGTTGCCAAGATCCAAAGGAAAAAACGCTGAAGCCTCGTCTGAAGGCGTTCCTTTTATCCCACCTTCTGGCAGCAGGTGGAAACTGCCCTGGTTACCTAGCCCATAATGTGGCCCCCCAACCCCAACCCTATGTTGCTTTTTTTGCCTCATGTCGCATAGTCACAGATTCAGAGTCGGACAGAGCCTCAGGCAGGAGTCCTCTGGTGATGAACAAGTTTCCCTCAAACTTCCGCTTGGATTCACCCAGTGACGGGACCCTCACTGCCTTACAGCAGCTTGCTCTGTGGTTGGCGGTTTTGTCCCATAGCTGCTTCCCCCCTCGCCAGCGGCCACTCCATGTGACTCCAACCCTTCACCCACAGAAGGTGCCTCTTAGTTCTGTGTCCTGCAAGCTAGGAAGCCCCAGTTGCCGCGTTCATTCTCCCTCCAGCATGATATGCTAAGTCCTAGGCATCCAAGGGGCCCCCTTTCTGGGGCAGCCTCATTTGATCGCTGCCTGGATGGGACCCTGGGAACCCAACCCCCACCAGATGGCTGTGAACAGCCCGATCGCAAAGCAGAACTGTCCCAGTTCCTCCACCACAGATAGAGAGCAAACGCCCCTTTCCTTCCTCGCGTCTCCCCCTGCCCACCCATCACTTACGTGCCAGCCCTTCCTCAAATTCTCCAGTCCTGACTCTGGGAATCAAAACAAACTTGGAAGGCCCAGGGATGGAGGGAGGGGCAGGAGAAGGAGATGACGCAGCTCAGTTTTGCACTGGTGGCTGAGGGCACACAAGCAGGCAGGCCACCTCCAAAAATAACCTTCCCCACAGCCAGCCTCTCGACAGCTTCCCGGGAGCGCCTCCCTCCAGCTCTCCATGGCGTGGTCCTCACTGTCCCTGTGCCCTCTCTCTTGCCCCGCTTTGAGTTGGATGCATTCACTGTTCGTTTAACCCACTGACATTTGCCATCATCTTTTTGCAAGTTCGAGGTCTCAACACACTTAGAAATATATTGCTATGAGAATACATAAATATTCAACAATAGAGGATTGGTTAAGAAAACATGAGAGGCCGGCACTGTGGCCTAGCTGGTAAAGCCGCCGCCTGCAGTGCCGGCATCCCGTATGGGCACTGGTTCTAGTCCCCACTGCTCCTCTTCCAATCCAGCTCTCTGCTGTGGCCTGGGAAAGCAGTAGAAGATGGCCTAAATCCTTGGGTCTCTGCACCCACATGGGAGACCCAAAAGTAGCTCTGGCTCCTGGCTTCGGATGGGCCCAGCTCCGGCCATTTGCTGCCATTTGGGGAGTGAAGCAGCAGATGGAAGACCTCTCTCTCTCTCTCTCTCTGCCTCTGCCTCTCTGTAATTCTGCCTTTCAAATAAACAAATGCTTTTTTTAAAAAAAAGAAAGAAAACACCGTCAAAACGCAGAGTGCAATGCAGGTGTGAAAAAGAATCAGTATGCACTGATACAGAAAGTCCTCCAAGACATATGGTAAAAGGAAAGAGGCAAGTTTGTAAAGCGGCAGGTGTATGTAATCCCTTCACGGAGTGTAAACATCTACTTGTAAATAACCGCAAATGCATATATAAATGCAGACAAACAGGGCTGGGATGGATCCACACCAACCAGCAAACTTCAGAGAGAGGAGGAAGGAGAAGGGAGAGGGATTAATGTTTGAGCTTGTGTGGATACGCTACAAGAAAACCATTGCATTTTTATTTGTATGAACAAACAAGTCTTCCATTCTTACAGACACCTTATGTGCAATATCAGAGCTGAAAAGCACTAGGGGACCCAGACAGGGCAGGCCCAGGGTGGCAGCCACCTTGCCCAAGACCACAGAGCTACCTAGTGGCAGCCAGATGTCACAGGCCCTGAAATCATGGACTTTCCAGGGGATTGAGGAGAAAGTTTGGATTTGATTACAAATCAGATCAATTTTCTTCATTTAATTCAATCAAAAAAGTCCAGCTTAGGCATGACAGTGAGTTAGAAGAGGCCAAGATCCATCAGAGATGGGGAGGGGAGCCCATGTCTCCCCACTCTAGACAGGGTCACAGGGAGCCCAGGGCACAGCCGGCAGGACCAGGGTCTTCTCTGGGCCCCCTTGCCCCCACCCATGAAGCAGAGGGATGGGGTTAGTGGCGGGAGGGAGCAGGAGAGGAGATCTGCAGGTTCAGGGTGCTCTGTGTGCCAGGTGCCCATCGTGAGCACTCCCTGCCTGTGCTCTGGGAAGGCTGTCAGTCTGAGACCTTAGTTCTGTATAGAGACTGTTCTCAGGGAGGAGGGGGTTGGGCTCCAGTCTGAGGTCCAGCTAAGACTCAGGCATCGGGGCTGCCACACACATGACATCATTCCATACTCGCCCAATTTCTATGAATGTGCTCTAAGAAATTCAAACGTCACTTGCCCAAAGCACAACAGTCATGGGTGGGGCCCCTTGTTCAAAACCAGGCTCCAAATTCAGTGCCCCTTCCACCTCATGTCTTTGGGACACAACACAGCTTCCTCACTTGAGCAGTGAAGCCTGCGAAGTTCTTAGGTTGACTGACTCTCTCTCTGTCTCTTCTCTTTCTATACACACAAACACACACACACACACACTCACACTCACACTCACACAGTCCCACAGCAACAGCAGAGACAGGCTCTGAGCCAGCACAACTCAATGCCTCAAATATGCATCAGGAGGGCCGGCGCCGTGGCTCAATAGGCTAATCCTCCACCTTGCGGCGCCGGCACACCAGGTTCTAGTCCCGGTCGGGGCGCCGGATTCTGTCCCGGTTGCCCCTCTTCTAGGCCAGCTCTCTGCTATGGCCAGGGAGTGCAGTGGAGGATGGCCCAGGTGCTTGGGCCCTGCACCCCATGGGAGACCAGGAAAAGCACCTGGCTCCTGGCTCCTGCCAGGATCAGCGCGGTGCGCCGGCTGCAGCGGCGGCCATTGGAGGGTGAACCAACGGCAAAGGAAGACCTTTCTCTCTCTGTCTCTCTCTCTCACTGTCCACTCTGCCTGTCAAAAAAAAAAAAAATAAAAATAAAAAAAATAAAAAAATAAAAAAAAAAAAATATGCATCAGGAGACTTGGTGAAGCATTTATGGCTAAGCTGACAAGATGTCTGGGATATACTTCAAAGTCATCTGGGGTTGAGGATGGGCCATGGGGTTTGATAACAGCTGACCTGAGGTTAGGATGACATGGGATTCGCTGCACGCACCTTTTCTACTTTTGTACATTTGGAAGCTTCCACAATAAACAGCTTTAAAAAAAAAAAAAAAACATACATTGTGTGAGCGATCATTCCTCTCCTGATTTGTCACCTGGCAGGCAGCGCCATTTTAATTAACTTTCTACTCTCTCAACACAGACAGCCACACAACGGCCGGCTGCCACGGTAAGAAAAAACATCGGGGCTAAAAGGCTCTCTGGCTTGTGAGAACCCCAATCATAATAAAAGCTGTCTCTGGCTGAGTGCTTCCTACTGACCTCACTCTGCGCTCTGCACCTTTTGCCTGTGATCTCACCCACTTCTTACCATTGCCCTCTGATTCGAGCTGTTACCCCTCACCCTACAGCTTAGTAAACAGATTGTCCAGGTCTCCGCAGGTGGTCAGTGCTCAGCCAGAATTCACAGGCACACGTTAAGACTGTCTATGTAATCAGACAAAATGCAGGCAAGTTTTTCAAATAGTCACACCCTTTAAAGCATGACCTGGTAATTCCATCTTAAGGACCCTATCATGAAATTATGTGGACAAGGAACAAAGATTCATTCACAAACATGGCCATCGAAATGTCAGCTACAATAGGGAAGCGTTAAGAATGGCTTCCCCTCCCAGTAGCGGCCCTTGTGCAGGAAGCTTTCTCACTAGTCCCCACCGTGGTCACACAGTGTCCTGAGCTCTCATCAGCCCTGCCTCCTCCTTTGGATCGTGAGCTCCTGTAATTCGTCTTTGCTTTAGAGTGGGCACTTCAATATGTGATGGATGAATAGATACACCACCCCTGCGTTTCCCATTTAAGACAAGTGAAATGGAGAACGAGGCTTTAAAACAAGCGTTGGGAGGTCACAAGGCAGGACACACACACGGGGCTCCCTCGTCTCCCTTCACTGCGCTGCCATACTTGTGGGTATCTAAAAAGCCATGGCCAATATTTGAATGCTCAAGGCAGGGGTGAGAGAGGCAGAGGAAGGCGCAGGCCCCTTTCACAGGGCCTCTCAAACTTTCACTGAAACAACCATGGAAGGGATCAGACCCCAGGCCACCACAGGGCCTTGGAGATGCTAAGTAGCTGACATGGGTGACAAATGAAAGGATGTGGCTTTAGTATAGATGTCAACTAGGAGACCTATATATGAGAAGGTTAAGCTGAAAGGCGAGAGACACACTGGAAATACAGGATGTCAGGATGTTCTCCATCATTTAGGGAAGTAGGTCCTTTGGAGGGGGGAGAGGAAACAGAAGGAAAAGTGCCAACTTTCAACAGTGACTGTCTCTGGAAAGTGGAATTATTGTTCTATTTCTCTATACTTCTTAAAATGAAAATGAGTATGCTTTGTTTTTATCATCAGAACAATAAATAAAATTAAATCACATCATTGATTCATAAGGCTAACCTCAAACTTCTGGTAATGACTTAGAAAATCACCACTGAATTTTAATACTGCTTGATATGTTACTGTTACATCTAACCCTATAAAACATGCATCCAGACACTTCAGAATGCTATTGTGTAGTTTAAGTATAAAATGCCAATAACCACAGAAAACCTCATTCTTTTCCTTCATTCAATTCTTATTAACCAAATCACTGATCCCAGATCTGAGCATCTACCTGTCCAACTTCTCAGGACTCTGTTTCAGATGATTTAAGTGCATCAGTGAACTCTTGCTGGTATGTTTGTAATAGAACCACATCCTCACATTTATGGACAGCCACATTCTCTTTGGAGCCTTCCCTCTTCCAGTTAACACCTGCTCCTGCCTCTACTCAGGAAAAGAAGGAGGCCCCCAGAGGTCAGAACTGAGATAACCAGGACTTCCTGTGGGCCCCTAAGGGCACTTTTCTAAGGGAGTGCTGAGCTCCCGGGAATGTCTCAGTGCTTTGGGACACAGCAAGAGTCTCCCTATTCTTTGCAACCCCAGGCTGAGCACTGGACTCCTGCATGTCCTGCATGTCCACTGCTCATCTGTCAGTAATTACGGAAAGAACTGTGAAAGTTCTGGTTGTGTTTCCGATTTGTTTCTGACGAGATCTATTTATCTTAGGGTTGCAAAATTCCCCAGCCACCCATTGTCCCCCTGTAGAGTGGGGCAGACACACACATCTCTCTGTGACTGGGCCAAGCCTCCAAATCCCAGCACTTGAGCTTATCCTGTGGAGGTGCTCTCCCACCATCATTCTCCTCCACTTGTTTTTTGTTTTGCTTTGTTTTTTGAATATCAGAGAAAGACAGAGAAAGAAAGCACTCCCAAATGCTTGCAACGGTCAGGACTGGACCAGACAAGCTGGAAGCTACAAATGCAGTCCAGGTCTTCCAGGTGGGTGATGGGAGAACTCAGTTACTTGAGCCATCACTACTGCCTCCCAGTGTCAGCATTAGCTGGAGTCAAGAACTGGAGCAGGCGCCGGTGCTGTGGCGCAGCAGGTTAAAGCCCTGGCCTACAGTGCCCGCATCCCATTATGGGCGCTGGTTCGGGTCCCGGCTGCTCTACTTCAGATCCAGCTCCCTACTAAATGCTCCTGGGAAAGCAGCAGAGGATGGCCCAAGTCCTTGGGCCCCTGCATTTGATGTGGGAGACTGGAAGAAGCTCCTGGCTCCTGGCTTTGCACTGGCACAGCTCCGGTCATTGTGGCCACTTGGGGAGTGAACAGCGAATGGAAGATATCTCTCTCTCTCTCTCTCTCTCTCTATATATATATATATATTTATATATATATATACACACACATATGTATCTCCATACCTCTTTCAAATAATAAAATAAAATAAATCTTAAAAAAAAATTGAACCACAGCAAGGTATTGAACCCAGACACTTTGATTATGAGATGCCGGCTTCTTAACCAACAGGCTAAAGGTCCACTCCCACTCTGCACCACTTTAAAAGCTGATGAGTACTCCATCCTGCGGAGAGGATGAACAGTCACAGCCCCAGGCAGTTAAGTAGTGTGAACAGCCAAGCAGAGTCTCTCTGTCTTAACTTCTCTTTGCCATTATTTGCCTGATTATTACCCAAAGGAGCTGCCTGACTGCGGAAGCACAAGACACAAAATGTGTGGAGCCCAGCGCAAGAGTAAAGCGAGGCCGGCGCCACAGCTCACTAGGCTAATCCTCCACCTTGCAGCGCCGGCACACCAGGTTCTAGTCCCGGTCGGGGCGCCGGATTCTGTCCCGGTTGCCCCTCTTCCAGGCCAGCTCTCTGCTGTGGCCCAGGAGTGCAGTGGAGGATGGCCCAAGTGCTTGGGCCCTGCACCCCATGGGAGACCAGGAGAAGCACCTGGCTCCTGCCTTCGGATCAGCGCGGTGCGCCAGCCGTGGCGGCCATTGGAGGGTGAACCAATGGCAAAAGGAAGACCTTTTTCTCTGTCTCTATCCACTCTGCCTGTCAAAAAAAAAAAAAAAAAAAAAGAGAGAGAGAGAGAGAGTAAAGCGAATCACTCAGTAAACGCTAAAGAAAACAGAACTCGGTGATGTCGGCAATCCCCCTCACCATATCTACCCCTGGGCTCCATGGCTTTCCTTAATAACCAAAGCCATGCAAATCCGTAAGGAACTGACTGTCCGACTTCCAGGGTGCTGTTATAACAACGGGCGTAACTCTGACTTTACTCTGAGGTGCCAACAGCAACTCCTTTGATGCAACCGCTGCCCTTGCACGCAAAAAGGGACACGAAAAGTAGACTGTGCTTTGTTGGGTGGCAAGCAGTTTTCTGTTTTCTGTTTTCCCATGTGGAAAATAAAAGGGACCAGGATCCGGCCACATGATTTTGGAAGTTCCTTACAGGGCTAGCATCCTGACCAACAAAACTGTACTCTAGTGCCAAGGAGAAGTACAAGAGTGAAACACCTTGGCAACTGGCAGGAAAGGAACAAGTGCAACGGGGAGATAACGGGGCCAGCAGAAAACAGCAGGTTAACTTTGGGTGGGGGGGACACCAACCTCCGCCTCCTGGTGTTTTCCAGTTTTCCACATTTTCATCTGCCAAATACAAAAATAATTAGCTACTTCTGTGGGACTCTCAGGAAAAAATTAATTAATAAAGTGAAATCAATGAAAACAAGTCTTTGTTCTGCCAGGAGTGGCTCAGGAGCGACTCACTAAGACACTTTTCCTCCAGCCGGCTGATGTCAACAGCCCATGCTTTTGCCCAAACAAAGGCCTCCTGGCACCAGGATGAGAGGCAAAACATCTAAGTCTCCAGAGTTGGCCCTCTTCCAATTTGAAGGGAAGGGGCAGTCGTGAAAGAAAAATAACCAAGCTTCCGAAAGGCTAGAAGGAGAGTAAGGAATTACTAAATCCCTCTCTTCTCAACAGACTGTAAGAACTCTCAAAGGGAGAGTTCAATCTGAATTACTTTCTTTGTTTAACTCTGCTCTGCCTAAGGCCACCATAGCCACAACCCACCCCCCACCCCACCCCCACCCCGGTGTGGGCGCAGCGTGGGAGTTGGGAGACCCACACTCAAGTGATTTCCCCAAGTTTCAACTTAGACAAGGGGCTGGACTCCCGGGCTTGACTTCCTGCCCCCTAAAGCAAGCAAGTGCCACTGGACGCTCTCCGACCCTTCAGTGAGAGCGGTGCGGGGCCGGCGGCTGGCCAGCTCCTCCCCAGGGGCAAGTTAACCTGCTGTCCTCGCCAAGGCAGGCGGCAGCGCCCCGGCTCAGCGAGCAGCCCCTCGGGCAGTCGGCGGCGCCCTCACCGCTGCCACCACGCGCTGCCACAGCCTTGCCGCCTTGCTCCCGCCCCGGCACCGTCGCCCACGAGGCCGGTTCAATCCCCAGTCCCGCTCACCGCTGCCGACCCCGTTCCGAATTAGTACGGTCGCCAAAGTTCAACTCGGCAGATGTGAGCAAAGAAAAAAGCCAAGCAAACAAAGGCCTCTCTTTCCAGACCTCGGAATTTCCTTCAAAGAGACGCAGACAGAATTGAAAATAGAAGGCCCCCTCTAGAACAAGAGGCCTCGGCTGGCCTTGTTGGGGAAACATGTAACGAGCCAAGAGGAGCCCGTGACACCCAGGGTCCAGGTGCACGGACCTACCAGGCAACACGCAGGCGACACCCGAGACCGCACTGGGTTTTGATTTAAATCCGACTGTACCTTCTGCGGGCTGGGGCGGCGCTCGCGGTCTCCCAGCAGAGGCAGTAGCCGGAGAGCGGGGACAATGGTGCGCGGGGCACGGTCCTTTATGGGGTGGGGGGAAAGAGACCCTTCACTCAATCCACATCTCTGCGAAACCTCCGTAAGGTGGAGTGGAGGAATTGTCCCCCTCACCCCCACGGAAAGCGCCACGGCCGGGGACAGAGCTTCCGCTTGGGTACCCTGTTTGTACCTGCTTTCTCCTTTTGCTTTTTCCCCCCTTTGAAGTCTGGTTGCTTATTCGGATGCCCAAGGGGTGCCTTTTCAACGTCTCTCCCGCCCTGTTCGGGCAAGTGGTGCCCGCAGCGCCGCTCCCAGCCGCGCAGCAGACAATGGCCAGGCACCGATGGGCGGCTCAGAACGGCTTGCGGTGCGCCCAGATCCCTCGGCAGGGTGCACGTGTGTTTGTTATGGTGCCGTGCTCCCTCCCCCGCGGCGGGCCTCCACTTTCCGACCTGCAAACCCAACAGGCAGCCTCTGAAGGAACCCAGACCCTGAAAGGCGTCCCGCCCCCATCCCCCCTACTGACGGTGCCATGGAGAAACAGAGGTTCCCGAGGGCCCCGCGCACGTGGGTTTGTTGTGGGTCTGCAGGCTTGAGAAACCAGGGCAGCCCCCTGCTCCGGCCCGGGCAAAAATTCAAACACCCTTGGCCAGAAGTGGCTGACGCCACGGCGAACGCGGCTCCGGCGGCGCTGGGGACAGACCCCGTCCCTGCGCCCTATGTGCGCCCCTGGCCCAGCCGCTCGGCGCTCCTGCGCCCCCTTGCATCACTCCTTTCAGGGAGCCCAGGCCGCGCTGTCGCCCACAGCACCCCGCTACTCACTGGCTGCGCCCTGAACCGCGCAGGCTGCTGCAGCTCCGCCCGCTCCGTGTGTGCAGCCCGCTCCGCGCCCAAGCCGGTCGGTAGCCGGCTCCCTTTGTTAGCAGCGGGCAGTGCCCCAGGCGTCTTCCTCAGCCCGGCCCTGCCCAGGACTCCCCTCCCCCCGGCGCCTCCGGACTCCCCGCTCGGCTCGGGCAGAAGAGCTCTGGAGCTGGGAGCTCCACGAGGGAGTCCCAAGGAGGAGGGGTCCGCTGGGAAGCGGCGGGCGACCGGGGATGTGGCGTGGAGGAGCCCGGGGAAGGAGGGAAGAAGAGCGCGCCGGAGGGGCGGGAAGGAAGCTAGCAGTCTCTGTTATGCAAATACAGTCGCTGGGACAAGGTGGGTCCCGCGGGTAGGCAAGTCCCAAACCAGCCTGGCCCTCCGGAGGTCGCTAGCGAGCGGGCTCCGGGTTAAGGGTGCCGCCAAAGGCGTGATGCCTGTCTCTGCCTTCCCAGGAGAAGGTAGGACCGAGGCGGGGGGCGGGGCGGGGCCAGTGCGGCCGCAAGAACCCCCAAATACTGCGTCCTCGTGCGCGCAGCGTGTCGGGGTTCCAGGTCCCTTTTCTGCTCCCGCCTGGCGCTGTGACCCTGGGCAAGTCACTAAGCTCTCTGAAGACCTGCGTTCCTTTTTTTGATAGAATACGGAAGTACGAAATCTATTGTGTAGGTTTGGGCACCTGCTAACGTCGGGCGTGGCACATAGTAGGCGCTCTCAAATAGCACATTAGGAAAAGCAGGGGTGTCCTTGGAACCCTTGCACCCGGGGACTTCCACCGCGAGCTGGTGGGCCCCTGGAAGGGCGTAGGCCTCAGCGAAGCTGTAAGCGAGGCGATTCCAGCCTTCCACCTGGGCTAGGGCCGGGCAGCCGGGGAAGGCAGGACGAAACAGCCTGTTGACCAAGCACTGTGGCTGCGAACTGACTGCCTAATGGCCCCTCAGCCACTTCCCCAGGACGGAACACTGCTGACAGCAGTCTTCGGGCCATTGCTCCAATCTCCCATAGCCTAGAGAGGGGGAGAGGACTCCCAGAGGCAAGGATCCTGTCTCGGGGAGCTACAGGAAGCCCACAGAGCACTCAGCTCCGACAGGAGTGGGGGTGGGGAGAGTGGAAGGCTGGCTGGGTCCTCAGGCCCAGAACTCTATCTTCCAGGTCCAGGTGGCCACCGCCACCCCCAAGCTGGGAAAGGGAAGTTTCGTTCTCATCAGATCCCCAACACCCTTCTTCCAATGGCTGCTTCCTCCCTCTGGGATCCTAGCCCCTTCCTGCTCATTCACCTTTCCCCTGCAGCCCTGGAGGCATTGCTGCCCCTTGCGTAGCAGCTAGGTGAGGAGGGGACCAGCCACAGTGAATTCAAAATTCTGACCTACTAGCTGTGCATTCTTGGCCAAGTTCCACAGCCTGTCTGAGCCACCATGCCTTCTTCTGTGATTTGGGGCTACACAGGATGGCACTGCTTTCAGGCCTGGGTGAAATGCTGTCTGGGTGAAGCCCTTGCTTGGTTGACCCTGGAAGGCACTCCAGTAAAAGGAATGAATGAATGAGCAGAGGCAGACAAACTCAGAAGAATTTCTGGGAGGAGGCCGCTCGCAAGAGTTTAGACTTTGGTTTTTTCGATTTTTCTTTTTTTTTAATATAGAAGCTATTAAAAGATGTTGTGACTTGGCGTGCCATGCATCTTTGTGTTGAATGCTACTTTCTCTGGCATTATTCTGGAAAACAGTTTAAGGGAGCAGAGAACACAACCCAGGAGACAAGTGTGGGAGCCAACATCACTGCACATAGAGATAAGAGCCCAACTGTGGCAATGACAGAGGGAATGAGAAAAGACACGTTGATAATAGCTCCTACTTGGAAAGTAAATGCACTTTGCTTACTTGTTTATTGTCTTATTCGAAAGGCAGAGAAACAGAGAGAGCTCCCTCTGACTGGCGGGGATTCCACATGGATCTCCCATACAGGTGGCAAGTACCCAACCACTTGAGCCATCCCCAGCTTTCTGCCAGGGTCCACGTAAGCAGCGAGACTGGACCCAGCCTGGTACTCTGATATGAAACATGAGCATCTTAACCACCTAGACCAAGGGCCCGCCCCCACTTTGTTTTTTATATTGTCTCTCCTCATCACAAGAGAGGTGGTGGTTTGAGCCCCATTTTACCAATGAAGAAAGTAGAGGAGCCAGACTCTGAAGCCTCTTCCACACTCATTTAAAGTCTTCGTCATTTCCTTCACCACCACTTGCTTGTCAGCATCCCATAGCAACTAAGAACACAAGAGAGGCTCTTTTCAGAGGCTTTCCTGTCCCGGTTCCATAGTTCTCTTTTGCAAAAAGAACTGCAGCCAAATTGTAGAGAAAATAAGGAAAAAACACTCATCCAGGATTCTTGGCTTATCTGAGATGGTCAGCGATGATATGACAAGCCCAAGAAGTCCCTGAGGCTCTGGGGCAGGCCAGCGTGCTCCTGGCCAAATTCCAGGGTGGGTGCCGGGGGCCAAGTGCCTTCCATTAAGGCTCCTCTCTGGCCAGCTGAGGCCTTGTGAGCCCTAAGTGAGAGACTGGAGGCTGGGCTGTGAGTTGGTGATGGTCCTGACCTCAGCCCACTGGTTGTCTCTGGTCTGTATGCCTTGGCCCAACTTTCCACCAGACACCATCAGTTCTGTGACCTCTGCCCACTGCTCCCCACCCCCGCTCAGGTTGCAATGTTTGTGTGTCCCCAAGGTCAATATGTTGAAACACCAACCTTGTGGTGACCGTGTTGGGAAAGGAGGCCTTTGAGAAGATGACCAGGTCAGGAGGGCAGAGCCCTCATCGGTGGGATCCGTTCCCTTATAAAAAGGAGACTCAAAGTAGGCCTTCTGTCGTGGGAGGGCACAGCTAGCAGATACTACCCACAAGCCCTCAGCAGACACCAAATCTGCTATCCCCTTGATCTTGAACTTCCCATCTTCCACACAAGTGAGAAATGAATTGTTGTTTAGAAATAGCCATGGAAATGTGTGGTGTTTTTTTGTACAGCCTGAATAGACTACAACCCCATCACCCACCTCCAAGTTCAACTTTGGTCCACCCATAGTGTTTTAGGTGATGTCGTTCTGTCATCATTTTAGGCTTTTCTAATACAAATGAAGTCCTTCCTACAGATAATGCTCATTTACAACAACCTATTTGCAAACAATGTTTTCACAGTGCTCTTGAATTGGAGGCAGTGTTATTACAAAGGGAGGTAGGAAGCAGTTGAGATTGCCCTCCCAAATCCCTCTTCAGCACGCCACTTTTTTTTTACTATTTATTTATTTATTTATTTATTTATTTTGAGAGACAGAATTACACACAGGGAGAGGGAAAGACAAAGAGATTCACTTTCCAAATGGCCGCAATGGCTGAAACTGGGCCAATCTAAGCCAGGTGCCAGGAGCTTCTTCCGGGTCTCCCACACAGGTACAGGGAACACTTGGGCCATCTTCTGCTGCTTTCCCAGGCCATAGCAGAGAGTTGGATTGGAAGAGGAGCAACTGGGACTCAAACCAGCGCCCATATGGGATGTTGGCACCACAGGCGAAGGATAAACCTACTGCACCACAGCACCAGCCCCTTCAGCACCCTGCCTTTAAGACCCTGAAATAAACCTCACCATTTTCCTTCTCTCCATCCCACATGCACAGGCTGCCCAGTGCCAGGATAAGCTCAGGGACCTAAAGGAAGTGTGGTGTCTGAAAGCCCCCTTTGTTGGCTCTCAATACTGTCAACTTTAAGGATGAAGACATATACACACAACTACGTCTGCATAACTCAAGATCAGAAAATAGAAACAGAATCACAGTGTCTCTAATTTAAGCACCCACCTGACTGCTGTGAAACAGACCGCCACAGATGGGGGAGTGGAGGGGAAGTGGGTGCAGGGCAGAAGAACACCAGAAGATAGAGGCTGGAAGCCAGAAACAGGTGTCTTCAAAGGACAGCAGCCGCAAGACAGGGGAAATGGCTGGCCCCACAGCCTCCAGGGCAGCGAACAGCAGCCTCTGCCTCCAAGACCTCGGAGCAAAGTGGGGATATGGTGTGATCTGGCTGCGTCAGAGAAACACACCCAGCAGGTAGGCACAGGAGCAGTTGAACTGACTTCCCCCCACCCCCACATCAACGTCAGTGGCCAGCCCCAACCTAACATCACTGGGGAAGATACCAGGAGAAACCAAGTCAGCATTCTCAAAGCACCTGTGTTTTAAGCAAACGATCTCTTGGTTCAAAGTAGTAATAGCTGCTGTGTACTGGCCATGCAGTGTGTGCAAGGCAGCCTATATTTTCACTGCATGTGCCCCTGGGGAAGGGGAGAGCATTTTCAAGACCTTGATGGACCTAAGCCATCCTGAGCTGCTCTCCCTGTCCTTGCCTTGAGGCCAATTTTTTTTTTTTTAAGATTTATTTACTTATTTGAAAGGCAGTTACAGAGAGACAGAGGCAGAGACAGAGTCTTCCATCTGCTGGCTCACTCCCCAAATGGCCACAATGGACAGACCTGTGCTGATCCAAAGCCAGGAGCCAGGAGCTTCCTCCAGGTCTTCCCACGCAGGTGCAGGGGCCCAAGGACTTGGGCCATCTTCTACTGCTTCCCCAGGCCATAGCAGAGAGCTGGATCAGAAGTGAGGCAGATGGGACTAGAACCGGTGCCCATATGGGATGCTGGCACTGCAGGCGGTGGCTTTACCCACTATGCCACAGAGCCGGCCCCAAGGCCAATCTTAGCATGAGATTAACACATGGCGGAGAAGGGAATTGGGGATGACTACAGATCTGACTCCAAAAACATTAACAATTCAGAGATGCTGTTATTGATTTTTTTTAAAAGAGATTTATTTATTTATTTGAAAGGCATACTGGGCCGGCGCCACGGCTCACTAGGCTAATCCTCCGCCTGTGGCGCCGGCACACCGGGTTCTAGTCCCGGTTGGGGCGCCGGATTCTGTCCCAGTTGCTCCTCTTCCAGTCCAGCTCTCTGCTGCGGCCTGGGAAGGCAGTGGAGGATGGCCCAGGTCCTTGGGCCTTGCACCCGCATGGGAGACCAGGAGGAAGCGCCTGGCTCCTGGCTTCAGATCAACATGCCGGCCGTAGCAGCCACTTAGGGGGCGAACCAACGGAAAAAGGAAGACCTTTCTCTTTGTCTCTCTCTCTCACTGTCTAACTCTGCCTGTCAAAAAAAAAAAAAAAAAAAAGGCATATTGGCAGAGAGGGAGAGAGAAAGAGAAATCTTCCAACTGCTGGTTAACTCCCCAGATGGCAGATGGTGGCAACAGCCAGAACTGGGCCAGACCAGAGCCAGGACTCAGGAGCTTCTTCCGGGTTTCCTACCTGGGTGCACTTGGGCCATCTTCCACTGCTTCCCCGGGCACATTAGCAGGGAGCTGGATCAAAATGAAGCAGCTGGGACTCGAGGTGGCACCCGTATGGGCTGCCAGCACTGCAGGCGGCACATAACCTGCTACGCCACAGCCACAGTAGCCGCCCCTACCTTGGAACTTCAATACTACCTCTGACTCTGGGCCGCCAAAGGCTGGACAGGCCTCTCCCACTGCCAGTGACAACTCCCAACTGCCCAAACCGCTGCCCTGCTGCCCAGGGCTATCTCAGGAGACCAGATGCACCAGCAGCGGCAGGAAACAGAGGAGCAAAGCAGAGAGGCTCGCAATCAATCCTCTGAAAAGGATCCAGGAAATTGGCTTCTCTCGGCCTGCTTCTGTCGGAACAAAAGTAGAAGCTGCCTCCTGTGTATTTATCATGGGAGGATGATGTCACAACAACCTGCAGTGATGGTCGAGGCTTTGTGCAAGCGCGTGCATGGGTCAAAGGAAATCTTTTTGCAATTAACCAGTGCATGCAGGTCATGCCTGTCTGTGATTTGTCCCAAATCCACCTCAGTAAGCTCTCATGTTCTTAAAAATCAATTTTAATTGTCTCCCCCTCCCACAATCTTGCAAATAAGATTTGCTGTACTCTCTGCTGTGGCTTGGGAAAGCAGTAGAAGGTGTCCCAAGCCCTTGGTCCCCTACACCCGCACGGGAGACCCGGAAGAAGCTCCTGGCTCCTCGCTTCAGATTGGCTCAACTTTGGCCATTGAGGCCAATTGGAGAGTGAACCAGCAGATGGAAGACCACCACCCCACACACACTCTGTAACTCTAACTTTCAAATAAAATAAATCTTTTTAAAAAAAGATTTGTTATAGAAAAGTTGAAAGATTCAGACAAATCTAAAGAAGCGAGTAGAAAAGGGTGTCAGTCCCAGGCCAGGGTTTGGTGTAGCCAGTGAGGTGCAGCTTGGATGCCCACACCCCATACCAGAATGCCTGGGTTCTCCTTGCAGTTCCACTCTCAATCCCAATTTCCTGCTAATGCTCACCCTGGGAGGCAGCAGGCAAAGCTCAAGTACTCAGGGTTCTGCCAATCCTATGGAAGACTCAGAATAAACTTCTGGTTTCTGGTTTCAGCCTGGCCCAAACCCTGCTATTGCAGGCATTTAAGAAGAGAATCAGCAGATGAGAGATATCTCTCTCCCCCCTCCTCTTTTTCCACTTCAAATAAATGAAATAAAAAAAAATTTAAAACCATCAGCAGTCCATCAGCCACAACCAGAGTTGATCTTTTGACCCATTTTCTACAAGGTGTTTCTTGTGCATTTTTCTTTGATAGCCTGCTTTTCTCCCTTTTTCAGAGTAGATCATAAACATTTAACCCTTATAGTTGCAAGTCAAACGTTCTTCAGCAAATTATTTGTGGTTTATTGCACCAGTCATTGTCTATTGGAGAGAGTTGAGTTTAGTGGCTGAGAATACTGAGTCTCCAGCCAAGCTGCGTTTGCATCCCGACTCTGCTGCCTCCTAGCTGTGTGAACTTGGAAGAATTGTTTAACCTCTCTGGCTCTGGCTCTTAGCCTGTAAAATACCTACCTCAAGAAGTTGTTCTGCCGATTGAATGAGTCAGCTACAAGAACAGGGTTAAGGATAATACCTGGCACGGAGCAAGCAGTGGCTGTTAGCAATCTGCAAGTGCATCATAAATATCCGACCCTTCTGTCACAGCTGTTTTCCATTTGTCCACGATTAGAAACAGCTCCCTGATAAACCACCTACTGTGTGCATATCCAGAGGGCAAGTGAGTGGAAGTGTCACTGTGAAGGGATGGAAATTCGGGATTTAGAAATGCAGAACAGGTGTGTCAGAAGCAAATTCCTTTATTTGACAAAATGTTATTTCACTCTAGTTGATGTTTCCTGAACTCAATGGGGCCAACAGAGGGGCTACACTTGGTCAGGGGACACCAAAATGAACAAAGGACAAATGTCACCCTCAAGGTTCTTTAGGCAGAGTTACAAAAATTTCACACAATCATCGGCTTCTATGTATCACCTGTGTGAACAGAGATCGCCGAGTGCCTGATCTAAACAAGCAACACGACACCGGTGAGGTTTGATTAGCGATGCCTGCTCCGGAGAATTGCTGTGGACGTTAGGGATAGTGTCCATTAAGCACTTAGGAGAGTGGCTGGCGTGTGGTAGATGCTTGGCTGCCAATGACCGACATTTATGGAGCGCTTGTCACTCTCCAGGCACTGCACTGAGCACTTTTCCAACATTTCACCCTCACAGCAGCCCTGGGGAGTATCTGTGACTAATTTTATCATTCGTATTCTGCAGATGAGGAGACTGAGAGATAAATAACTCAACCAGGGCCACACAAGTGATACACAGAGAAACTGGATTCTCAACCAAGGCGTTTAATTCCAGCAAGCCGCGACAGAGGATGAGTCCTGGAGGCTCAGAATTTCACTCAAAGATTGCTCCCTTGTTGACTGCATTTTACCCTTGTGTCTTTTACATGGCTTGCCCTAAAGAGAGCTTTATTTGATGAGACAGGCCACGCATCACACAGTGACCCAGCCCAGGAGTCAGCAGGCCTGCATTCTATATGCAACTCTCCCCGCCCGGCCTGCAGGTCTCAGCCAAGCACTTCCCCTTTCTGGCTGTCAGAAATGAGAGCAGCTGGTCTAGGGCAGTGGTTCCGAGCCTGGCTGGCCTTTGGAGTCCCCTGCGGACATTGCTTGTCAACTCTCACGGTCCTCCCCCAGAGTCAGGGTTGCAGGTCAGGTGCTGGGTGTCTGTGATGGTTAACAAGTTCCCCAGGTAATGGTGATCTGCGGGCTTTGCAAACAAGTTTGGTCACCTCAGGTTCTCTCTAGCTTCTTCCGGAGAAGTTCCTCCACCAAAGCCCTCAGCGTGCCTGAGCACCACCGTGCTCTACCACTAAGGGAGCCCTCTCCCCCAAGGACTCCCCTGCAGGAGGAAGCCTTTACCGAGGGACGATGCCCTCCACCCAGCAGAGGCACAGCTGCAGACTCAGCTATGCTGATGATCACCCCCAGTAGTCAACTGACCACAAAGAACTAGGCAACAACCTTCAGAAAAAGCCACATTTCCCCATCTCTGGGACATTTCGAAAGCAGCATCAATTTCCCAGCTCCTCTGTGTATAGCCACAGTGCAAAACCTTTGGCCACTTCCCATGAGGCACCTGAGCATACAGCCACAGCATCCTCCTGGCTGGCGCTGGTGGGGGGTTGCAATTTGAGTTAACCTATAACCAGCTCTGCTAATGCCTAAGTGCAGACAATCAGATACGCATTTGGGGAGCATCGCAAAAGTTCAGTGCAGGAAATAGCCCCTGAACAATGCAGCTTTATCCATTACAGCCTTGCTTCGTAACATCATAAAGCACTCAGCTGTCCAATTCAATTAGCAAGCAGGCTGGCTATACCCATCATAAGAGCCTGTCCTGTGCAAACCTAACAGCCTAACAGAGCCCTGCCAGGCAGTGAGTGATTTGAAGGCCTCAGAATGACTCAGGTCAGCCCCACTGACGTGGAAGATCCGGGTGTGTTTACAAGGATGTGGGGAATGGGGACTTGGACACGGGAATTAAATGTACGTAATCACATTAGAAGGGCTGTACAAACCCTGCTGCGGCCCCGGCACATGGGCTGCAATTGCAGCAAGCAGAGATCATCTCTTACATCCCTTCGGCCGGTTCCTCTGTGAGGCCTTTCTTAAATGCACAAGAAGGATGGGTTCTAGGAAACTCGCTCCCTTGCCCTGAATAAGTGAAAGGGTCATGAGCCCACATTCAGGGTGAACTGCTCAAGAGGGATTTCACTGCCGAATCGGACTGATCCGATGGTTGGACTAAGGAGACGGAGGTACAATGCCTCTGTTTATAGGCTACCATTTACCATGCACTGGGCACATGGAGAGCTTCCAAGGCACTTCTCGTGCACCTGCTAGGTGAACCCTGGGGTCTAGAAACACCAATGGCTTGCCAGAGATCGCCGCGCAAATGAGTGGCAGAGTTTGGACCAGAGCCCTCATTGTCTTACTGCGTTCCTAATGCTCACGAGGGACAGCCCAAAGAATGGAGACTCAAAGAACTGCAAAAGCAGAAACTGCTGTGGCCTCTCTTTCCCGGTGAAGCCCCAGAGAGGAATTGGGACGTGTTCATTGTCTGTCTTTGCAGGGATCAGTAGCCTGGGTTTTCAGCCTGTCTCTTCAAAGTGCTAAGAAAAACATCTGAAGCAATAAATGGAAATTGTAGACAATGACCTCAAGTCCAGGGGAAAGGCATTGCTCTTGCTGGAGAGACGATGGAGAAAGCGCACGTCTGAGAGGGTGAGGTCATTTTACAGCTTCACGGGTCTCCGGAGTTAGGAGAAACCGTAATTTTCAGTCGTTGGTTACTGAAGTGAAATAGAGCATGGTTAAGATGACCATAGGGATAATCTAGGCTGATCTGAAAGATAAAGATGACCTCCTCAAATTGCCGAACCAGGAACTGAGCTATGCGGTATTAAATCTTGTAAAGACCTCAGGAGATGTTTGTCATTACCATAACCTGGTAATGAGGGCTTAAAGAGCTTAAATAATTGGTCAAACTCTTTTAATTGCCAGATTGGGGGATCGCACTAGGATGTGGATGGCTTCAAAGCCACCCTTTAATCACCAGGCTCATCAGTTTTTCCTAGGAGGCAAAGGAATGGGAAGATGATTTGACTGTTTCCCCATCATCTCTGTCAGAAGGACCTGGTTATCCTTTTTTTGCTTCTCTGTATTGCCCACTTCATCTCTCTCTGCCCTGGCGAGCACAGCCTGTCTTCCAAGGTCTGTTTGCCTTCTAAGCGCCTCCAAGAAACCTAGAGTCCACAATAACCTCTTACTTCTCTAATGTTTTATACACACCTGCAGCATTTTCTGCAAACATTTCTTTATATTTTGCACTCATTCAGTGTATATTCTAGGGCTTTTGGCTTGCATACTCTTTCAAAGTAACAAATAACCGATGTTTCATAGAAACACACTTTGATCTGTATAAATAAATTGACAAATCAGGACAAAATTTTCTTTATCACATTTAGAGATGTGAATTGAATCCAGAGAATTTTACCTCCCCACGTAACCATGCTGCAAACTCCAGCCCAAGATCACGAAGGTAAATTTCTTTTATTTCTATTTCCCATGAACCTTTTGAAGTACCCTGGTTCCAGTAGGGGCTCATCATTAGGTAGGAAAAAATCGAAAGCATTACTGGGAGATCTTACATGCTTAGGACAGCAAAGATGACCTCATTTCCCTCATGAGCAAACAGACTCTGGAATGATAGAGAAATCTCCCCTGCGCTTCCCAGGAACAGAGCCAGAAGCAAAAGCCGGACTCAGGTGCTCAGATCTCTTTCTATCACCTGCCAGCCACCACCAGTTTAAATGCATCCCTGAGCAACCTTTGTGCACTAGAAGCAGGAGACAGGCCCCCAGCCCTACAGGAGTTCATGAGATGGAAAAGCAATCTACCAGCAGCCATAAGGGAATGGTTAGAGACCCTTTGAGATCCACAGCTAAAGAGCACAGCTCAGGCTGTGAGTAAGCTCCACCCATCAGGTGATGTATCTGCTCTGTCTACTCCAACACCTCAAGTAGCCCAGCTGGGGCAGCATGCAGAATTGTTAGTGCAATTAGTGGGCTATTGGAGCCAGGGTGACTAATAGCATGCTTCGATTCTCCCATAGGTAAGGCATGCATAGTATTGTAAAGTTGAAATAATACGTGCAAAGTGCTTTAGAAACTGCTCACACAGAGGTCATACTGCATAAACTTAGCCATAATTATTATAATAACCAATCACATTAGAGGAAAAATTAAGATTTGATAAACATATAATACAAGCTTGGCCTTTCCAATCCACAGTTCTACATCCACAGATGGAAAATATCTGGGAGAAAATTTGCACGTGTTCTGAACATGTATAAGCTGTGTTCCTTGTCATTATTCCCTAAAAATACAGTGTTACAACCACTGACATAGAATCTACATGGTATTAGGATTATAAAGCACTCTGAGATTATTTAATGCATATAGGAGGGTGTGGGCAAGTTCTATGCAAACACCACTTCATTTTGTGTAAGGGGATTGAGCATCCATAGATTTTTGGTGTCTTCGAGAGGTTCTGGAACCAATCACCTACACATATCACGGGACAACTGTACATGCTGGATGGGCCAGGAAATGATCCTCGGTGAATGCCAGTGCAGCTGGAGCCAGCAAAGCAACCCTTTGGCTGAAGCTATCAGGGAAGGCTCCTCACAGAGGCCAGACCCCATGCAGGAACACGAGGAAGGTAGAATCTGAGCCGGACCAACGAAGAAGAGAAGAAAACCAGTTCTACTTGTGGAAGGCCTCTTGGACCTAAGCATAAGTTTCAAGATGCTAATTGATGTGTTACACAAACAGCAAAATATTGGAAACAGCCTACATAGCCACTCAGACGATTAAATACAGTTTGATGAGCTCACAAAGTGAATTACTTTGAATCTCTTAAAATATGCTCAGACAAAGCTCAATGACAATATGCTCAGATGATAACTCTAAATTACCCAAGAAACCCATACACGCAACAGTATAACTCAACTAAAGTAAAAAAAAATCCATTTGCTTACAAAAATAATGCAAATATGCCAGACTCTTAGACGAGAGAAATGTAAATAGCTTTTTTTCTTCTTTAAATCTTTCTTAAGTCTTCAAATTGTCTACCATGAGCATATGTCATTTATCTTTTCATTTATTGTGGTAAAATATACATAATATTAAGGTTGCCATTTTGACCGTTTTTAGGTGAATAATTTAATTGCTCTTTTTTTTTTTTTTTTTTTTTTGAAGTCCCACTATGTTTTTCCTCCAGACTCACTGACCCAAGTAGAGTGGCCCCGGCAGGTGGCGGGCATGGACACACAGGCAGCGCTGGTGCCTCCCGGCCTGACCCTGAGCCCTGGCAAAGCCCCTGATGGTTTGGGAGCCTGTGGAGAACGCAAGCTACCGCCTCGGACAGGGAACCGCCCTGCGGCGTGCGGAGACCGAGGGCCTCCTCTCCATCTCCCTCCGCGGCTGCTCCACACACACACACACACACACACACGCCGTTCTCCGATACTGCCGCCCATGCTCCTGTGGCAGGGAAGCTCCCCTGCAGGCCCCAGAATCCCCTCCAAAATCCTCGGAGCCTCTGGACAGTGCACCCGGTGGGGATGCTGGACGCCTCGCCGGGGGCGGCTGGCCCGGCCTCGGGCTGTGGCTTGTGTGATGAATCACGCAGGCGTTAGAGAGAACACCTTGTGCAACAGAAGCTGGGCCATAGGGAAGCTGCTCGGCCACAGGCCCGTGTGTCTGCCCGGTGCCCAGGGCCCATGGGAGTGTCAGCTGAAGCCTCTCCTCAGCTTCCTCGCATCCATCCTCTTCCTTTCCCATTCACACAGCTCCACTTCATCTGCTCAGTCGTCGTGACCTGGCTCTTACGTTAGAGATGAGTCTACTAACCCAGACAGCTGCAGGACCCCTGTGCAGGTACAGCATCCGGCACGGACAGGAGGAATCACCTTCTGCGTGGACTGGAACAGAACGGCTAGAGATTCCATCACACTACCCAGAACAGCCCCCACCTGAAAAGCTAAGAATTGATTATATCTGGAATCTTCCATTTGATATTTTTGGGCAGTGTCTCACCACAGGTAACTGAACCATTGCATTTACGACCACCAATAAGGAGAGACAACTGTGATGGAGGTAGGACTTATTATGATTGAGCTTTCAGGTGTCCACAGGGGTCTTGGAAGAATTACCCTCAGATGGGAGCACCTACAGCAACTCCAACTCCTAAGAGCTTTCAATCATCTATTTTTCCCCTTAACCTTCGCGCAAGTTATTATGGCAAGTAATGATAGCACACGTTTACTGAGTGTCTACTGCATGCTGACTGCTCCAGGCTCTTTACACATAGTAGCCTAGTTAGTTAATCTTGTCAATAAGCCCACAGAGATAGCAGCAAGTCATGGAGCCAGAATTCAAACCCAGGTAGTCCTGCTCCACAGCCCATGATCTCCACACCCTTCTGCCTCTCAATGAACACCCAACAGGACCAGAGTAAGACAACACTGGGCGGGCAAAAGCCCAGGATATGGGAGAATACTTGTGCCTACCACTTGCCGAGGTATTCAGTTTCTATCAGACTGGTTGCAGTCAAAGTGCTCTTCTAGGTCACTGTGCACCTGCTGGGCCCAGGCTGGGGCCTTGCTTCAGCAGGGTTTAAAGGAACAGCCAGGGACTGGCGCTGTAGCATAGTGGGCAAAGCCGCTGCCTGCAGTGCCAGCATCCCATATGGGCTCTGGTTCTAGTCCCTGCTACTCCACTTCTGATCCAGCTCCCTGCTGATGGCATGGGAAAGCAGTTGAATATGGTCCAAGTGCTTAGGCCCCTGAAACCACATGGGAGACCAGAAGAAGCTCCTGGCTCCTGGCTTTCGATCGGCCTAGCTCTGGCCCTTGCAGCCATTTGGGGAGTGAACCAGTGGATGGAAGATCTCTCTCTGACGTCTCTCTCTCTTTCTCTCCCCCTCCCCCTCCCTTCCTCCCTCACTCCCTCTCTTTTTCTCTGTCCCTCTATAACTCTCCCTTTTAAATAAATAAATAAATCTTAACAAAAAAGAAAGAAATGAAAACAAAGCAACAGCCAACATCCCAAACTCCCTCATGGTGAAGAAACATTGATCTGATTTTCCACAGACCCCCAAATCTCACTGTTCCTTGCATATTTTTATAATCCTGGGTTATAATATTTGGTTTATTCCTGCATAATTCTAATATATAGATCCACTTGAAATATCTATAATAATACTCACAAACAATTTTATTTCTGAGTGACAGAATTTGGGGGTCATTTATAGGTTTATTCTTTATACTTTTCCATATAAGCTATGCCATTTTGGTGTTTTTAAAAATAAAGTAAGTGTTTTTTTTTTTTTTTGATAAAAAAGAGATGAGAAACTTGGTGAAACTCAAATAGCTTGTAGCTAGAACGAGAGTTCATATTTCCCTGACTTTAAGAGCCAGGCATGGGGCTGGCGCTGTGGTGTGGTGGGTAAAGCTGCCACCTGCCACACCAGCATACCATATGGGCACTGTTTCATGTCCCAGCTGCTCTTCTTCCAATCCAGCTCCTTGCTAATGTGCCTGGGAAAAGCAAGAGAGGATGGCCCAAGTGCTTGGGCCCCTGCCACCCCCATGAGAGACCTGGATGAAACTCCTGGCTCCAAATTTTGACCTGGCTCAGCCCTGGCTATTGTGGTCACTTGGAGAGTGAACCAGTAGATGGAAGATGTCTCTGTCTCTTCCTCTCTCTCTGTAACTCAGACTTTCAAATAAGTAACTAAATCTATTAAAAAAAAAAAAAAACAGTCCTGCACGGTTTCTTATTTTATCTCACATGTAACTGTTTTGCCATCTTACCTCCCATACACTCCAATTATCTTACCTCCTATACACTCAAGTTAAGGAACTCAAAGTCTTAATATGATTAATAACTATATATCCTAGGAATTATAATGCACTAAAAGTGCTTGACACAGTACCTAGCAAATAACAAATAAATATTAGCTGTTTAAGCAGTAATTATTATTATTCATTGCTACTATGATAGATTATTAGAAATGTCACAATAGAGGTAACTGTATGATATTTGGAAACATAGAAGAGGAAAATAGGTGCCAATCCGAAAAGGTTACCAAAGCAGGCTGCCTGGAGATGACAAGAACTGATTTTTAAAGAGGTAGTAAGACTTAACCAGATAAGAGGTGAGGAGAGCAGTGCACTCCAGGCAGAACAACTTGATGGATTTGAGAACTGGTGTGCTTGACTGAAGGCCATGTGGAAAGGTGGATGAGAAGAGGCGCGAAAGAGAAGCCCTTGCTGACTCAGAGTGCCCCGTGTGCCATAGGCTGGGGCATTTGGGCCGCAGAGTCGGAGAGAACCACTGAAGGGCTTTCAGCACTGGACTGTCCCTACTGATACCTTGTTTTCTTTTTTAAACCTAATTGAGAGGCAGACAGAGAGAAAGAGTTCCCATTTGCTGGTTCAGTTCCCAAATGCTTGCAACGGCCAGGACTAGGCCAGGGCTAGAGCCAGGAACCAGGAACTCAGTGTGGGTCTCTGTGTGGGTGGCAGGGACACAACTACTTGAGCCATCGTCTGCTGTTTCCCAGAGTGTGGGCAAGCAGGAAGCTAGAGTGAGGAGCCAGGGGTGGGGATTGAACACAGCACTCTGATACGAGACTAGATATCTTAACTGGCATCTAGCTCCTGATAGCTTTCCCAAAACTCACTCTGGCTCTCTGACTGCCGTGTGAGGAATGGATTAGAAGGGAGGATTCTAGAACCAGAGAACTGATTATGATTCCTTCCATCATCTTCCCAGGAACTGATACATTCCAAGGCAGAGGCAGAGAGCTGTTTAGGTGGAGAGCTGTTTAGGACTGTGGCTCTACAACTGTGGACCAGAGACCACCAGGGGTCCCTGAAGCCCCCTCAGGGGATCCATAAGGTCAAAACTATGTTCACGATAAAGTGAAGGCAATATTAGGATTGTCCGCTGTGTTGATTTGCATTAATAGCACAAAAATGGTGATGGGCGAAACAGCTGGTTCCTTAGCACAGTCAAGGCACTGAAGTCCACTTACAGCCCTGCATTGTTCACTCACAGGGGAAACAACTCTGAGTTTCTTTGTAAAATATCCTTGGTGAAGCAATAAAAATGATTGTGTGAAATCTTGCTTTGTGAGAGCACACCTCTTTAATATTTTGTGTGAAGCAAAATAGAAAGCATACATGAAGGGGCTGGCATTGTGGCGTAGTGGGTAAAGCTGCTGCCTGCAGGGCTGGCACCAGTTCAAGACCTGGCTGCTCCACATCTTATCCAGCTCTCTGCTATGGCCTGGGAAAGCAATGGAAGATGGCCCAAATGCTTGGGCCCTTGTACCTATGTGGGAGACCCGGAAGAAGCTCCTGGCTCCTGGCTTCGGATCGGCGTAGATCCAGCCATTGCGGCCATTTGGGAAGTGAACCAGTGGATGAAAGGCCTCTCTCTCTCTGTCTCTGCCTCTCTGTAACTCTGTCTTTCAAATAAATAAATAAGTAAATCTAAAAAAAAAAAAAAGAAGAAGAAAGCACACATGGAGCACTTCCATTGAAATCTAAAATATGATGGTGGTCTCAGTTCAGTTATGGACTTGAGCATTTCCACCTAGAAAAAAAAATGAATGAACTCAAGCTATGTTGACTCGAATAGTTGAGAGACATTTTCTTGAAAAATGAACAAAGTGAACCTCCCACTTCTGAGACAGCAACTTTTCTTCATTTGTGGTGTTGTATTTGTTACTAGTTACATGTCTAGGCTATGATGAAGTCTGACTTTTCTGGAGGAAATAGAGTTTTTGGAAAACTTGTATCCACGTCTGTAAATGTGGCAACTGCCCAAATCTTAAAGACCTTATGATGAGGTTAATGGTTGTTGTGGCTTGAACCATGTCCCCACAAAGACCTGCCGAAGACCTAATCCCTGGTACCGGTGACTGTGACCTTCCTGGGAAATCAGATCTTTGCATAGGTGATTGAGCCTGGATGAGGTCATGCTGGGTTAGCGTACGCCCTAGATTCATTGAACAGCTACAGGTGGAGATTTGAGTACAGAGGCACAGCCCAGGCAGGGAAGAAGACCACATGAAGACAGAAGTTGACCAGGAGGGTGATGCAACTGCAAGAGCAGAAAGATTTGGAATTTCCAACAAGCACCAAAAACAAAGAGAGAAAGGTTTGGAAGGCAAGGAACCCTTAGCGCCTCAAGAAGGAACCAAGCCTGCCAACACGCTGATCTCAATCTCCAGCCTTCAGAAATGTCAGAAACTGTTCTGACCCACGCAGCTTCTGGTGCTTTGTCACAGCAGCCCTGGGAAGCAAAGCAGCGGTGAAAACGTCAAATGTGGTTATTTGATAAGGTAGACGGAAGTGTGTTAGGAAGAGGTGCATAACCCAACCCACCAAAATTTCCAAAGCGCAGTGTAAAATGTCACAAAATCATGCGTGAGTACCAGATCAACTCTACGTATAAAAGAGATCAAGAGATTTTAGTGTAGCAGGATGAGAAGCTGATGGTTTAGGAAATTACCAGTTGCTGATCTTTAGGGCATCACCATAGACAGTGGTCTGCAGTCACCTAAGGAGGTTGTTAAAACTCCCCACTGTTTTTCACCTGCTTCTTACATTCAGGATGGACTTTTCTCCATATACTTCCACCAAAACAATGAACTACAACACAAGAAGATATGATAACCAGCTCTCTTCTGTGAAATGACACTAAAGAAATTTGTGAAAATGCAGAGCAATGCAATTCTTCTCACTAAGTATTTTGTTTGTTTGTTTTGGAAAATAGTAATTTTTACAAAAATATTAATGTTTGCATCATATCAATATATATGAGTTTATTACTTGAAATAAACTAATACCTCAAAATGTCTTGATTTAAACTTCTACTACAGTCAATATCTATAAATTTAAAGCTGTAAGTATAGCTCATGTACATAGAATTTCTAGACTTCTCAATGATTTTTAAGGGTATAAATTAATTCAGAGACTTAAGTTTGAGAATCACTCATTTAAAAGGTAGAGGGTCACCCCCCGGGAAATGATCAATATCTGAGGGATATCTTAATTACCTGGTGTGACCATTACACAATGCATACATGTATTGAAATAGTACTTGTATCCCATAAATATAAGAGATCTTCAAAAAGTTGATGGAAAATACATGTTGTCTAATTGCATTTCCCCACTAGTTTTTAAAAATATCCTTGTATTGTAAAAAACTATGCATGAGTTTCAAATTCTTCTGAATCAAAATACCTGTATATTTTAATTCCATTTTCCCACAAACTTGTCAAAATATCTCACATGCGTAGTTATTATATGTGGCTCTAATTTGTTTTTTCGGTTTTCATTTGGAGAGACAGAGAAGAATCTCCCATCCTATTTCACTCCCCACACACCTGCAACAGCTAGGGTTGGGCTGGGCAAACCAAGGGCCTAGAACTCAATCCAGGTCTCCTACATGGGTGGCCCAAGTACATGAGCCATCCTCTGCTTACCTTCAAGGGTGTGCATCAGAAGGGAGGTGGGTCTGAAAGGACATACCCATGGTGCCGGCGGTGTGGCATAGCAGATAAGGATGCCGCCTGCAGTGCCGGCATCCCATATGGGCACCAATTTGAGTCCCAGCTGCTCCACTTCCTTCCCAGCTCTCTGCTATGGCCTGGGAAAGCAGTAGAAGATGGCCCAAATCCTTGGGCCCTTGCACCTGCGTGGGAGACCTGGAAGAAGCTTCTGGCTTTGGATCAGCACAGCCCCAGCCGTGTGGAATTTGGGGAATGAACTAGTGGATGAAAGACCTCTCTCTCTCTCTTTTTCTCTCTCTCTCTCTGCCTCTCTGTAACTCTGCCTTTCAAATAAATAAATCTTAAAAGGGGAGGGGGAATATAGCCAGAATTCAATTCAAACTGAGCACTCTGGGGGCTGGCGCCATGGCACAGTAAGTTAATCCTCCGCCTATGGTGCTGGCATCCTATATGGGCACCAGTTCTAGTCCCGGCTGCTCCTCTTCCAATCCATCTCTCTGCTGTGGCTTGGGAAATCAGAAAATGGCCCAAGTGTTTAGGACCCTGCACCCACATGGGAGACCGGGAATAAACACCTGGTTCCTGGCTTTAGATCGGCACAGCTCCGGCCATTGCGGCCATTTGGGGAGTGAATCAGCAGATGAAAGACCTTTCTCTCTGTCTCTCCATCTCACTGTCTATAACTCTACCTCTCAAATAAATGAATAAAAATTCTTAACAAAAAAAAAAAAAAAACAAAACTAAGCACTCTGAAACAGGATGCAGGTATTTTAAGCAGGTGACTCAGCATTGTACCAAATATTTTTAAATATATATAAAGTTTGGTAAACGGTTGATGGAGCTGTGGCAGGGGAGCCCCTGGAAAGGAGAGAACTGCTGTGAGCAGAGTGCCTGGCCTGGAGGCCAGCAACACACAAACACCAAGGCACAATGGAAACGAACGCTGGCTGGAGACCAGTCCAGGAGTCCAAAAAAGGAGCTCACAGGAGTGATGTCAGAGAAGCCAAGCAAGGCCAAATCTTCAACAAGGGAGCAGGGAATAGCAGCAAATACCATGACGCAGTGAACTGGGCCCAAAGAGACAGGCTGGGAGCAGCGTCAAGGAGCAGGGGGGAGTCATGGAGGCGGCAGGATGGGGCAGGCCGAAAGGAGAAGAGTCAGATTTATACGCAGGGGCTCTTTCCCCCCATAGTAATGTAAGAATACACATCTATTTTGTGTATGCAATGGTTATTGCACCCTGTAAACATCCAGCCTGATTCTGTTTTCAAACGGCTTCTAACAACTCTTCTCCCCATGCTGGTTTTGTGAAAGCTCATTACTGTAAGACTTAATTTAAGGACAAATATGGGCTAGTCAACTTAGCAAGCTGTACGCTGGCCCCGGTAGGTTCAGAGTGCTTTCATAAAGCCTTCCCTGAACAGCTGGCACTGTTGAACAGCAGTAGCACGTTGCCTCGCCGGCTGTCACAGCACTGCTCATGCCCAGATGGAGAGCTGGCCGCGCTGTCCACAATGCCTTCCCGCGGGCTGCCTTCACCTTCCGTCTTGAGCTGGGCCGTTTCCACTGACGGTGCACCTTCCGTAGTCTCTGCTCTCTCTTGGCCAAAGACAGGCTTAGCGGACTCGCCGCTTTCTGCACGGCTTTCTGCCAGCGTGTTTCTCCCGGGATTCCACCAATCTCTTGGGGCTGTCCATCCAAAATAGGTGAGTTAGCCTGTGCCACCTCAGGGTGCTCTCGGCCTCTGCGTCCGCTGTGTCAAGTGCTTGCAGCAGCTCAGGGTTCTTGTTGCCAGTCTGAGATCTCAAGTCGACATCTCTGTCTCAGGACATCTCTTCCACCCTCTTAGGCTTTGTCTTAAGGGCCTCCCCTGTTCAAGGCAGCCGGTCTGGCCCCTATCATAGACACCTGCATCACAAGCTCTGGCACAGAGTCTGTAATCAATCTCTTTTAACGGCACGTGGCTGGAGCACCAAGGCAAGGGTCTCTCTCAGGCCCATCCAGGTGCCTTGGCACATTCACTGTTTCCAGCATCACAGCAGAAACACTTGCAATATATTTTTTTTATTTGACAGGTAGAGTTATAGACAGTGAGAGAGAGACAGAGAGAAAGGTCTTCCTTCCATTGGTTCACTCCCAAAATGGCTGCCACGACCGGCGCTGAGCCGATCCAAAGCCAGGAGCCAGGTGCTTCCTCCTGGTCTCCCATGCAGGTGCAGGGGCCCAAGCACCTGGGCCATCCTCCACTGCCCTCCTGGGCCACAGCAGAGAGATGGACTGGAAGAGGAGCAACTGGGATTAGAACCCGGCGCCCATATGGGATGCCGGTGCCACAGGTGGAGGATTAACCAAGTGAGCCACGGCGCCGGCCTCGAAACACTCGCAATTTTAACTCCATCTTCTACAAATTCCGAAGCCCTCTTCTGTGAGCGAGGAAAAAAAGAGAAGTAAAAAGCTGAAAATTCAGGAAACAGGGGTATAAACCATAGAAGAAGATCCCCCCCCACCCAGAGAATGCCAGAGAATGGAATGTATTGGGATCCAGTAGACAGTGGGGGGGTACAAGGTAGGAGCTGTGGGCCATGGCCATTTGCTGGGTGAGGGGCTTGAGAAGATATTTACATTACGTGTGCCTTGGTTCCCTCTTCAGAAAATACGGAGAGCAATCATACGTAAAGATCTGGGTAAGAAGACAGCCTGAGTTAACACTCATCAAGAATTTAAAACAGTGCCTGGCAAATGAAGTGCCCAGCCTTCACTGCTACTGCTGAGGCTGAGGGAGGGGGGAAATGATGGCATCCAAAGCCCAGCAAAGTGGCTAAGCTGGGGGGACGGGTGGAGAGAGTGCCTGCCTGACATCCCCCCACCCCAACTTCTCTGAAGGAGATGTGACTTAACAGGTGGTCCTGCTGGGGTTTAGGGAGAGTGGCATAATTCTAATGTGACAGGTGGTGAATACAAACACAAAATTGTTTTTACAATGACTGTCTTCAACCACACTTTCTGGCTTCTTAAAAGATAGTTTAAAATTTCAAACTCGGGGTCAGAGTTGTGACACCATGATTTAAGCTGACATTTGTGACACCAGCAGCCCGTATCTGAGTGCCTGTTTCATTCCCAGTTGCTCTGCTCTGCTTCCAGTCCGGCTCCCTGCTAATGTACCTGGGCAGGCAGCAGCAGATGATCCAAGTGCTTGGGCTCCTGCCACCCATGGAGGTGACCAAGATAGAGTTCCTGGCTCCTGGCTTCAGCCTGGCCAAGCCATTTAAGAAGTGAATCAGCGAGTTGAATCTCAATCTCTCTCTCAATCTCTCTCTCTCTCTCTCTCTTTTTCTCTCACTCTCCCTTTGGCTCTACTTGCAAACAATAAATAAATCTTTTAAAATAATGATACAAAATTTCAAACTTATAAAAACAATCTGCAACTGGGATTCTGATGTTCAGCTCTTCCAGTGAGGGGAGGACAGGAGGAAGTGAAGGGAGCAAATGTCCCTTTCTCTAAGCAGCCATTGTTACTTACCATCTCTCTGGCAGGTCGCTGCATGATACTAGCAAACTGGTACAAGCTGGCCCTCTTGTCCTCTAGGTAGCAGGTGCCCAAGAACAGAGCGTGCCAAGGCTCCTGTGAGAACCCTCGTGAGGGCTCTCAGATGGGAGAGGTTGCTTAGATCTTCAACCCCCTGGCCTCCACTACTCCACCTAAGGCAGCAGCCCCTGTACTTGGTGACCTGGCCCCGTGCACTGCTGCTTATCAGCAAGGCACAGGCACTTGATTCTCAGCACTGTGGGCAGGATGCTTGTGGGGAACAGGGTCCCTCTCCCGCAACATGGCGGGGCGCCCAGGAGACAAATAAGTACTGAGACTGTGGACTGAAACTAACTCTATGCGTCTGATCTCCCACCATATGGCGCTGAGAGGGAGTAAACCAATCTTACACAGCTGCTTTGTCGATTGGCTGATTCCTGATTCAGCCTCTGATGGGAGGCTCAGCGTGTGGAGAGAGAACGCTGGCAGAGCACGGATTGGTGGGAGAGAACTATAAAAGGGGGAGAGAGACAACATGCGGGGGCCCCCTGAGAGAGTCGGTCAGAGAGCTGGTTGGTGTGGGTTGGTGCCGCTCCTCCATGAAAGCAGGGGGAGTGGCGGGGGTGCCGCTCCTCCGTGGAGGCGGGGGAGCGGCAGCAAATCCGGGAAGGACTGGGGAAAGAAAACAGCGTCTGGTCCGGTGTCGTTCCTCCGCGAGTGGGGGAGCGACAGATGCTCTGCTGTTTTCCTTGATAATTCCCCATCTCTCGAGCCCCCACATCTCCCCTGGCTGTGTGGAAAGGGTGTGAAGGTGGTGTTTCAGGGCCTGTGTGCAGTAGCGGGCAGGGCTGGATTTGTCAGCTCCTCCTACTAAACCCCAGGAAGGTGGCCATACCTTAGAAGAAGCAGTCCTAGGATCTACGGCTTTGCTCTGTTGGTCCTGGTACTGGAGCAACCGCAGACAAGTCCCCTCAACCTGCTAGACAGCCACAGTGAGAAGTCAGAGTGTTGTTGGCTGAGCCCAGAGCTGCAAGACACAAGCTTAGGGGCGGGCACTGTGGTATAGCAGGCTAAGCCTCTGCCTGTGGTGCCAGCATCCCATATGGGCACCAATTCCTGTCATGGATGCTCTTCTTCTGTAGGACCCCAAAAGCGGTGTCCTTTTGTGACGACCCCAGAAACACAGACTCCAGACCAGACGATGCAAAAGGCAGGAGGCAATTTTATTTCATTTGCGCAAATGGGCCCCCTACTGCTGCAAGCAGCGAGCAAGAGAGAGGAGCCCCGAACAATCATTTTACACAGTTTTTAAAGGGCAAGACCACAAAATTAACATACTATAGGGTGGCGTAAGTTTATTGGGCAACTACAAGGGGAGGAGGTCGTCGAGGAGGAGGAGAAATAGGGGGCTACGTGCCCTACGTGTCTAAGCTTGGATATGGGGAGGGGGTCCTTGAAGAGCAGAAAGGGGTGGCTACGTGCCCCTACGTGTCTCGCGGTTTCTTTGTTAAGCTTGAACAAGCACAGGGGAGGGGGCTTAGGTGCGTACCAGGATGTTCTGTCGCCCTTATCTCTGGGTAGTAGCCCTTATCTCAGGGTAGTAGCCCTTATCTCTGGCTAGTAGCTATCTGCTTTCTCTGTGAACTTAGTTTACTCCCCATTTCCCAGGACTGTTTTATTAAGGCCATTTTATGGCGGCTCTCGGCCGCTCCTTTCACTTCCATTTATTTATTTATTTATTTATTTATTTATTTTTGGACAGACAGAGTTAGTGAGAGAGAGAGAGAGACAGAGAGAAAGGTCTTCCTTTTTCCATTGGTTCATTCCCCAAATGGCCACTACAGCTGGCACAATGCGCCAATCCAAAGTCAGGAGCCAGGTGCTTCTTCCTGGTCTCCCATGCGGGTGCAGGGCTCAAGCACTTGGGCCATCCTCCACTGCACTCCCGGGCCACAGCAGAGAGCTGGACTGGAAGAGGAGCAGAACCGGCGTCCCAACTGGGACTAGAACCCGGAGTGCTGGTGCCACAGACGGAGGATTAGCCTAGTGAGCCATGGCACCAGCCTGTTCCTCTTCCTATCCTGCTCTATGCTATGGCCTGGAAAAGAAGTAGAAGATGGCTCAACTCCTTGGACCCCTAAACCCACGTGGGAGACCAGGAAGAAGCTCCTGGCTCCTGGCTGTGGATCAGACCAGCTCCAGCTTTTGCAGCCATTTAGGGAGTGAACCAGTGAATGGAAGATTTTTCTCTCTGTCTCTCCCGCTCTCTGTCTGTAATTCTACTTCTAAAATAAAATAAAATAAAATAATAACAAAATAAAATAAAACACACAAGCTTAGGGAGGCCAAAGGGAGACTAGATTCCAAGGAGGCAACATTCAAGCGTGTTTGGCCTGATCCTGAGGTTTACAGGGGTCTTAGATTCTGGACAGAGGCCAGAGGAACTCAGGAGAGTGTGATGGAGAAGAGAGCAGTCTGCCACACCCGCAAAGGATGCCTTTTCAAGATGGGGAAGTGGAGGGAGCAGTCAGGCCAGCTGGGGTTGTCCCTGTTATCTCAGAGCCTGCAGGCTATGGGTTGGTTCCTCTGGCAGTTTAGCAGAAAAAGAGTCCCTCTGCCTGGGCCACATTCACACCAATGCAGGGCGTCAGGGCTGAGCTAGAATGATCTATGCTCATTGTGTCAGGGCGAAATGGCAGCAAGGAGGTGGCCTCGGCTCTTTGACGCAAAAGAATTATCATGCGGACACGCAGTGAAAGTAAAGTAGGTTTTATTTAGGTTGGAAACCTCCTGCAGAGTGGCAAAGAGGAGGTTCCAAGAGAGGAAGACTCACAGGGCAGGCGGTAAAGAGGTTTTTAAGTATAATCTTGTGGACAAAACTGTCAATCAAGGAGGTGGGGACCAACTCAACAAAAGACCTGATTTACAATTCTCCACCCTGTCTAGCATGCTTAGGATAAAAAACCGTGGTGGTGGTGGTGGTGGGGAATCACCACTCCCTTGCTATTTTCATGGTAAATTTGCAAATTGGAGATTGTTAAGGAAGCAGGACACTTTGACCTGCTAAAGATAACCTTTTTTGGAGGGAAGCAGGCACCTAGCAATTCCAAATTTCTAACTGGGGACCACCCTGACTGCCTATTACCCAATTAACTCCTCACAACTGTAGCATGCCAAATGACACATTGGACCATAAGAAGGGAGAAAAAGGGTGACAGCTAGATCCTGGGAAAACTTACCTACTTCCCAGAGAAAGCATGAGTTATTCATCTCCTTTATTAAAATGTCCCTCTCCTTTGATTAGACCCACGCACTGTGAAACTCAGACAGATCCAGCGCCCTCTGAGTGAGTTTGCAGTCTCACCATGGAGTATGTGCTTTTGCTTTCTGGGTACGACCCTTGCCACTCTGTTCTCCCACTTGCTCTCCGATCGTTTCTTGAGACAAAGAACCGGGGTTCTGGGCAGCTGGCACCCGCGGTCCTGCCCCCATCCTGAAGGCCTGTGGTGTGCAGAGCAGCACTGGCCTCTCCCTGCTACAGCTGTGCCCTGCCCACCAGTGGGAACACCTCTTCCTCAAGCGAGGGGCCGGAGCTGCCTGAGCTCAGCTCTGCAGAGCCACCACAGGGGTATCTGGAGCTGGTGCGCCCCAGGCCCTGACTGTCTCTGGCCGACTTCTCCAGAAACAGACAGTGAAAAGCTGGTTTGAGGAAGCAGTGTTTCTTAGGGATGAACACCTCTCCGAGCAAGAGGATCAGGCCCAGGATCCGCTGGAACTGTGATGCAAGGCTGGCAAAGCCTCAGAAGCCTGTCACACAGGAGCCAGGAGCTCCTCTGGATCTCCCACGCAGGTGCAGGGGCCCAAGCACTTGAGCCATCTTCTACTGATTTCTCAGGCCATAGCAAAGAGCTGGATCAGAAGAGGAGCTGCTGGGAGATGAATTGGTGCAGCAGGTGGGGGCTTAGCCCACTTTGCCACAGTGCTGGCCCCAGCGTGGTTACTCTTAAGGCTGGTGACTAGAAGGAGGTACATAGTACATCTGGGAGGCGGGAAATGTTCTATTTTTTTTTTTTTATCTGGATGTGTGTTCTGAAGGAGTGTTCACGTTGTACAACTCGTTGATTTCATTTATGATTTCAATTTTAAAGCTGTTATACTTTAATAAAGGTTTAAAAGTATTTTCATCTCAAAAAAAAAAAAAAAAAAAAAAGAAGCCTGTCACAGAGATGTGGAGAGAGGACCTCCCGTTAGCATCAGGTGTCACGGGCCCAGCCTTTGCGCCACAGCTTCGCTCAGTCACTGGACACAGGCTGCCCCAGGAAGGGCACGGCCATCTGTGAGGCCATGCTACAGCTAAGGCAAAGTCTGAAAGAGCGGACCCGAGGCCTTGCTGCCACTGCTCGGCATCTCTCCCTAGAAGGAGGAACTAGCCACAGCACCTCCGCAGCCTCTGCCCACACGGCCCCTCCGGGGGCTCCTCCGGCCTGCTCCTCCCAGGCTGCTGCACCCACACCGCGGCCTCTGACAGCCCTGGGCAGGCTTGCCAGCAGGGCATTGCAGAAGGAAGCAGGAAGAAGAGCAGACTTTGGAAATGCTATTTATCTGTAATCGTAGCCCCAGGCATCCATAATTAAGCCAGTGAATTTTCTTCCAGAGAAATTGCATAATGCCTTCCTTGATGAAAGACATTTGAGGGATTTTTCTGCTGTGCTACGTTGTGTCTGATTCCCACCCCTATATTAAATAATCTGAAGTCAAGAGTAGTAAACCATGACGAATACAGGGGCCGCAGATTCTTGGCCACCCCCTTGCTCACACAGAGAGAACAACACTGACCAGGTTTGCCCTGGCCTGGAAGAATCTTGAAGTGAATTACAGCTGGTAGTTGAGGAGCAGTTTCCTTGCAAGTCTCCTTGAGGGTCGTCTGTGGAGTCCTTTGTCCAGCCAGGCGCCGCCTCGTGGCAGCTCCATTAAGATTTGTTGAATGGAACTTTGGCATAGCCGATTCTTATCTGAGACAGGCCCAGCTCTCAGTCAAAACACCCTCTTTCCCTTAAATTCCTCTGCAAAGGGGAGAACAGATTGCATTTTTAGGCAGGGGGCTACCATAGCTAGGCAGTTGAGACCCAGGGACAGAAGGAGGAAGACGTAGGCCCTTCCAGAAGCTCAATTCACGAGTCATAAACTCTGCAAAAGCCCGGGGGCTCTGGCTTAATTTTTGATACCCTGCTCTAGCTCCTAATAAACCTGCATTTGTAAAACGAGCATATTATTAAAACCTGAGTCACAAGGTATCATGAGGATCCTGGAGATAACAGACCAAGTGCCTAACAGCAGGCCTGGCCCTGGCGGTGAGATGACGATGAGATCAATGGAGGCTTCACTACCGAAAGCTTCTCTCCTTAGCAGTGAAAGGCAGCCATGTGTTTCCAGGGCTTCATTTGTTCAGTCAGTCAATCAACAGGCACCTTGGAGTGCCCGCTTCTTGCAGGGCACAGGGCTACGGAGTCGGAACTCATCTGTGAACAGCATAGGCAATGATTCTTGACCACATGGAGCTTGGTCTGAGTGGAGGAGGCAAGCAGGAAATAAAGACAAACAGGAAGTTGCAAGGTGGTGAGTCTGCAGAAAAATACCCAAAAGCAGAGCATTGGATGGGACGTGACTGAGGGAGTGAAGTGTTGGGGGGGGGGGGGTGGCGAGGAGGGCAGGTTACTCAAACAAGCACCATGGCCAAGGTGACTAGGTGTCTTAGAGGAAATGAATGAGCAAAATCCCGGAAGAGGGTGAATGACGGCCACTGCACATCTGGGTGTGGAGGAAGCCTCGGGCAGGGCCCAGCCCTGTGCAGTCTCTGCAGGACCCCAGAAGCCAGGGTGACTGGGCGAGTAGGCAAGGGGCAGGGGGCACAGAAGGGCCACTGCGACCATCCAAGGGGAGAGCCCGAGCAGAACTCCTCACCCTGCATCTGGTGGGTTGGCAGAAAGGAGTCGGCTCCAGGACGGCTGCCGCAGTGCTCCACCGGACAAGTCCCAACAGCTTGCGGCCGGGGTTTGTGTAAAACAAGTGCTTTCCTAGCTCAGAGAAACGAGGAGGATCCAGATCCAGGTGCTTTCCATGCCTCCAGCCTCGTCCTCAGCAGAGAAGAGGACTATTCCAAACACAGCAGAAAGGATTGAGAGGCTTCCATTGTTCCTTCTTACTTGTACCTAAGGTTTTAAATACGTATTGCATGCATGGGATGTAAACTTCAAGTGTGTCTTCCCTCATCTGACCCCTGGCTGACAGCTCCCCTCCCGCCGGAGCAGTGTGGTCACAGCCGGTGGGGCAGCCTCCCCACAAGGCTTCTGTGGGAGTGGGTGCACCCCTGGGGGCTGCCACTCCCACATGCATATGCTGGCATTCCAGTCCCCAGCAGCTGGGAAAATGACTGAGGACATTTGGAAATAGAGTCTTTAAGGAGGTAATGAGGTTAAATGAAGTCACTGGGTGGGCACTCACCCAGCAGAACCGGGACTTCCCAAGAAGGGGAGATGAGTGGAGCCCAGGCTGTGTGGAGACATAGGGAGGAGGCAGCCATCTCCAAGCTCAGGATGGAGGCTTCAGAAACACCAGGCCTGCCAGCACCTTGATCTTGACCTCCAGAACCACGAGAGACACATGGCTGTTACTAAACCACTCAATCTGCAGTATTTCCTTATGGTGGCCCTAGCAAATTGCTACAGCTAGGTGAACCTTGGGTGTAATATCTGTGACGACAGTCTTGCAGTGCCTAATGACGGGATTATGTCCTGCATCATCACTGTGATCACAGAGTGCTTACAAAACCTAGATGGGGGCCGGCGCTTCGGCTCACTAGGCTAATCCTCTGCCTGCGCTGCCGGCACCCCGGGTTCTAGTCCCGGTCGGGGTGCCGGTTCTGTCCCGGTTGCTCTTCTTCCAGTCCAGCTCTCTGCTGTGGCCCGGGAAGGCAGTGGAGGATGGCCCAAGTGCTTGGGCCCCTGTACCCCATGGGAGACCAGGAGGAAGCACCTGGCTCCTGCCTTCGGATTGACACAGCGCCGGCCGTGGCGGCCATCGGGGGGGTGAACCAATGGAAAGGAAGACCTTTCTCTCTGTCTCTCTCTCACTGTCTAACTCTGCCTGTCCAAAAAAAAATAAAATAAAATAAAACAAACCTAGACGGTGTTGCCTACTACACACCTAGGCTACATGGGGTATATATATGTACCGCCTAGTATGTAGTATATATACATATATTCCATGAGTATGTATAGCATGTATATTACTCATATATATGCATATATTGCACAGGTGTTTGTATGTGTGTATATAATGGGTGTAGCCCATTGCTCCTTGGGCCATGATGAACAAAACACAAGATTTAGTCAAGAATAAGAGAAAATGATGTGTGAAGCTGCTGGTGGTGTAACACAGCATGTGTTAGAGTGAACTTTTTTTAAGCAGAAGAAAATAACTCTAAAATAACAATAAGACATACGTGTCTATTAAGGTGGGCATTTGGCCTCGTAGACGGGCTGCCCACTGGGGACCCCCATGTCACGTACTGAAGTACCTAGGTTCAAGTTCCTGCTCCACTCCTGCTTCCAGCTTCCTGCGAATGTGCATTCTGGGAAGCAGCAGGTGCTGGTTCATAGTGTTAGGTCTCTGGCACGCACATGGGAGATTTGGACTGAATTTCTGCCTTGCAGCTTCAGCCTGGCCAAGCCCCAGTCGTTGTGGGCATTTGGAGTGAACCAATGAACGAAGCACTCTCTCTCTCTGCTTCTCAAGTAATATTTTAAAAATATTTAATTTCAGAAATTAATATTAAAGAAATATGAATTTGATGTTTTTAAAATACATACATAATATTGTCAATACATAAACCAGTGATATAGTTATTTATTATCAGTTTCAAGTTTTATGTACCACACAACTTTTGATGCATGAAACATACTATTCTGCATTTTTATTTATTTTCCATTTTAAACTGAATCTTAGAGATCATTCCTGATCAGAGCTGCATATTCTTTTACAACACTGCAGAGAATTCCAGTGCCTGAATGTTCAGTAACTTATTTAATCCTTCTTTATTAATGGCTTTTAAGTTGTTTCCAAACTTTATTACAAAAACAGCTACAGCGAATCACCTTGCATACACGTCATAGCGTACAAGTTTGTATATGAGTATCATCAATTCAAAGTATAATTTTGAAGATGTTGCCAAATGTCTTTCAAAAAATTTATAACAATTTTCCTTCTTGCCACAAATGTGTCTTTTAATTATTGCCAATATAATGGATTAAAAAATAGTACCTGGAACTTATAGACGAGGTTGACTGAGTTCTCACCTGTTCAAATTCTTTTCTTAAAGATTTAATTATTTATTTACTTAAAAAGCAGAGTGATGGAGAGTGAGAGGGAAAGATACCTTCCGTCCTCTGGTTCACTCCCCAGATGGCCACTACAGCTGGCCTGGATGAAGCCAAGAGCCAGCAATTATATCCTGATCTCCCATGTGGGTGGCACTTAAGCCATCTTCCTCTGCCGTCCCAGGCTCATTAGCAGGAAACTGAATTGGAAGCAGAGCAGCAGCCGCAAGTTGAACCAATGCTCATTTGGGGTGCTGGCACCCCAAGCAGTAGATTAACCCACTGCACCACAACATTGGCCTCACATGTAAAATTTTATCTGGCTTGAGGTTGAAATTGTGAGTATTTTTCTTCTCCTACCCTGCACTGAACTCAGGATGGCATAACCACTCAGCTGGCTCCACTATTTGTTGTTCTGCAGTCTTTGACATCTACTCTACCTGCCACATCACATGTGCCGTCTTTCAACACTGGTTCTCCCACAGTTAAGATCACCGTCACCCTGGTTATCACGGAACCATTCACAGTCTAGTCCATTTGGTAGACATTTAATGAATATTTGCAATTCTACACCTACCTGAGGGATTCCAAAATTTCAAAGTAAAGGTGATATTTAAAATACTTATTAAAGCCCGCCAGGTAAGAAACCATTCTAAGGAGGTAAAGAGGTATAAAATTTGGAACATTGCTGAGCTGGCCTTGTGGTGTGCCTGGTGTTGTGATGTAGCAGGTAAAGCTGCCACTTGTGATGTCAGCATCCCATATGGATGCCAGTTGGAGTCCTGGCTGCTCTACTTCAGATCCAGCTCCCTGCTAAATGACCTGGGAAAGCAGCGGAAGATGGTTCAAATGCTTGGGCCCCTGCACCTATGTGGGAGATCTGGAAGAAGTTCCTGGCTCCTGGCTTTATCCTGGCCTGCATACTTAGAACATCAAGTAGTCTGGTAAGACTTCTAGTGGGAGGTGTTCATGTGGGAAATGGAAGATTGACACCCTCCTCGGGCTCTGCCCCAGCACCCGTGGGTATGAACATCCACCCTCCTTCCACACTCTCCTTTCTCCAAGCATTCTGCTCTCATGAAGAGCAAAAAGACAAAACCAAATGACTCTACAATCCCTTTATGGGTTTACCTGAATATAGGAGAAAGTCTTGTGTCAGAAATTCAATAAACACAGGACTATGAACAAATTTAAAAGAACCACTGCTAATATTTTGTTGGAAATCTTTGTAAAATTCTCTCTAAACACATACCCTAAACATTAGAAGTACATGCACACACACACACAGAGTGTTTATATATATGTATATATGTGAGTACTAGAGATAATATAATGTAATATCTAAATATTTCACATAAATGATTCTTTTTACTAAAAAATACAGAAATGTTTGTGCCGATGAAAATAGAACTGTTTTATTCTAACTATTGTCTATAAAATACTCCATTGTTAGAAGTACCAGAATTCATTGACTAATTCTTTATTTAGGGCATTTGGGCAGCCAACACTGCTACAATGAACAGTCTTGTATACTTACGTCCATCAAGGTCATTACGCCTTTGGTGTATGGATACATCTTGATTGATCAGTTGGCTGTTGAACTGACTCTGGGCTGACTAAGTCTTCCTGAGAAAGGACAACTTCTAGTCTTTCCACTCAGATCTGTTTACCTCCTTCCATCTGGGCACAAGTGTCCCTTGAAGAAAGTTGTTCCTCACCTGCTCCTCCCCAGGCTCCCAGACTGGTCCTGTGCAGGCCAGGCAGCACCTCCTTCTCTGAGGTTAAAACTCAGATCTCGGCCTGCGCCACGGCTCACTAGGCTAATCCTCTGCCTGCACTGCCGGCACCCCGGGTTCCAGTCCCAGTTGGGGTGCCGGATTCTGTCCCGGTTGCTCCTCTTCCAGTCCAGCTCTCTGCTGTGGCCCGGGAAGGCAGTGGAGGATGGCCCAAGTGCTTGGGCCCTGCACCCGCATGGGAGACCAGGAGAAAGCACCTGGCTCCTGGCTTCGGACCTGCGCACCGCCAGCCGTGGCGGCTGGGGTTTGGGGTGTGAACCAACGGAAGGAAGACCTTTTTCTCTCTCTCTCTCTCTCTCCCACTGCCTAATTCTGCCTGTCAAAAACAAAAAACAAAAACAAAAAACACAAAACAAAACAAAACCGAAAACTCAGATCTGGCTGAGATGATGGCTGTAGCGGTTCCCTTCCTCTGAGTTTTTGCAATGAAGTTAGGATCTAAATGGTTCTCCCTGGAGTTTTATTTTATTTTTTTAAAAGATTTTATTTAAGTATTTGAGAGGCAGAGTAACAGAGAGAGGGAGAGACAGAGAGAGAGAGAGAGAGGTCTTCCAAATGGCTGCAACAGCCAGAGCTGGGCTGAAAGGAAGCCAGGAGTCAGGAGCTTCTTCTTGGGTCTCCCACGCAGGGGCAGGGTCCAGGCACTTGTGGCTTTCCCAGGTGCATTAGCAGACAGCTGGATCAGAAAAGGAGCGGCCAGGACAGGAATCCTTGCTCTTAAAGGATGCCAGCGCCTCAGGCAGAGGCTTGGCCTACTACACCACAGCCCTGGCCCCTCTCTGGGCTTTTAAAAATGCAGACACTTCATTTTGAGCCCCCAAAAGACAAAGTTTGAGCTTTAATTCCCTCATTGTACAATGAGATGATTAGGCAAGAAGTTTCCTGAAGTCCATACAGCTTAAGGCTGCAGTAATGGATGAGCTAAACTGAGTGGATGAATGAGCGTGTTCCTTGAGGACAATGTTCTTACGATTTAATTGGAAATCAGAGATATAAAATGGCAAAAAGTTGAGTAATTTATTACCCAGTAGCAGCTCAGGTCCACAGTAAGATAAATATCTGAAGAACATTCTGAATAAGTACAAAAAGCACAGTAGGAAAGAGCTTTAAGGAAGCAGATATTAAAGAGGACGGAGATGGGCAGGGCGGGGCAGGGAGGCCTCAGCCTATTTACAAAGAAGAAATCTTACCCTGAATCCTGTCTCTAGTTTCATCTGCAAGGTCTCAGGTTCCCTGGACTGTATTCTTCAGAGCTCTGTCCCCAAATCACCCTGACATGCTTGAATTGTCAGTCTCCCACCCTCCCCCCTTGCTCGGAGACTCCCCGCAACCAGGACTGGGCTAGAATCCACACTCAGACACGGCTGCCACGGGATGCACAGAAATATTCGCAGCTTAAGAGGAACCGGACAATGTCAGCGGCTGACCAGAAGAGAGAAAGTTCTGGGGGACCTAGCGCTGTGGCATAGCGGCTAAAGCTGCTGCCGACAGTGCCAGCATCCCAAATGGCTGCCGGTTCGAGTCCCAGATGCTCCACTTCTAATCCAGCTCTCTGCTATGGCCTGGGAAAGCAGTAGAAGATGGCCCAAGTGCTTGGGCCCCTGCAGCCACATGGGAGACCCAGAAGAAGCTCCTGGCTCCTGGCTTTGGATTGGCACAGCTCCAGCCATTGCGGCCAATTGGAGAGTGAACCAGCGGATGAAAGACCTCTCTCTCTCTTTATCTCTGCCTCTCCTCTCTGTGTGACTCTGACTTTCAAATAAATAAATAAATCTTTTAAAAAAAAAAAAAAAAAAAGAAAGTTCTGGGGAGATTTCAGCCCTGGCACAGTCCTGGGAGGGAGGCAGCATGATGTGGGCACTCATGTCAGTGCTACTGTGCCTTCTGCTAGACAGCGAGAATACTCTTAGAAATGAAGGCCCCAAGAAGGAGCACTTGGGCCAGGATGATAAATTAACAAATAAATTAATCAAGTAATTCATAATAAAGTATAACAAATAATAAATTACAACACATGAATAAATAAATTAACAAACGAGAATTCTGATTCCCGTGAGCCCTGGCTCTCAAGGTTTCATGCACACCTCCCTCTTCTCCAGGTGCCAATGGCTTCCACAAATCTAAGTTCTGACTTGCAAGGAACCACGGGGGTTTCTGCCAGGGCTCCATTTTCCTGCTCCCTCAGACTCAACCACTCTCTTTGACTTCTGGCCACCCCCATTGCACGTGGTCTCCACTGGGTTTGCTTGTAGTCATTTGTTGGCAGGTTGTATCATGTCTCTGACTAGCTCAATGGTTGTGCCAATTAGCTAATCCTGCATAACACACCACCCCAAAACTTGGTGACATAACCTATGCAGTTCCTGGGAGTCATGAGTTCAAAAAGGGATGCAGCCAGGATGGTTCTGCTCTGCTTGGGGACATCCAGGACCTCGGCTGAGATGACGTAAATGTGCAAGAGTGACTTGATTGGCTGAGGGCTGCTGAAGTCACGTGTAAGTCCAGGTGCAATGTAATTTCTCAATCCATATGACTGGCCTGTTGGGCAAGTGGGGCTCAGCCAAGACTGGGTACCAGAACGCCTACACCTTGCCTCTCCAGCACGACCTCAGGGCAGGCAGACTTCTCACACAGAAATTCAGGACTGCAAAGGGACCTCTGCCAAGAGCTGGAGACGGAAGCAGCCTGGTCTATTAGGACTTAACTTTGGAAGTCACACAGCATTGACTGTGTGGCAGGAGTTGCCTCAAGAGAGTCACAAAACTTGTGACCGTGTGTCAAAACTGCCCACTGTGGCACTTTACATGCTAAGCCCACTTCACCAGAGTAGCGAGGAACTCAGGAGAGAGAACGTGTGGAGATGTGAGACCTCGATTTCAGATGACAGTTCCATCGTTCTCTAGCAGGGTGACTTTGAACGAATCTTTTGACCTCTCTGCACTTCCTCTCATTTTTTCATCCTAACCAAGGCGGTGGCTATGATAAATAGCAATGTCCACATTACTGGATATCAGCAATGGTCCCCAGGTTACTTCCGTCACCTCTGTGTTTTTGGGAGTTCCCCAGCTGGCCGCTTTGCTGCTCTCCCCTCCTCCCCCAAACCCATGGTGTCTCAGCCTTACTGATCCACTAGCACAGACTTAACTGCTGACCTCCAGCCTCGATCATTATGGACAGCTGTTGACCAAGTCCTCAGACCTATAGTGAGGGGCTCCCATCACAGCAAGGGAGTAGACACAGGTGGGTCCCAGTGTCGCTATCCTGAGCACGGTGGGAGATAATTTGGGAAACATTCATGGGGCTATCTATGAAGAATATTCTCTCTATAACAAAAGGAAAGAAAAGGGGCTGGTGCTGTGGCGTAGCAGGTAAAGCCGCCACCTGCAGTGCCAGCATTCCACATGGGCACAGGTTCAAGTCCCGGCTGCTCTACTTTCTATCCAGCTCTCTGCTAAGGCCTGGGAAAGCAGTGGAAGATGGCCCAAGTCCTTGGGCCCCTGCACCCGCGTGGGAGACCTGGAGGAGGCTCCTGGCTCCTTACTTCAGACTGGCACAGCTACGGCCATTGCGGCCAACTGGGGAGTAAACCAGTGGATGGAAGACCTCTCTCTGCCTCTCCTTTCTCTGCGTAACTCTGACTTTCAAATAAATAAATAAATCTTTAAAAAAAAAAAAAAAAAAAGGAGGGGGAGAGAGAAAAGCAGAGGCTCAAACACAGAACAGCCCAAGGAAAGCAGGCACCTCACCATGGCAGAGGCCCCCACCCCTCAGGGCAGTGATGGAGAAGAAAGCCCCAGGAATCCCTGTGTTGTGGGGGTTGTGCACACTGGCAGCTTAAAAACAGGGGACTCCCACTGAGATTCCCATTTCTAGAAACACTAGATGAGATAATCCAAAATAGTTCCCACTAGGAAGCCTCTGAAAGAGTTGAATAAAACATTAAACCTTCTTTTAAGTGTGCAGCCATACTAACAAAAAAGCGGAAGAAATCGCTAAGGACCAAAAATAAGGAGAAAGAACACCAGGGCTTCATGAACTGAGACTAAGGCTGCCAGGGGCATTTGCTCAGGAACCTAGGGCACGGCTTTGAGCACACCACCAAGAAAGGAGAAAGGGCCTAGTGCTGCCCTTTGAAGGGGTCTCAAGAGTACAGAAAGAGTGCACAAGAAAAAGTGCTTCCCCAGTCCCTGCCTGGCAGGAAAACAAGGCAGCTCATTTGCCTTATGCTGGGTCCTAGTACGGGAGAAATTCTCCCCCTGAGAATCTGTACTACATGCCCACTACTGCTGCGAGTCAAGGGTGTGACTTCACTCTTCCCGATAACTTGACAGTGAGAGGTGCTCCCTAATGATTTATTTGCTTGGCAAAACTCTCACAGTGTGCTCATGAGCACAGGAGAAGAGAGATGGAGCTGCAGGATCTTTATACACCGTGGAACATAAATGTGCAGCCACTTTGGAGAATAGTTTGGCCTTAGATCCTGAAGTTCAAGTTCACACACTCTATGACCCAGACATAGGCTGTGTCCACAAACAAGTGATGGGAGGTGACGATCACGCACAGTAACACTCTCCGCAACGGCAAGCCAAATCCGAATATGCCCTCCGTGGGAGAAAGGAAAAACTAAACTTTGCTTTAAACATACATACAGTGAGATATTACATAGCAGTCACAAGTAATGAGCTGTGGCGTCATGCAGTGATGAGTCTGAGTAACACAGGATTAAATTCAACGAGCAGTCCCAACAGACTGTAAGCTAGCCATGGCATAACACCCTGTGAATTTTGCATATTTGAGGGGACTTTAAAAGGCTTATTGACAAATGTGATGAAAAGATGGTGTACATTTTGTTGTGAACTTTTTGGGGCTCCCTCACATACACTTCTACATGCAAGGAAATGAGAAACATGGAATTGATGATGATCACCTCAGGGACAAGGACGCAAGAAAGGACACTTGGGGGAGCATAGGTTAGAGTATTGTCAGTGCTATAGCTTTTGCTTTGGGTCTTGGTTTCTTCAGATGTTTATTATTATTATATATTTTATTAATGTTCAATTTTCTGTCCCTTGTTGTTTGTGTGCACAGTCTATGGTGGGCATTTATACACAGCAGGAATTTCTGGGTCACAGAGCGTGTGACTCTCAACTCTGAGATATTATGTCCAACTATTTCCCAAAGCATATTATTATTGTTTAAAGCAGGACATACATGGACTAATGAAGATAGCATGTTTTGAACCAAAGATGATGCTTTCCCTCCTTGCCTTTCCATCTAGAACTCCTATCAGACATATACGTCGGTATTGGGAAAGGCAATGTCAGGGGCATGAACCTTCAGCTCCCACCATTATGGATATCCTGAGATTCAAATGTTAAAGCTAAGACATGGGCCCTGGACTTCAATATCCTTCTGGTGCCTACTAAAAGTAAATGAAGGGCCGGCGCCGTGGCATAGTGGGTTAAGCTGCAACCTGCCGTGCTGGCATCCCAGTGGGTGTCAGTTCGAGTCATGGCTGCTCCACTTCCTATCCAGTTCTCTGCTATGGCCTGGGAAAGCAGTAGAAGATGACCCAAGTCCTTGGGCCCCTGTAGGAGTCAGGAGCTCCTGGTGTCAGGTTGGTCCAGCTATGGCCATTGTGGCCATTTGGGGAATGAACCAGCAGAGGGAAGACCTCTCTCTCTGTATCTCCCTCTGTCTAACTCTACCTCTCAAAGAAATAAATAAAATCTGTAAAAAAAATTTTAAAAAATGAGATATACTCCAAGAAATTAAAATCATCAATATTTTCTACAGAGAACTTAAAATAAATAAGTTTAAAGACCTAAAAGAAAGAACAAAATGTTTTTTAAAAAAATGTGAAAAAAGACAAATTTGACTTACATAAAACCCTAGTAGTAAAAAATACATCTACTCATTTATTCACTCAATTCTAGTTGTTGAACTTTTATTTTTAAAGATTTATTTACTTTTTTAAAAGGCAGAGTTGAGAGGTGTGGGAGAGAGATCTTCCATCTGCTGGTTCACTCTCCAAATGACCACAAAGGCAGGACCACAAAACCATGAGCTTCTCTCAGGTCTCCCACGTGGGTGCAGGGGCCCAAGGATTTGTGCCATCTTCTACTGCTTTCCCACAAGCCGGCGCCCATATGGGATGCTGGCATAGCAGGCACTGGCTTTACCTGCTACATCACAGTGCCGACCCTGTTGAACTTTTAAAACTTAACAAATACCTTAAATACCAGGTGAGACACAGCTGAAGAGAGAGTTATTGAACTGAAGGATAGGTCAGAGAAAATAACTCAAAATGCAATGCAAATAGCTAAAAAAGATATAGAGTATGAAAAGTTAAAAGATACACAGATACAGAAGGAAATAACCTAACTGCCAAGCTGCATATGATACACCAGGATATTAGACAGCTTTGTTCCACTATAAGGAAACACTGCTGGGGGACAGAGGCTTAGCTTACTAAGTAAGCCTAAGCTTACTTAGGCTTCTGTAGGATCACAATCTAAGATCAAGTGATCCCCACGAATTCAACCTCTGGTGACAGAGTTCTCGCTGACAAAGCCCCGAGGTGATACAGGGCATCATATGGCAACAAAGAGCATGCGTCTGTCTGCCCGCCAGCCTGTCTGTCCTTATAAAGCTGCTAGAATTTAATCACAAGGGCTCCACCCTAATGACTTAACCTAATCTTAATCACTTTTAAACACCATAATTGGATTAAGTCTCCATCCTTTTAGAACTGCTATGATTTGGGGGCTTAAAACTCCTGCTTGTATTTACGGACCATATCCAAGTCATAACAGCCAGTGACCAAGCCCAGGACAGGATTCAAAACACGTTTTCCCATTGTGTCTAGGTAGCAGAGCTGGTGAGGAAAACAGTGCAGTCAGATACTGGCTGGAACCGAGCCTTCCTTACACAGAGAAGGAATGCTCCCAGCATCCACTCCTCTGGGAAATCAGCCTAGACACACCTCTGTGGACTCAGCTCGCAGCAGTAAGACCCAAACTCTCCCTGGCAAAAGTCTGAAGTAGTGAGAGCTGGGGCATGCCTCAGCACTGTTGACATCCCCTGTAAGTGGAACAAAGGAAGCACCCTGAGTCTGGAACGGGGAAAGGTATTTCCACACAAAGCCATCAGCGTGGCAGAGGCCGTGAGGACTTTGTCTCTTGCTAAGGAAGTAGTCCAGGCCCAAGGCCCACTATTTTCTGGCCAAGCAGAGCTCAAAAGGCTGAACACGACACTGCATTTTCCAGCACTAACATATATTTCTGATAGGAGTTGCAGATGGTGGCAAGGAGGAAAGGCAGTATTCAAAGAGATAACGGACAGCTAAGGATTTTCCAGGATGGACAAAAGGCATAAATTCTAAAGTTCAAGAAGCAGAGTGAGACTAAAGCAGAATGAGTAAAAACAAATCCATATCCAGATAACATTATTATCAAACTATAAAACAAGAAAGAGTTCAAAGATAATCACAGAGGGAGGAGAGAGAGAGAGAGAGAGAGAGAGAGAGAGGTTACTTACAAATGAACAACAACTAGCATATTGGATATTTTGCAACATTGAAAGATTTATTTATTTATTGGAAAGTCAGAGTTACACAGAGAGAGGAGAGGCAGAGAGAGAGAGAGACAGACAGACAGACAGACAGACAGAGAGAAACAGAGAGAGAAAGAGAAGTCTTCCATCTGCTGATTCACTCCCCAATTGGCTGCAATGGCCAGAGCGGCACCCATCTGAAGCCAGCAGCCAGGAGCCTCCTCCGGATCTCCCACGTGGGTGCAGGGGCCCAGGGACTTGAGCCATCTTCTACTGCTTTCCTAGGCCATAACAGAGAGCTGGATTGGAAGTGGAGCAGCCAGGACTCAAACCAGCGCCCATATGGGATTCTGGCACTGCAGGCGGCAGCTTTACCCACTATGCCACAGCGCCGGCCCTGGAACTTCTTTTTTTAAGAGATCCGATCTATACTAAACTGCCATTCAGAATAAGAGTGAATTGAAGATATTTTTGAACACTCGAGAGAGAGAGGGTACCAGTAAATTAAGTCTTGGAAAAATTTAAAATTTTTGAAAGTCAAAAAACTTAGTAGGAAAAAAAAAACTTAGTAGGAAGGAGTGATGAGGAAAGAGACAGGGTCTACAGTAATAATGCTGATAACTGCTTTTGAATGTGGAGTTTAATCGCATGTTATGTGGGAGGTGGATTCTCAGAGAGAGTTAATGCCTTCACATAGTCCAGAAAGAGAAGATAGAGGCTCATTCTGAGCGGGTGAGCTGCTTGTGCCTGGACAAGGGGCAACTAGCTCTTAAAGACATTCGAAGTAAAGCTGGAGAAATTGAACTTTGTCCAGATTATAAATTTCTGCTCTTTGAAGGACTTATGGGCTAAATTGTATGTCCCCAGAATTCATATGTGGAAGTCCTAGTACCCTAGTACCTCAGAGTGTGAAAATATTTGGAGAGAATCTTCAGAGTGGCAATGAAATTAAAATTAGATCATTAGGGTCAGGTTTGTGGCAAGTGGGTAAAACCTCCACCTGTTTCACAGGCATCCCATATGGGCACAATCCATGTCCTAGGTGTTCCACTTCATTCCAGCTTCCTGCTAATGGCCTGGGAAAGCAACAGAAGATGGCCCAAGTACTCAGGCCCATGACACCATGTACAGACCCAGAGGAAGCTCTTGGCTGCTGGCTTCAGCCTGGCCCAGTCCTGGACATTGCAGCCATCTGGGCAGTGAACCAGCAGATGGAAGATATCTTTCTCTCTCTCTCTCCCCTAACCCATCTCTCTATAACTCTTTCAAAGTAAATAAATAAATTTAAAACAAAATAAGGTCATTAAAGTGGACCTGAATCCAACATGACTCGTATCTGTATGAAAAGAGAAAATTTGGACACCGCAATGTTCAGAGGGAACAAAACGGTAAGATACAGAATAATACAGCTGTCTGTAAGCCAAGGACAGAGGTGCAAACAAATCATGTCCTCATGGCCTTCAGAAGGGACCAACCTTACCAACAGTTTAATGTCAGATCGCTCGTCTCCAGAACTATGAGACATTAAGTTTCCGTATAAACCACCAGTCTGTCTTCCCTAGAAAATTAATACAGGACACTTCCAGGAAAATGAAAAGATGATCAATAAGAGAAAATATCTGTAAATCATGCATTTGATAAGAGACTTGTATTTAGAACAAAGAGAGCTCTTACAGCTTAAAAATAATACTAAGGCAAATAACCCAATTAAAAACTAAGCAAGACTGTAAACAGGTGCTTCTGCAAAAAAGAGGTACAAATGGTCAATAGCCACAGAAACTATGCTAAACATTATTAGGCTTCAAGGACTGCAAATCAAAACCACAACAGATACCGCTTCACATACACTAGGATGGTTATAATGTAAAAGACAGATAATAGCAAACCTTGACAAGAATGTAGAAAAATTGAGACTCTTACACATTGCTGCCGGAAAGGTAAAATAATGCAGCCACTTTGGAAATTGGTCTCATAGCTCAAAAGGCTAGACAAGATTACTACTTCTAGGGAAATACACACAAAAAATGAAAATACGTGTGTGCACAAAACTTACACATGACTGTTCATAGCAGCGTTATTTATCATGGCAAAAGTGAAAGCAATCCCAATGTCTACCAACTCATGGACAGATAAACAAAATGCAGTGTATGAGAATAATTGAATATTAAGCAAATAACAGCCATGAAGTACAGTCAACCCCCTGTGTTCCAAGGTTCTGATTCTTCAATTCAGCCAAACACAGATCAAAAACAGCCAAAAAATATCTGAACATATGCAGGTATTTTATTGTCATTATTCCTTAGATAACACGGTATAAGAACTATTTACATAGTATTTATGTAGTACCAGAGATGATTGAAAATACACAGGAGAATGCACTAGGTCATATGCAAACTGCAGCATTTTGGATGAAGGACTTGTTTGACATCAGTTGGTGCTGGAACCAATGCCCTGTGAATATCAATGGAGCAATGTACTGGATACATGCTACAGCATAGATGAGCCTTACATAGAAGAAGCCAGTCACAAAGCAGCACATGCTACATGAAATGCAGGCATTTGTCTCAGTGGTTAAGCTGCTGTTTGGGACCCCTGAAGCCCGTATCAGAGTACCTAGGTTCAAGTGCAGGCTCTGCACTCCATTCCAGCTTCCTGCTAATGCCCACCCTGGGAGGCAGTAGGTGATTTCTCAGGTACTTGGGTCCCTGCCAACCATGTGGTGGGCCAGGATTGAGTCACAGCCTCCTGCCTTGGCCTGGCCCTGCCCTGTCTCTTGCAGGCATTTGAGGACTGAACCAGCAGTTGGAAGAGCACTTGCTTTATCTCTATCTTTCCCTTTCAAATAAATAAAATACAATTTTATTTTTTTAAGATTTATTTATTTATTTGAAAGTCGGAGTTACACAAAGAGAGAGGAGAAGGAGAGAGAGAGAAAGAGAGGTCTTTCATCCAATGGTTCACTCCCCAATTGGCTGCAACGGTTGGAGCTGTGCAGTTCCAAAGCCAGGAGCCAGGAGCTTCTTCTGGGTCTCCCACATGAGTGCAGGGGTCCAAGGGCTTGGGCCATCTTCTACTGCTTTCCCAGGCCATAGCAGAGAGCTGGATTGGAAGTGGAGCAGCCGGGTCTTGAACCAGCGCCCATATGGGATGCTGGCGCTTCAGGCCAGGGTGTTAAACCACAGCGCCACAGCACCACAGCGCTGGCCTCATTAAAATAAAAATTTAAGTCTCAGCAAGATGTAAAGAAAAAAAATGTCCTTTAAAAAAACCAGAGAGGGGCTGGCACCGTGGCACAGTGAGTAAAGCCATTGCCTGCAGTACTGACATCCTATATGGGCACCAGTTCGAGTCCCGGTTGCTCCACTTTTGATCCAGCTCTCTGCTATGGCCCAAGTGCTTGGGCCCCTACACCTGCTTGGGAGACTCTGAAGAAGCTCCTGGCTCCTCGGCTTCGGATCAGCCCACCTCTGGCCATTGCAGCCATCTGGGAAGTGAACCAGCAGATGGAAGACCTCTTTCTCTCTCTGCCTCTGCCTCTCTGTAACTCTGCGTTTCAAATAAATAAATAAATATTTTTTAAAAAAACAGAATTATGAATCAAAAGATTTCCCCAACCAGCAGCTAATAGGAGCTAGAGATTAACATCAGCTCTATTTACGACATTTGCACATCATGAAGTGGTTATGCTTGCTTGACTGTTTAAGAAAATTAAATCTAGGTCAGCGGTTCTCACACTTCACTGTGCATACCCAGAGTGCTTGGTGAAACACTTATTGCTGGGCCCCACCCCAAGAACTTCTGATTCTAAAGGTTTTGTAGGGGCCCAAATTATGTGCGTGTCTAAAAAGTCCCCACAACGATGCAGCTGATCTGAGAATCTCTTTGAAAACCCCTGTTCCAGGTTGCTCGGGGTGTAGGGCCTGTCCCTCTAGCTTATCTTCCCCTTGCCAGTGAAGGGACATCTTGGAGGGGTTGGCACTGTGAGTACAAGGGCGGCAAGCCACAGGCACCCACAGAGGGCAAACCAGGCACAGTAGGGCCTCTTCTACTTGTAAATGTGACACCTTCCCACCACTCTACTTCCCGTAACAGAAGAAACTTGTGCAACTTCGCTGAATCTGAGTCACATCGCGACCAGGGAGCTTCCTTCTTGACTGACTTTCTTAGTGGGTCCTAGCTGAGAGCAGGGGGAACAGGGAAAGCCATCCTGCCAATCCCAGGGCCCCAGTGCCTGGCCCTCGGGGACTCCTTGTCAGCAGAAACTCTTTGGTCATCACCTAGAACTTCTTCTCTGAGATCTTAACTTAAAAATGCAAATCATGCGCTCTCCCTCTCGCTCGCTCTCTCACTCTCTGTCTCTCTTTTCTCCTGTACATATTTTTCCTCATTAGGTTGCTGGTATGTTGATCTTCTCTTTCCTGCCAATCTATTGAGCATGAGCAGACCCCCATGGCTGTGGCCCGTTGTGATCACCTGTGCTACTTTCCCAGGCCTCCTGGAGTCCAGTTCCGCACCTGCCCGATGGGAATTCGTGCTGTAATCACCAGTTTTCCACTTTTATACCTGAACCTGTTGTTTTACCCTCTCAGTCTTCTGCCAGAAGAGAGAGGGCAATCACCCGGCTGCATGGTTTGGGGTGGAATTCAAACCAACTTTCCCTTCTTTGCCCACATCTACTCCTATTTCAAAAGACAGTGATTTCAAAAGATAGCACCAGCACCTGAACCCTTGGCACGTTTTTGAAAAATATAGACTGTACGTAATTCTTTCTATTCCTTCTCCTAACTTAAGAGTAACCTTTTCAGTCTGCTCAATCATTATCATTTTTTATGCCTTAAAGATTTTACTATTCCTGTCTACACTGTCCTTGTATATTTATGCTTTAAAAAGAATTCCTGTTGTCTTAGTGCCATTTGGAGGAATGGAGGTAAATATGTTATTTTCACCGTCTTAAATCAAAAGTCCTGCGTGTCTTCTCCTAGAGCTTGTGTGTATTCGATGCTTGTGAAATTCATCAGACTGACGCTTGTGGCTTTAGATCATTCGATATCTCTGTTTTATGGTATCGCATTGATGACTCTATAATACTTTATTGATCCTTTCTCTTGGGGGTCATTTCCAAGTTTTGCTCTTACAGAACCATTCTATTCTGAAAACTCCTGCAGATGTCTCTTTGCACATCTGTGTAAGGGTTTTTAAGAAAGAGAGAGAAGAATGGATTTTAATGTCTAAGCCTCTTCAGCTTTACCAAATAATGCCAAATTGATTTCAAAAGTTGCTGAATCCATTTAACACCCTCATCAGCAGTGGAAAATGGTTCTATGGCTTCGCACTTCCACTAACCCTTAATGTTATCAATTTAAATTTTCCTGTGAATCTATTCAGTTTAAAATGATATCCTCTGGGCAAGCGCTGTGGCACCTAAGACACTGGCTTCCCACTTCCCAGCTGCTCCACTTCCAATTCAGCTCCTTGCTAATGGCCTGGGAAAGCAACGAAGATGACCCAAGTGCTTGGGCCCCTGCATCTAAATGGGAGACCCAGAAGTTCTGGGCTCCTGGCTTTGGCTTGGCCCAGCCCTAATCATTGCAGCCTATTGGAGAGTGAACCAGTGGATGGAAGATACCTCTCTCTCCCTCTCCTCTACCTCCACCTCTCCTGCTTCCTCTCTGTAACTCTGCCTTTCAAATACATAAATATAAATGGTATCCTCACTCCCAAAGAAATAAGTGAATCCAGAAGAAATCATCAGTGGATGTGCAGTCATTGTTTGTAAATTGCAAAGAGAAGACTGGGGACATCTGGCTGGCACCCCTTGAGCTGAGTGGCCACATTTGGCATCACTAACAGTGGGACAGTCTGGCACCCTGTGTCCTCGGATGTGATATTAACTGTGGAGATTTACCTACAGACAATTCTTGTCTGAGATTTTTAACTTGAATCTAACCAAGCCCCTGGTAAAGCTTTCACTTTACAAGGAGTAAAGCGGATGGAGTAAAAGGCAAAGAATACTGTGGGGAAATGGACACATCCAGAATATGGGACTCTTCACATCCAGTCTGGTGACTTAGAAAGTTAGGATCATGGGTGAAGGAGATCACTGTTTCAGAAAAAAATGAGGCTAAACAGTCATAAAAAGTCCATGCTTCTTGATTGAGCCCTAATTGAGATCAAAGAGACATTTGGAGTGGGGAAAATGAGAGCATTGAGTGACTAAAACATAATACTAATGAACGATTGTTAATTTCCTCTAGTATAGTAAATCCAACAGGGGCTGGTGCTGTGGCACACTGGGTAAAGCCGCCGCCTTCAGCGCCAGCATCCCATATGGATGCTGATTGGAGTCCCAGCTGCTTACTTCCCATCCAGCTCCCTGCTAATGCACCTGGGAAAGCAGTGGGAGATGGCCCAGGTCCTTGGGCCCCTGTACCCATGTGGGAGACCCAGATGAAGCTCCTGACTCCTGGCTTCAGCCTGGCCAAACCCTGGCCATTGCGGCCATTTAGGGAGTGAACCAGCAGATGGAGGATCCCCAACTCTCTCTCTCTTTCTCTCTCTCTAGCTCTGCCTTTCAAATAAATAAATAAATCTTAATGAAATAAATTCAACAGATATTTTAAATAGTTTGTTGTTATTGTTTAATTTTCTACCTGAATCTTATTATTTTACTTTCAATTTCCCAGATTACTAATAAGAATAATCATCTGTTTTCCTCTATTAATGATCAATCATGTATTCTTTGATACTTTTGCTCAGTTTTTATAGTTTTTAATATTTCTGCATACTACTCCTTCATCAATGATATGTAGTACAAACAATTTCCAATGTGTGCTGGTCCCCTCTGCTTTCTTTGGGAGTATTTTCTGTCAAACAGAAATTTTTAATGTTACTGCAATAAAAGATATAAATGGTTCCCCTTTTTATCTATGGCTTTTTGGCCTTCAAGTTTTCTCTTTCACATTTGTCTTGAACTTTCTTGAAATTAACATGTGCAGTGCAACCAAAGTTTAAATTTTGTGGTGTTGAAATCTGTATAGCAATCAGCTCAGCCCCATTTATTGAATTGTCCATTATTTTCCCTCTTGTAAGGTAACTATCATTTTGAATACAATTTTTGTATACGCACAGGTTTATGTCTTGTTCTGTTCATTTCTTTGTCTCTGAACTGGACTACACTGGCTTGGCTACTCTCGCTTTGTAAGAAGCCTCAATATCTGGAGGGATAAATTCCCCAACCATGTTTTTCATTTAGAGGAATTTGCCATTTCTTAACCCCCCCCCCTTTTTTGTCCATATAAACATTAGAATGAGCCGGTCAATTTCCGTGCAAAGCTCGCTGAGATTTGTTTGAAATAGCATTGACTCCAAAGCTCAGTCTGGAGAGAACTGACCTCCAGGTACTACCAAGTCTTTCTTCCATGAAAATTGTCTCATTTTTAGTCCCATTTTTTAATCATCATCACACAACCTCATATTAGGCTGAGAGCAGAAAGTCTGTATAGTTTTCTGAGTGAGATGATTCATTTCTGGCTGGAGGTAAATCTACCTAAAGTATCTGGGAGCTCTTCACTGAACTCTACCACGCTACTCTGCCGTCTTGCTTGCAAGGAAACATCTCCAGGTTTCCTAACAAGGATTGTATTAGCTGGGAGAACAGAGAGCAGGAAGAAGGGCAAGGGTGCAGGTTTTCAGATGATGCCGCTAGAAATTTCTTGCAATCTAGCATGGATGTTGCCTACCTCCAGTCAGGCTTAGTGTATGGCCCGTGTATCACAGCCTGTCTTGGCAAGAACTTAGCAAGCACAACCAGTTCAGTCATTGCTTATTCAATATGAATAGAGAAGAGGGAGATTGGAGGACCTACAAATCAATTTAAACAAAGCACAGGTTTTCTATTATGCTTAGTATGCAGTAAAAATACCAGGAAAATTTTATTTCTACTTTTTTTTTTTTTTTTTGACAGGCAGAGTGGACAGTGAGAGAGAGAGAGACAGAGAGAAAGGTCTTCCTTTTGCCGTTGGTTCACCCTCCAATGGCCGCCGCAGCCTGCGTGCTGCAGCCGGCACGCCGCGCTGATCCGAAGGCAGGAGCCAGGTACTCATCCTGGTCTCCCATGGGGTGCAGGGCCCAAGCACTTGGGCCATCCTCCACTGCACTCCCTGGCCACAGCAGAGAGCTGGCCTGGAAGAGGGGCAACCGGGAAAGAATCCGGCGCCCCGACCAGGACTAGAACCCGGGGTGCCAGCACTGCTAGGTGGAGGATTAGCCTGGTGAGTCGCTGCGCGGCTATTTCTAATCCTATGAGAAGATGCACAAGCAAAGCATTTGTCTTAACCCCATGGAAAATTGATCATTTACAGGCTTTGACTCAACACAGTTTTAGGACAAGATTGGTAAACTTGCTGCTTAATATTTTACATCAACTAATACAGTTTGAATTTTTCACCAGTTTTCCTACTAAGCACTGATTTACAATATACAGTAATTTGAACAACATAACAAAAGCGTCTTTAGAAAGACAGTTTGCAGCCGGCGCCGCAGCTCACTTGGCTAATCCTCCGCCTGCGCCGCTGGCACCCCGGGTTCTAGTCCCGGTTGGGGCACCGGTTCTGTCTCGGTTGCTCCTCTTCCAGTCCAGCTCTCTGCTGTGGCCCGGGAAGGCAGTGGATCATGGCCCAAGTGCTTGGGCCCTGCACCCGCATGGGAGACCAGGAGAAAGCACCTGGCTCCTGGCTTCAGATCAGCGCAGCGCACCGGCCGCAGCGACCATTTTGGGGGTGAACCAACGGCAAAAGGAAGACCTTTCTCTCTGTCTCTCTCTCTCTCTCTCACTGTCCACTCTGCCTGTCAAAAAAAAAAAGACAGTTTGCACTTCCCATCGGAACCACCATCTTGCAGCAACTCATCAAAATGACCAACGCAAGGGAAAAGAGGAGAGGCACCCACTATCTGTTCTCTGGGCCTTATAGAAAGCAGTTATTCTTTCGGCCACACACTCACTCACACACACACAAACACACACACACACATCTACAAGAAAGGTGACATTGTAAACAACAGGGAGCAGTTAAAAAATGAACGCCCCATAAATATTACTGTGGCAAAGCTGGAAGAATCTGTGCTGTTGGCATTGTTGTAAACAAACAAGTTAAGAGCAGGATTCTTGCCAAGAGAATCAATGTGCTCCTCAAGCCTATTAAGTATTCTAAGAGCCAAGATAGCTTCCTGAAATCTGTAAAGGAAAACAATCAGAAAAAGAAGGAAGCCAAAGAGAAAGGTCCCTGGGTTCATCTGAAGCACCGGCTTGTTCCACCCAGAGAAGCCCACTTTGTCAGAACACATGGAAAGGAGCCTGGGTTGCCAGAAGCCATTCCCTGTGACTTCATGGCTTAATAAGTATAAAAAAATAAATGAATACGGCCGGCGCCGCGGCTCACTAAGCTAATCCTCAGCCTTGCGGTGCCGGCACACCGGGTTCTAGTCCCAGTCGGGGCGCCAGACTCTGTCCCGGTTGCCCCTCTTCCAGGCCATCTCTCTGCTGTGGCCAGGGAGTGCAGTGGAGGATGGCCCAAGTGCTTGGGTCCTGCACCCCATGGGAGACCAGGATAAGTACCTGGCTCCTGCCATCGGATCAGCGCGGTGCGCCGGCCGCTGTGCACCGGCCGTGGCGGCCATTGGAGGGTGAACCAACGGCAAAGGAAGACCTTTCTCTCTGTTCTCTCTCTCTCACTATCCACTCTCCCTGTCAAAAAAAAAAAAAAAAAAAAAGAATAAATAAAAGGACTTAGGGGAAAAAAGACATTTTACATATCAAAAAGTTAACTATTGCTATGGTGTGAATGTATCCTTTTAAATGTATGTGTTGGAAACCTAATCCTGAGTGCAATAGTGTTGGGAGGTAGGGCCTGGTGTGTAGGTCTTGCGGGTTGCGCACTCGTGAACTGATTAAGGCCGTTATAAGGAGGAACTTGCAGGAGGGGTGAGCTCTCTTCTGCTTTCTGACCCATGAGGACACGGCGTCTTCCCCTCTGGAGGAAGCAGGATTCAAGGCACCATCCAGACGTCAACGCCGGGGACCTCGCAGCCGCCCTAAACTGTGAGAAATGAATCCTGATCTTGATCAGTTATCCAGTCTCAGGGGTTCCTGAGCACAAAAAGGACTACGATGCTGTCAAACGTATGACCAGGAGAAGAAGGCTCCTCCCCTCACGCAAGTGTCAGTGACCCAGGAAGTATGTGCGGGGGTACAGGAGGCCCCGCCAATGGGTTCACTCGGAAGCACTCTGAGTCTTCCGTCGCAGAGATAAGCACTGTGCTGTTCTAGAAGCTGCTCACCTGCTCAGGTGAGAAACCTTGACTTCTAATCTTGATCTCTCTTTCGACAAAAGGACCTCCAGTGCTGTCTTTTCATGGGGTTATAGGCGGAAATTTCCATGCAGACTTCTTGGCCCATCCATGTCTCGTCACTACAGATGGCCCTGTGGCCAGGGAGTGGATGGCACAGTGAGGTCCTGGATACTCCACCCTCCGCTGCTTCCTGAATTCCCCATATTCTGGGCAAATTCCCGCACCACGGCCTGCCTGACTTCGTGCTCGGTCTCTTGGAAGATTTTGCTCAGAAACAGGAAATCATTAGGAAAGTGCTGAGTTGAAGGGAAAACAGGGATAAGAAAAGGATGTTTACCCAATTAAAGAGGAAGCCAGAGTCGGGGGTAAGCTGATAGAGGGAAGTGGGAGGCTGCTGAGTCTACCATTCAGGCTTTCGCCCCTTTCTGAGAGATTTGAGTGAGAAATCTCACCCCAGCTGGGGAGCCAAAGCTCCTCACCAGTAGGTGCTAACCAGCCTCGGAGGCATGACTGCAGGAAGTCTGAATGCCTCGCCCTCTGCACAACAGAGAGAGAGCAGGGCGCAAAGCTAAGAGGCGACAGGAAGTGCGCTGGAAAGCAGCGGCACCCCAAGAGCCCCTTCAGTGAAATGGGCTTCCTGGGCGGAAGCGGTCTTCCTGATACTTCAGCTGGCCACATGTGCGGGAGGTCACAGAGGGCTTCCTGAATGATACACTTGCACACATCACTTTCTCAGGAGCGTGGCCTCAGGCTGCCAGGCTGGAGATGTACGCCAGGCCCTGTGCTTGTCACGCTCTGTGCACAGAGGCTGAGTCACCCACCGTGACCCAGCACACACTCATACTGCCCCTGTCGCCTGGCTCGTACCAGCACTCCAGCCGAATTAGGGAGCAAAATCTCGTCCATAATTTTATATCCTGACTTTGTAATTCGAAAATAGAAATGTCTCTAGAATTTACTTTCTTCTTCAACTCGGTTAACCATGCTTTTGTCTTCACTTGCTGGGACCAGCCACAGCATCCAACCTGATCCTTGGACAGTGGTAATGTCAGCAGTTGACAACATAGTCAGTCTGATTATATCACACTCCTGCTTAAAAGATTCGTGTTGGCTTCCCGTCAACACAGGATGAAATCCAGACGTGTTCCACCCTGCTGAGGTCCTTGTTGCTTGGCTCTTGCCACATTCAGTCTCATTCTGGTCTTTTCTCTTGCATGCTTCCTCTTCAGCCACACTGAATTCCTCTCACCTTGTCACATTAACCTTGTTTTGCCTTTTGTCCTTGCTTCTGCTCCTCACTATATATGGAAAACCCTCCCTCGCTCCTTTGCAGTTTAGAAAATTCCTTCTCATCTTTTAAGACCTGGTTCAAATGAATGCCAACCCAATGCAAAGACTTCCTGATGCCTGGGGAAGCATAACGCATCCTTTCTTTTTTAACCTCTATTTCACATTTTATAAGTTTCATGGAAATAATTATTAAGCAAAAAGGAAATAATAAGTCTTTCTTCCTCCTAGATAAGAAGTGCCATCTAGAGATTCTTGGATGATGGAAATGTTCTTCTGAGTCTTCCACTTAAAATGTGGTTACCGTCACTGAGGCTGAGAATTTTTATTTCTTTATTTAAATTAAATAGCTACATGGGGTTAGTTGTTACTATATCAAGCAGTGCAGTTGCATTCTGGGCCCAGCAACTTGTCTGACTAATAAATAGCAGATGTTCCAGACCTTTCTGTTGAATGGATAAATGGATGGAAACAGTCACTCTTGTATGTAGGACCACTACCCCTGGAAACAGCACACAGAGGTTCTCAAATATATCCACTGAAAGTCAAAGTGTTCCATTCAGACCACAGTGAAATTGACATATTTAATTATATAAATCAAGAATCAGACCATATTATCCTATTCTATCTCCCAAATAATACCAAAAGCATTTTCAAGATGGCTTTTTAGCAGGATAAATCCTCTTGTCGGGTTTATGAGCACACTGAAACGGAAACTCCGAACAGGAGAGCGTCACGTGAGCTGTAAGCTTTGACAATCACATGTTGATTTCCAGGACTGCCTCCAGCCCCCTGCTTTGCCTTAAAGATACAAGAATGGAGTGTTGGATTTACCTGAGAGTGGCAGTGGAGGTGGGGACAGGGGTTCCAAAGGACAGGAAATGCCAGCAGTAATCCATGACATCAGACTTCTATCATACAATAGATCTGGGTAAAATAGAGGCTTCTGTGTTGGTCGGGTCATCATTTAATGTCAGTTGAGGCTTTCCCCAGGAAGGCTGCCTCCAAAAGGTGACTCAAGGACACAGGCTTCTTCTACCTTGTAACTCTACCATCATCATTGTCAACATACGCCTCCCCTCTGACTGTGTGAGAAGATAGGGTGCACATGTGCTTTGGCCTGGAAACGACACCCATCATTCTATTCTCATTCCATGGGCCAGACCCTTCCATGGGCCACCCTGAGGAGGGTGGGATACACAGAGCAGCATACAAATATCAGTGAGTTCCCTTAATCTCCGTCACATCCTTCAGGCAATAGTCAAGTCACTTAAAATTACCCTTAGAAATTCCTTTTAAGTATATACAAAGAATTTGGCTTGCAACCACAGCTATTCTGAATGAAAAACACCCATCTTAACCTGGTGAGAAGCTCATGTCCAAGAAAGAAACCTAGAGAATAGCCACAGAAACAAGAGATTCACATCTCAGTTCTCATGTTCACTGTGAGGATTGTAATTCACTACATGTTTCAAACTTCTCTTACTACACGTGTGCTTTTATGAGACTGTACTACAGCAGGAAAAGAAGGGAGGCAGCAGTAGCTCCTTTTGCTTTTATCTGAGAAAACGCACCATCATTTGATCTAATATTTGACCAGATTGCCACTTGGAAGTCTCTTATATCGCCATCACAGCTGAGTCCCACTTGGCACCCCTCGTCTTTACAACTGAAGCCAAGGGGAAGCATGCGCACGCCTGCACAGGGTCACACTCTCCAGTGTCCAGAGAAGGCAATGTGGCTGCAGGCATTACAGCGTTTACAGCAAGGAGACAGCCTTGTGTCATTCCTCACGGAATCATCCAACATGAAATTATTCTCTGAAAATCTTCCAGAGTAGGAAAGCAACTCCATGGAACGTTTCCTCCGTGTGAGTGCCAGAATTCACGCTTTCCTGTGGCGACTGTGATTTTTATCGTGAGTAAGGAGGACAGTGAACTCTGTCTTTAAGGATCAGAGTTAACATGTTAGTATTTATTCACAGGAGTATGTCTTCCAAGTAAGCGAGACTACGGACCAGATGATATCTTGCGTCCAATAAGTCAAAAGAAATGTGTGAGCAGCTACTTCAACTCTTCACGTTGACTCAACTTTGCCAAACCTCAGCCTGTGTGTGTGTGTGCGTGTGTGTATGGCAGTGGAATATTAAATCAGTTTTCCACAAGCTCAAATTATAGAACACAGTTAAGCTTTTCTAAGACGTAGACTTAATAAACTTGACTATGGTAAGAACATCATTCCAGCACAGCCATGGATCTGTGAGACATTCTCCTCATCTGCATTTTCCAGCTGTGATTAATTCACAGCCAACTAGTTCAGGGCAGGGATTTCCAAGTTATCTGGGCTCTGACATCATTCTTCAGAGTCCTGAGGCATTTTGCCCCATCTATATACACATCTGCCAACAAGTTTCATTTCTAGTTATCCAACATAACGTCATCCCAGTACATCTCTGTGCTATCTGTATGGTGGAACATGACTCACCCACATAGAAATCACATTGCAAGAAAAATCACATTTGCAAATTGTATTTCGCAATAAAGAAAAACATTCAAGTTATTTTAAAAGGCAGAGCAAACACTGACTACTCAGCATGAACTCAGTCTGCAGCTCCTCCCAGCTCTGCCACAGCTCACCTCTTCGCTATAGTAACCCCTGGACTCAATCCTCACAGTTTACACTAGAGTCGAAATGGAGCAAGCCTCGCTTAACTGTCCTCTTTTTTAAAGACTTGTCTATCTATTTATTTATTTGAAAGAGTTACAGAGAGAGAGAGAGAGAGAGAGAGAGAGAGAAATATCTTCTATCCATTGGTGCACTCCCCAGATGGCCACAATGGCCCAGACCAAAGCCAGGAACTAAGAACTCGATTTGGGTCTCCCATGTGGGTGCATGGGCCCAAGCACCTGAGCCATCCTCCACTGCTTTTCCCAGGCCATCGGCAGGGAGGAGATTGGAAGTGGACAGCCAGGACAAGAACCAGCACCTGTATGGGATGCTAGCATCACCAATGACAGCTTTACCCACTGCATCACAATGTTGTGCCATTCCTGTTCCAGCACTCCGCAAGAGATGGTTCCATAGGGCTGCAGTAAATTTAATGAAGTGGGGGTTGGTGCTGTGGCATAGCAGATTAAGCCTCTGCATGCCGTACCAGCATCCCATATGCATACCGGTTTGATTCCCAGCTGTTCCACTTCTGATCCAGCTCCCTACTAATGTGCCTGGGAAAACACTGGGGGATGGCCTGGGTGCTTGGGTCCCTGAATCCATGTGTGAGACCTGGAGGAAGCTCCTGGTTCCTGGCTCTGGATCAGCCCAGCTCTGGGCGTTGCAGCCATTTGGGGAATGAATCAGTAGATGGAAAACTTTTCTCTCTGTCTCTCCCTCTCTATGTCTGTAACTCTGCCTCTCAAATAAATAAATAAATCTTAAAAAAATAGAGAGAAATCACTCTCAGTTTATATGAATAGACAAAAGGACTGGTAGGTAGTCAGGCCTACCACAGAGGAATCCAGCCCCTGATAAAGCCCAAAGGCTTCTATGCCCAAGACAGTGCTCACAAAATCCCTGTATCTGCCCTGGCATCAGGCAGAGGCATGCACCCCAGTGGGGTGGCCTTGTTTCAGCCTGTATCACCACCACCATCGCATAGGCCTCATATATACTCCAAGAATGTGCAGGAGCCACTGATGGTGAGGCTCAGGTGCAACCCAACCTAGCGTCAGCCTGGGTGGCCAAAGGACTACCTCCACCATCCATCCCCTAGCCTCTGGCAGACAGCAGAGCAGGACTCTACCCTCTGGGGAGTAGGGTGGGAAAGTGAGCTCAGGACATTGGCTTGAAGCTTAGTGCTGGTCTAACTATAGATATAAACCAGAGGCTCCTATCTCTAAGGCAGCACTTGCAGACAGAGCCTCTGATGGAGATCTATGTCCTCATAGGATGGATGAATGCTTTGCTGTGCATCACTCCCAGTCACTTGCAGTCTTGGTGTGCACCCACAGGACAGCACAGGACACTGGAACTGTGAGACTCAAGTGTAACCCAGGTTAATGTCAGCTGTGGCAGCCAAAGGACTATCTTTACCTCTTCTTCTCCACTGTGGGAAAACAGCAAGGAGCGAGACTCCAGTCACTTGGGAGTAGGGCATCAAAGTGAGCACAAGACCCTGTATTGGATCTGGTATTGGACCCTGTATTGGACCTGGTAAAATCATCACTAGCTATATACTAATGGTCACTGTCCTCAGACCAGGGCCTGTGAGTGGAGCTCCTGGGCCTGCCCTAGTCCCAAGTGGAAAGCCATAACTTCAGTCAACTGGACTTCCATGATAGCCAGCATCACCTGGTTGCTTGCAGTGGCCTTGAGCTTTAAGTTCACCTCAGCAGCAGGCTGCCCACAACAAAGTGGGCCTTGACCCTATACTATGCTGCATGGGTCTTGGCAGCCTTGGCTGTGGACTCCTGGTGTGATCTAGTACTGTGGCATAGGATTGCTTACTCCATTCCTCTTCCAATCCCAGGCAGCAAATACAGAGACTAATTGGGGAAAGAAGAGGTGAATGGATGCCAAGATATTATACAGAAACTTGGGGTTGGCACTACAGGGACTTGTGTGCTCCTGCTAGGCTTTGGACCATTGTTACTGTGATCCTGACCATGCCCCTGCTAGTGTGGGCACCTGAGTGACCCCTCCAGGACTCTGGGCTGGCCCTCTCATAACCTCAACCACAATAGACTGAGGGCTGGCACCCCTGTGATCCTGGATCCTGTCCCACTCTGTTGAACTGGAGGAGCACCCCATGCTCCCACTGCTCTTGCCATCAACTGCTGTAGAAGAGGAAAATACATACTACAGCACACAGCTGAAATAAAGCCAGAGTAGCCTACCAAACCCGGATCTGAAGACACACAGGAAAAGCCTTTGACCACAAGAACCGTTCACTAAAAGTAGTAGAAACAACTGCTCCACCCTTTGCAGCAAATATCAACCTAGGTGCACAGGAAGCATGGAAAGCAGGCAGTGTGGCCCCCTTGAAGGAATAAAATAACGCTTTTGTAACAGATCCCAGAGAGAGGGAGGTTGAGGAAATGCCTGATATAAAGAATCCAAAAGAATGACTAGAAGGATGTTCAAAGAGGTGCAAGGGAACACAGACGGCTGAATGGAAGTTGGTGAACATGCAATACAAACAATAAATTCAGCAAAGAGAGAGAGAGATCTTAAAAGAGAACCGAAAAGAAATCTTAGAAATGGAAGGTAAGTCAAATAGAAATACAGTTAAAAGCCTTAACAACAGAGTAGGTCAAGCAGAAGAAAGAATACCTGAACTTGAAGACAGGTCTTCTGAATTCTCCCAGTAGAGCAAAAAAAAAAAAAAAAAAAAAAAAGCAAAAAGCAAAACAAGATTAAAATAAATGAAGATACTTTTTTCAAGACCTTTGAGACATCATTAAATGAACAAATATTTGAATTGTGGAAATCCAAAGGGAGTAGAAGCTTAGAAAAGCTATCCAGTGACGTAATAGCTAAAAACTCCCTTCATCTGGAGGACATGGACATGCTCTTAAGACCCCAAACAGATACAACCAGAAAAGATCATAACTATAATGCAAAAGTACAACAGAAAGAGAGAAAACTAACATTTGCAAGAGAAAGCACCAGGTCTCTTGTAAGGGAATTCTCATTAAATTCGGATTGTTCAGGGGGCTAGTGCTGTGGTGCAGCAGGTTAATGCCCTGGCCTGAAGCTCCAGCATCTCATATGAGCGTCGGTTCTAGTCCCGGCTGCTCTAGTTCCAATCCAGCTCTCTGCTGTGGCCCAGGATAGCAGTATAAGATGGCCCAAGTCCTTGGGCCCCTGCAACCACATGGGAGACCCAGAGGAAGCTCCTGGTTCCTGGCTTCGGATTGGTGCAGTTCCAGCTATTACGGCCAATTGGGGAGTGAACCATCAGATGGAAGACCTCTCTCTCTCTCTCTCTCTCTCTCTCTCTCTGCCTCTCCTCTCTCTGTGTAACTCTGACTCTCAAGTGAAAAATAAATAAATCTTTAAAAAAAAAAAAAGTGGGGTTGTTCAACAGAAACCTATGGGCCAGGAGGGAACAGAAGGATACAGGCCCAGTTTTGAAAAAAATCACCTGCCAACCAAGACTACTTTATCCATAAATGTATTCCATAATTAAGGAGAAATAAAGACCTTCCAAAGTAAGTGAAAGCTAAGGAAATTCGTAACCACTGGACCAGCTTACAATAAATACTTAAGGGGGGGAGGGGTATAAACACAGAAAAAGGAAGAAAAAGAACCATCATGAAAACATGTGGAAGTCTAAAACCTGCTAGAAAAAGAACAAAGGATATTCAAAATAAAGAGGAGACATTTTCTTAAATGACAGGATGGAGTTGTTAACTTATCAATAACAACCATCAATGTAAACAGATCGAACTCCCCAATTAAAAGACACAGACTGGCTGAACAGATTTATAAAATTAAGGCCCAGTGCTATGCTGCCTATAAGAAATCCACTTTACCAGTAAAGACACATAGACTGGAAGTGAAAGGATGAAAGATAGTCCATGCAAATGGAAACCAAAAACAGGCATGAATAGTTGTATCATATACTTGTATCAGACAGAACAGACCTAAGATAAAAACTGTAGGCCGGCACTGTGGTGTTGCGAGTAAAGCCACCACCTACAGTGCCAGCATCCCATATAGGCTCCGGTTCAAGACCCGGCTGCTCCATTTCTGATCCAGCTCTCTGCTGTGGCCTGGGAAAGTGGAAGATGGCTCAAGTTCTTGGGCCCCTGCACCCATGTGGGAGACGCAGAGGAATTTGCTGGCTCCTGGCTTCGGATTGGCACAGCTCCAGCCATTGCGGCCATCTGGGGAGTGAACCAGTGAATGGAAGACCTCTCTCTCTCTCTCTCTGCCTCTCCTTCTCTCTCTGTGTAACTGTGACTTTAAAGTAAAATAAATAAATCTTTTAAAAAAATAGACAAAAATTGTAAACAGGAACACAAAAGATCACCGTATAATGATCAAGGGATCAATTCAACAAGAAAAAACAACAATTGGCACTGTATATGTACCTAACGCCAGTACACTCGATTTCATAGAACAAACATTATTAGAAATAATGGGAGAGGGGCCGGCGCCGTGGTGCACAAGGTTAATCCTCCGCCTACAGTGCTGGCATCCCGTATGGGCATCAGGTTCTAGTCCCGGTTGCTCCTCTTCCAGTCCAGCTCTCTGCTGTGGCCTGGGAAAGCAGTGGAGGATGGCCCAAGTGCTTGGGCCCTGCACCCGCATGGGAGACCAGGAGGAAGCTCCTGGCTCCTGGCTTTGGATCAGTGTAGCTCCAGCCGTAGTAGCCATTAGGGAAGTGAACCAATGGAAGGAAGACCTTTCTCTCTGTCTCTCTCTCTCATTGTCTGTAACTTTACCTGTCAAATAAAAGAAAGAAAGAAAGAAAGAAAGAAAGAAAGAAAGAAAGAGCGACATAAACTCCAGTACAATAAAAATGGGAGACGTCAACACCCCACTTTCATCAATGGACAGATAATCCGAACAAAAATCAACAAGGAAACAGAGTTAAAGCACCCTGTAGACTAAATGGACCTAACAGATATTGACAGAACATTCCACCCAACAGCTACAGAACACACATTTTCACCAGCATATCTAACATTCTCTCAGATAGACCATATATTAGGCCACAAAACAAGTCTCAACAGACCAAAAAAATTATATAATGAATTGTTTTCTGACCACAATGGAGGAAACCTCAAAATTAACAGCAAAAGAAACTCAAGGAATTGCACAAACACAGAGACTGAACAACACAATTCTGAGAGAACAATAGTCATTGGAGAAATCAAAAGGGAAATTCTAAAATTCCTTCAAATTAATAAAAATGGAAACACAGCATAACAAAATTTATGGGCTATAGCAAAAATAGTACACAGAGGGGCGTTTTCATAGTAAGTGTTGAAACATTTAAAAAAAAACACACAAGATATCAAATAAACAACCTAACAATGCATCTGAAGGACCTAGGAAAACAAGAACAAATAAAACCCAAGGTGAGGTCCGGTAATGTCCCGGGGATATGATAAATCTGCGCCTCATCTTGGTAAGCGGAAAAACAAAAGAGTTCCTGTTTTCTCCTAAGGATTCTGCTTCCGCCATTGCAAAGCGTGTGTATGACAATTGGCCAGTGGACTCGGAAGAAGCACAGGTCAGCAGTCCAACAAGTATTCTGTTCTATCAAGGACGATTCCTACATGGAAATGTCTCATTAGGAACATTGAAACTTCCTTTTGGCAAGATGACAGTGATGCATCTGGTGGCCAGAGAGACGCTTTGGGAGCCAAACTCCCAGGGTCAGAGGAACCGTGAGAAGACGGGCGAGAGTGATTGCTGTGTGATCCGGTGGGCGGCAGGCTCCGGCTGTCACGCTGCTGGGAATAAGCCCCGACACTGACACACTGTGCTGGACAGGGAGCTACAGAAGGTGTTCCAAGGACTTAGGGAGCTTTTGACAAAAACTCCAATGTTAGGAATTCCTGAGCAAGCCATTCCTAGAAAGATCCTCTTCAGATCAGTTGTGGCTTAAATGGAAGGGACCGTACCCCTTAAGTCTTACAGGTGAACTCAAAAGACACACCAAACTATTCCTGTAAGCCAATCAGAAACCTTAAGTACCTCTTCAAAGCAAAAAGATAAGTAAAGCCTTTTGCCTTCGTCACATCACAACTGCTGCACCTTAAGGCGGACATGCTGGACCTGCCTCTTTGATTCTCTCTGGGAACTGTTATTGCCAATAAAATTCCTAATGGGCTCTTAAATTATAATTCTCTATACTCAAGCTAAACAGGTTTATAATCTACATAAGGGTAGCCAATCACCACCTAGTATCAGAGAGTCTGTAAGATACATTCTTTCTGTCTTAAGGGGGACCCCACTTACAATTAGTAAGCTCTATGCTTTCTGGCCTACATGCTCCTCCACGTGGCTGGCTCCTGGTACTTGGTATGAATCCAGATTTCCCCCTCTCTTTTAGATAGGCCCTCACTCTCCTATGCATTTATTTCACTGAATAGAAAGCTTAAAAACTTATATATATATATATAAAACTTATCTACATACATATATATGTGTGTGTGTATATATATATATGTATGTATATATATATATATATATATATATATATATATGTTTTTGAATGCGGTCAATCTCCAGGAAAATTGTTACCAAGTTCCCTCTCCTAGCAGAAACCACTTTGCTATCACGAGTTTTCATCACCAGAACTAACAAATCAGGTGTTCCAAATACAATTTGCACTAAAAAGCGTTGACATTATTTTCCTCATCAGGAGAATGGATAGCAGTCTGTAGTACCTAGAAATCTCATATGTGAAGTTCCGTGCTGGAAGACACCAAGTAGTTATTGAAGAGGGGAAAAAAATGGAAAGGGAGTCAAATGCTGCGTGGATTCAACGCCTTTGGCTGCTGTGGCTGCGTGGGCACAGGACGCTGCCCTGAGTGTGACTTCTCACAGCAACTAACGGAAACACAGAAACAAAACGTGCCCATTGTTAAAGCTGACCAAACCAAGCTTTTCCCTTCAACACACGCACTCTGAGTCCTGCAGTAGCTGACTGCTGAGACAGCACCGGAAGGGGCGAGCGCGCACCCCCGAGCCTGAATGTGGGAGGGGGTTCCAGTCGCTCAGAGGCTCTCATGACTGTGCAGAAACAGAAAACCTCGTTGACTGACCAGTTTTATGTATTTGAATATCAGTAAGTTGAAATGTTCCTTGATAATAACTGCTCATCTGAAACAGTGTCCCAGTGTCAGGCATACTCATTAGAGTTCAGATAAATTCTTAATATTCAAAAAATATACCTCCATATTAACTTGTTTTGTTTCTTTATGTAGTTTTCATTGGGTATCAGTGCTTGCAGTTGTATTAAAATAAAAAGCTGATTTTTTAAAGGCATACGTGATTAAAATGCCCTTCTTTTTATTTTATATCAATAATTTAAAGATTGGTATGCTAAAAACAATTTGCACAGCACCAAAGCATGAACTAGTTTCATCTAAAGCTGTAAAAATATGAAAGATTTTATATTTTTTCACTGGGAAAAAGTTCTTCCTGGGTAAAATTACAAATAATATGTAGAATATATTTAATAAAAGACTTATAAAATACCTAACTATAGAACTTAAATATAGATTGGCATTTTGTATATAGAACAGTATTCCATATAAATAACTTTAGCCTTTTTAAAAATGAAGTTGCAGGCTGACATTATGTACTGTCCTTATAAGAAGTGTCCTTGACCTTTACAAACATTAAGTGTAAATGGATTCAAATGGTCAGCTTTGTCTAAATGTAATTAGGTTATTTTATTCATTGTTAATGCTTTGATGCAAAGGTTTTATACACAGATCTACAAAGATACTGTTCATACTGATCAGAATTTGTATAGAGCAGAGTTTTTAAATGAATGTAAATAGCACTAAACATTTTCTTTCTGCGAGCTGTACTTATAGAGTATTTATGTAAGCTAAATAAAAAATATTGTAGTGCATTTAATTACCACCAGGAAATTTAAAAAAAAAAACAAGGTGAGTAAGAGGAAATAAGTAATAAAGATCAAAGCAAAAATAAATGAAATAGAACCTAAAAATAATACAAAAGAACAATGAAACAAAGAGATGACTTTTTGAAGAGATTAAACAAAACTGATAGATCTTTAACTAGGGTAGCCAAGCAAAATAGGAGAGAATACCCAAAGGAATAAAATCCAAGCTGGGAGAGGAGCTACTACAACAATTCCACAGAAATACAAAGGGCCATCAGGGACTGCTGTGAACAACTATATAACAACAAGTTAGCCTAGAAGAAATGAATAAGTTTTTGGATGCATATAACTCACCAAAATAGACTTATAATGAGATTGAATCAGTAATTGAAAGTCTTCCAACAAAGAAAAGTCCAGGACCAGATGACTTCCCTGTTGAATTCTGCCAAACTTTTAAGAAAGAATTCAAACCAACTCTTCTTGGGGTAGGTGTTTGGTGCAGCAGTTAAGATGCCACTTGGGGCACCTGTAGCTTATAGGTTCAAGTCCTGGCTCTGTTCATTACCCAGATGCTTGTTAGTGCAAACCCTGGGAGGCAGTGATGATGGGTCACGTAGTTGGGAATCTGGATTGATTTACTGGCTTCGGTCCTGGTTGTTCCAGGAGTTCAGGGAGAGAAACAGTAGATGGAAAATTTCTGTGAGTCTTTCTGTATTTCTCTGCCTCTCTTCCTTTCAAATAAATAAGATAACTAAACATTTTAAGAAATTTGAGAAATTCTTCTCAAACTATTAAAAAAAATGGAAGGGAGGGAAGGACCCCTTCCAAATTAATTCCACTAGGCCAGAATTATCTTGATTCCTAAACCAGAAAAGGACATAGACGAAAAAGTAAAATTACGGATCAGTATCCCTGATGAACATAGATTTAAAAAAAAACTCAAAAAATAGCAAATTAAAAAGCAAACTCAACAACACATCAAAAAGATCAATCATCCCAACCAAGTATAATTTGTCCCAGAGACTCAGGGATGGTTCACCCTGCACAAATCAATAAACGTGATACATCACATCAGCAGAATAAAGAAAAAAAATCATATGATCACCTCTATAAATGCTGAAAAGGCATCAATTAAATTACTATTTTATACAATTTTATATAATCGCACTTTGCTCTTTCAGATGATCACCCCAAAAGATAAAAATTAATACCTCTGAGAATTGACCAGCAGCAACAGAATAAGAAGAGAAGTATAACTGTTAGCTGTAAACTTCAGAACTTGGCTGTTGAGGAAAGAAGCAAAAGATTCTGAGAGAACAAGTCACAGCGTCACAGCTCCTGATCCTACCCGCCGCAAGGATATCGAGGAATGAAGGGGAAATTCTCAGTAACAGTCCCTGGAACGGTCCCTAACTTGGAGAAAAACAGATTCAAGAAGTTAAGTACACAGACCATGGAAAATCAAGGGAAAATTCAACAGAGTGTAGTCCAAGATTCCTCAAGATCTCAGTGGAAGATCTAACAGTTCCCAGGGACTCTCAGAGATCCAGAGATACTCACCATGGAAACAGGATACCTGGCCAACAAAAAAAATTAACCAACTCCTGGAGCAGATATGAACATCATTTGAGAATGGAATAAAGGGATGGGAATCATGAAGAATTCATTCTCACTCTGTCAGCCATCTGAAGGTCTAGAAAAAAGTGCATGTTCAGCACAAGCAAGCTACAATCAGCCAGGGATAGGAAAGAAAGAAAGAAAGAAAGAAAGAAAGAAAGAAAGAAAGAAAGAAAGAAAGAAAGAAAGAAAGGAAGGAAGGAAGGAAGGAAGGAAGGAAGGAAGGAAGGAAGGAAGGAAGGAAGGAAGGAAGGAAGGAAGGAAGGGAAAGAGAGGGAGGGATGGAGGGAGGGAGAGAGGGAGGGAGACAAAGAAGAACTAAGAGTCTGATGTAGATGAAAAAATTCATAAACCAAGAAAAAGCCGGCGCCGCGGCTCACTAGGCTAATCCTCCGCCTAGCGGCGCCGGCACCCCGGGTTCTAGTCCCTGTTGGGGCGCCGGATTCTGTCCCTCTTCCAGGCCAGCCCTCTGCTGTGGCCAGGGAGTGCAGTGGAGGATGGCCCAGGTGCTTGGGCCCTGCACCCCATGGGAGACCAGGAAAAGCACCTGGCTCCTGGCTCCTGCCATCGGATCAGTGCAGCGTGCCAGCCGCGGCAGCCATTGGAGGGTGAACCAACGGCAAAGGAAGACCTTTCTCTCTGTCTCTCTCTCTCACTGTCCACTCTGCCTGAAAAAAAAAAAAAAGTCATAAACCAAGAAAAAATATTTAAAAAAACTTCATAAGTGTGTTTTACAGAAGATTGTGATAAGAATATAAATAAAATAAAGCAAGGAGAAGTTCAAAGATAATAGGATAAAACAAACAAAGCCCAAAGTGTTGGAAAATGTAAATGTGGAGAGGGCTGGACATTTGGTATAGCCGTTCAGGTGCCACTTGAGACGCCAGCAATCAGAGTGCCTGGTTTGAGTCCTGGCCATGCTTCCACTTCCAGCTTCCTGCCAAAGCACCCCCAGGAGGCAGTAGATGATGGCCCACGTGCCTGGGTCCATGACACCCATGCGGGAGACCTGGATTGAGTTCCAAGATCCTGGCTTCAGCTTGGCCCAGACCTGGCTGTTGCTGGCATTTGGAGAGTGAACTGGTCAACAGGAGATCTCTCTGTCTCTCTGCCTCTCTGCCTTTCAAGTAAAAAACTAAACATGTTTTTCAGTGGTGAAAGGAGGCATCTCTGTTTTGTATCAAATTTGGTAGAAATACTGTAGTGTTTCATTATTTATTATAATGCTAGACATGATTTAGAATTTGTTATTTTTAAAATATTAAGGAAATAGCATTCTGTTTTTGATTCATAAACTACTTTTAATAAAGAATAGTTGAATATTGACTCAACCTATTTCTGCTGGCATAAACAAGCTGTTTTGCAAGATCCAATTTTTCCCTTGCACCACAATACAAAGAACCTCAGTGTAGGCCTCAGACCCTGTCCGCATGAGTGATGAGTGAGACATTTCATCATGTTTCCTCTAACAACCAGACCTTCTGTCATAGAGCAAATTTGATGACTCATTTTATAAAGGCACACTTTCCCACTACCAGCGTCTACAGGATTCCTTACATCAGGGCTACAGGTTGTGTCAACTCTCCATTCCCCAAAAGCCTTGAAACTGGAAAGAAAAAGCACACGCGGGATTGGCTTCATTCTTTCTGTAAGCACGAGTTTTGGAGTCAGGCAGTTCTGAGCATGAAATTTTGCTCTGTGATTTACTGTGGCTTTGAGCCCATTGATGAGCTTCTCCAGGTTCTGGTTCTCTTATCTAATAACTAAACCAGAGATATTTAATTTACAAGGTGTTGTGAGGATTACACAAAATAATGTATGTCAAGCATGTACTTAAAAATGGTAAGTTATATCATTATTATTGTTGCTACTATTTTTTTTTTTTTTGGCCAGGCAGAGTTAGACAGTGAGAGAGACAGAGAGAGAGTTATAGACAGTGAGAGAGAGACAGAGAGAGAGAGGTCTTCCTTCCGTTGGTTCACTCCCCTAATGGCCGCTACGGCGGGCACTGCGCTGATCTGAAGCCAGGAGCCGGGTACTTCCTCCCGGTCTCCCATGCGGGTGCAGGGCCCAGGCACTTGGGCCATCCTCCACTGCCTTCCCGGGCCACAGCAGAGAGCTGGACTGGAACTGGGACAGAACCAGTGCCCTAACCGGGACTAGAACCCAGGGTGCCGGCAGCGCAGGCGGAGGATTAGCCAAGTGAGCCATGGCGCCAGCCTATTGCTACTATTTTTAACATATTATTGTATCCCTGGTACACAATAGGTACTCAGTAAATACAGAATGAATGAATGCATGAATGATCTCTTCAAAGAATTCATAGCTGCAATAGAAAATCTGCCCACAAGGGATTTCTGAGCTAGAAGATTAATTGCTAATAAAGTAAATATAAATAAACTAGGGTTCTAGGCTGGATTTCACAGGGGCCTAATAACTTGACTCTATTACCTGATTACCAAATATTCTTACTCACTAGCCCTCTACCCAGGGTCTGGGCACAGGAACAGAGTAATTTCTGGCTCTGTGTACTTTTTGGATGTATATGAAAGAAAGCAGCTCAAGTTAGCTGAGGTTCAAAGGGAAAATTGTATAATAATCCAGGAACTGGGGTCTCAAGGGACCCAAGGGTAGGGATCCAACGAAACACAAGATGGACTGGAACCAAAACACGGAAAGCTCCCAGAACCCAGCAAACACTCCCCCGCCCCTTACTTTCAGTTCTGTTTCTCTCGAATCCTGTTTCTTTATCCATAACTGAGTCTCCTTTCCCTCTAGAAAGCAGGGCAAAAGGCAGCCACTCATGGGTCTTGAATCTGCATGTTTTGCATTGAAGTAACACCTTGACAGTAGGGACTCCATTTTGGAGAACCTGAGACTCCATTCTGGGAAGGTGCCCCCCCACACCGTGAGACTCTGGTCTGAAACTGTGATCAAAAACAGTTGGACAATAGCAGTCCACTACATCACACTTGGCAGAGCATAGAAACCCCCTAGCATGATCGCTCAAGCTTGGAAGTGGATAGGCTGCACCTGGGTTAATGATAAAAATGTAATTTGTCTATGTCCTACATATGATTAAAGCCAATACCTGGCCGGCGCCGCAGCTCAATAGGCTAATCCTCCACCTAGCGGCGCCGGCACACCGGGTTCTAGTTCCAGTCGGGGCACTGGATTCTTTCCCGGTTGCCCCTCTTCCAGGCCAGCTCTCTGCTGTGGCCAGGGAGTGCAGTGGAGGATGGCCCAAGTGCTTGGGCCCTGCACGCCATGGGAGACCAGGAGAAGCACCTGGCTCCTGCCTTCGGATCAGCGCGGTGGGCCAGCCGCAGCGCGCCAGCCGTGGCAGCCATTGGAGGGTGAACCAACGGCAAAAGGAAAACCTTTCTCTCTGTCTCTCTCTCTCACTATCCACTTATCCACTCTGCCTGTCCAAAAAAAAAAAAAAAAAAAAAAACAACAACAACAACAAAACAAGCAAACAAACAAAAAAAAACCAATACCTGGATTAATGTCAAGGTTATAATTGGAATTGTTAAGATTGTAACTGGTATTGTCAAGATTATAATTGATACTAGTTTCGCATAGGTTTTAGGTCAGCTTGACCCCGATAACCATGTATTCCCCCCAATCCTAGCAACCATGTATTCCCCTCCCGATTTTGTGGTTTTTGCCTTTATAAACCCTGTTGCTTTGGGCTTCAGGGTCGAGAGTTCATTAGGGCATGAGCCCACTCTCCACCGCCGGCAATAAAGGACCATCAAATGTTATCAATGTGTGGTGCTGCTTTGTTCATACTCACTCAGGTACAACAGCATCTACCCTAATTCATATTCCCGGAGAAAGTTGTGTAGCCCAGTGTCTTGGTCTGTTTTGTGCTGCTATAGAATGCCACTGATAGGTAATTTATAAAGAATAGAAATTTGTTAACAAATAGTTTTGGAGGCTAAGAAGTCCAAGGTTAAGGTGCCAGCATCTAGTGAAGGCTTTCTTGCTGTTATCCCGTAGTGGAAGATACCACACCGGACAAGGTCAAGTCAGCACTGATCCATTCTCAAAGGCCAAGTCTTCATGACAGAAGCACCTCTAAGAGGTCCCTACCTCTTCACACTGTTACAGTGCAACTAGCTTCCAACATGAGTTTTGGTGGGGACAGACTTTCAAACCATAGCACACAGCTTAGATCAAGTACCTTCCTTGGAATTCAAATGGCCAATAGACAGGTGAAAAAATGCTCAGGATCACTAGCCATCAGGGAAATGCAAAATCACAGTGAGGTTTCACCTCACCCCAGTTAGAATGGCTCTCATACAGAAATCCACAATCAGTAAATGCTGGCAAGGATGTGGGGGAAAAGGTTCCCTAATCCACTGTTGGTGAGGATGTAGACTGGTGCAGCCACTGTGGAAGACAGTATGGTGATACCTCAGAGATTGAATGTAGACCTACCGTATGATCCAAGTCCCACTCCTGAGAATTTACCCAAGGGAAATTAAATCAGTACATGAAAGAGTGATCTGTACCCCTTTGTTTATTGCAGCTCAATTCACAATAGCTAAGATATGGAATCAATCCAGATACCCATCAACTGATGACCGGATAAAGAAACTATGGAATATATAGGGTATGGAATACTACTCAGCTGTAAAAAATAATGTAATCCTGTCTTTTCCAACAAAATGGTAGCAACTGGAAATTATTATACTTAGTGAAATAAGTCAGTCCCAAACAGACAAAAGCCATATGTTTTCCCTGATCTGTGGTAATTAATAGAGTACAAAAAAATTAATGTGTAAGAGTGAAATTCACATTTTGAGATTTGATGATTGTTTACAGCCCTTGTCTTTACTGTTGAGGAACAGTGTTTATTTCTTACTATTCGTTGACCTCTTTACTTAGTGTAGGGTTAATCTTATAAGTATAAAGTAAACTAAAAGTCGATCACTGTAAAAATTAAGAGAGGGAATAAGAGAGGAAGGAGGAGGAAGATGGGAGCATGGGCGGGAGGGAGTGTGGGGTGGGAAGCATCACTGTGCTCCTAAATCTGATACATGAAGTGTGTTTACCTTCAATTAAAAAAAAAAAAGAATTTAAGCCTTAAAGCAAAAGGATCATCCTGGGTCATCCAATGGCCTCAAGGAGGAAGGGATCAGATGGGAACACAGGGCAAGGGTGTCGCCCACTCCCAAGGGGGAAGTGATGAAACATCCAACAGGAAACCACCACATCACAGCCGCCAACAGACCCTTAAGCTGGTCACAGCTCTGGTTCTGAGCGCACACTGAACTGGGGCCCATGCACTCCACTTACTCCACTTGTGTGAAGCATCAATAGCTATTTATGCTTAATAAAGCTAAGAGGTCTCTGCATTTTCTTTGCCTCACTTACTTTTGGGGGAAAAAGTGGTTTTTACATAGCAAATTTTATTTAAAATCCTTTCCTTTTGTGAAATATCTGAGAACCAAAAAAAAGAAAAGAAAAAAAACCTAAAAAACAAAAAACAAAAGCAAACGAAAAACCAGGGGAGGGCGAAATCTCATTAGTTCTAAACATTCTTGAAACCTATATATTCCCAAAGTTCCTAAGTAAAATATTGCATAAATAAAAGTACTGAATTTGGAGGTAAACACTCCTGCCTTGACCCTCTGGGTGGGGTCACACTTCAGATTCTGGCACAACGGCCCGCCCGCTCTCATCAATCACTCCAGGCACAGGAAAAAACAGAGGCCAAGGTCACAGTCAGGACCTTACTTGGCTCCAGAGTCCTGTACTCATGGAAATTCTGATACCCTATGTGTTCTGTATTCAGAAATGGCCTATCTCTAAATTGGTTTTATTTTCTTTGATGATTTTCATCACATTCAGGATAAATTCTATGCCTTCTTGGGGCTCCTGCTATCCCTCCATCCCTCAGTCATGAGGTGTGAGATATCCAGCGCCAGCCAAGATGAATAAACCAACTACCATCTCCCCTTCCCACTGGCAATAACTAACACTGTGGAGAAAGTACAAAACCCCGAAACCTAAGGACCCCAAAGTGAACAACCGGCAGAGAGAGAACAAAAGTCAAAGCCATCAGCCTCTGAGAGTTGTGTGGCGTGTTCAACTCTGATCTCCTGGATTTACCCGAAGCGCAGGCTAAGTGCTGGAATCACCACAGGCGTTGTCAGAAACCCCCTGGGAGAAATTACATCTTCCCACCCAGAAGTTTGGGAAAAGCAGGTCCTGCAGGACAGTGTGAAAGAGCACTTGCTGACTTTTTCAGTGTGCTTTCTCTGTCTCTCTGCCAGCCCTGTCCTGAGGCTGGCCCCAGCTACTAGGCTGCACTGCCGAAGCAGCGGTGGTATCTGAATGCCTATAGCTCGCAGAGAACAGCTATCTCTGCCTGCCCAGAGCTGCTAGGGAAGGAGGCCCTGTGGTATCAAAGCGAGCGGCAAACCCTGTGCACATCTTCTTCTTGTTTCTTTCCTTTTGCATCCCCATTCACAAAGAACAGCACAATACTGCAGGAAATTAAAATTCCAAGAGAACCCCAGCTTCCTGGCTAGAAGAACCAGGAAAGGGAGGGTCGGAGAACATAGGGAAATGCCAAAGAGGAAAAAGCTGGGGAAAGATGTCTTTTAATTCTGCAGAGAACTTGATACAAGTCCCAGACTCAACTCCCAGTTACCCCTTGCATGACAGAACCCAAATAAGCATGGGAAAGTCTTCAAGAATTCAACTATCAAGTTCCCAGACTGAACTCTAAGAGCCTCATGAGACATAGAGACCTGAACAGTACAGTGAAGTCTTATAAACTGGACTGACGTTAGAACCACCACCCACAGCAGGTGAGACACAGCTCGTAGTCTGAACCTAAGCCAGTTAATTGTCTGCTAACACAAACAACAAGTCAGCATTCACTAGAACATTGTAAGAGAACTTGAAATCTTGCATCATAATATTTAAAATATTCTGGATTCAATAAAAAATTACTCAGTGCTCAAAGAACCAGGAAAAATTGGCCAATACTCAAGACAAAAGGCAATCAAAAGATACTAAAGTCAGTGAGACTCAAATTGGAACTAACAGATATTGACTTTACAGCACCAATTATAATTGAAAGGTAAATGTGAACATTCTTGAAATAAATGGAAAGATAAAGTTCTCAGCAGAGAATGAGAATATATATATATATATATGATGTATGTACTTAAAGATATTTCAGAAAGGTTGTGGAAAGTGTAATTAAAAGGTAAATTTATTCTAGTGCAAAAATATTTTGAAATTCATACATATAAGAGGTCTTCAAAAAGGTCATGGGAAATGTATATTATGAGACAAATATGCATGGATTTCAAGTTTTCTGAACCAAAATAAACATCTTTTATATTTTTCTATGAGCTTTTTGAAGTACCGTTTGTGTGAGTGCATGTGTGTGTGTGTGTGTGTGTGTCTGTATGTCTCCAAGTGAAAATTGTAAAACTGAGAGACACAAAATCTGAAATTAAAAATTCATTGCGGGCTGGCGCCGTGGCTCACTAGGCTAATACTCCACCTGCGGCGCCGGCACTCCGGGTTCTAGTCCCGGTTGGGGAGCTGGTTCTGTCCCAGTTGCTCCTCTTCCAGTCCAGCTCTCTGCTGTGGCCCAGGAGGGCAGTGGAGGATGACCCAAGTGCTTGGGCCCTGCACCTGCATGGGAGACAGGAGGAAGCACCTGGCTCCCAGCTTTGGATTGGCGCAGTGCGCCAGCCACGGCGGCCATTTGGGGGGTGACCCAACGGAAGGAAGACCTTTCTGTCTCTTCCACTGTCTAACTCTGCCTTTCAAAAAAAAATCATTGCAAGGATCTATACCAGAATAGAGATGACAAGAAAAAGTCCATGAACTTTGAAATTGACCAGTAGAATTATACAATAAGAAGAATGGAGAGAAAAAGATGGAAAAATTACCACAATCTCAGGGGCCTAGTGATCCAACATTCATGCCAATGGGATTACAGAAGGAGAAGAGAAAGAGACTGATTCAGGAAATACATTTGAAGAAACAACGGCAAAAAACTTTCCAAATTTGCTTAAAGTCAAATATTTATGGATTCAAGAAGCTCAATGGGGGCCTACGCTGTGGCCCAGTGGGTGAAGCCGCCACCTGTAGCGCTGGCATCCCATATGGGCTCTGGTTCAAGTCCCGGCTGCTCTACTTCAGATCCAGCTCTCTGCTATGGCCTGGGAAAGCAGTGGAAGATGGCCCAAGTCTGTGGGCCCCTGCACCTATGTGGGAGACCTGGAAAAAGCTCCCGGCTCCTGGCTCCGGATCAGCTCAGGCTTTGGATCTGGCCACTGCAATCATTTGGGGAGTGAACCAGCATAATGGAAGACCTCTCTCTCTCTCTCTGCCTCTACCTTTCTATAACTCTGCCTTTCAAATAAATAAAATAATTTTTTTTAAAAAAAGAAGCTTAATGAAACCAAAATAGGTTAAACTCAATGCATCATAAGCAAAGTGTTGAAAATCAAAAATAAAGAAAAATATTGAAAGTCACGGGGAAAAAAAATGGAAAGTTGCACATATGGGAAAATTATGACTGCATATTTCTCATTAGAAACTCTAGAACCTAGATGGTGAGACAAGATCTTTAAAGTGTTGGGAAAAAAATCAAAATAAAGTGTTAATAAGAAAACACTGTCAAGTCAAAGCTGAGCGCCTATATTAATTTCAGACAAAGTAGACTTCAGAGAAGGGAAAGTTACCAGAGATAAAGAAGGGCATTTTGAAAGACGAAAGAGTAAATTCACCAATAAGACGTGATACTGAATGCATGTGTACCTAAAACAGAGCTCCACGATACATGAAGCAAAAGCTGAAAGAACTAAAGAGAAGTAGACAAATCCACAATTTTATGTAAAGACATCGTAAGATCGTTAATCCTAAAATCGTGACCATAAATCCTCTGAGAAGATATTATTATGTAGGTAGATTGGTCCTCTCTGCTTCCATAAGAAAGACCTCAGTCCAGACAACTTAGAGTGAGCACAGCACCATGGCCAGTGTGGGACTGTGAGCATGGTAGACATCAGCTTCTTGTCGAAATTGTACCATAGTGATTTTCCAACAATATCTCTTTGAAACACTTCAGATACAGTGCTAAGAGTGTGTTGTGGGGGCTGGCGTCATGGTGTCCTCGGTTAAGCCACCATCTGTGATGCTGGCATCTTGAGCACTGGTTTGAGTCCTACTTCACTTCTGATTCAGCTCCCTGCCAATGGCCCGGGAAAGCAATGGAAGACAGTGCAAGTGCTTGGTCCCCTGCCTCCTATGTGTAAGACCCAGAATAAGCTCTTGGTTCCTTGATTCTGCCTGGCCCCGTCTTGGCTGTTGTGGCCATCTGGGGGATGAACCAGAGGATGGAAGATCTCTCTCTCTTTCTCTCTCTCTCTAACTCTGCCTTTCAAATAAATAAATAAATCCTTTTTTTTTAAAAAAAAAAAAAAAAAAAAAGAGTTTGGGCTGGCGCCGCGGCTCACTAGGCTAATCCTCCGCTTGTGGCACCGGCACCCCGGGTTCTAGTCCCTGTTGGGGTGCCAGATTCTGTCCCGGTTGCCCCTCTTCCAGTCCAGCTCTCTGCTGTGGCCAGGGAGTGTAGTGGAGGATGGCCCAAGTGCTTGGGCCTTGCACCCGCATGGGAGACCAGGAGGAAGCACCTGGCTCCTGGCTTCAAATCAGCGCAGTGTGCTGACCGAAACGCACCAGCCATAGCAGCCACTTAGGGAGTCAATCAACAGAAAAAGACCTTTCTCTCTGTCTCTCTCTCTCTCATTGTCTAACTCTGCCTGTCCAAAAAAAAAAAAAAAAAAGTTTGTTGTGGGGTCAGGCACTGTAGCACAGCGGGTTGAAGCTCTGGCCTGCAGCACTGGCATCCCATATGGGCGCTGGTTCTGGTCCCGGCTGCTCCACTTCTGATCCAGCTCTCTGCTATGGCCTGGGAAAGCAGTGGAAGATGGCCCAAGTCCTTGGGCCCCTGCATTCGCATGGGAGACCTGGAGGACGCTCCTGGTTCCTGACTTCGGATCGGCACAGCTCTGGCCGTTGCAGCTATCTGGGGAGTAAAGCAGCGGATGGAAGACCTCTCTCTCTGTCTCTACCTCTCTCTGTAACTGTGTCTTTCAAATAAGTAAAATAAAATAATTATTAAAAAAAGAGTTTGTTGTGGACGGATATTAGTTTGCATCCACCATTCATTCTTCCAGTTCTGACAACAGTGTACAGATTTTGCATTGTCCTCCTCTAAATCTTCCTAGCTTAAGCCACAATTCAATCAGTGTACCCTTCCTCTTAACTTCTGTGACTGGTCCAAGATGGACACACAACCCACCAGAGCCACAAGATGCAAGAGAGTATTTGCTGGGGCTTCTGGGCAGGAGAGTTCCCTTTCTCCTCTTCAGGAACCACCAAGAAAATGATGGCCATCTGGCCAGTGGAGTGTGTGTGAGGGGATGCGATCTGGGCAGCCTACAGTGCTTTTGAGAGAGAGAGAGAGGGAGAGACTAGATTGTGCAGAGCCTGAGGTAAAGCCTACACTGTGGAAGGTCAGACAGAAAAGGCACTTGATGGCTTTGAGTCTCTGGGTCAAACCTTACCTACAAAACATCTCAGGTATTTCTCTCAGGAAATTGAACGAATTTTTCCCTTTTCCTTTTTTTTTTTATTACATTCATTTGGATTGGGTTTTCTGTCATTCACCATAGCATCCTAACACACGATTTACTCTGAGTTCGTCATCTCTCTCTAAACCCCATATCTTTCACCAGAAATGAAAACAAGAGTCATGTGAAGCAAATGCTGTTACATTTAATGTTGCACAGTATTCTTACTTGTACATAATAAGGATATGCAAGTGCTTTAATGTAGAAATAACAATCAATGAATAGTAGTACACATAAAAAAGGAAGCATTCAGAAAGTACAACCATAAGCAAAATATTTCTATATCTATATAGGATATTATTCACTCTGGTTTTGCTAAAATGTTTTTTAATGATGCATTTCATTTTATTTGAAAGACAGGATTACAGATAGAGAGAGAAGGAGAGCCAGAGAGAAAGAGAAATCTCCACCTGCTGATTCACTCCCGAAATGGCCGCAATGGCTGGAGCTGGACCAATCCAAAGCCAGGAGCTTCATCTGGGTCTCCATGTGGATGCAGGGCCCCCAGCACTTTGACCATCTTCTGCTGTTTTCCCAGATGCATTAGCAGGGAGCTGGATCAGAAATGGAGCAGTTGGGACTTGAACTGGTGCCCATATGGGATGCAGGCAACACAGGCAGTAGCTTTATTCCCTACACCACAGCACCGGCCCCTGCTAAAATCTTTGAAGAACATCACTCAACTGATCGTCTCCTGGGAGAAATGTTTGCTGTCATCAACCACCTGTCATTAATTTTTAAAATTTTTCTTTTTAACTGACATATAATATTTGCACTTACTTATGGGATAGAGGATTTGAATTTGATATATGTCTCCGTGTATTGATCAAGTCAGAGTCCTTAGCATTTCCATCTCCTGACTTTATTGCTTCTGTGTGTTGGGAACCTTCCAACTTTTCTCCTCCAGTTATTGTGAAATGTGTAATAGCTATAGACTGTCATTACTTACCATGCTGTATAACAGTAGAACCACTTCGCTCACTTATAGCAATGTGGAGAGAACTGAATGACATTATGTTAAGTGAAATAAGCCAGGTACAGGAAAGACAGATACTCCATGTTCCCGCTCATTTGTGGAAGCTAAAACAGTTGATCACAGAAATAGACACTAGAATAAAAATCCCTATTGCCCACAAGGAGAAGGGGAGGGAAGACAGAGAGGGTAGATACTAAGTACCAAAAAAGCCACCTGCAATTCTTGAAGACTAAGAATAAATTCAGGAGGTCCAGTCTTCTGCAATCGTTTTGGGACTCCAGGACAAGACTGGCTTCCAAATTCTTCCCTGAGCTTTGTATTTCAGGTTCAAGCTACCTCTTTGAGGAAAAATTCTTTAAGTGGAAAGCATGCTCATCTCTAAACTCACTGGGAATGATTCAAGCTGTCCCGCTGAACAGCAAGCCAGGGAGCTCCTCAAATGAACGCGCTTTTTGTGGATGAGGAGTGGTTAGATGGAGAGAGTGAGATGGAGCTAATTCTGGGTAGATATGGAATTCGAGAAATTGCTCTTCACATGGCATTCATCAAGGGCCTTCAAGGGATTCGGAGGTGGAGGAAGTGCTGTACTGACCAGGCAGTTGTTCCTAGACCAGAAGGGGGTATCTCCCACACCTAGGGCTCTCACTCAGGGTAAAGCATAAAAGGGCTCAGGAGGCACAGCATGCAAGAAAGGCTTATGGGAAAGAGGTGTCATATCAGAGAAGGCCAGGTGGCCTCAAGAAGTCGGGGAGGAGTTCAGCATGATGGAGATGCTAGCCAGGAGGAAGGGTGTGAGGAGAGACATGGAAAAGAGGAAATACGCAGCAGTGGGGGGACCACTGAGTAGCCTTGAACCACCATCTCTGAGGGAGCTCTGCTAGGTAGGGGAAGTCTTAACTCCTGATGACAAGTCCATTGCTTCTCGGCCTTTTGGCTAAGATCAAGTGTAGTATCTGATGACAAGTCCAGAGGTAACAGACACCTGTCAACACTCCACAGAGTCCATGAGCGTCTACAAAAGGACTCAGTCCATGTCTCTGAGCTTGATTTCCAGCTCTGCCACTTAAAACCCATCGACCTTAGACAATCTGTTAACTCTCTCAGCCTCAGGACCCAGCTGTGAAAAAGGTGCACCTTACAGGATTAGCATGAACATCAGGAGAGGCAGTGGGACACAGCTTTGTCACTGCTGAGTACTTGCTTGTGAAGGCAACTTGGTCGTGTGTGTGAAGCACCTCAGTAAATGTCCCTCTTAGTCTTTTATTACTGCTGCATGAGAGATCTTTGAGACCAGGGAGCATGCCTAGTTTAGAACTGGGTACATAGTGTATCTATTGTTTTGTTTAAAGGTTGCTGCATGGATGAGTTGAGTAAATGAATGAGTAAATGGGTGAACAATGTTCAGAGCCCTCCAACTAGACAATCAACTCAGCCTCCTCACTATGCTGAAAGCCTGCTGACTCTTTGATTGACTTTTGGGCTCATGGCGGCAGTGGTGATCATTCGGTATCATGGTAGAGAAGGAAGCCAGTGAAGATGGAATCGTTGACATTGTCCGCGTAGAGCCCATTGTGGTCGCCATCGCCATACACCTGGAGCCAGACTTGGTCATCCACCTGCAAGTGGAGGAGGACCGAGCCGGAGGCCTGGTCCACGTTCTTGTCCTGGTACTGGTCATAGGTGAAGAGCATAGCCTTGTCCTTCTTGAAGAGGCTGACCTTCACGTCCTTCATATAGACGGTGATGTGGTAGGAGAAGTAGTACAGCCCAGGGATATTGCAGCGGAATTTGCCCGTGGTGCTGTCATAGTGGTTCTGCTGATTGTAGAAGATTTTAGTAAAGCGAATGGGCACGTTGGGGATGGTGACCCGGCCCTCCAGGCCCACGCTGAATGCTGAGCGGTAGACATAGGCACCTTCTCCGGGCTCTCCTTTCCTGCCCGGGCTTCCTGGAAAGCCTCGGGGACCTTCAGCTCCAGTCACTCCGGTTTCACCCGTGTCACCCTTAGGACCAACAAGACCTAGGGAATGAGAAGACCTCAGTGATCCCAGGGATCGCAACTAATGCCTGGGTGGATTGCAGACTAAAACACTGTCCCCATGGCTTCCACCTGCAACCTGCTTGAAGCGATGTCCCTGCCTCCTTCCTCATTCCAGCAGGCTCTTGCAACCCGTGTCACCCGAAGTCTCCACCCTAGCCCTCCCACCTGCCAACTCATCATGTGCTGCTTCAACCAACCACAATTTTGCCCCTCAAACCCCTCTCCCTGGGATGCCCTCCCTTCTCCATTCAGCCTGCCGGTTCTTCAAAGCATCCTCCTAAGACTTGATTGTTAATCCAGGTCTGCACTGAGTGCATTGCACATTCATTCATGTTCAGCTTGGCTTATTTTGAGCAGACTTTCTCACAGTAATCACATAATCTCATGCATTGGACTAGACCGAGAACTCTTAACTAGACCAGGACTTCTCCCAAAGCAGGACTGTGTGTTTCAGGAGGTATACCCTAAGTATGATGGACTACCACTGGTTGAAATGGGAATTGAGTGGAAAGGAAGGAGAACAGGGAGGGGAATATATCGGGAATAGGGATGAGAATAGGGCTGGGAAAGGAGGTGGGGCAGGAGGCGCAGATGGAGAGGAGTCAAAGGGTACTTAGTTGTAGAGGTACCATGTATTCTCACCCCTGAGAGGGCAATCCCAGATCCCCCTCATGTTGCCCATGGGTCACATAAAAGCTTCACTTCTTCCCTGTGTTAATAACTAATGCCTTCAAACACCCTGGAAGCCCTCAACTACCCAGGACAGGTTTCTGATGAAGGAGGCCAAAAATCTTGTTCTTACCTGCATCTCCTTTTTCACCCTTCTCACCGGGGGTTCCATCTCTGCCATCACGGCCTGGGGTCCCATTGTGGCCAGGATGCCCTGGGATGCCTGCTATCCAACCTGCACAGGCCCCTTTGGGTGCAGGAATCAGGACTCCTGGACTTTCGGTCGTGCTGTCCTGCCCATGACTGGGCAGGGCTAAGAGCAGCAGAACAGCTTGCAGCAACAGCATCCTGAGCCCTGGAATGCACACGTGCCCCATCAGCTACGCAAGACAGAGCCCAGCAGCACCCCCAGTCAGCACCCCAGTAGCTGAGCACCTACTCAGGCTCCAGACACCACACAGAGCCCCCTTCTGAGACCTGCTCTCTCAATACTCACCTGTCCCCAGAAGGCTTTTCTGACTATTTCAACCCATTTTGTTCTCTTTCTACCCTGAAATCTGCAATACTTAGCATTATGTCCTGAGTGGAGTATCCTTTTCTCAGCAAAATTGTGAGTTTGGGGATGGGGATGGGGATGACCCTTCCCTAATTTTGCACAGGGAAAGTCCCAGTAGTGGAATTGCCAAGAGTTTACCAGGAACGATGACTCGGATCGCTTCATTCAGCCCTAACATGCTTCTGTCTCTGCTTCTTTTCATCTTCTCCCCCCTCCTCCTTTTCTGTCTACTCTACTCTACCTTCTTTCTCTCCCACTCCCTTTTTTCCTCTTCCCATTGAAAGAATTAAAATTGCAGGCCTAAACCTCCTTTTAAAGCTGAAACCCCGTGGGGCGGGGTTTGTATAGTTTCAGTACCTAATCTTTCACCTGTGTGAGGATGAGGGGCCAAAGCTGTGTAACCCTTGCCTCATCTGTCATTCCCGCTACTGAGATATCCTTTGAATTCCCCACGCGTGTTTTGAGTTTCCTGCGATGTGAGTTAATTTGCTAATGATTTCCCCGCGATGTGAGGTGCTTCGCTAAATGGTACCATGTGGAATGTCTCTGAAAACCCTATAAAAACCCTGACCTTTGACTTCTCGGCGCGGCTCTGTTCCTTCATGTTCAGAGAGCCCCAGCATGCTGGTTCAATAAACCCCTTGCTAATTGCATGAGAGGTCTCTTGGAGTCGTTCATGGGGCAGTGGACATTTCTCGACCCTAACACCATCTCCTGGGTCATGTTGGATCATTTGGCATGTTATGCACATGTGTGTTCTCGTGCATGTGTGGATGAACATAGCCATGTACACACAGAGCTGTACCTTGAATTAGACAACTAGAGACACATTGATAATCTACTGATCCTTTGCCTGGACTGCCTTCAGCTGCCCCTCGTCACTGCTGTTATGGTTTGGATAATAGTCTGCATGTCCTCCAAAGGCCCAAGTACTGGGGGCTCAGTTCCCAAAACTTTATGCTAATGATTCAGAGATGCATGTTAATGGTTAATGGGTTAAGGGCAAAGCTGTGACCTAATACTGGCATCTAGGAGGTGAGTCCAGTGGGAGGTCTGTGGGTCACTGGGTGCCTACCCTTGGAAGGCAGTTCACAGAGACAGCTGGGTATTTAAGCCAGATTTCGCCCAGCTTCCCTCTCTGCATCCTGACTCTCCACATGATTGCTCCTCTCCGCATGCCAAGCCAGTTGCCAGTCTACTGTGGCCACCTGATTTGGAATTGGAAACCTCTAAGGTGTAAGACAAAATACATCCTCCTTCAGAAGCTCCGAAGCATTTGAGTGAAAGTAGCGGAGCGATGACTAACACACCAACCTAATCCCTACCCGCCCTTTAGGAAGGCCTACCTGTCCTGCCCCTTCCAGGTTAGCTGTTCCTCGGATGTATTCCCGAGTGCCCTGGCTACTTTACTATTACACTTCTTGCAAGGACTGGAATTCCCATTTTGTTTAGTTACTTCCCTTTTAAACAACACACGCCCGGGTCAAGCCTACCATACTACTAGCAAAGAATAAGGATTAAATAAAATTTTTATTTGAAGTTCATCTTTTCCAGATTTTTAATATTTATTTATTTGAGAGAGAGAGAGTTCCCATGCGTTGATTCACACCTCAAATGCCCAAAACAGCTGGGGCCAGGCTGAGAACAAAGCAGGAAGCCAGGAACTCAGTCCAGGTCTCCCATGGTGGTGGCAGGGACCCCATGACTTGAGCCAACACCGCTGCCTTCCAGGGTTTGCATTAGCAAGAAGCTGGAGTCGGGAGCTGCAGGTGAGCATCAAACTCTGAGATAGGACACACGCATCTCAACCGGCAGCTTACATGTTAAGCCAAAATGTCCAACCCAATAGATACTTTATAATTAGAAAAAAAGAGAGAGTCAGAGGGAGGGAGGGGAAAAGGGAGGAAGGAATAAAGACTGGAAGGGGGAGGAAGGCGGGAAGGTGGAAGGGACTTGAGATACACACTCTGGGAGCTCCAGCAGAGTCCAAGTTCCCATCTCGGAACTGCCCTCGGCATTGCCTCTGAGAAGAGCGGAATGCCCAGCCCCAGGGACTCCGGCTCCCTCCCAAATTCTGCCTCTGATATCGGGGTGACCTTAGGCCCCCCACATGGGATTGCAGAGGCTTTACCTCCCCACACCCCTTTCCCACTATCACAGAGAAAGAAGCAGGACCTGGGATCCCGGATCAGAGACGTCACTAAGACCCCCTGTGGGTGACGGGTTGGTTAACCCTGAGTCTAATTCTAAACAAGACAGCCCACGTGCATACTTCCGCTCTAGAGACACATGATTTTGCATCCATTTGTTTTCTCTTCCAGATTTCAGGAATTGGGTTTGTCTTCAGGACAGACCTGGGGCTGTGTGAGGGGTGCAGGAAAGAACCTGGTTGGTAGCAATCTTACCCTACAAACATGCACAGGATCTGCAATCCCACTCCTGTGCCCCACACCTGAGGTTCTACCCTGCCCTCTTCCTGTGACACAACCAGCTCATCTTTCACCTTTCTCATATGTGTGCACATATACATGTGTGTGCACGTGGATACTTATACACATTCGGTGCATGCCATGCACATACATAGGAACATGTATGTGTGGATGCACATGTGTATACACGTGTGTTTATATGCATGGGTATATGTGTGCAGGCTTGCAGTGTGTGTATGTGTGCATATGCACCTATGTGTATATGTACTCACATGCCTGTATATGTTCATTATGAATATTGTATAGTTCTTCACAAATGACAGAAAACAATCCTCCATCCCAAGAAATTCTGTTCATTTAAAAAAATTTTAATTTATTTTCACTTTATTTTTTTTTTTTTTTTTGACAGGCAGAGTGGACAGTGAGAGAGAGAGACAGAGAGAGAAAGGTCTTCCTTTGCCGTTGGTTCACCCTCCAATGGCCGCCGCTGCAGCCGGCGCACCGCGCTGATCCTGGCAGGAGCCAGGAGCCAGGTGCTTTTCCTGGTCTCCCGTGGGGTGCAGGGCCCAAGCACCTGGGCCATCCTCCACTGCACTCCCTGGCCATAGCAGAGGGCTGGCCTGGAAGAGGGGCAACCGGGACAGAATCCGGCGCCCCAACCGGGACTAGAACCCGGTGTGCCGGCGCCGCAAGGTGGAGGATTAGCCTATTGAGCCACGGCGCCGGCTTTATTTTCACTTTATTAGAAAGGCAGAGAAAGAGAGATACAAAGACATTCTCCTTTTGCTGGCTCACTTTCCAAATGTCCCCAAGAACTAGGTCTGGACTGTGCCAAAGCCAGGAGCCCAGCACACAATCTGGGTCTCCCACATGGGTGATAGCAATCCAGGTACTTGCGCCACCAGCTGCTGCCTCCCAGGGTGCGCATTAGCAGGAAGTCTGATTGGAAGCGGAGAACGGGGATGTGAACCCAGACTCTCCAGTATGAGATGCAGGCATCCCAAATGTGCCAAATGCTCACCCTCGCTGTTTATTTTTAGACACAGTGGAAATTATACTTTATATAGAAACTTATTTCCCTCTTTTCGCATTGTTACTTTCTAGTTTTTATCATCATCATTTTAAAGGTCTGTATGTTCAACCACTAAGTAGATAGAGGCAAAATATGGCCAACCACTTCCTTTTGGTTTTAGCTTATTTTCATTTTAAAATACTGTTTTGTATTTTGTAACAATTTATTTGTGTCTTGATTTAAAGTTCTATCCTTAGATAATATTTGTGTTATGCTCCACACAGGTGTGTGCACGTGTGTGAACACAGGTGTGTTCACACAGAGACCTACCTTGAGTTAGACAACCAGAGACACATTGTTCCATAAGAAAACCCACCGACCCTGCACCTGGACCACTTTCAGCTGCCCCTTGTCACCTGCTGCTATGGCTTGGAAACTAGCCTGCATGTCCTCCAAAGGCCCAGGTACCCTAGCACCTAGCACCCAAAGACCTCGCACTGGGCTCACTTCCTAGCTGCCAATATTAGATCAAGTCTTCACCCTTAACCCATTAGCTTTTTCTGAGATTATTATTCTGTTATGACTTATTTCCAGATGTGAATTACTGGATCAAAAGGAATGAGTATTTGAGCGTCTCTTGACACATATTCCCTCATTGCTGTCTTATACTGTCACCAGCGTGTGTAGAAAAGGATCCACTTTAACAATGCTCGCCAGCTTTGGGTATTCACAGGAAAAATTCTGTTGCTAGTTGAGCGAGCAAACAAACAAAATGTTACCTCACTGCTGTGGTTGGCTCCCTTCAACTACTAATGAGTTTTATGTGTTATTCAAGGCTTATTTCCCAATTTAATTTCCTCATCCATGGTATCTCTGAGTGTTCTTTGTCACTTGATTTAATAGGGACATAGTGTATTTTTTGTCACTTTTGTGTGAGTTCTTTGTAACACCAAATGGTCACATATGCCATGTTATCTCCTTAAGTGTGCAGATAACCCTTTGTAATTTTCATTTTGTTTTGGATTTTTAGGCACAGATGATTCAGTTTTTATTTAGCCCACACTTGTTTTTTGTTTTTTTGTGTGTTTTTTGTTTGTTTGTTTGTTTGTTGTTGTTGTTGTTGTTTTTGCTTCTAAGTGTTAAACAACCAATATCCTTGCCAGAATTTGGCAAACATTCTATTTTCTTCTATTTCTTATTAGCTGATAGATCTAAAACTTCACTCTTTAATTCACCTCTGATTTTTGCATTGTTGTAATCTATGATCTAAAGTACACACATCATTTCCGTTGAAAGCCAACTGTTTATTAATTAGTAATTAATCAATTTTATTAATTTTCCCCTTCCTGCTGAATCTGAATCATCACTTAGCAGAGGTATCACACGCTCTTATAAGTGCAGTAGGAACTGCGAGCCAGACAGGCAGAGGAGAGGCGGGAGGCAGAGACAAACAGGACCCCATCAAGACCCATTGTCCTCACTACGTGTCCTTTGTCGCCCTCTACTGGAAGCGCTCTCAGCAGCTGTTGGAAATCAAATGAGAGTGCACCGGCTTGCTTAGTGCCCAGAGAGGCGAGCTGGATGAGACTGCAAGGGGAAGAGACCAGAAAGGCCCTTTCCCACATAGAGAGAATGCTTGCTCTGAGGCTTTTAAGCTTTCACATGTCTTTAAACTTTTCCGCTATTTGTCGCCTCTTCCCTTTCTCATTGGGCTTTAGCAATACAATTCCTAAGCACATTGAGCTCTAGGCTTCTTTCCTCCAGAAATGAAGAGGGAAGAACATAGGAGACTGCGTTAGTGACCAAAGAGAGACGGGGAGATGAGTCAGGACACGGGGACTGGAAGAGCTGTAAAAGTAGGGGTACTTAGGGGCTTATCCCAAACCCCTGGAGGAAGCCCACCTCAGAGGCTTCTAGAGTTCTCTGATTCCTCGGCCGCCTCTGTGAAAAGGAGAGATCCTGTTCCTCTACCCGAAGGGAACACCACAGCTTTATGGACCGAGTTCTCCACCAGCAGGTGCAACCAGTCTGTGTTCCTGACAGTGGCATGGGGTGAGAGTGCTCAGAAGGGGAGAGAGGACATGAGCACAGCATCCTGGGAAGTTCCTTCCTTGCTCATTTGCTTTCTTTATGGGAAAGGCAGAGACGCAGGTCGACAGGCATTTCCCCTTGGCCACTTCAGTCCCCAAATGCCCACAACAGTCAGCTGTGGGCCAAGTCAACGCCAGGAGCACGGAACTCACTGTGGGTCTCCCAGGCGGGTGGCAGGGACCCAATTACTCAGGCATCACCTGCTGCCTCCTAGGGTGCACACAAGCAGGAAGCTGGAACTGGGAGCAGAGTCGGGACTCAAACCCAGGCACTCCCATAGGAAATGTGGTGTGGGGATCCCAAGTGGCCCGTTAACTGCTGGTGCTCAAAACCGATTTTAGGAAAAAGCCTGCACCCTACCCTCATTCTGGAAAAGCAGCAATTGATACCAAGGGAAGATCAGTGCAGAAGTGTCTAAGCCTCAAAATTGTTCTATTTGCCAATTATTTGTGGGTTTTGCTTAGATGTAACATTTCTACATACAGCATCTTTTATAATTTTATTTTCTGAAAGACTTCTACTTCCATAAGGGAAATCTTTGTTCAACAAAACTAAGGACAATGACCTGAGGCTCAGTTGTACCTATCAAGAAATGCTTGCTTTATGTGGATCACGAAGCTAAAGCCCACCACCGTTTATAAGTGTTTGCCACTTGCACAAGCCTTTCCTCCCATAGCCCCCCCCATTAAATCTCACGAGCAGCCTGAGAGGCGCTCAGGCACCAGGATCTAAGGCCTTAGGTGCAAACACTTTAGCTTCGCCTTAACCTATTTCAGCCTTTTATGTCTGTTGGAGGACTGCATGGCATAAGCCACACAAAAATGCTTAAAATGGTGTCTGGCACGGGCTGATGCTCAATGAGTGTTAGCTCCAGCTGTGCCCATTTTAGAGACAAGGAAAGAGAGGCTTCGGAGACTTGTCCAAGACCCCAGAGCTAAGCAGGGTCCTCCAGAGCCCAGGAGCAGACTCTTGAACAAAACCAGCAGGAGAAAGACAGTGCGGTCACACATTCTGCCTTGTAACATCCTGCCCCTAATATCAGAGAAAACAGCGAAGAAGACCTCGGTATTACAAAGCAAGTGGCCCAGCTTCGTGCTCATCCAGGCTCCGCGAGCGCTCTGGGTGACTGTCCTAGGCCTCCCCACCTCCCCAGTGTCATGCTCTTTGCCTGTAAGTGTGGATATTCATTCTTACCTAGCCTATTTCATGACAGTATTGCAATTAGAGGATAGAACACAGGAAGAAGTATTTTATAAACTGACAGAGGGCTCCATGCATCTAGTGAAGAGAAGGCAAGCAATGAAGTCTTTTCCCAATCTGTTTCTCCACCACCCCTTTAATCTCATTTCCCCCACACAGCTCCAGGAGCTGGGTCTGGATTCCCCCAAACTAAATCTAAGCACCAGAGAGGTTCAATCATTTCTGTCTGAGGATAAAAAGCAGAAGAGGGCAGAGGTGTGATTTGAAATCCGCTGGCACTAGCTCTCCTGCCGTGGATTCCTGCGCTTTTAAAATCTTACAAGGGTTTCGCCACCATGCCCTCAGGAGCTTAACGGCCCCCAGCGTGGCCTCTCACTTCCAGTTTACAATGTATGGGAAAGTCCACTCTGACCTGCTGGAATCTTGGTGGCACCAACAGAATCTTGTGAAATGCAAGCACTGGGTGCCCCTGGGGAGTGGCAGGAGACAGCACTGCAAGGGGCCAAGAGGGTTCCAAGCATGGTGCCAACTCCTCCAGCAGGAACGAGTATTAAAGTGCACAGCAGGCTTGAACATCAGAGCCAAAAGGGATCCCAGGAATCATCTCACCCCTGCCCCCCACCACACACAGGACAGCTTGACGGAGCCCCCACCCAGCCTGGAACATCAGCATTGTTCTTACCTGCGGTAGGAGACTGCAGCCAGGATGGAGGAGGAGATGGGCCAGCCTCAGCAGCCGGTTCTCAAGTGGGCAGGCAGCCCCCACTTCACAACTGTCTTTTCCCATTGGCCAACGCAGCGGGGGTCAGAGGACGATGGGCGGGCACATTGCCCCCTGGCGGCTGTCCCGGGTCCCCACCCCAGGGAACCTGGTGCAACCCAGCTTGGGCTTGGAAAGCCAAGTGGAGCTTCAGTCAGATTCCCAGGCATTGGTCCTATGTTTCCCTCCTACAACAGCAACGGAAGATGGGGTAAGGGTCAAGACCACAGCAAGAAAACAAGATATTTCTGCACCCAAGAGAGAAGCTTTCTCATGTACAATGAATTTTCCAGTGGTCCAGGGAGCCTTTCTCCCATAGATTTTTTTCCCCAAAGACTCAGGGACGGCCAATATGGCTCCGTGTGCATGAGTAAGTGTGAGACTGAGTTTTGGGCACTGAGCACTCCGGAGGCGGAAGCATCAGAACGGCTGCGACATGGGACGAAACGGGACACATGTGCCACCCCCACGCTCAGACTCTGCGTTTAGGAAAGACCTTGAGTGTTAATCACAAGAACTGATGTGCAGAGAAGTCCCTGGGGGGCCCCCGTGTAATTCAAATCTAATCGAACAGAACATCTACGTACAATGTGATATTGGAAAATCATCTTCCAAGATTTTTGGTTCCAAAATTCAGGATAAGACTTTGGAAGCTAACTCTGTGGTGTGTGTGGGAGCCCCCACTTTGCCAGCACCTTGTCCCTGATCTGCCTACTGGGGAAGCCAGCTGGGGGAGACTGGAAGCAGCCTGGGGGTCCAGCAGCTCCAACCTGTTAAGTGTCCTAGAAAAGGCTTGGGCTTGGAGCAGACACATTCAGCACCTGAGGCTCTTTCTTGGCAAACCCGTGTCTCGTTTCTGAGGGGTGGGATCAGAGCCGGTGCCTGCAAACCACAGATTCTATTGAAATCAATAATGACTCTGGCCAGGGCTCAGGATGCCAGCAACAATTTCCAAAGGACTTTCAGCAACTGAATGTTCTTAGGCAGAGGCTGGGCAAGTGCCTGCCTGTCGCCAATGGCAGCCTCCGCTGGCCACAGACAGCCTGAAAGTCCACCAGTAAAGACAGCGCTTTCTCCGGAGCCAAGGCCTCCTGCTACTACACAGATATTTCTAGAGAAGTGACCTGATGCCACTGAAATTTTCCAAGGGCCCCTGACTTACTAAGGCCCTAGGAAAAGGGTTCTGTGTAGTCTAGCGTGCGGGTTGGATCACAGAGAAAACAAAGAAACTGCAGTGAATCTCAATTCGATCATCGTTCATTTTTATTGCAGCATTTTCTTATTTACTGCTGGGTCCCGTTACTGTCTGCTGTTCCGTATTGGAATGTTGACTTCACAACAGCAGGGGCTTTGCTTAGTTTTAAAAAATAATCTTATAATTCCATTTTGCTTTTGAATTAAGATTATTTATTTATTTAAAAGCCAGAGTTACAGTGAGAGAGGGAGAGACAGAGAGAAAGAGATCTTCCATCTGCTGGTTTGCTCCCCAAGAGGCTGCAACAGCCAGGGCTTAGCCAGGCTGAAGCCAGGAGCCAGGAATTCCACCCAGGCCTCCACGTGGGTGCAGGGACCCAAGCACTTGGGCCATCTTCTGCTGCTTTCCCAGGTGCACTGCCAGGGAGCTGGAATGGGAGCAGAGCAGCCGGGACTCAAAGTAGCCCTCTGATGTGGGATGCCAGCATTGCAGGCAGCAACTTAACCCAGCAGCCGCAGGCACAGCTGGGCGTTCCCTGTTGTAAGTGCCATCCCCTGGAACCCGTGTGCCCTAGGACCTGATCTGAGGTAAGCAATGCTAAATGTGAAGTCAAGGAATACATGACCGTATTCCACCCACCCTCGGAGACAGCTACGATTATCCCCCATTTCACAAATAAAGAATCCAGAATTCCAGGACGATTAGCGACTTGTTGAAGACAAAGATAAAGATTTGAACCCAGATCTGTCTCATTACAACACCCATAGGCTCTCCAGCATCTCATGTCCTTCACCCTTCTGGTGGACGGTGAGACCCCGACACCCATGGGTGCTTCAGGGTAGCACTAAAACTATGTAACGCGAACTCTATGGGAATGCAGCTCGTTCGGGCAGCCTTTAACTATTGCACAAGGTGGAACGACTTTAACCCCCAAATCATGCCGCGACCGTGTTGGGTCTGGCTGTCGGCCAGTGGCATTGTGCAAGCCTGTCATTTTGTGAGGCCTCAGGCAGAGCTGCCAGCTCCCACAAAGGCTGTGATGTGGAAAGAGGCATTTCCATGGCACACTGGTTTACGAAGTGTTACTAAGGAATATTCCACCACGAATGCCTTGAGGCTAGCCTTTCTCCCAGGACAGACGTGTTAATACCTGGAGTGAAACAGCCACGTAGACGTGATCCTTTCCTCCTGACACCATGGCTGCAGTGCGGTGACCCGTCCACCAGCACGTGCCTCGGATACTGAAACAACAGGCTGACTTCCTCAGTTTCCCTGAAGTACGGCTCTGGGTTGCCATATATTTTTGCATGATCATGATTTTTTTAAAAGATTTTATTTATTTATTCGAAAGTCAGAGTTACACAGAGAGAGGAGAGGGAAGGAGGGAGAGAGGGAGGGAGGGAGGGAGAGGGAGAGAGAGAGAGAGAGAGAGAGAGAGAGAGAGAGAGAGGTCTTCCATGTGATGGTTCACTCTCCAATTGGCCACAACAGCCGGAGCTGCACCGATCTGAAGCCAGGAGCCAGAAGCTTCTTCCAGGTCTCCCACATGGGTGCAGGGGCCCAAGCACTTGGGCCATCTTCTACTGCTTTCCCAGGCCACAGCAGAGAGCTGGATCAGAAGAGGAGCAGCCGAGACTAGAACCTGCGCCCATATGGATGCTGGCACTTCAGGCAAGGGCGCTAACCCGGCTGCTCCACAGTGCTGGCCCCAAACATGATTTTTTTAAAAATACAATCAGCTGAAGTAACTAAATACGGTAACTGACTGACTAAAACAGAAGACTGGAGCAAGACGGCCAAGGGAGCGCACCCTACAGCATTCCATTCCTTCCTCCAAATCCTGAGAAATGGCAGGAAAGGAAGAAGTGCCTTTATCTTGCCCAAAGGCTCGGTAGCAATTGCACTTCATATAAGGCAACCACAGATGATAACTTAAGTCTCTGTTTTGCCACCTGTGCTTTGTATAAATTATTACCCACTTCCCCTGGCCAGACAACCATCACTGGTTTCAGTCCAGCCAGTTGAGATAAGGAAGTTGGAAGCCCATGGCCTTGGACCACTGCTGGTATCGGAATACTGTACCAGCCGAAGAATTTGTTGCAATCCTTTGGGAGAGGCTAGAGAAGCGATGGGAAGGAGACGCTGTGGCCGGAGGGCAGGCGCAGCTCCTGTCGCTGGGTTGCAGCCCCTGAGCCTGCACTCACTGTTCTCCCTGCTGGTGACTTCACTGCACTGATCAGGAACAACACCATGCCACCGCCACGGGTGCTCTCTGAAACAGAACAGCTCCTCTTTCTTCCCCATTTCAACTGCAACTGCGTGATTATCTCTCATGTGAGAATCCAGCTGATTCCACCTGGCCGAGGACCCTGGGGTATGTCATTCCAGACATCCCTCTCCAGGAATATAAAGAGTGACTCTAGGGCTAACCACCAGCAGGCAAGATCTGACGTAGGCCACAGCTTTCATGACTGGAAACAAAGCTAATAAGAATAAGGCTTAAGAAAAGGGCAACTACTCTACCTAAAGTAGTTTTAAGATATATGCATCCAGGCCGGCGCCATGGGTCACTAGGCTAATCCTCCGCCTGCGGCGCCGGCACCCCAGGTTGTAGTCCTGGTCAGGGCACCGGATTCTATCCCTGTTGCTCCTCTTCCAGTCCAGCTCTCTGCTGTGGCCCGGGAGTGCAGTGGAGGATGGCCCAGTTCCTTGTGCCCTGCACCCGCATGGGAGACCAGGAGGAAGCACCTGGCTCCTGGCATCAGATCGGCAGGCATTTGGGGGGTGAACCAACAGAAAAAGAAAGACCTTTCTCTCTGTCTCTCTCACTGTCTAACTCTGCCTGTCAAAAAAAAAAAAAAAAAAAAAAAAGGTATATGAATCCAAATAGGTTAGGCTATGAGAATCAGCATACATGAAGGTAATTAGTGTCTGTTTTGTCTACAGCAGAAAGGGAAGATAAAGTCCTGGTTTTGGTCACCACGTTTGTGGTGGTTTGTTGTGGCAATCCTGGGAACCCAACACAGGGAACCCAGGCTAGATGAAGAGTTCAACACAGGAGACGCTCTACGATACCAAAAGCAGGATGCATTAAAGAAAACAATCAATAAAGGAGACTTCATCAAAATGAAAATTTCGAAAGACACTGTCAAGAGGATGAAAAGGCAATCTACAGATTGGGAGGGAATATTTGTGAAACATATATATGACAAGGAATATGTATCTAGATTGCATAAAGAAATATTTAAAATAAGTGGTTAAAAATTCAGTTAGAAATGGGCAAAGGACATAAATACTTCAGCAAATAGGATATACAAATGGCAAATAAACACCATGGAAAGATGTTCAATGTTATTAACCATTTGGGAAATTGAAATTAAAATCACAGCAAGTGGTATACACTGTAGTACAGCAGGGTAAGCTGCTGCTTGGGACACCCACATCCCGTACCAGGATGCCTGGGGTATAGTCCCACCTCCACTGCTGATCCAGCTCTCTGCTAATGTACACCCTGCGAGGAGCAGATGGTGGCCCAAGTACTTGGGTCCCTGCCACCCATTTGAGAGGCTCAGACGGAATTCCTAGCTCCCAGCTTTGGCCTGGCCCAGCTCTGGCCGTTGCAGGCATTTGGGGAATAAGCCAGTGGATGGAGGAGATAACTCCTACACTCTCTTTCTCTGCCTTCCAAATAAGCAAATAAACATTTTTTAAACCACAATGAGATATACTACCTACCTATTAGAATGACTAAAATTTAAAAATAGTGAGATATAGTATAATGGTGGACACATTTCATCACACAATCGTCAAAGCCCAGAGAATGTACAATACTGAGAATGAACTCTAAACTATGAATTTTGGCAATAAAAAGAAAATGTTGGAAAATAGAAAACATAAAATATTTTAAAATTATAAATAGTGAGAATACTAAATTTGGTAAAGAATGCCTGAAAATAGATGACTCATACTTTGCTAGTGGGAATGGAAAATGATTCAGTCCACATTGAAAAATAGTTTGATAGTTCCTTTAAAAGTTAAATAGCAATCATACTCTTGAGTTTTTAATCCCAAAGAAAACTAGGTCCGCACAGAAAAACCTGGGTGTGTGTGTGTGTGTGAGTGTGTGTGTGTGTCTGCTCATCAGTGTGAGCAAATATAAATCTTTTTAAAAATATTCACTCCCCAATCGGCAGCAACGGCACAGATCCGAAGCCAGGAGCCAGGAGCTTCCTCCGGGTCTCCCACGTGGGTGCAGGGACCCAAGGACTTGGGCCATCTTCTACTGCTTTCCCAAGCCATAGCAGAGAGTTGGATCAGAAGTGGAGCATCCGGGACTTGAACCAGCACCCATATGGGATTCCGGCACTGCTGGCGGTGGCTTTACCCATTACACCACAGCACCAACCCCTCTTGTTAATTTTTAAAACTTCTTTGTATGTCAATAAATTAATCCTTTGTCAAATGTTTTGAAAATGAATTGGTTGGCGCCATGGCTCAATAGGCTAATCCTCTGCCTTTCGGCGCCAGCACACCAGGTTCTGGTCCCGGTCGGGGCACCGGATTCTGTCCCAGTTGCCCCTCTTCCAGGCCAGCTCTCTGCTGTGGCCCAGGAAGGCAGTGGAGGATGGCCGAAGTGCTTGGGTCCTGCACGCCATGGGAGACCAGGAGAAACACCTGGCTCCCAGCTTCGGATCAGCGTGGTGCGCCGGCCGCAGTGTGCCAGCCATGGCGGCCATTGGAGGGTGAACCAACGGCAAAAGGAAGACCTTTCTCTCTGTCTCTCTCTCTCTGTCCACTCTGCCTGTCAAAAAAAAAAAAAAAAAAAAAAAAAGGAAAGAAAATGAATTTATCTTTTCACTTTGAAAAATCTGTATTGCTTGGTATGCAGCCTAATTTATTAGCGTTTTCCTTCTGACTTCTGGATTTTGCATCTGTCCCAAAAAGATTCCTCCTATCCCAAGGTTATTACTTGAAATGCTGTCTTCTAGAATGTCCATGATTTCTTTTAATTTGCTTTTATTTGACCAACCTGTAATTATTTTGTTTATCAAAAGGAAAAAGATCACCTATAAGAGTCCATCAAAGGCTGAGTATCCAAAGCTCACGATTGTGAGTCAGCTACCATCACTCGCATTCCAGAGGAGGCTGGGAGGGGTTTGAAAGAGGAGGGAATTCTAGAGACTGTTTCCGGGAAGACTTCAAGAGTCTTTGGTCAGGCCGGCGTCGCAGCTCAATAGACTAATCCTCTGCCTGCGACACCGGCACACCAGGTTCTAGTCCCGGTTGGGGCACTGGATTCTGTCCCGGTTGCCCCTCTTCCAGGCCAGCTCTCTACTATGGCCCAGGAGAGTACAGTGGAGGATGGCCCAAGTCCTTGGGCCCTGCACCTGTGTGGGAGACCAGGAGAAGCACCTGGCTCCTGGCTTCGGATCAGCGCAGTGCACTGGCCACAGCACACTGGCCGCGCCGGCCATTGTAGGTTGAACCACCGGCAAAAGGAAGACCTTTCTCTCTGCCTCTCTCACTCTGTCCACTCTGCCTGTCAAAAAAAAAAAAAAAAAAGAGTCTTTGGTCAGCATAATTTTAGGGTAGGATCTTCCCGTCCTGGCAGGGTGGGAGTTTTGGAAGCCAGGCGTCTTTCTGGTTGGCTTTCTTTTCTGATTGGCTCACGCTACTGGGTATGTAACTGAGGGCTTTCAAAACTATGTAAGGTCATCTGACTTTTCAGACAGAAAGTCTGGCATTTGACTCTGAGGTCTTCCATATGCAATTCCCCATTGTCTAAGAAATGAGATAAAATCCAGCTTTATTATTTGCCCATATCTTCAGGGAACCCAGTATCCATCATTTTATGCCTATTTATCTTTTCAGTTGTAATTTTAGATCTGACATACCAACTTTATAAACTCGGTGAGATCTATTTCAGGATTCTCTACTCACAGTATGTGTTTATGTGTCATCAAGAGTATGTATCCTGGGGTTGGCATTGTGGTTTTGCAGGTTAAGTGGCTGCTTGCAGTATCAGCATCCCATATCAGAGTGCTGCTGCTTCGAGTCCCAGCTACTCTGCTTTGGATTCAGCTTCCTGTTAATGAGCCTGGGATGGGGGGCAGCAGAAGATGGCCCAATTGCTCAGGCCTCTGCCAGTCATGTGGGAGACCAGGATGGAGTTCCTGGCCCCTGCTGTTGTGGCCATTTAGGGGATGGGATATCTGTGTGTGTGTGTGTATGTGTGTGAATCGCTGCCTTCAAATAAATCTTTTATTTTTTATTTTATTTTTTAAGGTGTGATGCCAGCATTTTACATCAGCGCTTTTTTTTCTTTTTTAAAATTTTATTTTAATTGAGAGGTAAAGTTATAGACAGTAAGAAAGAAAGAGAGAGAGAGAGAGGTCTTCCATCCACTGGGTCACTCCCCAAATGGCCGCAACGGCCGGAGCTGGGCCGATCTGAAGCCAGGAGCCAGGAGCTTCTTCCAGGTCTTCCATGTGGGTGCAGGGGCCCAAGTGCTTGGACCATCTTCTACTGCTTTCCCAGGCCATAACAGAGAGCTGGATTGGAAATGGAGCAGCCTGGACTTGAACCGGCACCCATATGGGTTGCCAGCACAACAGGTAGAGGATTAACTCACTGAGCCATAGCGCCAGCCCCCAAATTAATCTTTTAAAAAATGTATGTAGGGTCGACCCCGTGGCTCACTTGGTTAATCCTCCACCTGCGACACCGGCATCCCGTATGGGCACCAAGTTCTAGTCCTGGTTGCTCCTCTTCCAGTCCAGCTCTCTGCTGTGGCCCGGGAGGGTGGTGGAGGATGGCCCAAGTGCTTGGGCCCTGCACCTGTGTGGGATACCAGGAAGAGGCACCTGGCTCCTGGCTTCCGATCGGTGCAGCGCTGGCCTTGGTGGCCATTTGGGGAGTGAACCAACAGAGGGAAGACCTTTCTCTGTCTCTCTCACTATCTATAACTCTACCTGTCAAATAAATAAAAAAAATTTTTAAAAAGTGTATGTAGCCTCTTGGCAAATGAAAGCAGCATGATTCCAAAGCATAAGATATGACTACTGGGGCCAGCGCTGTGGCGCAGAGAGTCAATGCCCTGGCCTGAAGCGCCGGCATCCCATCTGTGCGTCACAGCAGCTAACACAGCTGGCATGCAGTAGTCCACGAGGAAGACCTGTGCTGGCCAGCAGTTTGGAAATAGACTCGGTTAACAAAGGCGTGCGGGTTATCTGCCTGTGAGATTTCTCTGGGCCAGCAGCATTTTTCTTTTCCTGTGGCACAGCTTGCGGGAGGGAACGGCTCATCTCGCATTCCCTTGCTGGTTCTGAAAAAACACTCTGGAAATACTGATTGAGAGGACTGTATGGGACCATCCTGTGTTTCCACATGGTATACAAGTTCAAGTTCATCGTGGCTGACACAGCAAAGGACTCTGCATACCTTTAGGCACCTCAGTCCCTTGCATTCACAAGACTGGGTTGGAAAAGGCAGCCCAGCCCTTCCAGGGTGGCAGCGTGCAGCCCGAGGAAGGCAGTCTGGCTAGGACATCAGCCCCCCTTCATGATCCCCCAGTGACCCCACCGCAGCCCTCCTCCGCCTCCTCTGTGCTGCTGTCGCCTGCATCTAGCAGCTGGCTGGCCCCAACCTTCCGATCCCCTAGCGAAGATCAAGAAGCGGAAATCAAGGGCAGGCACTTGGCCTAGCAGTTAAGATGCCCACGTCCCATCTCTGAGTATCTGAGCTGGGGTCTCCGCTCCAGCTCCCTGTTAACATGGTCCCTGGGAGCCAGCAGCAATGGCTCAAGGAATTGGGTTTCTGCCATCCACGGGAGACGTGGATTCACTTCCCAGCTTCCAGCTCAGGCTCTGGCCCAAGCCTGGTCATTGTCGGTTTCTGAGGACTGAAACTGCAGATGGGAGAGTGCGTTTGCTCACTCCCTCTATCCGCATGTGTGGATACCTCTCAAATCAATCTCAAAACATGTTTTCTAAACAAAGCAGCAGAGGTCCAAAGGTGAAGGAGAGAGGGACTCACTTCCAACAGACTAGTGAAAACTGGGGTGAGCGCACAGAGCCAGGGAGGAGTGAGTTCCTAGAGATGTGAGCTGCGCGGTTAGGGGAAGCGCTGGACGCGGACGTCGCTGGCTGCCCTCTTGCAGGGTCGCGGTGGGGACCCAAGGAGGCGGGGTCAGGGTTGCCTCAGTGCCTGTCTGAGCTCCGAGGCCAGCAGCCCGGCCAGGCACGGCTCCTCCGTGCAGTTCCTCGCGCTGGGATGCCACGCTCCTTCCTGTCCACCTGCACGGGTGTCACCCTTCCCTGCCTGCACCGGGGAGGGGCGGGGCGGAGCTCTGTGTCCTCGCGGTGCTCCGTGTCACACCGTGTGGTGATCAGGTCCCCCGCTGGGTCTGCCAGCCTCTCATCTCGGCGCAGCCTGGGTCTCAGCTGGCGCCGGCACCTTTCTCAGGATGGAGGGACACGCTCAGGCCACGGGTGGGCGTGGAATGAACCGAGAGCATAGGGAGTTGATCTTGAAACGGTCCCTGAAGAAATCTATGCTGCATTTCAAAAATCTCTGCAGCGAAATTAACTTCTGCTCTAATTCCATTTTCCCATGAACTTTTTGAGGTCCTCTTGTCCATAAATAAATGCATGTCCTCATGGGAAAAACAGGACAATGAGGAGTTGAAAGTTATTCAAGCACAAGAACCTGAGAAACGGAGAATAGATTTGGGGAATAACTTTATTGTGCAGAGTCTACACATCCCAAACAGAGTCCACCAGACAGGTCTTTCATTGTGAGGGGAGGGGGGCACGACACAACTTAAAATCCAAAGAGATCTCAAAGAGGCACCTGCTGGCCAGCTGCACAGCGACACACTGGCCCCGCATCTTCCCCCTTGCTGATTCCCCTGATCACAGGCCTTCTTTAGGAACAAAGGGAAACACATTATTTTCCTGTAACTCTGAAATGACTGTTTTGAGTCCGATGGGAGGCGCTAGCTGGCCCACGCCATTCCAACAGCAAAGCAGGGACAGAGGGCTCAGCCAGACGCCTGGCCACGAACACGGGCCATCAGCTCACCCCCGACAACTGCAGGAGAAGCGGAAGCCACCGCTCATGCTGGAACATGAGTTCAGCGCGCTGGGTGCTAAGTGGCGTGTTCTCGGCTTCCAGGGCACGCCTCTGTCCTCTGCCAGGCTGCCAGGGCCTTCTGTGGGTCCATCCAGGCCTGGTGCGCACCCTGAGAGCCACAGCTGGTCCCGCAGCAGCACCGAGTTCCAGGTGGCCATGTCTCCAGCCCTCCCACAGACACCCTCACCTGGCCCCTCAGGGACGCCAGCCCCGCTGGCCTGGCCATGTCCCTTCCTCGGAGCCCCACACCCAGCTCCCGGCACCCACGTCCCCAATTGCACCCTTAGTGCCAGCTCCTCAGAGGACTGAGCCCAGCCAAGGGGTCACCCCCACCGAGCCTAGGAGCTGTCATCACCCGACCTGTGCCCGGCCACACTCTTGTTCCGCAGCAGCTGCGCTTCTTTATGTCAAGTTCTCTGTTAAAACAACAGGTGCACTGTCTCTCCTGCTTCAATCCTGACTGGCAGGTGAAATAATTCTAATTCCAAGTACTTCTGAGAACGAAATATGTAAAAATAAGACAGAACAAAAAAAAAAAAAAAGGAGAATAAGCAACTGAAAATAAACACTAAAGATATCAACAGCACCAAGGATAAAACGTCTAAAAATATAATATTCAAAAAGGAAACAGCTGAAAATTAATTAAGAGCCATAGTATAAAAGTAAACTCAGAAAATAACTGGGAAAAAATCCTATGAACATAAGCAACTGCAAAACTAAATAACTAGGAAAAAGCCTAAATAAAACCATTTCACCCTGAAAGTAAATAACTCAAGTCGTTCAAAAACTTCCAGTGTTTTTTAATAATAACTGTAAAAATTAGAACTCAACGACGCCAGGAACCGAAGGCTAAGAAACAACACAGATGTTAATAATCATAAGAATAATTGAAAATAAATACTTCTAAGCCAGTTTGAAAACCTGTAACTCTGAAAATAGCTATAACTGAAAATAAATAACTCGAAAACCGAATGATCTTGAAAGTAAAATAAGCATCAACAGGTGACTGAAGCTATCAAAAAATTAACTAGAAAGATGGAAATAAAATAACTTAATGAATTCAAAGACTAAGAAATCTAGATGCAAATGGCAAACCCACTCCGAAGCAACCTGCGACCAGCCGTCCCTGAAACCCGCCAGTCCTGGGACCGCCACCAATGCCACGTGAGCGCGGGCGTGCCTGCTCCGCGGCTCGGGTCGGGCGAAGCGATTCTCAGCCCATTCCTAGCGGACGCCCGGGCACCCTGGGCCCTGTCCGAAGGCATTTACGATGCTGGAGGAGCGGAGGTGGCGCGTGCTGGCCCCTAGTGGAGAGGCCAGGGGTGCTGCTGAGCACCTGCGATGAGCACAACAGCGCTGTCTGTAAGAAGCGCGGAGCCCCCGGGGCCGGGCGCTGCGTCCTCGGGGGCTCAGGTTCAGCGGGCTCCAGCCTTGCAGTCTTCAGCCGCCTTCTCGAAGCTCCGGGTTCCCGGCCCGGGAGACCCCAGCGCGGCCCTCGGGCGCCCCCTGCCGGTCGCCAGGCCCGCAGCCGCAAGGACCCGCGAGGCCGCGTTCTGCTTAAGCCCGGGCGCCGCCCGGGGCACCTCCGCCCGCGGCCCCTGGACACAAAAGGCGCTCGCCAGGCCAGTGGGCGGCGAGGGTCAGTGGTCAAGGGAGGAGGGCCTCCGGCGTCCTGCCCTCGCCTGCTCGGCCTTGGCGGGGAAACCAGTCGTCTCCCCCGCAGGAGCAGCCCGCACGCCAGGGCACGGGGCAGCGCGCTCCTCGGTGCTGCTCGCGGCCCTGAAAGGCACAGAAGAGAGTTCAGAGCGGTGGTGGCGGCGGGTTCGCTCCCTCCCCCTGCCCGTCTCGCGCTCACCTGTCCGCCCCGTCGCGTTCTTCCCTCTCCCCTCGGGGGCTCTCCGGGAGAACTGCCGGGCAGGTGCAGGTTTCATAACCGTCGTCCAGCTGGAAGAGCCCCGAGATCTGGTAGGGGGCGGGCGAGGCACCCTCAGAGTCAGCAGTGGGGGCGGGGAAGGGGCCCCAGCGTGTCCCCCACCCCCCAGCTCTCCCACCGGGACCATTGGGGTCCCAGCAGGAGCGCCTCATTACTAAAACCAGAAGCGGAAGCTTCGCTAAGGAGATGATTGGGGCCTGCGGGGTGGGATGGGGGCCTAGAGCCACTCGGGGTGCCGTGAGGAGGCGGGTCCTCACGGCGCGAGCCCCCGCGAGGAGGAGGAGGGGCATGCAGGAGAGTCAGGGAGGCGGGGAGGAGTCTTACACTCAGAGCGCTGTTGTCCTTTGCCAGGACTTGGGCACCTTCACCACCGTCCCCGCTTTCCATGGAGATGGACTCCCCGCTGCAGCAGCCTTGGGAACAGAAAGGGGCAGACGTGGGTTTGCTGTGGGGGTTGGGGCATGGCCCCTCCGTCCGTGCCCACCCCGGGAGCCGGGCCTCCCCAGCCCTCACACCTGTCACTCATCAGCTCGCTGCTTGCTCCTGGCCGGTGATTGCCCTAAAGAGAAGATCGGGGCAGCCTGGGGTGTGCAGGCTGGGAGGCGCCCCAGCCCCTGCTCTGGGGGAAGGGAGTCTCGGCCCTGTGGGGAGGGGCGGGGTACCGTCCTGGCCAGGAGGGGCCCTCAGGCGTCTGACTGCACCGAAGGCCATTCCCTGGAGCAGGCAAGGGTCTGCGAGGGCCTGTAGAGAGGAAGGCTCCTGTCCTGCATGCATGGTCAAGACCCAGACCCCAGCCACAGCCTCTAATCAGGACAAAGACAGAGATGTTCCCGGGACCACACGGCTGGCGCTGTGGCCTCAGCTCCTGGTGTCCCAGGTGACGGTCTCCCAGTTTAGTCCAGAGCAGTGTTTCCATACTCCTAAGAGTGCAACCCCAGGGAGATGCAAATTTACCCCCAACCCGGGCGGGCGGGCATACACACACACACAGGTGCATTTCTAAACATTAAAGCAAAATCTTAGGGAGCAACACTGAGCCTTGCAAGGTTGGTGTCCTTGTCTGTCCTACAGGGGACAAAGCAGGAGGGCGCCATGGGGTGTGGCCGGGAGAGTGACAGGAGACAGCTGCACCTGCTGGCCCTCACGTGTCCCCTCCCCCCAGGGCCCTAGGCTCCCCGCAGCAGACGACAACCCAGCACCCTGAATCCTCTCCGCTCCTGGAAGACAAAATTCTCAGAGCCTGCGAACCTCAGGGGATGTCCTACAGTGGGAGTCCTGTTTCCCAGGGTAGAGAGTGCGGCTCCCAGGTGCCCCACCAGTGCTGTGGGCACAGCGGGCCTTGCTCAGGGGCCCCAGGCCAGGACCCGAGTGTGCTGATCCCTGGATGGTGGACCCTGGCCCAGGCCTCTGCAGGTGCAGCTTGCCGGCTTCCCAGGTCTTCGGTATCGCCCCTCAAGGGCCCACGTGTTAAAGACCTGGTCCCCCAAATCTTAAGTTAATGATACAGTGAGGGTGGCACTGAATGCAATTACGGCATGGGTGGGGGAGCCTTGAGAGGGGGTTGGGGTAGAGCAGGTCATCAGGATGCAGCCCCCAGAAGAAGGTCCTGGCAGCACTCCATCTCACCACGGGATGCCCTGTGCACCCCTGGACCCTGGTGGCAGAAACACGGCTCCCAGCTGCCCAGCCAGAGGGGCGGAACCAGAGGCAGAAGCTAAAATCAAGCAGGGGCTGATCTCTGAGAGTGGGTTTCCTTATCTGTTAAGTGGAGACACTAATATCTCTTTAGCAGTGCTGTAAGGATGAGCAGAAATGCTGATAAAGTAAAATGCCTGATGACTCACAGGAGTCCAGCAACCAGCGCTTGATAATACCCAGCGGGTTGCTGGGAACAGCCCGGGGCACCCCAGGGCTGCCGCTACTACTCAGGTCTGGAGGAGGTCAGTCTGCCCCCGTCTGCATTCTTGGAGAATGCCTGGGATGCCTCTGGTCCCGGCCAAGGTGCGCGGGCTCTGAGAACCAAGGGAGTGAAGTCCTCTCTGTCCCTAGTGGCTGAGCTTTATAGTTTACGTTACATAACCCCTAACTGGTTCAGGAGTCCAGCTTTAGCGTTTCGTGTTTAGAATTCTAAGCTTTTCTTTTGCTTAAACAAACTGAATGAACGACAAGCGAACCCTTAGTGAACTTAAATGATCCTCTTAGGAAGACACTGATTTGGTAAATTAGATTTAGAAGACGAAATCATGGCTTTCCCCCTGCTGTCCACTGGATGGCGCCATGGGACCGCCGTGGAGCCTGCTCATTTGGCAGCAGTTCGGAAAACTCAGCTGTTAAGTGGGCAAACGGCACTTCTCTGCTTTTTCTCTGATCTTCACAGTTACACACCCTTTGAAAGCACATCCCTAGCATGTGCATCTTTTCCACTTTGGGGCAGGGAGCGGCCACAAACAGGATGCCTAAGCCCCGGGGCAGGGCGTTGCTTCCTTCCTCTTTGAAAGAACTGCTGAGGGTGCTGTGCAAACAGGGCCGCCCCTCACTGACCCCACAGCAGAGCCACGTGGAAGGAACTCCGCTTTGTAATGCAAACAGGAAAATGGAATTTAAGCACAAAGAAGTAATGCATCCAGAGGGGTGCTGTGGCCCGTTTGGGCCCATAGTCATCAGGCAGTTGCTAATCAAGCCCCAACTCTGGTCCATTCTGAAGGCAGCTCTCCAGAGCTCCTGACAAGAGACAGCTCCAGAACGCTTCCAGCAGCCGAGGTTGGGTTGCGGCCTTCTGCTTGGTGGCCCCTGGGGTCGACTTGGAGATGTACGTGGTTCCATAGCTGAAGTGTCCATTTCGTTTGCTCTGGCTGAGAAGTAGCTTGTCCAACGAATCGCTTTCAGATTCTGCATATTCTCAGGGTATGTGTGTGTGTGTGGGATGTGTGTGTGCATTTTCTGTTGTCAGAGTCGTTGCTAGCTTCCAGGGCAGCCTGGGCCAGGTGTCTTGTACTTCCAAGGTGACTGCAACAGCTGGGAGCCCACCTCTTAGCGCCCAACCTTGCCATTTCACCAGATAGTTAATGGGAGTTTTCCAACTTTAGTATGCCTCTAATTATTAAAAAAAAAAAAAAATCACACTGGGAGTCAGTGCTGTGGCTCTCTGTCTCTCCTTCTCTCTCTAGAATTCTGCCTTTCAAATAAATAAATACATCTTTTTTTTAAAAAATTACACAATTTTGTAGACAAAGTCTGGAAGATATTCACAGTTTTCATAACTGAATATGTCTTATTTGCATTTTTCTGGATTTTTAAAATACATTTATTTAGTAAGAGAAAGAGTAGGAGAGAGAACGATCTTCTGTCTGCTGGTTCACTCCCCAAATGGCCAGAAGGGCCAGGGCTGGCTTGGACCAAAGCCAAGCCTTGACCTCCCCCTGGATGTGGGTGGCAGGAGCATCTTCCACTGCTTACCCAGGTCCGTTAGCAGGGAGCTGGCTCAGAAGCAGAGCAGCCGGGACCCAAACGAGCGCTCTGGCACTCTGATATAGAATGCCAGTATCGCGGGCGGCAGCTTAACCTGCTGTACCACAATGCCAACCTCTGGATTTTCTATATTTTTTACAACCTATAATATGTACATTCCTTTTTATGATCAGAAAAGGAAAGTTAAACTAGTTTCCTTGTGGAAACTGACATTTGAATAAAACCAGTTGGTTAGTTACCTAAAATCATCCACCATCTCACCAGAAAGGATTCTGCTAGAACTTATTTTCATTAGAATATGAGCATGGGATGGAAGATCGCTCTCTCTCTGTAGCTCTGCCTTTCAAATAAATATATAAACATTTTTAAAAATATAAACAGAGTGCATGAAATCATTTTGAAAAACAAGAAAATAAAAATAATAATGAAATCATCTAGGTTCCAAAGGAAATGCCACCAAAATTGGCAGAGATACCCCTCCTGCATAAGACAGTCCCTAGGTCACCTCCAAGGTCACCTCCAAGACCCTGAGGGACAGACAGGGGAGCTGCAACGAGGCCTGCAGGGGCGCCCACAGCTCTCCAAGGTCCACAAGAAGAGGCTCTTCTGATACGATGGTCATTCTTACCTCATGTATCTTCCCCACAGCCAGGACTCTGCACATCACAGACAAACCTAACTTCAGAATTCAAACTTTTCCACACAATCCAAGCCAGGAACCCACTCCTTCATTCTCACTGTCAGCTGCCGGAGAGGGGGTTTGGTTCCCCAGTAGCACCAGAACCTGCAAACCCACCTGAGCCAGGCCTGTCCTGTCAGGAAACTGCATGGGTCCTCCCTATGCCACCCGGGCCCTGTCCCCATCGGCGTGAGCAGCCCTGTCACTGTGTCCTGCAGGTGCCTTCCTGGGAGCAGGCACTGGTGCCAATCATTACAAGGAGGTGGACAGGGGTGTGTGTGACGAGCAGGTGACCCACTAGGATACCGCTCAACTCTCTGTCCAGGTGCCGCCGTGAGTGGGCGTGTAAAAAAGCCATCAGCTGCTGAGAGCTGGGGACACCCAGTACGTGGCCACCACCGGAAGTGCCAAATGGGGTGGGCGTGGGCATGTGTGGTGTGTTTCTAGAACGAGTGGGAGGGAGATGGTGGCTAACAGGACTCTCCCTGCACCCTCTTGTAGAAGTTGTCCCCCTTGGGAACTGAACCCACTCCAGACCCACGGAGACTGAAACTGCAGGGGTGGGGGGCACAAACTCCCCGGGGGTCACTAGGAGTGAGGTCATAACTTCTCCATTCTCTTGCCTCCCACACTCATATACATTCTGCCTACTGGGGCACAGCGCCACAAAAATAGCTGTTGCATTAAGGTACCCACTGCTCCCTGAAGGACAGCATCCCCACAGTGCCATGTTCAAACCGTGGCCCCCCCTCGCCACCAAGAGGCTGTCCCAGTCCACTGTGAAGCCGGCAGCTTCTGAATGGGGTGGGTCTGTGTCCCTTGTCCACGGTGAGTCCTGTTTTGCCTCAGAGAGTCTCTTGATGGAAGCAATGTTGTACAACTGATCACACACTGCACTTCCCAGCCTGCGGGGTCTGATGAAATCGCCGTGGCTCAGGGCTGGCTCCATCTCCACGCTGGGCAGCCCACCCCGCTGGGCCCATGCATGGCCTCCAGTTCTGCCACCAAGGCTTCTCTGTTTATGAGCCCAAGCTGCCGGCACTGAGGCGCCAAGGCGGAAGCTGGCTGACGTTACCAGCCGAGGCATCCAGTCGGCCTGATCGCTTTGTTACGGATCTGCATGGATCTCCTCTGGGAAGCGTTAAAGCATCAAAGGTTCTTGCTTTTTATTCATCTGAGTCAGAGAGAGAGAGAGAGAACGCGCGCCCCCCAACTGCTGCTTCAGCCCCCAAATGCCCAGAAGGGCCAGGGCTGGGCTATGGCCGGATCCGGGATCTGGGAACACAGTCCAGGTTCTTCCACCTGAGCAGTCGGAGTTCACTGACTTGAGCGTCCCTGCTGCATCCCAGCGTCTGCACTGAGCAGGCACCTGGAGTCAGGAGCGAGCAAGCCCGTGTGAGATGCGGGCGTCTGAACTGCCGGGCTCAGTGCCCACTCCCTGCCTCCAGTTCCTTACACTTCAAGCGCCTTCCTGTGGGTCGGAGTGCCTCTTCCTCGGTCAAACCATTTGCAGTCTGATCCCGCTTCTAGTTCTGCAGGGCGTCAGGAAGAACAGCAGGGACGAACCCTGGGACGGGCAGACATGGTCTCGCGTGCCTTATTTGAGTCTCAGGGGCCGGGGAAAGAGCTGTTGTCCCACACAGAGGAGTGGGCCACGGCTGCCAGCCCACAGGGCCAAGGGACTGCACCCCGAGTTTTGGGGCCCCTCATCTTCCCTCTCAGGGCCTGGCCTTGCCTGCTCGCCGAATGGCACCAGGAGCCCCCTGATGCAGGTGGCAGGTGCCTCAGCTGAGAATTCACCTTCTTGTAAGTGCTGCCATATGCTCTTCTGCTCACTTTGTCCTGTGCTAACAGGAGACAGGGGCTCAACACTGGCAAGGAGACCCTTGGACCCCTTGTGGCACTTACACTGGGGACTAATCTGAGCCCGTCACTTTCTCTCTTCCATGCACCAGAAATGCTTAACGGACTCCCACTTCCACCATCCTGACAGATGCTGCTCTCCCCACCTCTCCCGGATGCTACAGACGCTGCACGGGGGGCCGCATCCCTGTCCGCCTTACAGACCCCGAGTCAACCCCAAGTGAAGGTCTTAGCAATGAACCTGCTAGAGCAGGCCAGGGACCCCGACTCTCCATGCTCCTCCTGACGCCAGCGAGGGGGCCCTCACCGCCTTTGGCCAGCAAGGGACCCAACACCAGAATTCCGTCCTTTCCAGGGCCTCTGCTGCTGCTGTCTTACATCAGGTGCCCAGATGCAAGTTGTGCAGATTTGTTGAGAGGACTTCCAGATGAAACCGGGGAGGCAATGACAGCAGGGAGAGAGAGAGGCAAAGACACGGACTAGGGGAGCACAGATGGCACCCTAGGTTTGCCATCTTTAGTTGAGAGGCAGAGTTACAGGCAGAGAGAGGGAGAGACAGAGAGGTCTTCCAACTGCTGGTTCACTCCCCAGATGGCCACCACAGCTGGAGCTAGGCCGATCCAAAGCCAGGAGCCAGGAGCTTCTTCCTGGTCTCCCACGTGGGTGCAGGGGCCCAAGCACCTGGGTCATCTTCCACTGCTTTCCCAGGTCATAGCAGAGACCTGGATTGGAAGAGAATCAGCTGGGACACATCCTCATATGGGATGCTGACACTGCAGACAGAGGTTTAACCTACTATGCCACAGCACTGGCCCCACCATCTTGAGACATGTTTGGCTTTTGTACTCTGAATCAGTAATCCACTGGTGGGCCAGAAGCTACTGGATTTGCTCCTGCGTTAGCTTTATTTTTTGTAACAATCTTACATATTTACAGAAAAAAAAATGGAACAGAACATACAGAACCCTGCTGGTTTCCCACGGTCCTCTAACTTTCCCTATATTAGTGTCTTGCTTTTACGTGATGCAATGCTTACAAGTGGTGAGCCAGGGCTGACATGATCAGCTGAGGTCCCAGTTTCCATGAGGGTTTCTTCCTCGTGTTGTGCAGTAGTTCAGGTTGGACAGATGCGTGATGTCACGTATCTATATTAGAGGGGCGTACGGACTAGTTTCACTTCCCTAAAATTCTCCTGTGCTTCGCTTATGTATCCCTCCATCGCACTGCACTCCTGGTAACCACTGGTTGTTTCCCTGCCTCCACAGCTGTATCTTGTTCAGAGTGTCATGCAATCAGCTTACCGCCTCTTCGGACTGGCACCTTTCACTCGCCAGCGTGCCTTTCACATCTCTTCATCTCTGCAGGGCCCGATGGCTCATTCCTTGTCAGCATCAACTAATACTCCACGGAACAGATGTGCCACAGTTTGCCACTGAGTTTGGTAAATACCAAGGATTGTGTGTGCTGGATTGTATGCCAAGGCTGGGCTTTGTAAGAAGCCACCAAGCTGTATTCCAATGTGGCTGGATCCTTGTGCATTCCACTAGCAAGGACTAAGAGTGCCTGGTGTTCTCAGTGTATTATACTACCTTTCATAGCTAACTATGATGGGCTTTTGTGTTATCGGCCAGTCTTCTCGCTGGTCTTTCAGTGACTGGGTTTCATTTTTTACTTCTTTTGGTGACCCCAGCTAGTGAACAAGTCCCCTACGCTCATATAAACAGAACAGGTTATTCCACTGTTAGCTTCTTGTCTCCTAAAAACAGCCTGCTTCCCAGCACTAACAGTGTGTGCACGCACCTGCTGACATTACATACAGAAACACACATGGACACACATGCACAGAGTCTGTAGCCAAGCCTACACTGGCACACCCTCCACTGGACGTTGTCTGCTCACCCCGCCACTTTTGGATCTGATGAGCTTAAACCTTCATGATAGAGGAGGAAAAAAGAAAGGAAGGAACGAAGGAAGGAAGGCAGGCAGGCATCTGGAAAACCCACATCTTTATGTTCTGGGTGAAGGAGGAGCTCTAAATCTATCAATTGATCCTATCTATTGGTGATCAGCAAATTTGCAGATGTTGCCAATCTTGCCCCTTCTACCCTTAAGCAAATGTCCTTTTAAAGGTCTCTTTAAAGGATTCTTGCATATAATCAAAGACTTTAAACACTTCAAGAACACAGCATTTTATGACTCATTTCATAGGTTCGATTTGTAAATAGTTCCTGATAATCTGAAGTGTCACCTGTTCAATAAACAACTTATTAGACTGAGGACAGAAACACATTTTACCCATCTGTTGAGCTCCACCTGAAAATGAAGTCCAATACCAGGGTGTCTTCCTTCACCTTGAGTTTTTCAAAATGAAGCAAGAACCTGACTCAATCCCATTACCACAGCAAATCTAAGATAGCATTAGAGGTTATAACCAATTATTTAAGAGATGAAAAGCTGCCTTTACCTTTTCTCAAAAAATTTTTTTTCACAAGTCAACCCAAAATCTCGATTGGAAATTGAAACATAAAAATCGCATAGCTCCCAAAGCTCCTTTTACGTCTCATAAAGGAACAAACTTATCATGAAGAGATTCAGGGACTACGTTTTGGGAACTCTCACCAGCCAAGATTTTCTCAAGGGGCCGGCGCTGTGGTGCAGCAGGTTAATGCCCTGGTCTGAAGCGCCGGAATCCCATATGGGCGCCGGTTCTAGTCCTGGCTGCTCCACTTCCCATCCAGCTCTCTGCTATGGCCTGGGAGGGCAGTAGAAGATGGCCCAAGTCCTTGGACCCCTGCACTCACATGGGAGACCCTGAGGAAGCTCCTGGCTCCTGGCTTCGGATTGGATCGGCGCAGTTCTGGCCGTTGCGGCCATCTGGGGAGTGAACCATCGGATGGAAGACCTCTCTTTCTCTCTCTTTCTGCCTCTCCTCTCTCTGTGTAACTCTAACTTTCAAATAAATCTTTAAAAAAAAAAAAAAGGATTTTCTCAATCCTGACTTTTCCTGTTCTGTACAAAGAAGAAAACGAGTCCTATTTTATTTCCCAAATACACAAGTGTATAAAATGACCACATACCCTAAGAATCACTGTCATATTAAATGGTACTGCTAGTAAAATTTGTTGACCAAGACGGAACATCTCATTCCTTAATTTCATGATCCTCTTCCTGTTCCATTTGCCTTTCCTGCCCATTAGCACCCCAGGGTCTAGAAGCCTGAAGAAGCAGCTTACATGAGTTGGCCTTGCCCTGGCGCGGGTGAGCAAGTCGGGAAGAGAGCCCTCACTCGAACCCGGCTGTGCCGGCACCCTGCTGTCAGACTTCCAGCGCCCCGAACTGTGAAATGAGGGCGTTCTCTTATTCTAGCCACTCCATCTGCTGTTTTGTGTATGACAGTCTGAGCTGACGGAGACATAGTGTAAAACAAAACTTCAAAATTCTAAAATTCCATGGGCAGTGCAAAAGCATAAACCAGAGGTTTTTTGGGAAAGATTACCTTTTGTTTACATAGCAAAAAAAATAGCAGGAAGAAGAAGAGGCTTAAGAGGAGGAGAAAGAAAAAACAATAGCACACTCAAAGCCCCATAAATACGTAGTTTACTCTTGCATCAATAAATATAAAAATGCCTCCACACTGCTTCCCTCCTTAAGCTGCTGCCCAATTCTGCCCCCAGGAAAATCACCACACAAAGCAGCCAGAGCTGAGGTGATGAGAAAGTACCTCGGTAAGAACTCTTAACCTCCCAACGGGAAGCGTGGGGAGGAGGTGGCGTCCGCAAATCCCGCAAATCCCAGAGCGCGAGAAATAAAGGCCAGGGGGGGTCTTCATTCTAAAGCAGAGCCACATGCTGCTCTTTCCCCTCTAGTCATTTCCTTAGGAGGACAAGAACGGGAGGCCTCCTCTCAACCTGAGACAGCTGCTTCGTCTTAACCCCGACCCGATTAGATCTCCACGGACCAATAGGAAACTGTGTTTCCAGCACGTCGACGGCACATATGCCCTCTTACACTTGCGGTGATGTCTCCCCCAGCAACAGGCCCTGGCAGCCCTCCGGTGCTCCGCGCTCCCCTCCCCCTCTGGAGCCTACCTTTCATCCCGGGCATGCGGGACACCGGCTCTTCCTTGCTAGCAGAGGCTCTCCGCATGGTTTCCACCCAGGGTACACATTCAACTCCACTGCCTCTGCTCGAGAGAAATACGCATGAGCGCCGAGTCACGGGACAGGGAGGCAGCGGGAGGGGCAGCGCTGGCTCAGGGCAGGTCACATCTGCGGGAAAGTGTCTCCTCCCTCGCCTGTACAACTCTGTGGGTCATAGTCAGTAAGAGAATGGGCCGAGGACGCCGCAGTTAACATCCTAAAAAGACGACAAGCGAGGAGCAGGAACCCTCTTTTCTCTCCTCAAAAATGGTTTCCCTGACTCACTACAGCTCCTCCCTGCTCTTCCTGGTTGCCTGAAACACCAACTATTAAAGAAACTCTTTGGGATTAGATTAGTTCAATGCACAAATGCTTAGGAGGCCTTGGAACTCCAAGGTGAACGGGATGCACCTGAGCTGGACCCCACCCGCCTCTGTCTTCGCTCGCAGAGTAGTTTGCCACTTAGCAAGGTCTTTCACTGGCACGTTCACCAAACACTGAGCACCTGCACAAGTGCCGGGAGCCTTGTAGAGGAGGCTCCGGGGCAGCTAGAACTGCTAAGACCCCCTCCACGTCTAGAGGAATTCATGGTCTAGCAGGGAGGAAAATTTAAACGCATTACGCAATTACACCGGAACCTGCTAAATGCTGGAAACGAGCGCTCCTTAAGCACGTGGCTGCAGAGGAGGGAGTCTCAGCTCTTCCAGAGCCCTCGTCGTCCCCTCCCCCCCCCCCCCCCCCCCCCCGCTCTGGGTAAGGGCTGGGTAGCTCTGGAAGCATCAGGCCAAATGAGCCTTAGCAGAAGCTAAGGAGGCCCCCGGAGCAGAACTGAATCGCAGGCTTCAGGTCCACTCGACGGGCATATATTGAGTACCTCCTGAATACCCCGGATAGGGAGAAAGTTTACAAGTGGCAGAAATAGATGGAGCAGGGAGCACCACTAAAACTTAACGCCGACAAGGGCACAAGTGCATCCTGGTCCCAGACAAGAGGAAACGAAGCCAGGAAGGGCAGTGATCAGAAAACAGCAAGTAAGCAAAACCTCAACTAGCAACAGAGCAGGGAAACACCAGAAACAGTAACCTAGGCTGGCAGTGGGGCTGGGGAACTGATATTTTTTTAAAAAGTGGAAATCCCATGTCATAAGCTAAATGTTGAAAAAACATCTGTAAAAGCAGTCACACAGAATCAATATGAACTTGACACTCGCTGAAAAAATTAAAAATCAGTACTTACCTAGTATTTGCTTCAAACTGTAGATTCCCATGACCTGGAATTAACCAAAGAACAAGAATAAAGCTTTCTTAAATTTAAGCTAATGTGAATTGGTTTTGTATCCACATATGGAGTTGGAGAGAATACTCTTAAAAACATCAACATGTGTGGATCTTGATCTTACTTCCCCAGGAATCCAGAAACCCTCTCTGCACCTCATTGGGTCCTGGAATTCTGCCCCTCCCCAGCCCATCCTGTGGAGATCCCTGCGGGCCTGGATTTGGGTTCAGCCAAGTATCAATGGCCAGCGTCACCCTGGATTAAGGGATAAAGAATGTGCCCATTAAGGGCTTATTTTTTCCACCTGACACCAAATTAGATGCCATGGTGATGGACAGATCCTGAGTCCTTGGGACGGTGGTAAGAATCACATTTTTTATTCAGGTGTTATTCCGGGTTTCAGAGCCGCAACACATGTCCAGTGGCTCCTCGCTGCCTACGGTATCATAAAGACAAACTGTTCCGCTGCGGTTTGAGGCCTGGAGTCTCATCTCCTAGGGTTCTCCCCAAGGCCGTGAATCCCACTTGCTCCCACAGAGCACTGCAGGCCCTCGCTCAGTCCTCGGAGCCGTGCTGTGTACCTTACTGCCCGTGACATTTCATCGGGAGGCCCTGCTCATGAGACAAGCCTCTGCTGCTGACAAGTTGCGTGACATCACCCTCTGCAAATCCACAAAAGGAAGAGGCTGGGCCAACACCTCTGGGCTTGCTTTTCAGTTCAAAAACTTTTTTCTTTTTATCTAAGCTACATGCTAGGGTCTGGTCCTGTTTCTTATCTAGATTTTTTACAGCCTAGAAGGCACAGTGCCAGACCTTGAAGAGGACTTGAAAAATGTGCGTCTGAACTACTAATGGAATAAACGGCATGGCTTCGTAAGAAGCTTGTGTCTTTCTCTACAAGACAGGGCAGGTCAGGGGGACTCGGTTAAAATTTAAGTTGTAGATTATGCTCCATATTAAGAAGTTAATTGATTTATAGGTCACCAAGTAGTCTATAGATTTTAGACAATCCCAATCAAAATCCCAAGAAGCATTTTTGTAGAAAATTGATAAACTTATCCTAAATTATACAGTCAGCCCTCTGCCTACATGAGTTCCACAACCCTGGGTTCAACCAACCATTTATTAAAAATATTGGGACAACAACTACCTCTATACTGAATGTGTACAGACTTTTTTTGCTAGCCATTATTCCCTAAACAGTATAGTACAACAATAATTTACATAGCATTTACATTGTACTAGGTATTTTAAGTAATCAAGAGATGATTTAAAGTATACAGGCGGTTATGCATAGGTTTATGCAAATGCTACATGATTTATATAAGGGACTTGAGCATCTGCAGATTTTGTTATCTGTAGGTTTTGCTTGTAACTTTCTAATCTAATCGATTCTAGGCATCCTTTAATCAATCTCCCATGGATACCGAAGTTTTACTGTATATGGAAATATAAAGGACACAAAACAACTTTAAAAGGAAGAACAAAGTTAGGGGATTCAAGCTATCTGATTTTCAGATGTATTATAAAGATATAGCATCAAGATAGTGAGACACCGATGTTAAGACAGACGAATCAGTGGAACAGAATAGGGCATCCGAAATAGATGCACTTACATAGAGTCAACTGGAGAAAGGATAGTGCCTCCCAACAAATGGTAATGGAAACAATTAGATATCAGTATGCAAAAAAACTCAAACCAAACCTTGATCCATATCTCACACCACATAAAAACAAAAACAAAAACCCCAGAAAATGGATCAGAGACCTACACATAGAACTTAAACTATAAAAATTTTAGAAGAAAAATAAAAGGAAATCTTTGTGGCTTTTAGTAATGTCTAAGACATGATATCAAAATTATGACCCATAAAATTTTAAATATTAGATTTCATCAAAATTAAATTATTCTGCTCAATAAAAGTTACTTTTAAGGGAACAAAAACTTCAAGCCACACATTGAAAGAAAATGTTGGCAAAGCATATGTCTAATAAAGGACTTATATCTACAATATATATGGATACTTTCAAAACTCATTTTTTAAAAGATTTATCTATTTGAGAGTAAGAGTTACAGAGACAAGGAGAGACAGAGAGAGAGGTCTTCCATCTGCTGGTTCACTCCCCAAATGGCCACAGTGGCCAGAGCTGAGCCAATTAAAAGCTAGGAGCCAGGAGCTTCTTCCAAGACTCCCACATGGGTGCAAGGGCTCAAGCACTTGGGCCAGCTTCCACTGCTTTCCCAGGCCATTAGCAGGGAGCTGGATCTGAAGTGGAATAGTTGAGACTTGAAGCAACACCCATGTGGGATGTGGCACCGCAGGTGGTGGCTTAACCTACTATGCCGCAACACTGGCCCCAAAACTCATTCTCAAGAAAATAATAAGCAAAAGATTTGAACAGACATCTCACCAAAGACAATATAGAGATGACAAAGAAGCATGTGATTAAATGTTCAACCACTGGTCCCTAGGGGAAAGCAAACTAAAACCTCAATGACAGGCCACTATACAGCTATTAGAAAGCTGAACATTGAAAAGACAGACAACACCAAGTGTTGGTAAGGACATGGAGCAGGTGGGAATGTAAGGTGATATAACTGTGAAAATGTAAGATGGTATAACCACGTTGGAAAACAGAAATTTTTTTCTTTTTTGACAGGCAGAGTAAGACAATGAGAGAGACAGAGAGAAAGGTCTTCCTTTTCCGTTGGTTCACTCCCCAAGTGGCCGCTACAGCCAGCGCATTGCAGCTGGTGCGCTGAGCGGATCCGAAGCCAGGAGCCAGGTGCTTCCTCCTGGTCTCCCATGTGGGTGCAGGGCCCAAGCACTTGGGCCATCCTCCACTGCCTTCCCGGGCCACAGCAGAGAGCTGGACTGGAAGAGGAGCAACCGGGACAGAACCGGTGCCCCAACCGGGACTAGAACCCGGGGTGCCGGCGCCGCAGGCAGAGGATTAGCCTAGTGAGCAGCAGCGCCAGCTGAAAACAGCAATTTCTTAAAAAGGTAAATATACAACTACCATATGGCCTAACCATTACACTCTTAGGCATTTACCCAAGAATAATGAAAACATATGTCCACACATAGATTATCCTTGAATGTTCACAAGAGTGCTATTAGGCCAAGAAAGTGGAAATAGACTATCCATTAACAGGTAAACGATAAAGAAATTATAGTCAAATAATGGGATAATCCTCTGCAACAAAAAGAAAGGTACTACTGTTACACAGAGCAACATAGATGAATCTCAAACTAATTAGCTGAGTAAGAGAAGCTAGACCGAAAAAAAATAGTATATCCTGTATGACTCTTTGTGGAATTCTGGCAAATGTGAACCAATCTACAGGGAGAGAAGGCGGACGAGCGAGTGAGGCAGAGGCAGGAGCAAGGGCTGTGCTGACGCTTTCGCACGTTTCTAATGCGTGCACTTTATGACGTCACAATACTTCGGTAAAGCTGTTTTAAAAACTGTGGTCGGGCCAGGCATTTGGCCCCACAATCAAACCGCAGGCGAGCACTGCTGCATCCCAGCTCTCAGTAACTGGGTTCCATGCCCGCCTCCACCTCTGACTCAGCTTCCTCCTGATGCAGACCCTGGAAGCAACAGGAATGGCTCCGTAACTGGGTCCCTGCCACCCACATGGGAGACCTGGATTGAGTTCCCAGCTCCCAGATTCCGCCCAGCCCAGGCCTCATGCAGACATCTGGGGAGTGAACCACTGAATGGGAGCCTCCCCGCCCACTCCCATTTCTGCTTCCCAAATAATTTTTTTAATTATACTATGAAGTCTGTGTCTAGAAATTTTAATAAGCTAAAATGCATATCACCAGGCACTAACCAGGCTATTCTTTTTTTAAAAGATTTTATTTATTTATTTGAGAGGTAGAGTTACAGACAGTGAGATGAAGAGACAGGGAGAAAGGTCTTCCTTCCATTGGTTCACTCCCCAAATGGCTGCAACGGCCGGAACTGCGCTGATCCGAAGCCAAGAGCCAGGAATCTCTTCCCAGTCTCCCACACGGGTGCAGGGGCCCAAGCACGTGGGGCATCTTCTACTGCTTTCTCAGGCCATAGCAGAGAGCTGGATTGGAAGTGGAGCAGCCGGGACTCAAACTGGCACCCATATGGGATGCCGGTGCTGCAGGCAGAGGATTAACCTACTGTGCCACGGCGCCAGCCCCTAATCTTGGTTATTCTAATCCCATGACCCTGGGGTGGGACCTATAACTCCATACTTTTTTAGAAAAAATTTATTTATCCGAAAGAGTTAGAGAGAGGGAGTGGGGGAGAGAGAGAGAGAATCTTTCATCCACTGGTTCACTCCCCAGCTGTCTGCAATGGCCAGTGCTGGGCCAAGCTGGAGCCAGGAGCCAGGAGCACCATACGGGTCTCCCATGTGGATGGGAAGGGTCAAAACACTTGCACCATCTTCCACTGTTTTTTCCAAGGCACATTAGCAAGGAGCTGAATTAGAAACAGAGCAGCCAAGACTCGAACCGGCACCCAGATAGGTTGCCAGCATCACAGGAGGCAGCTTAACCCGCTATGCCACATGCCAGCCCCAGCTCCACAATTATAAGAAGTTCTTCACGTCATTCTTAATACAGGTGGTCCCCAAAGCATCCTTCAAGAAACACTGGTTTAGGGAGTAAGGATTTCTAGAATAACCTCATGAGTAGAATAGTGTTTCTGAGGAAAACAAGTTAACTTTCTCTGCTAGAGGTGTTGTATGCCTCTGGAGAACTGGTTCTCAATTATCATAACATATACTTAGCATGGTGTTAACAGTGGAAAAGCAAAGCTAAATCATAGTCTCCCTGATGTTACCTTTATACAAGTTAAAAGCTACTATAGGAGCCAGCGCTGTGGCATAGCAGGTAAAGCCAATGCCTGCAGTGTCAGCATCCCATATGGGTGCCGGTTTGAGTCCCGGCTGTTCCACTTCCAATCCAGCTCTCTGCCATGGCCTGGGATAGCAGTAGAAGATGGCCCAAGTCCTTGGGCCCCTGCACCTATATGGGAGACCTGGAAGAAGCTCCTGGCTCCTGGCTTCAGATGGGCACAGCTCCAGCCATTGTGGCCAATTGGGAACCAGCGGCTGGAAGATCTATCTCTTTCTCTCTCTGCCTCTCCTCTATGTGTAGCTCTGACTTTCAGATAAATAAATAAATCTCTAAAAAAAAAAAAAAAGCAACTGTACTGGTATAGCCTTGCTACTGCTTCCTGGCATAAGGCTTACAGTTTAAATGAAGAACTTACATTGCTTGGTGGCTGTGACAGAAAGCTGGGGTGGTGGTTTTCCAGTCATCCCCTTAGTTTATCTTATCATGTGGAAAAACCACAGCCGCCCCCGTATCCTCCACACCCCACTGCGCATGCTCCCGACTGGCTGCTGCTCAGAGAATTTGCAGGAAGAGTGTGAAATCGTTGCATGCCTGCCAAGTCCCTGGAGATAAAATTTATCTTTCCATTCTTAAATAATTTTTCTTACTAAACATGCAATCTGTGGCCAGTATAAATGGCGGATGGATTTTCCATGAGACTGGCATTTTGGAGATAATAAAATTCAATTGATGAAGCTTGGCGTGATTTCTTCCACCACCAATTATCTCTGCTATGATGGAAATCAATGTGAAAGACTGAAGCCTACTCACTGGTGATTTTTAATTATTAAAAGGAGTTTAGGGAGTACCATCAGTGAAAATGTGGGGAAGAAAAACCCTGCAAAGATTCTCTCTTCCATGGAAGACTTGCAAAATCTGGGTAACACCTGCTTAAGAGAAACAGCTAGTTCTCTGCATGAACATGAGTGTTGGGGTGTTTTAGCTTGTACTGTCCCTAACCCCTCCCTCTTTCTTGGGGTAGTCTTGGAAACCCACAGCCTGCAATGAAGGGGAAAGCTAGCATACAAAAATTAGCTCAAAATGATCAACGATTTAAATGAAAGTTAAAACTATAAACTCTTAGAAGAAAGTATAGAAATAAATCATCATGACCTTGGCTTAGGCAGTGGTGTCTTAGATACGACATCTAAAATACAAGCAACTGAAGGAAAAAACAGATCCATTAGACTTCATTGAAATAAAGCAAGTTGTGCTTCAAAGGACACCATCAATAAAGTAAAAAGACAATGCACAGAGTGGGCAAAACACTTGCCAATCATGTATCGGAGAAGAGTGCTAGTAAAAAGAAAAAATATATAATATTATATGTATATAAAAAACTTACAACTCAATCTTGAAAAAGCAAATGACTGAAAAATAGGCAAAGGAGCTGACTAGAAAGATCTTCAAAGAAAATACAGGAAGGGCTACTAAGTGTGTGAAAAAGTGTTTCACATTTGTAGCCATGAGAAGGATGAGAAAACCACAATGAAATACCACTTCATATCCTCAACCACCACCACCACCATCACAACAATGGACGATACCAAGTGCTGGTGAAACAGCGGAGAAAATGGAACCCTCATCCACTGTTACTGTGAGCGTGACATGGTGCTACTGCTTTGGAAGACAATTTGGAAGTCCCTTGGAAAGTTATCACAGTCACCATATGGCCCAGCGTTTCCACTATGTTTACCCAGAAAAATTAGAAATAAAAGTTCTGTACAACAACTTGTGCACAGATATCGACAGCATCATGATTTACAATATATGAAAACTGGAAACAACTCAAATGCTCATCAGCTGACAAACAGATGAACAAGTAAGTCCTCCAAAGTTCAAGTGTTAGAAAGTTGATCCCAGTGTGGTGGTGTTATCTGGGGCCTAGTGGAAGGTGTATGGGTCATGAAGAGACGGATGCTTTTCAGCAGGAATGTATGTGGCTGTAAGAGCTTATAAAGGGTTGAGGTCACTGCACCCCTTGCTCTTGTCTTCTGCCACGTGATGATGCAGCGATGACCCTCACCGAATCTCTCAACCTTAAACTTCCCAGCCTCTAGAACTGTAAGCCAAGAAACTCTGTTCATTTCCAATTACCCAGTTTGTAATGTTTTCTGAGAGCAGCACAAAATGACTAAGACAATAGGATTACCATACGATGGTCTATTATTTAGCCATAAAAAAGGAATGGAGAATTAAGCATGCTACAAACCTGGATGAAATGACAAAATTATGTTAAGTCAAAGGAGTTAGACAGGAATGGCCACAGTGCACATGATTCCAAGTGTTTACAATGTCTAGAATAGAAAAGCCAGTAGAGACTGGAAGTTGACCAGCCATGGCATGGGTTAGGGGAAGGGAAACAATGAAGAATGACAGCTAATTAATACAGGGTTGGGGTGCAGGTTGTGAAAATGTTTTGGAATCAGGGCCAGCATTGTGGTGTAGTGGGTCAAGTCACTGTCTGCGATTCTGGCATCCCATATGGGCACCGGTTTGTGTCTCAACTGCTCCACTTCTGGTCCATCTCCCTGTTAAAGGCCTGGGAAAAACAGCAGATGATGGCCCAAGTACTTAGCTCCTGCTACACATGTGGGAGACCCAGATGAAGCTCCCAGCTCCTGGCTTCAGCCCTGGCCATCGCAACCATCTGTGGGGAGTGAACCAATGAATGGAAGATCTCTGTCTCTCTCTCTCTCTCCGTAACTAAGATTTTCAAATAAATACATAAATCTTTTTTTTTTTTAAAAAAGAGTATGAAATAAGCTGAAGAAGAGATGGAGACAAAACTGGGAAGAATTGAGAAAGTAAGAAGAAAAGTTTTTAAAAAACCCTTTGGAATTAGATTTAGAGTAGCAATGATTATATAATATGTGAAGAATGTAAAACTCACTGGATTGAGAGCAAATTTTAAGGTATGTTAATTCTTTCTCAACACTTGAAAAAGAAGTGGTACACCTTCTGAAAGGTAATATAGCATTGAATCTCTGTTGACACTTCCCTGGGTGGCTTTGGGGTTTTTGACTGAAAAGCTGACCTGGGGGCTGGAATTGTGAGTTAAGCTGCTACCTGTGATGCTGGCATCCCAAATGAGCCCCAGTTGGAAGTTCCTGCTGCTCCACCTCCAATGTAGCTCCCTGCCAATGTACCCAGGAAGGCAGCGGAAGGTGGTCCAATGACTTGGGCCCCTGCCACCCACACTGGAGACCCAGATGGAGTTCCAGGCTCCTGGCTTTGGCTTGGCCCAGTCCTGGCTGTTAGAACCATTTGAGGAGTGAATAAGTGGATGGATGATCCCTGTGTGTATTTGTGTTTTGTTTCTCCATCTCTCTCTGTAACTCTGCCTTTCAAATAAATAAAAAATAAATCTTTTTTTTTAAACTTGACCTGGCAATTAGGTATGTGGAAGAACATAACTAAAAGGCACACATCTATACAACCATACAGAAATAATGCACACAATCTAAAGCAAGCACAGGGGTGTCCAGGGACTACAACAATGTGGCCACTGTTATTTTCCTGGCAAATCATTTTCTTGAATGATATCCCCAGCCTACACACCCACCACAAAGATGGAAGCTGGATAATTGTCCAGCTGAAAGTTGGCAGGGGCCCCTACCTTTAATATTGTTTTCTTGTTCCAGCAGTAATTTACTTATTTCTGAAAACCAGCAATCTCTGATTTCTTTTGAAGTGGCCTGCAATTACAGATAAGAAAACACTGTGAGAATCAGATCCCCTGAGCATCACTGCACACAGCTTCTACTCTCTGAGTGCCCTTGAGGACAGTGAGAGAGGAAACGCTTGGTGAGTTAGGAGGACACAGCAGGGAAAGAGGAGAGGACACCTTGGGGAAAGTCTGAGCTTTACCTGCAGGATGTATTTCTCCAGCCCACTTCGGTTGGCAATTTCAAACTTTTTATTGCTCCCTCTTCCAACTTGGCGAATTGAAAGTGTCACCAACTATTGTAAAGAAAGAAGAAAAGTGTTCTATACCATCATGTTCTGACATTAAAATTATAGCTGGGAAGGGCACCTGTCACAGTTGTTAAGATACCATGTTGGATGCCTACATCCCATATTGGAGTGCCTGGGTTTGAATCCCAGTTCTGCTTCTGATTCCAGGTTCCTGCTAATGTACACCTTGAGAGGCAGCAGGTGATGGTCCAAGTAGTTGGGTCCCTGCCACAGGGAAGCCCAGGGTTGAGTTACCAGGTCCATGCTTTTGACTTGCTCAGGCCTGGCTGATGAAGGTATTCAGGGAATAAATCAGTAGGTGGACGATCTCTGTCTTTGTGTCTCTGCTTTTCAAATAAATTAATTAAAAAAAAGGCCGGCGCCGCGGCTCAATAGGCTAATCCTCCGCCTAGCGGCGCCGGCACACCGGGTTCTAGTCCCGGTCGGGGCGCCGGATTCTGTCCCGGTTGCCCCTCTTCCAGGCCAGCCCTCTGCTGTGGCCAGGGAGTGCAGTGGAGGATGGCCCAGGTGCTTGGGCCCTGCACCCCATGGGAGACCAGGAAAAGCACCTGGCTCCTGGCTCCTGCCATCGGATCAGCGCGGTGCGCCGGCCGCAGCGCGCCGGCCGCGGCGGCCATTGGAGGGTGAACCAACGGCAAAAGGAAGACCTTTCTCTCTGTCTCTCTCTCTCACTGTCCACTCTGCCTATCAAAAAAAAAAAAAAAAAAAAAAAAAATTAATTAAAAAAAAATAAATGTTTGTCACTCTCATTCTTTCTACCAACAACAGCTCTCTTCTTCCATCTTCCTTCTAAGTGTTTTGCTTTCCTCTGTTTTTGGCCCAAGGCAACATAAAACACAATCTGGAAGACTATCAATGCTTTGTGTTTCACAAGGTAACAGACTCTATCTTTCAAAAGAGGAGAGCACATCATGTTTAACACCTGTTTCACAAATGCCTAAATGATGCTAACTAAATGAGTACCCACTAAGAAATATAAAGAACAAGGGATACTATCAATATATTAGTGGCTTGAAACACAGGAACAAAAGTGTGTGTGGGGATGGGGATGTTAGGAAACCTCTCCTGTGACACAGGCAGCAGACAATGCTCACTGTGGACTGGGGTTCTTAGGCCCCCAGGGTCAGGATGCTGCCTTCAGTCGTACACAAGGGAGTGCAGTTGGAAAGGGCAAGTCAAAAACGAAACTCAGGGGCTAGTACTGTGGCATAGAAGGTTAAGCCTCTGCCTCTGAAGCCAGCATCACATATGGGAGCTGATTCAAGAGCTGACTGCTCCTCTCCCCATCCAGCTCCCTGCTGATGGCCTGGGAAAGCAGTGGAAAATGGCCCAAGTTCTTGGGCCCCTGCACCCACGTGGGAGACCTGAAAGAAGCTCCTGGCTTCGGATCAGCGCAGCTCCAGGCGTTGCCATCTGGGGAGTGAACCAGTGGATGGAAGACCTCTCTCTGTCTCTCCCTCTCACTGTCTGTAACTCTGCCTCTCAAATAAGTAAATAAATCTTAAAAAATAAAATAAAATAAAACAAAATTCAGCCCATGCTCTAAAATCACCAAATCTTTCACCCATTTGCCTGGAAGAAAGAGGGTACTTTGACTAATTAGTTTGTCAAGAAAGGCTACCTACCATACAGTCCCTTTTTTCTGCCTTTCTCTACCTAGCATGAAGTCAGCCCTGTGCCAGCCCTGGCCCAGACCCTGGGTGTGGGTTCTGCCTCTACTGTGTGGTATTTGGCAAGATAACTTCGACTCCGTAAGTTTCAGCTTCCTCATCTGTAAAACAGGTTAATTCTCTTTCTCTCTCTCTCTCCCTCTCCCTCTCTCTTTCTCCGGTAGTGGTGATGGGTGATTGCCAGGTGCAGCAGGATCCCTTTTACCTTCATAGACTTCTTAAAGCTGTAATGAGGAGAGAACCCCTGGTCACTGGGCTCCATTCGGATCTTGCAGAACACGATTCCCCTTTCAAATAGATAGATTTGCCTCTGGCTGGGCTTAAATCGAATAAAATCCTTCATTTTGTAGCGATCCTTGTGAATCGTCCAGACGTTGAACGGGCCCTGCATCAACAGCTTGCCCAGTTTTCCAATGTCATCCTTTTGGAAACACAGACACACACACAGAGAAGCCATCAGAGAACGTGACAAGGACAGTGACTTTCCAAATGACAAAGCATGCTTATTTGAGGTTTACCATTCTAAAAGTGCCACCCAGGCTCACCTGTCAGTGAATGCAAACCACAACTGTGTAGGTTCACTGATCATGGCACCATACCATTACGTAAAGAAGTAAATTCAGCTTCGTAAGGTAATATACATAAAGAGTGTTAGAAATATTTGAACTGGGGCTGGTGCTATGGCACAGCGGGTAAAGCTGCTGCCTGCAGTGCTGGCATCCTATATGGCCGCCGGTTCGAGTCCTGGCTGCTCCACTTCCAATCCAGCTCTCTGCTATGGCCTGAGAAAGTAACAGAAGATGGCCTAAGTTCTTGGGCCCCTGCACCCACACAGGGGACCCAGAAGAAGCTCCTGGCTCCTGCCTTTGGGTTGGCCCAGCTTCGGCCATCACAGCCATTTGGGGAGCAAACAAGCAGATAAAGGACACCCTCCTCCCGCCTCTGCCTCTCTGTAATTCTGCCTTTCAAATAAATTAATAAATCTCAAAAAAAGAGAGAAATACTTGAACTGAAGGCATTGTATTCTGGTATTTTTGTCCTGTAATTAATTTTAGCAAGCAGAATTCTATTTCCTCGTCTTTGTGTTTGATACATGACAGTGTAAAGGGACAAGAAATGAACATTTTAATTATGTTCAAGGGACAGAATTTTTGCTGCATTATGGACCTATGATAATCCACTGTTCTGTGTGCCTCCTAACATCTGCTTCAGGTTCACGAGAATCTGAGAACAGAAGGTTTGTTCAGAAAGGAGAGAGGTTAGTTTGACCTTATCTTCATAATCTTGTAAGGGAAAGAGTAATTACATTCAACTCTGAGTCACAGTGAGCGGACAGCACAGATAACCCCAAATGACAGGCTTTAAAGAGGTCTATTGGCTGTAGAGCACACGCTACAATGCCGTCTGCTCCACCGGCAGGCTGCCTTTCTCACACATTTGGTTGAAAGTCCAGAAGAGATGACCCCAAGAGGTGGTGAAGTGAGACAAACTAGGAACAGAATTCAGATGCTCCATCATATACGATGGGATTAGATCCTGACAACCCACGGCACATTGCAAAGGTCATAAATCAAAAATACACTGAATCCACTTAACTCACAGGACATCATAGTTTAGCAACTCAGGACACTGTGAAGGATCAGCTGCTGCCCCTTGTGATCGTGTGGCTGACTGGGAGCTGTGGCTGCTGCCGCTGCCCAGGGTTGCAAGAGAGCATCTGTCAGATAGGGTATTGCTAGCCCAGAAAAAGATCAAAATTCAAAAGTCAAAGTATGGTTTCTATTAAAAGTCTACCACTTTTGCACCATCATAAAGTTGAAAAATCCTAGGCTGAGCTATCACAAGTCATCTGTATTTCACGTGGTATTTTTAAAAATTTAGATCACCTAAAAGCAGAAAATCAGGAATTTATTTACAACAATCAAAACATCAAAAGAAGAAAACTGGGGTGGGTGTTGGGCCTGGCCGCTGAGCTGCCATTTGGGATGCCTGCGTTCCACAGTACAGAGCCTGTATTTGAGTCCCAGCTCCGCTTTGGATTCCAGCTTCTTGCTAACACACAACCTGGGAGGCAGCAGGTGATGGCTCAAATCATGATGTCCCTACAACTCACGTGGGAGACCCACACTGAGCTCCCAGCTCCCGGCAGTGGCCCGACCCAACCCCAGCCATTGCTGGCATTTTAGGAGTGAACCATGAACCACTGGATGGGAGCACTTTCTCTTCTTCTCAAATAATAAGTAAAAATAAATAATTTTTTTTAGAAAAAAAGAAAATCACTTGAATGGAACCAGGATAAGGAACTTCCTTCCAGAGTTTTATCGAGCTAAGATAAATCTCTAGAATTAACATTCAGGAAAATGTGCATTATTTATAACCAAGTGGGCACTTGTACAAGTCATTGTTTCTTTTTTGAAAGATTTTATTTATTTATTTGAGAGGTAGAGTTACAGACAGTGGGAGGAAGAGACACAGAGAAAGGTCTTCCTTCTGTTGGTTCACTCCCCAATGGCTGCAACGGCCGAAACTGTGCCGATCCCACGTGGGTGCAGGGGCCCAAGCACTCGGGCCATCTTCTACTGCTTTCCCAGGCCACAGCAGAGAGCTGGATCGAAAGAGGAGCAGCCGGGACTCGAACCTGTGTCCACATGGGATGCCACAGACAGAGGATTAACCTAAAGTGCCACGGCACCAGCCTCAGTCACTGTTTCTATGTTAAGCAGCCTGTGAATGTGTAAATGAATTGACAATACTTCTGAAGTTCTACCTTAAAAACTCAAGGCATTTTAAGAGTGTTTGTATATAATTTTCTGTATTAATTTTCTTTTTTTTTTTTTTTTTTTTTTTTTTTTTTTTTTTTTTTTTGACAGGCAGAGTGGACAGTGAGAGAGAGAGACAGAGAGAAAGGTCTTCCTTTGCCGTTGGTTCACCCTCCAATGGCCGCCGCGGCCGGCGCGCTTGATCCGATGGCAGGAGCCAGGTACTTCTGGTCTCCCATGGGGTGCAGGGCCCAAGCACGTGGGCCATCCTCCACTGCACTCCCTGGCCACAGCAGAGAGCTGGCCTGGAAGAGGGGCAACTGGGACAGAATCCGGTGCCCCGACCAGGACTAGAACCCGGTGTGCCGGCGCCGCAAGGCGGAGGATTAGCCTAGTGAGCCGCGGCGCCGGCCAATTTTCTTTTTTATTCTGTATGAGGATACTTCAAAAATTCATGGAAAACAGAACGAAAAGATGAGCATCATTCGCTGTATCCAGAGACGCATACAAACACATTGTCCAGGAAAAGCACAGAAATCCCATTAGAAAGATACACAACCAACCTCTCCCATGGAAGACTCAGTGAGTCAAACACCGAGCAACATCCTCAACCACATCATGCAACACACGGATGAATACAGGTGTAATTGAGGTAGACCTGCTCACTGGAACACATCTGACCCATGCAGAGGCGTCACTTTTGGCACGGCTGTAAAAGCAACGCTAAGAGGCAGAGAGAGCAGGTCCAGGTGTACGCTCTCTAATGACCTGGAGATAACTTGGTGAGGCAGGTTCCAGTATCTGCCAAGTTGTGGTCTGTTGGAGAGGAAACAGCCCTGACCACAGCCCTGCTATGTTTTGTACTTTGTCACCTCTGTGTGTGACTGCAGAAGAAGAGAGACCCAAGACTGAGCACAGAGAGCCAGTTTAAAAATGATGTGCTGAGTAGCCACTGTAAGCTCTCTCAGAGCTAAAGAAAACAGATGAGGTGGCCGTGGCCAGCAGGAGCTACAGCCGTGAGATACTTTAGCAGGCAGGTGCTAGAAGAAATGACAAGGGTACAGGGTTTTGAAGACGGTGAGTCACCAGAAACTAAGGAAGGGAAAAGACACTGACGGAGGAGGGAAAGAACCAGTGAGCAGGTGGTAAGAGGAGAATAGGCATGTGGGCTCACCTGGCACACTCAGGCAGGGCACGCAGGTAAAAACCCCAACTTCTTCCCCAAGCCAAGGCCCTAGCACTGCTGTAGACCCTGGCCTTGTACAGTTCCCGTCTCTGGGAGCCTGGCCCTGCCACTGAGGCTCTGCAGGTTGGCTTTTCCAGGAAGCCCATCATCGCCAGGGGCTATGAGAGTCACTGCTGGGCTTTTTTGAGTTGATTGCGTGTCCTCTGGGTCATCTTGCATAAGGATCCTCATGACCACGCTCATGATGAGATGGGCGTCTCGGGGACTTAGGTCTCCCGCAGGTGAGGGCGCACTGCCTGCACAGTGCTCCGTGCTGAGGAAGGCAGGCACACACCCTTTCAGGCTGTGTGTCGCAGTCTGCATTTAAGGAATTAAATTCCAGGAATTAGTTCAGTCCTGCCCTTGTAACTGGGTTGAACAGTGTCCTCCAAAAAAAGATCACATCCACTAGGATCCCAAAATGTAACCTGACTTGGAAAGGTCTTTGCAGACATAATTGGCTAGGACGAGGACCAGGGTGGCTGTAATTGAAAGAGAGCAGCTACGGAGATGCACCTGAGGGAACTCAGCCAGGTGCAGACAGAGGCAGATGTGAGCCAAGCAACACTAAAGGTTGCAGGCAAACACCCGAAGCCAGAAGGCAGGCAAGGCCTTCCCAGCGAGCCTGCCGTGCCTCAGCAAGTGCTCTCGTGACCACACTCGTGACGAGATGGACATCTCAGTGACTGAGGTCCAGCCTCCACCCTCAGCTGGGTGTTGAACATCTGGCCTTCAACACTGCAGACTAACGTGCTTCCAGCCAGTTCCACCAGTGACAAACAAGTGTGGCCATGTCACATGCTGACATCTGATGGCTGTGAGCTCGGAGTGGGAACACAACGGCTACTTCCAAAAAACAGGCGAATGATAAGTCAGACGGCCTCTTCCACACACGAAGTGACAGTAAAATCAGCTAGCAAATGCTGCCATGTTCATGCACTCTCCTGATTCGAGAATCCCAAGTGATGCGTCTATGGGAGTGAACCTACGGCCACCAGACCCAGCCAGAGACCTCTTCTGGGGGCCCAGGTGCTTGTTCCTGGCAGAGACAGCTGCAGTGGAGGTATTTACATCTCACACCAAGAAGCAGGAGATATCTGAATGAATGAATTCACACAAAGCCTGGTTCAGAAATGAGAAGCAGAAGTAGTGGGAGCCAGTGGTGATGACAGCCCAGGGCTTCTTCCCTTTCCTGCCTAAGCAGTGGCCCAAATAATTCAGCCCCAGGGCTGTTCGTTCACTGTCTGCCGGAATGCTCAGTGCTGTGCCTACGACTTAATCCTCCTTTACCGATAACCAGTTCCTATGTAGGTATCATGAGGGTGCAGAGATGCACAAGGCCAGCCCACTGAATCATAACATCATTGACTCGGCCATATCTCTACAGCCAACACCACAGTAAGAAAAGTGAAACTGAAATAAAAATAACTGCCAGGCCCTAGTCCATAATGAACTTACAATAAAATTTATGTCCTTTATTGGCTTATACAAATTAGTTCCAGAAAAGAAAAATGTTTCATTTAACCTTTACTATTCGACTTTGGAACTTGTTCCTGGCAACTCAGGATCTAAAGTCACTATGTACAGGATTTGAATCAAGAAAAAAAATATTTTTTTGGCAAATGGAGGGAAGTACATAAATTATATCTCAATGTTCCACAAAATGAAACTGTTTAAAAAAAAAAAACCTTTCAAGCTTCTGCAGCTAAATTAAACCAAGGACCACCTGAAGGAGCAAAGCAGGCAGAAAGTGTAAGAATCAGAAGGGGGTTTTCTCTACTTGTTTTAATATAAATTAAAACAATCAATTTCTTTCCTTTACAAAACCAGGTTAATATTGGATTTCAAATGGAGAAAGTAAGAGGGTAAACTCTAGATTTATCCATGAATATAGCATTCATATCCGTGAATGCATCAGTGTAAACACTGGCAGTACAGCTCTACAAAGCTGAAGCAAAGAATCTTGCAATCAGATCTGAGTTAGTACGAGGTGTTAGTCAACTCCGATCAGAAGTGAGATAGTGTAGGTGGGCGCTCTGCAGGGGCAGGGAGGAAGAATCGGTCAAGCTGATGCTCACGTGACCTGGGGTGAGTTAACCACTCTTTCCATGGGTCTGCTCTTGAATCAGAGTTGAAAATTCCAGTGCTTGCTCCTCTAGAACACAATAGGGTTACACAAAACTGTCAGGATAAATTAGCTAATGTCACAAATGTAAAAGTCAGTTAAGGGGCCGGCACTGTGGCATAGCCAGTAAAGTAGCCTCCTAAAGTGCCAGCATCCCATATGGGCACCAGTTCGAGTCTTGGTTGCTCTACTTCCGATCCAGCTCTCTGCTGTGGCCTGGAAAAGCAGTAGAAGATGGCTCAAGTGCTTGGATCCCTGCGCCCTGTGGGAGACACGGAAGAAGCTCCTGGCTTTGGATGGGCGCAACTCCAGCCGTTGCAGCCATTTGAGGAGTGAAACAGCTGGTGGAAGACCTCTCTCTCTCTCTCTCCCTCTCTCTCTCTCTCTCTCAGCCTCTGCCTCTCTGTAACTCTGCCTTCCAAATAAATTTTAAAAATAAATAAATCTTTAAAATAAAAAGTCAGTTAGTGTCTTAACAGAAAAAAAAAAAAAAACACAGAGCATATGGCAAAGACACCATTCTGAGGACATGTGGGATAAAAAGATTCCTTTGTATCTGGTGTAAAATCTCTACAATTCTGTAAGCCAGTGCATCTTATTTGCATATAAGCTCGCTTGGAGTGAAATTAGAGTAGATTGCTATTTCCTCATATTTTAGTCATTCTTTCTTCCCAAATTCCCCCTCCTAAGTTGTTTATACTCAAAATAGCAGCTGGGAGTTTCTGCTCGCAAATTGTGTTGTTTCCAACATTTGAATCAAGGAAGTAGACATCTAATCGCAGTTGTTGACACATGATTCATGGTACAAAGAACAGAAAGGTTTCCCAAAATGATCTTAAAAATGATCGCCCTTCACTTTTCCTAGCCAAAGGAAAAATTATTACCAAGAAAACGATCCAGTGTTACACACACCCTGACCCCACCCTGCACAGTCCACGAATATCCTCTCACGTCATACAGAGTCGTAAGCAGACAGCACCTGGGGCTCCCACAGGACATTAATGACATTGCTGCCTGGAATCCCAGCAAAGCCAGTGGGGCTAAGTTCCTAAGATGACAGCCAGGAAAATATCCGGAGAGAGGGAAGTAAAAATTCACATTTGTTCCTAGTTCATTTGTATGATTTTTATTTCTGATAAGGAAAGAAAAAAAGAAGTTCATTTAATCTGCCAAGATCTTAATCAACAGTAGGTTAAGGACCAGGTAGGAGTGGGCGTCGTGGCTCAGCAGATTAAGCCACCACTTGGGATGTCTGTGTGCCCCATCACGAGTGCCTGATTTGAGTCCCAGCTCCTCCACTTCCAATGAGGCTTGCCACTGATGCACCTGGGAGGCAACAGATGATGGACCAACTGCATGGGTTCCCTCATATGGGAGACTCAGATGGAGTTCCTGACTCCCGACTTCAGCTTGTTCCAACCTCAGCTGTTGTGGGTATTCGGCTATGAACCGGCAGACAGAAAATCTCTCTAATTCTAGCTCTAGTTTTGTGTCACTCTGCCTTTCCAAGAAAAGAAAAAAAAATTAAAAGCACCAGGTAAAAATGAAAAGGAAAAAAAAAGAGAAGTAAGTATCTAACAAATAGAATTCTCATAATGCTTGGATTCTGTATGGTGGGCAGAATAATGGCCTCCTAAAGTTCTAAAAGTAAGAGACATTTAAACCCTCATGTGGCCATTCAGACAAGTCCCTTATTAGAGAACACGTAGGCACATATCCTGACCCACAGAATCTGAGACTCTACAAATGGAATGCAGATGGCTAACCACCTGTCTTCAGACTGGGGGAACACCTTGGAGGATCTGTGCAGGCCAGTGGAATGGCATGGGTCCTAACAAGTGTGGAGAAGCAGAAGGGGAGGTCAGAGGGAGGTGACGTGAGAGGACTCCACCTGCCCTGGATGGCTTTGAAGCTGAAGGAAGAGGCCACAAACCAAAGAATATGGGTTGGCCTTTTTAAGCTGAGAAACTCAAAGAAACAGAGTCACGCCTAGAAACCCCAAAAGGAAGGTGGACACCTTGATTATAGCCCATGAGACTGTGTTGAACTGCTGATCCCAGAACTGGAAGCTAACAAATTTGTGCCATTCTAAGCTACAAACATCATGGTAATGTGTTAGGAGAATGATAGAAAACAGATACATTTGAGTCACAACCTAGAGCACCTGCTAGAGTGAAACCCAGTTGAAGACTAAGACGCCCCAGTCCCAAAGAGATCTTACAGTTACAGGGCATACTTTGCCTGGAGTGCCTGGGCCTGGGATACTTGGAATGAAGATTAATGCCAAGCCAGGCCAGGTCACCTCCCCAGCAGCCACTCTCTTCTTTCGACCACTTGGCTGTAGGGATGTAGGATATGTAACTGATGGGTCTGTTCTGAGATCTGGGATGCAAATGGAACTGAACGTTCATTTAGGACCACTTCAAAATACTTCCCATGGAGAATCTCTGGAGCCAGCAGGGAAACTTTCCAAATTGGTAAATATCTGATAGTGTCACGAGTTAGAAACAATTCTTCCTTCAGGACTTTACCCCTGCCCCTCTACTCACGTGTTCTGTCCCTGGGTTTCTAGCTTGCCCGGTGCACACAGAGCTCAGGGTGCTAAGGAATGTAGCCCAAACCTCCTGAAGATGCAGCCAGACAGCTTGGGGTCCCGTTGCATGGGTTTGCTGAATTGCATGGGTTTGATTGAGGTGGGATTTCTTTACCATCAGAAGACTATTTCTCTAACTTGGCCACAGTACCTCCCCGCTTGTGATATTGTGAGCCACGTTCCAATGCCTGCTACGGAACATACCGGACATCCAGTGACTGCTGCCAGGCCCTCAGCCAGCTCACAGGACTTGATCAAATCCTCGACCACTGCCAAAGCTTGCTGCAGTTCAGCTGAGAGCACAGAATCCTTCGTCCTTTGGGGCCCATCCTGCGGAAAACAAATGCCTTGTTGGAAATCAGAAGTATGCCATGTACCAGGTGAAGAAGGAAACGGGACAAAGAGAAGCAGCTGCGGACCCACCGGGCACTGACCCCAGAAGATGGGTTTGTTGCTTGGTCTCCCTGATCCCAAAGAATCATGGCTTAAGATATTTGCTGCCTCAAGTATCTGGCATCCCATATAGATAAGCAAAAATATCCCCTAAACCTTCTGTAGGTTGTATTAATAAAGAGTGAAGTTGAAAATATTATAGACTGTATATTCCTGCTATGTAAGAACTCATCATTTGTGAAGCATGAAAAGAATCTAAGCCCTTTAAATCACCCCTACCCTCTGGGGCTTTCTGAGAAGTACAATCTGAGTATCTCATTCCTCTATTGAATGTGAACATCCTATTCCTATGGGTAAAATTAGACCTTAAGACATCCTAGAGGAAAATTCTTCTAAAATTCTCAAGAGAAGAAAAAGTCGGGGCGGGGGGGGTGCTGCCATGTGGAGGCTGACTGATGACTTACATGTAAACGCCAAAGAGCTCCCCCTCAGCTCTGCCCTTCGCCCCTCCACTCCTCCCCCAACCCTCCCCATGTTCCAACACCATCGGTGGTGCCAAAGACATCGCCCACTCTGTGTGTATGCCTGCAAACATGAAGCCAGCATCAAATGGGAAAGTGGTCATCACTCATTAAAAAGACCACACTCCACTCATTACCACAGTGGCACTTAGGAAGTGACAGGAGGATGACTTCAACTTCCGAGTCCTCTGCCTGGGGGTTGCTGTTTCGTTCCCCTGCTGCCTGTGTGGTGCCTTTCTCTGTTACGTGGCAACATCAACATGAAGATCCTGACTTCTTCCGTGTGGTTACATAACACCTCCGTTTCTGCTGCAAAGAACAGATAGCTCTCTGCTGCTTCACAACCGGCCCCACACTCTTGTCCCCAGCAGCAAGGTGTGGTCAAAGGGGTGTGTGTGTTTCATGTTCGTTGAAACCGTGGGGATTAGCAGCTTCGGATCACAGACAGGAGTGACCAGCTGATGACTGCAGCAGATCACGAGGGCTCCGCTGAACAAGGGGCATGGGTTCTTATGCCCTCACTGGTAACCCACAAGCTTCAGTTCCCAGGAAAGACAACAGGATCCCCTGTGTTTATTTTAACATCATCGAAAACTTCTTACACCAGGAATCTTCCTCCTTGCCCAACACTTACAACACAAATTTCCTTTAGATACTTACCTGCTCCTATCCCAGGTCCTTTCCACTAACCCTCCTCTCATAAGCACAGCAGGTAAGCTAGCTTTCCACTGGGTTCGGAAAAACCCTTACACACACGATTCGGCTCCTCTAACCAGGTCATCAAATGATTACCTAGGCCTCTCACATCTTCTGTTTTTAAGGCATCCTCATCACACATTCTAAGATGACAGGGCTCCTCGAGACACACGTCTCAAAGTTTTCTTGTTAAAACCAGAATATTCTACAGGAAGTTGGAAAAAAAAACAAAAAACCCAGTGCTAAGCCACAAATTTCTTCCTAACCTGTTGTGGCCGCCATTTCCAGCAAGGGAAACTTAGCAGTCTCTCTTAGAATGTACACACACACACACACACACACAGAGCAAAGGGGGGGGGTGGACAAAGCACAATGTATACAAATTACATATACCTAATAACAATGAAGAAAATATAAATCCTATGTAATTCTACCATGCAGAAAAACTACAATGGAGATTTTATAATATTTATTTCTAGTCTTTTATATATTCATTTTGCACATTCACTTAATTTTGACCCATTAAAAATTTTTATGTGGAAGCAAAAAAATATTACCACTTCTCACTGGGTTACAAATTCCCACTTCAAAATTGCCTCCAATTTTTTTTATTTTCTTGACAAAAAACTATAGGATACATACCATTTTAGAAACTTTAGACAATAAAGATCGTAACAAGAAAATAACACCCCAGTACCTTCTGCACACCTCCTTCTAGGTCACCTGGGTCTATCTCCAAATCTTCAGGAGACGCAAGATCCAGCAGACCCTGTGTTAAACCAAAACTCTTGTTGGAAATCAAAAAAGTGGATTGTCAGCAAAATCTGATGCACAACAACCTAAGGCTGATGCTAGACTGCCTGAGAATGTGTGTAAACTTAAAGCCAAAGGATGAACAATAGATCCAGCACAGAATTTCTATCACAAACACAGCATCATATGCCAGATGCTATTTTGTAGCCTGATTTCTTAATGCAAAAATATATGAGGAATAATTTCCTACAATATATTTTTCTAAAACATGGTTGCTATTGGTTTTTCAAAGTTTTATTTATTTATTTATTTATTTATTTTTTTTTTTGACAGGCAGAGTGGACAGTGAGAAAGAGAGACAGAGAGAAAGGTCTTCCTTTGCCGTTGGTTCACCCTCCAATGGCCGCCGCGGCCGGCGTGCTGCGGCCGGCGCACCGCGCTGATCCGATGGCAGGAGCCAGGAGCCAGGTGCTTTTCCTGGTCTCCCATGGGGTGCAGGGCCCAAGCACCTGGGCCATCCTCCACTGCACTCCCTGGCCACAGCAGAGGGCTGGCCTGGAAGAGGGGCAACCGGGACAGAATCCGGCACCCCGACCGGGACTAGAACCCGGTGTGCCGGCGCCGCTAGGCGGAGGATTAGCCTAGTGAGCCGCAGCGCCGGCTCAAAGTTTTATTTATTTGTTTGAAAGGCAGATTGACAAGAGAGAGGGAGAGACAGAGAGAGCCAGAGAGAGAGATCTTCCAACCACTCCCCAAATGCCCAAAATAGCCAGGACTGAGCCACTCCAAAGCCAGGAACCAGGAAATCCATCTAGGTCTCCCATGTGGGTGGCAGGAACCCAAATGCTTGGTCCATCACAGCTGTCTCCCAGGCACATTAGCAGGAAGCTGGATAGTAAGTGGAGGCAAGGCTTGATCCCAGGCACTCCAATATGGGTTGCAGATATCCCAAGCAGCAGCTTTAACCCACTGTACCATAACACCCAGCCCTAACATTTGGGTTTTGATTTGTGGTGTAGAATGTTTGATCTTACAGAGAAATCACAGCTGAACTCTGGTTATGAATTATGATCTCCCCACTGTTAAACATTTAGGTTCAACAAATGTTCATTATAACAAAAATTTTGTGCATTTTTCCTAAGGATAAATTCCTAGAAGTGGAATGATAAGTGTTAAGAGTTTTGTGGCATATTTCCAAATTCTTTATGGAAGGTCTGGGTTCCTGTCAGCTATATATATGAAAGCCTGTCTCATCAGCCCCTGGCCTATATGGGATGTTACAATTTCATGATAAAGCTTTGCCAGCTGAATCAATAGAAAAATCCTACCACATGGCTGTTGTTTCCATTTGAATTCCTCAGATAACTAATGAGGTAAAACTTGAAAACAACTGCTCTTAGTATTTATTCTTTCATAAACTGCTCTTGTCCTTGGTTTCCCTTTTTATTATTAACTTCTGAGAGCTCATTAATTAAACATACTGACCACTTGTCACATATTTTGCTAACATTTTCCCCAATTACCCATGTGTCCTTGTTTCTGATTGTGCAATCTATCATTCCTTTTCCTCTCTTTTGTATTTAGAAAGCATTTCCCACACAAGGACCCCATGGTCCTTTCTCAACCACGAGGCAATGGACCCAATATCCAAGCTCTTCCAAGCAAGTGATGTGCGGGGGAGAAAGCAAAGAATGATCCCCATGCCTCCAGGGAGGGAACACTACCCAATCCTTCCTTTCTTCAATGCACATCATTGGTTTGGACTTGCTTTACCAGGCACCCAGCTTGGAGAAAAACTGGTCTGCCTCGCACGGCCCTTTCACAGACTACTCTTCACAGACCCTCAAGGCATACTTCATACTGATTCTACCTTGGTCCTTCAGTGAATGGCAGCTAACAACATTTTCTAAGGACTTTCCACCTGTATTATCTCATTGAATGCTCCCAACCGGCACACCAGTAAAGGCCAACTATCGCATTAATTCTGTAGGGGAGGAACCTGAGGTAGAGACAGGCTAAGCACAATGCCCAAGTTCATGCAGCCTGGAAGTGTCAATCTGGATCCAGACTCAGGCTGACTCCCATGCACACAGCCTTCAGTAGATGGTGCAGACCTTAGCTACTGGGTAAACATCATCTTGGTGGGAAAATTCAAGCCCAACACAAGGGAATGATTTCTGAATGGTGGATGACCAGTCAAGATAGGTAAGGCAGAGGAATATGAGGCCCTAAAACACACTGCTCGGGGAGGGACGCAGTGGGTCACCACCCTCATTCCCATAGTGGTGGAATGGCCTCAGTGTCAAAACTGACAGCTACCCATCATGCAAAGTGTCCTGACCAGTGCTGTGCCATGACCTCCACATGTATTACTCGCCTGCTCTTGGCAATGGGTGCACTGGGGAGGTGCTACACTCTCCTTTTTACACGTGAGAAAACTAGAGCCCAAGAGGCCGAAGTCACATAACTGAGCAGGAACTGTGAGATTGGGACTGCTGATGGAAAGCTAAGGGGGTAACTTCCTCTGGGGCAGACTGCTGGCCGAGGAGCTCAACCTCCCTGAGCCTTGGTGTCTCCACACCAGAGCCTTGCTGGCATGTTGTCTGGGGGGATTAGGTAAGAAATACACCTGGGAAAACACCCAGGCTCTGAAAGGTGCCCATTTTTTCTTTTATTTAGAGACAGCACCCACAGGACATATATATCCACCTTATATAGGTCAATTCTAAAAACAACTCACAGGGGCAGCCCAAACTGTTTCCTCAAGCCCACACGTGGGAAACCAGACTTGATGGACCCCCATGTCCTGTCTGGGTGCCTGCCAGTGCTCACCTGCAGGTGTGCTGGTGTCAATGCCTCCCCAGGCAGGAGGTACAAAGATCAGAGAGAGAGATAAAGACAGATCAAGAGAGAGAAAGAAACAGACAGAGAGAGAGAGGAAAAAAAACCACAGAGGGGTTCAGACACAGTAAAACGTATTCGGGTATACTGCTGTCAGGGTAAGATACTAAATCTAAGAGTGGAGGTTTATGCTGCAAAAGGAGCCTCCCTTCCATTGTTATAATGCACAAAAAATACCAATTTGGGGGAAAATCACATCTTCTCCAAAGTACCATGCTTCATCTCAATGGAGCAGGTCTCTATGGGCCTGAGAGCAGAGGCTCTGGCTGCCTCCCGCGCCCTCTCAGCTGTAAGCAGGGTGGCTGCACTCCTTCCCGCCACTGCTCCCAGGGCCTCTCCTTGGAGAGAGTCAGACTCCTCGGAGATTCAGGCCCAGGCCAGATGTTGGCCTTAGGCTCCAGGGTCCCTTCCAACTCGACAATTCTTTGATCTTATTCCTCACTGAGGGTTGACTAGACATGGAGAAAAGAAAAAGCCCAGAGGACGGACCTATCTTCAGCCTCAGAAGACGGAGTCACAAGTCTACACATCTGAGGAAGACATCACCATGGCAGAGGCGTCTGATTTCCCCACACAGAAAAGCACCGTCTCATCGACCTCACCTTCAGCAGCATCTGGTATTTCATCAGTCTTTGGCTTGGTCCTCGAAGATACTTAAAAAGAGGCAGATTGTGACCCAGCTGGCGCTGGCATACCTTTAAAAGTCAAACAGAAACAACACGGCACGAAATAAACAACACGCGCACAGCGAAAACGGAAGTATTCAGACACAAGAAACAACCGGGCTGGTCACGCGCTAGATGGGCGCCTGTGCTGCTGGTTCCACAAAGTGACGGGCTGCTCAGTCCCTGGGGAACAGCTCAGTCCCTGGGGAGCAGTGTGTGGAAGGAAGGGGCATGGCCTGGCAGTGAGGGAAGCGGGACCATCTTCTCCTGCTCCAGAGGGGGTCTGCAGGACAACAGTGTGGTATTTCCGGTCCCCCTGGACAGGGGGCAGCCTGCCCTCAAGTTGGGCGGCTGCATCTACTCAGGTGGCTTTGAGTCTGGAGGGTCCAGAAGGCTTGTAGGCATCGTTCCAGGGAGACCCTAATTGACCTTTGAGACTTTGTTCCATTTTTTCAGTCCATCCTAGAAGGCATGGCTGGTTTCCTCCCCTGGGTGCTTCTCACAGGCCTGACCTATGGAAGCTTCCAATGTGTAACTTCCCAAGGATGGGAGATTTTTATTCAAACCATGAGGCCGTATTCCTCTGCCTAGCTCATACTTTTGATTTCTCTAAAACTTTGATGTCAGTAAGTATTTTCGGGAGAAAATTATTTATGGGAGGCTTTATAAGGCAAACATTACCCCAAAGTAGGCACAGTCTTGACATTCTTGCCAAATTGCTCTAGCTCGGGGCAGATTCTTATGGTATTTAAAATATATTTGAAGATCTTCTTTCTGAGTGGGAAAAAAATAGAATTAATTAATTCTATTAATTAATCAGGAAGCATTTTTAAGTAAGTGGAAAGGATAACACAACTGAGTCACTCATTGAACAAGCCAGATTATTTCAATATGTAAGGAACTATGCATGCACACTAAACAAACTTATGTCGGTGGGAGTGTATGATGGGCTATCAACAACCCAGCATACTGAACAGGCAATTGTGGGGGCATCTATAAGGGCTGCTGGCAAATAAAAAAGTACTTTCAAGAACAGGAATGGTTTTTTAAGATTTATTGATTTATGTGAAAGGCAGAGTTACAGAGGGAGAAGGAGAGAGATCTTCCATCTATTGGTTCACTCCCTAAATGGCTGCAATGGCTGATGCTGGACCAGGAGCCAGAAACCCCATCCGAGTCTCCCACAAGGGTGGCAGGAGTCCAAGTGTCCAAGTACGTGGACCATCTTCCACTGCTTTCTCAGGTGCATTAGCAGGGATCTGGATCAGAAGTGGAAAATCCAGAACTTGAACTAGCGATCATATGGGATGCTGGTGTTGCAAGCAACAGCTGAATCTGCTGTGCCACAATGCTAGCCCTTAGGTTTTTATTTTTACCCTTCCTCCCCTGTTCTTTGTTCAAAACACCAACATTTCTCCCTAGAGTTCTTCATTGAAAAATAAAATGGACAGGAAAAAAATGCCAGTGGCTGATGGTTCCTCTCTTCTCTCTCCCACCCTCTTTGTATTACAACCATCATGATGCCAACCCTACAAGAAACCCAAGAAACAACCTATGGGAACACCCCAGAAGTAAAATGTGGCCATGTGACAACAAACGGAGATCTAAGTCATATGGGCAACAGGTGAAGTGGCCAGCTCTCCCTCCCATGTCACGTTCAACCTGCAGCACAGGTTCTGAAACAGGAACAGTTATGTCACTGCTGAATTTCAGAGCTGGAGACTGTGCTGAGCAGCCAATATCCTCATTATACCAAAGACCCTAAGAGGTGGGCACACAGATGAAAGGGACACCCCAATCCTGCGGAGTCAGCTTGCCAGCTTCTAGGTTTCCATCAGGGAGCTTGGTCCACAGCAGCTGCACTGGCCACAGAACCCACGCTGCTGTCACAGAGAATCCCATGTGCCACCTCCTTGCAGACTTGTGTCCCTTTCTTCCTGCTCAGACCAACTCTTTTTTTTTTTTTAAGCTACAGCATCACTACATGTCAAATCCATGTCACGAGTACTTCATTTGTCCACAAATGTTCATTTTTTAAAGATTTATTTATTTATTTATTTGAAAGTCAGAGTTACACAGAGAGAAGGAGAGGCAGAGAGAGAGAGAGGTCTTCCATTCGCTGGTTCACTCCCTAAATGGCCGCAAAGGCCGGAGCTGGACCGATGCAAAGCCAGGAGCCAGGTGCTTCCTTCCAGTCTCCCATGAGGGTGCAGGGGCCCAAGCACTTGGGCCATCTTCTACTACTTCCCCAGGCCATAGCAGACAGCTGGATCAGAAGTGGAGCAGCCAGGACTCGAACCAGCGCCCATATAGGATGCCGGCACTGCAGGCAGCAGCTTTATCCACAGTGCCAGCCCCAGACCAACGCTTGGTTTCAGAGCTATCTAATGAGAGTCTTTGATGTGCCAGGCATTGTGCACAGTTCATTTGCTAACCTCAATGGTTAATTTAGCATAGTAGCCTGGGTGTAAGGGCCATTCCTGCCAAACTAAGGCAAAGTCTATATGACACCATGAATTGATTAAGGCATCTTATCCACATTTGGTCTGGCAGAGCACAGACATTGCCCAAAAGCTCCTAAAGAGCTTACAGTTCCACCACTTTCAACACTCACCCACCAGAAGATGCTTAGCAGCGGGAAGAGACTTGGGAGACGCAACCTCCCATCCAATGTAACATCCTCGACCGTCAACCACCTTTGGCCAAGCTCTCCTAGTAACTGAGGGATCTGGTTCTACTGGCAGATGCTAGGCTGCAACCAGCCTTCCGGAAACCCTCACCCCTTGGTTCTGACTCTGACTCTACCCTTCAGCAACACAGAACATCATAGGCTTTCGAGTATCAAAATACCACTCTTGTTTTAGAGAAAGGATATACACTAATCAGCAATATAGGAAAATGCTTGGTTCTCCCTCACTCCCTTAGAGAATAAACCAGAAGGCTCTAAAATTGATGGGAAAAACTCATTCACTAAAGGAGACATGAGTGCTGATGGATTAAGACTGTGGGCTCTGGGATAGGATGGTCCAGGTTCAGCTCTTGGCTTTGTCAATTACAAACTACATGGCCTGAGATTACGTACTTAACCTTCCTAGCTTCAGTCTATGCACAAGTGGGCTTATAACAGCAATCAACTCCTATAAGCATTGGGAGATTAAATGAGATAATATACAGAAACAAATGCCCATATAAACAGAGTACTCAAAAAACAGTAGCTATTGTCAAAGTACTTCTTACTTTAAAGGAACTTCCTATAAGTTTGTTTCCCATAACAACTTTACATATTGATACTCTTAGGCCTGTTGCATGGAGGAAGAAAGTGAGATTCCAGGGGCTGGCATCATGGCGTAATGGGTTAAGTCACTGCCTGCAACGACAACTCATATGGACGCCAATTCGAGTCTTGATTGCTCCACTTCCAATCCAGCTCCCAGCTAATATGCTAATGCAGTGGAAGATGGCCCAACTCTTTTGGCCCCTGCACCCATGTGGGAGACCCAAAAGAAGTTCCTGGCTCCTGGTTTTGGCCTGACCCAGCCCTGGCCATTGCAGCCATTTAGGGGAGTGAACCAGGTGAACCAGTGGATAGAGGATCTCTCTCTCTCTCTCTCTCTCTCTCTCTCTCTCTCTAACTTTGCCATTCAAATACATAAAAAAATGAATCTTTAAAAAAGAGAGAGGGAAAGAGGTTCCAAGGATTTAAGTGCTTTCCATGAAGTCATACAGGTAGCAAGTGGCTCACCTTGGATGAGAGTTTCTGTATTCCAAGTGCCAGCCTAGGGCACTTTCCATTTGGCCAGGTGAGATTTCAGGGCATGGAACCCGAAAAGTATGTTAGTTTATGCTACCTAGAGCACCACCTCTGGGGAAGACTCCTCCTGGGTGATACAGGCTTTGGGGTCTGATGAAAATATTTGGCCACAAGAATATCCCAGAAGTCATTTCAAGGTCAGTGGGATTCTGCCAACATGATTCAGAAAATGTAAACTGCTGTAGAAAGGGTGAAGAGCCTCTCAAAATGGCCAACTCCCTCCAAGAATCCTCTGAGATTAGATAATTGTGCTTTTAATTACTCCATTTGTTCTAAGAATAACTATGTACTTGTTAAGAATTTATTACCTATGTTTTACCTCTCACATTGTAAATCATGCAGGAACAGATATAAAGTTTTCAGTCTAAATTAATGATTTCCACGGTTCCTCCCAACATAGGGGAAACCAAAAATTTCCATAAAACTTTAGGAGAAGAACTTTTTCAAGAAAAATGTTGTGTACAGTCGCCACCTGCAGTGCCAGCATCCCATATGGGCACCTGTTCGAGTCCTGGCTGCTCAATTCCCATCCACCACTCTGCTACGGTCTGGGAAAGCAGTAGAGGATGGCCCAAGTGCTTGGGCCTCTGCACCCACATGTGAGACACGTAAGAAGCTCCTGGCTCCTGGCTTCGGATTGGCACAGCTCCAGCCATTGCAGCCATTTGGGGAGTGAAGCAGCAGATGGAAGACCTTTCTCTCTTTCTGCCTCTGCCTCTCTGTAACTTTGCATTTGAAACAAATAAATAAATCTTAAAAAAAAGAAAAAGAAAAAAATTTTAGTGCAATTCCCTCACTCTTTCCTTGCAGTTAAATAATTTTTTGTGATTATATTCATATTTTCCCAGAAGACTTTAGGCCTTTTCTCATTTAACAATTCAAATAACCTTTGAATAAATGGCATAAGAAATCATAAAATATTTATAAAATCTGAAACTAGATTTCATTTTGTCGCTCCCCGTCTTCGTGGAGGAATGACACTGGACCCTGCGCTGTTCTTTTGTCTGCTCGGCCCTTCCCGGGTTTGCTGCTGGTTCTTCCCGGGTTGGCTACCGTCCCTTCCACCTCCGTGGAAGGGCGGTTCCCCCTGGCCACTTTCCCCACTTCCGCAGGGGAGCGGCACACCGCCGGCCGGCTCTCTCGGGGGCTGCACAGGTGTTCCTTCAGATGTTCCCTTTAGATGTTCCTGGTGCATGTTGTCTCTCTCCTCCTTTATAGTCCTCTTCCACCAATCCCAACTCTGCTACCCACACGCCGAGTATGCTGCTCTCCTCCAATCAGGAGTAGGTCCTACAGTTTATTGGTTGAACTGGAGGCAGCTGTGTAGAAGCTGTTTCCCTTCTCAGCGCCATATTGTGGGAGAGCAGATGCATAGAATAAGTCTTAATTCCAGTAACTTAGTCTAGTCCGAGTTGCTCCCCACACATTTTTTTAAAGATTTATTTATTGGGACCAGTGCAGTGGCTTGAAGGGCAAAGCTGCCGCATGTAGTGCTGGCATCCCCTATGGACACCTGTTCAAGTCCTGGCTGCTCCCTTTCTGATCCAGCTCTCTGCTATGGCCTGGGAAAGCAGTAGAAGATGGCCCAAGTGCTTGGGCCCCTGCACCCATGTGGGAGACCCAGAAGAAGAACCTGGCTCCTGGCTTTATATTGGCCTAGCTCCAGCCATTGCAGCCATATAGGGAGCGAACCAGTTGATGGAAGACCTTTCTTTCTCTGTCTCTGCTTCTCTGTAACTCTGCCTTTCACATAAATAAAAGGATTTATTGATTTATTTGAAAGGCAGAGTTAGAGAGAGAGAGAGAGAGAGAGAGACAGAAAGACGGAGAGAACTCTTCCATCCACTGGTTCACTCTCCAAATGGCTACAAAGGTCAGAGCTGGGCCAGGCCGAAGCCAGCAAGGAGCTTCTTTCAGGTCTCCCATGTGGGTGCAGGGACCCAAAGACTTGGGCCATCCTCCACTGATTTCCCAGGCACATTAGCAGGGAGCTGGATCAGAAGTGGAACAGCTGGAACTTGAACCAGGGTCCACATGGGATGCTGGCACCACCGGCGGCACTTTACCTGCTATGCCACAGCACTGGCCCCTGAAACTAGATTTCTTATCAGCAGCTTAATGAGAATACAAAAGTACAAAATAGTACAAAACAATGTGCAATTCAATAAAGAAGTGAACCAAAATTTTTTTAAAGATGTATTTATTTATTGGAAAGGCAGAGTTACAGAGAGAGGGGAAGAAATAGATCTTTAACTGCCAGTTCACTCCCCAAATGGCTGCAACAGCTGGGGCTGGGCCAGGCTGAGGCCAGGAACCAACAGCTTTATCCGTATCCATGTGGATAGCATGGCCCAAGCACTTGGGCCATCTTCCACTGCTTTTCCAGGCACATTAGCAGGAAGATGGATGGAAAGTAGAGCAGCTGGAGCCCCAATCAGTGCTCCTATGGGATGCTGGCATCGCAGGCAGTGACTTAATCTGCTGTGCAGGCCCTAGAAGTGTACCAAATAGAGTATAAAACCATTTGTATTTTATCTTGAGTTTTGGCACTTGAGAAAGCCTGTGATAGGGGCCGGCGCTATGGCTCACTTGGCTAATCCTCCACCTGTGGCACCGGAATCCCATATGGGCGCCATGTTCTAGTCCTTCTTCCAGTCCAGCTCTCTGCTGTGGCCCAGGAAAGCAGTGGAAGATGGCCCAAGTGCTAGGGCCCTGCACCCACATGGGAGACCAGGAAGAACCACCTGGCTCCTGGCTTCGGAGTGGCCATTTGAGGGGTGAACCAATGGAAGGAAGACCTTTCTCTCTGTCTCTCCCTCTCACTGTCTGTAACTATTCCTCTCAAATAAATAAATAAATAAATAATATTTAAAAAATAAAAATGAAAAAAAAAAAAAGAAAGCCTATGATAAGGCTGTGAAGAATTGAAAACCCACACAGGGCCATGGCAGGGCACTGAGGTGTTAAGACTGTATCTCTGTTATATCAAATATCTTGAAACTGGGGGTTTTGGTTTGCTTGCTTTCATTTTAAATTAAATATTCCTCTTAGACTTGTCTGCCAAAATTAGAGTGTTTACACACTTTTAAGTTGATTGATCTGTTTTCCTGGAGTCACAAAAAGAAAACCGCAAAAAGAATTGGGGAGTTAGGACCAGTTGCAAAGGAGAATAAATGGGAAAGCTTGAGGAAGTAGGGGGCACCAGGATCACGGGCATGGTCATCCTAAGGTGTTGGGTAAGACCCAGTCCCTCCTGGCCCAAACAGCCCAGCCCGTTCATTGCCCAAAGCAGGAGTAGAGAAATTGCAAGAGGGAAGAAGACAGAGCGGTGGGGAAAGGGAAAAGGTTGGAGTAGGGCATGGCCTTCACATACTGGGTGCTAAGCATAAAAGGGGCTGCAGATGTAAACATCTCCAATCACCCTCTCTGCTGTAAAAACCAAAGAGAATATGTTTTCTGAGCTTTTTGGGCTTGCTCCCCTTGAGAGCTGTAACACAACTTCTGGGTGGGACTTGAAGCCTGCTGTGTGGTTCTTGTCAGAAACATAGCTCAGTTGTTCACATGAGGACTCTCTGCTTTGGGGGCCCTAAGGGCCAGGCTTCCATTTTCATAGGGCTTTACAGGAAGTGAGGCTCCCAGGTGCTCAGTGTGGGCAGTAGAACTCTACTCGTTCTCAAACTCAACGGAGTGGGAGTGAGGTCGAGTTGGGAGGTCAACAGCACTGCAAGACTCTTGGCTCGAATTCAAAAGACAGAGTCAAATCTACTCTTTTAGTAAATTTCTCGTCGACAACGCAGTATTGTTAACCACAGTCAGCATGCTGTGCGTGCATGTCTCCAGAACGTACTCATCTTCTAACTGGAAGATTATACTCTTTGCCGACATCTCCCCTTGTCCCTGTCCTCTAGCCCCTGGCTACCATCTTTATATTCTGATTCTCTGAGTTCAGCTTTTCAGATAACACACACACACACACAATATGAGAGGTGACTGATGTCTTCATTAGGCTGATTGTGGTAATCACTTTAATTACACAGATATCAAATCATCATGTTGTACACCTTGAGTGTATGCAGTTTTATATGTCACTTATCCTTAAATAAAGACTGGAGGTCAGGGAAATATACAGGAGTGGGGAATGTCTGTCCCACAGGCTATGTAAGACCCACAAAATCACTTGGTGTGGCCCTGCTAAGGCAACCCTAGGTGAGACTCAAAATTCAATAAATCTATAGCAGGCTAACTTTTAAGTTGATAATTTTGTGCGGCTCACAAGTGATGTTATAAATACCCACATGACCCTTGGCAGAAGAAAGGTTCCCCACCCCTGGGGTCCTTTGTGTTTTCACTTGCCCTTACCCCCTATGCAGAAAAGTGAGGGTCAACTTGAATCACGCGGCTGTTTGGATCTAGTAGGAGGACAGACTTACTCTATTGATAAAGCAATGTGCCAGAAGGTCAGGGTTTTCAGTGCATTTTTCCAACTCTTTCAGGAAAGTCCTAGGGAAATACAAACATAATAATGTCTTGACTTTCATACACACGAGGCTTAAAAAAGTTTAAGTAAAATCATACAACTTTAAGAGGTGCCTAGAAAAATGCTATTCTTCAGCCTTCATTACTCTTGACTCATTTTCCACACACTTATTTGGAAGAAAAAATGTATCCTGTATTTGTGTGTGTACTATGATTACTTTGAAACCACCCTCAGACAGCTCTAAGCTCTGGCCATAGCCAGACCAGATACACTGATGCTCCTCACTACGCAAAAATAACATTCACAGGAACTGCTGTTGCTTTGTTAATAATCACTGAGAGCCCACTTAGGCCAGACATAAGCTAAGTGCTTCCCAAATGATATCTCATTTAATCCTCAACCAAACTCTGCAAGATAATGTGTTTTTGTTGTTGTTATTGATTTAAAAAAATTTTTTTGAAGGTAGAGGGGCAGAGAGAAAGACATATAGACTGAAAAAGAGGGCTCTCATCCACTGGTTCACCTCTCAGATGCCCACAACAGCCTGGACTGGGCAGGGCTGAAGCTAGGAACTCAATCCAGGTCTCCCATATAGGTGGCAGGAACCCAATTAATTAAGCCACCTCTGCTACCCACCTCACCCTGCCCCCAACCCTGAGCTAGAGTAAGAAGCCAGAGACAGGCATGGAACCTAGGCATGCACACTAGGTATGCTAACTGCTAGGCCAATCACCTGCCCCAAGATAGGGCTTTTATAAACATGAAACCTGAAGACCCAAAGATTGAATAACTTCTCCAAGGAAAGCGGCAGAAAAGGGCTTCCATTTCAGTTTTGCATCTGAGCAGCAGACAAGGGATTGTGGAAGGAAGCAACTGAGGTTCTTTCTCCTTCCATAGTAGTCATATGATCTTGGGGGTCCTCACCTAAGTAAACTGAATCAAGAAGCGGGAGTTTCCTTATGTGCAAAATGAATGGATTAAGGGTGGCGTAGTGGGTAAAGCCACCGCCTACAGTGCCGGCATCCCACATGGCTGCCAGTTCGAGTCCCAGCTGCTCCACTTCCAATCCAGCTCTCTGCTATGGCCTGGGAAAGCAGTGGAAGATGGCCCAAGTCCTTGGGCCCCTGCACCCACGTGGGAGACCCAGAAGAAGCTCCTCGCTCCTGGCTTTGGATCAGCACAGCTCCAGCCATTATAGCCAATTGGGGAGTGAACCATTGGATGCAAGACCCCCCCCCTCTCTCTCTGCCTCTCCTTTTCTCTGTGTGTAACTCTGACTTTCAAATAAATAAATAATCTTTTTTAGAAAAATGATCAGATTGAAAAATTATTTCCAAACTTCCTTCCCTCCAGTTCTCTAGAATGCCACACCCACAAAGTCCTGGGTTAAGAGGACAACATGTGTGACCAGCTAACATTGTCTAACACCTAGCACCGCCCTGTGATAATAGGAATGTGGACATGTGTCTTGGTCATCCTTGTATTCCCAATGCTGAGCACAGTGCCTGGCATGGAACAGGTGCTCATTAAATACTGAAACATGAGTAACTAAAGGAGCAAAGGAACACACAACTCAGTGCCACACCGAAGCCTGGCAACCAGCACATGCTCCGCTGATGTCTTGTTCCTTCTTCCTCTGTGGTCCTGCGGGTCTGATCCCCTCCTCCTCACCCCATCCCACGCCAATTCAAGCCACTGACTCCAAACCATGTGCTAAAGAAAGTGCTAAGCACTTTCTCCTCCAAATGCCATCAGTCTGATTTCCACCCTCTTAGCATGTTCCCTTCCTCGTGATGATGTGAAGTATTATATACCTGTTGTGAAATTCATAAAGTTCTCTAATATTCCCAAAGAGAAAGTCCTTGTTATTCTGAAGAACGTCTGGAATCAGATGCTTCAGCCAAATAAAGTCCATTGGAGTGATATATCCCTGAGGAAGTGGAAACAAAATAGAAAGAGATGGTTTGAATCAGCCACTCCAAGAACCAAACTCTACCAGTCGGGGAATACAGCACACATCTTTCCTACAGGCTATACTATCAACACACTTTTTTCTGATATCATTTTCCTCATGTGTCCATCTTCAGAAGAAGATGGTTTAATGGCAATGATAATAAAATGGCATTTTTATGGGAAGAATGAATGATTTTAAAATGTTTATATGGTATGGAAATGTGAAATTTATATGGTATGGAAATGTGAAATTTATATGGTATGGAAATGTGAAAGAAAGGAAAAATTTACCTATCATTTTATGATTTGATGCAATTATGTCTTCATGAATTTAAAACATTCATTTTCTCTAGTTCCCAACACATTACATACATAATTTTGCAATTTTTTTCTATATACATTTTAGAGCACTTGTTAATATTGGTACATATTATCCCAAATCATTATTTTAAACAGTTGAGTAACATCTAACACGTACATCATGCTTTATTACCTGTTCCCTCTTTTTATTGGACATTTGAGTTGCTTCCGGAATTTTATTGTAAAAATATGCTATAAGAAGTAACTTTAAAATACAGCTTTTTCCTTAGGATTATTCCCTAAGGAAAGAGGGAGAACTATGCATTTGTACTCTATTCCTTACGATTATTCCCTAAGGAAAGAGGGAAAAAATGCTACTTTAAAAAGCAGAAAGTCTTTCCTTATTAAACTATCAAAAACATTTAAGTTATAATATCCTTTGCTGGCAAGCATATGGTGAACCAGTGGGGCATTGCTGGAATCAGTATGAATTGGCACAGTCCTCATGAATCAAGAGCCGTTACATGTCCTTATTCTTACTAGAGAGCCCCTTGTGATATTAGAAGATATGAACCCCTGTGGGAATTCTAGAGACATGAGGCAATTATTTTGAGTCTCTTTGTGCAGCAAAACTTCTCCAGTTTGCATAAATGTTTAACACCCCCCACCAATCTACTTACATCAATTATGCTCTTAATTTCTTTTATGTAAATCTCTTCTGTCTCAAGCAAGTCACGTACAATGCGTCTGAATCGCAGCAGCAGGTGGAAAGTTGAAAGACAGAGAGAGATAAGGGAAGGGGAGAGTGCTCTTTTAGAATTATTTTGGAATAATGCTCATCAATCCAGTCCCCCTTAGTGGCTCATCTAGTAGGTTCTGGTGAGTTCCCTCTGAACCACTGAACACTCCAGGTCAGCATCTCACAAAAGCACACTCTGGTCACACTGGTCTTGAGAAAAGGCAGTGAGGTTAGAGGACTCAAAATCCATTACAGCAGCCAGGGAATGAGCTGCCCCTGAGTGGGCCATGCGGCTTGGCGGTCAGCAGGGCAGATGATGGAATCAGAAATACCACGCTTGGATTCTCAGTCATCCTTGCCTGACCTCTGCATTGTCCATGTGGTGTCCTAGATCTTCCCTCCTGATTTCTGTTGTTCCATTGCTCATATCAAGATCTTTGCTAAACATATGTGTATTCTGTTGCACGTGGGGTTAGATGGGTTCTGGTCAGGCCTCCTTCCTCTGGCACTGAGTATTTTCATAGGATTTCCTAAGCCAGAAAGACACGAGATCTGCTTACTTTTCTAGAGGTAGGCAATTGGTGTTATGTTATGAGCAGGATTTGAAGATAGCCCGTAAGAATCCTGGCCCCTGGTATATACACACATCTCCGAGTTAGTCGATCAAACACTAACACAGGTACTGCTGTGAAGGGATAGTGCTCTTCAGCTGACTTTAAGACAGGTACCCGGCCGATGCCGCGGCTCACTAGGCTAATCCTCCACCTTGCGGTGCCGGCACACCAGGTTCTAGTCCCGGTCGGGGCGCCGGATTCTGTCCCGGTTGCCCCTCTTCCAGGCCAGCTCTCTGCTGTGGCCAGGGAGTGCAGTGGAGGATGACCCAAGTACTTGGGCCCTGCACCCCATGGGAGACCAGGATAAGTACCTGCCTCCTGCCATCAGATCAGCGCGGTGTGCCGGCCGCAGCGCGCCAGCCGTGGCGGCCATTGGAGGGTGAACCAACGGCAAAAAGGAAGACCTATCTCTCTGTCTCTCTCTCACTGTCCACTCTGTCTGTCAAAAAAAAAAAAAAAAAAGAATTTACTCTTTGAGCTCTACAAAAAAAAAATAGTATGACTACTTGAACAAACAAGATGTATGTATAAATATAAGTAAAATTGTACATACTTAGAATATGCATGCATAATAGTGTCTTAAGTTCTTTTTTTTAAAGATTTATTTTGTTTATTTGAAAGACAGTTACACAGAGAGGTAGAGACAGAGAGAGAGGTCTTCCATCTGCTGGTCCACTCCCCAGATGGCCGCAACGGCCGGAGCTGTGCTGATCCAAAGCCAGGAGCCAGGAGCTTCTTCCAGGTCTCCAATGCAGGCGCAGGGGCCCAAGAACTTGGGCCATCTTCTACTGCTATCTCAGGCCATAGCAGAGAGCTGGATCAGAAGTGGAGCAGCCAGGATATATGGAACAGCCAGTCCATATGTGATTCCGGTGCTTCAGGCCAGGGAGTTAACCCGCTGCACCACAGCGCCAGCCCCAAGTTCTTAAATTCTTAAGACACTATTAACAGTGCCTGTTTTTGAAGAGCTGTACTAAAGGCTAGAATATGGAGAAGGAGAATTTCTCCATTTTCCTCTACCCCTTTCCATAATGTTTGGTTTTATAAAACAAATGAGATATGGACTGCTTTTATAATTAAAAGAAATGGCTCACATGACATTTGAAAATGAATGTTACTGAAAGTAGTGACAGGTAAACTCCATTTGAGAGCTATAAGTAAATCATGCAATGTATGTAGTTTATAATCTAACATTTATTCTTTCTTAAAATGACAGTTTTTGTAGCTGTTCATCAATGCCTGTTAAAAGGCAAGACTTACAAATGGCACACACATAGACAGAAGATAAAATGTCAAGAAGGAAAACAACTTCCAAGAAGCTACTTAGCTTGAAGGTGCATTAGAGGTTGCTGTGCTTTCTACAAATTGTCCTGGAACAAGAGAGTTGCTATGTCAGAAGAGAAGACGGGCCTCGAGAGAAATCTGCTCCTGCGATCCACGACCCCTAGCAGAACGAGGGCAGCAGTTAAGTATTCATGGAAAACCGAGCACAAGGAACCTCTCCCGTGCCCTCATGACACTGGGCTTGAGCAACTTGGTGAGGCCGCCCAATGATGCACTAACGATGAAATGAAGTCAGAAGGTAGGCAGAACCAAGTAGTGGGCAGAAACAAAGTTTATTACTCAACAATTAAGTAGGAACTTGGAAAATCAGGAGCAGGAAAACAGCCATGACTCAGAAGAAAGAAAAGTCCCTTGTCGGTTCACATCCTGGTTTACGCTTCGGGAAACAGTGCAGAGATCTCATCCAACAGCTTCACATCACCCTTGGGAGTGCAACAGATTAAACTCCTGTTATAGCAATTCCCCAGAACCCGAGTCGCTAACATTTTACTTCAGATTAAATAACAATACTAATCGCCCTGGGGCCACCATGAAGCCATTGTTCTTCTTTTCCTCTACCAATTTCCTTTCAAGTAACTTTATATATATAAATAGGAGAAAATGCATGACTCTTACTGATGATGATTGCCCGCCTTATTATTCCGAAGCAGGTAACTGTTTACAGAAAAGACTCCCAGGGATTTACCATCTAAAATCAAGTAATAAAATGCAGATGCACAAGAGAAAACATGCGTAAGTACTCAAGTAATTATGAACCTTTATGCACCCACAATGATCTTCATCCACCCACAAGTGGAAGCTGTAATTAGAATACCAGAGTTTGTGATGCCAGGGTGGCCCATACTAAGTGCTCTGCACCGTGTACATCTCGACATGCTGTTTTAGCATAAAACAGAGCTTTGTCCCATTCTATGTGACACCTCCTCTGTTCCCTCTTAGAGTCCCTGCCCCTCACTCCCACCACCCCCATGCCGCAGCCATCTCACCAAAGGGTGCCCTTTTGAGGAGTCTATGTGTCAGAAGTCTATTTTGCTCATTACTGTCATTATTTACTCATCACAATTTGCCATCCAGAGTTTTCATTATCACATTAAACATATCAGAAAGTGCTAAGACCTTCACTATGAAAACCTGAACTCAGATTGCCAGGCGCTTGCCCCCTCCTCCCTCATGTTGTAGAGGCTCCCACATCTCATCTTCCTCTTGGTCCTCGGTCATGCTTGAGCCCACACTGCCAAGGTCTCTCTCACCTTCACCTGGACGCCTCCCGGCCCCCTCAAACACATCAAGTTGAAACAGAATTCATTAGAATGAAACAGCAGGTGCATCAGCAGAACTGCCATTTTCCAAGGGCCCAGATCTGTTTCAAACTCCTCTCTGACATCAGCCTTTATATTCCCCTGGACCTGTCATTTCACCCCTCCACAGGCCTCTTATAGTCACTGCTTATCCCCCACTTCCAAGCAAGGTCTCACCTCCTCTCATCTTCAACACTTTGGGGTACTCTTGACAGTTCACACTGCGCCTCTGAGATCTGTCCATCGATCTGTTCTGCAGACCACCAGATCTTGCTCTCCCTATAACTCCATTTCCATCAGGTCATCATTGTGCCTCAACTAGAACTTATGCAGCTTCCAATTGCCCACAGCTGCCAAAGGATATCAAGACTCTCTACTAATGTGTTAAGAACTTTCTTAACATGGGGGCATGTTTGGCACAGACTTTAAGTCACCTCTTAGGATGCCCACATTCCATATCAGACTGCCTGGTTTGAGTCCGGCTCTGCTTATGACCCACCTTCCATCCAATGCTCATCCTGGGAGGCAGCAGGTGGTGGCCGCTTGGTCCCTGCCATCCACATAGAAGACCTAGATAGCGTTCCCAGTTACCAACTTCGCCTTGGCCCAGCCCTGGCTGTTGCAGGTATTTGGGGAGTGAATCAGCAAACAGAAGATCTCTCATCTCTCTGTGTCTCTATCTCTCTACCTTTCAAAAAAATGAAAATAAATCATTTTTTAAAAAGAACTTTCTTAAGAAGCTCACTCTGAAGCTAAATCCAGAGGCACGTGTTCAGAACGCGGGGATGGTGGCTGGGAGGTACAGGTGGAATCTGTCATTCTCACAAGCAGCTGGGATGATTCTAATGCAGAGGGTCCCCCTTCTTCCACTAGGAACAATGATCTGACCTGTTCTCGTTAGGCACTCTTCAGCACTATTTTCCATTTCCTTTCAAATTCTAATCATTCTTAAAAACTAAGAGCTTCATATGAAATCGGTACCACAACCTCATCCTTGCTTCTCACCTAACAACCATTGCCTTCATTTACCAAAGACTTACCGACTCCCTACTGTGAGCAAGGTATCATGATAGGCACTTGGGGTACAGAAATGTATCATAACCCCAATCTTGGTAAACTCACAATCTGCTGGAAGACACAAGAAAGTCAATACTGAACCAGTGCTGTAAAGTAACAGGGAACCATAGCAGTCAGGTGCAGAGGGGGAGCACCTCATTAAGCCAGGGATGGGGTACAGGGCTTATCAAAATTTGATAATACTCAATTTTTGTTGTTACTCCATTTTACTACTGGAACTTGTTTTTATTTATATTTTAAATGTTTATTTATTTGCATCTACTTGAAAGAGCAATAGAGAGAGACAGAGAGATCATCCATCCACTGGTTCACTCCCCAAATGCCAGCAAAAATGAGGGCTGAGCCACGACAATTCTAGAAACTTAGATCTTTATCTGCATCTCCCACATGGGTGACAGGGGCCCAAACTGCTGCTCCCAGGATGCGTTAGCATCAGGCACTCTGAGATAGGATGCAGATATCCCATTGTGCCACGATATTAGCCCCTGGAACTTGTTTTTAAATGAGATATTTTTAATTGCATAATGTTTACATAAAAACACAGATTTTAGAAGTTAAAGCCCATATCTGAAAATACAAATGAAACTTCACCAGGATTTATATAGACTCATGTCTGCATATCCTGATAAGACTGGAAAAACAACTTGTACCTTGAGAAACAACAACTTAAGAAAAGCATACGTAAAGAAGACCAGCCTCAGACAGCAATGCAAGTGTCTCCCGCCTCGTCCTCCTGAAGCTGTGACAGACCCATAACCTGACAACTCCTGCAAAGCTCCCTGACATTCTGCCCGAGAGGCCACGCCAGAATGCCGAGAGCTGACTGTGGCTGAAGGAACCTCCACCTGCACCTAAGGACCCACTGGCCCAAGTCCTCCAGTTCTCTCTCCACTTAGTGCTTTGAACTGCTTCAGTAGCCTCTCACTCTGCGGTGGTTCCTTAATCTCCTAGCTGACTCTGATATTATGAATTCATACCACTGATTATTACTTTACATAGCTTTACCTATGCTACTTAGAAGACAGGTTAAGGATTGTGCTGCTTGTTTGCTTAGATTACATGATAAGTTTATTAGATTAACATTGGGTTAAGCATTTGCTATTTTCCTGCCTTACAAATATCAGGAGGCATGATCACCTCTGGGTACCTTGGGTCCCTCAGGCCTGTGGCTCCTGGGGCTCAGCCCTGGCTGTTGAGGCCAACTGGGGAGTGAACCAACAGATGGAAGACAGAAGTTTTCTCCCTCTCACTATCTGTAACTCTATCTCTCAAATAAATAAATAAAATCTTTTCTAAAATTAAAAGTAAATAAATAAATAATGACAAAATGATTTCAAACACACAGCACTTTTTGAAAGAGGGATGGCTTATAAACACAATCCTGTTCATCTAAATTCTAGTTAACTAACAACACATTTGTATTTGCATAGCATCTAGGAATCATAAAGTTTTAAAAATCAGGCCAGCGCCGCGGCTCACTAGGCTAATCCTCCGCCTTGCGGCACCAGCACACCGGGTTCTAATCCCGGTTGGGGTGCCGGATTCTGTCCCGGTTGCCCCTCTTCCAGGCCAGCTCTCTGCTGTGGCCAGGGAGTGCAGTGGAGGATGGCCCAGGTGCTTGGGCCCTGCACCCCATGGGAGACCAGGAGAAGCGCCTGGCTCCTGCCATCGGATCAGCACGGTGCGCCGGCCGCAGTGTGCCAGCCGCGGCAGCCATTGGAGGGTGAACCAACGGCAAAGGAAGACCTTTCTCTCTGTCTCTCTCTCTCACTGACTACTCTGCCTGTCAAAAAAAAAAAAGTTTTAAAAATCATAGTAAAATATACATAACATAAAGTTACCACTGAAAGTATTTTAAGCGTGCAGTCCAGTGGTTTTAAGTACATTTACACATTTGCAACCATCACCACTGTGCATTTCCAGAACTTCTTCATCTCAAACTGAAACTGTACTCATCCAACACAGCTTCTCTGCTCTCCTCTCCTCCACTTTCTATGTCTATCAATTTCTCTATTCCAGGAACTCCATATACGAGGAATCATTCAGTAGTTGTCCTTTAGTGTCTGGCTTATTTCACAATGCCTAAGATTTGTAAGGCTCATCCATGGCACAGCTGCATCAGATCTGACTCCTTTCACTAAGGCTGGATATCTTCCACTGTGTGCCTTGGCCACATTTAGTTACCCATCCATCCGCTGATGGACACTTGGGTTGTCTCCACCTTTGGCTATTGCTAATAATGCTGCTACGGAACCCGATGAACATGTATCTCTGAGTCCCTGCTTTCAAATTTAAGACTTAGAAGTGGAGTTGCTGGATCACGGGATAATGATATTTTTAACTTTTTGAGGAACTGCTCTACTGTCTTCCAGGGAAGCTAAACTTACATTGCCACTAACCCTGCAAAACGTTTCCAATTACTCTACAACCTCCTGAACATTTATTATCACTTAAATATAATACCTAACCTAATAGGTATGAAGGCTGTAGCTTTTTGAGATGTATTTATACAATAATATAATATTATATAATATGTGTGTGATTAATATAATTATAACATTATATTAATATATAATATGAATAATATTAATCATAATTATATTATAATTATAAATAATATATTAATTATATTAATATATTATATTAATGATATAATTATATATAATATAATGTAATATTATATAATATTATATTATTTGATCCATTAAGTCCTTGACAAAGAGCTTCTCCTGGCCAGATTTCCTGTCTTATCACCCAGTGCCTGAAATGCAGATAAATTCTCAATAAATATTAACTGAATGGGTGAATTCTGTGAGTCAGAGGGGATCTAATTATAATTCTCATTTCACAGAAGAGGAGATTGGGATTTAGAGCATTCAGTGACTTGACTGAGGTCAAACTGCTGCAGCAACAGCTCAAGCCCAGGTCTTCTAGCTCTAGTGACAGGGAAAGTGATGAGCCGGGGAGGGGAGGGGGATGTCAGTCCACTGGAACAGGACCCGCTTTTCTGACTCCACAGCACAGCTCCGTTAAGAGACAGGGCCTGAGCAGCCAGGCCGCAGGAAAGCAGGTTAGAGAAGTGGCTCAGCCCATGATGCACTCACGCTTGCATTCAAGGCACCGGGCTCAAATCTCAGCTGTGGCGCACTGGCCCATCGGCAATCCAGACACAACAAGACCTTGCGTGTGAGAGACTTCTGGTGCACTAGGGAGATTCCTGGGATTCTCCTGGCAGGAAAAGTATTATTACTTAATTCATAGGAGAACATAGTCCTGGTAGAAAGCCCCACAATACCCAAGTAACTCAGTAATCATCAGGAAAGAAACTGAGAAACAATTGCTAAGCTTCTACCTGAGGAAAAAAAGAACAAAGAAAACCCATTACAAAAAGGAAATTCCCAAAGATAAAAAAAAAAAAAAGGTATCTACAAAACAGCCTAAGATCCAAAAATGTCGAGACACACTACTTCCTCTGCCCTGCCCCTGGTACAAGCCTGCAGCCTTTTCCCTCAGCACATACCCTATTCTCCAATTGATCTCTTTGCTCCCAAGAGAGTTTACCTTTTCAGTTACTAGGATATAAACATCTCCCTATGGAGACTAGGTCTCTCTTTCTAGGATTCCTTAACAGCAACTCTGCTGGGCCAGTTAAGGGGTGATAGTGGGCTTTCCAACTTCAGGCTGTCAGACAAACCGTGACCGACGGATGAAACATGTATGGTTTCAGGTCACAGGAATTTGTGAAGGACTTCAGACTTGGCTTTTTAAAAATGTTGTAATTAAAAAAAATAAAAACTTCAGAGCAACAAACTATTTTCTAAGTGTTAAATAATGGTCCACATAGGTTAAATAATACTCAATATAAACCCCAGATAGACTTCTAGTTATCTTTGGGAATTGATTGACTTGAGTGGGATTTGAACCCTGTATGCTCCATAAAACAGGCAAGAAGCACTTGATAATTATTAAGTATGAAGGAAAGGGAGATAGAAAATTATATTTTACTAGCCCATTAAATATCAGCACAACCCAACTCAAGTGCAGAATTCCTCTGGGCCAGGCACGCATCCCTCACCTCCCATTCGGTAACTATTTTCCGAGCATCTCCATGGGTTATCGTTTTCACCCTTCCCTCTGCTCCACCCGGCCACAGAACTGCAATCCTTCTCCGTTTAGATAGCTGTGGCGAGGCTGCGTGCCAGCTGCCTTTTCAAATGCAGTGTTAAATCAGACAGCGTACATGACTGTCGCTCACCCACTAGGAGAAGGAAGGAGGGCGTCAGTGGCAGCCCCTGGGAACCCACACAGAACCCCAGAAGGCCCTAGGCGTGTGGATGATGGGTCTGACGTGCTGGCGAGGAGGGCAGAAGAGAAGCTGGAGGCCCGGAGGTGGTGCCAGGTCATTGTCCAAGGGCTGTTGCGCGCTGGCAGCACCAGGGAAAGCCTGCTCCAGCCCCGCCACCTCTCCAGGTGAGGCCTACCACAGCACAGCTCTGTAGAACCAAAGAGGGTCCGCGTAAGCAAGGCCTGCCCCTCCAAGGCTGTCCCTGCCCCTGTGCGGCCCTTACTGAGCGCCAGATGGCAAACAGGAGGCCCCTCTGTGTTCTCTGTGTTGACTTGTAGGAGATGGTCATTCCAGCAACCCCCCCACCCCTTCTTGGGCAGAGAAGAGAATGGGTCAAGATGGTTCTTAGAATGGCCTCTGGTCAGTGGCTCTTTGTGCTGCCAGCTCCCTTCATCTTCCGGTTGAGGGTGTGCCTGGGACACCTCCATCACACTGCCGCAGCGCTGGAACTGGGGGAAGATGCTGAGTGGGGCCGAACCACAGGAGCAGCAGCAAGAGCGGTGAGCCTCCAGTGCTGGTGGGGACCCGGGCAGCATGGCAGATAGAGTCCAGGGCCACCGTACTTCCCATGGGGCTTCTTGGAAGGTGAGTTTGAACATGTGGTGGATGTGGGAGCACTGGGCAGAAATTCAATTCAACCAGCAGTCAGTATGTATTCACTGTGTACAAGGCATTGTAGAGGTTTCTTTGGGGGAACTGGATATGAACAGGATGTGGCCTCCATCCTAGATCTGGAGACTCTGAAAATAGTCTGGGAAACTGGTCCACAGATAATTTGTACAGTGACGAAAGGATTGTCACTGACAAGTAGTAATCACAGGTCCCCTGGTAGGAGGATTCTGGCCTTTGGGGCATTCCAGCCCCATCCCTTCCCTGTCTCCCAGGCAGATCTGTAGATCTTGCCCCTCAGACTTGCAAAGCTGAAGACTGAGGTGTAAGTGACACGGGAGTGTAAAGGGACATGCATCTAAGTGGCCTGCAAGTGCAACACTCAGAACTGGGGGTTCAAGGCCCCAGGGAAGAGCACCAAGGTCAAGGGTGGAGAGAAAGGAGCCCCAGAAAGGATGCCTGTGGGAGCCAGGGCTGGCGGGTGGTGAAAGAGGAGGAGGCAGTCAAGGCGATCCCACATTATTTTAAGGGGCAAAGGGTGCTGTGTTAAAAGAAGTGAGACTCCCAGAGATGGGGCAGGTAGCAGACCCCGAGGTTGCGATGACACAGGAGACACACAAGCAGCCTCTGCCATCTCCCCTGTTCTGCACTCTGCACACATGCTTGTGAGTGTCCTCCACCCCCACTCACCCTGCAGGCAGGCATTACTCTGGGGTACAGAGGGGCTGACTGACTCCCCAGAGAGCCCGTGGAAGAAGCTAGGTCAGGGGGCCGACACCGTGGCTCACTTGGTTAATCCTCCGCCTGTAGCACTGGCATCCCATATGGGCACCAGGTTCTAGTCCTGGTTGCTCCTCTTCCAGGCCAGCTCTCTGCTGTGGCCCGGGAAGGCAGTGAAGGATGGCCCAAGTGCACCCGCGTGGGAGACTGGGAAGAAGCACCTGGCTCCTGGCTTCAGATCTGCGTAGCTCCGGCACTGGCGGCCATTTGGGGGTGAACCAACAGAAGGAAGACCTTTCTCTCTGTCTCTCACCCTCACTGTCTAACTGTCAAATAAATTAAAAAAAAAAAAAAGAAGCTAGGTTAGGATCCAATCAGTGCCTCACAGCCCAGGCCTCGCGTGCACACTGGCCTGGGTGTGTCTGAATTCACAGGGTCCCTGAGGAAATCTCCTGATCCCTCTGAATCCAGGAGCAGCAAACTGGGCTGTGCAAGTGTAGCCTGACGCTAAGCTGAGGGGCTACGGTGCGTTAGAGATGAAGTCAGTCCGGCACCAAACCCGTCCTCCCTCAGGACCTGAGTTACACTGAAGCAACCCTGGTGCTCCACCATCTCCAGGTGCTACTGCATTCCTCGTTCACTGCCCTCTCCCCAGAACTAACAGTGCTCCCCCACTCTGCTCCTCTCTGCTAAATCCGTCCTTTCTCTGCCTTACCTGTCCCTTCTAAAACACACAAATTCCAACTGCTCTGATTATCATCTTCATGTTGCACTTTTTTTTCCAGTACTTTCCATATTTCTCTAGTACTCTGCTAAGTGCATTTCCGAAGATGTGATTCAAAGTCGTTTGTAAATCCAATCACAGGGTTCTCTGCTCACGAGCAGCTCTGGGGACAAGAACATGCGACACTGTCCTGGTTCTTCATTCTGGTCAGGTCTATATCAGCCCTGTCATCCCATCTTATTTCCAAGTCATCTCAGTGCTTCATGCATTCCCTCCCAATGAAAGCAAGTGAGTACTGTGCCATCAAGATGGTCATCTCTTCTCCCTTCTCTGGGGTAGAATGAGGAGCCAGCCTGTACGGGGGTGGGGGTGGGGGGTGGGGTGTATCTTCCCAGCCAGGCAAAGGGGGCGAGAGAGAGAGGGAGAGGGAGAGGGAGAGAGACACTAAGACAGGCATTCTGGGTCACTTTGTCTTCCCTGTCTCTCATCCACATTCTTTCCCTTCCTACCACCAAAAGCTCCTCTTCCCCTCATCAATCTCCTGACTTTTTTTTTTTTATTAAAGATTTATTTATTTATTTCAAAATTGGAGTTACACACAGAGAGAAGGAGAGGCAGAGAGAGAGAGAGGTTTTCCATCCGCTGGTTCACTCCCGAAATGGCTGCAATGGCTGGAGCCGTGCCTATCTGAGCCAGGAGCTTCTTCTGGGGTCTTCCTTATGGGTGCAGGGGTCCAAGGACTTGGGCCATCCTCCACTGCTATCCCAGGCCACAGCAGAGAGCTGGATTGGAAGTGGAGCAGCCGGGACTCAAACTGGCACCCACATGGGATGCCAGCACTGCAGGCAGTGGTTTTATGGCTACGCCACAGCGCCAGCCCCCTGACTTACTTTTTTTTTTTTTTTTTTTTTGACAGGCAGAGTGGACAGTGAGAGAGAGAGAGACAGAGAGCAAGGTCTTCCTTTGTCGTTGGTTCACCCTCCAATGAGCCAGGTGCTTCTCCTGGTCTCCCATGGGGTGCAGGGCCCAAGGACTTGGGCCATCCTCCACTGCACTCCCTGGCCACAGCAGAGAGCTGGCCTGGAAGAGGGGCAACCGGGACAGAATCCGGCGCCCCAACTGGGACTAGAACCCAGTGTGCTGGTGCCACAAGGCAGAGGATTAGCATAGTGAGCCGCGGCGCCGCGTCCCTGACTTACTTTTGAAACCACTTCTCTGTCTGCTGGGTCTATCTGTATTCAGGATGAACTTTTTTTAAAAAAAGATTAATTTATTTGAAAGGCAGACTTACAGAGAGGCAGAGAGAGAGAGAGAGAGATAGAGAGAGAGAGAGACTCTTCCATGCACTGGTTCACTTCCCAGATGGCCACAACAGCCAGAGCTGCTCCGATCTGAAGCCAGGAGGCAGAAGCCTCCTCCAGGTCTCCTACATGGGTTCATAGGTGCAGAGGCCAAGCACTTGGGCCATTTTCTACTGCTTTCCCAGGTCATAGCAGAGAGTTGGATCAGAAGTGGAGCAGCCGGGACTTGAACCAGCGCCCATATGGGATGCTGGCACTGCAGGCGGCGGTTTTACCCATTACGCCACAGTACCAGCCGAACATATAGTATTTATATGTGCTTATCAGTTTGGGGGTCAGCTTGCATTTCTTGTGGGTAGCCCAACGCATTTGTGTGTGTGCAACATGGGTGTGTTGACACATGGATTTCAAATGACCTGAAAGGAATATATTCATAGTTGATTATTTGCACATAAATTCACCCCACATATGAGAGACCTGGGGGGGGGGGTTAAGTGGGATTACTATCAATTTTTATTAGAGAAGCCAGCATTGTGGCCCAGTGGGTTAAGCCACTGTCTGCAACGTGGACTGCTCCACTTTCAATCCAGCTCCCTGCTAATGCACCTTGCAAAGCATGGATAATGGCCCACGTGCTTGGGTCCCTGCCACCCGTGTGAGAGACCTGGAGAAAGTTCTCTGCTCCTGGCAGTGCAGCCATCCGGGGAGTGAATTGCAGATTCCAAGATCTCTTTCTCTTAGTCACTCTGTCTTTCAAATAAATAAGTCAACCTTTTTAAAAAGAGATTTTATTAGAGAAGGGGTGTGATTAGCAGTGTGGTGACAATGAATCAGCCTATTGATGGGTGGTTGTCAGGGCCTCCCTGTGACTCACGGTAGGTAAATACCTGAGTGTGGTCCACAGCACCAAGTAGAGGGCGGCAATCCTGCCCTCTACAGGGAATCCGCGAAAAGATCTGCCCCACTGACAAAGAGGCTGAAGGCCAATTCTAGGCGTCCTTAAAGTCGAGCCGGAGACACCAACCCACAATGCAGCTTTAAACTCGGGCTAACTCACTCCTGGCCTCACTCCTTTCACACAGTAACAAACCCGAAGCGTTTTTCTTGCTGAAGTCCTGGGTTTGGCTCTTTTGTTTCTCAAATGTGTTCTAAAGCACGAACACGAAGTTACAAAACCGCTCAAAAGAGGACCCTCGTGGACCGCGGGCGTTTTGGTCTATGGGGGTGAGGGGGGACGTTGAATAGTATTTGGGGACACAGAAACCAGATAGGTCAAGGGTGTTGCTTATATTCTCTCCTCTCCTTGGCCATCGCCTGGTCCCGCGCAGCTCGCCGAGGACAAGCGTGTGGCTGGCGGCTCACGGCGGGTCATCCGAGTAAATGAACTCAGTTACCTGAAGAGGCGCGGGCGAGCACTTCCCGGAGCCCACACCCACAGGCGAGAACAAACCGGGGCGGGGCGGGCACCTTCACAACCACGGCCGGACGGTGCCGGGGGAGCCGGGCCGTGACGCTCAGGGCTGCGCGGAGCGAGCGCGCTGCGGGGAAGCTCGCAGCCGCCGCGCCCGCGCCCTCGCCCGGAGCCCCCGACTGGGCCCGCCCCCATCCGGCCGGCTCCTGCCCGCTCCCCGCCGGGGACACGCGCCGAACCAGCGCCGGCGGCCCGGCCCCCGCCCCAGGTTTAAAGCCCGCCAAGTTTTGTTCTTGGAACCCAGTGTGACTCTCGCTCGGCGGCGGGGACTCGGACGCGGTGAGTTCTGCCGGCCGCTCCCCTGGAAGGACGCCGGTCACCGAGGGGGACGAAAAGCCACCGGGAGAGCCGGCCCGCGGGGGAGGGGCCGATTTTAAAAAAGGGGCCGCGGCCGTGCAGCCCTGGTTTGCCTTGAGTTAGTGTCCTTCCTTTGTTACTTACCGGAAGCGGGAGGCTTCTGGCGAGTGACAAGGACCCCTGCAGCAGGACTCGCCTGCCCAGAGAACTCTTGCTCGAGAAAAGCAAAATAAGATGATAGGCGAACGCGCCAGTTACTCAGCGGAGAGTGGTCCCGGCGCTGAGTCGCCGCTGCTGGCGCGGGACGCACGCACCCGCAGTCCCCTGGGCGCCGCCTCTGGACCAGGGGCCCTGGGCCGCCTCCTCTCGTGGGACTGAGCCGCGACCGAGCGCACGGCCGCAAGCCCTTGTGCAGCCGCACGCATCGTGACCGGCGGGGCCCCGGTGAGGGTGGCCACGCGGCCTCCCTTCCCTTCCGGAACGAGGAATGGGGAAGTGCTAGCACGCTTGGCGGGAGCAGCGTCGAGCCCCAGCGCGGTGGGTTCTTTGTGCCGCCGACCCGAGCGGGCCGCCTCTCGGTGCTCCGCGAGGTTGCGGGCCGCGGCCGCCCGGCCTGCGCCCCGCCCCTGCCTGCCTGCCGGGCCGCCCGCCGCGCCTCCTCGCCCGGACCGCTCTCGCCACTCAGTCCCTTGTGCTCGGGCCGGGCCAGGGTCTCGGCGCGGATGCCGGGAGGCGAAGGCGCACTTGTTCACGTGGCTGGCTCCTGGACGTCAGGTTGGAATGTGCGCTGGACCGGGGACGCGCGGCGGGGGTGGACTCTCGGCCCCGGGGCGGCCCGGCGTGTGGAAGCGGGGCAGGCCCTTCTCGCCGCCGGGCAAGGCTGCCCGCCGTCCGAGGAGGGAGCCGCGATAGCTTCCCGGGGCGCCTTTGTTCGCTGCGGCCAGCCAGCGCGGGCACCGGGCGTCCTGGTCCCGGCGCCGAGCCACTCCCCAGGTGCATCAGGTGGGGCTGAGGGGACAGCTTCCCCCGTCCCGGGGAGTCCGCGATGCCGGGACCCTCCCGAACGCGGGAGCGGCGAGGCGAACGCGGCTCCGCGGCCTCGGTGTCCGGCCGGGGATTCCAGACTCGCCGCCCCCGCCCGGCTGCGGAGCGGACTCCGAGCCGAAAGGAGGAAACTGGCTGACGGGGAAGCTCGCGGCGAGTTCCTGCTGGGGAAATGCAAACGGGGAAGTGGACTGGAGGGGGCAAGCGAGCAGCGGCTGCTCTTGGCTTCGCTCTGCGGAATCTAACTTCGCATCTTAAGGCGCGGTCGCTTGCTTGCTCGGGGGCCATACAAGTTGCATTTGTCTCTGGCCACACTATCTTTTTTCTTTTCCAGTGTTGGTTTTCGATGGGCACGGGTCGTTTTAAAGGGCACCGAAGTTGCAACCGCAGCGGTGGCCGGTGGCTTGTATTTAGGCTAATTCTCTAATGAAAGCACAGCCATTAGGACTGGATTTGTTCCTGCGCGCCTTTATTTTGGGAAACCTTGCCCGGTCCCTATGGGGGAAGGGAGAGTGGAATGGGAGAAGCTGACACTGACCCAGAAAAGGATGCTGGAAGGTAGTTGAAGTTAGTAGTGGCGCTGAACTTTCTGAAAGCGTGATGAGTGATGAGAAACGAACATTTTAACTTCCTCACAGGAAACGGGTGGTAGATTTGATGCCTTGTCGCTAGGGGGAAAGGGAATTTTTTTTTTCCAACTCTTGCTTTTAAAGCAAGATAAAGCCAACACCTGAAATGTTTCCATTATATACTTAAACCTGTCTCCTGCCCCTGCCTCTCCTTCCCAGGAGTATTTATGGAGCTGAGGGTGGCTTGATTCAGCTTGGTCATCTCGGTCTCAGGGGCCCTAATTGATCCCTTAGGATGGGCCCGTGTTAGGACCGAGAGGGCGCGAGCTGGGTTTCAGTTGTGCCTATTGATGTGTAGAATGGCTTTGCTGACAAAGAATGTTCAGTAGGTGGCAACGAATTTGCAAAAGAAAAAGGCAGGCCCTGTCAGGTAATGTCATTTACGTGGAGATCACATTTCCTGGTTCATAGAAGATATTTAAATAGTGAGGTTGTAGGGAAAGGAGACAGCTCTCTAATTTTCAAATGTAGAACAGCTTGAGTGATAACTCATGGGTTTTTAAATGGGTCATCTTTTTAAATGGGTCACTTTGGCTAGAATGATTGCACTTGGTGACTTTGAAATTATAGAAGGTCAAGTTCTTTGTGAGGCCCAGGTGTACATTTCAGAACACAATATATGATAGAAAGGAACAGAAAATTGGGAATGAGATGGTCTCTTCTCAAAACAACAAAATGAACCCTGTTTTGGGGGAGTTTTGCGTATGCTCAACTAGGCTTTGTATTTTAAGATGTGTTCTGTCTTTTTCTGGGGGGACAGTACTTCCATAGCTATGATTTTATGCCAGTGTGAGAATGATCTTGAAAAAGGAATTCATTATATCTGTGTTCCGGAAATTGAGGAACAACAAATTATTAAAAGAGCTTGGCCACTTGACATCAAATCTCTTTCAGCAATGAAGTAGCAAGAACAGTGTAAATCTAGAATTAAATGTTTTCCTTATAGTAGTCATTATCTGTTATTTTGAAGTGAGGGTGTTTCAAAAAACTCCTGGGAAAGTGGAATTGAAAGACAAGTTTATTTTTTCCATGAACTTATTGAGGTGCCCTGGTAAATACATGAGGTATAAGAATTCTTCACATTTAAAGAAATGTGATCAAAGTGAGATGTGAATGAGAAATAAACAAAAGTGACTACTTTACATTTTAATGCTACAAAGTCAGAAGCCAACTTTGACCTATAACTAAGATTTATCTTCCATGGTAAAGTTTGTAACCTCCGAAGCCAGTTTTCTAAGCAGAAGAGAATGTTCTACCAAGTCTGCAGGCAACAAAACCCCAAAGTCTCAAAATTACTATTAGCCGCCGGCGCTGCGGCTCACTAGGCTAATCCTCCGCCTTGCGGTGCTGGCACACCGGGTTCTAGTCCCGGTTGGGGCGCCGGATTCTGTCCCGGTTGCCCCTCTTCCAGGCCAGCTCTCTGCTGTGGCCAGGGAGTGCAGTGGAGGATGGCCCAAGTCCTTGGGCCCTGCACCCCATGGGAGACCAGGATAAGTACCTGGCTCCTGCCATCGGATCAGCGCGGTGCGCCGGCCTTGGCAGCCATTGGAGGGTGAACCAACGGCAAAGGAAGACCTTTCTCTCTATCTCTCTCTCTCTCTCACTGTCCACTCTGATCCACCTAAGATTTTATACTTTATTTCTTTTTCTCCTCTATCATAACTCTCTTTTAAATACTTTTTTTAAATGAATTTTTATTTTTATTCATTTGAAAGGTAGAGAGAGGGATCTCCTAGCTGCTGAATCACTCCCCCAAACGCTTATAACAGCCAGGAATGGGACTGCTTGACATTAGGAACCCAGAACTCAATCAAGGTCTCTTTTGGGTGGTAGGGGCCCAAGTACTTGAGCCCATCACCTGCTGACTTCCAGGGTGAGAATTAGCAGGAAGCTGGAATCCGAAATGGAGCTGGGACTCCAACCTAGGCACCCCCATCTGGGATGCAGTTAAACCAAATGGCATCTTGCTGCTGGCACCAATGCACTCCCCTCATTTGTTTTTTAACAAGAGGCAGAGGGGGCCAGCACTGTGGCATAGATAGCTAGGCCTCCCCCCGCAGGGCCAGTAATCCTGTATGGGTTCTGGTTTGAATCCCAGCTGCTTCACTTCCAATCCAACTCCCTGCTACTGCGACTGGGAAGGCAGCAGCAGAATGCTGCACTCACGCAGAAGACCTGGATGAAGCTCCTGGCTCTTGGCTTTGCCCTGGCCCAACCCGGACCATGGTGGCCATTTGAGGAGTGAACCAGCAGGTGGAAGACCTCTCTCTCACTCCTCTTTTCTCTCCTCCTCTCTCTGTATCTCTGCCTATCAAATAAATAAATCAATCTTAAAAAAAAAAAAAAAGAGGCAGAGGAGATAGTGACAGATAAAAAGAGCTAGCTTTCATCTTCTGGTTCATTCCACCGGGGCAGGGCCGAAGCTGAGCAGGGAACTCAGTCCAGGTCTCCCACATAGTTGGCAGGAGCCCAATTACTTTAGCCAGTACTGCTGCTTCCCAGGGGCTTCACTGGCAGGAAGCTAGAGTCAGAAGAATCAAACCCAGGCATCCAACATGGGATGCAGGTGTCCCAACCCTTGTCTTCACTGTTAAGCAAATGCCCACTCCTAGCATAGTATTTTAAAAAGGAAATAAGCCCTAAAAATAGTAATTGTTTACCAACTGACCCGTGCTGGTAATTATACACGAACAGTTTCTAATTTCTAGAGATCCAATCTGAACCGCACCTTGTCAATAAGTTACATCAGGTGATCCTCGGGAAACACTGGCACATAGTTCAGAGACCAGTCCAGTTCGTATACCCAGTAAATGGGAGAGGCAGAATTTAAATCTACTTTTGTTCAAGTTTCTAACTATTTGTCTTTCTGTTCTCTCCCGCCTCCATCAGGTCCAGATGGAGCATTTACCGACTTGGTGATAGGCGAGCTACACCGGCAACGTCTCTGAAGTCTTCCCACATCCTGCTCTTGGCTACCACGTGGTATGTGATGAGTTAATGTTACTGAATGAATCAAATGTAGACATCCCCTTCTCTCCAGGCTGTCCAGCAAAATGCTGAGAACAGACAGTGCTTAGTAAATGGCATTTAACTTCGTGCAATAAATGTTTATCATTCAAGAGAGAAACACGTTCTTTGTACCTCTTACACTTCACACCGTCTTTTCCTTTTTGTACTGTGTCTTATAAAGCCTCAATCAAATGTTGTTTCTAAACATAATGTGCCATCTGGAACATATGAACCACCAGACAACAGACATAAACTGGTTGTACTGTCATCCAGTTTCTGAATCATGATTGGACTTGGCTCACCTATCTAATCTCCTTTTTTCTCATCTTCTCCAGTCTCACAAAACTAATTGATTTCACATTCCAAGCCACAACTTTTCTCTTGTGTGCTTTCAAAAATTCCTGCAGTAGTCTCTCTTGGAATGGCCTTCTTCCTGCTCTCTTCATCCCGTGCTTTTCAGCCACCTTAAATGCTCTTGCTGTTGCCCCCCCCCCCCTTCCAGAGCTATCTTCTCCCTTCCTCCCCACACCGTGTTTGAATTTTATTCATTATTCTAGGCCGAGCTCGTCTGCCACCCGTCCCTCAATTCCCATCCTCTCCCCCCTTCCCTCATCTCAGGGAAGAGCTCTTCCCTCGCACAGCACCTGGTTTGTACACGAGTTTCTAGCATCAGAGATAGAGGTGACCGTTTACACAGACTTCCGCTCCCCTGACTGAATCCAGGTACTTTGGCCAGTTTTCCAGGGGCAGAGTCATCCTAAGGATTCTCAAGAATGTTTGGAGCTCCCAGCTTGAGTGAACATTGGTCACCTCATGGCTCCAGATAGACCAGTCACTGTCATAGATGGGCAGCAGGGTGGGGTTGGGAGTGGTGGGGATTTTCAGCCTTTTTTTTTTTTTTTTTTTTTTTTGACAGGCAGAGTGGACAGTGAGAGAGAGACAGAGAGAAAGGTCTTCCTTTGCCGTTAGTTCACCCTCCAATGGCCGCCACGGCTGGCACGCTGCAGCCTGCGCACCACGCTGATCTGAAGGCAGGAGCCAGGTGCTTCTCCTGGTCTCCCATGGGGTGCAGGGCCCAAGCACTTGGGCCATCCTCCACTGCACTCCCTGGCCACAGCAGAGAGCTGGCCTGGAAGAGGGGCAACCAGGACAGAATCCGGCGCCCCGACCGGGACTAGAACCCGGTGTGCCGGCGCCGCTAGGCTGAGGATTAGCCTGTTAAGCCGCAGCGCCGGCCCAGCCTTTTTAGATCACAGTAGAGGGGTACGTATGTATTCTTGACAATAAACTTATTGACCAGAGAACATGGAAGTTTTCTAAAAAAATTTTTTTATATATTTGAGTGAGGAAAGGGGAGAACAAGAGAGAACCCATCTGCTCATTCACTTCCCAAATAACTTTGAACTGCTTAGGGGGCCCAACCCAAGAGCCAGGAACTGAATCCAAGTCTCCCACATGGGTGGCAGGAACTCAACTCCTTGAGTCATCACCTGCTGCCTCCCAGGATCTGCATAAACAGGACGCTGGGAGTCAAGCACATACACACTATGGGACAGAGGTGTCCCAACTGGTATCTCAACTGGAGGCCACCCGCCTCTGAACTTGAATTTCCCATTCATCCACTGGCTGTAAACCTTACCATGGATACCTGCTTTACATCTATTGATCATGTTCATTTCTTGTCACTTCATGAGCCAACTTTGAATCTCTCTTCACATTTTTCCTGCTTTTACACATGAAAAGAGTTTTGATACAGCATTTTAATTGAAGAATAGCAGCTCTTCCAGGGCTGGGGTGTGTGTGTACAACCCCTCAGCTTTCATTTTATCTAGTGCCTGCTCATCTAATGTTTGATTAAAACATCCTTTCTGAGTGGTCTCATGTTTATTTTCTTCTCTCCCCTCCTCTACCTTCTGCCACTTGAGATTCCTATCCTTAGACCACCCCTGTCTTTGTGGGGAAAAGACTATGTCTACCCAAGGACACAGACTGGTCACTTTTGCCTATTGTCTAGTGCTGTTGGGACCAAGCAAAAGTAGGAGGGAAGACTGGGCTCAAGGCTTAGCAAAAGGCCATGGTCCAAGGAAAATGGGAGCAAGAGCTAACAACATATAGGTGGAAGTAAAGCAGAAATGACCCTCCACCTCCAACAGGGAAGGCACATACTTTGCCTGTGTGAATTGCTGCTTTTAGTCCTGCCCCACCCGCTGCCCTGCCCTTCCAGGAAGAGCTGTGCCGGGGGGAAGGGCACCAGAGTAACTCGGGGATAAGCAGCTTGGTGAGCTGCCATGAGGTCCGGAATTGATGGCTGTTTCATGGTGAACCCTGTTATCTCAGTGCTTCAGTTTCTTATGCACAGTAGGGAGATCACTTCTCCCTGATAGGCTGTGGTGAGGCTTAGGGAGCTACTGTGTGTGTGAAGCACTCAGGCCAGGCCCTGATGTGCAGTACACGGGACGCTTTGGTAACTGAGTGAGTGAAGTGGGTGAGAAGTTTGTTTCTTAACTAGGGAGGTGCTTAAAAGAGCCAGCAGCCCTGTCAACCCAAACAACTATGTCACAAAAAGACCTATAGAAGGCAAGCTTAGAAAAGCAAATGTTTGACCTTTGTGTTTCACCTGTGTTTCAAATTTTACATAATCAAACTGGTTACTAGGAAATCTTAGTGACTTAAAGTAACGCCTGTAAAATAGAATAACACTGCATAATCTCATGCCACTAGTTTCCTTAGTAAAGGCTTAGGGCCTGCCTCAACCTATTTTTGGGGGGGGGGGGCATTTCCCTGTCTTTATTTTCCTCGTAACTAGCAAACAGAAATATATACCCATGTTTAACTTAGAAGGAAACACACAGCAGAGTGGAGGTAGGTGGATCTTGGACCTGAATCCACACTGTAGGCTTTGTAACCCAGCTTTTCCCTCCCTCCCCCATATCTGAGCTTGCTACATTATAATTTAACTTGCAACTAGCATTGAATTTAACTTTCGGCTAACATTGAATCAAGAACTCACTCTGTAAATGTATTCTTCATGGAAGGATAGTAACTCCGAATGGCTTCTTATTTTTTTCCCATGGCTTGAACTAAAGTTTCATAGCTGAACACAATTACAAAAACACCTGACAGCAGCTGTTGGGTAGAATTTTGCCTTTTTATATAAGCTTTACATTGGAAACACTCAAATTTGAATTAAAGAGAAATAAAACAATTGAAGAATGTCTAATTTTTCACATCTAAAATGTGAGCTGTAAATTCAAATTTCAGGTTGCCTCATCCCTCCTTGAGCAACAGAAAAAGAGCCAGCTGTGTTTCTGAGCACCAATTACCCTAACTAATTTATAAAGAAAAATCCACAAGAATCAAATTAATAGCCTTTCCAGTAAATTTGGGGCATTTTAGTCCTGACTTGTTTCAACAAGCAGTGTGGCTACTGAGAATTGGCCCTTGCTATGTTTGACAGGGAAGAAGTGATCCCAAGAAGACGGGAGGGGCCACCACTAGAAATGGCAGCACCTCACATAAGAGCACCAGTTCCAGTCCAGGCTGCTATACTTCTGATCCAGCTCCCTGCTGATTTGCCAGGGAAAGCACTAGAAGATGGTCCCAGCACTTGGGCCCCTCCACCCATGTGGAAGACCAGGATGAAGTTCCTGGATCCTGGCTTTAGCCTGGCCTAGCCCCCATGATTGCAGCCATCTGGGATATGAATCAACAGCAGATGGCCAATATCCCCCTGCCCCATGTCTCTCTTTTCATTCTACCTTTCAAATAAATCTTTTTTAAAAAGAAGAAGCCAGGAATGTAGAACAAATGAAATACAAAATAAAGGTAGTGCAGAAAAAAATTTTTTTTTAAAGATTCATTCATTTATTTGGAAGAGTTGAGAGAGAAAGGGTGAGATGGAGAGAGAGCTTCTATCTGCTGGTTCACTCCCCACATGGCTGCAACAGCCAGGACTGGGCCAGGCCAAAGCTAGGAGCCTAGAGCTCCATCTGGGTCGTCCACATTGGTGGCAGGGGCCCAAACAATTGGGCTGTCCTCTGCTGCTTTTCCCAGGCCATTAGCAGGGAGTTGGATCAGAAGTGGAGCAGCCTGATCACAAACCTGCACCCATAAGGGGTTCCAGTGTCGCAGGTGGTGGCTTTACCCACTAGGCCACAAGGTCAGCCTCATGCAGAAAATTTCACCTTTCCTCCTTTGAGTTATACCTGGATAAGAACCAAAAATTGCCTCTCACATGGGACATTAAGTAATAAGTGTTTCAATGTAAATGTATAAAGTACTGAGGCTTTTTAAAAAATCTGTGACTTAATGGAAGAGCTTTATTAGTCATACTTCATAAGCATGTCACTTCGAAATGGATTATTCACGTTTTTATGACTCCTGGGGCTAGTCTGAACATTGAAATGAATGCAGTCACCAATTCAGTCATGTTTTCTGAAACCTTTCATGGTTCTGTAGAAAACTGTAGGTTTCACTATATAGTATTTTATTTCAAGAAAAAACCAGGGCTAGGATGGATGGTTAAAGTAGTTTTCTTCTAATTGATCAGCTTTCTGACCAACTGGTTTTTATTTACATAGACTCTCACAATTGGTTTTGTTTTGGCAACCACTGAAATAGGATCATTTTATAGCAGAGTTCTGACCCCATTTAGGTTGTCTCTCAGATTTGCAGGACACATTCCATTAATGGTTCGTGCAACACCCTAGGAGGTTCAAGTGTCCAGTATTAAAAAATAAAAAAAGGAATAGAAGTATACATTGCATATAATAAAGATTAAACTCAGCTAATGAACTTAATTTCAGATATGTGTGTGTGTGTGTGTGTGTGTGTGTGTGTGACAGACAGAGTAGTCTCATCATGAGAGTACTTCCAAAAGTCAAATGGAATTAAAAAATAAGTGTGGGGAGTGGGTGTTTAGCAAGTGCTTGGGTTTGGTTCTTTGCTCTAGTTTTATGGTAATGCAGATCCTGGGAGGCAATGTTGATAGCTCAAGTACTGCCACCCAGACTTGGATTGAGTTCCTGGCTCCTGGCTACGGCCCTGGCCCCAGCCATTGTGGGCATTTGGGTAGTGAACCTGCAGATGGGACCCACCCCCCATTTTAAAATGTTTTTAAGTGTATATTGGCGTACAAAATTTGAAATCCATGGATATAGGAATTTTCAAAGAGTTCATGGAAAATATGTACTATGAAAAAAACTATGCATGGATTTAAAATATTTTTGACTAAAATGAACTCGTCTTTCATTCCATTGCCCACAGGCATTTTGAAGTTCCTGAGTATATTACAGTTTTCAGAAATAGTGGTCAAGAAATATATAGACAGAAACAAGAGTGTATGCCTTTTAAAATTAAAATCCACTAGCTTTCCCTGGTGTACATCACATCAGCCTTCAAATCTCAGATTCAGTGTTGCTTCTCTTCTGGAAAGTTCATTCCCTAGATGGGGCTGGGTCCATCGCTGGGCCCACCTGTAGCTCCCAGCACCAGTCCGACTTCTCTGTCAGTGTCTGCCTTCCACACTTAGAGCCCTGTGATGAAGGTCTCGTTTGCGCTGCTCACACTCTACCCATCTTAAGTTCCTGATGAACTAACAGGCTCCTCAAAATGACTCCTCTTCTCCATCACCTCCCATTTTTCCCTTCAGGCCTTTCTATCTCTCCATGTTCTTCTCCTGCCCCTATCCCTGGGATCTACTGTCTGCATGCCCAGAGGGCCCACCAGATCTCAAGTCCTGACTCCAGTCTTAGATTTCCTCTCGGACAACTGTATCTTGTCCCTCTAACACCTCAGATTCAACACACACCAAAAACCAAGGTGATCTCTCCTCAGTCCTAGCTTAGACAGGCAGTTCCCCTCCTTTGTCAACAATGCCAGCAGTTGGATTGCTCTCCTCATCCTGCTCACTCCCCAACTCAGGTCATTCACCAGGAACCGCTGGGATTTTGCTTTTCTTGAAAGGGTCTTTATCCTTCTTCCCTTCCCACTTGTCCCACCCAAGCCTAGGCCTCCCCCACCTCACCTGCATCCAGAGGAAGCTCTGCTACACCGCAGGGCACTGATCTCTAGGTCTTCTGCATTCCCGGTACCACATTGCCACTTGCATCCCTTTACTCAAACTTAACACTGAACAAGACAGCCACCATTACAAGCAAAAACAGAAACCTCTGTATCCACTAAGCACATCTTTCTCTGCCTGATTTAAGCCAGCCCCAACTTCTCTGCTTCTAAATATATTCACTTCTTAACATTTTCCTCCTGAAACAATGACTGCTCCTCCTCCCAAGCCCGCTACGGTCTGGTCATCCTCGGGTCCTCCTGGAACCCTCTGACCAGTCCGAGCCTTGCTGACCTCTCATGGTACCTGGAGGAGGCATCACTCAGATTCATACTAGCAATACACGGACCTGACCGTGATGGGCCCACTGCTGTCGCTGGGAACTCTTTTTGTGTGGGAACCATACTCTTATCTCAAAAAGATAGTAAACGGAGAATAGAGAATGGAGACTATAAAATAGTACTTTATGATCTCCTACCGTACCTGACATAACAAATGTACACAGTCAATACTCGGGTACTTGTAGGATTAACTGAGACATGGGAGAGTGAGGTGGTATAACTTAGTATCTCGATGAAAACCTTTACCATTGATGGCAGGTTTTGTCCAACATTTCAGGATCCCAAAAGTAGACTTAGACAAATGAACAAGGGTAAAGGAGGGCGGAAAAATCAGGGGTTATCATAGGGAATCCGGTTGCCTCTGGGTACACCAACTCTAGTTTTCTCAGCAAAGCTTTTAGGAAGAAAGCTTCTTTTGAATAACGGGCACAGCTCCAGGCTGACAGGTGTTCAGTATGGGTGGGTGTCCAGCACCTTCCCTTCTGCTGTCCCCTCTAACTACTCCTGTTAGCAAAAGAATATGAAGGACAGCTGTTCCTTGCTTCCATTCCCAATATTTGCATATTTCCCTCCGAGCAAGTCTTTACCCTGTTCTCACCTGTGATTCTGTTTTATCTTTTCAGCAGACTCTATGTCATCTATAATTTTTATTTCCCTTTGGTTACATTACACTGGTATTTGTCCCTCATTCGTAGATTAAATCACCAAATCAGAGTAGGGTAAGGGTTGCCCGAGGTTGCACAATAAACTGGCCCCAAATAGGGGCAGCCCTGGCGTTTGCAGCCTGTTGATTGGCCACTGCCCAGTGCAGCAGGCGCACAAAGCGAGCTGCACCCACAGCACTGCTGGGCACGGTTGCTGAGCTCTGCATTCATTATTGGGATTGCTGTGTTTCCTGTAAGGCCTGGCCTGTTCTCTGGCCAGATCGGCCGGCCGGGGGTGGGTCTCTCCCCAGCGCCTTCCCCTGCACTCTGAATGTAGAAGCCTGCAGACATGCCTTAACGAAGAAACCAGAAGAGTGAGCGTCAGTTACGTGTGCGTGGTCTCCATCAGCAAAGCTGGGGTGGGGGCAGCACTGTTAACCCACAGTTGGTGAATGCAGTTGTGGGGAAGGGGGATGCTTTTGTTTTCGGCTGGGAAGGTCCTAGCAGTGACTGTTGGTCTGGAGGAATCCAGGTGATCGCGTGTTGCAGAAGTACAGCTGTGAGTGATAGATGCGAAGGTTACCTTTCCTAACTCTTCCCCAGTGCTATGGATGGGAGAAGGAGAATCTCATTTTAGAACCTCACAGGCCGCGCTGAACAAAATAACTCATGTGGGTTGTTGGCTCTTGGGCAGGTTCTTTTTCATTTTTCAGAAAACATGTTGATTTGGGGAAGTCAACTTGGAACAGTTATGAAAATACAGGAAAATAAATTGTGGTGGGTAAAACGAATGTTATGGGCTGCTGCTCGCTTGCAGTAGCAATATTCGAAGCAGCCGGAGGCGTAGCAGACCCTGATTCATCTGAGAGATTTTAGTACCTGCCGCTGGTGAGTCAGGTGCACACTTGGGTTCTGGGGGGTTGGGCTTGGGGGCCCACGGTCTAGCAAGCAGCTCAGACTTGTCAACAAGCAAGTAGGTGCAGAGCGAGCTGGCGTGGGAACTTGCTGAGCACAGCTGTACAGAAATAGGAAGCTGGTTTTGCTTGTGGTCTCTTAGATTCCAAAGGTTATTTTCTACTTTGCCCCCTTCCCAGAGTCTACTAGAGAAGAAACTGCACGTTGGTTTCCACTGAGAAGCCATCTCCCTGCAGTTCTTAAATGCTTGCTGTGTCTGCTCCCTTGTGTTAAGCCTCCAGGTTCCTCAAGATGTGTGGTGGAGGGATGGAGGGGCCCTTGCTTCGGTCTTCAGTGGCTGGTGCTTTGGGGGAGCGCTGTGGAAAGACTGGGAGGACATGACCCCTGGAATGGAAGTGACGGAGAAGTCTGGGCAGATGCCACCACCATCAGGAACTGAAGCTTCCTGCCGCCTTGCCCAGCCTCCTGTAGAGCATCCAGCTTACAAACGCCCTGCCCGTCTCAGTGATCTGACTGTCCCTTAGATCAAGGGGCCTAGGCGGTTCTGCTGCCTTCGTGAGAGTGAAGCACCATCATGCATTGTACACGGTGACCCCAAATGCGCACACAGAACTCAGTGTTACACAAAATGATACCTGCACTTACTGCTTTCATCTACTTGCTCTTTTTATTGCAATACTGTTTGTGCCTTCCTAAGTGGAGCTTACACTTTAAAGATCTGTGCCCTAGTGGATAAAGTGTTACCTGTGCTGATTATCTCTGGACAAAGTCTCACTGGAGCTTGGCTCTAATCTGTGCTTCTTGGACACCTGCATGCCTGGCCTTTGCGGGGCTCACCCTGATAGGAAGCAAACACGGGAGACGGGAAATATAACTGGACGAGAAGGCCCGGAAGTCAGGAAAGGCATCTTGGCTGAGCTAGGCCCGTTCTGCAGGCACACAGTCTGCAAAGTTGGTCTTATGCCAGGGGCCACGGGTGGAGGGACTTGAGACAGGTCTCTGGGCACGAAGCAGGGCCTCTACCCTGAGGCTTGTGATGTGGATTTGGCCAGAACTCAGTCTGTATTGGCTGCAGCCTGCATTGCCCTCTCCCTGCCAGTGCTTTCCAAAGCCCAGGAGATGGATGTGGCACCCCTGAGGCAGAGGGCCTGTTCTTCCAAGCAGGGAAGTGTTCTACCTGTGGTAAGCACTGGGGACAGAATCTTGCAAGAGGGTTCTATCTCCTACTGGTGGAAGAGACGGGAAGATGTGGGGGAGGCACCTGTGGCATGGACCTCAGCAGGCTCGTCCTGACCCTCCTGAGTAATCAGTATCCAGTGGAAGGTGCCCCACCCGCACCCTCCAGCATGTTTCTTTGCATCAGCATTTGGTGAATTCATACGAAGTGTCAGATCCTGACCTAGCTGCTGAGGTTAGTGTCTAAACCAGCGTGCCTAGAAAGTCTCTGTGCAGGTTATAAGAAGGTGCTGTGGTGACACGGATGGGTGAGTGGACTGTCCCTAGTTCAGGCTTCCCAGAGAAAGGTGCCTGTAGACTTGAGGATGAGTGCACGACTTATCGGTGAAGAAGATAGAGCATGCCAGGTTGCGGGACTGGTGCAGAGGACACAGCATATGAAATGGCAGGTGTGGCTGTGCTCTGAGCCAATGATTTGATCTTGTCAAATGATGTGGTACTGGGAAGGTGATGTAGCGCAGTGGGTTAAGCTGCCTCCTGGGATGCCCGCAGCCCATATCAGAGTGCCTGGATTGAGTCCTCACTCCACTGCTGATCCAGCTTCCTGCTAATGTACTGGGAGGCAGCAGATGATGGCCTAGGTACTTGGGTTCCTGCCACCCACATGGGATAAAGTGTCTGGCTCCTGGCTTCCGCCTGGCCTAGCTGTGGTTGTTGGGGGCATTTGGGGAGTGAGCCAGTAGATGAAAGATCTCTATCTTTCTGTCTGTCCCTCTCTCTCTTTCAAATAAATAAATCTTTCCAAAATGATATGGTAAAATAAATGGATGGATGGATGGATGGATGAAGGACTGGCAGGCTGGGTGGGCATTGTGGTGCAGTGAGTTAAGCTGCTGCCTGTGATGCCAGGATCCCATATGAGCATCAGTTCAAGTCCTGGCTATTCCTTTTGCAATCCAGCTCCTTGCAAATGTACCTGGGAAAGCAGCAAAAGATGGCCCAAGTGCTTGGGCCCCTGCCACCCACATAGGAGACCAGGATGGAGTTCTAGGCTTCTAGCTTCAGCCTGGCTTAGCCCTGGCTATTGCAGACATTTGGGGAATGAACCAGCAGATGGAAGACTGATCTTCCCCTACCCCTGTCACGCTGCCTTTCAAATAAATAAATCTTAAAAATAATTAAAAATAAAACAGGGTCCTGGGTGCCATGCCAAATCATGACTAGACTGCATCCTGTCATTAGCAATTGGTGAGGCTCTGAAGGGGTTAAGAGCTCAGATTAAATCTGAGTTTTACAAAGGGTACTCTGATGATAGAGTGGAAGATGGACAGGCTAGGGGATTGTTCAGTCTGGGAGAAAAAGGATGATGATGCGAAGAGGTGAAGAGAGATTTAAAGGAGTGACTCACAGGATTAAAGAATTGGATCTGAGTGTGGAGGAGGGCTTTCAGAGCTCTGGCATAGGTGAATGAAGTGCAGTCAGCACAGTGGGAAAACAGCGAGAACAGGTTTTGTGGGAAGAGGGTAGAATGGGTTAGAAACAGCATTTGAGGGGCCGGTGTTGTGGCACAGCAGATTAAACCACTTGTGTCACCATCTCCCATATAGGAGAACTGGGAGTCCTGGCTGTTCCACCCCCCAATTATGCACCTGGGAAAGCAGCTGATGATGGCTGAAGTGCTTGGGCCCCTGCCACCCACATGGGAGAGCAGGATGGGATTCAGGCTCCTAGCTTCAGCCTGGCCAGCCGCATCTGTCATGGACATTTGGGGAGTGACTAATTGGATTGAAGATTTCTGTTTTCTGTCTCGGTCACTCTGCCTTTCAAAGAAACAAAGAAAGAAATCTTTTTAAAAAAATGACATTTGAGGGTCTGCGTTATGGCATTGCAGGTCAAACTTCCACCTGTGATATTGGCATCACGTATTGGCACTGAATTGTGTACCAGCTGCTTCACTTCTGACCCAGCTCCCTGCTAATGGCCTGGGAAAAGCAGCGGATGATAGTCCATGTTTAGGCCCCTACACCTACGTGGGAGACCCAGATGAACTGTGGGCTCCTGGCTTCAGCATGGCCTAGCACTGGCCATTGTGGCCATCTGGGGAGTGAACAAGCAGATAGAAGATCTCTCTGTTTCTCCCTCCATCTCCCTAGCTGACTTTCAAAATAAACACTTTTTAAAAAATGGTATTTGAGAGGGGCCAGTGCTGTGGCGCAGTGGGTTAACGCCCTGGCCTGAAGCACTGGCAACCCATATGGGTACCAGTTCTAGTTCCGGCTCCACTTCCAATCCGGCTCTCTGCTGTGGTCTGGGATAGCAGTGGAGGATGGCCCAAGTCCTTGGGCCCCTGCAACTGCATGGGAGACCCGGAAGAAGCTCCTGGCTCCTGGCTTCGGATTGGTGTAGCTCCAGCCATAGCGGCCATCTGGGGAGTGAAGCAGTGGATGGAAGACCTTTCTCTCTGTCTCTACCTCTCTCTGTAACTCTTTCAAAAAATAAAATAAATATTTTTTAAAAATGACATTTGAGGATCCCTATGTGCTAGGTAATTATCTACTTCCCTTCCATATATCTGTATATTTCCATTTAACTTGCATTGGGCATTATCTCCATTATTCAGATCTCTGGGCTAGATGCAGGATGCAGTACAAGCAATAGTAAGCTGCTGAGCCAGCTCACATTGCCTGATCACAAAAACAGAGCTTGGTGGCTGCATCCTGGTGCTTCCTAGCTTAGAACAGGTAAAACTTGAGATACCTGTTGAGTTTTCAAATGCAAAAACTACAGGAAGAAGACAACTGTATAGATCTGGAGCAGACGAATTTGAGTTCGACGAAGTTTAGACTATGCTTCTGAGAAGCCAATCTTGACTCCTTGATTGTGACTCTTGATTTTTTTTTTTTAACTTAGTTCTGCCTTATCTGGAACAAGCTTTAGATATTTACTGCTATAAACTTTATTTGCATTTAGTATTTTGCCTTGATTCCTATAGTTTCTTTCATTTTCAGTCTATCACGGATATGTGCTTTTGTGAAATTCAAACTTCAAGTTTATAAGATGATAGCCATTTTGGAGGTTTTGTTTGTTTTTAAGAGCAAGAGGGGAATAGGGTCTCAGTATCCAGAATGGGAAGACAGTATAGTTTTCCCACTTTCCTGTACTAAAAGACCATACATCTATAGGACCCTGCCAAATACCAGCTCCCTCATCACCCTTCTTTCAGACCAGTCAGTTTGGAGTAGGTTTTAAGGAATTAGGGTTAGTTTCTTTTTGATAACTCAATAACCTTTCCCCCTCTTAATTCTTTTCTCTTCTTGACTCCAATAGGTCACATTTAATGTCCACAAGGAGACGGGCGTGGAGGAGCTGCCGGAGGCCACTCTCCAGACTCAGTCAGAATGCCAGTGTGGACAAATGCTGATGTGCCAGTGTCCTCGTTCCAAAGCGTGTCCATTCTTTGGCCATCTCAGAGGAAATGGTGTTAACAGAAATTAGTTTGTGAACAAGAAGTCCCCTGTCTGTTTTTAATGACCAACATATATTAAGATGGACATCTGTTCTGTCAAATACCAAGTTCTTTGGTCTCAAAGAAGCAGGTGCCTGTTTAAAACTGGTCCTAACTAACAACAGACCTGGGTGGACATGAGAATGTTTGTTAGTGGCAGAAGAGTCAAAAAATGGCAGTTTGTTCAGTTATTCGCCACTTGTTTTATACTAAGCCTCATGTTTTTTTGGGAACCGTTCGATAACCACATTGTGAGCCACATGAAGTCCTACTCTTATAGATACCTCATCAACAGCTACGACTTTGTGAATGATACCCTATCTCTCAAGCGCAGCTCAGATGGGGTCCGTTACCCATACTTGATTAACCACAAAGAGAAGTGCCAAGCACAAGACGTCCTCCTCCTCCTGTTTGTAAAGACTGCTCCTGAGAACTATGAGCGACGGTCTGCAATTAGAAGAACATGGGGCAACGAGAAATATGTTCAGTCTCAACTTCATGCCAACATCAAAACTCTGTTTGCCTTAGGAACTCCTAATCCCCTGAAGGGAGAAGAGCTGCAGAGAAAACTGATTTGGGAAGATCAGATGTACAGTGATATAATTCAGCAAGACTTTATTGATTCTTTCTACAATCTTACTCTTAAATTACTCCTGCAGTTCAGCTGGGCAAATACTTTTTGTCCCCATGCCAAATTCCTTATGACTGCTGACGATGACATATTTATTCACATGCCAAATCTTATTGAATACCTTCAGAGTTTAGAACAAATGGGTGTACAAGACTTTTGGGTCGGCCGTGTTCACCGGGGAGCCCCTCCCGTCAGAGACAAGAGCAGCAAGTACTATGTCTCCTACGAAATGTACCAGTGGCCAGCTTACCCTGACTATACTGCTGGGGCTGCCTACATAATCTCTGGAGATGTGGCCGCCAAAGTCTATGAGGCATCCCAGACACTCAATTCCAGTCTTTACATAGACGACGTGTTCATGGGCCTCTGTGCCAATAAAATGGGGATAGCACCACAGTACCATGTGTTTTTCTCTGGGGAAGGCAAAGCTCCCTATCATCCCTGCATCTATGACAAAATGATGACATCTCATGGACATGTTCAAGATCTGCAGGACCTCTGGAAGGATGCCACAGATCCTAAAGTAAAAAACATCTCAAAGGGGTTTTTCGGTCAGTTATACTGCAGGTTAATTAAAATAGTTCTCCTTTGCAGATTGACCTATATGGACACCTATCCTTGCAGGGCTGCATTTGTCTAATGTACTTGAATGTTGTATGTCTTCACTGTCACTGAGCCAAACCTGGATGGAAACCTTTCAATGTTGTCTATACAAAAGAAGATGAAAGAAATATTTTGATAGCCTGGTCTATCAGAATATTTCTTTGATTCTAGAACTATTTGGTATAACTTACCTACTTCATCACCTAAATTCATTTCAAGGGATTCATACGCAGAAAAGGTTTATACTAATGGAAACAGAACTAAAGGGAAACTCAAGTCATGCCATATAGACCTGGGGAGTAGAGAAGTTCTGAAGAAGCCTTGGTGTTAGAATAACTCTTTTTGGAAAATACCAAGTGAATGTGTAGCACAGCACTTCAAAGAAATGAATGTCTTGTTTGACCAGGTAGACAAGTTTATTTCTGTTAAAGAGCACTGGGCAGAGGTGGTGGTGGCAGAGAAAGATTGGCATAGGAAGATGTACATGAATCTGCTTTTAAAAAAGTCTCTTGTTCTTAAAAGGTGTAGAAAAAAAAATGTACATGCTTTGATTATAAACAGCCAACTCAGTGTCTCGTCCATGTAGCTGTTTTACCTACAGAGTGTTGGGAGTCATTTAAAATACATTTATATCCCCTTTTCAAAGTTTGATGTGAAATTTTAGAAAAGGCATTAGCTCAGCCCTAACTAGTTTTTTGTTGCTGTTTCAAATATTGGAAAATGACATGAAACGTAGTCAGTTTATTGCCCAGAGGGCCTTTCTCTAGACAGAAATCGTTGTTAATTCGAATAAGATGATTTTAACTTAATGAATTTTTCAACTTTTTAAAATACTCAATATTGGTCCATATTTATAAGGTAGTTATTTGAGTGTAATTTGCCTAGATGGAGGAGATCTCAAAAGGAGCGATAGAATATAAAAGTTTGCTTCATAACTGATAGAATGAAACCTTACTGTCTAAATCATTGCACTGATGTAGCCTGTCCTTCCGTAACAGAGTGTCATGAACCACAGAACTTTGTTCCAAGTTCATCATTTTAAATTGACAGCATTAAATGCCTGATCAAAGCTGTAGTACCTAAAACAGCCATTCTCAAATAACTATCAGGATGCTCTTTAACTTTTAAATGTTTCAAACTTAAAAGCGGAATAAGATAAAAATAAAAGTGATAGAAAAGTTGTCAGGATGAGAGTTAAAGCATGTGTAAAGTGCCTGTTTCTTGTCATCAGAGATGTAGCTGAGATCTAAGAGTCATTTACGCTTATTTTACGAAGCGGGATAAAAACGTGGCCGCGATGCACACAACCTTTGCTCACCACAGAAAGAATCAGGTGATGTTGATTGCTAGGGACATTCTATGAAGGCCAAGATCATGGCGTCAGCAAAAGGGCTTGAAGTGATTGTAAAACCTTTGACTGCACAGCACTGGTTAGGGAAAACTAACAAGGTCTTATTTCCTAAGATTATGTAAAAACCATGCAAAACAGAGCCACAAAGGGTTTCTCAGTGCATACAACTGGATGATGTTGGTCATTCTTAGCAGGTAGCTACTTAATGTTTACAGATATGTTTTGTTCATTTTTTTTCTATTTTGAAGTTTGAGGCTTGTTTACATTGCTTAGGTAACTTAGTATTTTTAACCAATGCCAAAACTCTCGCATCAGACATTCTAGGTTGTATTTAGCTTTCAGAGTAGATTCAGGGTTATAGATCATTATAGTTTTCTGACCAATTAAAAAAAAACTGCAGAGACAAAAGCACATTTTGACAAAGTAGCTTTATAATGAATTTTTCTTAGTTGAATAACCATTTGCTTTGGGCCACATATACCCCACCTGTCTGTACTAAGAACTATCTAAGCTTGCCACTGGGTGAAAACAGCAGCGTCTCCGGCCAACGAAATGATCTTGTTTACAACAATATTTTTGTGAAATAGTTATTTATTTGCTGAAAGAGATCTCCTAAACTGTGTTCATCTTTTTATTTTTGCTAGAACTCAGTGGAACAGATTTAAATTCAAGGAAATATGAAGGCACTTCCTCTTTTTTTTTAAGAAGGAAGTCGCTAGATGATTCCTTCATCAGACTAATGGTACTGAGAAGAGTATTTGTAAATAAAAGGTCTCCAACCTTTTAAAAAGGAAGGAAAAAACTTTTTGGTGCTCCAATGCAGGGCTATCTTTTTAAAAAATGTCAACAAAGGGAAAAATGAACTATGAGCCTGGATGGTCACTTGAGTAGAAGATGGTTATTATACACAGTGTTATTGTTATAAACTTTTTACCTCTTGGTTGGTTTGCCTCTATTTTCCATATTATTAATTTTGTACCAAAATATTAAATATTTATATTATTTGAATTTTGCTCTTGTATGGCAAAATAATTAGTGGATTTTAAATATATATATATCATTTCCAATAAACAACTTAAAAACTGTCACAGATGCCTGTTTAGACTCCTGCATTAATGCCATGTGTATCATCAGCTCACTTCGTTTGACCTCAGAGGTGTGGATCCCACACCATCATAGTCCTGTTGCTGTTGGCACCCCCGCTGCATTATGGGATACCTGAGAAGTTGGTGGAATGACTTAGACTGGAATGTCTAGGTGGAGGATGTGCTCTCCCCTAGTCATCTGTACAAGAAAGGTTGAGATAACCTGTAGCCATGCTGCCCTAAAACACCATTGCAGGCCGGCGCCGCGGCTCACTAGGCTAATCCTCCGCCTAGCGGCGCCGGCACACCGGGTTCTAGTCCCGGTCGCGGCGCCGGATTCTGTCCCGGTTGCCCCTCTTCCAGGCCAGCCCTCTGCTGTGGCCAGGGAGTGCAGTGGAGGATGGCCCAAGTGCTTGGGCCCTGCACCCCATGGGAGACCAGGAAAAGCACCTGGCTCCTAGCTCCTGCCATCGTATCAGCGCGGTGTGCCGGCCGCGGCGGCCATTGGAGGGTGAACCAACGGTAAAGGAAGACCTTTCTCTCTGTCTCTCTCTCTCACTGTCCACTCTGCCTGTCAAAAAAAAAAAAAAAAAAAAAAAAAAAAAAACCCTACCATTGCAATAACTGTCAGAAATAACTGTCAGAAAACAGATTCGAATGTAGCCCTGGTGTCTCAGTGTCAGGAATGATTTTCTCCCTCCATCAGTCTTCGGTGCTTTGGTGTATTTGTGTATAGAATGCGGTCATCTTATTTTTCACCTGTTCCTGTCTTCAGTTCTTGACATAGTTTATAGTGTGATTCAAACTGAGTATATTTTTTTTAAAAATTGGAAGTATCTCAATTATTTGGTTGCAGAACATTGTACTTCTAAGGAATGGTGGAGGTGTTTGGAACTAAGTGATGATGACCTGGAAGAATCAACTTGACCTGCCTTGAGGCCAAGTTAATTGGACATCATAGCTGCAGCAGGAATAGGACCGAGCACTGCAAGGTCACTGGTTCCACTTCGGTGATTTGAGGAATGCTAGATGTCTCCTGGCCCTGTTCTCCCTCCAGTAACTGCACTGTCTTACAGCTTTCATTACAGTAGTCCTTTGCTGCAGACCTCAAAGGCTCCTTCTGCCTCTGCTCCGGCAGCAGATCTAAACTGTTCTCTCCAGGTTTCAGGGCGCAAGGCAGTCTCTCCTCCTCCGTCCCTGGTAGCCTGCTGGTACCCTCTGCCACATTATCCAACGCTACTGTCGTTCCTGAGTGTACCTGGCTTAAGTCGGTTTCCCTTGCCAGGAAGATTGTTTCTCCTATACCTGATGAAATCTTCCAAATCCAACCCTGCCTTCTCTCCTTAAGCATCTCCTACCCTCTCCAAATCTGTATTTTATCACATACATTATTGTACTACCTACTGTTTATTCTCGGTTTTAGTAATAGAAAAGGCCCAGAAGATAAACTACCATTTAAGGAAAAAAAACAAACCACATCATTGCCAATTTGTGCTTGTCAGAGCTGACCTCACTAAACTCTCACTTTCAGATACACTGAACTGGGCCATTCACACAGTATTGAAGTATAGATGTTAGTCAGTGAGACCCTGTACTTCCTTAAAGTGAAAGAAAATTACTAGTCTAATAATTAGCTTTAATCAAGGGCAAGTCCTTAAGATGTTTGTTCATTCATTCTGCAAGTATTTGGAAGCCTGGAAGAGCCAAGCACCATAGACTCTGGGGATAAAAGCAACCTACAAGACAGATGGTGTAGATATAACAAATCATGTGGCTTGCTGGCATAGGGGTTCTGATGGGGTTCTGAGTGTAAAGTGTTTTTTAAATCTCTGAGTTTTCCTCTCTTGGGCGTTCCCTCCCTAACCTAGGCTTTGTGAGCTGCACAACAACCACATGTATGCAAACACCTTCCTGTAGGTAAAATTAGCATTACATTTGCCTAAATTGTGTCTTTGGGGAACAGAAAGCCTTTCATTGTGTTTAAACCAATAATTCAAGTAATAATCAATATGACTTTACCTGTAGTCTCCTGGTAATCCAGCTTTGGAAGCACTGGGCCTGTGGTTTGGTTTATAAGGTGTCATTTTCAATTCTTTTACTTACCTGCTTTTGTGAGATTCATGAGTTTTGTTCTTGGGTACATAAATGAAGTTTATAGAAAAAGACTGTGAACCGTCAGTGAGGAGGTTTAGGACAGGCTGCCCTGCCCTCTGCCCACCACCCCCGTTGGGTCCGCAGCCTTACCTGCTGGGAGGAAGGCCCTGTCCAGTGTCCAGCTGTGCCCGCCCAGGGTCCTCCCCAGCGTGGTGACATTCAAGTATTTCTTCATTCTGAAGTGAAAGAAATTGAGGTGAGGATTGATACTTTGGTGGCCTCTTCATCTATGTATTTTCCTTTCCCCCAGTTCCTCTGAGTTTGGTTTTGATTCTGATTGTCTGCATAAACAACATATGCAGGTTTATCGTTCTGTACTTGCTTTCTGGGGTTCTCCCCTGCCATTCTGTGTCTGTTAGAGTTCGCCACCTAGGCTTCCTCTGGGGATGTCAAAAACTCTGCAGAGCAGGTCTCCTTCCTTAGTCACGAAGGGCTATTCACATCTGCCTGCTCTTCTCACTGATTCATTAAAAAGACTCAGGGTTTGAGCTAGAAGGGGCAGAAAAGAGATAATTGGTCTTAACATTTCCTTTTTTGGATGTAAAATCAAGGTCTAAAGAAGTTGTGACTTGCCCTGGGCCACAAAGAGCTAGAGATGAGGTAAGCCCAGCGCTGGCTTCCCCAGACTGCTGACCCCAAGCCCCACCCATTCCCCCACTTCCTTGAGCAGCTGGTTCTCCAGGTGGTGGGTAGGGGTGGTCACCAGAGCAGGTCCAAAGCCAGCTGGTGCTTGGAAGTTCTCCCATTTTCCAGCGTGCGATCTGGGGCAAGCTCACTCTCTGCCTCTATTTTTCACCTAGAAGAAGGAGGCACTACCTACCCGCCCTGGCCCCTGGTGAGGATTAAATGAGAAAGTGTGTAGATACTTTATCTAGTGCCTGGAAGGTAGGGAACATTCAGATTCTGGCTAACCATCCACTTCTTTCTAGTTAAAAATTTCGTGATACCTTCCTCGCTATCCATACATTTTGCAAATTCACTTCATTGTTAAAACTGTATTTTCCTGAGATCAATTTGAGTAGGAGTCTTGCTTTTTTGAGAATTAAGTGCCTAGTGTTTCTCTAAAAAGAGCTGTGCTTATTTAATTTCTAGAAAACACTTCGTATAGATTCGCATACATGTGATATAAACAGCCTAGAAGGTGATAATGTGCTGAGAGTTTTAAGTTAATAAAGGGATGAATTCTTAGTATGTCTTAGAAGATTTTTTTTGAAGTGAAGATCATAAGTTTTTTAACCTGTGTTTGCCATTTAGGTTTCTCATTGAATCACCTTTTTACAAAAATTCTAATTTTTCCCACCTTCGCCACTAGAACCATTCAAACAGTACTAATCAAACAGTACTTTAACAAAATTACAGTGAATATTGATGAAAACCTGTCACCACTGTGCATGTCTGTGTGTGTGTGTGTGTGTGTGTGTGTTGTGGTATAGACTCATCTCTAAAACACAGAAACAATAATCCTTATGGAGCTAATCCCTCATTGTTAGGTCTGGAATAGCTCGGGGCTCGTACCCCCAGAAAGGAGAGAAGGAAAAAGGAGTCAGGAGACCGACCTCAACAGAGACAGGTTGCTTTATTGTGCTTTATTGGAAGCAAAGAGGTTGGCGATGGTCTGTTCTTGTGATAGGGGGGCATGCAGAAGGCAGCTGGCGGAAGAGTAGGGGCTCTTTGAGGTCGGGAATTTCTCTCTGATCTATTTCATAGCTGCCCTGTGCAGCTTATCTGCTTTGCCATTCACGTTGCAAGGAGTTGAGAAGGGTCTGTTTAGGCACCAAGGATGAGGAAATGGGGAGGGGGGAGAAAGGGAAGAGAGGAAAGGCACAACAAGTCCTTTACTCATGGTAAAATTTTTTATTATTGATCATGTATTTTTAGAGAACCAAATATCTAAGATTTTAATTACTTTACATTTAGAAGCTTAATTTCTATGAAGTAATTTAAATTTAAATTAATTTTTTTTTAATTTACCTGAGAGGCAGAACAGAAAAAGACAGAACTCCCACACAGTGGTTCACTCCTCAAATGCCCACAATGGCTAGGGCAGGCCTGAGGCCAAAGCCAAGAGGCAGGAGCATAATCCAGCAATCTCGCTGTCCCACGTGGTGGCAGGAACCCAATCACATGAGCCAACATGACTGCCTCTCAGTGTCAGCATTTTTAAAAAAATATTTATTTGAAAGGCAGAGTTACAGAAAGAGAGAAGGAGAGACAGACCTGATCTTCCATCCATAGGTTCACTCCCCAGATTGGGTGGCAGCAGCCCAAGCACTTGGGCCATCTTTGCTGCTTTCCCAGGCACATTAGCAGGGAGCTGAGTTGGAAACAGAGGAGCCAGGAATCGAGCCAGAGCTCATATGGGATGCTGGCATTGCAGGCTCCATCGTGCCAGCCCCAGCATCTGCATTATTAGCAAGGAGTCAGAGGCAGACATGAAATCCAGGCACTCCAGTTAGGGCAAACTTAAGTGACGAGAGAGTAAATCATTTACACAGGAACAAAATATAAATCAGTGAGTGAATAAATACTTGGTTGTAAATTGTCCATTCTGAAAAAGCACTCCCATTTCAAAGTTTTTCTTTTTAGGTGGGGTTTATTGGTGTGTAAGTTACTCTTGATGAAATGAGATTTTTATATGTATGTTTTGTTGTGTTCTAACACACATGTACAGCCACAAAATCACCACAATCAAGATATAGAATATTTCTAGCCCCCCTAATTCCCTTAGATTCCTTGCAGTCACCCCAGCTCCTGGCAACCACTGCTCTGATTTCTGTCCTTATAGTTTTGCTTTTTCCAGGATGCCATGTATATGGAATATGTAGCTTCAATTTTTTTTTAATGTTTATTTATTTGAGAGTCAGAGAAACAAAGAAAGAGAGAGTCCCCATCTGCTGGTTCACCCCCAGATAAACACAACTGCCAGGGGTCTGAAGCTGGGAGCCTGGAACTCAATCCAGGTCTCCCCCATGGAGGGGAGAAGCCCAGTGACTTGAACAATCACCTGTTGTCTTCCAGGGCTTGCATTAGCTGGAAGCCGGAACCAGCAGCTGCAACCAGGAGTTGAACCCAGGTACTGCAAAGTAGGACACCTAACCAGCATCTTAACCACAAGGCCAAATCCCTGTCCCACAGTGAGCTGCCTTCTGAGTCTGGCTTCTTTCACTGATGGCTCTTGTGATACATTCCCACTGCTGCCTCCATCAGCAGTCAAGTATTTTTATTGCTGAGTAGTATTCATCATTATGGGCATCCTACAATTTGTATAAACTTTTCAAGAAATATTTTTAATGGTGCACTAGAAATATTTAAGCTTTATGCCTCCGATTATTGTTGTGTATAACCAAGCAGGCTCACTCTCACCTTCTTTGCAAGGGGACTTCCCAGTCATTCCTTTATCTCGGTAAAGTTCATCCTTCAACTTCTTTTTTTGTTTGTTTGTTTTTAAAGATTCATTTATGTATTTGAAAAGCAGAGTTTCAGAGGGGGAGGGGAGACAGAAATCATCTATCTGCTGGTTTACTCCCCAAATGGCTGCAAAGGCCGGAACTGGGCCAATCCGAAGTCAGGAATAGCAGTTTCTTCCGGAACGCCCATGTGTGTGCAGGGGCCCAAGGATTTGGGCCATCTTTTGCTGTTTTCCCAGGTTCATTAGCAGGAAGCTGGGTCAGAAGTGGAGCAGCCACTTTACCTGCTACACTACAGCACTGCCAGCCTCTCTCCTTAAACTTAATTTGCAAGGAAACTTTATGTTTACTCATTAAATCTCCCTTAACAATACTTTCACAAGAGGGCCTTTTCAGAATCTATACTCTCTTTTGTGAGCATGTAAAATAACTCATTTTAAAAAATTCATTTAAACCTGACTTATAGAGCCTAAGTGCTGTCTGCGGTTGGCGAGCTGCTAACAGTGCAACCACAGGCCTCTCTCTGCACTCAGAAAGCAGGCAGGGGATTGTTGCTTTAGTGTTACCCACAGTGCTGACCACAAGGCAGCAACTTTAAAATGTTCAGTGGACTAAAGAACACCACGGGTATTTAGTCTTTCTTGTAGGTGTCTTGTAGATGTCTTCCCAAATCTGGTATCATTTCCCAGAAAGCAAGCTCATAAAGATGTGGCTGGGATACCAATACTGCCAACTCAACTCTAAAATAAAGTGGCCATCTCACATCCTAAGATTATGCATTTTTTTCCCCTTTTAAAATAGGATGTCTGCCAGCGCCATGGCTCAATAGGCTAATCCTCCACCTAGCGGCGCCGGCACACCGGGTTCTAGTCCCGGTCGGGGCACCGGATTCTGTCCCGGTTGCCCCTCTTCCAGCCCAGCCCTCTGCTGTGGCCAGGGAGTGCAGTGGAGGATGGCCCAAGTGCTTGGGCCCTGCACCCCATGGGAGACCAGGAGAAGCACCTGGCTCCTGACATCGGATCAGCGTGGTGCGCCGACCGCAGCGCGCCAGCCGCGGCAGCCATTGGAGGGTGAACCAATGGCAAAGGAGGACCTTTCTCTCTGTCTCTCTGTCTCTCTCTCTCACTGTCCACTCTGCCTGTCAAAAAAAAAAAAAAAAAAAAAAAGGATGTCAGGTTGGGTGTTTGGTCTAGTGGTTAAGAAGCTGCTTGGAACACCAGCTTCCCAAACTGGATTGTCCGGGTCTGAGTCCTGACACTGCTCCCGATTCCAGCTTTCTACTAATGCACACCCCGGGAGGCAACAGGTGAAGCTTCAGTGGCTGGGTCTCTGCAGTAATGTGGGAGACCCAGACTGAGCTCCTGGCTCTGCCTTCTATCTGGCCCAGTCCCAGCTGTTGCAGGCATCTGAGGAGGGAACCAATGAATGGGACCTCTCCCTGTCTCTGTCTCTCTGCTTATCAAAATAATAATAATAATAATAAAATAAAACAGGACATCATTCTAATAAGAAACTACATTTTAGTTCCCTCTATTATATACTCATATATTTGACTCATGAGTCAATATACAAAAGTAAGAACCAGTCCCAGGATTCAAATTCAAACTAATCCAGCTATTTTCACAACACTTCCAAAGCTCTTTCTCCACATTTTCTTTGTAAGATGGAACTAACGCATACGGTTACAGTCACATCGTATCCTTTCGCAGTTCTTCATCCAGCATGGTAATACAGCTGAATTACACACTGGACTTTGAAATTCGGTCTGACTCATGGTTGGATCCCCAAAGGTAACACTGGGCTTCCATAAAGACTGCCCACTTTTAGTAACCTCCTGTCACTGTAAAGCTTGCTTCTGATTGTAAAATGCATTGTGCTCTTTCCAGCTCTATGGGATCTGTTGTTTACAGGGTGCTCTGTAAGAGTCTTTTATTACATAATAACCTAGTGATGGAAGAATAACAATGACTCAAGACCTGGGTTTGGACTTTGTCACATTTTACGCTAAATGATGACGTCTAATTTATAGGCTTTGTCAAGCCCTCACAAACTTGCGGAAATGCCCTGGCTCAGAGTTGTGGCCATCCAGGTTCCTGCTGCCAAGAAGCTGGTGGGCTCTTGTAGAAGTCCTCTGCCAAAAAGGCCTGATGGAACAGGACACCAGACCACCGGGGATGAGCAGGAGGGACCAGCAGCAGGTCTGGGACCTGCCTTAAGAGAGCCTGTGTTGTGTTAAGCTTTGCACAGAGTAGTGTGTCCTGGTGCAGTGGCTTTCACGGTCTGACCACAACCCACAAGAAGAACATTTACGTCGTCATCATCATCACACACACACACACACACACACACCACTCTTCATATTGTAGCTGATGTGATATTCCCTAGTTTCAAATTACACTACCCCTTTTTATCTGTTATTTTTATTTTTAAATGCTAGTGAACCCACCAAATTGAGTTCAATGTCTCCATTGTAACCCATAATCTGAAAATCTCTGATAGAGCAAAAAGAACACAATCTTAGATATAAGAGTAGGAATTAATTCCTGGCTTACTTTTTTTATTTAAAAATAGCCCAGGGCAAGCCTCCTACATCTCAGTTCTCTCATCCATAAAATAGGGGTAAGCAAATCAACAGCACAGCCTTGCTGTAGTGATTAGACAGTGTGTTAAAATGCTTAGCACAAAGAAGAGCTCAACAAGTGACATTTATGGTTGTGTCTTTAAGATCCACCCTACAGGGACTGAGTGGCACACTGCCTAACCCTCATAAATACCAGGCGGTAGTTACCTGCTCAAGTATGACAGGGAGCCCTGTTTCTCACTAGTTGTAAGATGTTAACCAAGTAATTTAATCTCCCTGTGCCTCCACGTTCTTCAGTGTAAAATGATGAGATGGTTGGTTTGGCTGTGAAAATGTCTCTCTGCTTACATAATATATAGTACCAAGACAAGCGCTATGGCTTCTGATTTTGAGACAAAAGCTGAAACTCAAAGAGGTTCTGGGAAAAACTGAAATCACACTTCCTGAGAGCTCTGAGAGGAAGAGGCTGTTTTAGCCTGGGATAGCACTGTGGCTCGGTGGGTCACGCCGCTGCCTGGGGCACCTGCCTCCCACACTGGAGTGCTTGGGATGGAGTCCCACTGCATCCAACCCAGCTTCCTGCCAGTGCACACCCTGGAGGCAGCAGATCATGGCTCAAGTACTTAGGACCCTGCTACCACATACAAGACCAGTATGGAGTCTGGCTCTTGGCTTGGCCCACCTCTAGCCATTGCAGATATTTGGAGTACAGACCAGTGAGAAAGATCTCTATCTGTCATCTACCTTAACTGCCTTTCAAAGAAATGAATAAACTTTAAAAGCAATAGTGGACCAAGCAAATCGACCCAGACTAACCTACCAGTGGCTGCTGTCTCATTAGGGATCCCTTATGAGCCATATAACATGATACCTTTTTAAATCAGAGTAATAGTACTTGTGAAATCATATCCTGCCGGCGCCACGGCTCACTAGGCTAATCCTCCGCCTAGCGGCGCCGGCACACCGGGTTCTAGTCCCGGTCGCGGCGCCGGATTCTGTCCCGGTTGCCCCTCTTCCAGCCCAGCCCTCTGCTGTGGCCAGGGAGTGCAGTGGAGGATGGCCCAGGTGCTTGGGCCCTGTACCCCATGGGAGACCAGGAAAAGCACCTGGCTCCTGGCTCCTGCCATCGGATCAGCGCGGTGCGCCGGCCGCAGCGCGCCGGCCGCGGCGGCCATTGGAGGGTGAACCAATGGCAAAGGAAGACCTTTCTCTCTGTCTCTCTCTCTCACTGTCCACTCTGCCTGTCAAAAAAAAAAAAAAAAAAAAAAAGAAATCATATCCTGCTTCCCTTAAGTCATCCTGTCCCCTTGGCAGCTCATGATAAGAGCCTCGGGTGATCGCTGACGTCATAAATAAGTGTCAATTATTAAATCAACAACAGAAGTCACTGCACTTGCTCCCCATGTAGGACCTCTGTCCGTAATGTGTTGTACTATGAGAATTAACGGTAAAACAAGTCTTCAAACAGTACTTTATACTTTGTGTGTCTGTGTGGGTGCAAACTGTTATAATCTTTACTTAGTATAGAGTTGACTTTCTGTATATAATGATAATCAAAAATGAATCTTAATGAAGAATGGGATGGGAGAGGGAGTAGGAGGTGGGATGGTATGGGGGTGGGAGGGCGGGTATGGGGGGAAGAACAGCTATAATCCAAAAGTTATACTTATGAAATTTATATTTATTAAATAAAAGCTTTCTATTAAAAAAAAAAGAAAACCTATGCAAAAAAAAAAGTCATTTCGTCTAGAGTGTACAGGAGGGTGGGGTGGTCCCAGCCAGCCGGTGCTGCAGAAGGGGACCCACTCACAAACCACCCCTCTGGGAAGCCCGTCAGGCTGGCCAGCCCCTCCCACTTTACAGTCAAGACAGCCTGAAGGAGAAAGGTGGCAATGGAAGAGGGCAGGCTGGGAACTGTTCTGTGTCTGGCCACACCCCTCACTCCCTGAAGCCGCCCCACCTCTCTGGGTACAAGAGGACACCGGCCACCGTGCAGATTCTCCAGTAACACCTGGAATGTGGCCTTCTCACGGCTTCTCAACAAAGTTACATAATCTAATTGGGCAGCTTACCTGTGTTGTGAAGAAATAGTGCTGGTAAAATTGGAAAAAACAGGCTAAGTACCTAGCCTGAAGGGATGTTGCAAAAAAAAAAGTCACTTCAACTTCTCTGAAGAACACACATATCTTTGTAAACTTGTATTTTGAAAAAATATCAATAGCCAATTTTAAGTTAATCATTTCAATGATTTTTTTTTCTTCCTTAAAGGAGGGATAACAAACTTTGAATGGAATTAAATTAGTCTTCCCTTGAAACTAAGTGATTTTCCTTTCTGATTTTAGGAATGTGTGGAAAGCAATTTCAGGTCCAAATCTTTTAAGGCAATGTCTCTGGTAATTTGAGGTGAAAGCATTATTAACTATTTTATCACATTTCTTACAGAGAGGGGAAAGGTAAAGCAGAGATCAAGGGTTTCTCGCACCGTCTCCATTTAAAGTGCACAGATATTGAAGCACTGACAGTTTCACGTTTTCTGGCAATGTGAATTAATTATGGAAATTACGAAAAAATGCCACATCGAGTTATGTCAAGCAAGAATCACTGAATAATTATCAGAAACTTCCCTACCAAGTGGGGGATGGAGGAAGGCAGTGGGACAGAAGGGAGAGGAAATCTCTCCAAAGGGTTTTCACCTGCAGCCTGGGGCCAGAGTGGTCTGAGACACACCTCAGAGTAGAAACTCCAGCCTTCACAGGGGAACTCTCCGCTGCTGGGGAAAGAGGAGACCCTCTTTTTTTCAGACCCAGCGGGTTCTGATATGGAGAAGAGGAAGGACTTTGGAAAAGCAGGCCCCCACGGAGACTGTCCCTGGCGGATCCCCGCGGGCGGGCGGGCTGGCGGGCAGACTGCCTGCTTGGCTCCATCACACTGGCCCTCCCCAGCGCTTCACCCCCGGCCCGCGGAAGCCACTGCTGAGAGGTTCCTCTCCACTTGTGGGCAGTCAGCTGCCTGTCCTCCATGTCTGCTGTGCCTGAGCTGGTCTCTGGCCGCTGATCCGGACCCACTGCGGGGAGGGCGTTCCAGGACAGACTGGAGAGAGGAAGGCGGAGGGCATTTTAAAGGCTGGAGCCCCACGAAGGGCAAGGGCAGGCCTGAGGAACAGGTGTAAATGGGCTGAGGCCTTGTGGACATCCAAAATGACTCAGGAAAGATATGGGAATGGGTCCTAAAGACAAATTTTGCCTATTTCAAAATTGTCCCATGGTGCCTTTTATCTTAGATCTTGAATTCCCAGCAAGTATCGTTAGTAATTACTTTCAATTTTGTGATGGTTAAATTGACTTTTATAGGCTGAACTAATACTCAACACTTCTAATATTTCATTTATGGGAAAATGTTTTCTTAAAAAACTGACTGCAAACATTGCTTAAAAATGATTTGCAATTCTATAATTCTGTTTAAAATATCAGAAAGTAATGAATATTTTTCTCATTACCAAACCAAGAAACTGTAAGGAAATGTGCCAGAGACATGGAAAGGAGGTTACCCACGCATCTTAAATGTTCTCAGGCTGTTTGTTTCCATGTGACTTTAACCTCAACGCATGAATCTCATTGTTAACTTATCTGTAAATATTAACTCGTCAATGAAAATACAAATCAAAAAAGTGCCTTACTAAGCCAATCTTTGTAGTGGCAAACTCAGTCCCTAAGCCGGTTCACGAATTTCCATGTAGCTGCGAGGCCGATGGGTTGACTCATCTCGTATCACGGGTGTGGGGAACATTGCAGCCTCTTGCACAACACTAGTCCCACTCATAAGAGGCTATAGGTTGCTGGACGGCTCACAAGGCAGGACTCAGCCTCCAGGAGTCCTTCCTTCCGCCTTCTCCTCCTGCCTGTTTTTTTCTGGGTCAACAAATTGATCCTATGAGGAATCTAAGATGCTAACCCCGAACGTGTCGTCCATATCTTCCTTTCCCTCCCTATTAAATCTTTCCCCTGAACTTCTCTGCCTTCATTCACTCCTTCACTCACCGAACTTTCTCTGAGAGTGTCATGTGTTCTGGGCACTGAGGAGAATATTTGGGTCACAGGGTATGACTTCTGCCCATCTCCCTTTTTGCAACTGCCTCTAGCAGGCCTCACCACTGAAGCTTCATTTAGTTGGCGACAACCGCCGCCCATGGGTCAGCCTGCCTGCCTTCTTCTAATCAGCTCTTCCCTGGCCAGCACAGTCATCTCTTTTTTTAATAAACATTTAAAATTTTGTATTACATATACTTTTATTTATTTATTTATTTTATTTGAGAGGCAGAGTTACAGAGAGGCAGAGGCAGAAAGAGAGAGAAAGGGGAGGGGAGAGAGAGAAAGAGAGAAAGAAAGAGAGAAAGAGAGAGAGAGAGGAAGAGAGAGACCCTCCATCCACTGGTTCACTCTCCAGATGGCCACAACGGCCAAAGCTGCGCCAATCCGGAGCCAGGAGCCTCCTCCGGGCCTCCCAAGCGGGTGCAGGGGCCCAAGCACTTGAGCCATCTTTCACTGCTTTCTCAGGCCATAGCAAAGAGCTGGATTGGAAGAGGAGCAGCCAGGACTCGAACTGGCGCCCATATGGGATGCTGGCACTGCAGGAAGTGACTTCACCTGCTACGCCACAGCAACGGCCCCACAGCGCAGTCATCTCAACACACAGGTGCCCTTTCTTTCTGCCAACAATCTTCAACCTAAGCCTCAAGTAACCTGTCTCTGTTCTACCTCCCCGGCATTCTTGAACTGTTCTAGAGTAGCCTGTGCCCCTTCAGACTTCTCAGACTCAATACTTGTCCCATTCTGGAATGTCCTTCTCTGTTTTACCCACCTTTCAATGCTGTATTTATTTACTTATTTTAGAATTATTTTATTTATTTGAAAGAGTTACAGAGAGAGGCAGAGCCAGAGAGAGGTCTTTCATCCACTGGTTCACTCCCCAAATGATCACAGCGGCCAGAGCTGAGCTGGTCCGAAGCCAGAGCCAGGAGCTTCTTCCAGGTCTCCCACACAGGTGCAGTGCTCCAAGGACTTGGGCCATCTTCTATACTTTCCCAGGCCATAGAAGAAAGCTGGATCAGAAGAGGAGCAGCTGGGACTTGAAACAGAGCTTATATGGAAGGCCAGCGCTGTAGACTGGGCCTTTAACCCACTGCGCCACAGCGCTGGCCCCTGTATTTATTCTTTAAAGGTAAGTTCAAATGCCACCCCGTCTGAAAACCATCTCCAGTAGCCTTATTATGAACTGGTTCCTTCAACCCTCTAACACATTATGCTCTTTCACTACAAGTGTGCCATTCTGCTTTGTTATAAATTATTGGGAATAATTATTGTTTCCCTTATTAAACCTGTCAGTTTCCTGAATTTAGACCCAATGATAGAATTGCTTTCTTGTGAGCCCATAGCAATTGCTTTAGTATATCTTAAATTGAGTGGCAAGTGCTTGGTGCAGTTTAAGACATTGCTTGGCATGCCTATGTCCCATATGGGAGTGCCTGATTTAGAGTCCTAGCTTACTTCTAATGTGCACCCTAGGGGGCAGCTCAAGAACTTGGGTCCTGGGGCCGGCGCTGTGGCATAGCAGGTAAAGTCGCCGTCTGCAGTGCCAACATCCCATATAGTTGTCGGTTTGAGTCTTGGCTGCTCCACTTCCAATCCAGCTCTCTACTATGGCCTGGGAAAGCAGTAGAAGATGGCCCAAGTCCTTGGGCCCTTGCATCCACATGGAGAACTGGAAGAAGCTTCAAATCGGTGCAGCTCCAGCCAATGCAGCCAACTGGGGAGTGAATCAGTTGAGGAAGACCTCTCTCTCTTTCTATCTCTCTCTGACTCTCCTTCTCTCTGTGTGTAACTCTGACTTTCAAATAAATAAATAAATCTTAAAAAAAAGAAGAAGAAGAAGAAGAAGAACTTGGGTCCCTGACACCCACATGGGAGACCTGCTTCAAGTTTCTAGCTCCTGGCTTTAGCTGGACCAGTCCTGGCTATTGTAGATATTTGGAGAGTGAACTAGCACATGGAAGATCTCTCTCTCTCTCTCTCTCCACTTCAAATAAAATAAAAATAAATTACAAAAGTTACCAAATTCTAAACAAATATATAAAAGTAACCAACCAACCAGCATCAAATGTTTGTAGTATGTGTTGTGTGTGTGTGTGTGTGTGTGTATCCTCCAGCCAAATGGGACCCATCAAATATTTCAGTCAAATATCAAGGCTAACAATGATCTTAATGCTATTCCCTTTTTTCTCATTCAGCTCCCTCAGCAAAAATTCATTCTTGCAGCTTAACAGAAACACCATCTCACTCTCCTAACTTTTACTTTTTCTATTAACCTAAAAGATCCAGGTCTAACTTAATGAGTTCTCCTTTATCCTAAGTCTTCCTGGCTTATGAATGTAGCCTCTGGGACACTATAACCAAGAGTGTTCTTTGTACCACCCACATTCTTGTCATCAAATGTGCAAGTTACAAATTCAGATTCCTGTACCCCACCCCAACCTCCTTAAATGGAATTTGTCAGGATGGAGCCTAGAAATCTACATTATCTAATAAATTTCTCAGGATGGCAGCACATAGGAAACTCAGAATCTTTATTCTAGAAAGTCCTCAGAGAGCTTGGTTTGGGCCCCAAGAATCTAGTAAAGTCCCTGACTTTCCTACTCACCCTGACACTGAACAGACTTCAAATAGCGTCAAAGATAGGCTTTGATAAAGGAAATGTTTTCCATATATTTCATATAGTTCTTTGGCTGATAAACAGGAAACATAAATGAAAACTTTGCAGATTCAAAGCAGTAAGAAGAAAAGGAATTGAATTTGGCCCCTGATCTGTATCATTTGGCAAAAAGGTACATGTTGGCTATCGGGAATTCCATGCAAGTCCTGAAACTGACCTTCCTTTGACTTCTTTCCATCTTTTACATAGGACATTCTGCCCATAAACATAGGATCCAATGAGGAACTCAAATTCACTGACCAGCTATGTGGAAGGCATTTGTAAAAATGTTTTCAACTGTTTTATTTATTTTTAAGATAACATTTCAAATTTACAGTACAGAGACATAATAGCTATACTAAATAACAAGTTCAACAAATAAAAAGTTAAAATGACCATAGTTCAGCAGGAAAATAGGCAAGAGCTATCCACAATAATCAAAAGAAAAGGTGTTCAACTTCTCTCTTTAGAGTAAATTTTAAAATAGTTACAAATCATTAAAACTGTAGTAGTATCATGCATGGTATCTTGCTAGGTGCTCCCACATCTCTCTCATTTTTTGGGGAAACTGTTATTATTTATCCCCATTTTGCAGAGGAGGACATTTAGGGGGTAGGGATTAAGTAAGCAGATTAACGAGATAGGTAGATAGGCAGAGAAGTATACTGCTGGAATAGCCATCTGTGAGTTTCCGATTCTAGCTCCAGCTTTCGTTAACTGGACGACTCCTGGGGAGACTCAGCTTCTCTGGGTCTCCCAGCACTGCTGGTAAAGCAGAGGAAGCACCAGCTTCCCGAGGCACCGAGGACCGGAGGCCGGATCAGACTCATCCAGCACATGGCACAACACTCCCCTCACCTCTCAAGTCCCTTCCAGACCCTGCTTTTCTTATAAAAAGTTTCTATTGGGGATTCTGTTTGCTCAGAAGCTGAAAAGGCCTCTGCCACTTTAAATGACTTCCGTCGATGCAGAGCAGCACTGGTAGCTCTTCCTGTTACCTGTGGGTCACATCTGGGAAAAGGAAATTCTCATCAGACTTCCCTTCCAAAGGAGCTGTGATGTGAGCAGCCCGGACAGGCAGCTCCTGTGAGTCACGCTCTCAGCTTCCAGCTGGTGACGTGAGGAACAGGAAATAGCCTCACGGCCCCTGCCAACAAACCACTGTGTATCTCTCCCATTGCCGGGCTTTCCCAGACAGCAAGCTGAGCACAGGGCAGCTCCATTACCAGAAGGCCCTGGGGACAGTCTACTGCCCCGTTGCTGTCAAGTTCCTAGAGCTGGCGCAGCAAGGAATACCCTCCAGAGAAGAGGGATCGCCCCTTTCTAGCAATGATTTCTCTGATGATGATCACACCATGCCGTGATTTTAGATACAGGAAGTGTCGGTGATTCTGACAGCGATTGTTGGCTGCCTCTTCTTGAGGGCAAAGGGTGGCATTTGTCACAATGTCGTGATTCATTCTATCACACTGGCCATGACTTCATTTCATCTTTGGGTTCCAGGCAAAAGAACATCAGAACTGTCACCCTCAGTCAGAGACATCCTCTTTTTTTTTTTTTTTTTTCCAGGCAGAGTTAGACAGTGAGAAAGACAGAGAGAAAGGTCTTCCTTCCACTGGTTCACTCCCCTAATGGCCACGATCTGAAGCCAGGAGCTGTGTACTTCCTCCTGGTCTCCCATGCGGGTGCAGGGGCCCAAGCACTTGGGCCATCCTCCGCTGCCCTCCCGGGCCACAGCAGAGAGCTGGACTGGAAGAGGTGCAACCGGGACTAGTACCCGGCGCCCCAACTGGGACTAGAATCTGGGGTGCCGGTGCCGCAGGCGGAGGATTAGCCAAGTGAGCCATGGCGCCGGCCAGTCAGAGACATCCTCTAACCAGCCTGGTCATGAGTCCTGGCAGTGGCCACAAAACAAGCAGCAAAGATCCTTCTTTATGTTAGTCAACAACCTGGTCCTCTCTACAAACATAAATTTAAAACTTTGTCTTCAAACTACCTTTCTCTTCCTAGTTTTCTTATCTATTTTAGAATAATGATTTCCCTGGTTATACTAACCAACTGATGAGATATTAATTGCACTTACTGGTTCTAAGTTAATTTCTAAGTCTAGGATTTGAGGAGTTTGTGAAATCCACTTTCTTCCTACCCATGACGTTCATGACTGTGAATTCTGCCTACATTTCTTCTCATAGCCTTGGTCTAAAGAAGCAAAAGTTTGACCAGTCTCTACTTCTACCTGGCTTCCTCCTCCACCTTGACTCTACAAATATGTGCTATGTGGGAGAAGTCCTTCATTAAATATACACACAGGCAACAGGAAAGGAAAAAAAAAAAAAAAGGAAGCCCAGAAAGACGATTTTAACATGCACTTCCTCAGTACCCACACTCTTGGTGATCTGCCTAAACACAGAGGGAGAGAGCATCTTAGCAGGAAGGCTCAGAGTCTGAATGAAACAACAGCCCAGCAGAAGAACGAAACCAACCGCTTGGTCAGAGCCTCTTGGATGCCACTCAACAGCTTCCATGACAACAGGCCCCTGATTCTATTCCCACCCCTACTCCTGCATTATTGGCTCTCTCTCTTTTACAACAAACAATAGAATTTTATATTTGTTGTCACATTTATTGAAATAACTAACTCTAGTTTAGAGTCACATAAATCCTCGAGTGCTTCAAACTCTCCTGGAATCTTTCTAAAATGTGCAGGTCAGAAATATGCTGTTGCCTGAAGATGGGCCAAGTGTGTCACAGGGACATGAAGTGGCTTCAGATTACATCATAGGTAACAGAAGGCACACGAGTTCAGGGACCAGATCTGAGCTTTACTGCACAAGACACAGTCCTCACCTTCAGAGATGATGTCTTCTTAGAAAGCTGGGTGGGGAATAGAACGTGATAGTCACTTTGAAGGTGACAACAGTCGAACTCTGTTACTGTCCTTTTGTGATTCCTGAACTTTATGAGTGTCAAGTCTAATGATGACTCATTATGCTCCTGCATTTCAAAATACTACTCTTTTCTTTTTTAAATGGCTGCTCAAGATAGTGTGAGATTTCACACTGTTTCCTTACTCAAGAAGACATGGTATGGGCTGGCACTGTGGCACAGCCTCTGCTTGAGACGCTGGCATCCCATTCCAGAGCGCCTAGCGACTCCACTTCTCATCCAGCTTCCTGCTAATGTGCTTGGGGAGGCAGCCGGTGATGGCCCAAGTGCTTGCTCCTCTGCCAACCATCTGGGAGACCCAGATGGAATTTATGACTCCTGGCTTCAGCTGTTGTGGCTATTTGGGGAGTGAACCAGTAGATGGAAGATCTCTTTCTCTCTCTCTCTCTCTGCCTTTCACATAAGTAATAAATCTTTTTTAAAAACAAATACATGACAGGGGCCAGCACTGTGGCATAGTGGGTAAAGCCACCACCTGCAGTGCCAGCATCCTATATGGGCACTGGTTCACGTCCCAGCTGCTCGCTCCACTTCCAATCCACCTCCGTTCTAATGTGCCTGAGAAAGCAGCAGACGATATCCCAAGTCCTTGGGCCCCTGCACCCACGTGGGAGACCTGGAAGAAGCTCCAGGCTCTTGGATTCATTGGCCCAGCTCCTGCCATTGCAGCCATTTGGGGAGTGAACCAGCAGACCTCTCTCTCTCTCTCTCTCTCTCTCTCTCTCTCTCATCTCTATCTCTCTTTCTCTGTCTCTGCCTCTCCATAACTGCCTTTCAAATAAATCTTATTTAAAAAAATACAGAGATCGCATATAAAGCCACACTTATATCATCAACTGACCTTCCGAAAGGACACCAAGGATAAAAAGCAAACAACATAAAACAAAACAGAAACACATGATAATACAACTTCTCCAACCATGAGGGATTCAGAAACAGCAATGAATGGCAACACCCTGATGGCCCAGAATACAGTCACCAAGCAAGCTGGCATTGGAGTACTACTTCTCTCCAAGAAAAGCCTGCTGGGAACTCTAGTTCCCACACCATTTGTGCCCCCTGGAAGAAGAGCCTCAGACTTGCTGTCTGCCACACTCCTCAGTGGCCTGTGAAGTTCCCGGAGGCCCCACATTCAGATGCTTCGGGGATTGAAGATGGAACCCAACTGTTGCTGAAGTTCATTTGAGCCCAAAGGCTACTGATTTCAGAACCATTCAGCCAACTGGGTACTTGGCTTTCTGTGAGCCAGGGGAGAGGGAACTCCTGGGGTTGCTATGCAGTGACATATTCACAATCCATTTTTTTTTTTTTTTTACGTTTTAAAGCTTTTTATTCATTGAGAGGAATGTACAGAAGAGTTAGGGCTTTATTTAGGGGAGAAAGAAAAGTCTGGATGCTAAGTTGAGTCCATAACAAGCTGAGAGCAGGCCAGGAGCTAGCCCCACGCAGCAAGCACACAGGCAGGAAAGCAGAGTAGGTGGCCGGAGGGCCACAGGCTCCCAGAGAACAAGGGCAACAAAGGGAGGGGCCCACCGTGTTTCAGGCCTTTATTCACTCCCAAATCACAATCCATTTTACTTGGGTTTCTAAAGAGAACGTTACTTTACAATTGCACATTTTTGGCAATTTCATATGATGTCAAAACCGTTTCAAGAGGTAGCTGCTATTGTTCTTATTTGACAGATGAGAAACTGAAATTTACAGCGGTCATGCTTTTTAAACTCAGGTCTTTCTGATTCCAAAGCTTACGTTTTTGAACTTTAATTTTTATTGTAAAATAAATGTATGAAGTTGCAAAGAAATGGACAAGGAAGTTCCTTGTTCATTTTCTCCAACCTTCTCCAATGTTAACATCTTATACAACTATAGTATAATATCAAGACTAAGAAATTACCATTGTGTAATCCACAGAGCTTAGTCAGAGTTCACAGTTACTCATGCATTTGCACAGTATGTGTATGTTTATATAGCCCTATACAGTTTTAGCACCCTCCACCAATTTTAAATGCAAAATCAGGTTATAGGAATGAATGAAGTTCCTTCCCCCCTCAATAGAACTGTCTGTACCAGGAATTGTAATAAAACAATTATATAGATGACCAAATAGTCTTTATTTCTAGTTTCAGTTAAGAAAGAAGAAAAAAAAGGCATCCTACTCAGCTCAGCTCTTATGAGCAACAGTCTGTGCCACGTGCCTTTATGGGCACATCTTCTGGAACTGATGAGGGGAACATGATTTGTTGATTTATTGATAATTAGGAAGGCAATCTTCCCTCATGTCAGAGATTTCTTTCAGTAATAGAAAGGTGATCTTTACCTTGACTCCCAATTTAGTCCGATCAGCATCCTTATCCAGTGAATTCAAATTTGCCTCTGTATGAAGTTCCTCAGATGTTCTCTGGGGAGGAGCTAGATGAACAAAAAAAATCTGCCATTAATTCAGTTCTTTGACCTAAGTTATTCAGAGCACTTCTCCTGACATGGGCACATTTCTAGGCTATGTTGATGCAGCTGGCTAGCAAGGGTTAATTAATGCAGCATAGTGATTTCCTAGTTAGTAAATGGATTCAGAGTGATGGAGAGATATAGACAACAGTCTTTGACCATTGAGTTAAGAAACAAAAGTTACATTCAATATCACATAAACTATCAAACTACAACAAATAGGCTAACATAGCATGGTAGAAATGAGAGAGTTTCCATCATTCCTAGTTTTAAAGCCCAGTTAAAAAGCCACTTTCTTCATGCAGTATCCCCTATTACAAACTTCATGGATTCTCTTGCCCATTGCTGAATTAGAATGCATCATTTATACTCTATGATACTGCACTTGACATTGTTCTTGGAATAGAAAACTAAATTCTAGGTACTTCATTTCACTGAATATATCTTTACTTTGCAAAAATAATTTGTACTTATTATAGAAAATTTGAAAAATACTAAAATCTTACTATTTAAACACACTTTGTATATTCCTGTAGTCCTCTTGAAAATGCTCTTTTTCTCTCTTTTTACACATAAACAACACTGTACTATGACTCCATGAGGGGATGCTCTAGGCAGAAGGAGTAGCTGCTGGTCTGATTACATGACGACTGGATTCCAGAATTGACAGAGCATTTTTATTAGCACATCAGATGACCTTCCAATCAGTTGGCTGAGTCAAGGAAATGGGCTGTCTTGCTCTTGCTCTGTTCTGTCAGTCACTCTGCCCCCATTCTCTCCTTCCCACAGGGTCCTCAGACACCTGGTCGGGCTTCCTGGCCCCTGGGTACTAAGACTGGGACTTGGGGAGAAGCCCAGAGTAGGCCTGGAAGCTTCCTAACCCACTTTATCAGTTTTACCCAGTATTGCTGCTGACCGCCCCAAGGAAGATCACAAGGGGTTATCTGAATTCTTTTTTGTCACATGACCATCATAATCCTTGTGTATACAACTCCCTTGGAAAACTCACAGGATACATACGATTAACTCAAGGCAGGATTTGTGCATTTCTTGGTCCTACGACCAAAATGCCATCCACCCACCTAACCCCTCCAGGATATCACCCTGGTTATTACCTGAGGTGGAGGTTGACAATCTGGCCTCCAGAGGCCTCCTTCCCCACCCTCAGATTCCGTGAGCCACTGGAAGCAACCTGCGCTTCCTAGAGGTTTTTCACAGATGTTGAAATCTGCAGTCAAGTACACTGTTTGCTACCCTAGGTTATGTGACCACTGAAGCTACTTTACAATCACAGACAATCCTTTGGGCTCCCTATTCTCTGAGAGAGCGCTGTAAAATGAGTGACCCCAGGAGTTAATAATTCCATACTAGAAATGCATGAGCTTAATCGGTGACACTCATGACTGAGAAGCCCTTACCCATAGCCCTCACGGTGAAGTAGTTAAAGGCAGGCTGCAGAAGCCATCCTGCCAGCGTCTGAGGGAGACACAGGTGCTCAGAGTAATTTCTATGTCCATTGGTGAGGTGGGGACTCACGAGAAAGCCTAGAGTCATTATGGGGTTTAGTGAATTCATAGGCCTAAATTATGTAGATCATGGTAAGTGCTCTACAGGTTTTAGCTATTATTATGGCCACATGTCATTAAAGACTTTTGTCTTACATTTCTTATGAACTTCAGAGACATTAAGTGTTGTATCCAAGGCACCTGCTTAACTAGACTCCGTGTGAGATCCTAGATCTCATCTCTAAGCTCCTCTATTCACTTTCCTCATACTGTGAAATGTCACTGCTTATCTTGGCACAGACTCAGTTACTAAGGAATCAGACAAACATGTTTGAAACCTGTTGGTGCCCTGGAAAACAAGTGTGTGTGTTTGTTCCATAAAATGAGCTAGTTGACTGACCAAGGTCAACAACAACCTGTTCAGACATGGTGAAGTTCTGTTGGGAAGGGGCATTATCCATTATGAAATCTTGTGTTTGAGCCGGCGCCGCGGCTCACTAGGCTAATCCTCCGCCTAGCAGCGCCGGCACACCGGGTTCTAGTCCCGGTCGGGGCGCCGGATTCTGTCCCGGTTGCCCCTCTTCCAGGCCAGCCCTCTGCTGTGGCCAGGGAGTGCAGTGGAGGATGGCCCAGGTGCTTGGGCCCTGCACCCCATGGGAGACCAGGAAAAGCACCTGGCTCCTGGCTCCTGCCATCGGATCAGCGCGGTGCGCCGGCCGCAGCGCGCCGGCCGCGGCGGCCATTGGAGGGTGAGCCAACGGCAAAGGAAGACCTTTCTCTCTGTCTCTCTCTCTCTCACTGTCCGCTCTGCCTGTCAAAAAAAAAAAAAAAATCTTGTGTTTGAAAAAAATCAATCTCCATCATTCTTGCTTTATTTACTTGTAACAAACATATGTGCCTTGAAACAATGAAAGAGACCAAGTCATAGAAGTGAACATGGTTTAGTTTGAGGAAAGATAAGAGGCCAGGAGAATCAAGTCCTATTTCTAACCATCCAAGAAGGGTATTTCCACGTGTGTTTGTCTGAAGTATGTGTGCATAAGTGTGCCTGGGTGTTCATGTATATATATGTATTGTATATGTGCTTGCATAGCAAATTTCAGAAAATAAGTACATTAAACTATCACCAAGGATTATTTCTAAAAATGGAATATAAGATGGGAGACAGGGACTGTAAATTGTACTAAATAGAGAATTACTAAAAGACACCATAATTTTCAGATAAACAAAAATTAGAATTTGTTGCCAACAGGCCTCCCAACAAAAAGTGATAACTGAAGTTCTTTATCCTAAAGAAAAATGACACAAGATAATAATCCAGTCTCTAATACAGGATAAAGAATACTGGAAATGGGAATAAGAGGGGAAAGTACAGAGGATGTGTATGGAGGCATATGGAACTATACTGCTGTATTATTTCCTATACAGGATACTCCAAAAAGTTCATTGAAAAATGTATGTAAAGAGTGGGCATTTGCAGCAACAGCCAAGACACTGCCTAGGACGTCCATGTCCCGTAACAGAGTGCCCAGTTCAAGTCCTGGCTTCTCTACTTCTGATCCAGCTTCCTGCTAACGAACATCCTTGGAAGGCGGCACAGTGTGGCTTAAGTACTTGAGTTCCTGCCTCTCTCCATCTGTCTTTCAAATAAAATTGAATAAAAAGGAAAAGCAGATTTAAAAGATAAATTTATATTGTTGCAAAAATATTTGAAACCTGAATCTGGCACTGTGGCAAGCAGGTTAAGCTGCCACCTGCAATGCTAGCATTCTATATTGGAGTGGGTTTGAGTCCCAGCTGTTCCACTTGCAATGAAGCTCCCTGCTAATGCCCCTGGCAAAGTACCAGAAAATGGCTCAGGTAGTTAGTTGGGCCTCTGCCATCCACATGGAAACCTGGATAGAGTTCCAGGTTCCTGGCTTCAGCTTGGGCCAATCCTGGCCATTGTGGCCATCTGGGGAGTAAATTAGTAGATGGAAGATCTCTTTCTCTTTCTGCCTTTCTCTCCTTCTCTCTGCCTTTCAAATAAAGAAAATGAATCCTTAAAAAAATTGAGATCTGTGTATAATGTTTTAGTAATATTCATTTTCCATGAGTGTTTTGAAGACCCTTCACAGTTTATATGAAGCATATAATACTAAGTCAAAGGAGACTAGAGAAATCTCTGGAGAAATATCTAGGGGGAAATAATGCAAACAGGTATGCTAAGAAGTCAACAGACAAATTTTAAAAAAGTACCAAAAAGTATTTGCTAATCCAAACGAGGGCAGGAAAGGAGGAAAAGAGGAATTAAAAAACACATGACACAGATAGATAATAAATAAAGCTGTAGTCTACGGCCATACCACCCTGAATGTGCCCGGTCTCGTCTGATCTTGGAAGCTAAGCAGGGTTGGACCTGGTTAGTACTTGGATGGGAGACAAATAAAATTGTAGCTCTCTCTGTCTCGTCTCATCTCCCTTTCTCTCTCTTGCTCTGTCATTCAAAGAAATAAATGTATCTCAAAAGAAAGCTGGAAAAGCTGAAATGGCTGCTATATTAGTATCAGACAAAACACATTTAAAAGGAAAATGAGGGAAGGACATTTCATAATTATAAAAGGGCTAATATGAGGGTATTTCGAAAAGTTCATGGAAAATGTATATTATGAAAAAAACGGATTCATTCCCCAAAAGGCCCAGAACAGCTAGTGTTGGGCCAGGCTGAGGCTGGGAACCAGGAACCCAGACCTCAGTGGGTCTCCCATGTGGGTAATAGGGACCCAAGTACTTGAGCCATCACCTGCTGCCTCCCAAGGTGTGCATCAGCAGGAAGCTAGAGTCTGAAGCAGAGCCAGGATTTGAACAGAGGAACTCTGATATGGGATGCAGTACTTAACCACTGTGCCAAAGGCCTGCCCTTACAGTTGTTTTAACATTTGAAAATAAATCACTGCACAGTAACAACAGATTATGTGTGTGAGGAGGAAACATATGAACATCTCAGTATATGCACCAACGAGAGAGCACTTGAAGAATTCGACCATCATTCATGATAAAAACTCTCAGACACACTAGGAATAGAAGAGGATGTCCTTAAGCTGATAGAAGGCATCTGTGAAAAACTTACCGCTAACATCATACTTCAAGGTGAAACATGAACTCTTTCCCCAGTATTGACAAAAGACAAGGCTATCTGCGTTTACCTGCTCTATTTGACATTGGACTGAAGTCCCAGTCATTATAATAAGACAAAGTTAAAAAGTCATAAAGACTGAAACAACATGATTGTTTTTCCTTAGAGAAATATATTGTTACTATTAACTGGGTACCTACTGTCATCTCAGTGTTTGTCTTTAGTGTCTGCACCATGACATAGCTGTAGTTTGTTTTCAATAATATCTGTCAAAAAACCAACGCTTCCCAATCTCCACCCTCACAGGTACTTATGAAAGCCACAGAGATTCCTCCTCCTAAATGACCTACCCAGTGCGGAGGGCTGGCTGGTTTTTGGTGACACCCATTTCGGGGAGGACTCGGGATGGGGGGCCACAGGCTGCACGGGGCGAGTCTGCTTGGCTGCCAGTTTCATCAGACTCACTTGCCTCTTGTGAAAGACTTCCTGCACGTCGGCCAGCTTCTGCAGGACTCGCTGGGCTTTGGCCTGCAGGAACAAAAGCAGATCATGATGAAGAGGTCTCTCCTCGCTAAGCCTGAGAACACGAAGCATTCCCTGGCTCCCATCTTCCCCTCCTCCCCCACCACACCTGCCTCGCTCAGGTGAGCCTCCCCCAGGGCATCGCGGTGCAAGTCGTTGCCTATCTTGTCACGTGTCACAATTATGCTATGACCCATGTCTCCCACGTGAGACCTTTGAGAGCCAGGACCGTATCCTTTGCACTACAGGATCTCCAGTGTCTGGAATGCTGCCTGCCATAGGGCAGAGCTCTGGAATCATTCGTCAAATGGATAAATGCTCACTAAGCCATGTGCATTTGTGGTAGGAAAAGCTGCCACTGGCCACAGATGAAGGGCAGTAGGAGGGCTGCTGTACAAAGCGGGAGAGCTTCAAAATAAAAAAAAGCTTCTCCCAAATAAGGAGCCTGTTGGAGAAGAGTTTCACTGTTCTCAGGAAAGCAGGTGGCTGCAGTCGGGGGCAGGATCGAGAGGCCCGTGAAGCACTAGCAATGGCAAGGATACACATTTGAATTTTAATCTGTGTGATCCCTCTTGCTATGTAAGTAGGAAAATAAGAGCTGCAGCAATGCCAGGGGAAAAAACAGAGCTCACAGACGCTGCCTTGGCTGACTGTGTGCGCAATGACGAGGCTCAGGAAACAAAGAACAAGACCTGGAAGTCTCTGAGTTCTGCCAAGGCCTGTGTGCAGCTAAATACGCTCCTTCTGGTCTTGCTTCCAGCAGATATCACTCCAGCTGTGGTGGGTCAGTGGAAGTGGGCAGCCCTTTCTTTGTCAAGCCAACTCGGACAGGTCTCTCCTGGATGATTCTAACCACCAGAGGAGGGACCCAGCATCAGAAGAGCTGAACCCCTACAAACCAAGCAGTGTTACTCGAAGGATGACTCATTCTCAAAGTGCAGGCTCAGCACACACCCACGGAGTCTGGCACAGTTTGCAACCAGAAAAGTAAACTTGTCTTTTTTAGGCTAGTCCGTCTTCTGAGTGAGGGAAAGCACAAAGCCCCGAGGCAGAACTTGGAGCAACTGGGGCTTCCACTGCCCAGGAATGTCAGCTGTGTCAGCTGTGGATCAACCATTCCCCTACAGCCTGAGGGCCTCCGGAGGCTCCTCGCCAGGGCTGCTCTGACTCTGCAGGATCTCAGAGGCCAGACCTGCACCGTCCAATACAGCAACCACCAGCCACGCATGGCCAATGGGCGCCTGCGATGCAGCTACTCTGGACTGAAATGTGCTGTAAATGTAAAACCCACACTGGATTCTGAAGACCTGTGAAGAGGATGTAAAATACTTCATTAAGCATTGTTTATATTGATTGTACATAAAATAGTATTTTGGAATAGGCTTAATAAAACTATCAAAATCGGGGGCCAGCATTGTGGCACAGCAGATTATGCCTCTCCTGCAATGCCAGCATCCCATGCCAGAGTGCCAGATCCAGTCCTGGCTGCTCCGCTTCCAATCCAGCTCCTTGTTAATGAGCCTGGGAAGTGGGAAGGCAGTGGAAGATGGCCCAAGGATTTGGGCTCCTGCCACCCATTTGGGAGACCCAGATGAAGTTCCAGGCTCCTGGCTTTGGCATGGCCCAGCCCTGGCTGTTGCAGACATTTGGGAAGTAAACTAGTGAATGGAAGGGCTCTCTGGCTCCCTCTCTCTCCCTTTCTCTTTGTCACTGTGCCTTTCCAATAAATAAATCTTTTTAAAAGATGCTATTAAATTGATTTTACTTTTTTTCACCTTTTAAAATGTGACCACTGGAAAATCTCAAAATACATATATTTGACTTATATTTCTATTGGACAGTGCTGGTCTAGATCAAACTTCTTTAAAGGACCAAGTGGTAAATATTTGGGGCTTTACAGTTCATCTGGTCTCTGCTGCGACTACCAAATGCTGCTATTATAGCATAAACGCAGCCATAGATTTTTTAAACAATGAGTGTGGCTGTGTTCCCTTAAAACTTCCATAACAAAAGCAGGTGGCAGCCAATCTGGCCCACAAGCCTGCAGTTTGCTGGCCTCTAGTCCACACTAACCTCAGGTCCCTGTTTAAAGGGTCTCTTCTGAGAATGCACCCTGCTCAGAAGCTCAGCTGTACAGTGGACTGAGGTTCTGATAACACAGCTAGGGGGCCAGCTCCCAAAACAAACCAAATTCCCTCTGTCAGCATGAGGGCAATGTCGGTTTCTACTCTATAGGGATGGTTAAGATTTGGTCATTGCAACTACCACTTTGCCCTCCAGGCCCCATGAGACACTCTATGAAGCTGAGACAAGGGCACAAATTGATGCAAAGATCGAGAAACTTGATTGAAGGAGTGACCATTGCATTTGTGGTGTAACGTGGACAGCCTTGGTGAGAGATCAATGACTCAAAAGTTGGACTCTCACATTTCTTCCCTCAGATCTCAGAGTGAATGCTGGGAGTGGCAGAACAGCCAGAAGCAGCCCTAAATTCCTAAGCTCAGATAAGGGGGAAGTTCATGCAAGGGTTAGGGTTAGGGTTAGGGTTACCATATTTTCCTTTTTAAAAAATTTATTTATTTGAAAGGCAGAGAGAGAGAGAGAAAGGAGAGAGAGATGAACTGATCCCCCATCTGCTGGTTCACTCTCCAAATGCCAGCAACAGTCACGGCTGAGCCAGATCAAAGCCAGAAGCCAGAACTGCATCCAGGCCTTCCACATGAGTAACAGGAACCCAAGTATTTGAGCCATCACCCGCTGCCTCCCAGGGTGTACATTAGCAGGAAGCTGGATTGGAAGCAGAGTTGAGAGTTGACCCCAGACACTGCGATATGGAATGTGGGCCATCCAAGAGGCAGCTTCCTTCTGTGCCATAACGCCTGCCCCTTCCTCTTTTCAGCTGGAAATCTAGTCTACATACCATGATCAAAAGTATCTTTTTAAAATGTATGCCTGATCTTATAACTCCCCTGTTCCAAAAGCCCTTCAGGGTTGGTTTCCCCACTGTCCTGGGGCTGGTTTCCCTTGGATCTCACTCTCGACAGTATCCACCCCTGTCTTCCAGCTGTTCCCCGGGTGTGCCTCTGTCTCTAGCCTCATTGCCTTCACATCTTCTGTTCCTTCTGCTGAGGTTCCCTCCCTCCACACTGTTTCCCTGTAAAACTGCTGCATCTTCCAGACTTATCTAGGCATTTCCTCCCAGGTGAAATATCCCAGCCTTCCAGGCTGAGCTGACCACTGCCTCCTCTGTGTTCCCCATTGTCTCTTCCTTCCTATCTGCTCTCAGACCTGGAAGCATTGACTGGGAAGGCACTTGTTTCCCACTGAACTGCCAGCATACGATGGCAAGGATGGTGACTTGCATTTCTGTATTCCCAGAATACAGCATTGGGTGCCTGGTGCAGACTGGGCACCGGTGAATATCCGAAGGGTTGAATCTTGCTGTTTGCCACTGAGATTGCTTCATTCTCTGGCAGGGGTGGCGAGAGTGAATGAGGGAGAACAATCAAGACAGCAGCACAGAGTGGCATGATGGCCATGCGCTGGGAGCACGCCCTGTGAGAGCTCTGACAGTGACAGTGACAGTGACGGGGGCGCTGCTGTAAGAACCGTGATTAATTACTGATGTGGTTTTGATAGCCACTATGTCTTCAACGTAACAGACTCAATCTTTGGACACAGACTACCAGCTTTTTTTTAGTAAATTTTATTTTTTAATGTAGATCTATGCAAAACTGCTAAGTACAAAAGAGTTCCCATACACCTCACACTAGTTTTCTCTTTTATTAATACCTTACATTGATTTATTACCATTAATGAATAAATATTGACACATTATTATCAAAGTTGGTATTTTATTTACATTTCCTAAGTTTTTACCTAACGTACTCTTCCCTTTCCCTCTCCCGGGTAAAACATCACAGTTAGTCCTCAAGTCCTCTGAGGTCTACTGGCTGTGGTAGCTTTTCAGATTTACCTTGGTTTTGATGACCTAAACAGTTTTGAGGAGCATTGATCAGGGATTTGCAGCTGTCTCCCGACTGGGATTCGTCTCAAGTTTTCCTCATGATTACCCTGAGGTCATGAGTTGTGTGTATATGGGCGGGGGGATCCCACGAAGGAGAGGTGTCACTTTCACATCAAGGTGGACGCTATCTGCAGGGCTTATCACTGCTGACGCTGATGCTGACTCTGAGCACTCGGGCGAGGTGGTGGCTGTTAGGTTTTTCCACTGTGAAGTTACTCTTTCACTCTCCTCTTGCTACACACTATGTTTCACTATGCAGCCGACACTTAAGCAGAGAGGGAGTTGTGCTTCCACCTTGAGATCAGGGTATCTAGAGAAATAATTAAGAATTCTTCGGCATGAGGGATCAGTTTCCTCTCCACCATTATTTATATAATCTATGTATTTATATGTATGTGTTTATACCAGCAGGGATTCATGGATGGGTATCTATTTTCTATTCCAGGTTATAATCCAATACTACTTTATTAATTTTGTTATTCAAATTGTTCCAGCATTGGCCATCCAAAGCTCTTTTGCTTTGCACCTATGTCTCATCACTGTGATGTGTTATTTTATTCAGCTTCTTAGCACTTCCTTACTTTCCTGCTCCAGTCCCAGAAGCAGCATAGAACAGCCACAATCTTGAAAACTGTAGTACTTTGGGCCTGGAAAGTCAGGGACACACTAGCTTTTATGAAAATCTTTCATGTCAAAGTTTTATGACTTTGATTTATCCAAAATCTGTATAAGATACTCTTTTTTTTTTTTTTTTTTGACAGGCAGAGTGGACAGTGAGAGAGAGAGACAGAGAGAAAGGTCTTCCTTTGCCGTTGGTTCACCCTCCAATGGCCGCCGCGGCCGGCGCGCTGCGGCCGGCGCACCGCGCCGATCCGATGGCAGGAGCCAGGAGCCAGGTGCTTTTCCTGGTCTCCCATGGGTTGCAGGGCCCAAGCACCTGGGCCATCCTCCACTGCACTCCCTGGCCACAGCAGAGGGCTGGCCTGGAAGAGGGGCAACCGGGACAGAATCCGGCGCCCCGACCAGGACTAGAACCCGGTGTGCCGGCGCCGCTAGGCGGAGGATTAGCCTAGTGAGCCGCGGCGCCGGCCATAAGATACTCTTTTAACTGCATTCACTAATGGCCTCTGAGGCATGACACATTTAAAAAAACAACTTATTATTTGTCCCCTCTGAAACCCATGTTGAAATTTAATCTTCATTATGAAAATATGAAGAGATAGGACAAGGTGGGCCCATTAGGAGATAATCAGGGCCCTGCCCTGGATCAATGGGTTAATGAGTTCATGAACTATCCCAGCAGGGGGCTGCTATTAAAGTTAGGCAGGGCTCTTGCACATTTCCAGACTTTGTGCCACCTCAAGACTAGTAAGAAGGCAGTCACCAGAGGCAGCCCCTTGACCTTGGACCAGAACTCTGAGCCAAAATAAATCTCTTTTCTTGATAACTTATCAAGTGTATGGTAGTGTATTAATAATAAAAAATAGATTAATACAGAATAAGAAAATATATTATGATGCTTTTGCTTTTTATGCACTTTTTTCCCCAAGATTTATTTGAAAGTCAGTTACAAAGAGAGATGGAGACACACACACACACAGAGAGAGAGAGAGAGAGAGAGAGAGCAAGTGAGCGTGAGAGAGAATGTTCCATCCACTAGTTCACTCCACAATGGCCAGGGCTGAGCCAGACTAAAGCTAGGAGCCAGGAGCCTCATCAGGGTCTCCCATGTGGGAAGCAAGGGCCCAAGCACTTGGGCCTTCTTCTGCTGCTTTCTCAGGCCATTAACAGGGAGCTGGATTGGAAGTGGAACAGCCAAGACACCAACCAGCACCCGTATGGGATGCCGGCATGGCAGGCAACAACTTTACCTGCTATGCCATAGCGCCAGCCCCTAGGAATATTTCTACATGTACAGAGTACTTTGTTGATATTCAGGCCAGTATTCCCCAATAGATGAAACTCACTCTCTTGACATAAGAGGATACTTGAATATTACAACCTAGAGGCTTAGTATAAGCCAAAAGAAGAAAAGATGGGTGTGTCTTAGTCCTTTTTCTTCATCTATAACAGAATACCTGATATTGGATAATTTATAAGAACAGAAGCTTATTTCTGACTGTTCTAGAAGCTGGGAAGGCCAAGGGCATAGTGCTGGCATCTGGTGAGGGCCTTCTTGGTGTATCATAATGTGGTGAGGAAGTACACACACGAGACAGACAGAGGAAGGATGGAGCCCACTCCAGTGATAACAGCATTAACCTGTTCATGAGGGAGTGCTGCATGGCCTAATCATCTCTTCAAGGCCCTGCCTCTTAATACTGTTAAAATGGCAATTAAATTTCAATATGAGTCTTAAAAGGGTCATTAAAGCCTTATCATTTGGGGCCAGCACTGTGGCACAGCGGGTTAAAGCCCTGGCCTGAAGTGCCGGCATCCCATATGGGCGCCAGTTCTAGTCCCTGCTGCTCTTCCAATCCAGCGCTCGGCTATGGCCTGGGAAAGCATTGGAAGATAGAAGTGCTTGGGCCCCTGCACCCACATGGGAGACCCAGAAGAAGCTCCTGGCTTCGGATTGGCTCAGCTCCGGCCATTGCAGCCAATTGGGGAGTGAACCAGCGGGTGGAAGACACCTCTCTCTGTCTCCACCTCTCTCTGTAACTCTTTCAAATAAATAAAATGAATTAAAAAAAAAAAACATATTGTTCCTCTCCTGACCCCAAAACTCATGTCCTTCTCACATACAAAATGCATTCATTCCATCCCCATAGCACCAAATGTCTTAATTTGTTTTAGCAGGAACCCAAAAGTCCAGAGTCTCAAGTTAATTAGATGTGGGTGAGACTGGAGGGGTGATTCATCCTGAGACAATTTCCTCCAGCTGTGAGCCTGTGAAACCAAAACAAGTTACCTAATTCCAAAATACAATGGTGGTACATTCTCATTCAAAAAGTGAATAAAGGGCAGGATGAAAGGGGCAACCGGTCCTGGTAAATCCAAAACCCAATAAGGAAAACAATATAAGCCTTAAAGCTCCACAACCTTCATTCCTGCACTGTCTCCTGGACACACTGGACGGTGGGCCCCCAAAGCCTTGGGCAGCCCTGCCCCTACAGCTTTGCTGAACTCAACCAACACAACAGCTCCCCTGGGCTGGTGCTCCATACAGGTAGTTCTGTGGTCTTAAGGGCAGCCCTGTCCCCATGGCTCCACAGTGCATGGATCTAGTGGAGGTTGTCTGTGGTGGCTCAGCCTGGATACGGCATCCTTTGATATTAGGGCAAAGGTAGCCATGCCCCCAGTGCTCTTGCATTCAGCTACGCTGCAGGTTTAATACCACCTGAAGGATTTCTGCTTGCACGTCTGTAGTAACCAGCTGAGCTGCATCTCAGGGACCACCTGAGCCACAGTTGTGTGGCTTTGGGCCATACTGTAGGGAGGAGAGATCCACGGAGGGCACTCAGGCCTGTCTCCTAAAACCATTCTGCCCTTCTAAAGCTCTGGGCCTGTGATGATGGGAGGGCAGCCTCTAATATCCCTTAATACCTTTGGGGACTTTGTCGCAATGCCTTGATGAATAACACGTGGCTCCCTTCTAGCCACACAAATCGCTTAAGCATACACTTTCCTTCCGAACATACTTCTTCACGCTTTATTATGGTGAGGCTGCATATTCTCCAAACCTTTGTGTTTTGCCTCTCTTTTAATTATAAATTCCATCTTTATCTCTTGGCGCTCACATCTCACTGTATACAGTTAAAAGAAGTCCCAGAATCTGGCGAGGACCTTCATTCTACATCATAACAAGGAAGCAGGTGTGAGACACAGTGAAAGAGAATGACAGGGACTGAATTTATCCTCTTAGCAGAAACCCACTCTGGTGATAACTAATACACTGCCCTGAGAATGGCGTTAATACATCCATGGGAGTGGTGTCCCTGAGTTAATCATCAATTAATGGCCCCACCTCTCTCTTTCTCTCTCTTAAAAAAAAAATTATTTATTTGAAAGTCAGAGTTAGAAAGCAGAGAGAGAGACAGAGAGAGTTCTTCCATCTGCTGGTTCACTCCCCAGACAGCCACAATGTCTGGGGCTGGGCCAGGCCAAAGCCAGGATCTTCATCTGGGTTTTCCATGTGGGTGACAGGGGCCCAAACACTTGGGCCATCTTCTGCTGTTTTCCCCAGGCCATTAGCTGGGATCTGGATTGGAAGAGGAGCAGCTGGGACTCAAAATGGTGACCATATGAGATGTCATAGGCAGCGGCTTTACCCCTTATGCCACAATGCTGGCCCCATGACCCCAGTTCTAAACACCATCACAAAAGCAACTAAATTTCAACTTAAGTTTTGGAGAGGACTATTAAACCACAGCAATGGGCTTCGGGGGCTAATACTACAGTCCATTTTATATATAGGTTTTATTATCATTATTTCTCCTCTATGCTTTCCCTTCCCCCCATGTTGCTGCCTATTTCTAAGAAGCAGTTCTCACTAAGTTCTAGTCACTCCTGGTGGGTGATGTGGTAGGGGAGTTTGCTGAAATTGATCAGAACTGCAGCTGAAGCCACGAGTCTCCTTGGTTGACCTGTTCCACTTAAATGATCAGTTCACAGAGTTGGAGCTGGGTTGAAGCTGTTCTGCCTTAGGAATTTGACCAGAGCTACTGATGCTGTGTACGCAAAATGGCACACACATGAGACAGGCCATCTCTTTGTCCCTGGTGCAGGGAGAGGGAAGAGAAAGGGTCCCGGTGCTTGGTTAAGGTGGCCTGTCCACTCCCCCACCCTACCCTGAGGTCACTCTCACAGCCAGAACTTGGTGGGAGGCACTCAGGGAAAGAGCACAAGCACCTCAGTCCATCTTGTGTTGCTGTAACAGTGCACCCAAGGCCGGGTACTTTATACAGAGGTGTATTTAGCTCACAGTTCTGGAGACTCAGGAGCATGATATCAGCACCTGCTCAGCATGGGTGAGGGCCTTGGGGTGGGTGGACTCACAAGGCAGGAGCCTGTGTGGGAGAGGGATGCAGGGGAGGTGCCAAGGCCTCTGATAACAACCCATTCTCACAGGAGCTAATCCAGTCCCACAGGCCTGGTCCACTCCTGTGGGACAGCATCAAGCCACTCATGAGGCTGGCGCTCACTAAGGGAGAGGTCTGAGTCAAGCTGCCCTCTGCCCCCTGCCCACCCACTATTCAACAGGCCTGGACTGGACACCAGGCACAAGCAAGGCACACAGACACAAGGATGGATGAGTCAAAGGCCCTGCTGTTTAGGAGCTTCTAGTGTAATAAGCAAAACATACACTAAAAATACACAGTTAGAATGCAGTATGATCTGTGTCATAGTAGAGCAAAGTCTGGGTCCATGGGTGGACAGCAGGGTGTTCCCTAGATTACTCATAAAATGCTAATATTCTGTTTGCTCCATCACTGCATTGTCTCTGTCCTGCTCTGTGCCCAGGAAACTGTCCTCTATGACTCTACTGGATAACTTCATGGGCTTTTAGCTGCCTTTGGCCAATGGGATGCATCACCAAGAAATCAGAGATGGAGAAGGAGAAAAGCAGGGGTAGATATTTCTCTACCAGGAACTGCATTTCTCTACGCAAGGCCACAGTTCCTTTGGCAGCCCTCTTAACAGTCACAACTATAGCCTTTCCCAGGTTCCTTTGGGCTGTTCAGGCTCAGGAATGGCAGCGGCTCCTTGTTTCTTGCTGGTGCCAGAGTGCTTCACCATTCCTTTGTTGGGTTCCCTAAATCCTGTACATATCTTTATGAACAGTGCCTATGTCAAACTCCTTTTAATCCTAGGAGTGGGCAGAACCCTTAAACTAGGTGAACTGTCTTCTTTAAAGGGTCTGTGCATGATTCCAAAGAGGTAAAGAAGCCCCTGAAATAGAGGTACATTGCAAGATGGTATGGATCTCAGAAGAAGGTGTACTGTAACCCTGCTGGCTTCATGGCAGAGTGCTCTCCTCAAAATGCAAATGCAATCACATTACTCCCTACTTCAATCCTTCAACAGTTTCCCACTACCCTTGGAATAAAGATCAAACTCTGGGGCCGATGCTGTGGCATAGTGGACTAAGCCTCAGCCTGTGGCACCAGTATCCCATAAGGGTATCAGTTCAAGTCCCAGCTACTCCACTTCTGATCTAGCTCTTTGCTATGGCCTGGGAAAGCAATGGAAGATTGCCCAAGTCCTTGGACTCCCGGGAGACCCAGATGAAGCTCCTGGCTCCTGGCTCCTGGCTCCTGGCTTTGGATCAGCCCAGTTCTGGCCATCATGGCCATTTGGGGAGAGAACCAGCAGATAGAAGACCTTTCTATCTTTCCCTCTCTGTGCCTCTCAAATAAATAAATTAAATCTTTAAAAAAAAAAGATCAAACTCCTCAGCAGCATCCACAAAGCCCTGCCTCATCCCTCAAAGCATCCCTCCTTTATTCTCCAGACTCTGCCACCTGTCTTTTGGTTTTGTACTTGGTACCAGGGTCCCTCCTTCTTGGGCTTTGCACATGCTGTTTCTCCCATTCAGAAAGCTTCCCCCATCTTCTCTACTCACTCTATAGCCCTTGGCTTGCAAGACTCTTCCCTGGAGCTCCCTTAGTCCAGGTCAAATTCCTCTGTCACATGCCCAGCAGGACCCTGGGTCCCCCTCCAGGGCACTTATCTAAGCTTGTCACATTTTGTTGTGATTATTTTGCTGATGGCAGCCTCTCTAACTGTAAGCTCCATGAGGGACAGAAACATGCCTACTTCTGCCCATCGCTGTGTCCTTGGCACTCAGCACAGAACATGACGTATCAGAGACACAAGTATCTGTAGAGAAATGAATGACTGAAGGTGATATTTAATTCAGACTAGGGACGGTCACTTACCAGGATATTCAGGCCTGGAATTTATAAGGCGACCTCAGCTTGACAACTGCTTAGCCATGGGGCTGTCATTGTGGAGCAGGGGATGAAGCTGCCACTTGTCACACTGGCGTTGCCTATAGGAGTGCCAATTTGAGTTCCAGCTGCTCTGCTTCCAATCCAGCTTCCTGCTAGTGTGCCTGAGAAGGCAGTGGACGATGACCCAAGTGCTCTGTCCCTGCCATCCATGTGGGAGACCTGGAGGGAGTTCCTGGCTACTAGCTTTGGCCTGGTCTGGCTGTTGCGACAATTTGGGGAGTGAACCAGTGAATGGGAGATTGATCTCTCTCCTCTCTCTCTCCTCCTACATCTCTCTCCCTCCTTCCCTGTCACTCTGCCTTTCAGATAAATAACCAAATCTTTTAAAAAGCTTTATTTAAGAATAGCCTAGCTAAGGGCCGGCACCATGGCTCACTTGGTTAATCCTCCGCCTGCGGCACCGGCATCCCATATGGGCACCAGATTCTAGTCTTAGTTACTCCTCTTCCAGTCCAGCTCTCTGCTGTGGCCCAGGAGTGCAGTGGAGGATGGCCCAAGTGCTTGGGCCCCTGCACCTGCATGGGAGACCAGGAAGAAGCACCTGGCTCCTGGCTTTGGATTGGCATAGCGCCGGTCGTAGTGGCCATTTGGGGAGTAAACCAATGGAAAGAAGACCTTTCTGCCTCTCTCTCTCTCACTGTCTATAACTCTACCTGTCAAAAAAAAAAAAAAAAAAAAAAAGAATAGCCTAGCCCACTCTTCACAGGCTGCCCAGTGTGTCCTGCATGATGTTTGTAGACAAAAGGTGAAAGCCTCTCCTCCTCCCCCTCTTTCCAAGCACAGCATCAAAATTAAGCCAGAAACCTTACCTTCACATCGGGGGTGAGTATCAGCTCAAACTGGTTGTAAAACTCCTTGGGGCTGAGCAACCGGCACTCCTTGGCTGTGCTCAGGAATGTCTCAATGTCATTCAAGGCAACATCAACCCCCTCTCGAGACTGGCACTTGTCTACAGCTTGGGAAGCCAAGAGGAAGATCCCCGCTTCACACCACTGGCTGACCTTTAGAAAAGAAACACAGTGCCCAGTGCAGTTAGCCTGACTGCAACTCAGAGCCAGCTCAATCCTTAGCAGGCTTGAATTCATACGGGGCCTATCAGGATTCTGAGACAATGGGAAATTGCCAACGGACAACACAAAGTTTAGCAAGTTAACCACTGGGAATAAAACTATGAGGTGGACAATCCCAAACCAAATCTGTCCATTTCTCAGAGAAATCATTCATTAAAGTAAATCATATAATCATTCTTGTCTTTCCCATTGGCAGGAATGGCTGTCTTTCCAGGAGCAGAGAGTTACGTATTTCTAAGGCATCTATAGAAAAAAAAAAGTCATCAATGGCTTTTTGATTTAGTTTACCTGCTAGGCCTCTTGGCTTGCGTCTTAATTGGTTAGGAGAGCACAAAGCAATTAATGGGGCATTAGACCTGGCCCCTACATGCTTTCCTGGTGGAGGGAATGTTTCTTTTCACAAAAATATCACTTCCCTTTGAATTTCCCAGTGACTCACATTTGCATTTATTGGCATTTGTCTTTCCAAAGAAGCATCCAAGAACACAAAAATGTTCTTTGTAATTCAGAACAGCAGTACTCAAGGTTTCTGGATGCTAGGAGGAAATCAGATAGGTGGTGAACTCTAACAATTCAATCTTTTTTAAAAAAGACTCATTTTCTTTGCTCTTCTGAACTTCACTAAAATCCCTAAGAGAAAGACAGTGGGCCCTAGGCTGCCTGAATATTTATGTGCAAAGAAGTTTCCAGTGCATTTCCATCCACTGTGTGACCAGAAGAACAATGCAAAATACACAGAGGAAAAGGTCAAAAAGGAAACACTGCAAGGTGGCTCTCTCTAACTGGGAAAATGATAAGTAACTTAAATATTGGTCTTTATTTTTTCCTAAATTATCCCACACTGAACATGTACTGTATTAAGACTAACAAAAAATAACAAAGATAGTTTAAGCCTAATGCTTATCACTGACAGGGGAGGGAGATGGGATGTATAAGTGCCCATGCGTGACTTTTTCCTTCCTCCCTACATTTTTAGATTCTCATACTTTGATATATATTGTGAAAGCTTTCTCTTTACACACCATACCTAGATGGGCAGAAAACACTGCGCTGGTTCTGCAGAGTCTTTTTCACAGACAGACAGACACACACACACACACACACACACACAATTCTCTCTGGAGCAGAAATGGAGTCAGGAAAACAGCAGCTGATCTTGCAATGAGCTCAGCACACAGGGCAGGCTCCACACCAGCCCCTTCTGAGCCACTTGCTTCTGGAACAACTGCATTTCATTGATGTTAAAATCCCTTTGGCAATGGAATAATGTAAACAGCCTGGGTGGGTGCCCCCAGCCATGGGAGAGAAACAGCTGTGGGAATGGAGTATGCTGACTCATGGCCACCAGTCACATGCTGCTGGGGAACAGCTGACAGGGAAGGCTCCAGAAGGCAGTGCTTGTACTGACTAGGAATTTGTAGAGGTCACCTTCAGAGGGCACCATGGTCTGCCCACTCCTCTCCCTGTGAGGCCCTGTGCACACAGCCGCCTTGTCTAGCCTAGGAAACCTGGGGTTGGAGGCTGGCAGTCACGGTTTCAAATTTGGCTTCCCCTATATGGGGTATACACGGCCTTGGGGCACCACTTACCCTCAGAGTTCTGAGTTGTTCCTGCAGCACCTACTCCACCTGGACCAGATGCACGTGGGCGCTTGTCTAAAATACTGGGCATCACCCCAGACCTATGGAATCTAAGTCTCCAGGGTGGTGCGCTAGGAAATCTGTGATTATAACCCATATCCTGTGTGATTCTCGGGGACTAAATTTTGAGACCCATTGACTTAACCACACTCAATTTCCACTTCTGCCTGCACAATAAAGCCATTAATATCTTCCTCATAGGCTGTCTAGAGGACTAAATAGAAGACACAATAGAGTTAGGTGCACAGTAAACAGCTTTTGTATGAAAGAAATATTTTGCAAATATAGCAGTGGCCTAAATGCACCTGAAAAGAAGTCAAGAAATGTCCTCGGAGGACCAGGACCAAACACATTCTTTAAATCTGGTTCCACACAGAGGAAAATGGGCTTTTGTTAATTTCACGGGACGGGGAGGGACAGCTGGGGCACCTGCTACCTTCAGTCCCTCTCCCACCTAGAACTGGGGTAGTTTCATAATGCCTCTGGAGTGCTTTTTGTTTGTTTGTTTTCTGTATAAAGTACTTGAAGTTGTCAGCAATCGTGGAAGGCAGGGAGGAAAGGTACGGTTCAAACCATCTTACAGAAAATCTTGCAGATGGCCGGCGCCGCGGCTCACTAGGCTAATCCTCCGCCTAGCGGCGCCGGCACACCGGGTTCTAGTCCCGGTCGGGGCGCCGGATTCTGTCCCGGTTGCCCCTCTTCCAGGCCAGCCCTCTGCTGTGGCTAGGGAGTGCAGTGGAGGATGGCCCAGGTGCTTGGGCCCTGCACCCCATGGGAGACCAGGAAAAGCACCTGGCTCCTGGCTCCTGCCATCGGATCAGCGCGGTGCGCCGGCCGCAGCGCGCCGGCCGCGGCGGCCATTGGAGGGTGAACCAACGGCAAAAGGAAGACCTTTCTCTCTGTCTCTCTCTCTCACTGTCCACTCTGCCTGTCAAAAATAAAAAAAAAAAAAAAAAGAAAATCTTGCAGATATATCATGTTCATGGCTTCGTTTCACTCACCTTGTCTAGCTGTCTATGCAGCTCCAAGGACTTTCCTAAAATGTCATATCTTTTCTTGTTTTCATTGATGAAGTCGTCACAAAGGTGCCTGAGCTCCACACACCTGGGCCTGATGGTATCCACTGCATAATGGTGGTTTTGGATGAACTGGTCCCCAACCAGAGCAAGCAGCTGGGCCTTTTCCAAGGGTTCCTGCAAAATGAACACCCACAGCCCAGCATTAGAAGTCAGGACATGTGAGGTTGAATACTGCCTGGCAGTGTGTGTACAAAAGATGCTGACCTAGGTCTCAGACTGGGGAACCTGAGAGAGCTCTGTGGTGCGTTCCAGTTCCCGGGAGGCAAAGCCCAGTCCAGGGTCATGTACACTCTGAAGAGCAGCCCATCTTTCATTCAAATATTTGTTGAGTTGGGGGTTAGATAGTGAGAATATTGTGTTAGCAAGCCAGGGATTTTTTGTTTAATGGAGAATTCAGATATTAACTAAATTATGCAACTCATGGAATTATTGTAGTTGTGATAAGCTCAAGGGCAGAACAGCACAGAGTGTTAAGTACAAATCACAAGAGATTCTCAACTCCCTATTAAGAAGGAGAAAAAGAAAGAGAGACTTGGCCCTGAGCCTGGAAGAAGCTCCTGGCTCCTGGCTTCAGATCTGCCCAGTTCCGGCCATTGCGGCCATTTAGGGAGTGAAGCAGCAGATGGAAGACTTGTCTCTCTCTCTCTCTCTCTGCCTTTCCTTCTCTCTCTGTGTAACTCTGACTTTCAAATAAATAAATAAATCTTAAAAAAAAGAAAGCAATCCTACTTCCAATAACTACAAAAAAAATGCCTTGGAATACATTTAACCAAAGCGGTGAGAGATCTCTACAATGATAACTATAAATCAAATTTATATAAAATTGACTTATTAAAAATAAAGAAGACACAAAGAAGTGGAAAAGCATCCTGTGTTCATGGATTGAAAGAATCAATATCATCAAAATGTGCAAACTACCCAAGGCAATTTACAGATGCAAGTCAATCCCTGTCAAAATCCAGATGATATTTAAAATATATAACAAAGCTACAGTGATTAAAACAGATTTGTAGACCAATGGAGGAGAATTGAGATCCTAGAAGTAAATCCACATATCCCTAACCAACTAATACTCAGGCCAAGGTGCTAAGAACATGCATTGGAAAAAGGATAGTCTTTTTACTAATGATGTGGGGGAAACTGGATATTCACAGGCAAAAGAATAAAACTAGACTCCTATCTCCCACCATTTATAAAAATCAGCTCAAAATGAAGTAAAGACTTAAATACGAGGCCTAACACTTTCAGATTATTGGCAGAAAACATAGTGGGAACACTTTAGGGAAATGGAATGGGAAAGGATTGTTGGGAGCTGCGCTGGTTTCCCTGTATAGGCCTTTGTTTAGATTAATCTTCAACTGTGTTCCCATAAGGAGGATTCACTAGAAAATTCCCTTTGTACAGCTCACTGATATGGTTAGCACTTGGCCATCTGGCTTCAGTGCTCTCTTTCTTGTACCTTGATAAGCACGTCTGATAGCTGTAAGACCTTGCTGCAACTCCCCTTGTCAAACTGATGCTGATTCCTGTAAAATTATTCCTTTGAACTATGTTGTAAGATGACCCCTGCTTGCCCTCGACTGTTAAAATCCTTGCCTTGTACTATATAAGCTGCCTCCTTCTTCAATAAAGTGAGACCTTGATCAGAATACTGTCTTGGTCTCCCTTCTCGTGTCTGGTTTGTCTCTCCATTCAGGTCTGCCCTCCTCGTGTCCTAGTTGATTACCCTGCAGGCTGGGGCAAGGATTTTTCTGGACCATACCCCAAAAGCCCAGGAAATAAAAGCAAAAATAGATAAATTCAATTAAAGAGCTTTTGCAAGCAAAGGAAGCAATTGACAGGGTGTAGAAACACCCCACAGAATGGGAGGAAATATATGCAAGCTATACATCAGACAAGGGGTTAATATCCAGAATATAGAAAGAACTCAAACAATTCAATAACAAACCAAACAATGCAATTTAAAAATGGACAGTGGATCTAAACAGATATGTCTTTTTTTTTCTTTTTTTTTAAAGATTTTATTTGTTTACCTGAAAGTCAGAGTTACAGTGAGGCAGAGGCAGAAAGAGAGAGAGAGAGAGGTCTTCCATCTACTGGTTCACTCCCCAGTTAGCCACAATGGCCGGAGCTGCGCTGATCCGAAGCCAGGAGCCAGGAGCTTCTTCCAGGTCTCCCACGTGGGTGCAGCGGCCCAAGGACTTGAGCCATCTTCTACTGCTTCCCCAGGGCACAGAAGGGAGCTGGATTGGAAATGGAGCAGCTGGGACTAGAACCAACACCCATATCAGATGCTGGCACTGCAGGCGGTGGCTTTAACAGCTATGCCACAGCGCCAGCCCCCTAAACAGATATTTCTCAAAGAAAGACATATAAATGGCCAACAGGTATATGAAAACATGCTCAACTTCACTGTTCATCAGAGAAACTTCAATCAAGGGGCCTGCACTGCAGCACAGTGGTTAAGCTGCCACCCGATGCCAGCATCCCACATGAGCACTGGTTTGGGTGCTAGCTGCTCCACTTCCAACACAATTCCTTGCTAATGTGCCTGGGAAAGCAGCAGAAGATGGCCTAAGTATTTGGGCCCCTACCACCTACATGAGAGACCTGGATGGAGTTCCAGACTCCAGGCTTTGGCCTGGTCCAGTCCTGGCTGTTGTAGCCATTTGGGAAGTAAACCCTCTCTCTCCATCCCACCTTCTCCCTCCCTCCCTGTAACTCTGCCTTTCAAATCAATCTTTAAGGAAAAAAAAAAAAAAAAGAAATGCTGAACAATGCTACAGTGAGATCTTAGCTCATTCCAGTAAGATTAACTATTAACAAAAGGACAAAAGATAACAAGTGTTGGCAAGGATGTGCAGGAAAGGGAACTCCTGCACACTGTTAGTGGGAAAACAGTGAGGAGGCTCCTCAGAAAGTAAAATCAGAACTACCATAGGGCCCAGCCACCCCACTTCTGGTTGTATACTCAAAGGAAATGAATCCAGCAGTGAAAAGACACCTGCACTCTGTGTTTATGGCAGCGCTGTTCACAACAGCCAGGAAACAGAGACACCAAGTGTCCATCACTGATGAATGAATAAAGAAAATGTGACATCCATACACATGGAATATTATCCAGCCATAAAAAGGATGACGTCTTGTCATTTGCAACAACTCAGATGGAAAGGGAGGTCATGGTAAGTGAAATAAGACAAGCACAGAAAGACAAATATCATACTATCTCATTCAAATGTAAAGTTTTAAGAAATAGATGATTGGGGCCGGTGCTGTGGCACAGTGAGTTAAAGCCCTGGCCTGAAGCGCCAGCATTCCATGTGGGCACCGGTTCTAGTCCCGGCTGCTCCTCTTCCAATCCAGCTCTCTGCTATGGCCTGGGATAGTAGTAGAAGATGGCCCAAGTCCTTGGGCCCCTGCGCCCACATGGGAGACCTGGAGGAAGCACCTGGCTCCTGGCTTCAGATTGGCGCAGCTCCAGCCGTTGCAGCCATCTGGGGAGTGAATCAGCGGAGGGAGGACCTCTTTCGTTGTCTCTATCTCTCTCTGTAACTCTTTCAAACAAACAAAATAAATCTTAAAAAAAAGAAATAGATGATGGCATAGAAGTTAAAAATAAAATGGTGAGGAGGACGAGATGGAGGGGCTGATGTGGAAAAGATGATTGATGGGTACCAGACTACAGCTACATAGGAATAAGTTCTGGGTTTCTGTTTTATAGTAGCGAGAAGACAGATAATTTTAATTTATTGTGTATTTATTTTAAAAAAACTAGGATATAGGATTTTTTAATGCTTTCACTGTAAAAAATGTTTGAAAGGCTATATTTACCCTAACTGCATATTACACAATGTACACATGTAACAAAACATCACATAGTACCCCATAAATATTTACAACTTATAAGTCTATTACATTTTTAGGTAAAAAATTATTTTAGGGACCAGTATTATGGCACAGGTTAAGCTGCTGCCTACAATGCCAGCATCCCATATCAGAGTACCGGTTCAAGTCCACATTGCTCTACTTTTTTTTTTTTTTTTTTTTTTTTGACAGGCAGAGTTAGACAGTGAGAGAGAGAAACAGAGATAAAGGTCTTCCTTCTGTTGGTTCACCCCCCAAATGGTCGCCACGGCCGGAGCTACGCCGATCCGAAGTCAGGTGCTTCCTCCTGGTCTCCCATGGGGTGCAGGGCCCAAGCACTTGGGCCATCCTCCACTGCACTCCCTGGCCACAGCAGAGAGCTGGACTGGAAGAGGAGCAACTAGGACAGAATCTGGCGCCCCAACCGGGACTAGAACCCGGAATACCGGCACCGCAGGTGGAGGATTAGCCTAGTGAGCCGCAGCGCCGGCCCCCAGTGCTCTACTTCTGATCCAGCTCGCTGCTAATACACCTGGGGAAGCAGAAGGTGGTCCAAGTGCTTGGACCCCTGCACCCACGTGGGAGACCCAGACATAGGTCCAGGCTTCTGGCTCAGCCCCTGGCTTTTGCAGCCACTTAGAGAGTAAACCAGCAGATGGAAGATCTCTGTCTCTGTCTCTCTCTAACTCCACTTTTCAAATAAATACATCTTAAAGAGATTTGGTTACAGGAATATGCTTCTTTAACCCCACCGCAAGGTCCACAAGGCCCCCGGCTGCTCCGACCCAGTGCTCGACAGGTATTTCCCCCTTTCTGCACAGCTTTCCCCTAACCACGTGTGTCACACTTTCCTGCCCCTCAGCACTCACTGCTTCATGCACTACATGAGGACTGCCATGTCCTGAACCCTGTCCCAGGTGCCGGGGGTCAGTCGTAAAGAAAGCAGGCAAAAATCCCCGCCCTTGTGAAACTTGGCGTGGGTGATAAACGAGAAATTGGATGCTGACAGTGTCTTAGGTGGTGATGTGTGCTAAGGAGAAAAACCCTACAAGGAGGGAAGGCAGGGTGCCCTACTTTAAACAGGAGGTTGCTACTCCGACTGGGAAGGTGCCGCCTGAGCTGTGCAGCAGCATGGGCCCAGCGGGCCTGAGACTGTGGCCCTGAGCAAGTGCCCCTGCAAGGCTGTCCCTAGATTTGCAGATTACCATGCCCAGAGTGCTGTGCAAACACCTGCTCTCCTTGTGGGATTTGGGTACATGCCAGGCATGCACCTGACTAGTCCCCGGCCCATCTCCAGCCCCGGGCACTCAGCCTGCACTAAGCTTCCCTGGCAGACGAGTTTTCACACGTGCAGTCCCAATCCATGGATGGTAGAATGAAGTGTGACCTGTGTGGCTGCACTAGGAAAGGACTCTTGGAGTTCATGCCTGGTTTCCTCCAGACTTCGCCCCATGCCCTTTTCCTTTTGCTGATATTCTCTCACTGTAATAGCTCAGAGCCATGAGCATAACTATATGCTCAATCCTATGAGTCCTTCTAGAAAATCCTCAAATCTGCAAGCATTCTCAGGAATCCTCAATGCATGAGCCAAGACCTTGTGAGGAACAAGCCAGGCAGTGCCTGGCCACAAGGTCGTGGCATGTTTGACAAGTTCAGGTAGCAGGAAGGAGGCGGGTGTGGCTGGAGTACAGGGAACAAGCAGGAAAGGAGCGGAGGCCAAAATCACATAGGGAAGGGGGGGTGGGGAGTGGGGTCTGGACAGCCTTGCTGCCAGGGTGAGCACTTGGGCTTTTCCTCATTGTGATGGGAAGTCCCTGGGCGGTTCTGAAGCTAGGACTCGCTCATGTTCTTGGAAGGCTTGTTCCAGGTACGGTGTCAACAACAGCAGGGCAAGAAGGGAAGCAGGCAGGCTGTCAGGGAACGGACCATGACCCAGGCGAGAGAGGTGATTAAACAAGGCTGGGACCTGAACTAGCTCCTCCTCAGGACCCTTGTGTGGGATACCCTTCCCTCGGCCACTGCAGCCTACACTCACGGGGTCACCTCCTCACAAGGCCTCCCCTGACTACAGTAGTGACAGCCACTGACCCCAGTCCACCCACTCAGGCTCTCCACTCTGTTTAAATTTATTTATTTGAGATTGACAGACACAGAGAGATCTTCCGTCTGCTGGTTCACCCCTCCAATGCCCACATCAGCCAGGCCGAAGTCAGGGGCCTGGAACTCACCCAGGTCTCCCATGTGGGTGGCAAGCACCCAAGCGCTGAGGCCACCATCTGCTTGTGCATGTTTTCAGGAAGCTGGATCAGAAGCGGAGGAGCCAGGACTCTAAAAAGGCATCCTGATATGCGATGTGAGCATTCTAGTGTCTTCCTACATTGCCCATTGCCTACCCTGTTCTAATTTTTTTAACAGACCATATCTCTATCGCAGGGGTGGGGAATGTCCAGCCCACAGGCCCTGCAAAGGCAAACAGGGGCAGGACTCAAAATTCAATAAATCCACAGCAGGCTAATTGTTCGGTTGATAATGTTGCATGACTGGTGAATGACGTTATAAATATCTAAATGGACCTTGGCAGTTACGATTCTTCCTTTGTCCACCAACTCACACTAAAATACATATAAAATATAAGCTACATGAGCACACTTAGTAGATAACCAATAAATGTGATCAACAAAATAAATGAATGAACTAGAGAGCGAGTGGATGCGATTGAGCTGCTTGGCTGGACTTATGTGACATGACATTGACCCTGAGCCAACACAAATGACTGCCACAATCTAAAAGGTCTATGGGAGCAGACAGCCCAAAGCACCTGCGGACCCCGTGGAACACCCAGCAGGCCACATTCACCCTGGTGCAGTTTTTCTCAGTGACATAAGAGTCACTCCAAATGAAGACCAAGTGCCCCTCTCTTAGCTTGCACTGGGTTGCGGTTTCATCAGTATCAACCCCCTCTTCAGTCCCCAGTCATTCACAAAGCTCTGCAGAACCCACATCCTGTTTGCTGCCTTGGCCATTCTAACCCCATCTCCACCAGCTCCAGACACTGACTGCTGAAGCCTCCGCACTTTCTCATGGGGAAAACTGGTCTTCAGCCTCTCCTCCGAATCCCTGCAGGCTCTCCTCTGAATCACGCTCTGGACAGCTGACACAGCAGCAATCCCAACACAAGGTCTCGATGTACCTGCATCACTCCCGAGATCCAAATCTTTTCCTGGCCCATCCCCCACTTCAGGAGCAAACTCCTAAGCAAGGCTCACAGGGCTTTTCAGTACCTAGCTCATTGCTCAGTGTGCCTTTCCCTGACTCCCCCTCCTCCACACCAACTCCATTCTCTGCTGTAACTATCCTCACGATCCATTTGTCACTCCCCCAAATATTCAGGCCTCAGGCCTCCCTGCCTTCTCCACCCGCTGCCCCACCCTTCCCTTTCCCAATCCCCACCTCACCCTATGCTCCTCTGCAGCTAATTCTATCTAAATCACCTTTCAGAGTTTGCTTCTCTGGGACACTTTCTCTGGATCTACCACTTTATTTTGATGTCCCTCCTCTGTACTCACAGCACAGCTCCTCATGGTCACAGCACTGCGATTACTTATGTATGGCATCTACCATGCCATGGATCCTTGTGGACAAGGACTAACTCTAATGCAACTTAAAGCAGGACAGGGCACATAGGAGGCACTTAAGAACAAATTATTGTTTGTAAAGCAAAAAGGAGAATCCAAGTGGGCATAAAGTGACACAAACCACGCAGTGGCTATAGAAAGAACTCAGGGACAAACACCCAGTGTACTTCTTCTTCTTCTTCTTCTTTTTTTTTTTTTTTTGACAGGCAGAGTGGACAGTGAGAGAGAGAGAGACAGAGAGAAAGGTCTTCCTTTGCCATTGGTTCACCCTCCAATGGCTGCCGCCGCCGGCGTGCTGCGCTGATCCGATGGCAGGAGGCAGGCACTTATCCTGGTCTCCCATGGGATGCAGGACCCAAGTACTCGGGCCATCCTCCACTGCCTTCCCTGGCCACAGCAGAGAGCTGGCCTGGAAGAGGGGCAATAGAGACAGAATCCAGCGCCCCGATCGGGACTAGAACCCGGTGTGCGGGCGCCGCAAGACGGAGGATTAGCCTAGTGAGCCGTGGCGCCGGCCAGTGCACTTCTTCGAAATAGCAGACCCAAATTCACACTGGCCACATTCCTGAAAGATTAGCATGCCAGTTCCTCGGGCAGTAATTTTTACTGCTGTGTTCCTGCTATGTCCTCAGAAGTTAGAACAGTGCTTGGCATGGCTGGAGACAGGTAAATATTTGCAGAATGGATAAAGAGTGAAGGAGAGACTTTTGCTACATGGCTTGGCTCCTGCAGATTGAACCCAGGAAATGTTGCGTAGCACAGAATTTACTCCACCATCTCTGTGACATCAATAACAAGAGCTCATACTGGCTGAGAGTTTACTTTAATGCCAGGCACAGTTCTGAACGCTTTACATCCATTATTTCTTGTACGCCTTACAACAAAGTATTTGAAATGGGTACTATTTTATATAAGAGAAGTGGAGGCACAGTGACCCAAGGTGACCCAAGCAGGAAAGAGCCACACTTCACACTCAGCCAGTCTGGCTCCAGAATCCACTTCTAACCAACACATGGAGAAAAATGGCCGCACTTGTTCTGCCTCAGCTTTGAGACCTCCATTGGTTGTTCAAACTTGCCTGGCTTTAGTTAAATATAGAAACATGAAAGCTTGCCAAGGAAGTCTCTGTTTGTTTTTGTTTTTTTTTTTTTTTTTTTTTTTTTTTTTTTTTTTTTAAGTTCCACTGCTTAATTTGTTAAGAATAGTATAGAGTTTTCTGGGTCCAGAGGACTGCATCAGAGGACACTTCCAAAGCCCTGCAGCGGCTGCAGCCTGCCCTTTTCCTGGCATGTGGCATCTCATTCTTTGGGACACTTGAGACACAGAACAGGGTCAATGGTAACAGGTCCAGGTAAGTCTGGGGGCAAGACTCAAAAAGACACCTTAGGAGCTGCCTGATCCCACCACAGCCTGGCTGGGAGATCGCCATTATGGAAATGAATGGGTGATGACAGCCACTTCCAAGCACTGACCTCCACTGACGTTCCAGGCACTCACTAACTCTGTACCCTGCATCTAACTCTTTCAAATTGTCACCGGGTTGCTGAGAGGCAGCAAGTGTTATCTCCATTTTATAGATGAGGGGATTGTGTTCAGAAAGGCTGAGAAACTTGCCTGGGGTCATACACCTGGTAGAGCCAACATTTGAATCCAATTCTGTCTGACTCGAAAATGTGTATTCTTGTCACCTTCCAGCCCACCTCCCAGCCGTGCTATGAGTGATGTGCATAGCCATGGCCACCAAATACTTCTGGTGCCTACAAAAAAAACTTTACTGTAAAACATTAAAATTGCAGCTTATTTTATTGTTCACGATAAATAATCAACAAAACCTTCAAAGTAAAAAGGAAGTAATGAGAAAGAAATGGCTGAAATCTGATGCTTTGACCACAAGCTTATCAGGTTTTCTTTCAGATACTGAGTTCCAGAAAGCTGCACAGACAGGTTGCAACATGTAACCAAGAGATCTTTATTGCAATAATAACTTATCTTCCCTGTGGACTCTTTGCTGCTATGGCAAATGAATGAGGAAAGGGTCCACTACAAGAGAAAATGGTGAGAAAGAGGGTGCTATTGCTATATCTCAGAATCCAGAACAAACACAGGAACAGCATGCGTGTCTGGGGAGGTGGGCCAGATGAAGCACGAAAGGCAGGAAGTTAATGGATGTTGAAACTGAGTGATGGACACATGAGAATTTATTATAACAGGATATCTGCTTCTGCTTGTGTTCGAAAATTTCAGACACACACGCAAAAAGCCATGATCCCCCAGCCAAATGACATCCTTAGGATGTGAATGGCCTGAGTTTGTTTGTTTGTTTTTGCCTTTTTGGACCTAGTAACCTTGGGAAGAGAGGTCAGCTTTGGGGAAGAGGTCAAAGGTGAAAGGTTGGTTTCCCCTACTCAGTCCTGATCTGTTCCCTGCTAGCCCATTACCAAAGGTCTCAAGAGGCCTCACAGCCAAAATCCTAGAGCAAATTCGGTTTTGACAGAAGACAGGGATTGAAACCATTTCTCTCAGCATCATTAAGAACTATTCAAGCCGGCGCCGTGGCTCAATAGGCTAATCCTCCACCTAGTGGCGCTGGCACACTGGGTTCTAGTCCCGGTCGGGGCGCCGGATTCTGTCCCTATTGCCCCTCTTCTAGGCCAGCTCTCTGCTGTGGCCAGGGAGTGCAGTGGAGGATGGCCCAAGTGCTTGGGCCCTGCACCCCATGGGAGACCAGAAGCACCTGGCTCCTGCCTTCGGATCAGCGCAGTGCACTGGCCACAGAGCGCCAGCCGTGGCGGCCATTGGAGGGTGAACCAACGGCAAAAGGAAGACCTTTCTCTCTGTCTCTCTCTCTCACTGTCCACTCTGCCTGTCAAAAAAAAAAAAAAAAAAAAAAACTATTCAAAAGATTGCTAGTCCCTCAAACTGGAACCAGACAGAGAACAGGCTTGACGAGCAGGTGACTGAAGCCTGGTTAGCAAGTTGGCTCAGAGTACATTTGAGGATGGTGCCAACTGCACACAATAAGGAAGCTGGCGATGACCCAAAATCAGTGTGAATGTGCTGGGAGGGAAGTGGACCCTGGAGTGCTGAGAAAGGACAAGACCCAGGCAGATATTTCGTGGATTTTAGCCAGAAACCAGCTGACAGTTTATAGGACAAATAGAAAGACCAGCCAAGTCTAACCACCTAAAGAACAAAGCCTCCTGGCAATCTGAGAGGAGACACGTTGGAAAATCGCCCAGTGATGACAAAGTAGCTCTGCTGGTTCCCCCAAAGGCAGAGGCGTCCATGCATTGTATCCTTTAAAAGTCAAGTTAAAAACAAGATAAGCCAGGCACACTATTAGTAAAAATCAAACTGTCCAGGCTCCACAGGTCATCCACGGTGGGTTTGTTTTGAGGTTTAAGAATTTTTCCCCGGGCTGTGCTGTGGCATAGCAGGTAAAGCCACTGTCAGCAGTGCTGGCATCCCATACGGGGGGCCAGTTCAAGTCCTGGTTGCTCCATTTCTGATCCAGCTCTTTTCTAGGGCCTGGGAAAGCAGTAGAAGATGGCCCAAGTCCTTGGGCCCCTGCACCGTGTGGGAAGACCCGGAAGAAGCTCCTGGCTCCTGGCTTTATATTGGCGCAGCTCTGGCCATTGCAGCCATTTGGGCAGTGAACAAGCAGATGGAAGACCTTTTTCTCTCTTTGCTGCTCTGTAAATTTGCTTTTCAAATAATAAATAAATCTTTAAAAAAGAAAAAGATTTTGCCCACATAAAATGGGTCATGAATTCACAAAGCATTCCTGTGTCCCATGACCCTAGGTTTCATCTGCAGCTTTAGTCAGTAACTTTTAAAGCATGTACCAAGGATCCCAAGTCCAAGCAGGTGGGCAGAAGACAGAATGCTATGCAGTCATGCAGATTCATCAAAATCAGATGCAGAGTACCCTCCACTTGCCTCCTGTTCCACCAAGAATAAAATCCAAATCTTAGGGCCCAACATGACCACCTGACCCCCCGGCCATCTGTTCTACATCATTTCCTCCCAGCTTGCTGTGCCTCAGCAACATTCCTTGAACTCACCAACCTCCCACCCTCCTTAAGACCTTTGCTCTTGCAGTTGCCTCCGGCTTGGTGCGATTCCCCACTCTGCAAGGTCACACAGACCTCAGATCAAAGATCACCTTCTCAGGGAAGCCTTTCCTGACCACTCTTGCTAGCGCAGCATACCCAGTCCCTTTCTACCCTCCCTTGGTTTTCTTAGTCTTATAAGAGAGGCAGAGAGAGAAAAAAGAGAGACAATGCTTTCATCTGCTGGTTCTTTCCCCCAATGCTTACAAGAGCAGGGACTGGGCCAGGTCAAAGCTGGGAGCCAGGTTCTCAATCCAAAACCTACTCCCTTCAGCCATCACCACTGCCTTCCAGGGCCTGCATTAGCAGGAAGCTGGAGTCTGCAGCCAGAGTTAATTACCAAACCCAATTACTCCTAAGTGGGATGTGGGTATATTAACCACTAGGCCAAATACCTACCCCATATCTTGTTGTCTTCTTTGTATCACTTTCTAATATCTCATGCTATTTTTTATTAAGCTGCTTTTTAATTAACTGTGTCTGCCTCACAGAATATCAGTTCCATGAGAGCAGGGTCTTGGTTGTCTGGGTTACCACCATACCCACAGAGCCTGGTACAAGGAACACCTGCTGATGATTTAGTGCCCAGCTGGCAGGTCAGTAGATACCTTCAAAGACAGATAAACCTATGGCACATTTATTAATGAAGTATTTTTCCTAATACATAAATCTATACACATAACACATACTTAATAAAATACCTATATTTTGGCCAGCGCCACGGCTCACTAGGCTAATCCTCCACCTGCGGTGCCAGTATTCTGGGTTCTAGCCCTGGTTGGGGCGCCGGTTCTGTCCCGGTTGTTCCTCTTCCAGTCCAGCTCTCTGCTGTGGCCTGCGAAGGCAGTGGAAGGTGGCCCAGGTGCTTGGGCCCTGCACCTGCATGGGAGACCAGGAGGAAGCACCTGGCTCCTGGCTTCAGATCAGCACAGCGCGCCGGCCATAGCGGCCATTTTGGGGGGGTAAACCAACGGAAGGAAGACCTTTCTCTCTGTCTCTCTCTCTCACTGTCTAACTCTGCCTGTCAAAAAAAAAAAAAAAAAACCTATATTTATGCATATAATATCTATATTTAATAAGGAGCTACCTTTAAAAAACTAAAATCATATGAATTGGCACTGTCCAGGAGAACCTGAGACAGTCATCATATATATGAAATTCAATGTTTCCACGTTAATGAATGTTTCTGACAACTCATGCTGTTTCAGCACTGAAGTGTTTCGCTGTCAAATGATCACTGTTAACAGAAAGAGCACTCCCCAGCATCACAGTGCACAGGGCTGCCTGTGTATCACGCATGTGCAGTGGCAATTCCAACTCAGAATCCACAGCAGTCAGTGAGCCGTTGGTTTCGTATCCTTTAGAACGGTATGTCTCTAACTGTAAGGTAAAGGCAATCACCTGGGATCTCTTTAAGGTGCATATTTGGGGTCTGAGGTGTGGCTTGAGATTCTGTAATTTTTTTTAGATTTTTCTTTCAAAATTATACTTGATTTTTTTTTATTTGAAAGGCAGAATGATGAAGACAGAGACAAATAGAAAGATAAAGAGAGATCTTTCAATCTGCTGGTTCACTCCTCAAATGCCCACAACAGTTGGGGTGGTGTCAGGCCAAAGTCAAGAGCTCAAAACTCCATCTGAATTTTCCGGGTGGGTGGCAGGGAACCAAATACTTGAGTCATTGCCTGCTGCCTCCCAGGGTGTACATTAGCAGGAAGCTGGAAATGGAGGTGGAGCTAAGACTCCTACCCAGGCACTCTAGAGTGGGATGCAGGCATCCCCAGCAGCATCGTGATCACTGTGCTAAATGTCCATCCCCTGTATTTTTAATAAGGTCCCCTCAGGTGACACCTCTGCTGCCGACCAGAGGCTCACACTTTGAGAAGCAAATCTCTAGTGCTACAAAATTACCATCTGGGAAACATGTCTCCAGACTAGCTCAGAAAGGAAGCGCTAACCACAGGGACCTTAGTAGTCCCCAAAGGACAAAAATAGAGAACCTAATTTTTCATAAAGCAGAAAAGAATTTCTGTGGAAGGAGATGACACGATTTTCATACTTTGTAATAAGCCAAATGTGCAAGGACTTAAAATAGAATACTATGGGCTAATCTGGGAAATGGTGTAATTCTGTTACGGGAATCATAAAACATACATTGCTTTACAAGTTCGATGTTTAAACTGTTGAGGTATGCAACAGAAAAAAGTCTTGTTAATTCTGTGTAACAACAGAACTAATGTGGACCAACATCCCTCACTTAATCCATCTTGTTTCAGTTATAAAACTCATTATTGCTGGCGCTGCAGCTCACTAGGCTAATCCTCCACCTTGCAGCGCCGGCACACCGAGTTCTAGTCCCGGTCGGGGCGCCGGATTCTGTCCTGGTTGCCCCTCTTCCAGTCCAGCTCTCTGCTGTGGCCCGGGAGTGCAGTGGAGGATGGCCCAAGTGCTTGGGCCCTGTACCCCATGGGAGACCAGGAGAAGCACCTGGCTCCTGCCTTCGGATCAGTGCGGTGTGCCGGCCGCAGCGTGCTGGCCGCGGCGGCCATTGGAGGGTGAACCAACGGCAAAAGGAAGACCTTTCTCTCTGTCTCTCTCTCTCTCACTGTCCACTCTGCCTGTCAAAAAAACAAAAACAAAAACAAACAAACAAACAAAAACTCATTATTGTTTTCTTGTTTCTCCTTTTAAAGTACCTCCTTCTCCTTTCTACCAACCCCGGCCCCCACCTCTGGGCCTCAGGGAGGAGTTCTGCTGAATGGGGAGTCTCTGGGATAACAGATCTAGTGAATGAGAAACCCACTGTGACCTTCTCTCACGGGTCTACGGACCCCCCGAGAGGGCAGGGCTGCCCCAGAGTCCTCTCCCGACCTGAGCCTCCAACCTCAGCTGAGTGCTGGCAACCTTGATAGAACTCTGTGCTGCTGGGATTACTTGTTGCAGTTGTTAACGTGGGTACCGCCTTGGGGGCCTCGGGTTAGTAAGGGTGGCGTGACTGACGGTAGGATTGGCTATTCCTGTGTCCTTTGACAACAGCAATGACTGGACATCCACAACAACCTCCTTGACAATACAATAAATGTCAGAAAACAAACCTGGCCTTTTTCCTCCAGTTTTTTGTGTTCCTTAAGAAGTTGCTCCACATGCATCACACTGTCTCCAATACATGTAGACTCCGCCTGTTCTTCCAACAGATTGTCCAGGGCAAGTTTCACCTGCAAGACACATTAGAGTAAACCAGTAAACCAGCAGGTGCTCACCTGGAGGTACAGGTTTGTTATGTGTTGAGAAAATGCAAAAATCCAAAGAGGACTCAGGCCTTGTGTGTATCCATATATTAACTTATGGATACATATCTTCATACATATATCCATATATATATGCATTAACTTTCAGATTAAGTTGGGGTATACATGGAATATTAAAGCTTTATTCAACAGATTATCAATCAAAAAGGAAGACAAACCATCACTTAAATGACATGTATATTAACAGGAAGATGGGGTTCTAGAATACTGCTACTCCACTAAAGAAGTGTGTGTGTATTTAGTGGTGTCAGGGCAGGGGAGGGGTCTGTGAAGCAGCAAGGCTAGAAAGGATTAGAGAGGAGCCTGATCCAGGGCGGAGTGGGAGGGAGAAAAAACCAGAAGTCACCATACCAGAAAAGGAAGTGACATCACACAAGAAAATCATACCTTACAAAAATTGTGCTCAAAATGCTGTAGTTGTAGGCACTGGTTAAGCTTCAGTTGATGATCAAACCAAAACTGACCAAAGGCTTTCTCTGTCTCATCCAACTGAACTAGTAACCTTTCAAGAAAGAAATAAGAAAGCGATATTGCTTTAGCATTTGTTTCCACATGCATCCATATGGGCCCACTGGCTTTCAGTCAGTGTCAATGACTGTGGCAAGCTCCATATAAAAGCTGGCATCACCTGTGGTGCAGTCCCCTACATCTTCCATTTTCTGTTTAGAACACCTGCAGGGCAGGCAGAAACTTAGCTTCCGATGCACTTGCTGGGCTTTAAGCAGCCTCAAGGTGCCTTCTTTTGCTCCCATCTTAGACCACACATGTTTAAAGCACCATGCCAAACAGTTGTTTGGAAATAAAGCCCCAAAATTCTACCTTCTCCTTGACATCCTGGGATGGGAGTGTATCCTAAGAGGAGGACATGGAATTCTCATGAAAAATCTCTGTCTGCAGAAGCCAGAGGACATGATCTTTCTGTTGTCTTAAATATTATTCTTTCTTGGCCCCACCATGACCCAGGAAGCAGCTGTTCTCATCTGCCCTTGGTTGTATGAGAAGATCTAGGTCTACGTGCTGGAAAGGCAGATTGACTCCACTTCACTCACTCACCTTTCCATGGTAGCTACATTCTCCAGTTCGCTGGGATTGAGTCTGCTAGTGGGATTTTTTGTTGCTGGCCCTTGGAAGCAGGACAGCAATGTGGCCCCTTGTTTTCCAAGTAAGTTCAGTTCATCCTAGGGGAGGAAAAACATAGTTTCTCTTAGAGGGAATTAATAAAAACAAAATTCTGGTAGATTTGGGGTGGAGACAATGGCAGATCAATATAGTTTCTACATAGAAAATTAAATGCTAAAGATTCAGCTTTTAAAAATCAATCATTTAAGGGCTATCGCTTGGCACAGTGAGTTAAAGCCCCAGCCTACAGCACCGGTATCCCATATGGATGTCGGTTCTAGTCCTGGCTGCTCCTCTTCCAATCCAGCTCTCTGCTATGGCCTGGGAAAGCAGTACAAGATGGCCCAAGTCCTTGGGCCCCTGCACCCACGTGGGAGACCTAGAAGAAGCTCCTGGCTCCTGGCTTTGGATCAGCTCAGCTCTGGCCATTGTGATCACTGGGAGTGAACCAGTGGAATGGAAGACCTCTCTCTGGCTCTACCTCTCTGTGTAACTGTCTTTCAAATAAATATCTTTTGAAAATCAATCAGTTAAAAAAATCAGTCAGTTAAATTATCCCTAATAGGTAATACATGCACATAATATAAAATTTAAAATATGCAAAAAGGTATATACTGGAAAAAGCAAGCCTTTTATCCCCAGCCTTTTTATCCATTTTCCTTCTCTAAAAGCAATATCTAGGGGCCGGCGCTCTGGCTCAGCGTGTTAATGCCCTGGCCTGAAGCGCCGGCATCCCATACAGATGTCGGTTCTAGTCCTGGTTGCTCCTCTTTCGATCTTGCTCTCTGCTATGGCCTGGAAAAGCAGTAGAAGATGGCCCAAGTCCTTGGGCCCTGCACCCGCATGGGAGATCTGGCTCCTGGCTTCGGATAGGTGCAGTTTTGACAGTTTTGGCCAATTGGGGAGTGAACCAGTAGATGGAAGACCTCTCTCTCTCTGCCTCTCCTCTCTCTGTGTAATTGTAACTTTCAAATAAATAAATAAATCTTTAAAAAAAGCAATATTTTTGTGTGTTTCTCAAACTGTAGGTGTAAATTAAAAGCAAACCTAGTTAATAAAATTTGATTCTAATCCAAGATAGTAACCAGAAATAACAACATGACAGGGGCCGGCACCATGGCACACTAGGTTAATCCTCCACCTGTGGTGCCGGCATCCCATATGGGCACTGGTTCTAGTCCCAGTTGCTCCTCTTCTAGTCCAGCTCCCTGCTGTGGCCTGGGATAGCAGTGGGGGATGGCCCAAGTGCTTGGGCCCCTGCACCCGCATGGGAGACCCAGAAGAAACTGTTGGCTCCTGGCTTCAGGTCGGCACAGTTCCAGCCGTTGTGGCCATTTGGGGAGCAAACCAACGGAAGGAAGACCTTTCTCTCTGTCTCTCTCTCACTGTCTGTAACTCTATCTGTCAAATAAATAAATAAATAAAAATTTTTTTTTGACAGGCAGAGTGGACAGTGAGAGAGAGACAGAGAGAAAGGTCTTCCTTTGTCGTTGGTTCACCCTCCAATGGCCGCCGTGGCCAGGCGCGTTGCGCTGATCCAATGGCAAGAGCCAGGTACTTATCCTGGTCTCCCATGGGGTGCAGGGCCCAAGCACTTGGGCCATCCTCCACTGCACTCCCTGGCCACAGCAGAGAGCTGGACTGGAAGAGGGGCAACCAGGACAGAATCCAGCACCCCGACCAGGACTAGAACCCGGTATGCCGGCGCCACAAGGCAGAGGATTAGCCTAGTGAGCCGCGGCACCGGCTACAAATAAAATCTTTTTTTTTTTAAAAGAACATGACAGATATAGAATGTTGAGTACCAAAACCTGCCAAGAAATAATGGGATAATTGCCATAATAATACCACACCTATTCTTGTCAACAAATGCCTGCTTTTCCTTCTACCTGACACCCACCCCCTACACTGGGGCCTCGACCAGTTATTGCAGTTGGCAGAGATGGATGGTTAATTTCAGCATGAAAATCTCACTTTCAGCCGGCGCCGTGGCTCAATAGGCTAATCCTCCACCTTGCGGCGCCGGCACACCGGGTTCTAGTCCCGGTTGGGGCGCCGGATTCTGTCCCGGTCGCCCCTCTTCCAGGCCAGCTCTCTGCTATGGCCAGGGAGTGCAGTGGAGGATGGCCCAGGTGCTTGGGCCCTGCACCCCATGGGAGACCAGGAAAAGCACCTGGCTCCTGGCTCCTGCCAGGATCAGCGCGGTGCGCCGGCTGCAGCGGCGGCCATTGGAGGGTGAACCAACGGCAAAGGAAGACCTTTCTCTCTCTGTCTCTCTCTCACTGTCCACTCTGCCTGTCAAAAAAAAAAAAAAAAAAAAAAAAAAAAAAGAAAATCTCACTTCCAAGACAACTCCATCCTGCTATTTTAACACAGGGTCTTAGTGCTTTGCATTTGAGGAAGGCTATTTCCTTCCAAATACAACAGCTCTATACATCTCCTTGGACAATATAATCATCTTTCATTGCCCTGAGCCTTAATCATAAGGATCAGCCTATAAGCAAAAGAGGGTAGGGCCTGGGTCAGGACTTCGCCCATGGGAATTATAGATGTGGTTGCTGGGTCTTGGGCTGCTGGATTGGTATGCTCCTGGAGAGCTGGATAGGCTCCTAGTTCTAAAACACAAACCAGATAACCATCTCCGTGCACACGAACACTCGATCCTTTCCTCTAAGCCCCATGACCTCCTTGGCCTTCAACTCACCTGGAGTTACACCTCCCACTCTGTCCACACTGAAGTCCTGGGCCCTCTCCACCTCAATGCTTCATTCTTTGTTCCATCCCATTCTAGTATTTGCCCCAGAAGTCTTACACTGTCCGTGCCCAGCTTCCCACATGTCCCCTGGTCTGGTTGATGACAGGTTTGACTTCTCTGAGGTAGAGCAGATAGTCTGTCAGAGCTCTGCGGACCCCTCCTCTGGCTCCGCCCACTCTGGGTCATACCCCAGGTCAGCCTGGGAATGGGACACAGCCCTTCTTTCCTATTCTCAGATGTTGGTCTTTCTTGTATCTCATCAATGCTCCTCAAATATTTGTAGACTGGATAAATGAATAATAATCTAAATGCAGATGAATAAAGACAAATTGTGTATGAGGAGGAAAAAGCACTCGTAAGTGTTCTTAGACGCTCCCTTCTCCCATCCCTAGCAGACATCCTCACCTTTCCCACTCAACTTGTTAACTGCCCCTAAGCTTCCAGCATGATTCTGTCACTGTCCACTACTACATTTACCTACAGTTGCCCCTCAGAATCTGCAAGGGATTGGTTCCAGGAACCCCTGCAGATAACAAATTTTGGAGATGTTTAAGTCCCTCATGTAAAATGGTGTGTTTTTTGAATATAATTTATGCACATCTTGCTGTATTCTTTAATTCAACTCTAGATTACGTAAAATACCTAATAAAATATAAAGCCATGTAAATTAATTGCTATACTATATTGTTTAGGGAATGACAAGAGGAAAAAGTCTGTCCAGGTTAAGTGCAGGTGCAAATGGTTTTAGAACATTCTAATCCATAGTTGGTTCAATCTACAGAGAGGGAACTCACAGATACAGAGGGTCAACTGTGAGCGTGTGTGCTCGTGATGCGCAGTTAGAAAGAAAGGCAGAAAGGACTGGGAAGAGGCAGGAGGAGACACTAGATTGGGAGCTGGGAAGAGGAATCCACCCAGAGAGCTGCAAAGCATAAGGAAATTGTGTGGGACAGGGAAGATGAGCCACAATCAATGTCGTCATTCACTGTGTCTTCTCCACATTGGTGAAAAAAACATAAAAACACGCAGTAAGGGGCTGGCAGTGTGGCATAACACTGGTTTGCATCCTGGCTGTTCCACTTTTGATCCAGCTGCCTATTAGAATGTCTGGGAAAGCAGCAGATGATCCAAGTACTCAGGCCCCTGCCACCCATGTGGGAGACCCAGATGGAGTTTCAGGCTCCTGGCTTCAGCCTGGCCCAGCCCTGGTCATTCTAATAACTGAGGAGTGAATCAGCAGATGGAAGATCTCTTCTCTCTCCTCTGTCTCTCCCTCTTTCTGTCATACTTCTTTTCAATAAATAAACAAATCTTTGTTAAAAAATGCAATAAAAAACTGTGACCTTATTATTACCTTGGGACTGAATCACATGGTCAGCTTCAGTAGGTTACAAATTTCTGCCATAAACAGAGAGAAAGATGGAGGCATGATGGTGTGAACTTGGAAAGGATAAGGGTAAGTTTCCCAGTCCTAAAATGGGAATATCCTTAACGATTTTGATATTTGAGTTTTTCACGTCAACACTCAGGCTGGAGAAAGAAGTCCAGGTGCTGTCTTCTGGAACAGGTGAACCCTTTCTGGACTGAAGCAGAGAATGCACTGTGCTCAGGAGCCCTGGGCACGGCACTGCTGCACGGATCCTTTCTGCTGGGCTGGGCCTCCCTCCCACCACACCACCGTACGGACGATGCTCTGCAGGCTCCCTTCCATCCTGACCTGGACAACCGCATGCTCTTTCCTAGCAGACTTCACAGAGGCAAACGACCCCTGCTTTCTGCAACCCAAGCCTCCCAGGAACCACGTGGCCAACGTGCTTGGGAAAGAAACACATCCAGCTTCTCAGAGGCTTTCCAGGGGAAATCTCCAGGATGCTGCCAGGACCTCACAGTCCAGTCCGGATCTTCTGACCACACGGAATAATCTCGGGAACACATTTCAAACTCCACTTGGACAACAGCCTCCTTGCTGAGAGAACTTACTAATGTTCCCCGGCACATGGAACAATTCGCTGGCCTCAACCACTAGACAGGGAGACTCCTCTAACTAGACTATGCTTTCCTCTTTCCTTGAGACAGCATTCTTTTGGTTTTCCTGGCATGTAATGATGGGTACCCAATAAATGTTGAATGAATGACTACACCAATTATCCAGCAAAGCATTTTTCCCAATTTGGGATCATAGCTAAAAAAAAGCTCAGCTTTTCCCATGTTCAATGCAGCAAGCATGCATACAATAAGATGTATCAACTATCCAGTCCTCAGTGTGCTGTGCTAACGTGGAATGGTCTTTTGTGAAATAATGAATCTGTTCTGCCTGCACTTTCCAAGGCAGAAAGCTGCTGACACCACCCAGTAAAAAGCCCAAGGAAGCTTTCTCTTTACTGTGTGATCTGCAAGAACCTGCCAAGCTTCTTCTGAAGGTTCTCATGTGTTTTTATGAATCATTTAATAGGTGCCTTTCCCAACCCAGTTCAGAGCACCTTTTTCTCAAATTAGTCCCCAAATAAAAAGACACATCCCTGAGAAAGTGAGGCAATCGTCCAGTTTATTAATCTGCCGCCTAACTTCACAGCAGCTGGAAGGCTTGCTCTTCAAAGCCAATGCCCCCACCCTCCCTCACTGCAATGTCAGCTCAGGCTGGCTTACTCTCCCCTGCACAGGATCGGAGGAGTGCTGTCCCTGCAAGGATGCTCACGTACCTCACCTTGCCATCCAAAGCTGGAAGGGTATCCCTCCCCCCAGGCTGCTCCCCTCTCTGTCTTACACTATCAGCCTCAAGAGATTTTTCTCTTCATCTGCTGCCTATCTGGGAAGTTCACCATGGTCAGTGGCTGCCACATCACTGGAGAACAAGGAACAGGAGGGCTTGACTTTTCCAGCTCTCTCTGGAAGGCTGACCCCTCTGCTGGCACGGAGGCTGGCCTCTGAGAGGCCCTGACCACTCACCTGCAGCTTGTCCCTCTGCCTTGTGTGAGACATGAGGAGGTCTTCAGTGCATGGCACGCCTCTGGGTAGCTCTGTCATGGCCAGGAAGGCCCCAAACGTCTGCAGCATCTGGGCAGTGGTCTTCAAGGTCACAGCAAAATTTTCAATAGCCTGGAAAGGTAGGTGGGGATAACAAGGTGGAGAGGTGAACATTCAGCACCATGCTTTCTCAGTGCAAGGACCATGGAACTAGCTACCATTTCCCAGGTGCCTGCAGCAGTCCACATGTTGTAGCTGATGCCATGCATTTGCCTTTCATCTCAATAAACCAGGTCAGGGAGTATTTTATCTCCACTTTTTGAGGAGGGAACTGAAGCTCCAACAGAGTAACTGATTTGCCCAAAATCTTATCACTCAGGCAGTAAGGATTCAACCCAGGTCAGTATTTTCAAAGGTCAGGGCTCTCTGTTCAATAGCCCACCAACACACAGCCTCACATCTGACTCGGGATTTCCACTGGGTGAAGTGCCGCCCAGGGCGGAGCCACCCCCACGCTTCCCTCTAAGGAGCCTTTTCTCTTCCAGCCCTTCTCCTCCCCTCACCTACACCCCTGGCTGCCTGGTGCCTCTGAGAAGCTTGTCAGCTGCTACTGGGACGACAAGACAACTGCACTGATGTTTAAGAGAGCCGCTTCTATCAGGTGTGGGAGGGACTGGGGACCTCTTCCTCTCACCTATCCTTTATAAAAATATTCCTGTCCTGTGTCACTTCCACTTGGAACCCTATTCTTCCATTAAATGCCTGTTAACAGGTGAGTGGCTACAGATGAGCTACAGAAAACACATGGCACACACTTGTCATCCATCAGAGGGGCAAGTGGCAGCTCTGAGTCCCACAAACCAACCTACTCAGTCAGCACCGCCACACCCACTTCTCTCTGCTCCTGAGATGTTTTGTCCCCGAATGGCAAGCACCACGTCACACTGATCTCTGCATCCTAGGGCACGGCGCTACGCCTGTCACATGGCAGGGAGCCCAAACACAGGGGCTGAGCGACGGATGGAAGAAGCAAAGAGGAAGAACCCAATTTTTATTTGGGAAGAGATGATCTCTGTCCCTACATCATCAGAGAACATTTCAGAAAACCCAAACCCACAAAATAAAGACCAGTCCAGATCTCACGAGGCCCTTCTCTCTGCTGGGCTACAGCAGAAGTGATGCAGCTTCCAGGGCACACCCACCTGCCCCTCTTGCCTGCAGCTTTCCTGACGTTAACCACAACTTGAAGCACTGCTATAGGGCCTTCTCCCCTATTACCACAAGCATAGCACAGCCACACCTTGAATACTGTAGTCCTTGGAGCCTGGAAAGCCAGAGACACACTAGCTTTTATGAAAATCTTTCTTTCAGGGCCAGCACTGTGGTGTAGCAGGTAAAGTCACTGCCTGCAGTGCACGTATCCCATATGGACAGCAGTTTGAGTCCTGGTTGCTCCACTTCTGGTCCAGCTCTCTGCTAATGCACCTGGGAAAGCACTGGAGGACGGCCCAAGTCCTCCCAAGTGGGAGACCCAGAAGAAGCTCCTGGCTCCTGGCTTCGGATAGGCCCAGATCCAGCCGTTGCAGCCATCTGGGGAGTGAACTAGTGGATGGAAGACCTCTCTCTAACTCTGCCTTTCAAATAAATAAATTTATTTTATTTTTTAAATTTTTTAACTTTTATTTAGTAAATATAAATTTCCAAAGCACACTTTATGGATTACAACGGCTTTCCCCCCCTATAACTTTCCTCCCACTCGCACCCCTCCCATTTCCTGTTCCCTCTCCCATTCCATTCACATCAAGATTCATTTTCAAATAAATAAATAAATTTTTTAAAAAAACTTTCATATCAAAGTTTATTTTCATTTACCTAAAATCTGTATAAGATACTCCTTCAACTGTATTCACTTAATGGCCTATGAGGAATAACACATTTTTTAAAAAACATATTATTTGTGCCCTTTGAAACCATGTGGAAATTTAGTCCTCATTATGAAAATACGCAGAGATAGGACCAGGTGGGCCCATTAGGAGCTGATTAGGGCCTGGCTCCAGTGAATGGATTTATGGGTTAATCAGTTTTTGAGTTGCCTCCAGCAGGGGGCGGGGCACAGAGCTGACTGCTATAAAAGCCAGTTAGGCGGTGTCTCTCCTACATTTCCCAACTTTGCGCCACCCCAGGATTCTGCAGCCCTTTGACCTTGGATCAGAACTGTGAGCCAAAATAAACCTCTTTACTTGAAAACTTATCAAGTCTGTGGTAGGGTAATAGCAATAGAAAATAGATTAAGGCAGGCGAATAATAAGGAAATATAAGATTATGATGTTTTTGTTTTTTATGTACTTTTTCCCCAAAGATTTATTTGAAAGTCAGTTACAAGGAGAGAAGGGGAGACAGAGAAAGGGGGAGAGAGAGAGATCTCCCATCTACTGGTTCACTTCCCAAGTGGCCACAATGGCTGAGCCAGGCTGCAGCCAGAAGCCAGGAGCTTCATCTGAGTCTCCCATGTGAGTACCAGGGGCCCAAGCACTTGGAACATATTCCACTGTTTTTCCCAGGCCATTATCAGGGAGCTGGATCAAAAGTGGAGCAGCCAGGACTCGAACTGGCACCCATATGGCATGCCAGTGTCACAAGCATCAGCTTTACCCGCTACACAACACTAGCCCATGCACTGTCTCTTCTAATCAAGCTCAATTAGGTGTTATTCTTATCATCACTCCACATTCTATGGATAAGGAAACTGATGCAAAGTAAGATTACAACTCCCCCAAACTTATAAAACAATAATGGCAGAACTGGGATTGAAGCCAGGAAATCTGGCTCCTGGGCTGCACTCTATTTTTAGTTTTTAAATTATTCATTAATTTATCTGAGAGAGAGAAAGAGTCAGATACTCAGAGACAGAGATCTGCCAGCTGCTGGCTCACTCCCCAAATGTTCACAACAGCCAGGGCTGTACCACGCCAAAATGGAAAGTCAGGAACTCAATCCAGGTTTCCCATGTGGACGGTAGAGACCTAACTACTTGAGTCACCACTACCACCTCCCAGGGTTTGCATCAGCAGGAAGCCAGAGCCAAGATTCAAAGTCAGGTACTCTGATGTGGAGCTCAAGTATCTCAACCAGCATCTTAACCACTAGACTAAATGCCCATCCCCTGGGGCTCCAGTCTTGAGCACTGCATTACCCTACATCTCGACTATCAAAACTACATTAAGCAAAAACCAGATTTAAATCTAGATTAATAAGTCTAGATTCCGATCCTCTCTAACCATGATCAAGCAATGGCTTTGAGATCCAGTGTCTTCATGTGAAAAACAGGGATAATGCTTGCTGGTTGTGCAGAAGCTTTTTGAGAATTAAAAATAATAGCAGGGGCGGGCAAAGTGGCACAGCAGGGAAAGCCATTGCCTGCAACAAAAGCACCCCATATTGGAGCCAGAGACCTGGCTGTTGGGTTTCCAATCTTGGTCCCTACTGATGCACCTGGGAAAGTAGCAGATGACCCAAGTACTTGGGCCTGCCAACCCATATGTGAGACCTAATGAGTGGCAAATGTGGAAGGGTCCTGGGGATGGTAAGTACTGTATAATAGTAGTACCAACAACTCAGGGTGGCAGGTGTGAGGCCTGCAAACAGAGGAATGACAGAGCTTTCCTCTAGAGGCCACTTATTCAATTAATTTGATCCTCTGTGTTAGATTAGTGAATGATCAGTACAGACCCTGAGAGGGAGAGTCAAGGGGGCTGGCGTCGTGGCTCACTTGGTTAATCCTCCACCTGCAGCGCCGGCATCCCATATGGGCGCCAGGTTCTAGTCCTGGTTGCTCCTCTTCCAGGCCAGCTCTCTGCTCTGGCCTGGGAAAGCAGTGGAGGATGGCCCAAGTGCTTGGGCCCCTGCACCTGCATGGGAGACCAGGAAGAAGCACCTGGCTCCTGGCTTCAGATCGTTGTGGCCATTTGGGGAATGAACCATTGGAAGGAAGACCTTTGTATCTGTCTCTGTCTCTCTCTCACACTGTCTATAACTCTACCTGTCAAATAAAAATAAATAAACGAAATAAAAGACCCTGAGAGGGAGATTCAAGAGAGCTTGGCTTTAGTCTTGGCTCTGCCAGTACTTGACCGTATGACTTTGGATAAGTCAATTCTTCATTCTGAAAGTCGGTTTCCTTATGTATAAGATAATTGAAGTAAGTCACCCTTAAAAGTCTTTTGAGTTCTTTCTACAAGTCTCTTGTTCAAAGATCTGACATCTAGAAAACATGCTATCTCTCTCTCTCTCTCTCTCTCTCTCTCTGCCTCTCTCTCTCTCTCACACACACACACACACAATCCATTTATATCTCACTAGTAAGATATCAAACAATACTATTCTTCCATTAAAAAGCAAGAAATTCAAGCATACTCACTGCTTATTTCCACTTTGGGTGAATCTAGGAAATTAAATAGTTTTTTCTTCCTTAAGTGTGGGGAGCAATCCGGACTGGACTAAGTTACTGGAATTAAGACTTATTCTATGCATCTGCTCTCCCACAATATGGCGCTGGGAGAGAAGTAAACAGCTTCCGCACAGCTGCCTCCAGTTCAACCAATAAACTGTAGGACTTGCTACTGATTGGAGGAGAGCAGCGTACTCGGCGTGTGGGCAGCCAAGTTGGGATTGGCGGAGGACTATAAAGGAGGAGAGAGACGGCATGCACCAGGAACATCTAAGGGGAACATCTAGCTGAAGGAACACCTGTGCAGCCCCCGAGAGAACCGGCCGGCGGTGTGCCGCTCCCCTGCGGAAGTGGGGAATGTGGCCAGGGGGAACTGCCCTTCCACGGAGGTGGAAGGGATAGTAGCCAACCTGGGAAGAACCAGCAGCAAACCTGGGGAGGGCCGAGCAGACGAAAGAACAGCGCAGGGTTCAGTGTTGCTCCTCCACGAAGAGGGGGAGCGACATAATGGTGCCGTGACTCGGATACGAAGCCTAGGCAGGGTTTAGTGTCGTTCCCCCACGAAGACGGGGAGCGACATAATGGTGCCGTGACTCGGATAGGAAACCTAGGACGGATAGGAAACTTAGGAGGAAAGAAGCAGGAAAATACCGGAGAGAGAGACTAGCAAAGAGCCTAGGTGCCGGAAGAAGCTATTGAAAGCCTAGGCAGAGACTCGGATATGGACTGTGAGAAAGAAGTTAGGATTTAAAGTGAAAGCAAGAAGAAACTTAGACTCAGATACGGACTGCAGGTTGAAAGTGAAAGTGAAACCTATAAGAAACTTAGACTTGGATACGGACTGTGGGGAGAGGCCAGGAGAAATGAGGGAGGAATATTGTTGGAAGAAAACTTAGGGAAACACACCGGGTAGAGAAAAATGTTAGGGAGGATGAAGCCGCGAGTGCAGGCCAAGCCATCTTGGAATTCTTCAAGTCACCCCGGGGAGCAAGAGGCGAAGATCTGGAACCAGAGGCAGAGACGTGGGCCGCCAGGATTCGCCAGGTTAGTCCGGGGAACTTGGACTGAATGCCGGTAGTGGCGGAAACATTCGCGGAAGCCGCCACGTGCAGAGAGAGCACGGGGCGTGAACAGATAGGAAACGCGAGGCTGGCGCAAGGCCGTGGTGCGGGCGCGAAGTGCGTGGAGACCGCGGAGCATGCGCGCAGAGCCGGGAACCCGCCGGCGGGGCGAGGCGCCGGGAAGCCGCGCAGAGCCGTGAAGCTGCCGCGGGGCGAGGTGCCGAGAAGCAGCCTCGGGGCGAGTGCCGCCGGGAAGCCGCAGGGATAAGAGAAACAGAAGTTTAGAAGTAAGATGAGAGAAATAGGAATGCTGGAAGATAGAAGTAAAATGGGAGAAATAGGAATGCCCGGAGATAGAAAAATAGAGAAAGAGAAAGACCTCCCCACAATACTACAATGTGAGAGCTTGGATTCGGTCTGCCTGATTAAGTGAGGCGATGAGCACCTGCGGGGCTAGCAGCTTATGCGCCGCAGGTCACCGAAGACAGGCACGAATTAACATCAGTAAGGCTTCCCCACAATACAACAATTAGGAGGCTTGGATTCGGTCTGCCTGATCAAGGCGGTAAGCACCAGCAAGCAGCTCGACCAGAGTATGAGCTGCAGGTCACCGAAGATAGGCACGAATCAACACTAATAAGTCTCCCCCACAATACGGCAATGAGAAAGCTTGGATTCGGTCTGCCTGATTAAGGCGGTAAGCGCCAGCAGGCGGCTCGACCAAAGTATGAGCCGCAGGTCACCGAACACAGGCACGCATCAGCGCCTAAAAACCTCCTCACAACATGGCGAAGAGAGGACCCGGATTCGGTTTGCCTGTTGATAGGACTTGTAAGAACCTGTGGCAACTCTAGCAAGTAGAGCAGAGTGTGTGCCGCGGGACACCGAAGACAGGCGTGTATCAACGCCAAAAATAAAAAGAAAGGGGGATCTGTGGGGAGCAATCTGGACTGGACTAAGTTACTGGAATTAAGACTTATTCTATGCATCTGCTCTCCCACAATATGGCGCTGGGAGAGAAGTAAACAGCTTCCGCACAGCTGCCTCCAGTTCAACCAATAAACTGTAGGACTTGCTACTGATTGGAGGAGAGCAGCGTACTCGGCGTGTGGGCAGCCGAGTTGGGATTGGCGGAGGAGGACTATAAAGGAGGAGAGAGACAGCATGCACCAGGAACATCTAAGGGGAACATCTAGCTGAAGGAACACCTGTGCAGCCCCCGAGAGAACCGGCCGGCGGTGTGCCGCTCCCCTGCGGAAGTGGGGAATGTGGCCAGGGGGAACTGCCCTTCCACGGAGGTGGAAGGGATAGTAGCCAACCTGGGAAGAACCAGCAGCAAACCTGGGGAGGGCCGAGCAGACGAAAGAACAGCGCAGGGTTCAGTGTTGCTCCTCCATGAAGAGGGGGAGCGACATAATGGTGCCGTGACTCGGATACGAAGCCTAGGCAGGGTTTAGTGTCGTTCCCCCACGAAGACGGGGAGCGACACTTAAGTTTGGAATGTTCTGTAAGTCTGGGCTTGAAATTTTGCTTGTGGCATCTGTTCATTGCTTGTTTTGATTTTTCAAATATTAATCCACCTTATTTAATTTATATAGAAGTTTCCTATGTTATGCTATACTTATGTTTTAGCTAATTGATTAAAAAAATAGAAATCATATGCAACAAAATGGATGGAACTGGTGGACACCATAAGTGAAATAGGTCAAACCAGACAAATACTGCATGTTTTCCTCACTTGTAGGGTTTTAAAAAAAACTCGGTCTGAACACAGAATGTTGATTACTTAAGGCTAGGGGTGAGGAGGGAGCAATAGAGAGAGTCTGAACTAAAAATAAAGGGGGGGGGTGCGGCGCTGTGACACAGTGGGTTAATGCCCTGGCCTGAAGCGCCGGCATCCCACATGGGCGCTGGTTCGAGTCCTGGGTGCTCCACTTCCGATCCAGCTCTCTGCTTTGGCCTGGGAAAGCAGTGGAAGATGGCCCAGGTCCTTGGGCCCCTGCACTCATGTGGGAGACCCAGAAGAATTTCCTGGCTCCTGGCTTCGGATTGGCACAGCTCCAGCTGTTGCATCCAACTGGGGAGTGAACCATCGGATGGAAGACCTCTCTCTCTGCCTCTCCTCTCTCTGTGTAACTCTGCCTTTCAAATAAACAGATCTTTAAAAAATAAAATAAATAGGGATGGGCCAGCACTGTGTCGTAGCAGGTAAAGCCACCACCTGCAGTACCAGCATCCCATATGGGCACAGGTTCAAGTCCCAGCTGCTCCACTTCTGATCCAGCTCTCTGCTATGGCCTGGGAAAGCAATAGAAGATGACCCAAGTCCTTGGGTCCATGCACCTCCATGGGAAGAACCAGAGGAAGCTCCTGGCTCCTGGCTTCAGATTGGCACAGCTCTGGCCGTTGCAGCCAACCTGGGAGGGAATGAACCAGCATATGGAAGACCTCTCTCTCCGCCTCTCCTTCTCTCTCTGTGTAACTTTTTCAACTAAATAATTAAAAAAAAAAAAAAAGAATTTCATTACACGCAAAGAAGTGAGGGAAGAAACAGAATCTGTAGCTCTGAAGTAGGACTCATGGTCTAAGTTGCCACTTGGTATATCTGTGCCCATATCAGAGTGCCTGGGCTCAAGGGCCAGCTCTGCTTCTGATTCTGGCTTCCTGCTAATGTGTATTCTGGGAAGTAGAGTAATTCAGGTAACTGAGTCCCTGCCCTGCCACCCATGTGGGAGACCCAGATTGAATTCCTGGCTCCCAGCTTTGGCCTGTCCCAGCCTTTGCTATTTTGGGTATTTGGGGAGTCAACGAGCAGATGGAAGATCTCTCTCTTTATTTCAAATTAAAAAAAAAAGAAAAAATTTTAAAAATAAGTAAAACATGAATTTTCATTTGTAATTAAAGATGTTTCCAAGTTCACAGGGTCCAGAGAAGTTTTGATGGCACAAGTTATCATGAGAGTGGTTTATGGACTCTGATTGTACTTAAGAAATCTAATCTTTTTAAGGGTACAGGAGCTGGCCGGCACTTCGGCTCAATAGGCTAATCCTCCGCCTGCGGCGCCAGCACACCGGGTTCTAGTCCCGGTTGGGGCGCTGGATTCTGTCCCGGTTGCCCCTCTTCCAGGCCAGCTCTCTGCTGTGGCCCTGGAGTACAGTGGAGGATGGCCCAAGTGCTTGGGCCCTGCACCCCATGGGAGACCAGGAGAAGCACCCGGCTCCTGCCTTCGGATCAGTGCAGTGCTCTGGCTGCAGCGGCCATTGGAGGGTGAACCAATGGCAAAGGAAGACCTTTCTCTCTGTCTCTCTCTCTCTCACTGTCCACTCTGCCTGTCCAAAAAAAAAAAAAGGGTACAGGAGCTAGGAGAGCGGCAACAGGTAGAAGCACTTGTGATTTGGTGAGTTTCTATCTGACCCTTCCAGTTTAGCATAACAACCAACATTAGTAAGTAGGACAAAGTAAAATACCACCAGGCAGGTGTTTTCACAGCAATACATCATTTATTTCCCACATCTACCTTTCAGGTTGCTTCCGTTACTCCAAAGTTTCTGCATATTGATGCCATTGACATTGAGGCTCATTCATGCTTTGCTGTAGGGTGTTGTCTTGTGTTCTATAAAACCTTTAACAGAGTCCCTGACTCTGCCCAGACCAGAGGCCAGCAGCACGCCTGGCCCACCACACACCAGGTTATAAAACTGTCTCATGACACTGACAAACATCCCCTGCTGGCTAAGTTACCCCCAGCTGAGAACTGCTCCACGACAGAAGGGGAAACAAGGTAAGAGAGGCAGAGGCTGAGTAACTTAATTGTTCCAAGGTCAAACAACCACAACATTTAAATGTAGTTTCTTTTGACTCCGTGAGTTTTCAATTTGTGTGTACATTAGAATCATCTGGGGAATTTGTGAAACATTACTGAGACCCACTCCAGACTGAGTAAATTAATTTCTCTGAGGTATTGGTATTTTTCAAAACTCCCCAGCACACTCTAAGGAAGTCTCTCAAAACCTCCACACCAGAGGCTGCAGCAAGGCAGCCAGCAGGGAAACCTCAGCCTCTGCCCTCCGATCTTCCCTCGGCCCAGCCTGTGGCTGAGAAACCCCAGCCTTCCCCAGCTAGGCAGTCAAGGGCTGTGGCTCTCACAGTTGATCTGTCTCCCAGAGAACAAGGAGAGGCATTCAGAGCGCACGTAAGTTGGTACTCACAGTGCGGTGGCTGATCCACTGGCTGTGGCGGTACTCCAGAGTTCCCCCCAGCTCCCGGGTCAGCTGGCTTCTGTCAATGTAGCTATGCAGGTCAGAAATGGAGTTTAACATGATGATCTGGAAGGGAGAAAAATTAACTAAACAGACTCCTCACAGATCATTACAAAGCTCCCTAGGCTCTGCTATTATTTAAACAGTGCTTCAACGTTGCCTTGCCTGGCATCTATAACCAAAAGACGGTTACCATAGCCAGCAGAGACTTGAAAGTCTCTCTCCATTTTTCCCTTTCGAACAAGGAATACCCACGAGACGCTGCAGCGCCAGAAAATGGTAATCTGGGTCAGGAAGCTGAGTTCCATGCCACCTAGAAGTCAGGTCTTGCTTTAGGTGAAATTTTTTCAAAAGTTCCCAAGCAATGGTATACTCTTTAGCTACTAAAACCATGTGCCTGCCAAGGCCTAAAAATCTGGAATGAGAAGCCCAATAAAGAGTAGGCGGGTAAATATACAAATAAAATTAGAATACATGGGCAAAAAGGGTATGCACTGAAAAGACTGGGTGCAGGCATTTGGCATAGCAGTTTAGATACTTCTTGGGGTACCTACATCGCATATCAGAGCACCTGGGTTTGAGTACCAGCTCCACTTCCAATTCCAGCTTCCTGTTAATGCACACTTGGAGAAGGCAGCAGGTGATGGTTTCATACTCAGCTCCCTGCCACCCATGTGGGAGATGTGGATTGAATTCCCAGCTCCTGGCTTTGGCCTGGCCCAGCTCCAGCTGTTGTGGGCATTTGGAGAGCGAACCAGAGAGTGAAAGATCTATCTGCCCTCCAAACAAATTATTTTTTAAAAACAACTGACTAAACCAATTCAACTCCCATCCCATGAAGAATGTTCGTTTCCTCCAGTTTATCCTGCAGAGGAGAGATTGGAAGGTAATAGGGAGTGGATATCTAATAAACTCACAGTCCTGCTCAAGAACGAATCCCGCACATCTTAGAGGGAGCAGATTCATCCCCAACTGCCCCTTGCTGCTCCTCTGTAGCAGTCCTGGCCGGGGTGTAGTCCTGGTTCTCGGACACAGAGACTGTATCTCACCCTCAACTCCTCTCTCTCCTATCTCCCAAACATATCCCCCCAAAGCTTTTAACTGGTGACCTTGAGGACACAAGAGTAAGGTCTTTGCTCTGTTATTATGTAGTATCGATCAGGTGACATAATCACTTCAGAATGTAAATAATATGTTAGGGTCCAAAGGCTATTTTGAAAAAAAAAATCGATCTATTCATTCAACAGCTACTAATATTGAACTGCTAATAAAACCACACACAGGGACATAAACCAGTAAGCAAGACAAGCTCTGTCTTCAGGGCTCCAGCGTTAGAAGAATTTGCTGCTTCTCACTGTCTTAACCTTATCAGGCTTAGTGCCTTTTCTTTTTTCACTTCTGAAAACAGTTTGGGAATCTTAGAAATTGTTTCTATAACATGAGAAAAAAAAACAGGGAAAATACCTCAATCTCCTATGTCTTTCCTTCAAGCTTAAAATGTGTTCTGCTTCTTGAGACATTGGTTGCTATGATAACACTCGGACTTTTTAAAAACACCACCGTCCAGCTGTGTGGGAGACAGAAGTGACTTTGCCCTACAGGCTGGAGTTTCAGACACCACTTCCTCCAGTCTGCATAGTTCCTACTCCACTTAATTAAACAGCTCAGGGAGACAGGAGCCTCTACAGTCCCAGGGACTCAAGCATCAGAAATATGGAAATTTAAAAGTGAAAATTAGGTCCGGTGCTGTGGCACTGGTTTGAGTCCCAAGTCCCGCCTGTTCCACTTCCAATCCAGCTCCCTGCTAATGTGCCTGGGAAAGCAATGGAAGAAGGCTCAAATCAACAGGCCCCTGCACCCACCCAGAAGAAGCTCCTGGCTCCTGGCTTCAGCCTGGCCCAGCCCTGGCCTTGTGGCCATTTGGGTACTGAACTAGCAGATGGAAGATCTCTATCTCTCTCTCTCTCTTCTTTCTCTCTCTCTCTCTCCTCTCTCTTTGTAACTCTGCCTTTCACATAAATAAATAAATCTTTTAAAAAAAGGTGAAAATTAAAAGTGACCAGAAATTATTAGCAGATTCAATACTCTTATGTATTGATCCGTAGATTCACAGCAATCCAAGTAAAAATCCCAATAAACTATTTTTATAGAGATTGACAGGCTGCCGGCGCCGCGGCTCACTAGGCTAATCCTCCGCCTAGCGGCGCCGGCACACTGGGTTTTGGTCCCGGTCGGGTGCCGGATTCTGTCCCTGTTGCCCCTCTTCCAGTCCAGCTCTCTGCTGTGGCCCGGGAAGGCAGTGGAGGATGGCCCAAGTGCTTGGGCCCTGCACCCCATGGGAGACCAGGAGAAGCACCTGGCTCCTGCCATCAGATCAGCGCGGTGCGCCGGCCGCAGCGCACCAGCCTTGGTGGCCATTGGAGGGTGAACCAACGGCAAAGGAAGACCTTTCTCTCTGTCTCTCTCTCTCACTGTCCACTCTGCCTGTCAAAAAAAAAAAAAAAAAAAAAAAAAAAAAAAAAAAAACACCCGAAGAAAAAGGAAGAAAGAAATTGACAGGCCAATTAAAATTCATATGGAAATGCAAAAGATACACAGCAGATAAAACGATTTTCAAAAAGAAGAACAAGAACAAGTTGCATGGCTACTTGGTTCCAAAACTTACTGTTCCCAAACTTACTTGGTTCCAAAACTACAGGCATCCAAGAATGTGGCAATGACAAAGGACAAACACAGAGGTCAATGGAGGAGTCAGTGTTGCCATGCAGTTGGTTAAGCCGCTGCCTGCAACACCAGGTATCCCGTATGAGCACCGGTTCAAGTCCTGGCTGTTCCACTGCCAATCCAGCTCCTGCTATTGTGCCTGAGAAAGCAGCAGAGGATGGCCCAAGTCCTTGGGCTCCTGCCACCCACATGGGAGACACAGTTGGAGTTCCATGCTCATGGCTTCAGCCAGGCCCAAACCAGGCTGTTGCAGCCACTTGGGGAATGAGCCAGAGGACAGAAGATCTCTCTCTAATTCTGCATTTCAAATAAATAAATCAATGGAACAAGCCAGGAGGTCCTGAAATAGGAGGGACTTCAAAAAGCTCATGGAAAAGGCTACTAAAAACAAGTTGATTCTGGTGCAAAACAATTTTCCAACAGTATATACTTGGGGTCTTCAAAAGTTCATGAAAGGGGTGGCAGTGTGACAGCAGTTATGACACCACTTGGGACACCTATATTCTATATTGGAATCCTGGGTTTGAGTTCCAGCTCCACTTTTGATTCCAGTTTCTTAACCCTCAATAGCCAAGGCTGGGTTGGGCCACAGCTCAAAGCCAGGAACTAAATAAAAGTCTCCCACTAGGGTTTCAGGAATTCACCACTGCCTCCCAGGGTCTGCATTAGCAGGAAGCTTAAGTCAGGAGCCAGACATCAAACCCAAGCACTCTGACGTGGGGTACAGGCAACCTAACTATTAGGCTAAACACCAGTCCCTATTTGTGAATATTTAGCTTTATTCTCAACCCCTAAAAGCTATAAAAAACTCAAATATCCTTCCCTGGTGAATGGATAAACTAACATGAAATAACATTGAGCAGTTAAAAGTGTCAGAGACAAAATTACAACAATTGAAAGACCTTAATTGGCTTTTTATGCAATTCTAGAAATGGGCAGCCCTTCACTCCATGATGTTCCAGGTGACAGAAATAAAGAACAAGAAGTAGATTGGTCACTCAAAATTACTTTCCTTCTAAGGCAGAACATGGAGAAAGAACAACAGGGAAACAAATGATTGGTTAATATCAGGTTACTTCCTGGTATTTTTTTTTCCTTGGTAAGGATCAAAGCACATGGGCTTCATTATCACACTGACCTGCACTGGCCTGTTTGGAAAATGTGGCTATTCCGTCTCTTTTCCAATTTGTCAGAAGGCCAGGGAACTGAGTTTCTTTGGGTAACATGGGACTTCAACATAAATGATTTTTAGCCTGGTCTGTTGGGGCCTTTCACAATTTTATTTAACAAAGTAAAGAACCATTGACACCCCTAAAAACATCTGGAACCCAGGTGTTTTAAGTTACAAAAGTCAGGCTATTTAGTATGGTGGTCCATTTATTTGTCTCTCTGGAAAAGGCAAAACTGTAGGGATGGAGGGTAGGATGAGGAAATTTTGTGGGCCAACAGAACATTCTGTAGCTCGACTAATGGTAATTCAGTAACTACATGCATTTGTCAAACTCCCAACTGGACACCAAAAAGTGAATTTTATTCTGTGTAAATAGAAAACTTCATTTCAAACATGAAGGAAAGGTGGTTTCACATGAAATTATTTTTTCTTCTTTTAAGCTTTAAAATTCTAGATAGGACAAGAAATAGTAAAATAATTCTGCTTAGCAAACTCACAGGACACTCAGCATGGAAACATGGCTGTAATTGTTGGTCTGTGTGTCCTTAGATTCTGTTGGGAGGGGGCATCATTTCACACAGGGACAGTGGTATTCTTGATGCTGTGGCGACTGCTCCTCTCATGGCCTGTCACTCCTTAAGAAGGAGCAGAGGGCTCAGCGGGAAGCATGCCTGACCAACGGCAACCCCTGATCCTTAACTGCCTCCTCATCAAACTCTTCCATATCGAGCCAATATTTCCCCTGCACTAAATCAGCCCAGGGCCAGGACTAGAGAGCCAGAGACAACCCCCATGACCCAGAGTATGCAGCAGTTATTCAAACCAGCCAGTCCTGAACTGCTGACTTTGCCTTTCCCTTGGAAACCCCAATGGCCTAGACTTTCCCCTCACTCCTGCTCCTGACCTGCTGACCGCTCCTGGTACTTCCCCTGTGACCCTGGGTGGCATGCAGGGACCCTCCTCTGGAATCTGTGAGTTTAGTAAACTCCTTCCTCCCAAGCTCACTCTATTTCCTCCTGTGGCCATACCCACTCCACCACACCTTCTCCAACGTGAAGATTCTTGGAACCATTGTTACGGATTCAGTATGTATAGCATTTACTCATTTTCTACATATATTTATGCTCTTATCTAGAATTGCCTAAAGTTGTGCTTTCAAGGAGAAATATAATTTTTTAATAAAACAAGCATTTCTTCTGTTATATCACAAAATCTATTTTAAGGAACTGATCTTCATGCCCTTGCCTCTTGAGGAATTTTGCAAGACTGCCTTAGCAACTTCAATAAACAGTTGTGTTAAGATTAAGATCACAGATCCTCCTGGTCAGCCAGCAGCACTCAGAAACCATTTACTGTATCAAAGAACCCCTCTCCTTGGGCAAAGCACAGAGAGGCTGGGCCACTTGACTACAATCACATCCATGGCCCACCTGGTTCTCACAGCACTCAAAGTGAGTAGGTCATCATAACAAAGGTCTTCAAAAACTTCATGGAAAACATGTATTATGAAACAATTACACATGAATTTCATTTCTTTAACCAAAATAAACTTATCTAGGGTAGCAATCAGCCTAGCGGTTAATACACCCGTGTCCCACATCAGTACCTGGGTCCCTGGGTTCATTGTCCGGGCTGCTCCTGAGCATCCTGCTCATCAGTAGTGACAACTCAAGTGACTGGGACCTTGTCACCCAGGTGGGAAACATAGATTGAGTTCCCTTCCCAACCACCAGCTTCAGCCATAGCTGCAACCATTTGGATATTTGCAGAGTGTGCTAACAGAAGGGATGTTTCTCTCTGCCTCTCAGAGTTTTTAATGAAAAGAAAATAAACATATCTTTCAATTCAATTTTCCACAAACTTTTTGAAGTACCATCATATGAGACCAGAAAACAAGGAAGTATTTAAAAATAAAAAAAGAGTCATGTCAAAAGAGCACAGAAGCCAGCTTGAAAGAGCTTCCACTAGCCAAACCTGGGATAATTTGAATATTAAAATTATTAAGAAAAGCAATGAATTATAAATCACTGAATAAATAAGAATCTACAATGATAGCAGACAAACAGGAGAGAAGGGAAAACCCTAGTTGAAGTGGAATACAAACTTCTTATTAGTAAATGTTAAGAAAGTACTAGAGTTGGAAAAGCATTATCTTGCCACCAATTATAATAAAGCTTGCTTCAGGCAAATATCATCAATAGATATTCAGAGAGAACTTTTGTAATCCCTGCATAGCTTTTCATAAAAGCTTGAAAACCTGCCATGTGCATGGATTTCTCAATTTTTGTAGCATGGCTGACATAGTGGCACACTGGGTTAAACTGCCACCTGGACAATGATGCCAGCAACCCATATGGGCACCAGTTAAAGTCCCAGCTGCTCCACTTCTGATCCAGCTCCCTGCTAATGCAGATATGAAAATGGCAAAATATGGCCTAAGTGTTTGGCCCCTGCCATTCACATGGGGGACTTGCATGGAGTTCTAGGCTCCTGGATTTGCCCTGATCCTGTCCCTGCTATTGTAGCCTTTGGGGGTTGAACCAGCAGATGGAAGAGCTGTATCTCTCCCCTTCTCTCTGTAATTCTGCCTTTCAAATAAATAAATATTCTGAAAAATGTTTGCTCCAAAATAAACATATTCTTTTAATTGTCTTTCCACCAAGTTTTTGAAAAGTGTTCTTGCATGCGTACAGGTGTATGTACACATAGGATACATGTATAGGATCCAGCCCACAAGCAGGTAGGTATAATCTGTTGTCATGTCTTTAATATCCTTTAATTTGAAACATTTGATAGTCTTTATCTTTTAAGACATTAATAGACTTGTGTGTATTATATATGTATATATATGGAGAGAAGCAAATAATAAACAATAAATCAAATGAAAGTAAAATGTTAACAAAGGGTAAGTCAAATCTGGGTAGAGAGCATATGATGTTCTTTGTACTCTTCTTATTCTTGCAACTTTTTTGTGACTTAGAAATTATTTTCAAGTAAACATTTAAACCCTCAAAATATAAAGTAGAAACTGTTCTGTTTCACTATAAATGTCTTATCTATTTTTAAATTTTTCATTTTAATTGAGATATAACTTACATAAGTAAAATGCATAGATTTTAAATCAGTTAGCTTTGGTAAAGGTATAAAAAAACGTAGCAGCACCTAATCAAGATACAGAGCGTTTCCCAGATTGTTTCCTTGTAGCTCCTTCCCATCAGTCTCCACAACCATTCACTCCAAACAGCAGCCACTGCTCTGATTTTCTATGGCAGCTTAGTTTTACATATTCTTGAGCTGTATGTGAAAGGAACTGTAAAGTACTCTTTTGTATCTAGCTTCTTCACCTCAAGAGAATATTTCTGAGATGCACCTATGTAGTTGTACCTATCAGTACTTCCCTCCTTTCAACTGCTTAATATTATTCCACCATATGACTATAACAGTTTCTTTTATTTTATTTTATTTTTTTTTATTTTTTTGACAGGCAGAGTGGACAGTGAGAGAGAGACACAGAGAGAAAGGTCTTCCTTTGCCGTTGGTTCACCCTCCAATGGCCGCCGCGGCCGGCGCGCTGCGGCCGGCGCACCGCGCTGATCCGATGGCAGGAGCCAGGAGCCAGGTGCTTTTCCTGGTCTCCCATGGGGTGCAGGGCCCAAGCACCTGGGCCATCCTCCACTGCACTCCCTGGCCACAGCAGAGAGCTGGCCTGGAAGAGGGGCAACCGGTCTTTTTGTTTTGTTTTGTTTTGGACAGGCAGAGTTAGACAGTGAGAGAGAGAGAGACAGAGACAGAGAGAAAGGTCTTCCTTTTCCATTGGTTCACCCCTCAAATGGCCACCACGGCCGGCACGCTGCACCAATCCGAAGCCAGGAGCCAGGTGCTTCCTCCTGGTCCCCAACATGGGTGCAGGGCCCAAGCACTTGGGCCATCCTCCACTGCCTTCCCGGGCCACAGCAGAGAGCTGGACTGGAAGAGGGGCAACCGGGACAGAATCTAGAGAGTATTTTTGTGGGCATTTATTTTTATTTCTGGGTCCTAGGATATATTTATTTTTAAAGAGGATTACCAATTGTTTCCAGCGTAACAATTCCTTACTACTTTATTGGCTGCAAATATTTCATTTTCATTGATTAGATAGGTCATAATTTATTTATCAAGTTGTCCACTAACAGACACTAAGTTCTTCCCAAGCTTTTGCTAATACAAACAATTTAGTAATGAGTACCATTGTCCACGCAGCTTTGTATATGTATTTCTAAGAATATTTATATGAGAGTTAGGTGAAACAGCATGTATATTTTCATTTTCTACAAATACTGAAAATTAATCTTTCATCTTGTGTCACCAACTTCATGCATAACAGCAAAGTCTCACAAAGAGATGTATTTTCCCACACTTCTTTCCCAAAGTTATAGGTAAAATTGATATTTTTGTTTTTCTCTCTTCAGTATTACATGTTGGCTTATAGTTTTACTCTATAGTTTTGTATGTTTATGTCATGTCCACATTCCTGAACAATCTATTTTGCTCTTTCAATCTCTGGAGTCATAAACATCACTGCCCAACTTTTGAAAGCCTTCACTGGATCCCCATAGCCTAATGAATACAATTCAGACACTTTATGCTTACCCAGAACATCTATTCCATGTTTCCTGTGCCTTTTCTTCCAAATCATTATACTTTTTTTTTTAATCTTTTGAAAATTTATTTATTTATTTGAAAGGTACAGTTACAGAAGCAGAAAGAGAAAGAGAGAGATAGTGAGCCCTCCGCCTGCTGGTTTACTCCCCAAATGGCTGCAAAGGCCAGAGCTGGGCTGATCCGAAGTCAGGAGCCAGGAGCTTCTTCCAGGTCTCCCTTGTGGGTGCAGAGGCCTAAGGGCTTGGACCATCTTCTACTGCCTTCCCAGGCCATATCAAAGAGCTGAACCGGAAGTGGAAAGCCAGGACTACGACCAGCACCCACATGGGATGCCAGCACTGTACACAGGGGCTTTACCCACTATGCCACTGTGCTAGTCTCTTTCTTTTTTAAAGATTTATTTATTTGAGAGGTAGTGTTACAGGGGCAGGGAAGGGAGTGATCTCCCATCCACTGATTCACTCCCCAAATGACTGCAACATCCGGGGCTGGCCCAGGCCAAAGCTAGGAGCCAGGAACGTCATCCAGGTCTTCCATGTCGGTGGTAGGGTCCCAAATACGTGTGCCATTTTCCACTGCTTTCTCAGGCTCATTAGCAGGGAGTTGGATTGGAAGTGGAACAGCCTGGACTTGAATCCGTGCTTACAAGGGATGCTTAACTCACTGTAACACAACACTGGTCCTGGGATCACCCTCTTCAAACTCCAATAAAAGTAGGGCTTTCCATGGACCTCATATATAGCATGCACTTTCTGCCCATGCTCTTCCCTCAGTCCAGAATGGCCTTCTCTCCCTCTCCACTGGCCCTGCCTTTCTTTGAAACCCAGTTCAAATGACATCTTCCTCAGATGCCCCAACCAGAGACAAGAAGGAAGGTCACGCTTACCGGGACTTTCATTTTAAATTCGTCTCGATAGTATTTAATGCCAATTTCAGTGAACGTCCTCTGGATAAAGTGGGATGGGCGGAGGATGAATATGAGCTGCAAGTTTCCTGGAAACGCCACCTGGAAGGATCGTGAAAGGATCAGGGGAGAGAAACGTCACATCCATCACCAGGATGTATTTTGGTCTCCTCTTTCCCAAGATCCCAGAAGAAAACATTAGAGCAGATTCCACAGACGCCTAGGACTTTGAATAGATCCGCAGGATTTCAGAGCTCATGGAGACCTTAGAGGTTAGATTATGCAAGCCTTTCTTTAAAAACCAAGCCAAATAAACAAGCCAAAAAAAGTGTTTCTGATTATAAAAGTAATTCATAGGAAAAAATGGGAAATTAATAAATCATACATTAGAAGAAGAAAACCACCTGTGATCTCATAATCATACTTAATCTTTCAACTTACCTACTTATAGGCTGTTTTCTGTTCAAATGTCTTTACCATGGTTTAACTCAAATCTCAGAAATACTTCTCAACACTCCTTTTCATGTAATAATTACCATAAGCTTCTATTCCTGTCATTAAAAAATTCTGTGGAACTATGATTTTTCATGGATGCACAACTTATTTAACCAAATCTTTACTGATAGTTATTTAGAATTTTCAGTATCTTTACTATTCCAAACAATGGTGAAATTAACATCTTTATATTTCTGATCGATTCCTAGAGAATGACTGAGTCAAAGACTAAGTATTCTAAGCCTTCCTGGTACTTATTCTTGCTAAGTTGCTCTCAGAAAGTATTGTCTTCACTTTGAGGCAAAGTCCTGGGAAATGGGATAACAGAGATTCACATAACTACCCATGGCGAATTTAGGAAACTTAGTCTCCCATGGCCCATGGCTTTCCACTCTTCTAGTGGTTTCCAAAGCAATCTTCTAAACTATTTATTTTTTAAAAATCTAGTCTTCACTGCAGACTGTTCAGATTCACTAGCAGTGGGATTAAGTCCAGGGATCTGCACTGTACACAAGCAGTTGAAGAGATTCTGACAAATGGTCAGATTTTGGGATCCCTGCCCTGTAACAGCTTTTACACATAAAGTGATCAAAGCAATTCTGGAGCAACTTCAGTTCAAATCTTAGATTACTCAAGTATTGTCTAAGGTCCCCAGGAAACCAGAACTCTCTAGAGGCCAGCCCTCTGGAGTACTCATGGAATCAACCAAAGCTGCGGTTATCCCAGAGATAGATCCTGTTGCCAAGACTGACCTAAAGGGACACGACAATCCATGCACAAAGGGCAAGGAATGCTCCCATCCTCCAATTCTGACATGCAGCTCCCATAGAGAAGAATCTTGCATTTTGTTGTGTCAAGATAGAAATCAGTTGAGACACAATTTGTGCACCTGGATGAGGCTCTAAAGCCATCTTGGGAGGGACTCTGTGTGACTGCTTTTGGCAGTGGGCATCAATGAGGCTTCAAATGTCCCTGTCTTGACTCCTGTCACACATTGCCACCTTCCCACATCCCGTCCTCTTCAGCCAGTCTCAGCTGCCCAGGAGAGTCTGTGCTCAGGGAAAAATGCTGGTGTGGCTGGCCCTGCGGTGTTGCTGCATTGCCGGGTGGATGAATTCAGAGGTCTGTGATCCCTACAGAGGAGGATGCATCCACTTGCTGAAAAGCAACTAGCAGGGACCAAAACCAGATGAATAAGGAAACAGAAGCCCACCCAAGGACATCTAATTTAATGCTCAGTGCAAGCACATCTCCAACAAAGCTACTTAAAGATCATTTTGTCCGATTTTGCCAATATCTTTCTACTATGTGAAAAAATAATTTGGATACTAAAGACAATCATCAATCACTTTGTCCCTGAAGCACACACTTGGACAGGGATTTGGGAACAGCAGTTTGTTGGAGAGATGATTCCAGGAAGCATGAATGAGGGAGTAGGGGGGTAGACAACAATGGGCAGAGAACTAATGAATAGATGAGATAGTTATCACTATAGGCAAAAGAGGCTGAGACACTCTGTAGAACCCTCTGTGTAGAACACACCTCAGAGTCGTCCCACTGAGGGGTGTGGAAGTGGGGTATATATCCACCAACTTCTGTAACTCAATGGTTGCCAGTTATTCCAGCAACCCCTGCCTGACCCTCTTTGTAGAAGTCATTAGGCCTTGGGGGCCTTGGGAGACTCGGGAAGCCTTCAATACACTCAGGAATTGTCTTCAGGTAGCCGAAAGGGGATACAGAAGTGATGCAACAGCACCTTCTACAAAGACCTTCCCAAAATTTGACATAGGATAATTGCCTTTCCCCCAGGACTCTGATACCAAATAGCTGAACAGACCATTTATATGACTTTTATAACAATAGCACAAAAGTGAATATTTACAGCTATTCGTGTCAAGGATGCCTTTATGGAGCTCCACTTGTCCCTTCGTCTGTCGATAACAATGACGAATCCGATGCTGGCGGCCTCCGCGCTGCAAAGAAGGGTGGTCAGTGTCAGAGATTGGGAGATAGCCATGGCTTCCGCAATCCCACAGCAGACTGCAGCCCACAGCCTCCGTAGGGCTCCAGGCTCCGTTTGGTTCCTTCCCCAACAGGGGAACCAATTTCTTCTCCCAGTCTGGGCCTAGAAAGCCTTAAAGTGCTTTCTACCTCAGACCCTCTCAAAGGCTCTGTTTCACTTGCAAATGTCTGAAACATTGAAGAACTGCCTGTGCACGAAGGAAGACATGCGCCAGTTAAATACCAGGTAGCCCCAGATGGGCAGATGTCCTCAAGGTTGAGCTCTGCCATCCTTCCATTTGCAAAATGGACATTCATGGAGGTATCAATGTCTTTCCCTGGAAATCAGTTCTAAAGAAGCACTCAGAAACAACATGTTGGGGAGCAGGCATTTAGCCCAGTGGTTAAGATGCGCACTCCTCCCAGCTCCAGCTGAACTCCAGTTTCCTACTGATGCAGGCCCTGGGTTCCTGCCACCTATGTGGGAGACCTGGATTGCAGCCCCGGCTCCTATCTGCACCCCAGGGCATTTGGGGAATGAACTAGCAGATGGGAATGCTCTCTCTCCCTCTCTTTCTCTCTCTTAAATAAATAAATATTTAAAATAAAAAAATTTTTAAAGAAATAACACATCTAATGGGAAAAACAACCCCTTTCCAGTACTTGGCCATAAGGAAGCCAACAGACCATTTGCCTGAGAAGAAATCATCTTCATCAAGACCAAAAATAAGTTGTCTGGTCCACTGTTAAGACCCCAGAAAATTCTCACAAAACCCTTTGAAACTAAGTCCTGAAATGAAAATCCTTTCCTTCTCTCCTTTGGGGAGAAGTGTGGCACAGAGGAAAGAACAAGGACTTTGGAGCCTGATGCAAACCTAGTGAGACATTGGGGAGCTCACCCAACCTTTCCGAAATGCAGTCTTCCTCTCTGGAAAATGAGAATGACATCACCAAAAGTAAAGTGGCTAAAAACATAAACCCTGGAGTCGATCTGCCAAGATCAGAAATCTGAATTCCACCGCTTACATAAAGCTTTTGGAGGTGAGGGGTACTTAATTCCTATAATTTCTCACACTCTCCAGTTATAAAGCAGGAATAATAAAATAATACCTGTCTATGAGGTTGATATGAGGATTAAATAAGTACTCACAATAGTCCCTCTTTATCTGTGGCTTCACTTTCCACAGCTTCAGCTACCTGCAGTCAATCTCCGTCCAAAAATATTAAATGGAAAATTCCAAAATAAATAATTCTTAAGTTTTCAACTTCATTCCATTCAGAGTACCCTGATGGAATCTCCTGCTGTCCCACGCTGACCTGGCAGGATGTGAATGACTCCTCTGGCCGGCTTACCTGTGCTGTATGTGCCACCTTCCCGTCAGTCACTTAGTAGCCTCAGTTACCAGACTGCAGTAATATTGCCGTTCTTGGGTTCAAGTAACTCTTACTTAATGATGGCCCCAAAGTGCAACATCAGTGATGCTATTCATTCATATATGCCAAAAAGGAACTATAAAGAGCTTCCATTACATGAAAAGGTGAATGTTATTCACCTAAGGCAAGAAAAAAAAGGATATGCTACAGCTGCTAATATCTATGGTAAGACTGAATAGGGAATTACTCAGTGCTATCCATGGGTTCATATGGGTCTTGGAACATATTCCCCATGGATAAGGGAACTGTTCATTATGTATAAATGCTAATACTGATAAGTACTGTTGTTATTTTTTCTGTGCTTGTCATAGAGATTAAAAAAGATCAAGTAAATGCAGAGTAACTAGGCCATATTAAAACTTCAATAATATTTGCTATAATATGGACGTTATCCTAAAAAGTGTCAGTATGTGAATAAGGCAGAAGATCTAAGCAAACTCTTAAAGAAAGCATAAGTAGTTGGTCTGAATTAAAAGTCACTGGGTTGGGAAGGGCACTGTGGCACAGTGGGTAAAGCTGCCACTTGTGAAACTGACATTGCATATGGGTGTCAGTTCAATACCTGGCTACTCCACTTCCAGTCCAGGTCCCTCTAATGTGCTGAGAAAGCAGCAGAAGATGGCTCAAGTACTTAGCCCCCTGAACCCATGTGGGAGGCCCAAAGAAGCTCCTGAGTCCTGGTTTCAGATGGGCCCGGCTCCAGCCATTGCATCCATTTGGGGAGTGAGTCTCTCCCTCCCTCTCTCTCTCTCCCCTATCTATCTCTGACTTTCAAATAAATAAATCTTAGAACAAAAGTTCACTGGGGGCCGATGCCACGGCTCACTAGGCTAATCCTCCACCTGCGGCGCCAGCACTCTAGGTTCTAGTCCCAGTTGGGGCTCTGGTTCTGTCCTGGTTGCTCCTCTTCCAGTCCAGCTCTCTGCTGTGGCCCGGGAGTGCAGTGGAGGATGGCCCAGGTCCTTGGGTCCTGCACCTGCATGGGAGACCAGGGGGAGGCACCTGGCTCCTGGCTTCGGATTGGCGCAGCATGCCAGCCAGTGGGTTGCGGCCACTTGGGGGATGAACCAACAGAAAAAGGAAGACCTTTCTCTCTGTCTCTGTCTCTTTCTCTCTCACTGTCTAACTCTGCCTGTCAAAAAAAAAAAAAGTTCACTGGGTCAACTCACTATTTTAGACCCCATGAAAACAAATGCAAAGAAGCAAAAAAAAAAAAAAAAAAAAAAAAAGCAACCAACAAACAAAAGAAAAGATAGTCAATAATGTAGGCCTACAGATGTTCCCATTGTTGGCAAACAAAAACTTTAAAGAACTATGATCAATGTATTAAATAAAACAGAGTAAAATGTAAACAAAATGGATTAAAAGACACATTATTTCAAGAGTATGAATCCACAATGAAGAATCCAGCGAAGCTTCTGGAATTACAAAATATCAGTACCTGATATTAAAAATTCATTGGGTTTTTAACAGCAGGCTGCAGACAGTCTAAAACAAGATAGGTGGAACTGAAAACAGATCAAATGAAAATATTCAAACTGAGACATGGAGATACGGGAGGAATGGGAAGAACAGAATGCAAAATAGATAAGGGATATGAATAAAAGTTCCAAAAGCAAAGGAGAGAGAACATGTCATAGAAATAATATTTTGGGGGGCTGGCACTGTGGTGTAGTTAAGTTAAGCCTCTGCCTGTGGTTCTGTCACCCCATATGGGCGCCGATTAGTTCCTGGCTGCTCCTCTTCTGTTTCAGCTCTCTGCTATGGCCTGGGAATGCAGTGGGAGATGGCCCAAGTCTTTGGGCCCCTGCACCTGCAAGGGAGACCTGGAAGAAGCTCCAGGTTCCAGGCTTCGGATCAGCTCAGTTCTGGCCATTGCAGGTATTTGGGGAGTGAACCAGCAGAAAGAAGGCCTTTCTCTCTGTCCATCCTTCTCTCTCTATAACTCTGCCTCTCAAATAAATAAATAAATAAGTATTTTTTAAAAAAAGAAATAATATTTTTCAAAATGAGTAAAAATTTTCCAAATCTAATAAAAGACATCAATTCACAGGTTCAAAAAGTTCTTCTACAGCCACATAGGATAAGACAAAGAAAACTTGACTGAGGTATACCAGAACTAAACTTCTGAAAATGAAAGGTAAAAAAAAATCCTAAAAGCAGCCAGGGAAAAGTAATACATTTTCTTCCAAAGAACAACACTGAAAAGGAATTACTAACTCCCCAGTTGGCCACAACGGCCGGAGATGTGCTGATCCGAACCAGGAGCCAGGAGCATCTTCTGGGTCCTTCATGTGGGTGCAGGGGCCCAAGGACTTGGGCCATCCTCTACTGCTTTCCCAGGCCACAGCAGAGAGCTGGATCAGAAGTGGAGCATCCGGGTCTCGAACTGGTGCCCATATGGGATGCTGGCACTGCCAGCAGCAGCTTTACCCAATATGCCACAGCACCAGCCTACAATTACTAACTTTTCAACAGAAACCCTGAGAGCCACAATTCAATGAAATGATATATTTGGGGTATTGATCTGAAAAAAAAAATTCTCATTTGGAATTCCATACACATTAAAAGCTCACTTAAAAAATAAGGTAAAGATTTAGTCTACTTTATGTTATAACAGAACACCACAGATTGGGTAATTTATAAAGAAAAGGATTTTATTTCTTATAGCTCTGGAGGCTGAGATGTCCAGGATTAAGGACCCCATATAAGGTGAGGGCCTTCCTGCTATGTGATCCCTTGGTGGAAGACAGAAGAGCAAGAGAGCGTGAGGGAGCAGGCAAACAGGAGGGGGCTGTATTAGCCAGGTTTTCATCACCACATCCAATACCTAAGACAAGCTGCTCACAGGGAAGGATGTTTACTCTGACTTTGGTTTTAGAGGTTTATGGGCCCCATTGGTTCAGCCATCCTGTGAGGCTGGAGGTCAGTGGTGGAGCACGTGTGGAGGAACAATCACATGGTCAACAAGGAAGCAGAAAGAGAACAGCTGTGTCCAGCTCAGGCTTACAGAACCAGCCTTCTCACAGGAATCACCTCTGAGCGCATCCCTCCAATTACCTAAGAGTCTCCCACTTGATCCACTTCCTGAACACCATCATTGAACCAGAGACCCCCTTCTAGCACTACCAGCCCATGACTTGGAGGCTAAGCATCTGCTTGAACCAGGAAGGCAAATCCTGTTCAAGCCACAGTAGGGGCCAAACTTGCTTCTATTGCAAGCACAATCAAACCACAACTAACCAGTAATAGTGAAATTAGTCCATTCATGGGACTTCATGAACTTAACTAAGGCCTACCTCACAACACTGCTGCACTGAGTATTATGCTTTCAACACATGAACGTTAGGGGATGCAACTAGAGATGAGGAGAATTTACTGCCTGCAGACAAATAGTTCAAGTATATTTTCTAGACTGAGTGAGGTTGGAAACATGAAGGTACAAGAAAAATAAGCAGCCTGAAAATGATAAATATGTGAGTAACGGCTCAGCTGCTGATTACGAAGACTTTGATTCTATCAAAACCAAAACACTGGTCAAATTAAAAACTCATTTTTCCTTTAAGTATAGTTCTTTATGAAAGAACTCTGAAAACAAAGAAATATAAATAAACAAATTGCAGAGAGAGTTAGGATCTTCCCTAGCAAGCAAATACTAGGAGAGACTTTCACATAAAGTGGTGGTTGCCTATTCTGGTAATAGGCAAATGAATGAACCAGAAGAGAAATGATCCCACATGGAATGAAGAGCACAGCATGTGCATAAATATTATCAACTATGTCTTTTATTGTGCTAATACCATCAACTTATCAAGGCAAAAATAATAGCAAAGAATTATTAAATATATTACATATTTAAATTGTCACAATAACGTTAAAGATTGAATAAACAGAATTACACTATTGAAACTATAATTGAATGACATGAAATTATACCACTTATATTCTACATAAAGTAGTATGAAGTAAATCCAAGGTAGTCTGTGCTAATTTAAGGGTATAAACTATAATACTAGAGAAACCACTGCTAAAATCTCAATAAAAGAGAGATAAACAGGCTATGGAAAATATTCAAGGAATTCAAAAGTAGGCAGGAAAGGAGAAATAAAAGAACAAATCATAGACAGTAAAACCAACCATCCTAAAAAAAAAAAAAAACCATCCTGCAACCATATTAAGCAGAAATGGTCTATAACACTGCATTTAAAAGACAAATAGTGACAGTAAATATGCAGTAATACTGCTTCCAACTGCTTAATCAAAACCTGATAGGACTAAGGAAAAAATAGATCTATCCACAAAGTCTGAGATGTTAGTACTCCTCCCTTAATGACTGATAGAACAAGCGGCTAAAATTTAGTAAGGATATAGATCTGACTTTGAAGAACCCAATATCCAACAACCTCAACACACTCATTCTTTTCAAATGCTCATGAGGTATTTTTCAAAATAGATTATTATCTGGGCCATAAATAAGGCTCAACAAATTTTAAAGGATTGCAATCATAGGGTTGTACTTCTGACCACCACGGAGTTGAATTAGGACTCTGTTACTCTTCTGTTTTCCACTTTATTTATCTGTTTTTTTCTTTTCTTTTCTTTAGTAGTTTCTTTTTTCTCCTTTCTTTGGGTTTAATTGTCATTCTTTTTTTCTAATTTCTCAAGGTGGAAGATAAACATTATTAATCTTAAATCTTTCCAGTCTTCTAACAAGAGTGCTTAGTTATAATTTCCTCCTAAACACCACTTTATAGCATATAAATTTTGATACATTTGTTTGCTGTATTGGCCACTTAAAAATGTCTTCATACTTTCTTTGTAATTTTTTTCTGATCCATGGAGTAAAGATGGTTGCTTAGCTTCCAAATGTTTTTTAATTTTCCTAACAAACAATAAAAAAATGTCAAAATAATGGTTTCCTTGGATGGGGAAGACAAAGCAGTGTCTGCTGGAGATACTGATGGGAAAGATGTGGGAAGAGATCTTTTCAGGAACTCCTGTCCCCTGATCTGGGTGCTGTAACCTGGCACGATTGTATAAATGGGTAAATACTCATCAAGCAGTACTCATACTTCCTGCAAACTACAACCTAGTTTAAAAGTCCAAAGGATTACTGGTAGGAACTGGTATCTCATTGTGGTTTTTATTTGCAATTTCTTTAATTTCTTTATGATTTGTGATATTGAACATTTTTTTCATGTACCTGTTGGATACTTGTATGTTTTCTTTTGTTAAATATCTATTTAGGTCTATTGCCTATTTTTAATTTGATTGTAGTTTTTGCTATTGAAGTTTTTGGATTGTTTAGATGTTCTGGATATTAACCTCTTATCAAATGTAAAGAAAAAAAGCCCAAAGAATTAAATAAGTTGAAGATCTAAAAACAAAGAAAAGTATTTTAAAATCTGGAGACAAAGATTCATACTTTCAGACACTGATCATATAAGAATCTACAAAATCATCCAAAAGTACTACCAAAAATACACTGATGTTAATAGCAATGTTCACAATTTTAGGTAACAATAGCTACTATTTATTGAGCTCAGACATAGTTTTCAACTCAAATTTACAAACTAGAAGGGAGCTGGCATTGTGGCGTAATGGGTGAAGCCACTACTCATGATGCCAGCATCCAATATAGGCACCAGCTCATGTCTCAGTTGCTCTACTTCTGATCCAGTCCATGATAATGTCCTGAGAAAAGCAGCAGAAGATGCCCTAACTGTTTGGGCCCCTGCCACAAACATGGAAGCCCTGATGAAGCTCTTGGCTCCTGGCTTCAGCTTAGTCCAGTCTTGGCTGTCATTGTCATCTAGGAAGTGAACAATGGATGAAAATCTCTGTCTCTTCTTCTCTCTCTCTCTCATCCAAATAAATAAATAGTGTTAAAAATTTTACAAACTAGGTATTATTTGTGTTTTATGGATGAAGAAACATAGGCTAATTGAAATAAAAAAAATTGCCTGATGTCACACTAGCAAACCTGTATCTGAAACTCAGAGCTATTGACACTACTGCTCATCCTCTTAATCCTATCCTATTGCTATCCATTTTTTCCCACAACAAATCTGCCTTTACCTCATAGCAGCTTTATTTTGTTTAATTTGTTATTGCAGTAACTATTAAGCTGTGTAGTTCTGCATACATTCCTACAGACTTATTTCTAAGGGTACAATTTAAAAACTTGTCATGGGACTCCAAATCCCATTAAGCTTGATGGTAAAAATGCCATCCTAATTGTTAGTGATCATATTAAGCATTAAAGTGAAGATACAGATAGGAATAAGTGTTAAAGTGATCATATAAATAGGATCAAGTGCCCAGTAATAATAATAGAATTAAAAAGGAGAGAATGTTCCAACATGGGAAGCAGTCCACACAGCAGACTCATAGAATGACAATCAATTTAAGCAACACTCTGACCTCAGAATCAGCCCTTAAAGTCTTCCTGATCTGGCTGAAAGCCCAGGATAGCATTTCAGGCATGAAAAACCAAGACACTGTGGCCAAAAAAATGGTCTACATGAAGGATCTCTGTGAGTGAGACGTCAGCAGAAAGAAGTAGCCATCAAAGAAGGAACTTTGGCCATCAAAGAGGAGAACTTTGACTTTGCTTATGGCCTTGTCCAAATACTGACGGAGTTTGTGGACTCAAAAGGCTTCCATAGCCTTGGTAGCTCATTCCAAGAGCCTCAGGTGGTCACTGACATAATACATAAGACTGTTAATTGTTAAATTAACAACAGGAGTCACTGTGCTCTAACTCCTCATGCAGGACCTCTGTCCCCAATGACTTGTATTATGAGAGTTAACTGTAAAACTAGTTCTCAAACAGTATGTGTATGTGTATGTGTATGTGCATGTGTATGTGTATGTGTGTGTGTGTTTATGTGCAATTGTTGAAATCTTTACTTAGTATAGAGTTGGTCTTCTGTGTACAAATTTAATTAAAAATGAATCTTAATGGAGAATGGGACTGGGAAGGGGAAAGGGAGGAGGAGGGGAGATGGGAGTGTGGGAGTGTGGAAGTGAGGGCAGGTATGGTGGGAAGAGTAACTATAGTCCTAAAGTCGTACTTACGAAATACATATTCCTTAAAAATAAATTTAAAAATATTTTTAAAATATTGCTATTACAGGGGCTGGCACTGTAGTATAGCAGGTAAAGCCATAGCCTCCAGTACAGGCATTCCTTATGGGTGCCAGGTCAATTCCCAGCTGTTCCACTTTCTAGTCAACTCTCTACTATGGCCTGGGAAAGCAGTAGAAGATATCCCAAGTCCTTGGGCCCCTGCACCCACATGGGAGACCTGGACGAAGCTTTTGGCTCCTGGCTTTAGATTGGCCCGGCTCTGGCCTTTGCAGCCATTTGGGAAGTGAACCAACGGATGGAAGACCTCTCTCTTTTCCCTGCTTCTGTCTCTCTATAACTCTGCCTTTCAAAAAATAAATCTTTAAAAAATTTGCTGTTACAAAGGAGTTTCAAAACATTCATGAAAAATGTGCATTATCTTTTTTTAAAGATTTATTTATTTATTTGAAAGACAGAGTTACACAGAGAGGCAGAAAGAGAGAGAGAGAGAGAGAGAGAGAGGTCTTCCGTCTGCTGGTTCACTCCCCAAATGGCCACAAAACTGGAGTTGCTCCAATCCAAAGACAGGAGCCAGGAGCTTCCTCTGGGTCTCCCATGTGGGTACAGGGGCCCAAGGACTTGGGCCATCTTCTACTGTTTTCCCAGGCCATAGCAGAGAGCTGGGTTGGAAGTGGAGCAGCTAGGACTTGAACTGGTGCCCATATGGGATGCCGGCACTGCAGGTGGCAGCTTTGCCTGCTATGTCACAGTGCCGGCCCCTGGATTATCTTTTAATTCCATTTTCTTCTAAATCTTTGAAGTATATTCATATTAAGTTCCCCCCAATCTCTACCTCTTCTTTTTCTTCTCTTTTTTATTTAGTAAATAATCACTGAAGGAAGTTCTAACCAGGGTTCTCAAACAAGGTGGAGCTGGGAGAGGCTCAGCAAATATTATACAGTAAATAAACAAAGGCTGTTCTCTGACCTATGGGAGCTGCCAGTACATATGGGCTCCCCAGGCAAACTAAGGACAAGTGCTCCTCACAGCAAGACTCCACAAAGCTCCACACACATGAAGACCAGAGCATCTGGGTAAAGAGAGTGTGGGACCAGCTAGGAAAATATCTGCGAATATAAAAGACTGTTTCTGTTGACATAATTGTGTATAGGTCATAGTTCAGAAAGAAGAGATGATGGGGCGGGCACTGTGGTGCAACAGGTTAACATCCTGGTCTGAAGCGCCAACATCCCATATGGGTGCTGGTTCGAGTTCCAGCTGCTCCACTTCTGATCCAGCTCTCTGCTATGGCCTGGGAAAGCAGTAAAAGATGGCCCAAGTCCTTGGGCCCCTGCGCCCACATTGGAGACCTGAAAGAAGCTCCTGGCTCCTGGCTCCTGGCTCCTGGCTCCTGGCTCCTGGCTCCGGGCTCCGGGCTCCGGGCTCCGGGCTCCGGCCATTGCGGCCAGTTGGGGAGTGAACCATTGGATAGAAGACCTCTTTCTCTCTCTCTCTCTCTTTCTTTCTCTCTCTCTGTCTCTCTCCACTCTCTCTCTCTATATATATAACGCTGACTTTCAAATAAATAAATAAATCTTTAAAAAAAAGAAAGAAGAGATTACAAATCATGACAATCACTATGAATATAGCCCTCCTTTAATGTGTACATGCTAAGAAACCTACTGTGGTTTGTTTTCACTATCATTCAGCAAAGACAACAAATCTTCAACTAAACAAAATGCACAAGAAATGGGGGTTCTGATCAAAATATTTCTTTCTGGTAGAATTATTTGGTTATATTAACATATTTTTATGATATGATAAATGTGTTATTTTTAAAAGAATTCTTTTTAGAAGTACTGAATTATTTATAGACAAAATGATATGTTATCTGCTTCAAGATAATGATCGGAGGAACAAAACACAACTGAGGCAGCAGGGTGATAACCCAGGTGTTTATATACTAGTCTTTGGCTTTTGCACATTTAAATTGTTCAATAATTTCTATGAAAAATTGTAAACAATACCAAAAGAAAAGAACAAATTCAAAGCTCTTGGGTTACTTATGAATAAAAAATTCTAGAGTTATAGCAAACTCTAGGACTCAGCTATACTCACGGAGTAGACAATACTTAAAGGACATGCCCTCTTTATAGGAGGAAAAACATGGTAAATGACTTGGCATAATTCTTTTACAATGGAGAAATTACTTTGCTGTAAGATGCCCCTTCAGCTCCACCAGACACATCCACCAATGGCATCCATCCCCTGTAAGTCAGCCTAGTTCTCTACCAGGCTGCTCCTTTCCCTATACTCTGACAAATATTCCTTCCTCAACTACCTCTTCCTTTTCAATGAAAAGAGAAGCACTTATGTCACTAATCAATAATAAAGTCTCTGTAAGCCTGCAATAAGATTAAGTCCATCATGAGTGAATAAGCATACACATAATTATCGGAATTAAATCATACTTCCCAGTTTTTCTACTGTGCATAGTTATAAAATGCAAGTGTTTATAGCATGGCCATAGGTGCTTCTACTTAGCCTCGGGTCCCAACTCTCCAATAAACAGCACCACTTTCTTTAAATGACATTGCTTTTTATTTTTATTTTTTGACAGGCAGAGTTAGACAGTGAGAGAGAGAGAGAGAGAAAGAGAGAGTTATAGACATGAGAGAGAGAGACAGAGAGAAAGGTCTTCCTTCCTTTGGTTCACTCCCCTAATGGCCGCTATGGCTGGCACTGCACCAATCCGAAGCCAGGAGCTGTGTGCTTCCTCCCGGTCTCCCACGCGGGTGCAGGGACCCAAGCACTTGGGCCATCCTCCACTGCCCTCCCAGGCCACGGCAGAGAGCTGGACTGGAAGAGGAGCAACTGGGACAGAATCCGGCGCCCTGACTGGGACTAGAACCAGGGGTGCCGGCGCCACAGGCGGAGGATTAGCCAAGTGAGCCACGGCGCTGGCCATGACATTGCTTTCTAGAATCCATGTTGAATATTTGAAAGTGAAAACACTAGGGGATTGTGTGGGGAAAGCAAAAGATACCTGATGCCACTAGAAAAGGATCAGATCTTCTGGGAATTGTGGATTTGAGTGAATTCCTCTTTCTAATGCTGTTGCCCTTAGAAAATGGAGGGAGAAACGCTCAACTTCCTCTTAGCAGCACCCCAGGAGAGTCTTACTCTTGAAGCTAACAGATGGGGACATGGAGCAGGAAGAGCTCTGTAATGATTTCGAGATCATTCAGCAATGATTTTCATACTTCTAAGTCCATACCAGTCACTGGAGGGTTTGGATAAATATACAAATTCCAATTCAGGAAGTCAGGGGTGAGGACCCATACTCTGCCTTTATAATAAGCTTTCAGGCAATGTCTGTCCTTTGGACCACCGTGGCTGTAGCTAGGGCAGCTGGCTTCTCCCTGCCCCGTTGTGAACAGATGGCAGCTACTTGCTGCATTTGTCCCTATTTGTCTTGAGAACCACTTCCTTTACAAAATGGATTTGCCTAGAAAGGGCCTATAGGACATTTGTGTTGAAGCTAAGAGAAGGCAGAACAGAGCTGGATGAAACTCTAGACCTCACAAAGAACAATTTGAAAAGAAATCTTTCTAGACACAAAACTGACAAAAACACTCTGTTTCCAGAACACAGTACTTTTTATAATGATATTTCAAAGTCCTGCCTACTTTCTAGTCAAGCATCCTAAAAGGGAAATCTATTTATGGGATCCACCCACTGTTGCAGAGTTTGCTGACCTACATCACCTCCCATTCAGGTATAAGGACTGTGGCCAAACAGACCTATCCAGATGTAAGGGAAACCTCAAGCCAGGTAGTCATCTTAACAATACAACTCACAGATCTGAAAAGCAACCAAAGTCTTCTGAAATGAATAAAACCAGAGCATCAAAGAGAAAGGTTGAGGTGAACAAACAGAATCACCAACCTAGAAACATACAATGAAAGAAACAGAAAGGGCCAGTTATATTTTTCCTCTCTTTCTTTTTTAAAAAAGATTTGTTTATTTTGAAAGTCAGTTACAGAGAGAGAGGAAGAGACACAGAAAGTGGGATCAAGATCTTCCATTCACTGGTTTACTCCCCAGATGGCCACAAAAGGTAGCGAGCGGTGGGTCAGGATGTAGCCAGGAGCTTCATCCCATTCTCTCACATGTGTGGCAGGAGCCCAAACACTTGGGCCACCTTCTGCTGCTTTTCCCAGGCTGTCAGCAGGGAGCTGGATCTGTAGAGCATCTGGGACACAAAGCAGTGCCCATATGGGATGCCAGTGTCTGAGGAAGTGGCTTTACCGACTATGCATCAACACTGCCTCCCCCAATTATTTCTTCTTTCAGACATTTTAAAACATGCTACATTCATATTACAAAGACAATGTGTTATGAAAAGAGAACGAATAGGAAATTGTTCTCAGAAATTAAACATATGCCAAAACCTAAACTTTTATAGAAGAGCTAAACACAAAAAAGAACACATGGGGCTGGAGCTGTGGTACAGCGGGTTAACTGAAGCATCTGAAGCGCCGGCATCCCATATGGGCGCTGGTTCGAGACCTGGATGCTCCACTTCCAATCCAGCTCTCTGCTATGGCCTGGTAAAGCAGCAGAAGATAGTCCAAGTCCTTGGGTCCCTGCACCCACATGGGAGACCTGGAAGAAGCTGCTGGCTCCTGGCTTTGGATTGGTACAGCTTTGGCCGTTGCAACCAATTGGGGAGTGAACCATTGGATGGAAGACCTTTCTCTCTCTTTCTTTCTGTGCCTCTCCTCTTTCTGTGTAACTCTGAGTTGCAAATAAATAAATAAATAAATCTTTTTTAAAAAAAGAACACATACATTATGACAAAATTAGTCATCTAAAATGAAAAACTGTGAAAAACAGTAAAGAGGGAGCTTTGATAGCTGAGCATGATCTGAATTTTTACTCTTCCCAGAAATATATTGAGCAACAGAGAGCCACATGAAGCCCACACTTTGTGTATAATTAGAAGACAGAGAATTCTATAGACATCAAGTTAGGGAAAGTAGATTAAAAATAACAAGACACCAATTTTCAGCAATCATTCCTTGGGCTTTAGACAGAAGCTTCTGTAAAAGTTAGGGAGTGCCAGGAGAAGACACCATTGAGATAAAAACTTACTCATGGGGGTCAGAGAGGGGTATTGATCCATACAAAGGGCAAAGATACTGAGAAAAGAGTCATGGAGCCAGCAGGGTACCACCTAGGGCAAGACTCAGAGGGGCAGTCTTGGGAGGGCAACACTTCTGGGAGAGAAGATGAAAGGAAAGGATAGATGGCAACTGTGTGGCAAAGGCAAAAATAAATAAAATAAAAAGCACATAAATTTTAGCATCCTACACTACAAAAAACAGCCAAGGATATAAACCCTTCCCTTACTCCTCAAAGGGAAAAATATATTTAAGACCATTCATCAATGAAACTGCATTCTCTTTCTATACAATAAAAGAAGATAATATTCTTGATCTAGGAGTCTTTTATTATTATTATTATTATTATTATTATTATTATTATTTAGAAGGCAGAGAAACACAGAGAGACAGAGGTCCTCCATCCATGGTTCATTCTCCAAATCACTGCAATCGCCTGGGCTGCACCAGGCTGAAGCCAGGAGCACAAAACTCAGTTGAGGTTTCCTGCATGGATGGCAGGAATCCAAGCAGATGAGCCATTACCTGCTGCCTCCTAGGTTGCTCACTGGCAGGAAGCTGAATCAGAGGCAGAGCCGGGACTCTTCACTCAGGCACTCCAGTATGAGATGTCAGTGTCCCAAACAGGGTCTTAAAAGCTGTATCAAATACCCACCCCTTAAGTAAGAATCTTGTAAACCATGACAGACCACCAAGCCTGTCTACTAAATGCAGATGCAAACAGTATTCATCTACACAAAGCTATTATAAGGGGGAAATAGAAAATAAAAATAATAAAATAAAAAAATTAAACATATGCCAAAACCTAAACTTTTATAGAAGAGCTAAACACAAAAAAGAACATATGCCAAATAAAATAAATAAAAATAAAAAATGTTAAGCTTCAAGACAATGAGCAAAAAAGTCACGAACAAGGAGAAAACATTTGCAATGGTATAGATTACAAAGAACTTATTTTTTCCAAAATATAAAGAGAACACTTAAAATTCAACAATAAGAAGTGGAACAACCCAATTAAAATGTGGGCACAAGACTTGACAAGAAACTTCAACAAATAAGGTATACATACAGCAGATATAAGCATATGAAAAATGTACATCATCATATGTCACTAGGAATTACAAATTAAAAGAGCAGTTGGAGACTACTATATTATTGTTACATTGGCCAGAATTCTGAACACTGATAACGCCAAATGCTGGTGAAGGTGTGGAACAAGAGGAACTCCCATGCATTGCTGGTAGGAATGATAAACAGTAAAGCTACTTTGGAATACTGTGGCACTCTCTAAACTAAACATACTCTCATACTCTTACCACTTGAGCCAGCCATTGTGTGTCTTGGTATTTATCTAAGTGAGCTGAAAACCTGTCTACACAAAACCTGCACACAGATGTGTATAGCAGTTATATTCAATACTGCCCAAACCTGAAAGTGATCATGGTATCCTTGAGTAGGGGAATGGATAAATGCTGGACATCCAGACAATGTAAAATTATTTAGCATGGGCTGGCACTGTGGTGCAGCAAGTTAACGCCCTGCCCTGAGGCGCTGGCATCCCATATGGGCGCCAGTTCAAGACCAGGCTGCTCCACTTCTGATCCAGCTCTCTGCTATGGCCTGGGAAAGCAGTAGAAGAAGGCCCAAGTCCTTGGGCCTCTGCACCCATGTTGGAGACCTGGAAGAAGCTCCTGGCTCCTGGCTTCGGATCGGTGCAGCTCTGGCCGTTGTGGCCAATTGGGGAGTGAACCATCGATGGAAGACCTCTCTCTCTCTGCTTCTCCTCTCTCTGTGTAACTCTGCCTTTCAAATAAATAAATAAATCTTTTAAAAATAATAAATAAATTAATCGGCATGAAAAGAAATTCGCTATCATCACGGGAAGACATGAAGGACGTATAAATACATATTTTTAAGTGGAATAAGCCCATCTGAAAAGGCTGCATACTGTGTAATTCAACATTATGACATTCTGGAAAAGGCAAAATATTCAGAGAGTAAAAGGATCGTAGTTGCTAAGCACTGGAGGGAGAGAAGGATGGATGAACAGGCAGGGCACAGAGGATCTTTAAGGCAATGAAACTATACTGTATGATATTACAATGGTAGATACATTATACATCTGCCAAAGAACAGAAAATGCACAACATCAGGGCCGGCGCTGTGGCACAAGCTGCCACCTGCAGTGCCAGCGTCCCGTATGGGCTCTGGTTCGAGACCCGGCTGCTCCACTTCCAATCCAGCTCTCTGCTATGGCCTGGGAAAGCAATAGAATATGGCCCAAGTCTTTGGGCTCCTGTACCCACATGGGAGACCTGGAAGAAGCTCCTGGCTCCTGGTTTCAGATCAGTGCAGCTCTGGCCGTTGCAGTCACTTGGGGAGTGAAGCAGCAGATGGAAGACCTCCCTCTCTCTCTCTCTCTCTCTACCTCTCCTTCTCTCTCTGTGTGTAACTCTGACTTTCAAATAAATAAATAAAATCTTAAAAAAAAAGAAAATGTACAACATCAAGAGCAAACCCTAGGTAAATCATGGACTTTTGGTGACAATGATGAGTCAACCATTAGGTTCATCAGTTTTAACAAATGTGCCTCTCTGGTGAGGGAGATTGTGCATGAAGGACAAGGGACTCTATTTTCTGCTCACTTTTACTGTGAATATGAAATTGCTCTAAAATAATAAAACATCATATTTAAAAAAAACTTTTCAGGGAAATCATTTGTCATAGCTGTCAAGATGCTACTTGGGATGCCCACAGCCCCTTTTGAGGTGCCTGGTTCAAGCCCCTGCTCCACTACCAGGACCAGCTTCCTGCTAATGCACACTCTGGAAGGCAGCTGATGACGGCTCGGGTATGAGGGTGCCTGCCACTCAGATGGGAGACTGGGACTAAGTACTGGGATCATGGCTTTGGCCTGGCCCATCCTTGGCTATTGCAGACATTTAGGGAGTGAACCAGTGGATAGAGGATTGATCTCTGTCTTTCTAATAATTAAAAAAAAATTAAACAAACATTTCAGATAATGAAAATTTATCTTTTTTTTTTTTTTTTTTTTTTTTTTTGACAGGCAGAGTGGACAGTGAGAGAGAGAGACAGAGAGAGAAAGGTCTTCCTTTGCCATTGGTTCATCCTCCAATGGCTGCTGCGGCCGGTGCGCTATGGCCGGCGCACCACTCTGATCCGAAGCCAGGAGCCAGGTGCTTCTCCTGGTCTCCCATGGGGTGCAGGACCCAAGCACTTGGGCCATCCTCCACTGCACTCCCAGGCCACAGCAGAGAGCTAGCCTGGAAGAGGGGCAACCAGGACAGAATCCGGTGCCCCAACCGGGACTAGAACCTGGAGTACCAGTGCGGCAGGCAGAGGCTTAGCCTATTGAGCCGCAGCACAGGCTGAAAATTTATAAAAATGAGACACTTGGCAGAAACACATCCTGAAATATAACTCTCCATGCTGAACTATTTGAAGAATTACATGTCTTCAAACAAATCTTTTGAGTATGAGGGTAGGAAGATACCTTAAGAAACTCAGAACAGAAATGTTTATATCAAAAGAGGTAAGAGTTGAGTGAAGATAAAAATAAAAGACAAAATCATACAAGAAAGGGAATACAAGTTACAAGATTCTCAAGAGATAACATATTTGAACAAAAGATTTCATAAGAAGCAATGAATGACATCACAATAAAAAACAAACAAACAACAACAACAACAACAACAACAAACAAGAGAATTGGAGCCAGCATTGTGGCATAGTGGTAAAACTGCCGCCTGCAATGCCAGCATCATCTATAGGCACCGGTTCGAGATCTGGCTGCTTTACTTCCAATACAGCTCCCTGCTAGTGTAAGTGGGAAAGCAGCAAAAAATGGCTCAAATCCTTGGGCTCCTGCACCCACATGGGAGACCCAGAAGAAAGCTCCTGGTTCTTGGCTTCGCATTGGCTCAGTTCTGGCCATTGCAGCCATTTGGGGAGTAAACCAGTGGCTAGAAGACCTCTTTCTCTGTCTCTCCCCCTCTCTATAACTGTCTTTCAAATAAATAAAATAAATCAAAAAAAAAAAAAAAAGAACTCCTTTTAATGCTAGAAGAACAATTCACAATGAAGACACAATAGTTATAGATACCAATGCTCCAAGTAACACAATGATCAAGTTTTTCAGGCAAAAACTACAGGTGACCAGAGACAAAAATATGCTTTAAACAGGAGGTTTTAATACACCATTTGTAGTACAACATGCAGCAAATAGACAGTGTATCAATAAATTTAAAAACGATCTAAAGATAATCAATAAGATTTAATGAATATGTGTTGAGCTTTACATCCTGATCACAGAGGATTTATCTTCTAAAGTACACATGGAACAGCCACAAAAACTGATAATGGTAGAAGGCCACAAAGAAAATATGTGACAATTGAAAAATCTTCTATTTAAACAACTCTCCATTGAGGGGAGCTAAAAAATAAAGCTTCAGAATTTCTAAAGCATAGTGAAAATAAACATTTTTTTATCAGAATTCATGGATATATTCAAAGCAGCAAGCAGAGAACACTAATAATAAACATTTATAGCAATAAAATGAAAGAATGAAAACAAATCAAATTCTCAACTCAAAAAATGAGGGAAAAAAATGGAGCAAACCAAAAGAAGGCATTAGACATAAAGGTAGAACAAAACAAACAAAAAGGTAGAAGTGGGCAAAGGACTTGAACAGGCATTTTTCAAGAGGAAATTCAAATGGCCAACAGACACTTAAAAAATGCTCAGGACCACTAAGCATCAGGGAAATGCAAATCAAAACCACAATGAGGTTTTACCTCACCCCAATTTGAACGGCTTGCATAAAGAAATCAACAAACAACAAATGCTTGAGGATGTGGGGGAAAAGATACCCTAATCCACTGTTGGTGGGAATGTAAGCTAGTACAGCCCTGTGGAAAACAGTATGGAGATTCCTCAGAAATCTGAATATAAACCTACCATATGACCCAGCCATCCCACTCCTGGGAATTTACCCAAAGGAAATAAAATCAGCATATGAAAGACTTATCTTTTACCCCCATGTTTATTGCTCCATTCACAATAGCTAAGATATGGAATCAACCCAGATATCTGTCAACTAAAGACTAGATAAAGAAATTATGGGGACCAGCGCTGTGGCACAGTGGGTTAAAGCCCTGGCCTGCAGCACTGCCATCCTACATAGGTGCCAATTCAAGCCCTGGCTGGTCCATTTCCCATCCAGCTCTCTGCTATGGCCTGGGAAAGCAGTAGAAGATGGCCCAAGTCCTTGGGCCCCTGCATCCATGTGGGAGACCCAGAAGAAGCTCCTGGCTCCTGACTTTGGATCAGTTCAGCTCCAGCCATTGCTGTCATTGGGGAGTGAACCAGTGGATGGAAGATTTCTCTCTCTCTCTCTCTCTCTCTCTCTCTGGCTCTACCTCTCTCTGTAACTCTATCTTTCGAATAAATAAAATAAATCTTGAAAAAAAAAAGAAATTATGGTATATGTACACCACAGAATACTACACAGCAGTTAAAAAAAAAAAAGGAAATCCTGTCGTTTGCAACAAAAGGATTCAACTAGAAACCATTATATTTAGTGAAATAACTCAGTACCAAAAGACAAATACTGTATGTTCTCCCTGATCTGTGGTAACTAATAGAGTAACTAAAAGGTAATCTATAGAAGTGAAATTGACACTTTGAGATACAATGATTTTGAGCACCCCTTGTCTCAACTACTGAGGGACAGTTTTGTGTTTTTTTTTTTTTTTCACATTATTTGTTGAACTCTTTACTTAGTGTAGGGTTAATCTTATGTGTATAAAGTTAATTGAAAATAGGTCTTTGTAAAAAATAAGAATGGGAATAGAAGAGGGAGGCAGAAGAAGGGTGGGAAGAATCCCTATGTTCCTAAATTTGTATATATGAAATACATGAAGTTTGTATACATTAAATAAAACATTTCTAGGTTTAAAGAGAGAGAGAGAGAGAGAAAGGTAGAACAGAATAAGGGATACAATGGAATTTTTAAAAATGCAGTAGATCTAACTAATAAGTCAAAGTCCCATCTTTTAAATTAACAAAGCAAATACTATTATCTAATTTAAGAAGAAAAAGAGGGACACCAGCCAAAGCACAGGTTTAGAAAAGAAGAAATGGCAATGGGAACTGAAACACAGGAAAGTCAACATTTCAAAGAAACTACTTTGCATACCTCTACATAAATAAATTTGAAAATTCAGACATAAAGTTTCCAAGGAAAATACATTTCACAAAAATTGACCTTTTCAGAAATATAAAGCTTAAATGAGACTAATTTAGATGCAAGTTATCAAGGCCAGATGGTTTCACAGGGGAATTCTGCCAAATCATCAGTGACCACACAAGGCACAGAGAACTTTTTTTTCTTCCACGGGCCACGTGGATATTTATAACACCACTCGCAGGCCATGCAGTGATTTCATGGGCCTCACTCAGCTTGCAGGCTGGACGTTCCCTACAGCTGCATAGTCCCAGTGCCTTAAAAAATGTTTCAGAGCTTAAAAAAGTAGAAAAAAACTTTAAAATGTTATTTATAAAGCAAGTATGACACTGATATCTAAACCTCATAAAGACAGTACACAAATAAAGCTACTAGTTAAAGAGTATAATGGTGAAGAACTCCTACTTGTGATAGCAATAAAAGCATCCAGAAGAAGATAAATCTAGATGTATCCTCATACCACATGCAGACATAAACCTCAGGTTCATCAGAGCTAACTGTACCAGAAGAAAGCCTGAGTGAAATACTGTGTCACCTAGGTATAGGGAAGCTTTCCAACCAGGACTCAAAATCCTGATGCAATAAAAAAACGCTGACACACATTTGGTGACAAAAATTTTGCATGGCAGAAAGAGCCTAAGCAAAGTCAAATGACAAATTAAAAAGTGAGGGAAATAGGCCGGCGCCGCGGCTCACTAGGCTAATCCTCCGCCTAGCGGCGCCGGCACACCGGGTTCTAGTCCCGGTCGGGGCGCCGGATTCTGTCCCGGTTGCCCCTCTTCCAGGCCAGCCCTCTGCTGTGGCCAGGGAGTGCAGTGGAGGATGGCCCAGGTGCTTGGGCCCTGCACCCCATGGGAGACCAGGAAAAGCACCTGGCTCCTGGCTCCTGCCATCGGATCGGTGCGGTGCGCTGGCCGCAGCGCGCCGGCCGCGGCGGCCATTGGAGGGTGAACCAACGGCAAAGGAAGACCTTTCTCTCTGTCTCTCTCTCACAGTCCACTCTGCCTGTCAGAAAAATAAAAAAAAAAAAAAAAAAAAGTGAGGGAAATATATGCTATGTTCATCACAGGTAAAGGAATAATACCACTAATACATAGAGTATTCTTAAAGAATAAGTGGAAAATAAAGATCTAACACTCACTAGGACAAAACAGGCAAAAATACAAACAGATGATTCACCACATATTCACATATTCATACTTGTACATATATTTAAAATGTAAAGTGATGAAGAGATTTAAAAAGAGAGAAAGAAAGAGAAAAGTTGAAGACACAGAGTTCCAGAAGCAGAAAATAAGCTAAAAGGAAGAAATAATCAAAGAAATAATTGGAAAGATAAAATTTTAAGCCTCAAAGAGACTTAAATCTTGAGTTTAAAGGCCCAAGAAAAAGGTGGTTTTGGAATTTCAAATCTACAAAATCCAAGAAAAAACTCTACAAGTTTGTGCTGGAGAGAAACAGATGCATGCCTATGTAGGAATGACACTCAAATCTTTATGAGAAGGGTCAGCCTTATTTAGCAGTAGCATGGGAAGCTACAAATCAATGGAGCAAGATTAGCTTAAATTATCTTGAAAATTTTCATATTCAGCTAACTGCAAATCAAATGTGATGATAAAATGCAGGCATTTTCAGACATTTAAAATCTTGTTAGGGGGCTGGTGCTGTGGCTAAGCCTCTGTCTGTGGCTCCAGTATCCCATATGGAAGCTTGTTCGTGTCCTGGCTGCTCCTCTTTCCATCCAGCTCTCTGCTAATGGCCTGGGCAAGCAGTGGAGGATGGTCCAAGTGCTTGGGCCCCTTCACCCATGCGGGAGACCCCAAAGAAGCTCCTGGCTCCTGGCTTAGGATTGCAGCCACTTGGGGATTGAACCAGCAGATGGAAGACTTCTCTCTATGTCTCTCCCTCTTTGTCTATAACTCTGCCTCTCAAATAAATAAATAAAATCTTAAAAAATAGATGATTTAAAAAAAGATCTTGTTAGGATTCACTTGCCATATACCCTTTCTGAAAAAGAAATAACTTAAAAATTTTTCAATAAAAATGAAATCCAAGAAAGAGGGACCTCTCCAGAGATACAATGAAAAGCAATCCCGGCCGGCACCGTGGCTCACTAGGCTAATCCTCCGCCTAGCGGCGCCAGCACACCGGGTTCTAGTCCCGGTCGGGGCGCCGGATTCTGTCCTGGTTGCCCCTCTTCCAGGCCAGCTCTCTGCTGTGGCCAGGGAGTGCAGTGGAGGATGGCCCAGGTGCTTGGGCCCTGCACCCCATGGGAGACCAGGAGAAGTACCTGGCTCCTGGCTCCTGCCATCGGATCAGCGCGGTGCGCCGGCCGCGGCTGCCATTGGAGGGTGAACCAACGGCAAAAGGAAGACCTTTCTCTCTGTCTCTCTCTCTCACTGTCCACTCTGCCTGTCAAAAAAAAAAATCACAAATATAAAAATGTATTTTATAGATTTCTATTATTCAGAATCAACCTAGTCAAAGAAAAACATCTACTTGCTCTTCCTCAGCCGGTGCTCAACCTGGTGAAATCATGGGCAAGAGAATCCATGTGAAACTGGATGGCAGCTGGCTCATAAAGGTCCATCTGAACAAAGCACAGCAGAATAACGTGGAGCACACGGTGGAAACTTTCTCTGGTGTGTGTAAGAAGCTCACAGGCAAGGATGTTAATTTTGAGTTCCCAGAGTTCCAGTTGTAAACAAAAATGACTAAATAAAAGATGCTTCATGGTAAAAAAAAAAAAAGAAAGAAAAGAAAAACATCTACTTACATAATATATAAAATGCATTATAAATTTTAGCAATTAAAGGAAGAGTTATATAAATAGAAATCTTTACTTAGTATAGAGTTGGTCTTCTGCATATAGAATTAATTAAAAATTAATCTTAATGACAAATGGGATGGGAGAGGGAGTAGGAGGTGGGACAGGAGTTGGGGTGAGAGGGTGGGTATGGGGGGAAGAACTGCTATATTCCTAAACCTGTACCTATGAAATTTGTATTCATTAAATTAAAGCTTTCTTTTAAAAAAAAAAAAAAGAGAAACTTGAAGGATAAGTATAAAGATAGAAGTACATAGTACAAAATTAAGAGATATTATCCAAGTAGCTGCATCACCAGACAGAAATCAATAATGATAACCAGTAGGTGATAAGAAAAGAATAATATAATAAACAAATATTAGGGAGTGGGAGCAAGAAAGGAGAAAGCATCATCATATGCAAAAATTACTTTTTTTTAATTTAAAAAATTTTTTTTGACAGGCAGAGTGGACAGAGAGAGAGAGACAGAGAGAAAGGTCTTCCTTTGCCGTTGGTTCACCCTCCAATGGCCACCACGGCCGGCGCGCTGCAACCAGCGCACCGCGCCGATCCAATAGCAGGAGCCAGGTACTTATCCTGGTCTCCCATGGGGTGCAGGGCCCTAGCACTTGGGCCATCCTCGACTGCACTCCCTGGCCACAGCAGAGAGCTGGCCTGGAAGAGGGGCAACCGGGACAGAATCCGGCGCCCCGACCGGGACTAGAACCTGGTGTTCCGGCGCCTCAAGGCGGAGGATTAACCTAGTGAGCCGCGGCGCCGGCTGCAAAAATTACTTTTTACAGGGAAGAATCACAGATACTGCCCAAAGCTAATGAATCAAGAAATTTGATCCTAAATTCATAAGTCAGTACCACCATGAAAGCTGCCTGCTGTACTGGAATAGCACTGAGCCAGCAGCCAGAAAATCTAAGTGCTAAACCCTCCCCTTCTCCACCTTATCAACCAACACAAATCCTTTCCTCTCCTTGGTCTTAGCCCTGCCCTGTCAACAAGATTGGGCCAAACCAATAGTTCTTGAAGTGTAGCCCCCAGATCGATAGCATCAGCATCTCCTTGGAACTTGTTAGCAAATTATTGGGATTCACCTCAAACTTACTGAATCAGAAACTCTCAGATGGGGGAAGTAACTTGTGTTTTAACAAGTCCTCTAAGGGATTCTGATGTATGCTAATGTCTGGTCACTAATACAGATGGGCAGCCAACAAATACTGTCCATGTGCCAAATCCATACCCTCTCATTATTATAAATAAAGTTTTATTGGAACACAGCAATTCCCTTTTGCTTACCTATTATCTACACTTGCTTTTGAGCTCTAATAGCAGGTGGCAGTAGCTGAGACAGAGACCACACGGCACAAAAAGCCTAAAATATTTACTCTGGTTTTTTTTTTTTTTTAAGATTTATTTGTTTATTTGAAAGTCGAGTTACACAGAGAGAGAAGGAGAGGCAGAGAGAGGTCTTCCACCCATTGGATCACTCCCCAATTGGCCACAATCACCAGAGCCGCGCCGATCCGAAGCCAGGAGGCAGGAGCTTCCTCCAGATCTCCCACATGGGTGCAGGGGCCCAAGGACTTGGGCCATCTTCTGCTGCTTTCCCAGGCCACAGCAGAGAGCTGGATAGGAAGTGGAGCAGCCGGGACTCAAACCGATGCCCTATTGGAATGCCGGCACTTCAGGAGAGGGCTTTAACCCACTGCGCCACAGCGCTGGCCCCTATGCTGTTATTTTTTAATAAGAAAGCTTGCTGGCCTCTGACCTAGACTATTATAATAATTCAAAAAGTCTGTGGGAAAATAAAATTTACAAATAAATTTATTTTGATACAAAAAATTTGAAAACTTTTTTCATACTATGCACTTTCTATTTATTTATTTATTTATTTATTTATTTAGACAGGCAGAATTAGACAGTGAGAGAGAGAGACAAAGGTCTTCCTTCCGTTGGTTCATCCCCCAAATGGCCACTACAGCCAGTGCGCTGCGCCCATCCAAAGCCAGGAGCCAGGTGCTTCTCCTAGTCTCCCATGTGTGCAGGGCCCAAGCACTTGGGCCATCCTCCACTGTCTTCCCAGGCCATAGCAGAGAGCTGGACTGGAAGAGGGGCAACCAGGACAGAATCCGGCACCCCGACCAGGACTAGAACCTGGAATGCTGGTGCCGCAGGCGGAGGATTAGCCCCCATACTATGCACTTTCTATGGACTTTTTGAAGGTCCCTCATATTCTGATATTACTGGAAGTACATAATTACTCATTGAATGCCATGTTTATCAGCCCAGGGAAGTCTGTACGAATGCTTTCAGTAAGTGGGCAAAGTAACTTGGCCAATGGTAAGAGGATCCTCCTTCCCCTTCATTTTAAGGACCCCACAGAAAAGCAAATGATGAATAGTAAAAAAAAAAAAAAAAAAAAGTCATTTAACACACAGTAAGTAAACAAGTGGTGTAACATCAAGCCCGTTCTGGCTCACAGAGTCTTGGGAAGCTTCATAATGACTGAGGGAGGGCATGTGGAGATTGCTGGTTCTCCACGCCAGGATCATTTAAAAGTCAACAGTCACGGCCTGCACCGTGGCTCAATAGGCTAATCCTCTGCCTGCAGCCCCAGCACACTGAGTTCTAGTCCTGGTCGGGGCGCCGGATTGTGTCCTGGTCACTCCTCTTCCAGTCCAGCTCTCTGCTGTGGCCCGGGAAGGCAGTGGAGGATGGCCTAAGTGCTTGGGCCCTGCACCCACATTGGAGACCAGGAGGAGGCACCTGGCTCCTGGCTTCGGATCAGCGTGGTGCTCTGGCCGCAGCGGCCATTGGGGGGTGAACCAACGGAAAAGGAAGACCTTTCTCTCTGTCTCTCTCTCTCACTGTCCACTCTGCCTGTTAAAAAAAAAAAAAGGCAACAGTCACAAATGTAATAGCTAACAAACCTCACCCAGTATCTTCTCCAAACTCCTCTCAATTCCTCAGCCCACATCCTATAATAAATAGGAGTGGAGACCACTTGTTAGGGGATGTGGCTACTTTCTTTATGATTGACCACTGAGTAAGACTCAATTCCAGATATTAACAATCATTAGCATACATAAACTTTAAAAAAAAAGTTGTGCTTTGTATTTTGTTTTTGACAGGCAGAGTAAGACAATGAGAGAGAGAGACAGAAAGGTCTTCCTTTTCCGTTGGTTCACCCTCCAATGGTCGCTGCGGCTGGCGCGCTGCAGCCGGCGCTGTGCTGATCTGAATTCAGGAGCCGGGTGCTTCCTCCTGGTCTCCCATGCAGGTGCAGGGCCCACGCACTTGGGCCACCCTCCACTGCCTTCCCGGGCCACAGCAGAGAGCTGGACTTGAAGAGGAGTGTTGGGAGCAACCCGGACTGGACTGAGTTACTGGAATTAAGACTTATTCTATGCATCTGCTCTCCCACAATATGGCGCTGGGAGAGGAGGCAACAGCTTCTACCCAGCTGCCTCTCACCAACTTGACAAGCTGCAGGACCTGCTCCTGATTGGAGGAGAGCAGCGTACTCGGCGTGTGGGCAGCCGAGTTAGGATTGGCAGAGGAGGACTATAAAGGAGGAGAGAGACGGCATGCACCAGGAACATTTAAGGGGAACACCTGTGCAGCCCCCGAGAGAGCCGGCCGGCGGTGTGCCACTCCCCTGCGGAAGTGGGGAATGTGGCAGGGGGAACCGCCCTTCCACGGAGGTGGAAGGGATGGTAGCCAACCCGGGAAGGACCAGCAGCCAACCTGGGAAGGACCAGCAGCAAACCCGGGGAGGGCCGAGCAGACAGAAGAACAGCGCAGGGTCCTGTGTCGTTCCTCCACGAAGAGGGGGAGCGACATAATGGTGCCGTGACTCAGATATGAAGCCTAGGCAGGGCTTAGTGTCGTTCCTCCACGAAGAGGGGGAGCGACAGAGGAGTAACCATGACAGAATCCGGCGCCCCGACCAGGACTAAAACCTGGAGTGCAGGCGCCGCAGGCGGAGGTTTAGCCTAGCGAGCCGCAACACAGTCCTGTGCTTTGTATTTCTAAAGACACTTAAATTGAGCATGTCAAAAAAGAGAGTATGTTTCTATCTGAACAGAATAGATGACACAAAGGTAGGATGTATAAGAGGTATTCTCAATCACCAAAGCAAATAAAAAAGAAAACCCATCTCTCTCTCTCTCTCTCTCTCTCTCTCTCTCACACACACACACACACACAAACACACACACAGAGGGTCATTTGACTGGGAAGAAGTCAGATCACTAGTTCTTAAAGAGAGGACAGGGCGAGGTATATTAATTATTTCTCTGCCCTTCAGTACAGGTTACTCAAATTATCTTGGCATTTAGGCCGGCACCACGACTCACTAGGCTAATCCTCTGCCTTGCGGCGCCAGCACACCGGGTTCTAGTCCCGGTCAGGGCGCCAGATTCTGTCCCGGTTGCCCCTCTTCCAGGCCAGCTCTCTGCTGTGGCCAGGGAGTGCAGTGGAGGATGGCCCAGGTGCTTGGGCCCTGCACCCCATGGGAGACCAGGAAAAGCACCTGGCTCCTGGCTTCGGATCAGCGCGGTGTGCCGGTGGCGGCCGCCATTGGAGGGTGAACCAACGGCAAAGGAAGACCTTTCTCTCTGTCTCTCTCTCTCACTGTCCACTCTGCCTGTCAAAAAAAAAAAAATTATCTTGGCATTTAAGACTTACTTGTCAGTGTCAACAAAGGGTACTCTTTAATTTCAAGCCCCAGTTGGGTGCCCGAGTTCTGACCTCTCAAGAATGTCTGAAGGCTCTGAAGCAAATCCACCCACCTCAAGGCAGCAGCTGGACAAAACTGCGCACTCTGCACCTCTGTCCTTAGCACTCAAATGAATGAACCCATCTCCCCAACTCTGGGGTTTTCTACAGGCCATGCAGGGAAAACACACCTCCTCCTAGCTGTCAATCAAAGCAGCCCTCTGGCCCATTAACACTGCTCACACTTAAAAACAGGGCCTTCCCTCTGTTTTCACAACACTAAGAAGCCCAGACTGAACTTCCTTCTCCATTGAGTCTGGTTTCTAAAGCTAAGAAATTGTTACATTCACTCAGCCTTCAATATTAAAGACCAAGTCTCACTGTAATTCACACAGGAAATAGTTAACACTGTCCTTCTCTTACCCCTGCTTAAAGTACAAATATCAGACTGATTCTGTGTCACCTGTTATCAAAGGACACTCCCTCCAAATACTGTATCACACTCTACATAAAAAAAACTTGTGATGGCCGGGCAGCGGCTCACTAGGCTAATCCTCCACCTTGCGGCGCCAGCACACCGGGTTCTAGTCCCGGTCGGGGCGCCAGATTCTGTCCCGGTTGCTCCTCTTCCAGGCCAGCTCTCTGCTGTGGCCAGGGAGTGCAGCGGAGGATGGCCCAAGTGCTTGGGCCGGGCACCCCATGGGAGACCAGGAGAAGCACCTGGCTCCTGCCATCGGATCAGCGCGGTGCGCCGGTGGCGGCGGCCATTGGAGGGTGAACCAACGGCAAAGGAAGACCTTTCTCTCTGTCTCTCTCTCTCACTGTCCACTCTGCCTGTCAAAAAAAAAAAAAAAAAAAAAAAAAAAAAAAAAACCTGTGATAAGAACTTCTAACCTGAATAGGTCCCTCAGTAGATATGTTATAGAAAAAACACTTGAGAAATAACAAGTGATCATAAAACTAATCCTTGTGGCAAACACAACTCTTAGGCCATCGAATAAAGTACGTTGTCTTGTCCCTCCTTAATAACGAACTCAGAACTGTGAGTAAAACAAGAAAACTGGGGGCCGGCGCTGTGGCTCACTTGGTTAATCCTCTGCCTGGGGCGCCAGCATCCCATATGGGTGTCGGTTCTAGTCCCAGTTGCTCCTCTTCCAGTCCAGCTCTCTGCTGTGGCCCGGGAAGGCAGTGGAGGATGGCCCAAGTGCTGGGGCCCCTGCACCCGTGTGGGAGACCAGGAAGAGGCACCTGGCTCCTGGTGGCCATTTGTGGGGTGAACCAATGGAAGGAAGACCTTTCTCTCAGTTTATCTCTCTCACTGTCTAACTCTGTCAAATAAATAAATAGTTTAAAAAAAAAAAAACAAGAAAACTGAATAGAGGAGTAGAGAAGTTAAAAAAAAAAAACATGTTTCATGATACAAATATTTATTTGGGAGCAAACAACTGTGATTTAAAGTAGGTGATCACCTCTGTGGTTCAGAATATTTTCCTAATGCCTTTTTCAAACAGCCTGGCTCCAAGTTTGTAGCCATAGGCCATGTGTTTTAGATGACAATACATTGCATGAGTAATATGTCAGAGAAATTGACCCTGGGATTTATTCTGCTTTTTTACAAACCAGACTGTAAAAGCTATTAGAAGTCTAATTCATAAAGCAGACGGCACCTGATGGGTAACTGGAAACACAGTCGTGACATGGTAATGTGTGGTGTGATGTTTATATTTAATGCTAGGAGAGACACACGGAAAGGCTGATAGTTTAATAGTTCCTTACACACTACAAACAATTCACAAAGAAGTCTCAGGGCTGAGGAAGCTTGGGAAATTGACACACAAATATATAAACACTACATTTAAAGAGAAGAAATCCAGAACTAAGGTAAAAGATTTGGGCATAGCTTTCTCCCAACCTTTCAACGTTTCACCTTGTACAAAAGAGGTTTTGCTCCAAGTTCTCCTTCTGTTACACTCAAACACCTGTTCTGCCTCACCATAGCTTCTCCCTCTCAGTTCCCTGCCCAGTGACCCTCACCCTTGGCTGCGGAAGCCCAGCTGCCTCACCCAGTGCAATTGGTCCAAAGTATGATCTGGGCATCAGGAGTGGTCCCAACATGCAGGCAGCGTTCAGAAACTTTCTCCCAGCATGATTTTAATAAGGGAGAACCAGAAAAAGCAGTAAAATAAAACAAGGTGTTCAGAGGAAAATTCTTTAAACCAATTAAAATTGAACAAAGCAAAATAAAAAAAAAAAATTCAAACTGGGCAGCTCCCAAAACCACTGAAGGTTCTGTGAACTTCAACCAACAACATGATCAGACAGCATTTATAGGAAAAAAAAAAAGGAGGCAAGAAATAGAAAACAACTTAGTTGGCTACAGCCTAGCCAATCAACCAGTCAATTGGCTGGCTATAGCTTGACTAGTTTGCAGCCTAATCAGTTAACTTGCTACAAGGGCTTCTGCAACCAAAGCTTAGTGATTAAACTCTTTATTAATAGGTTTGGTCTGTTAATCCCAGTGCAGGGGCCCTGTCCAAATCTACTATCTCCTATAAAATATTATTTGAGAGAGTAAGACCATCAAAACCCATTGAGGCCTGAATACATGCAGACATGTAAAAACAAAAAGATGCAGTTGTGAATAAGATTCCTAAACCACACATCTTCATTACCTCTCCCTCCCTCCTTGCCATCCTCCACCAGTCGCCAATGCCTGTCTTGCCCAGGCCCTTCCATCCAGGCCTCCTGCCAGCTTCCTCAGCTCTGTGTCTACCCCAGTGGAAAAGCCTCTAAAATGGTCTCCCTACCTACTTTTATTCCTGCTCCCTTCAATCCATCCTGCACAACATCCCCAAATCATTCACTCTCCCTTCAAAACCTCCAGGGGCTTCTTCCTGCTCACTGTGCCTGAATTTCTTCACCTGATAATAAAGGCTTTGCTCAACCTGCTCCCAGTGGTCTTTCCAGCTCTCATTTCTCACCTCTGAGAAGGAGCCTCACTCTGCTCTTGTCAACTTGGATGGTCTGTAACTCCCCAAACATGCTCTGTTAAAAACTTCAAAATAAAAGGGAGATAGAAATGGAAGTCAAGGGGCTGGCGTTGTGCTGCAGCAGGTTAAGCTGCTGCCCATGATGCCACTGTCCCATTTCCGAGTGCCGGTTTGAGTCTCAGCTAACCCCACTTCCAACCTGGCTCCCTGCAAATGGACTGGGAAGGTAATGAAAGATGGCCCAAGGACTTGGGTCCCTGTCACCCCTGTTGGGGACCTGGATGGAGTTCCAGGCTCCTGGCTTTCGCCCAGCCCACCCTGACCATTGCAGTCATTTGGAGAGTGAACCAACAGACAGAACATTCTCGCGCGCGCGCTTTCTCTCTCTCTCTGCCTTTTGAGTAAACAATAAATCTTTGAAAAATGATAGACTCCAAGTCATCTGCCCCAGGTGGCAGAACTAGTGAACAGTAGCACGTGGAGCCGATCTGGGTTGTGTCCAAAGCTCATGGACACCTGTGGAAACCTTCCCATCTTTCAAGACAATTTCATTCCTGAAGCTTGTCCTGTTCTTCCTGTCTTAAATGGTTTTTCTGTACTTTGAGCTCCTTTAGCACTTTGTTGACATATTTCACAAGGGATCATGACAAGAAAGGCATGGGATGGGTTTTCCAAGGTTGGAGACTTTGTCTTAGGCCTTGTGGATCCGTCAGAGCCCTGCACCAGCACTCACCAGGTTGCCGGCGCTCATTGATTTGGGTAGGCTTTCTGTACTCACCCAACCCAGCCGTACAAGGAGACCCTTATTTATTTCAGGCACAAAGATATCTTCTCCCTACACTGAATATTCTGGTTTTCCTAATCTAGCATATCAGTACTTTCTTGCTCTGTGCTATTAGTCTTATGCCAACTGATCAGACACTGTTTTGCAACCTGGCAGGACTTTGGGACCTAATAATCAGGTAACACCCAGGGAAATGCACATCATGATAAATGTAATCACAAAACAAACAAGGGTGGTTTCATTATTTGGAACCTGAAACGTAAACTGAAAATGAGAGAGTAAGGCCATCTTTAAACCAATTAAAATTGATCCCCCAATTGCGCTTGATCCCCCTTGCAGGCTTTCTCACCCTTTATCTCTGCTGTACATTGAAGGAACCAAGGGTGAGGCAGCAAGTACGTGTGAGCAAAAGCCAGCTAGAGTAAAAGGGGAAGAACTGGTCAGGTGGCTCCTTTCCCAAGACACAAATAGCATTCTAGGAAAGGAAAATAGCTCCTAGCTTACAAGAGATTGTACAAGGATTTTACAATGGCCCCTTCTTTTATCTTCTCTCCTGTACAGTGAGACAGGGGTTAAAATCCTGCTTCTTGCAGCCCTCAATGAACTGTCCCCAGTGTGATCTGGAAAAGGGCTGCAAATGCAAGATGAAAATCACCTGTTTCATTAGCTAGGCGGTTAAAGCAAACACAAGCAGAATGGAGGAGCGTCCTTTCACCCATTGCTTTCCATGCTCACCTCCTTCCTGGCTACTCCCACAAGAGTTCTCACTAACTGATCTGTCATTGTTCTCAAATGCATTTGAGCCAAAGTGGGAGTCCAAGTTCAGCTCCCTAAAACCCATGGAGAGGAAGGCAGGAGTGTGGAGTAAGGGTTCCCCTCTCTCTGTCATTGCTCACCCCCCTTTCAGCCTACAATAAGCAGTCTTTCTGTGACATAATTCATTACCAAAAGTGAAAATTCCACCAATACTACTTCTTCAGAGCCTACCATGTGCCAGATGCTGCACCAGAGCTGTAAGAAGGGAGGGAGAAGAGGAGGAAGGAAGAGAGAAAAAATAGCCCTAGCTCCTACTTGTGAGAGGTTCACAATCTAAAGGAAGACACGGCTTGAAATAATTTTCAGATGCTATGGTGAGGATTTCCAAATACCAAGGGAGAAGCTCCAGAAATAAAGGAAGAGCCTGTGACAGCAGAATTGGGAGTCAAGGGAGCTATCCTCAAAGAGATGAGGTCAGAGCTGCAGGCTGATGAAGGTGTAGGAGTCGGACCTCGCAGGGAGGAGCGATGTTTGCTCAGAGAGAATCATAGGCACAAAGCCCAGAAGTGTCCTTCCCTCAAAGCAAAGGATTCCCCCAAATCCTCCCAGTTCTGGCCTGATGCATACCCACGGACGGGGGAGATTGAAGAGAAGAGGGAGGAAACTGTTGATACATTAAACTTCAAAGAAGTACACTGAACATAAATCTATAGCCTTCTTCAATAATGAAGGGCAAAAGAACAAACAACAACAAAAGGCCTTTTAGAGTGGGTTTGGTGAAAGCAATCAACTTCCTAATGTCCACAGATGGCATCAGACAGAAGCCAGGTGGTTTTTCAGTCTCAAAGCTGGTGTTCACCTCTCAACCACATGAAGCAGGTGGAGAGCAAGTGAAACAGCACATACCTGGCTGCTGTTTAAATTCTGATCCACACCACAGTTAAGGAGTGGATGACGCCATAAGCAATAAAACCTGGAGAGCTGAGGCTTTTCCTGGTCAAGTCAGCTCTGCTGAAAGAGTGGGTGCAATCCTGCCCGAAATCAGCACGGGGTCCCCTTCCCAGTTCTATCTGTGAACTGGTGGTGACCATACAGATTCTGTCCCACAATCCATCACTTGGAGACCCACAGAAAGATGTCAGACCTGTGCTGGAGGAGGTGGAAATAGCAGATCCCAGAGACCCCTTCGCTCATGGGCCTGGCTACAAGTGAGGTTTTCATTCCTGGTCTTGTAGTTTCCTGGCTGGCCCTACGTCTTGATTTCTTTATCCGACAATGACAATTGTAAGAGCTGCCGCTAATTTTCTTCCTTAGGAAAGATAAATAGCTCTCGATGCAGTTTGAGCTTTCATGTGTTCCAGACACCATGGCCCAAGACACCAGAATAAGCCCAATAAGGCAATGAGCCTGGAGGAACGAAGGCAGCTTCAGCTCCTCCTCTCATTCACTCAGGCATGTTTATTCAGTAGCTCTTTGTGCAGGACAACTAAACACCTGTTTGTTTGCTTGTCTCTCTCCACATCCCTGCTTCATGACCGGCAGATGAGAGAAACTGGCCACATTAGACAACAATGTAAACTGTGCTCATGGAAGCTTCCATCTCAAGCCAATCCTGCCTCATGGGAAACATAAAGTCGGGGACCAAGAAGGCTGCAGAACACTGTGTTCGGCTCACCTGGGGATGCTGGTCAGGTAGGTCATGACATTGAGGAAGTCCTCATCTGGGATGCGTTTGAACCCCGCAAACTCTGGAAAAGTGATGATGGGGGCACCATCCTTCCCTCGGCCTCCTGCAACAGAAATGAGTTGTTAAGATCTTTATTGCAAAATGTATTCACTTTCCGCCTCTGCGGACCGGCACTCTAACTGACATGAGGTCCAGAGACAACGTATTGGCCTCACTTTTTTCCATCTGTATTATCTCAAACTAGAATTTGGAAGAAGTTAACACTCAACTCTTTTGAACAAGTCTGTTTTCTCTTTCATGCTTTCTCAATGGCACTGTAAGGATTCAATTTTTGGGCCGGCGCCGCGGCTCACTAGGCTAATCCTCCGCCTAGCGGCGCCGGCACACCGGGTTCTAGTCCCGGTCGGGGCGCCGGATTCTGTCCCGGTTGCCCCTCTTCCAGGCCAGCCCTCTGCTGTGGCCAGGGAGTGCAGTGGAGGATGGCCCAGGTGCTTGGGCCCTGCACCCCATGGGAGACCAGGAAAAGCACCTGGCTCCTGGCTCCTGCCATTGGATCAGCGCGGTGCGCCGGCCGCAGCGCACCGGCCGCGGCGGCCATTGGAGGGTGAACCAACGGCAAAGGAAGACCTTTCTCTCTGTCTCTCTCTCTCACTGTCCACTCTGCCAGTCAAAAAAAAAAAAAAAAAAAAAAAAGAATTCAATTTTTGAATTCTTTGTAGTTACTGAATAAAAGGTGTTATGGGTTGAGTAGAATTTGTCTCCCCAAAACTCATGCAGCTGTTTAAACTCTGAAGTCTAATGTTAAGGTTGGTGGATGAAGAGCATCTAACGATGCAGTCTCAGAGGTAGGGTCAGCAGAGGTCTTTGAGGTTATTGGAGGCGTGCTCTCTGAGGCGGTTCTTGGAAGAGGCTTTAATTATTTCAGTTCAAGCTCAGCCTAGGTTCTCTCTCTCTGCTTCCTGGCTCGCCATGTGATCGCTGCTGCTGCACCTGCCACAACCAGCCTGCACCAGGCGCCAGACTAGGGCACCATTCAGTCTTGTAACCTCCACCGTTAGCTGAAATAACCCCTTTTCTTTCTCAGAAAGCTCCTCTCAGGTATTTTAGTTAAAGTAACAAAAAGAGGACTAACACAAAAAGTAAGACTGATTAAGTAGAATAGTAAATGATGCCAATGGCATTACGTGAAACTACTTTTCATTTTTGTGATCTGTCAATATCAAAGCTAAAATTGCAAAGTGGTTAAGAGAATTAGCTGTAAAAATCACACAGTCTGACTCAAGTCATGCTGTCCCACTTAATTGCTGTATGATTAGGGGTAACATAATGAACTCAAATTGGTCTTTGTGTATATACATATATAAGGGTAATTCAAGAAGTTTGTGGAAAATGAAATTAAAATATGTTAACTGTGATGCAATAATATTTTGAAATCCACACAGACGAGGGTTTTTTTTAAGAAAGTTCATGGGAAATGTATGTTAGGAAAAAACCATGTGTGGCTTTTAAATGTTCTCATACCAAAATAAAATCAATTCCACTTTTTCATGAACTTTTTGAAGTTCCCTTATATAATTATAACAATACCTGTACCTACATCGAAAGGTATTGTGAGAATTAAGCAAGGACTTAAGGAGACTGCTTATTACAGATCAGTGCCCATTCATATAATTGTTGTTGTTCCAAGAGGCAGTAAACATCTGCTCTTCAAGAATTTACAGAGGCCAGTGCTGTGGTGCAGCGGGTTAAAGCTGTGGCCTACAGCACCAGCATCCCATATGGGCTGCTCCACTTCCGATCCAGCTCTCTGCTATAACCTGAGAAAGCAGTAGAAAATGGCCCAAGTCCTTGGGCGCCTGCATCCGTGGGGGAGACCCAGAAGAAGCTCCTGGCTCCTGGCTTCGGATCAGCTCAGCTCTGGGTGTTGCGGTCATTTGCGGAGTGAACCTGCAGATGGAAGACCTCTCTCTCTGCTCTACCTCCCTCTGTAACTCTTTCAAATAAATAAAATAAATCTTTAAAAAAAAAGAATTTACAAACAGGAATATGTGAGAGACTCCTGTGAGAATAAAAATATTTAATTCATTCCAGCAGAGGCCACCAGATTAAATTAAATTGATTCTCTCTCCCAGGCTCCTTGCAGCTACATGGAGCCACAGGACTGAGACCTAGCTCCACGGTTCCCAAATTGTGTGGCAGGTTCTCAGGAAATCGCAGTGAACTCACAGGAGCACCAGGTTATGTTTTAAATTTTAAAGATTTATTTATTCATTTATTTGAGAGGTAGAGTTACAGACTGAGAGGAAGAGACAGAGAGAAAGGTCTTCCTTCCGTTGGTTCACTCTACAAATGGCTGCAATGGCTGGAGCTGAGCCAATCCGAAGCCAGGAGCCAGGTGCTTCTTCCTGGTCTGCCATGCAAGTGCAGGCGCCCAAGCACTTGGGCCATCTTCTACTGCTTTCCCAGGTCACAGCAGAGAGCTGGATCAGAAGAGGAGAAGCCGGGACTAGAACCGGCGCCCATGTGGGAGGATTAACCTACTGCGCTTCAGCACCAGCTACAAACACTATAGACTCAAAATGATTCACAATTCTTTTGGATGGCATTGGGTCTTATAAAGTTGGAATTTTGGCAGTTGCTGCAGTAGAAAACAAACATGAAAATCAATGTGAGACAAGAAATAAGGTTGGTGTCTGATTCCAAGGCTTGTGACGATTGCAGTTATTTAAGAATGAAATTGAGGCTGGCGCCATGGCTCACTTGTTTAATCCTCCGCCTGTGGCACCAGCATCCCATATGGCGCCGGGGTCTAGTCCCAGTTGCTCCTCTTCCAGTCAAGTTCTCTGCTGTGGCCTGGGAGGGCAGTGGGGGATGGCCCAAGTCCTTGGGCCCCTGCACCCGCATGGGAGACCAGGAAGAAGCACCTGGCTCCTGGCTTCGGATCAGCATAGCGCGCCAGCCGTAGTGGCCATTAGGGGAGTGAACCAACGGAAGGAAGACCTTTCTCTCTGTCTCTGTCTCTCTCTCACTGTCTAGCTATGCCTGTCAAAAATAAAATAAATAAATATATAGAGGAATAATGGCTCCCAAATAATTGCACGTGTTTAACTCACTTAAGAAAGATGTATCAGTGTGGGGTGTGGCTTAATGATGACTGTGTGCTCAATGAAGAAACCACAGCAAGGCAGGCAGCTACCACCAACGCCTGGAAAGAGAAGGTCCTGGCCCACTGCAAGAACCCAATCCACCATTCTACCCGATGACAGCACCAGTCAGATCACCCAGCTCACTCTCTGTGCTGACTCCAAGCCTCCTAAGAATCTTCTCTTTGTAATCCAACTTCCCACAGAAATTGGTTCTAAGAAAAAGAACGTGCTATCAAGTTAACATGAGTATAGAGTAAGCACTGGGGTTTTCCTACAGGAGTCTCTTGTGAGTGTTGTCCCTGGGTCTTGTGCTCTCAGAGAGCGACTGCCATGGACTGAATCCACACGACATTCTGGATAGTCAGGCATCCTCCTGCAGGAAGTGCTGCTTTAGTAACCCTGGGTGTTTATTTTAGATTTCCCAAAAAGATACCTGCAGATTAGCTGCCTGCCCAACTTTGACAGGGAGATACTCAGCTCCTTCATTATGGTGACTGACCAGCAGGACATTATCAGCTTACCCCTGATCTTCTTCCTCTTTGCAGTTTCACAACTACAGGAAGCTTCCGAGAAATGGGAAGTAAGAGAATTTGTATCTCTAGTAAGGCTAAATGTAGATGCACTTACCACTTCACTGTTGTATACAACACAGTTGATGAAGGGGTGGCTAGAACATTTCAAAGAACCAAACCCCCTAAAATTTTCATTAGGATGTGATTATGACATTTGATTTTACCTTTTAGAGTTAACTAAATTAAAGCTATTCCCATCTAAATGGAGAAGGTAAGTGGGATTTTCTTCTCTCTTGGTTACACCAGTACTGAACACAAAAGAGGTCTCAGGTTAACTGTGGACATCCATCTGCTGTTGAATACTAATCTCAAAAGGCAGAAGCCTCCAGCAAACAGTTGGACCTACATGCAGCCATTGACGATTCACAACAAGCATCTAGTGCCACCTTGTGAGCACACGTGGTAATGCAGGAGGGAAAAAGTGATGGCTCCAAGGACCTATTCAAAGGAGACCAAAAAGCTCCAAATTATTTGCTACTGGGTAAAATGGTGGGTTAAATAAAATGAACTTCACTCCTCATATGATTTTTACCTTTCCATCAGATGGAAGATAACTAGATTTATGCAGAATGCACTTGGAGTGCACAGCGATTGCCATAAAGGCCCAGGGGGTGCCTGGCATGAAGGATTCTGTCCTAGAGAACTTGGAATTCTGGAGAATCCTATAGGAAGGCAGTGAAAACAATGGGGAGGAGAGGGAGGCAGCTTTTGCTACTTGCCCATGAGTTCCTACTTCTCTGCCTTCTCTCCCAGAGAATTGCTATTAGCCGGAGAAATAGCAGAACTATTTCCTGGAAGGGAGTCTGGAAACAGCAGGCCCTGAGATACAAATGACTTTCACCACATAAGAAAAAAGCACCGCCCCACAGCCTGTGCTTTCCGAATGGCTTTGCAGACACAGTGTAAAGGAAGCGTCCATTCACAACGTGTGAGCCCAGACCCTGCACCTGTTTCACCGGAATAGCAGCTTAAAAACAAGTTTAACATCTACTGATCTTTCAGGAGGCCACTCAGGACGTCTAATCACCAACCACACCTTGGCATTTGTGCCTGTCAGATATACCGGCGGACCTCAAATGTAGGCAGTAGCATTTAATTGCTACTTCTAGTATAGCCAGAAACACACATTGAAATATATCCTATTTCACTATAATGACTTTCCTTTCATTTATCCACTTTAAAAAAAAAAAAAACTTTTTGGCAGCGCCACAATTCACTAGGCTAATCCTCCGCTGCAGTGCCGGCACCCTGGGTTCTAGTCCCGGTCGGGGCACCAGATGCTGTCCTGGTTGCTCCTCTTCCAGTCCAGCTCTCTGCTGTGGCCACCCTCCTGTGGCCCAGGAGTGCAGTGGAGGATGGCCCAAGTGCTTGGGCCCTGCATCTGTATGGGAGACCAGGAGGAGGCACCTGGCTCCTGGCTTCGAATCGGCGACATGCTGGCTGTAGTGGCCACTTGGGGGGTGAACCAACGGAAAAAGAAAGACCTTTCTCTCTGTCTCTCTCTCTCTCCCACTGTCTAACTCTGCCTGTCAAAAAATAAATAAATAAATAAATAACTTTTTAAAGTACGTGGGTAGGTTAATAGGTGGCTGTTCTAAACTTTCTCTTCTTCCTGGGCATGCCTCAGCTAACTACATTTCCCAGCTTCCCTTGCTGTTAAGCATATCCATCTGGTTGAGCCAAGTTCAAGTCAATGGAATGTGGTGAATGCTATCCCTGAGTCAAGAATGTCAAGCAGCACTAGGTTCCGTCCACGTTCTCTGAGCCTGTCTGCCTTCTAGATGGCGATAAGAAGGCAGCCACAAAGTGAAAGGAGCCTTCATTCCCGAACCTCTACATACAGAAAAGTCATGTACTTACAAGGAACATACACACTGAACTCTTACAACAATAAAAACTTGGATTGGCACTGTGGCACAGTGGGTTAAGCCACCACCTGTGACACCGGCATCCCATATGGGCACTGATTCAAGTCCTGGCTGTTCCACTTTCAATTCAGCTCCTGTCTACTACACATGACAAAGCAGAAGATGGCCCAAGCCCTGATTCAACTCCCTGCTAATGCACCTGAGAAAGGAGCAGAAGATGACCCAAGTCCTTGGGCCCCCACACCCGCATGGGCAAACTGGATGGAGTTCCAGGCTCCTGACTTCAGTGTGGCCCAGCCCTGGCTGTTGCAGCCATTTGGGGAGTGAACCAGCAGATAAGATTCATTCCCCTTCTCTCTCTCTCTCTCAACTCTGCCTTTTAAATACATAAATAAAATCTTTTTTAAAACAGTAAGAACTAAATTCCTATTGTGTTTGTTTGAGCTACTGAATCCTTGGGAGTCTACTTGTTATAGCTATTAATCCCATCCTCCCTTCCATGAGGTTATGTTGTCTGTAGATTTCATTCCAGTAGCATAGGAGGCATCACAAATCATTTGCTATACAAAGGAGGCATTCTGTCCAACACGGTCCAGAGCCATTCTCTTAGCTGCACTACCCAACACAACAGCCGCTAGATGCCTGTGGTTACTGAGCACCTGAAATATGACAGGTCCAAACTGAAATGTGCTGTAAGTGTAAAATACCCATTAGACTTCAAAGACTTAGTGCCAGACAGGAAGGTACAAATCCCACTAATAATTCTGAATACTGAATACAAATTTGAATACAATTTTAGATATGTTGGGCTAAATACAATGTTATTAAAATTAATTTCATGTGCCTTCTTTTATCTTTCTAATATGGTTACTATAAAAATGGAAAGTGAATTTGTAGATCACATTTTCTCACTATTAAACAGCACTGCTTTAGACCCCTTATGAGTGTTCTCACTTCCGGGGCTCCAAGTCACTAGCTCCGGTTCTGATGTAAGCAGGCATTTGGGCTCTTATCACTTCCTTGGTTTGACATTCTCTGTGTTTCCTGTGGGAGACATTTGCTCCTAGGGGATCCACCCCCACCGACCCCAGGCTCTGTCTGTGCATGTATGGGGGGAATGTCTGGGCTGCCACAAGTCTAGGAGTATTCCATTGTTATTATTTTCAAAAGGATTAAAATTGGGGTGTGTGTGTGTGTGAGAAAAAGAGAGAGAGAGAGGGAGAGAGAGAGAGAGAATGATTCTAAGGGGGAAATAACCACTCTAAGAAATAAAAAGGACAATTTCTCATTTTCGAAGAAAAAGGGTTCTGGCTGGCACTGATCAACGACTAATCCATTGCCGGCCCCCAGCCCCCTGGCCACCTTCTACTACACCAGAAAGCTAAATGCTTGCTGCTCAGATTCTCCTGCCGCTAGGAACAGTGGCACGACACAGCTCTGGTAGGGGACACAAGCAGAACTCAGTCAAGAGCTCTGGGAACCTTTTTGCTCTCCTGACAAAAGGAACAGAAGAATCCAGTACTCTTCCTTTTCCTTCTTTCTGCTTTGGATGCAAACTACATGTCTGGAGCTGCAGCAGCCACCTCAGGATCAAGACTTAACGAACAAGAAGGAAACATCAAGAGGACCACACGCACGCCGACTTGAATGTCTTTGAGCCACTCGACAATTGAGTCAGAGGCCCCGGCAATCAGGAAACCTACCTCCAGATGCCATGTCATAGGGCTTAAAAAACAAAAAGTCCTACAGGCCACACCCTCCTGTAGGCAGGTACCATGTTTTCTTTATAACAGCCCATTTCTAGTCTGTGTGCTGAGCACCGTGCAGACAGAAATAAGCACAAAGAGGACCCTGTACTTGCAGAGCGTTCACTGACTAAATGAGAAATAACTAATGCAAAGGGGAGACCAGAGACCGTTCTGGAGAGCGTTGGATGTGCCCACTCAGGATGCAATGGTAGAGGTATCCCAATAACAGAGACTGCATTTCCCTCAAATCAGTCGGATGAGGTGCTCAGAGAAGACTAAATATGACCCAGGGAAAGGAAAGAAATGAGTTTTAAACACCCCACGTTGTAGAGTAAAATTCATACCAGCTGCATGTTTGTGATGTAACTTGGAGGACTTTATCTCTTTTTTTAGAACAGATGTAAAAGCTAAAGAGAACAACTTTGCCACCTGTATTATTCAGCTTTTTGCTACTATAACAAACTACCCGAGGCAGACTAAGTTTAAAAAGAAAAAATAAGGTTTATGTAGCTCACAGTTTAGAAGCTGGAAGTCCAAACAGCATGGCACAGGCTCTTGTGAGGGCCCCATGAGAGGCGACAGGACTGAATGTGGGAGGAAGGGATCACATCTCAACATGAAAAGCAGGGAGACCAAGTCGGGCCTGCCACAGGCTTTTGTAACAACTTGCTTTTGGGAGAGCTACCAAGGGATCCCAGGAGAGCGACCTTAATCCCTTTTAAGGGCACATCCCCTATTGCCCTCGCCCAGGCTTCCCAATACCACCACCCAGCTGCCAACACAGGAGCCTCCGGGGAAAAACCACAGCACCCCTTTATCCCTCTGCTCTCACTACTGCATGCTTCCAAGTTTGGGATATTTGTAATTTAGGATTTGGTTTCTACCTCCACTTGCAGAAATTAAAGCCATGAGACCCTTGGCTAGGGAATAAAAAAGAACAACTTCTCAGCATTGTGTCTAGGTTTAGAAAATCTCTAGCTTTTTATCAATATCAGTCCCACCCCCGATCAAATGCTTGATGAAAACACCTCCCTACAAGAGCTAACAATAGAAGACAGATCTCTGAGAAACAACCTCAGCCGTGTTCACAACCTTTCAAACCAAGACTTAAGTTGAATCTTGGAAGACCATCCAACAAGAACACTGAAAGAGCCTCAGAGTGACAGCTGATGGCAGTAGTCTACTCTTTTTCTGTCCTAAAAACCTCAGCCCTGTACCTTGTAACCAAAGAAAACACTCCCCTGGAAAAAATCAAATTGCACCCAACCAAATGGAAGAACATCTGTGATTCAGACCCTCCTCTGGCAGGACAGTCATTGGCCCATTCAGCCCTGTGAGGCTGCAGGCCCCGAGAGACAACAGCAGTGCTCAATGGTCAACCAGGCTCAAGGGCAGGGCCCTCCCAGCAGGAATCCACCACGCCCCCAACAAAATGTGCAAATGCAAATGGACGTGCCACTTACCTGAGAGAATGGCGAACTGTCTGTGAAGCTGTTCTATTATATCCACTGCCACCAACGGCCTGACCTCCTGTTGCATAATTTCGTCTGCACACACACAAAAAAAATCAATTGGGTTAAATCCTTGCATGTTACAAAGAGAAACTAGAAATAAACAAGGAAGCTTCCACTAGTGGGAAATCTCAGGCTTATCAACTTATGGTTTTGGGCACATTGTCCCATGTCAACAACTCAATTCCTGACATGCAGAGCTATACCTGGGGTTTGTGTGGTCTGAAGATTACACACATGAGCAGGGAACACATTCTAGAGCCCCTTGCAAGGAAGCAGCCCTTACAAGGTTTTAGCTTCAGTTACGTCCCAGCGAACTGCTGTATGGTTTCATGACCATTGCAGGCATTTGTTTGCTCCTATGAGTTTGCAAAGAGCGTTTTTTAAATTGACACATAATAACTGCACATATTACAGTGTACAGTGTGACACTTCAAGATGTGGATCCAGTGTGTAATAATCAGATCAGGGCAATTAGTATTTCTACCACCTCAAACGTTTTTCATTTCTTGATGTCAAGAACATGCAAAACCTTATGGCCATCAAACACAGTTACTCCACTGTGCCGTGGAACATGAGAGGTTGTCCCTCCTGTTCACCTGGCCATCCTTTCTCCTTCCTCCCTCCCCTCTGGCAACCCCCTCCTACTCTCCTAAGAGATCACAGGAGAACGTTTTAAACACAACACGGACACCAGAACCTCCTCAAGAGGGGCCACAAAATTGTCCTGAAGTTGACCAGGGTTCTGTGACTTTCACTTCCCTCTCTGCCTCACTCCCTTCCTTTTTCTCTCCTTCCTTTCCCATCTCTCTCTCTCTCCGCTTTGTAAAAATATTTATCCCAAAAAACTAAAAAAAAATGAAATAATAATAAAGATAATAGAGTAGAAACTTGGCCTGTGTCCCACACTGATCGTCCTCTCTGGCTCCTGATACCACCTTCCCACCACTGCAGACCGTGGGCAGTGGCCATGAGTAAGGAGGATCCTAACACCCACGGGCAGATCAGGACTGCAATCCCAGCTCCTGGCTTCAGCCCTGCTGCAGCCACGGCCACTACATGCATTTGGGGAGTGGACCAGTATCCGGGATCCCTCTCTCTCTCTCAAATAAATGAAAATAATATTCTTTCTGACTGAAAGATTACATGTTTCCATGGCAAAAACTCACTTCAAAGGTCCTCTGACCTAACTCCAGCAAGTGGCTTTTGAGCCCTGTGACTTGCATCTATATCCATTTGGGAAAAGGGACCAATCTGTTTTCCTGAGCAAGGGAGAAGGCAAATTCATGCTTTTCAGTCTACAACTTAACTATTTTCCAGGGGATTTTTTAAAGATTTATTTTTATTTATTTGAAAGGCAGAGTGAAAGAGAAAGAGAGAGAGGAAGATACAGAGAGAGGTCTTCCATCCACTGGTTCACTCCCCAAATGGTTGCACCACCCAGGGCTGAACCAGGCTGAAGCCAGGAGCCAGGAACTTTATCTAGGTCTCCCACAGGATTACAGCACCCCAAACACTTGGGTCATCTTCTGCTGCCTTCCTAGGTGCATAAGTTAGGAGCTTGATAGGAAATGTAGCAGCCAGGTCTCGAATCAGTGCCCATATGGAATGCTGGCACTATAAGCAGCAGCCCAACCTGCTATGCACAGCACCAGTCCCTCCCAGGGAATCATAAAGCATGAATTGGTTATTGGTTCTACAGGAGGCAAACATCTGGTTAGATGAAGGTATGGACTAATAGTCTGGAAGCTGATGCTGAATGGAAGCCTCCTATGGATTCTGTATGGAGTGATGGTAACATCATGATATTCTGGTGCTGGCATTGGAGGTGCAGCAGGGTAGGAGCTGACTACAGTACCGGCATCCCACATGGACACCAGCTGAAGTCCTGGCTGCTCCACTTCCAATCCAGCTCCCTGCTAATCTACCTGAGAAAGCAGTAGAAGATGGCCCAAGTGCTTGGGCCCCTACCACCCACCTAAGAGACTTGAATGAAGTTCCTGGCTTCAGTCTGGCTCAGCCCCAGCCATTGCAGCCATTTGGGGAGAGATCCAGCAGATGGAGGGTCTCCCTCTCTCTCATAACTCTGCCTTTCAAATAAATAAATAAATCTTTAAAAAAAAGTCATGATATTCTAATGTTGACAGGTCTAAGGTAATATTTGGGAAGCTCTTCTTAGCTTTGGTATGAAGGTTAAAGGAGATGGTGAATATGGATATGTACACAGTAGGTGATCAATAAATGCTACTTTCCTCTATTGCTCTGAACATACATGCCTTTCCCATATTTGCTCTCTGAAACTCTTGCAACGGGTAAGTCAAGTGCCAGCTTTAGCCCTGAGATACTTCTCAGTGAATTCCACCATGTTTTCTGGAGGAAGGGGGGTAAAATCTAAATATAGCTCCTGCAATCCAATACCTCCACCAGAAATCACTGAAAATTCAAAGAACTCCTGCCTCACTATTGGGTGGCTGTTATAAAGGCATTGTAGTTATATTTTACAAAAAGGGAAACCTTTGCTATTAGAAATACAAAGTGTGGCATTATCAGTAAAACAACAGAAAGTCTGTGATTTGTCTAAAATGTTATATATAACCCTCCCCTGTCGCTCCCCCTCTTCGTGGAGGAACGACACAGGACCCTGCGCTGTTCTTTCGTCTGCTCGGCCCTCCCCGGGTTTGCTGCTGGTTCTTCCCAGGTTGGCTACCGTCCCTTCCACCTCCGTGGAAGGGCGGTTCTCCCTGCCACATTCCCCACTTCCGTGGGGGAGCGGCACACCGCCGGCTGGCTCGCTCGGGGGCTGCACAGGTGTTCCCCTTAGATGTTCCCCTTAGATGTTCCTCGTGCATGCCGTCTCTCTCCTCCTTTATAGTCCTCTTCCACCAATCCCAACTCTGCTACCCACACGCCGAGTACGCTGCTCTCCTCCAATCAGGAGCAGGTCCCACAGTTTATTGGTTGAACTGGAGGCAGCTGTGCAGAAGCTGTTTACTTCTCTCCCAGCGCCATATTGTGGGAGAGCAGATGCATAGAATAAGTCTTAATTCCAGTAACTCAGTCCAGTCCGGGCTGCTCCCCACAGATCCCCCTTTCTTTTTATTTTTTGGCGTTGATACGCGCCTGTCTTCGGTGTCCCGCGGCACACACTCTGCTCTACTTGCTAGAGTTGCCACAGGTTCTTACAAGTCCTATCAATCAGGAAAACCGAATCCGGGTCCTCTCTTCGCCATGTTGTGAGGAGGCTTTTAGGCGCTGATGCGTGCCTGTGTTCAGTGACCTGCGGCTCACACTCTGGTCGAGCCGCTTGCTGGTGCTTACCGCCTTAATCAGGCAGACCGAATCCAAGCTTTCTCATTGCCGTATTGTGGGGGAGACTTATTAGTGTTGGTTCGTGCCTATCTTCGGTGACCTGCAGCTCATACTCTGGTCGAGCTGCTTGCTGGTGCTTACCGCCTTAATCAGGCAGACCGAATCCAAGCCTCCTAATTGCGGTATTGTGGGGAGGCCTTACTGATGTTAATTCGTGCCTGTCTTCGGTGACCTGCGGCGCATAAGCTGCTAGCCGCCGCAGGTGCTCATCGCCTCACTTAATCAGGCAGACCGAATCCAAGCTCTCACATTACTGTGTTGTGGGGAGGCCTTTCTCTTTCTCTATTTCTCTATCTCCGGGCATTCCTATTTCTCCCATTTTACTTCTGTCTGCCAACCTTCCCATTTCTCTCATTTTACCCGCCACACTACGGAAACTTCTAAACTTCTGTTTCTCTTATCCCCGCGGCTTCCCGGCTGCGCCTGCCCCGAGGCTGCTTCTCGGCAGCTTTCCAGCTCTGAGCCGCTTCAGCCCGCGCCTCTCTCATCTGCGCGGCTTGGCTTCGCGCGCTCCGCGGTCTCCACGCCCTTCGCGTCTGCACCACGGCCTCGCGCCAGCCCTGTTCCCTATCTGTTCACGCCCCGTGCTCTCTCTGCACGCGGCGGCTTCCGCGAGTAACACAGCGTAGCTTGCGTCTCCGCCATTAGCATTCAATCTAAGTTCCCCGGGCTAGCCTGGCGAATTCAACCCAGCTTACGTCTCCGCCCCACGGTTTGGCTTCCCGTCCTTTGCTCCCTGGGCTAATCAGACGGATCCCAATCTGGCTTACGTTTCAGCTTTTGGTTTCAACTTTTCGCCCCCTATTCTCAGGCTAACTTGAGAATCCCAAAGTGGCTTTCGTTTCCGCCTTGGCCTGCCCCCCGCGGCTTCAATTTCCCTAACATTTTTCTCTACCCGGTATGTTTCCCCAAACTTTCCTCCAACGATATTCCTCCCTCATTTCTCCTGGCCTCTCCCCACAGTCCGCGTCCGAGTCTGTTTGTTCTAGCTTTCACTTTCGCTTTCGACCTTAGAGATTTCTCCCAGCTTCCCCCCGTAGTCCGTATCCGAGTCTATGCCTAGGCTTTCAATAGCTTCTTCCGGCACCTTTTTCGTCCGGCTTTTCCCTAGGCTGTTTGCTAGTCTCTCTCTCCGGTATTTTCCCAGTTCTTCCCGTTTCTTCCCTCCTAAGTTTCATATCCGTCCTAGGTTTCCTATCCGAGTCACGGCACCATTATGTCGCTCCCCCTCTTCGTGGAGGAGCAACACAGGACCCTGCGCTGTTCTTTTGTCTGCTCGGCCCTCCCCGGGTTTGCTGCTGGTTCTTCCCAGGTTGGCTACCGTCCCTTCCACCTCCGTGGAAGGGCGGTTCTCCCTGCCACATTCCCCACTTCCGTGGGGGAGCGGCACACCGCCGGCCGGCTCGCTCGGGGGCTGCACAGGTGTTCCCCTTAGATGTTCCCCTTAGATGTTCCTCGTGCATGCCGTCTCTCTCCTCCTTTATAGTCCTCTTCCACCAATCCCAACTCTGCTACCCACACGCCGAGTACGCTGCTCTCCTCCAATCAGGAGCAGGTCCCACAGTTTATTGGTTGAACTGGAGGCAGCTGTGCAGAAGCTGTTTACTTCTCTCCCAGCGCCATATTGTGGGAGAGCAGATGCATAGAATAAGTCTTAATTCCAGTAACTCAGTCCAGTCCGGGCTGCTCCCCACACTCCCCTTGCCTGAAGTGTGTGTGCAGAATGGGGTGGGGGTGTAGATGAAACCTGTTTGACCGACTGCGGATAATCATGGAAACTATGTGACAGCCCGTGCGGGTTCACTATACAATCCTTTTGCACATGTTTCAAATTTTCCATAATAAAATGGAAAATACAAATGGACAACCTGGAAAATTTCAGCCAACAAAGCAGTTATATAACCACAGAGCTTTTCAGACTGCAACCTCCCCATGGTCTAGGCAAGTGGCATAATCACAAAGGAAAGTCATTATTTTTTCATATCTCTGGGAACATATTTAAGAGACAACAAACACTGAGGAAAAGAACAAACATAAGGTACAATTTATTGTTCTTATTCCTCAATATTTGAGGTGAGGTGTGCTTTAAATTAAATACCTTAAAAATATAAGATATGAAAGGAATACCATAAATTAGCTAAGTCAACCACTCCCCCATCCCATCTCATTTTTTAAGTTGAAAAACAGAAACCTAGAGAGATTGTGAACTTGCCTGTGGTTACGCAGTAACAGAAACAAGGCGTGCAGCCTGGGTGGGCCCTGGATTACCTGACTCTAAGGGTCAGACTTCTGCCATAAGTGCTGGAGTGCCCAGATCCTCAGCCTTGACTAGTGGAGGCTCCAGCCACCCCTGGGAAGCTGGCGAGTGTCTTTCACCTTGGGAACCTGCAGTTTGCCTAAGCCCTCAGACAGGGATCATTCTCACCAGCCTCACACGGCTAACGACAAACAGGACTAAAATTCATGATTTGTTTTCTTTTTTTTCTTTCTTTCTTTTTTTTTTTTTTTTTTTTTTTTTGACAGGCAGAGTGGACAGTGAGAGAGAGAGACAGAGAGAAAGGTCTTCCTTTTGCCATTGGTTCACCCTCAAATGGCCACCATGGCTGGTGCACTGCGACCGGCGCACCGCGCTGATCCGAAGGCAGGAGCCAGGTGCTTCTCCTGGTCTCCCATGGGGTGCAGGGCCCAAGCACTTGGGCCATCCTCCACTGCACTCCCTGGCCACAGCAGAGAGCTGGCCTGGAAGAGGGGCAACTGGGACAGAATCCGGCACCCCGACCGGGACTAGAACCCGGTGTGCTGGCGCCACTAGGTGGAGGATTAGCCTATTGAGCCGTGGCGCCGGCCCATGATTTGTTTTCTAAGAACAGAAATGAGCTGGTGCCTTTGGCTGGTCCAGGCTTTGCTGAGTGTGTTTGGCCCCCAGCCTGGGAGGGACACAGTCACCCCGACATCTCCTTAGCAAAAAAGCCACACATGGATACCAACCAGGCCAGCTGTGGCAGAACCACAAGGCCTTCTCACTCAGCACCTGACCTGGTGCAGGGAGGTGTCTGCAGATACACCCAGCTTTCAGGGACCCCAATACTCATGGGGCTGTTGTGAAAGGAGCATGCTCAGTTATGCCCCAACCAGAGCACACTGATACTCTAGAAACAAAGCCAGCCCTACTGCCTGGTCCTGTGTAGACGGGGTAGGGCAGGTAGTGCAGGAGCTCTTTGGACCTAAAGGAACACTCCAGCTGCAGTGTATGTGTGTATGGCAGTGGGGGGAAAGGGATTCAGACACAGAGGCCCTGCATGCAAACTCCCCTCCTCTGCCACCGACTCACTGGCCAGCCAAGGCAAGTACACTGAGCCCCAGGGTCCTTTCCCGTCTCCCAGAAACAGCGAAGCATAACCCAGAAGCCACCAAGGCCCTGGTGACTATTGCACAACTGCCTGGCAATAATACTGCCCTCTGTGGAGGCTATTTTTGGTGTGTGTGGAAAGGGAGAAACTTGTCTCTTTGTAACTTACATGAGAAAAAGATAAGAGATAATTCAGTACCAACACAAATTTGGGCAAAGTTACAAATAACACTAGGGAAAATGTTAATGCTGAGCAACCACTGGAATCCAGGAGTCACCAGAGCAGGAACACAGAGCGAGCAGAGTTAGATTTACTGAAGATGCTACAATGGAGCAGCAGGCAGAGAGAACAGCTAGACACTGACTAGCACTGCCAATGGACATGAACCTAAAAGGTGTACTTAGAAGTGCAGTATTGTGGGGAAATTAGGCACACGTGGCAATTCAAAGATGGCGACCAAAGGAAGTAAGGTGGGCGTTGTTTACCACCAAAGCTGATTGGCTGCGCAGCATCGGGGGAGGTGACAACTGATGATGAGTGTACAGACTTATGGCTGGTCCTGTAAAAAGTCACCCTGTAAAATGACCTTTTAAGTAATTGGTTGGTCCTTAAGCCCTGCCCCAGTAACCATGTAGTCTTGTGCTTTAAAAGACTTTGCCATGTACCAATAAACAGAGTTCTTGTTTGCTTGACTTGACTCCCCACTGCATCTCTGGGATCAGGAGGCTGGGGAGTGGTGCACTTACCTTTCTTCGGACCCAGTCCATCCTTGGTCGGGTGGACTAAGACCCAGCACAGTATCTTCTCAATTAGGGTGAATTTTTCCCATGACCCAATTGGCTCCTCCAGTTAAGTGATTTGCATTTCTGGGTGGAGCTGGAGAGCTTACACTGCCTTTAGCTTTGGGACTTCCCCAGAGCCTTGAGGCAACCCTCCACACAAAAGCTGTCTCTTCTGTCCCTGATAAGCATAAGCAAGGATGGCTTCACTTAAGATTTCCTTCTTTAATAATAATAGACAAACTGTTGAAATCCTTACTTAAGGTATACTAAGCTGATCTTCTGTATACTAAGATAATCGAAAATGAATCTTGATGTGAATGGAAGGGGAGAGGGAGTGGGAAAGGGGAGGGTGGTGGGTGGGAGGGACGGTATGGGGGGGAAAGCCATTGTAACCCATGAGACGTACTTTGGAAATTTATATTCATTAAATAAAAGATAAAAAAAAAAATAAAAAAAAAAAAAATAAAACTGCATTAACCATAAAAAAAAAAAAAAAAAAAAGATTTCCTTCTTTACCAGGCTGCTGATAAGCACCGTGGTCCTCTCTCCCCATGAGGGCCAGAAGAGGAGCCGCTGCTCCCAGTCAGCCCTGACATCACAAGGGGAACCTCAGGGTGCTGTGCCGCTAAGCTAGGTCCTGCAGGCTGAGCGCATTAACTGCGTCTTTGACATAACAGTCTTTTCAGCTCAGGGTGGGTGTACTGGGACGTGGAGGAGCGTCTGCACAGAAGTGGGACTGCCTTCTATTCCAGAAATCCAGAGGCCACCCTCTGCCTCCAGTCTCCGGGGTGATGGGAAAATCACTCAGCACGTCCCGAAGGCATTCAGCCTCGGGAAGCAAGTGACACCTGTATTCCATCCACGTCCCAGTCTGAGAGGGCAATGTGGGCTCTGAGGCAGGGCCTTTACTCATGACTGAAGCCGTCCTCCCTACAGCAGAGGGCAAGAAACAGAGCGGGCCCCTTCCAGGCTCCAAGTGTCACAGCTGGCAAGGAATGAAAGGCAGGGAAACCCAAGCCTCTTGCTCTTGCTGTTCTGAAATGCCTGTTTTATCTATCGCCTCTTAAAAGACTCAAATATGTTTAAGGGTTTTTGTTTTGTTTTGTTTTTAAAGAACTAAGTAACTAAATAGGTTGTGCGGGGGCGGGGAGGGGAGTATGGTTGGGAGCAGAGAGGAACACACCCCCAAGTTTGGCAGTCCCTGTGACATGACTGCTTTGCCCAGAGAATCAGCTGCACAGGGAGATCAGAAGGGTTTGCCAGGTTCTGCCAAACTAGAGATCAGTCCCTGGGCTTGTGACAGCAGCTGAGCAGCCAGCGGCCAGAGTCTCCGCCACAGGCGCAGTGCCCAGCCTCTCTGTGAACAACGCTAACAGAGTCAGCTTCTGACACAGCACTTTGCAGACCTGTAGTTGACAGAGAAGGTGTGTGCCCTAGCACTCAGAGGAGATTCCTCCAGCCCACCCCACCCTCTCACCCCCTCAGCTAGACCAATCTGTGAACCAGAGGCCATGAGAAGCTAGCTGCCTGGCTGGCACTAAAGGCCACCCCATGAGAGTGCACAGTGTTATCTCATTTGTCTCAGTAGCCAGCCGTGTTTCTTCTCTTTCCTGGGTCCTGTGCTGTAGGGATGCTGAACCTGCCTGATTTCAAAGTCTAGTATGGCAGTCTTGCTCATGAATTAACAATGAATAAAAAGCCACTTGAAAAGCAGATGGAGTGGCTGGCATTGTGGTGCAGCGGGTTTGCCATCACCTGCAGTGCTGGTATCCCATACGGGCAGTGGTTAGAGTCCTAGCTACTCCACTTTTTTTTTTTTTTTTTGACAGGCAGAGTGGACAGTGAGAGAGAGAGAGACAGAGAGAAAGGTCTTCCTTTTGCCGTTGGTTCACCCTCCAATGGCCGCCACGGCCAGTGCACTGCGGCCGGCGCACCGCGCTGATCCAATGGCAGGAGCCAGGTACTTATCCTGGTCTCCCATGGGGTGCAGGGCCCAAGCACTTGGGCCATCCTCCACTGCACTCCCTGGCCACAGCAGAGAGCTAGCCTGGAAGAGGGGCAACCGGGACAGAATCCGGCGCCCCGACCGGGACTAGAACCCAGTGTGCCGGTGCCGCAAGGCGGAGGATTAGCCTGGTGAGCCACGGCGCCGGCGCTACTGCACTTCTGATCCAGCTCCCTGCTTATGCACCCAGGAAAGCAGTGGAAGATGGCCCAAGTACTTGGGCCCTTGCACCCACATGAGAGACCTGAAGACGATCCTGGCTCCTGGCTTAGGCCTGGCCAGGTTTTGACTGTTGTGGCCATCTGGGGAGTGAACCAACCCGATGGAAGATCTCGATTGATCTCACTCCTCTCTCTCTCTCTTCCTCTCTACCTCCCTTCCTCTCTCTGTAACTGCCTTTCAAATAAATAAATTCTTTTTTAAAAAAAGAAAAGCAGGGATGGATTTGAGAGGATTTTAAAAGATGTTTTACATTAAGAAAACTAAACAACATCTAATTTCTTAATAATCAACTAATACACTTAAACTAGCAAAAGATATCCATTAATTCATAAAATAATTGAGATTTTAATACACAATGCTCGTGTTATGTTGGATAAGTAGTACTTCTGCACAACTTCAGTGAGTAATGCAGGCATCATCCTTTTAGAAAGCAGTTTTACTATCAAGGTGGCATGTACCAATGCCATCTCACTAGTCCAAGTGATCAATTTCAGTTCACAATTGATCACACTGATAGGTCTAAGAGTCAAAGGGATCACACAAACAAGACTAGTGTCTGCTAATACTAACTGATAGAATCAAAAAGGGAGAGAATGATCCATCATGGGAAGTGAGATACAAAGCAGACTCACAGAATGGCAGATGTCCTAAATAGCACTCTGGCCTCAGAATCAGCCCTTAAGGCATTTGGATATGGCTGAAGAGCCCATGAGAGTATTTTAGGCATGGAAAGCCAAGACACTCGGGGGGGGGGGGGGGGGAAGAAGACCTAAAGGAAAGATCTCTGCGAGTGAGATCCCAGTGGAAAGAACGGGGCCATCAAAGAAGGAGGTACCTTTCTCTGAAGGGAGACTATGACCCTGTCAGAATAAGATTGAAGTCAGCAAACTCAAAAGGCTTCCATAGCCTTGGCAACTCATGACTAGAGCCTAGGGAGATTACTGGCGCCATAAACAAGAGTGTCAATTGTTAAGTCAACAACAGGAGTCACTGTGTACTTACTTCTCATGTGGGGTCTGTCCTTAATGTGTTGTCCAATGTGAAGTAATGCTATAACTAGTACTGAAACAGTATTTTACACTTTGTGTTTCTGTGTGGTTGCAAACTGATGAAATCTTTACTTAATATATACTGAATTGATCTTCTGTATATAAAGATAATTGAAAATGAATCTTGATGTGAATGGAATGGGAGAGGGAGTGGGAGATGGGAGGGGTGTGAGTGGGAGGGAAATTATGGGGGGGGAGCCATTGTAATCTATAAACTGTACTTTGGAAATTTATATTTACTAAATAAAAAAAATTTAAAAATGGGAAAAAAAAGAAGATGATTAAGTCATTGTGGTACTGCCCTCGTGGGTGGGATTAGTGGTCTAATACAAGGGCTTCATTGTGTTCACGCTCCTCTGCTCCTCCACCATGTGAGGACAGTGTACAAAGCTGCATCTTGGAAGCAGACAGACCTCCAGCACCTGGATCCTGAACTTCCTAGCCTCCAAAACTGTGAGAAATAAACTGCTATTATTTATATATAAAAAAGAAAGCAGTTTTACCCCGTGATAACTGAGCATTATGTGGTACATACCATAGCAAACACTTCATGTGCATTATTTCTTTAAGACTCAAACAATACCAAGGGCAACGTTGAACTAGATTTGCCCAAGGTCAAGCAGAGCCAGGACTTGAACACAGCTCATGCTAAACTCCAAAGCCCAATATCTTTTTTATATAGAAAGCTTTCATTTAATAAATATAAATTTCATAAGTACAACTTTTGGATTATAGCGGTTCTTCCACCCATACCCGCCCTCCCACCCCCAAACCATCCCACCTCCTACTCCCTCTCCCACCCCATTCTTCATTAAGATTCATTTTTAATTATCTTTGTATATAGAAGATCAACTCTACACTAAAGATTTCAATAATTTGCATCCACACAGACACACAAAGTATAAAGTACCATTTGAAGACTAGTTTTACCGTTAATTCTCAGAGTACAACACATTAAGGACAGAGGTCCTACATGGGGAGCAAGTTCACAGTGACTCCTGTTGTTTATTTAACAATTGACACTCTTATTTATGATGTCAGTGATCACCCCAAAGCCCAATAGCTTAACCATTATTATACACAGCTTCAAACCTGACATGTTTTGGATAACAGCTTCAGTGGACCTCAAAGGCCCATGTGTTGGAGGCTCGATCCCAAAAGTCTTACAGTAATAAAGGATGGGGGTTTGATCCAATTATGATGTCTTGGGGGTGGGCTAGTGGAAGGTCTTTAGTTCTCCCAGCAGGGTTGGGTACATAAGCCACAGGTGGAGGCTTATCCCACTATGCCCTAGTGCTGGCCCCAAAATACACCTTCTTCTCTCCTAAGCAGCTTCTCTCAGGAATTTTAAAATAATGAATATCTAATAAAAATACATAGTCATTAAAATATTTATTTTTTATCCATTCACTCTGTATCTGAAAATGCATACAAGAATATAATTGCTACAGTGTGAATGTCCCCACCAAAAAACTCCCATAGAAATGTAAACCCCTTTGTAAGGCATGAAGAGGTAGGACCAGGTGAGGCCTTTAAGAGGTTATTGGGCCATGAGGACTCTGCCCTCAGGAATGAGTTAATCAGAGAGTAATGGGTTGCCTCAAGAGTGGGTTTGTTATAAAAGCCAGTTTGACTCTGTCTTTCGGATGCAATCCTCTCACCACATGCAGCTCTGCACCATCTGGGATTCTGCAGCGAGTCCCAACCAGCAAGAAGGCTCTCACCAGAGACAGTCCCTCGACCTTGGAACTCCTAGCCTCCAAAGCCATGAGCTGAACAAGCCTTCATTCTTTATAAATTACCCAGTCTGCGATAGTCAGATACTACAACTGAAAGCAGTAATAACACCAAAACTTTATGCATAACAATGTGGACTGTGGTATTATTTATTCATAAGAACGAGAATAAGCAATTATATAATTATGAAAAACAGATTCATGGAAAAAGATTTAAGAAAAGGTCTGGGGCACAGAAATCATATGTATGGAAAGATTGCAGCCAGCTTAAGAAAAGAAAGAAAGAAAGAATGTGATGTGTGTGTACACATATATGTGGGCATATGAAAAAAGAACACAAAAAATAGTAATCTTAGAGTGACAGATTCACACATGGTTACCCCCTTTTTTATGCTAACAGTACTTTATTGAAAATTAACTTACATGGAGTAGAATGCACACATCCTAAGTTTGCAGCTTGATGAATGTTGACAAACAGATACACGGATGTAACAATCAAACAGATCAAGATATGGAACATTCCCATCGTCCCAGAACATTTCCTTGTAGTCTCTGCCTCAGGCTCTGCACTTTCGGAGACTCCACATCTAGCAGGCCCACTCCCATAAACACACGTATGGAAAAACACCCAGGGACCCCAGTCCATCACGATCCAGAGCTCAGCACTGGCAGGCACCAGCAGCTCTATCTCGTCTCTTGATGCTGCACAGCCCAGGGAGAGATTCCACTTCTCTTGGCCTATGTCCTCAAAGGGAGGGGTGGCTGCATCTGGACACTGTGACGATTTGTGGGCTGTGCCTCTGCTGATGGTGGGTCACCCACTGTGTCAGGGGCGGGGAGGATGAGAGCTGTGGAAGCGCTTAGGTAGGAGAAGAAACAAATGTGTTAGCTTCTCAGATCCTTCCTCTGCAGCCACAAGAGCTGCCATCCTTACACGATGCAAGACCAGGCATCAACATTCTCTCCTCTTTTTCTTCCAGTTCATGGTGCAAATACATTCACATTTTGAACACATTGAACACAATGGCATTTTACTTAGATCATACTTTCTTTGGATCACTGCTCTTAACAGAGCTCAAGTACGGAAAAATCTCAATTATAAAAACAGTGATTTTGCTAAATGAAGGCAAACTAAAAAATTTTGTGGGCCAACTAATGACTTATGGATTATATATACAACAGTACTTAAACATTCATGAATATGCATATTATTTAAAATTTGCATGGATTTCAACATTTTTTGCATGAAAATAAATCTTTTAACTCACTTTCCATGAACAATTTGAACCTCCCTTGTGTATCTATTGTTTATTCAAATGTCACTGGCCTATCAACAACACTCAGATATGAGCAATAATTCAGCTTAGCCATCATTGGTATTTTCAGTTACATAAAAATCAGGGCTTTATGTATATATATATATATATATTTTTTTTTTTTTTTTTTGACAGGCAGAGTGGACAGTGAGAGAGAGACAGAGAGAGAAAGGTCTTCCTTTGCCGTTGGTTCACCCTCCAATGGCCGCCGCTGCAGCCGGCGCACCGTGCTGATCCGATGGCAGGAGCCAGGAGCCAGGTGCTTTTCCTGGTCTCCCATGGGGTGCAGGGCCCAAGCACCTGGGCCATCCTCCACTGCACTCCCTGGCCATAGCAGAGGGCTGGCCTGGAAGAGGGGCAACCGGGACAGAATCCGGCGCCCCAACCGGGACTAGAACCCGGTGTGCCGGCGCCGCAAGGTGGAGGATTAGCCTATTGAGCCACGGCGCCGGCTTGCTTTATGTATATTTTAAATTTATTATTATGAGGGTATGTTTGTCAAGGTAGGAAGCCAGAATATATTAAAATACATAAGTAAGACAAATATGGGTATATAAACTATACTGAAAACACATTCTTTTTAGTTAAGAGTGGACTGTGAGCCTCCATTGTGCTCTTGCCCCACATCCTGCAAATCTTTGAGGAGCCTATTTAAAAGTGTTTTGAGAACTGTTAAGACATTATTAAGCACAAGCACTTCCGGTGTGTGGAAGACTTATCCAAATCTCTCTTCTCATTTTTCTTTATAACAGACAAACTTAGCACTTGTTTTAAAGCTTCTTAGTTTCTGCTGATGTCCCCACTGTGAGCTTGTATGAGACCAGCGCTGCACCAGGGCTGCAAGGGGAGTTCCTCTGCAAAGAGTTTCCTGAGCACAAATAGCTAGAAGTGGCGTTCTGGTCTCTTCCGTGGCCCTCCATAACTCCAGGAGGGGCAAAACCAGCTCCCTTGCCAAATGAAAAGCAGTCAAGGCCCTAAATGAGATTTAAGAAAATCCATGAAGAGGCTGGTGCTGTGGTGCAGGAGGTTAAGCCATCACTTACGATACCTGCATCCCGTACTAGATAGAGCACCAGCTGGAGTCCCACCTGCTCGACCTCTGATCCAGCTTCCTATTAATACACCCAGGAAAGCATCAGAGGATGGTGCAGGTACTTGGGTCTCTCTCTCTCCCTCTCTCTCTCTCTGACTTTCAAATAAACAAAATAAATCTTTAAAAAAGAAACTCTGTGACAATAACTAACCCCTCCAAAAAGGCTCTTCTGTTTTAGCACCAGATTTCAAAAAGTCCCACGTGCACTCTAATAACTACTCCCCTAGAGCAGAGCTTCCCAAATTGCAATGTATATACAAGAGTATTTCCAAAAGTTCATAGGAAAATGAAATTAAAATGTTTATTTCGGTACAAGACTGAAATCCGTGCAGTTCTTCCATAAACTTTTTGAAGATATGTCATATGAATGGATTTCGAAATTTCTTGCACCAAAATAAACTTTCAATTCCATTTTCCATGAACATTTTGGAGTACCCTTGTACAGATCCCCTAGGCTTTAAAATACAGATTCTGATTTCCCAGAGCTCTAACAAGATCTCCTGCAGCAGGATTCAACTGAGAAGCAAGCCCTCACTAAAATCCAATGCACCAGACTATTCCTGGACGAAATGTTGCTGATGAAAATGCAACTCAAAGAGGAGAAGCCTGAGGGGTTGTACACTAGCCTGTTTCTCTAATCATTAAATAAACGCGAAGTATTCTTGCAACTGAGGCCTTGGTGGTGTGAAGTTTTGGCCTAACATTTCCATTTGTAATCTGTGGGTCAGCACCCTGAGAAATAAGCCAGCTTTGCAAAGACTCGGCTTCTTTCTCCTTCCAGCACACCTCAAGCCCTCCTCACTGCTTAACATGGGCCCCTTATCACCCATACCCCCATTCAGCCCACTTCTACCCCTGGATTCAGGCAAGCCTACTGGCAAGAAGCAATGTCATAGGAAAAATGATATAAGATAGTATGATAGGATGAGAAGACAAGGGAGACTAGACTGGAAAACGGAGGGAGAGAGCAATGCAGAGATGACGGTGTGACAGCAACAGATACTGGAACAATGCAGAACCAAGTTAAGAAATGCCCAGAACCACCACAAGCTGGACTAGACGAGAACCTGAATCTCCCCCAAGCCCACAGAGACTGCCCTCCCAGCACCTTGATTTAGGACTTCTGACCTCTAGGACTGTGAAATCATAAATTTATGTTGTAAGCCATCAAGCTGTGGTCCTGGCCTGAAGACCAGCACCCACTGCGAAGCTCCAGAAGCCCACTACCTGCCCGGATCCTGATGACCTTCCAGGGAGTCCTGCCCCTTCTACCTGGCCTGATAAACATCCTTCCTCTAAGGTGGGCGACGCCAGCCAGGCTTCCCCTGTCTGATAACTTCGGGGGAAAAACTCAGAAAGGAATTCTTCGTATTTACACCCAACAAGTCCTCTGTTTGGGAGGAGAAGGAGAAGGGGAGGGAAAAGGCGGGAAAGCAAGACCCATCCCCTTAAAAGCCCCGGCCTAAATGTGAACTATGCACTCTCTCTCAGGTCCTGTCTGGAGAGGTGCCCATCCGTTCTTACGGATGTCCCTACCATAATAAACCTTGCTATTTTGCTTTCCACTGGGGGGAAAAAAAAAGTTGTTGTCCTGCATAGGCACAGACTGGAAACAGTTCATGGAAGAAACCAGCCAATGAGTACCTATCAAAACGTGTTTAACCACATGCCTCAGTCTGTTCCTGCTGCTGTAACAGAATACCTTAGAGCGGATATTCTATAGATAACACAAACTCCCTTCTAGTAGTTCTGGAGGCTGTCAAGTCCAAGACCAAGGCACCAGCAGATTCGGCGTTGGTAAGGCTCACTCTGCTCCCAGGATGGTGCCTTTGTGCTGCAGCCTCACATGGCAGAAGGGCAGAGGGACAAACACTGTGTCCTCACGGGGCAGAAAGGTGGGGGGAGAGGCAGCTCTCCAAGCTCCTCTCAGGAAGGCATCACTACCATTCACAAGGGCGGAGCCCTCACAAGAGAGTCACTTCCCAGAGGCTCCGCCTCCTAACACCAAGGCCTCTGGGAATCAGCTTTCAACATGGGAGATTTGGATGGACATGCACATTCAAACCATAGCACCTCACTAATAAAAGAGATGTAAGTTACAACAAAGAGGATCTTTTATTGCCTGATGGATTAGCAATTATTTTAAAAATACGAATATGTAGGGGCTGGCACTGTGGCGTAGCAGGTAAAGCCGCCGCCTGCAGTGCCAGCATACCATATGGGAGCTGGTTCGAGTCCTGGCTGCTCCACTTCCAATCCAGCTCTCTGCTATGGCCTGGGAAAGCAGTAGAAGATGGCCCAAGTCCTTGGGCCCCTGCACCCATATGGGAGATCCGGAAGAGGCTCCTGTCTCCTGCCTTCGGATAGGCCCAGCTCTGGCCGTTGTGGCCAACTGGGGAATGAACCAGAGGATGGAAGACCTCTCTCTCCCTCTCTCTTCCTCTCCCTTCTCTGTGTAACTCTGACTTTCAAATAAATAAATAAATCTTTAAAAAAAAAAAGAATGTGTAGAGTTGGCAAGAGCGTAGGCAGATTCTCTGTAGGTAAATGTACAAACAGGGACAGTCTTCCTGTTCATTAGTTTGGAAATAGCTGTCAAATGTCAAACATGCAGCCTTTTAGCCAAGAAATTTCTCGACTGAAGATTTCACCTAAGGTAATATCACCACAAATGCAAAATAAGTACTAACATGTTTATTATCTTTTGTTGTTGCTGTTGTTGAAATGTTTATTAAAGGATGACTGGTTAAATAAATGATGATACAGCCATACAATAGAATACTACGGAGTCATTAAATAAAATCACATTCACATGTACTGATAGAAAAGGAGTTCACTTTAGGCCCTTTATCAGGGAGCTAGATCTGAAGTGAAGCAGCTGGAACTCCAACCAACGTCCATATGGGATGCAGGCACTGCAGGAGGTTTAACACATTGTGCCACAAAGCAGGCCCCCCACTTTATTTTTTTATCTTTATAAAGAAAGAAAGTTGGGCCGACACTGTGGCATAGTGGGTAAAGCTGCCGCCTGCAGTGCCGGCACCTCATATGGGCAACGGTGCTTGCCCCAGCTGCCCTACTTCCAATCCAGCTCCCTGATAAAGTGCCTGGGAAAGCAGTGGAAGATGGTCCCAGTACTCGAGCTGCTGCCAGCCACGTGGGAGACCCAGATGGAGCACCGGGCTCCTGGCTCCTGGTTTTGGCCTGACCATCCCTGGCTACTGTAGCCATCTGGGGAGTGAATCAGCAGATGGGAGATTTCTTCTTCTTTCTCTTTCTTTCTCTCTCTACTCTCCCCTTATCACTTTGTCTTTCAATTAAATAAATAAATCTTTAAAAAAAAAAAAAAAGGAAGCAAGATACAGAAGAGGGTGTTATCATTTATCTTTTTTTTTTTTTTTTTTTTTGACAGGCAGAGTGGACAGTGAGAGAGAGAGAGAGACAGAGACAGAGAGAAAGGTTTTCCTTTGCCGTTGGTTCACCCTCCAATGGCCGCCGTGGCCGGCGCGCTGCGGCCGGCGCACCACGCTGACCCAAAGCCAGGAGCCAGGTGCTTCTCCTGGTCTCCCATGGGGTGCAGGGCCCAAGCACTTGGGCCATCCTCCACTGCACTCCCTGGCCACAGCAGAGAGCTGGCCTGGAAGAGGGGCAACCGGGACAGAATCCGGCGCCCCGACCGGGACTAGAACCTGGTGTGCCGGCGCCGCAAGGCAGAGGATTAGCCTAGTGAGCAGCGGCGCCGGCCATATCATTTATCTTAAGTTTATATGTATGTTTAGGGGCCAGCCTGTAGTGCCAGCATCTCATTTGGGCACCGGTTTGAGTCCCAGCTGCACCATGTCTGATTGAGCTCTCTGCTATGGCCTAGGAAAGCAATAGAAGATGCCCAAGTCCTTGGGCCCCTGCACCCACGTGGGAGACCCGGAAGAAATTTCTGGCTCCTGGCTTTGGGTCAGCTCAGCTCTGGCTGTTGTGGTCATCTGGAGAGTGAACCAGCAGAATAGAAGACCTTTCCTTCTCTCTGGCTCTATCTCTCTCTGTAACTCTGTCTTTCAAATAAATAAAATAAACCTTTAAAAAAAAGCTTATACATGTATACATGGACAACCAGAGGAACTTCTTGGTTGAATATTTTTACCATGAGCAATTAAGGCAGACATGACTAGTTGTCCACCAAACTGTGCCACTTCCTCTTCCACAGCAGGCCATTATCACTGGAAGGTGGCTGCCTAACAAGGGACTCCATCTCCCATCCTGCCCTCTTATCTCCAGTTCTAGTCATGTGATCAGTGAACATCAACTGGAAGTCAACAAAAATGGTGTATTATTTCCTAGCTGGGAAATTTAAAAAACAGGCATGTCTGCACCACTCTCCCTTCCTGTTTCCAAGATGCAAGGTGACAGCTCCAAGGTTGGAAGATGGTAGACCCACCAGATAGGAACAGTAGGTCCTTGGGCCCAGCACTTGGCATAACAGGTAAAGCTGCTGCCTACAGCAACAGCATCCCATATGACTGACTGCCAGTTCAAGTCCCGGCTGCTCCACTTTCAGTACAGCTTTCTGCTCTTCGTGAGAGACCTAGATGAAGCTCCTGGCTCCTGGCTTTGGCCTGGCACAGCCCTGACTGTTTTGGCCATTTGGGGAGTAAACCAGTGGATGGAAGATATCTCTCTCTGCCTCTCCTTCTCTGCAAATCTGACTTTCAAATAAATGGAGATGGAGAAGGGAGAGGGGGAAAAGGAGGAGGGAGAGAGGGGGAGGAGAAGAGGGAGAGGAAGAGAAGGAGAAGACTACAGTTTATGAAATGCTGAAGGAGAATGGTTTACTGAGCAGAGAGTTTACTGTGCCAGGCCAAAGCCAGGAGCCAGGAGCTTCATTTAGGTCTCCCACGAAGGCGCACGGGCTCAAGGACTTAACCTATCTTCTGCTGCTTTCCCAGGTACATTAGCAGGAAGCTATATTGGAAGTGGAGCAGCCAGGACTTGAACTGGCAGTCATATGGGATGTTGTTGCTGTAGGCAGTAGCTTTACCTGTTATGCCAAGTGCTGGTGTGTATCAATCCGTTGAAATTTGGGTGCTCATTACAGCAGCTGATGTTTCTCCAAATCAGAGGTAATTTTGCTGTACAATCATATTTCAAATGCATTTTCCTTTAGAAGGAGAAAAAGAGGACAGTCAATGAAAAAGTAAGCCTCCAACCGCTGCCTCACTGTGACCCCAACAATTACATACAATACAGGTCGTGATTAATACACATTCCAATCAGTGTCTCATCTCTTGAGTTTCATTTTCCTAATCCGAAGGAATCAGTATTATTCCAAGAAGCCAACTAATAGCATCCCACAACTGCAAGATCACAGCCATGCAGAAAGGTCATTTAGCTGCTCACAAAGTTTCCATTAAGACACTCAATCTTTCATGGCTATCCTGAGCCACAGTTAGAACAAGGTGATCGACAGCCACAGCTGTCGGAATATTTCATAAACTTCCTTAGTGGGGAAAAAAAGAAAGCAACAGTAGTACAAACAATGCTATGAGTTTAGGATTCAGAAATTCTTATTCTTCTTTCAAATTACTTTCTCTTACTATTAACAAAGCATTAAAGTTCTTATGATTTAACTGGTAAAATTAGGAATTTTACTGGTAAGGTCAAAGTCCTGTAAGGATTTTTGTAGATGCACAGGCAAGCACATATGTGTTTTAAGCATGGAAAGCAAAACCTGACCAACAACTTGTCCCCTCCTCAGTAGCAAACAGATAGTAGCCCATACTTTTGATAATATGGCATAGGTATTATTACTATATAAATATATGGTATAGAATATTAAATAAGCATGATTCATATCTCAATGAGAAAGTACTCTGCAATGATGGTGAATGTATTTTAAAAACACACTCCTCCATTTAATAACTCCTCCATCTTGAAGAAGTGGGTCCAAGGATAAATAAAGAGTAATAGATATGCAGACATTGGCTTTCATCACCTTTTCTAGTTTGTGATTTTCAAGCCAAAAAAAAAAAAAAAATTAAACCCAATGGGAGCCTATCAATGAGCTCGTCCTTAAGAGAAGCAGTCTTAGAAACGAGCAGTTGCTTCAGCTCCCAGAGCGTTTGTCCTGGCAGCTTCCAAACACACGGAAGGCACACTTGGAAATGTCCCTTCTCAGCAGCCCGTGAAGGAAGTGCTCTTCGTCCCCTGCCGTTGGACCTGCAGCCTGTTGCCAGCTCATGCGTCTCACATGAAGCTTCAGACCGAATGTTTCCTTCAGGAACACAATTTCATAATCTGGATTCTCGTTTTCATTTTACAGAAGCAATATATATTGGTTATATTTCAAAAGCAGAAAATACAATGAAACAAAAATGAGAAAAATAAAACTTATTCCTTGGCCCCAAATTAACCATTTATCTTATTGATGGATAATATCAATATGTATATATGTGTTTTCAGATATATATACGTTTTTAAAATTAGCTCATACTTACACATTCCACCTTACAACCTGAGTTTTTTTCCAGAATATTGGACCATTTGTTTATGTTATAAATCTGTCTATCTTAACAAATGACCATCTACAACATTATGCCTTTTTAAAAATGTCCTTTTAAAACTCCTTAACAAGAAAATGTAGGCAATATTGCAAGGTAAATTGTCAATAACATAAAATTTCTTAAATCAATTTCTGCTAAGAATGAGGATAAATGACAAACATAACAAATGCTCACTGCTCTCACAGTACCTTGTTTTGCCACATATTCTAGCTTGCTGCAACTTCCCAGGAAGCTGTGATACGCCCTCATCTCTGCCTCTGTTATCCGCCCCCAGGTGTAAGGTGAGTATCTGGGGTCTTGCTGCTCACACTTGGTGCACCAGGCGGCCATGGAATTCCAGAAACAAAGCCAGCTCCCTAGCTTTCCATCCTCTCCAGGCACTGCCCTCAAGTAAATGTGTTTAATCCTTTCCCTGGCTAATCTCCCTGAAGGTCGTTCAAGGTCATTTCATTGCTGAGAGCTGATCCTCTGGATTGGTGAGTGCTCACAGGATTGCAGCTCGGACACAGACAACCCAGCTTCCTCACCTGGGGAAACAAAGGGAAACGGGAACCAGAATGACTGGGAGAGTGGGAAACACAAGAGCCGAGGAGTATCAGATGCTCAGTGTATTTTAGAGGCTACATATCACAAGGCACAAATCAGGCCATTGGACGTTTACAATAAAATAACAGGGATACATCTATAAAAGGCTGCTCTTTAAAGATCTTATTCCAGGAGATGCCGTTTGGCCTAGCAGTTAAGTCACCAAGTGGGACACTGGACATCCTAACATCAGCATGTCTGGGTCTGATACCCAGCTCCAGTTCCTGATTCCAACTTACCACTAATGTGCACTCCGGAGGTATCCGGTGGCAGCTCAAGTGCTTGGGTCCCTATCACCCACAGAGACCCAGATGGAGTTCCTGAATCCTGGCTTTAACCCGGCCTAGCCCTGGCTGTTTCAGACATTTGGGGAGTGAACCAGAGGATAGAAGATATCTTTCTCTCTCTCTGCTTGGCAGATTAATTTTTAAAAAATAAATAATTTTAACCATCATCCCTATTTTACATACACTTTTTTTTAAAACTTATTCCAGGTCACAATTTTATCTTCCTTATCTTCCAACCTCTCATGTTGCCAAGGAATAAAATCCAGGGATTTAACACTGCAGCCAATAGAGTTCACTACCGAGGCATGCAACATAGGTTGACAGAGAACAGGGTAAAAGCTCAAATCCTCAGAAGCAGTGTGGAGCATCTCCTGAATTACTCATGAAGATCAGGTGCAAGTTCAGTATTGTGATTCCTAAATGAAGAATGTTCCTTGCCTGTCATGATGTGACCAAGGTCTCACTACCACCTGGGGATAAGTGAATTTGCCTTTCAGAATAAATAATAAATAAAAACTGTGCTCTACAGAGAAGATGCTATGCTCAGAGAGAGGCTGCTGATTCTTAACACATTTTATTATGGTTCTCCATGCTTAACGTTACTGCTTATTAATATTGTGCTCCAAGATTTAAAGAGATGACACACCTAAACAGCACTCTGGCCTCAGAATCAACCCTTGAGGCATTCGGATCTGGCTAAAAAGCCCATGAGAGGGGCCGGCGCCATGGCTCAATTGGTTAATCCTCTGCCCGCGGCACTGGCAACCCTTATGGGCGCCAGGTTCTAGCCCCAGTTGCTCCTCTTCCAGTCCAGCTCTCTGCTATGGCCGGGGAGGGCAGTGGAGGATGGCCCAAGTGCTTGGGCGCCTGCACCCGTGTGGGAGACCAGGAGGAAGCTCCTGGCTCCTGGCTCCTGGCTCCTGGCTCCTGGCGGCCTTTTGGGGAGTGAACCAATGGAAGGAAGACCTTTCTCGCTGTCTCTCTCTCTGTGTCTATAACTCTACCTGTCAAAAAAAAAAGAAAGAAAAAAAAGCCCATTTCAGGCATGGAAAGCCAAGACACTGTGATAAAAAATGACCTACATGAAAGATCTCTGTGACTGAAAGAAGGGGCCATCAAAGAAGGAGGTACCCTTCTCTGAAGGGAGGAGAGAACTTCCACATTGATACAGCCTTATCTAAATAATGTTGGAGTGTGTGGACTCAAGAGGCTTCCATAGCCTTGGCAGCTCATGACAAGAGCCTCGGCTGATCACTGACGTCATAAATAAGAGTGTCAATTGTTAAATCAACAACAGGAGTCACTGTGTACTTGCTCCACATATAGGACCTCTGTCCTTAACGTGTTGTACTATGAGAATTAACGGTAAAACTAGTCTTCCAATGGTACTTTATACTTCATGTGTCTGTGTGGATGCAAATTGTTGAAATCTTTACTTAGTATAGAGCTGATCTTCTATATATAAAAATAATTAAAAATGAATCTTAATGAAGAATGGGATGGGAGAGGGAGTAGGAGGTGGGATGGTTTGAGGGTGGGAGAGTGGGTATGGGGGGAAGAACTGCTATAATCCAAAAGTTGTACTTATGAAATTTATATTTAGTAAGCAAAAACTTTGTATAAAAAATAAAAACAAAGAGACGGCACAGTGAAAAATAACCAATGAGCAAGTGCAGTTAGTCCTCCGTATTTGCAAGAATTCAACCAACCATGAATCAAAGATGTACTGAACATATAAAGACCTGTTTTCATTCGTTATTCCCTAATTAATGAAGTGTAGAAACTGTACACATTGCATTTAAATTTTACTAGGCAATAAATATAATCTAAAGATGACTTAAAATATATTGGAAAAAATTGTAAAGGGATAAGGGGCATACATTTGGAGCAGTGATTAAGACACTGGTTAGGATGCCTACATCTCACATTAGAGATCCTCAATTCCATTCCAGGTTCCACCTCTCAATTCCAGCTTCTTCCTAGTGCAGACCATGGGAGGCAGCAGGTAATGGCTCAGTTCCTGCCATCCATGTGGGAGGCCTGGATGAGTTCCCAGCTCCTGGTTTTGGTCCCTACCTTTAGCTGTTGTGGGCATTCAGAGTGAACCAGCAAACAGAAGCTCTCTTTATCTGCCTCACTCTCTGCCTGTCTCTCCAAAAAAATAAATTTTAAATAAGTTTTTTTTTTTTTTAACTACAGAGGAGCATGTTCATAGGTTATATGCAAACACTTCACCATTTTATAAAAGAGACTTGAGCATCTGCAGATTTCTGGAATCAATCCCCCATGCATACTCAGGGACAAATATAATAAGTTTTGTACACAAACTTCTAATCTCTATTTGCATTATTCAAGCTAGAATTTCACAGTAAGACTTGCAATTGGCCAAGGAGAAACTGGAAGGCCATTTTTACCAAAAAAATTTTCTTAACTTTACTTTTACATGGAGTATACACTGCAAACATTTTCACAAAAAAAATATGTCGAGGTAACCAATGCTCCTTTCAAGATATAGGACATTTCGTTTTTTTATTTAAATATTTATTTTATTTATTTGAAAGACAGAGTTACAGAGAGAGGTAGAGACACAGAGAGAGAGATCTTCCATCCGCTGGTTCACTTCCTAGATGGCTGCAACGGCCGGAGCTGTGCCTATCTGAAGAGGAGCAGCCGGGACTCAAACCGGTGCCCCTGTGGGATGCCGGCGCTTCAGGCCAGGGCTTTAATCCGCTGTGGCACAGCACCAGCCCCAAGATATAGAACATTTTGGCTGGTGCCACAGCTCACTAGGCTAATCCTCTGCCTGAGGTGCCGGCACCCCAGGTTCTAGTCCCAGTTGAGGCGCCAGATTCTGTCCCAGCTGCTCCTCTTACAGTCCAGCTCTCTGCTGTGGCCCGGGAAGGCAGTGGAGGATGCACCTACTCTTGGCTTCGGATCGGCGCAGTGCGCCGGCCGTAGCAGCCACTTGAGGGGTGAACCAACAGAAAAGAAAGACCTTTCTCTCTGTCTCTCTCTCTCTCTCACACTGTCTAACTCTGCCTGTCAAAAAAAAATAATAAAAAGATATAGAACATTTCTATCATCCCAGAAGTACCTCTTGGTCAACCTGATATAAGCAGGTAGCTAAGGCAGAGAAGAGGAGCTGAGGTCACCAGTCCCTCCATGCAACCCTGCCTACTCCACCCCACCTCCACTTCCATCCCACCACTGCACCCTCGGCACCTCCACCATACCCCAACTCTACGCCCTATCCCCCAGCCTCCCAGCCCACCCCCATCCCTGCTACCACTACCACCATCAGCTTTAGTGCTCAGGAAAACTGTTTCTGCAAAGCCCCAGAAATGGCATCTGCTGAAAATAACCAAAATAGCTGCTGATAGTAAAATTTAGTTTTGGAGGCCAGCATTGTGGCATGCTAAGCCGCCACTTGTGATACAACACCAGGATCCCATATGGGCACTAGTTTGCGTCCCCCCAGCTGCACCACTTCCAATCCAGCTCCCTGCTAATACACCTGGGAAAAGCAGCAGAAGATGGCCCAAGACTCTGGGCCCCTGCCACTCAAATGGGAGACCGGGAAGAAGTTCCTGGTCTGGCCCAGCCCTGGCTATTGCAAACATCTGGGGAGTGAACCAGCAGATGGAAGATTCATTCTCTCTCTCTCTCTCCATCTCTCCCTCTCTGCAACTCTTTCAAAATCAATCAATAAATCTTTTTTAAAAAGTAGTTTGTAAGACATACAGCTTAAATAGAAACAAGTATAAAACCCTCCATGTAACACGAGCCCAAAGCTAAACAATTAATTATTTCATATAGTATTTCTTACATATTCAGCATTGTTTGGAACTTCTAACACAAAACACAATAATACATACAACCACAGGGAAATAAAGGACCAGAGCTTTACTACTATGTGTAGGTGACATGGTTATTGGTCATTATTTAACAAATATATATTGGGTACCTATGCATTAAAAGAAGCCAAGAAATTGAACTGGAAAATGATCAGACATTAATACTTCTATCAAATATTTGCAAAGCATCTATCCCAGAACCAATATATTAGGCTCCAAAATTAACTAGTGAAAAAATACAGTAAGAAAAAATATTACATTCACAAACGAAAAACAGAAGTGGCCTAGAAATAACTTTTATGATGAATGTGTGGGACTTATATGAAAAAAAACAAAAACTTCATGAAGAAATATAAAATATTTGAATGAGCTCTATTTCTAGAAGACAAATAATTTTTAGTCATAATATGTCAATTCTTATACTAAGTGACAGTCCTAATGTCGTTCTATTCAAAATGACAGTAAATGTGTGGAGGTGAGAAGGATTAATAAAATGATTATATATAGCAGAGAGCTGGATTGGAAGAGGAGAAGCTGGGACTTGAACCCATATGGGATGCCGGCGCTGCAGGCTGGGCTTTAACCCGCTGCGCCACAGTGCCAGCCCCCAGAACTGAACATTGGATAGGCAAGAATTTCCTAAAACATGGAAATCATAAAAGAAAAAGGTTGAAATTTAAGCCTTGTCCATTAAAGGAGACTAAATTGGAAATCAAGGGGCTGGTGCTGTGGCATAGTAGGTTAAGCATCAGCCTGTGGCATCCCATATGGGCACTGGTTCAAGTCCAGTTGTTCCACTTCCGATCCAGCTCTCTGCTACGGCCTGGGAAAGCAGTAGAAGATGGTTCCAAGTGTTTGGGCCCCTGTACCCATGTGGGAGACCGGGAAGAAGCTCCTGGCTCCTGGCTTTGGATTGGCACAGCCCTGGCCATCACAGCCATCTGGAGAGTGAACCAGCAGATGGAAGACCTCTCTCTCTTACTCTCTCTCTCTCTTTCTCTGCCTCTGCCTCTCTGTAACTCTGCCTTTCAAGCAATTAAATAAATCTTTAAAAAAAAGCAATCAGCCATATTTGCATGGGATTATTTCCAGATTCTCTATTCCATTGAACTATGTCTATCCTTTTGCCTATGATATTGTCTTGATAATTTTACGTTATGTGTGAGTTCTCCATTTTTGTTCTTCTTTTTAAAAGAGTTGGCTATGATAATTCTTTTTTGCCAACACAGTACATCTAACTAACTCTAAGTTTCTACAAACATGCTTGATAGATTTTTTAAAGACGTATTTATTTATTTGAAAGTCAGTTATACAGAGAGAGAGAAGGAGAGGCAGAGAGAGACAGAGACGGAGAGAGAGAGACGAATTCCATCCGCTGGTTCATTCCCCAGGTGGCTGCGACAGCCAGAGCTGCACCAATTCAAAGCCAGGAGCCACAAGCTTCCAGGTCTCCCATGTAAGAGTAGGGGTCCAAACCCTTGGACCATCTTCTACTGCTTTCCCAGGTCATAGCAGAGAGTTGGATCAGAAGTGGAGCAGCCAGGACTCGAACCAGCACCCATTTGGAAAGCCAGGCCTGCAGGCAGCAATTTTACCCGCTACACCACAGCACCGGCCCCTTGATAGATTTGGTTTGTTTGTTGTTTTTTTTGTTTTGTTTTGTGTTTTTTGTTTTGTTTTGTTTTGTTTTGACAGGCAGAGTTAGACAAAGAGAGAGAGACAGAGAGAAAGGTCTTCCTTCCGTTGGTTCACTCCCCAAGTGGCCGCTACGGCTGGCGCTGCACCGATCCGAAGCCAGGAGCCAGGTGCAACCTCCTGGTCTCCCTTGCAGGTGCAGGGCCCAAGCACTTGGGCCATCCTCCACTGCACTCCCGGGCCACAGCAGAGAGCTGGCCTGGAAGAGGAACAACCAGGACAGAATCCGGCGCCCCGACCGGGTGCCGGCGCCGCAGGCAGAGGATTAGCCTAGTGAGCCTCGGCACTGCCCCCTTGATAGATTTTAAAGAGTTTAATTTGTAGATCAATTTGGGAAGAACTGACATCTGAATGATGTGTCTTCCAAACCTTAAGCACAGACCATGAATTGATTTTATAAATAGTTTTCAAGCCCTCATGAAATAGCCTATGTTCATTACCCTCCCTCTTTCTTCTGCTTCATTTTTAGATTATATTGCAAAGCCACAGAAAATGACCAGGAAAGATGATCTTTCTCTTTAAAATCTCGGATATTTTTCCCAAGGCACTTAGGGAGAAAAGGCTCACCCCACACCTGAAGGGCAAACCAGGTTGTGGTGGAATTTTCCGTCTCATTTCTGCACCATATGTCAATGTCTAAATCCTGCTGCAGAGCCTGAGGGTTTTTTCTCCTTTGCAAGCACAACTTCTTTTAGTAGCTGGAGGGATAAATACTGTGATGGAAACTAAATGGACTGAAAAGTAAAAGGAAACGGAAAGGGGAGTTTGTAAGACCCATCTTCGGTGTGTAGGTCCTGCACCAAATTCTCTTCACCCATGCAGGGGGGAAAGAGGAAAGCCATAAAGCGGAAGGGAGTACCAGTGAAACCCTCAGAAGCTGGGGTGGCCAGAGGATACTTTAAGAACAGTGATGCTCCGGATGCATTTCAAAGTGTGTGCATTGCTAGATCATCAACGCTCCTTCTCACCCATCTTCAGGAAGTCCCTCGCACCCCTAGTCATCTGTGTACCTGATTTTTTATATAGTAGGGAAAAGAGTTGGGCTTCACCACTGAATCAACCAGGTGCAAAAGAAGGGCAGAAGCTGGGAAAGCCAGAGTCCAAAACCAGAAAGGCTGGCAGCTCCAAGGAAGAAAGCCCAGAGAAGTACTGGGGAACAACACGGCCTTTGCCAGGCATGCTCCTGTGTTTCCTGGACATCTGTAAGCTCCGGGAGGACTCGCACTGGCTCCTTCAATCCCCCAGCACACCTGGGGCTGCAGCAGTGCAGGCAGTGGTCTGGTTCCATCCCATCTGGTGCCTGTGGCCAGGACAGGGATTATCCTTGCTCCTCCACACCTCCTCGCCAGCACTGGCCCACAGCCCAGCTCACAGAGGCCCTTGTAACTGTGGTTAGTTCTAAATTGCAGGGTTAAAGAAACAGGCACAAAGACCTCTTTCCCCTCTGTGACTGAATTAATTATAGCTTCCTGGGGTAGAGAAAGAAAAGGCTAAAATGAATTTAAACTGATCTGGTAACAGGTAGGAAAAAATCAGACACACAAACAAAAATCTGGGCTGGACATGGCCTGAGACCAAATAACTGAACAAAGAAATTCACAAGTAACTCTGTAAGCAAACATGCTCAAATATTTTGGGTTTTCCCACATGTGTATGCTTTGTACTTGAATCTCCCTCAGAACAAAGTCCACTAAATATAGGGCCCCTTCTACACTGAATCAAAGTGCATAATAGTGCTGTCACCTTGCTGTTATAACATGAAGTTATAATTTTATTAAATATTTGGGTTTTTTTTAAATATTTTAAGCAGTATATATTTATTATCTTTGCCTGTTTAAAGACTTCTAAGGAGGGGGCTGGCACCCTGGTACAGCGGGTAAAGCCACTGTCTGCAGTGCCAGCATCCCATATGGCCACCGGTTCAAGCCCCAGCTGTTACACTTCCCATCCAGCTCTCTGCTATGGCCTGGGAAAGCAGTAGAAGATGGCCCAAGTCCTTGAGCCCCTGCACCCATGTGGGAGACCTGGAAGAAGCACCTGGCCCCCGGCTTCAGATCAGCCCAGCTCCAGCCGTTGTGGCCATTTGGAGAGTAAACCAGCAGATGGAAGACCTCTTTCTCTGCCTCTGTCTCTCTGTAACTCTGCCTTTCTAATAAATAAATAAATCTTTAAAAAATAAATCTTAAGCAAAAAGAAAGGAACTAAAGTGGTACACCAAATGTATCTATTTAACATAAAGCAGCACTAAAGGAGGAACAATGGAACAAAAGAGACAAGAGATATACTGAAAAAAAAAAAAAGACTAATAAGGAAGTTCGCTAGCTTTACTGACAGTTTTTCTTTGGAAGTAAGTGACTATTAATAAATTAACTTTTCCAGTGGCTCATAGAACACTTACACTCAAGAACTAAAGCTTTGGCTTCTATTAGATTTTAACTTATTAATAATAACATATTAATAATGTTATTATACCATTCTGTACTGAGAAATTAATAAACACAATCAGACATGCACAGGCCTTGAAACCAGCCAGATCTGACTTCCACTCAGTAAGACCTTGGGAAAGTTTCCTCATCTGTGTAAGTCTCGAATTTCTCCTCTATAGAACTGGGTTGCACTTCCATTAAATGTAATGAAATCAATAGTGTATATAAAGCATAATACATGACATTAAACAGGCAGGAAATCAGTGGTAGCTATAATAGCATCATTTCTAATATCACTTTTAGTTTCTCCAACCTATTTCCCCAGGAAAGGATCTCTCTGAAGAAGGAGAAAAAGGAAACACACAGATCTGCCTTCCAGCCGTCTTCCTCACTGAAGACAAAGCTCTGCCCTTTTCAATTGTCCGGGAAAGTGCTGTTGACCCTGGAAGCCTCAGTAGAGAATAGAACAAATGATACAACCAGCACAGGGAGATCAGTGCAGATAACAAAAGTGACTGTCCCTTTTCCCAAGAATTAGAGCGCCCCCCCCCCCCACCTACCTAAACCTTCTTCAAGATTCAGATCAAGTCACACATCTTGTAGAAAGCCTTCTGGAAGCCCTGAAGCATACGATGACTCCAGCTTCCATACCCTTGCAGCACTGTCTGTATTGCTGACTGATCGGGGGCCACCTTGTGACTTTTTGTGATGGCCCTTGGCATGACCATCAGATTGGGTTTCAAAGTCTCTTCCAGTCCAGTATCTCACAGGCCTCCTCCCCAAACCCTTCAGATTCTTTGCTGTCTGCGTGAAGCAGGGGCTCATAGTTACTGGGCTGATATTAAGAGTTTAGGTCATCAGATTCCTATAATGCTCTCTCCACAACAGCTTTTGGACCAGCTTGCTCATGGCGGGAACTCTCTAAATACCAGTTCATTCACCAGTGGCATCTTAGTGTATATATATACACATCCCAAAGAAACAAAGAACACATTGAACACAGGTCAAGGTTCCTATCATGCCCAGAGCCAGCCCTTAAAACCATCTAACTGGGGTGAGCACTTGGCCTAGCTGTTAAGACACCAGTTTGGATGTGCACATCACACACAGGAGTGCATGGTTCAACTCCTAGCTCTGGCTCCTCTGATTTCAACTTCCTGTTGGTACAGACCTGAAATGCAGGTGATGGCTCAAGTAAGGTTCCTGCCACTCACATGAGAGACCATTATTAAGCTCTGGCTGTAGGCGTTGGCTCCCCAGAGACCAGGTGACAGTAGAAAGGGAAGAGCCTTCTCAGTTCCCGACTGCAAACCTTGCTGAGGAGGCCCAGAGGAAGCTCCTGCCCCGAGGTTCTGTGAGATACGCCACAGCCTGCAGAGTGTGGAGCACGGAGCAGAAACAAAGACTCTAGAACCAAAACTGCCTGGGTCAAATCTGGCCCTGCGACTTACCAGCAGCACGTGCCAGAAGGAACCGTGTGATCCACTGCTAGTCTGAACTGAATACGCACGCTTTTGATAACACTGCTGTGTGAGCTCCCAAAATCTCCAATCATAATCATTAGTGCCTACTAATAAGAATTGATTGCTTGAATTTAACAAGTCCACAATAATGAGATAGTCTTCCTTTATAGATGCATTAAAACTCAATCCCCATGTCCCATAATTAGCAGAAAGAAAATGTATACCCACTTGGGAAGAGCCAATCCACAATGACAGCTCTAGCTGAGACACACTCACTCATAACCAAAGGGAAGTAGATGGAATCACAGCTTTACCCTTCAGGAAAATATCCCAAGATGAGCAGGGCCATTTACATTTTGGTCCTCAATCATTTCAACCATGCTGACAATTTTTAAAATAGTTATATTCATTAAGTATATTCACTAAACTGCAGTGCTGGCATCCCATATGGGCACCAGTTCAAGTCCTGGCTGTTCCACTTCTGATCCAGCTGTCTGCTATGGCCTGGGAAAGCAGAAGATGGCCCAAGTGCTTGGGCCCCTGCACCCACGTGGGAGACCTGGAAGAAGCTACGGGCTCCTGGCTTCGGATCGGTACAGCTCTGGCTGTTGCGGTCATCTGGGGAGTGAACCAGCGGATAGAAGACTACCCCTCTGCCTCTGCCTATCTGTAACTATGCCTTTCTTTTTTTTTTTTTTTTCTTTCTTTTTTGACAGGCAGAGTGGACAGTGAGAAAGAGAGAGACAGAGAAAGCTGCAGCCTGCGTACCGCGCTGATCAGAAGCCAGGAGCCAGATGCCTCTCCTGGCCTCCCATGTGGGTGCAGGGCCCAAGGACGTGGGCCATTCTCCACTGCACTCCCAGGCCACAGCAGAGAACTGGACAGGAAGAAGAGCGACCGGGACAGAATCCGGCGCCCCAACCGGGACTAGAACCCGGTGTGCCGGCGCTGCAGGCGAAGGATTAGCCTATTGAGCCGTGGCGCAAGCCAACCTTTCAAATATAAATAAATATATCTGAAAAAAAATTAAGGAACATGGGTGAGTTTTTGGAGCACAAATGCAAGGCCTTTGGCCATAGCTGAGAGGTATAGGAGCCCTGTAAAGGAGCCACACATCCAGTGACTGTGCCTAGCACTCAGGACTCCTAACATAAGAGACAATGTGCTTGGTTGGCTCCTGGGTAACAGGTAAGAAGAACCATCTTCATCAAGCGTACAGCCCTAGAAAAAGAACAATAGTTCTTTAACATTCAAGATACATACCACCTGGGAAAAAATCCTTCTTTAAAAAATGCTTATTTAGGGGCCAGCCCTGTGGGTAAAGCCTCCACCTGCAGTGGCAACATCCCATACGGGTGCCGGTTCAAGTCCTGGCTGCTCCACCTCTGGTCCAGCTCTCTGCTATGGCCTGGGAAAGCAGTAAAAAATGGCCTAAGTCCTTGGGCCCCTGCACCCATGTGCGAGACCTGGAAGAAGCTCCTAGCTCCTGACTTCGGATTGGCACAGCTCCAGCCATTGTGGCCAACTGGGGAGTGAACCAGTTGATGGAAGACCTCTCTCTCTTTCTCTCTCTCTGCCTCTCCTTCTCACTCTGTTTAACTCTGACTTTCAAATAAATAAATAAATATTTTTAAAAATGCTTATATATATTTTTTATTTGAAAGGCAGAGCAACAGAGGAAGAGAGATCTTTCATCCACTGGTTTACTCTCCTAAATGCCCACAATAGCTAGCATTGCACCAAGGCAAAGCCAGAAGCTAGGAGTGTCTTGCAGGTCTCCCACGCGGGTGGCAAGGACGCAGTATTTGAGCCGCCATCTGCTGCATCCCAAAGTGTACACTGCCAGGAAGCTGGATCAGAAGCAAAGTTGGTACTCAAACCCAGGCATTCTAATACTAGATGCAGACATCCCAAGCAGCAGCTTAACCTGCTGTGCCACATGCCCTTCCCAACAGGAAAAATCTGCTATGGCTTAAATATTAGTCCCCCTGGACTCATATAAGAATGTACTCCCCAAAGTCTTATGTTAATGATACAAAGAGAGTGGAAACTTAACCAAATTACAGTGTTTTGAGGTGGGACCTTTTGGGGATGGTTTGATTGCATTAGCCTGTCAGAGTGGGGTGCCCAAGATTGAACCTTGATGCCTTTATGAAAATAGAGATGCAGAGGGACACAGAGACACTGCCGTGTTATGATACAGCCAAGGGCCCCTTGACAAAGTCTGTGTTATGGTTTTGGGGCTTCAAATTCCAGATCTGGGAGTCAAAATAAGCCTCTTCTCCTTGTAAAGTTAGCCTGCCTCAGGTACTGTGCTACAGTAATGAACAGCTGATGGATACAGAAAACTGGTGGTAACGACTGCATCAATACTTAGTACACCTCAAAAATGGCAGCAGCTCTGGAATTGGGTTCTGGCAGAGGTTGGAGGAGCTTAGAGGATCAGGCCAGAAAAGCCTTGAATTCTATAAGCAGAGTGTTATGGGTGATGCTGGTGAGAGCTCAGAAGAAGGTAGCAGGACCAGCGAAGAACGGGAACAGCTTAGAGATCAGATAAGTGGTCATGACCAGAATGCTGATAGAAATGTAGACAATAAAGGTCATGCTAATGAGATCCCAGGTACAAATAAGGATTCATGGAAACTGGACTAAATGTCCCTCTTATTACACAGTAGTAAAGAATTTAGTTTTATTATATCTATACTCTAAGATGCCATGGAGGCTGAACTTAAAGATTTATTTATTTTTAAAGTCAGAATTATAGAGACAAAGAGAGAAAGAGAGAGAGAGAGATCTTCCATCAGCTGGGTCACCCCCCAGATAGCAGCAATGGCCAGAGCTGGGCCTGGCTAAAGCCAGGAATCAGGAATCAAGAGTTTTCTCTGGGTCTCCATGTGGGTGGCAGGGCCCCAGGTACTTGGGCCATCACTGGTTGCTTTCCCAGGCCATTCTCATGAAGCTGGATCAAAAGAGGAGCAGCAGGACACAAACCAGCACCCACACAGGATACCAGCATCACAGGTGGCAGCTTTACTACCTACGCCACAACACTGGCTCCAGGAGGCTGAACTTAAAAACTGATGAACTAATTTATCTGAAGGAGGAGACTGCAAAGCAGCAAAAAATCTGTACTGCTGCATAACTGCTTTTAACTGTTTACAGCAAAATGAGAGAGTAAAGAGATAATGTAAAGATAGGGTTTTTTTTTTAAGATTTTTTTTTATTTATTTAAGACACAGTTACAGGCTGGCACTGCGGCTCACTTGGTTAATCCTCCGCCTGTGGCGCCGGCACCCCGGGTTCTAGTCCCAGTTGGGGTGCTGGATTCTGTCCTGGTTGCTCCTCTTCCAGTCCAGCTCTCTGCTATGGCCCAGAGAAGGCAGTGGAGGATGGCCCAAGTGTTTGGTTCCTGCACCCGCATGGGAGACCAGAAGGAAGTGCCTGGCTCCTGGCTTCAGATCGGCACAGCGCCGGCCCTAGCGGCCATTTAGGGGGTGAACCAACGAAAGGAAGACCTTTCTCTCTGTCTCTCTCCCTCAGTGTCTAACTCTGCCTGTCAAAAAAAAAAAAAAAAAAAAAAAAGACACAGTTACAGAGAGAGGTAAAGACAGAGAGAGAGACACACACACACACACAGAGAGAGAGAAAGGTGTCTGGTGTCTTCCATTTGCTGGTTCACTCCCCAAATGGCTGCAATATCCAGAGTTGAGCAGATCAAATCCAGGAGCCAGAAGCTTCTTCCAGGTCTCCCACGTGGGTGCAGGGCCCAAGGACGTGGGCCATGCTCCAGTGTTTTCCCAGGCATGCGGAAGTGGAGTTTTCCCTGCATCAGAAATGGAGCAGCTGGGACTCAAATCAGTGCCCATATGGGATGCTGGCACCACAGGTGGAGGCTTAGCACACTATGCCACAGTGCCAGTCTCTGAAGATAGATTTTATAATTAAAAGGGAAACAGAGTAGGGACAGGCACAACAGGTTAAGCTGCCACTTGGTACACCTGTATTCCATATTGGAGTGCTAGTTCAAGTCCCAGCCCCACTTCTGATCCAGCTTCCTGCTAATGCATCTGGAAGGCAGCAGATGATGACCCAAGTACTTGGGCCTCTGCCTCTTACCTCGGAGACCCAGATGGCATTCACAGCTCCTGGCTATGGCCTGGCCTAACCCTTGTTGTTGCAGACATCTGGGGAGTGAACCAATCGATGGAAGTTCTTGATCTCTCTCTCCCTCTCTGCCTTCCAAATATATTTTTAAAAAATATTAATTTTTTAATTACTACAAGTAAATTTTTTTTAAAAATGTAAAGGAAAACAATAGAAAATTTTGGACTATTTTCAGCCTGGCCATAAAGTAGAGAATGAAAGAAGATTTCCAGGGAAGAAAACCAAGGGTGTGACCAAGTGACCCTTTATGAAGCAGATTAAGTGTGAATAGAAAGGATCCTCACGATGATGGGAAAAAGACCTCCAAGGCTTTTCAGAGACCTTTGAGGCTCCCCTCCTACAACATGCCCAGAGTCCTAGAGTGGGGAGAAAGATCTCAGGGGACAGGCTCAGGGTTCTTCCCAAGGCCCCACTGCTCAGCCTTGGGACTCTGCTCGCCAAGTTCTCACACAGCACTCCGCAGCTGCTCCAGCTGAGGTCCAAGTGGACCCAGGAACAGCTAATGAAAGCAACGACCTTAGTCCATGTGATGCTGGCTTTGCAGCAGTGAAACATGACAGAGTTATGGGATCATGGTAGATTCTGAGATTTAAAGGAGAGCCTGAGAGATCAGACGAGCTTTGCGGCAAGGAGTCCAGGTGGAGCAACACCCAGTGGAGCTGTGGAAAGCTGAAGTGGTGACCTCAGACGGAGAACACAGCAACATGCAATACCTGCCAGGCAAAGCTGCAGGCAGTGCACACCCAGGAGAGCCACCAATATCAGCACTGTAGTCTCAGAGGGCAGCCATGTGAGCAGAGACCAACAGAGCCGTAGAGGCACAGAGACCTCTACCCAAGTTTCTAAGGCTGTCTCAGACAAGCTGAGACACAGGCAGAGACCTACTACAGGGGTGGAGTCACTTCACAAAGTCCCTACTGACGCAATGTCTCGTGGAAATGCGGGGCTGGAGCTGCCACGGAGTCCTCACCAGGGCAATGCCTACTGGAGCTGCAGGGAAAAGGCTATCACTGAGCTCCCAGAACTGTAGTTACCCACACATAACATCAGCCCGGGGAGAGCTACAAAGAGGAGATTCCACCTATGAGAACTCAGCATTGGCTAAGTCAGGGAAAGAAACAGAGGCAGAGCTGCCTGAGGCCTTCGGGGTCCAATCCCTATCCCAATGTGTAGAATATGTCAGGCTTGGAGATTTAGGGTTTAATGTCTGCCCTGCCGAGCTTCAGTCTTGCTTTAGGCCAAGGGGCCCTTCTACTTGTCCAATCTCTCTTTTGAAATGAGTACCTGTACTCTGTGCCTGTCCCACCATGGTATTTTGGAAAGATGTAACTTGTTTCTGGTTTTACCAAGGCTCACAGCTTGAGGACTTTGCTTTGAATCTTCAGAGTTTGGACTTTTGAATTAATCCTGGACTTAGTTAAGATTGGAACCACTGGGACCGGTGCTGTGGCACAGCAGGTTAAGCATCCCATATGGGCACTGGTTCAAGTCCTGGCTGCTCCACTTCTGATCCAGCTCCCTGTTAATGTGCCTGTGAAAGCCCCAGAGGATGGCTCAAGTGCTTGGGCCCCTGCACCCACATGGGAGGTCCAGATGAAGTTCCTGGCTCCTAGCTTCAGCCTGGCCCAGCCCTGGTCGTTGCAGCCATTTGGAGAGTGAACCCGCCAATGGAAGATCTCTTCTCTCCCCACCCCCACTTTTTCAAATAAATAAATATTTAAAAATAAAAAGACTGGAACTACTGAGAAGGAGATGACTGCACATTGTAAATGAAAAGCTCATGGCCGGCGCCGTGGCTCAATAGGCTAATCCTCCGCCTAGCGGCGCTGGCACACCGGGTTCTAGTCCCGGTCGGGGTGCCAGATTCTGTCCCGGTTGCCCCTCTTCCAGGCCAGCTCTCTGCTGTGGCCAGGGAATGCAGTGGAGGATGGCCCAAGTGCTTGGGCCCTGCACCCCATGGGAGACCAGGATAAGCACCTGGCTCCTGCCTTCAGATCAGCGTGGTGCGCCGGCCGCAGCGCACCGGCTGCGGCAGCCATTGGAGGGTGAACCAACGGCAAAGGAAGACCTTTCTCTCTGTCTCTCTCTCACTGTCCACTCTGCCTGTAAAAAAAAAAAAAAAAGAAAGAAAGAAAGAAAAGAAAAGCTCATGAGTTTGGGGGTCCAGGGAAAGAATGTCATGGCTTGAATATCTGTCCCCCACCTACTCCAAGCTCACGGAGTTTAGTCCCTAAAATATTATGTTAACAGTACTAAGAAAGAGGAAACTTAATCCAATCATGGTATTTGGAGACAGGGGGCCTTTGGGAAGTGATTAGATTGGATTAGATTACTGGGATGGGACTCCTGTGATTGAGTCCTGGGGGCTTTATAAAAATAAAGAGACCAGAGGGACACACAGACACACACACTCCTACCATGTCGTGATGCAGCCATGGGGGACTTTGCCAAAGCCTGTGTCATACATTTTGGGCTTCGAATTTCCAGAACTGTGATCCAAAATAAACCTCTGTTCCTAATAAAGTTAACCTGTCTTCATAGTTTCATTATAGTAACCAAAAGCTAATATGTCTCCACCCTAACAATAAGAAAAAAGAAGATAACTATCATATCATAACTTCTCCTTGAGCCTCTAAAGCAAACAAAAAGAAACTGCCTAGGCTTAGGGTAATGCTCAGCGAGAGATGCGCAGAGCCCCTGGGAGTCACAACACAAGTGGGGTTCACAGCCACTTGTGGGCTCTTCTCGCAGACTGGGGACAGGTGAGAGACTGGAAAGAGCCTCTGTAGTGAGTGCAGGCCTGGAAGAGGGGATGTGCCCAGGAAAAGCACAGGTCTCTCTATAAACAAAAGCCCAAAGTTACTGGGGGTAGGGAAACAAACCCTTTAATTGGACGCCAGGACTCACAGGAGGTAGGAGAAGGATAAAACAAAACAAAACAAACCTCCAGTTCTGAGGGAGGTACAGAAAATGCTCCCAGAGGTCAGTGCTGTGGTGCAGCAGGTTAAAGCCCTGGCCTGAAGCTCTGGTATCCCATATGGGCGCCACTTCCAGCCTCAGCTGCTCCTCTTCTGATCCAGCTCTCTGCTATAACCTGGGAACGCAGTAGAAGATGGCCCAAGTCCTTGGGCCCCTGCACCCGTGTGGGAGACCTGAAAGAAGCTCCTGGCACTTGCCTTCAAATCAGCTCAGCTTCAGCCATTGCGGCCACCTGGGGAGTGAACCAGCAGATGGAAGACCTCTCTCTGTCTCTACCTCTCTCTGTAACTCTGTCTTTCAAATTAATAAAATAAATCTTAAAAAAAGAAAGAAAGAAGAAAAGAAAATGCTCCCAAAGATCTGTCAGATTCTGATCCTAATTATTTTAAAGCACTTGCAAACCCACAGTCCAGGTTCAGAGCTTTGTGTGAACTGACTCTGTCTCTGCTGTAATGATAGAATGTGCAATAGTAGCACCCTCACCACATGATGGCTTTACCACCTCTAAATTGCACTGTGTGAAAGACACATTGTCAAGGACCTTGTATTACTCTCTCTGCAGCACCCCAACACAGCCCCAGCAATTTCAAAGAAAGCAGCAGGATAACAGCTGATTCTTAGCAGAGTGACAGATTACTCCATACCCTGTCAAGGTAGCCTCTCACAATTGCACTGCTGCCGGGGATAAGGCTTTTCATATACCCTACTACCCTTGCCTCTCTCACTCTGCTCATGTTGACACTACTCCTTCTTCCTGCAGGTAATTAAGTCATCCTGTTTGCAACCTGAGCCCTGACAAAGGTAAGCTCATCCCGCTCATGCAGCAGCTTGTAGTAAGCAGTAGGGGGACACTGGTAGAATATTCTTTTTGGCTGAAGGAATACTAAAATACTGCTCTTCATGCTTTATCTTCTAGTCCACAAAACAAACAATTGCAATCACTTTATATTCAAAGTCCCTTTAGTTGTAGTCCTCAAAGGATTTATTTTTACCATTTTCAACTGTATAGTAGCATTTCAACTTGTGAAATTAGCAGAAGAGCTGGGCTAACTATCACTATTAATGATGGGGAAATTCAGGAAATATAGACAATTCTTTGTGTGATTCCTAATCTTCTACCATATGACTCATTTAGACCACAAAGCTACAAAGAAACAGTAATTGTGGTTTTTACCTTTATTAGCTCTTTTTTACTACAATGAAATATCTAAAGCAATTAATTTTATAAGAGGAAAGTGTATTTAGCTCACAGTCCAGAAGGTTCAAGTCCAACATCAGGTCATCCCATTGGTTTGGCATCAGGAGAGGGCAGCAGATGGCAATGGTGGAGCCCATGCAAAGGATGGCTCACAGAGTGAGACAAGAAACAGAGAGAGTGGCTTTTATGACAGCCCTCATGTGAGGACTACCTTCTGAGGGCACACCCCCATGACAAAAGGACCTCACAGTCCACCTCCACCTTCCAAAGGGCCCTCCTCTTCCCAACAGCACCACCCTGGGGAACAGCTTTTAGCACATGGGCCTTTGTGGGACATGGCCATGTTGTTCAAAAATACTTTAGCACACAGTCAACCAACGACCAATCATATATAAATATTGGGAACAAAGAGAAAATTCCAAGCCAGACTAAAACCAAATACTAAAAACTACACAAAAGTGGGCTTCAAAAAGTTCATGGAAAATGCATATTATGATATAAATATGCACTTATTTCAAAATGTTGTGTGTCAAAATAAACATCTCTTTTTAAAAAAGATTTACTTATTTATTTGAAAGGTAGAGTGTGTATGTATGAGAGACAGAGAGAGAGAGACCTTCCATCTGCTGGTTCACTCCCCAAAAGGACACAATGGCCAGGGCTAAACAAGGCCAAAGTCAGGAGCCAAGACCTTCACCCAGGTCTCCCACATGGGTGGCAGGGACTCAAGTACTTGGGTCATCTTCCACTGCTTTCCCAGGCACATTAGCAGGGAGCTGGATCAGAAGTGAAGCAACTGGGGGGGTGGGCAGCACCGTGGCTCACTTGGTTAATCCTCCACCTGCGGCGCCAGCATCCCATATGAGCACCAGGTTCTAGTCCCGGTTGCTCCTCTTCCAGTCCAGCTCTCTGCTGTCACCCAGGAAGGCAGTGGAGGATGGCCCAAGTGATTGGGCTCCTGCACCCGCATGGGAGACCAGGAGGAAGCACATGGCTCCTGGCTTTGGATCGGCACAGCGTGCTGGCCATAGCAGCCATTTTGGGGGTGAACCAATGGAAAAGGAAGACCTTTCTTTCTCTCTCTCTCTCTCTCTCTCACTGTCTGACTCTGTCAAATAACAAAAAAAGAGGAGCAACTGGGACATGAACTGACACTCATACAGGATGCCATAATTGCAGGCAGTGGGTTAACCCACTGTGCCAAAACACTGGCACCATAAACTTATCTTTTAATTCTATTTTTCCATACTTTTTGAAGTATCCTCATATAACACAGATACCAACTACTACACGTGCTCAGAAAAGGAAGGGAGACTGGGCCTGACCTGGGGAGGGGCCATTCTACTAAGGACTCCTGGAAGAGGGAAGGCTTGAGATAAACCATGGAAGGTTTCGGACAAGCAGGCAGAGTATGCTGGGGGAAGGAACCACAAATGGGACTGGCAGAAGAAACTGAGACCCAGATGGCTAAGAGACTGAGTGTGCTCAGACCAGGGTCTACCTAACCCACCCCAACGAAAGAAGCAAGAGAAAGATGCTCTTTTATGAATAGTGCCAGGCACTGAGATAGACTCAGGGATATATAGATCAATCAGTGTCCTTACCCTCAAGGGACACAGAGTGGTGTCAGAAGGCAGAAATCTTTTCATGGTACCAAATCACGATAAATATCCAGTAAAAAAAAATTAACTATTTACAGGTGGTAGTAAAATTGCCTATTTTGATACAACAGAGACCATCAGCTTTGAAATCAAACCTCAGTTAAAATCCTGACCCACCTCTGAAAAGCACTGTGGCTTGAAGCAAGTTGCTTCACTTGGTTTATCTATTTTTAGTTTTGTCATCTATCAAAAATGGGTGTAATGATATCTACTTTCCCAAGTGGTAAAGACAAAAAAACTCATGTGGCCTAGTCTCAATAAATTCTTTTAAATGGATTTTCATCTCCCCCAAAAGCTTTCAACAGAAAACCAAAACAGATCAGAGATGCTTACTGCACCTTCCCCTCACCTTCCTCTTCCTATCCCCAGGCTGACGGCTAATTTTACTTTACTTCTAAGCACTTGCCAGTATAGAGGTTCCTCCTCGTGACTGTCATCCCAGAAAAGACCCACTCCAGAGCCAAAGGAGACCTGAGATCCTCTCTCCAGTGGTATTTTTAAATGGTTAGGCTTGAACATTTAAGCTTCAGCTTTGACCTTCCAGCTTCTTGCTTGGAACCAATACCCTGAGGCTGTTAACCCTACAGGTTTTCTCAAGGGCAGATAATGTAGAATCCTGGTTTAGAGGCCAATACCAGAACCTAGAGGGTTAAAGCTCTAGTAATGCATTAGTTGAGAGCAATCAGATGCCCTGGACTAACAGGCTCACTCACAAATTCATATTTTACATATGAAGCCTTACTTCACACCTGGAAAGGCAGGAATGGTAGATATTCTCCACAGCCGAGAAAATGATCATCTCCAGAATCAATATTATTCGGACACTGATTCCAAGGAACGCTGATTTAAATGAACGTTCTTGGTAACACATATAGTTCCTATCATCATGACATTTGGCTAATACTCATATTTCCTTGATACCCTCTGCCAAAAGCTTGTGTATCACATCACAAACACAGTGAGATTTGCCATCCTCTGTCTTTGGAGCACCACATTATCCAATGCCTGACTCTGGTTAACGCAACTTGAAATACATCTGCCTCCTGCGCCACACACGGACATCTCAAAACACAAGACAAGCTATACATCAGCAGTCTCAATAGAGCAACGAACACAATTCCTGAGACAGCTAGCCTCTAAAGTAGCAACTGTGGTAGGCAGAAGAACATCTTTCTCCACCCCCAAGATATCTACGTAATCCCTGAAAACTGTAGTAAATTAGATTACATGGCAAAAGGAAATTAAGGCTGCAGACAGAATTAAGGTTGCTAATTAGATGACCTGAAAATAAGGAGGTTATCCTAGATTACAATCTCAGAGGGCCCAACATAATCATAAGAATCCTTAAAAGCAGAAGAGGATGGGGGCTTGCATTTGGTGCAGCAAGTGACACCGTTTGCAACGCCCACATCCTGTATCCCAGTGCCTGGGTCTGAGTCCTGGCTCTCTTCCCAGTTTCAGCTTTCTACCAATGTGCACCCTAGGAGGCAGCAAGTGATGGCCCAAGTGGGTCACTGCCACCCACATGGGAGATCCAGACTGAATGTCAGACTCCTTGCTTTGGCCTGACCCAGCCCTGGCTGTTATGGGCATTTGGGGAGTAAACCAAGGGATGGGAAATATTTCTCTCTCTCTCTCTCTTGCTCTGTCGCTCTCGCTCTTTTTCTTCCTCTCTCTCTCTCTCTCCCCCCTCTACATTTCAAATAAATTTAAAAATTTTCTTTCAAAAAAATAGAAGGCAGAAATGAGAAAATGACAGCCATGGCAACACAAGAAAGACTAGCCTGATGTTGCTGGCTTTGAAGATGAAGAAGGGGGCACAACCAAGGAATGCTGGGTACTTCCAGCTGCTGCATTCTCCCATGAACCCTCCAGAGAAATACAACTCCGCTGACACCTTCATTTTGGCCACATGAGACCTATGTCTGATGTGTGGGAACAAAGCGAATTTGTGTTGTTTTAAGCCAGGATGTTAGTGGTGATTTGTTATAGCAGCAACAGGAAATGAACACAGCAGCCAACAAGGCCACCCACCCCCTCCCCTGGTGTGCATGCTGCTCCTCCCATTGAGTTGGAGTTCATGTCCCTCCCCTGGAGTCATGGCTGGGCCAACAGAACTTTGGAGCACTGACTTAATGGGACTTTGAGCCAAAGCATCAGGACATCCTGGCAGCATTTGCTTACTCCCTCTCAGAAAGCTGGACTTGCAGGTAAGAAGTGCAGACTACTCTACTACAGAAAGGTCCTCGCCATCCTGGAGCCCTGGAAGATGAGGCGACACCCCACAGAGACCACATGGAGGAGCACCTGGTGCTGGCCACACAGACCCAGCTCCAGTCCCAGCAGCAACCTGACTACAATCACTTGAGGCAATCACTAGATAAAATTAAATGACTGCTGTTTTAATCCACTAAGTTTTTAGGGACTTTACTACCCAACAATATATCATTGAATCACTATCCAACAATAACAAAAAGCACACAGCCTATTATGCACATTGAATCACAAGAATAAACCCAGGGGCCTGCGTTGTGGCACAGCCGGTTAAAGCCCTGGCCTGAAGCGCCAGCATCCTATATGGGTGCCAGTTCGAAACCCAGCTGTTCCTCTCCCAATCCAGCTCTCTGCTATGGCCTAGGAAAGCAGCAGAAGATGGCCCAAGTCCTTGGGCCCCTGCACTCACGTGGGAGACCCGGAAGAAACTCCTGGCTCCGGGCTTTGGATCGGCACAGCTCCGGCCATTGCGGCCAACTGGGGAGTAAACCAGCTGATGGAAGACCTCTCTCTCTCTCTGCCTCTCTTCTCTCTGTGTAACTCTCTGACTTTCAAATAAATAAATAAAAAATCTTAAAAAAATAATAAACCCAATTAAAATAGGCCTGCACAAGGAAAAGTAATTTTCACTTAGGAAATCAGTATATGCGCCTCAGGCTGGAGCCACTATCAAACAACTTATGAATTACTGTTATCTTAAGTCATCCAGGAACAAGGGATATCATTCTATTTATTTAGGCCTTGTTTAATTTTTTTAAACAATGATTAAAAAAAACACACACACAATGATTTCTAGTTCTTGGAGCATATATATTTGCACTTATTTTATTAAATTCATTCTTGAGTATTTTATTCATGTTTATGCTATTGTAAATTGAATTGCTTTCTTAATTTAGTTTTCTGATTGTTCATTATTTGTGCTTAGAAATAGTTTATTTTGCATACTGATCTTACACCAGGAAACTTGATGAACTCATTATTAGTTCTAATAGTTTTTTTTAGCGGATGACTCAGGATTGTCTATATACAAGATAATTTCACCTGGAAATGCAAAGGTTTTACTTCTTCCTTTCCAACGTGGATGTCTTTTATTTCAGCTTCCTCAAACAATGCAATATTGATTAGAAGTTGTGAGGGAAGATATCTTAGTCTTGTTTCTGATCTCAAGAGGTAAGTGTCCAGTAATTCAACGTTATTATGTTAGCTGTGGGTTTTTCATAAATACTCTTTATCAAGTTGGAGATCAAATACTCTTTATCAAGTTGGAGAAATGCCCACAATTTCTAGTAGGTTCTTTTTTTAATCATAAAAAGGTGTCAAATTTCATCAAATGCTTTTACTGGCTCTACTGAGATGACTATGTGATCTTTAATCTATTGATATGGTATATACATCAACTGAGTTTTGGCTATTAACCTTTCATTCCTGAGTTAAATCCCACTTGATCATGGTGTATAATCCTTTTTATATGTTTCTGGATTTGGTTCTAGAATTTTGTTGAGGATTTTTTATGTCTATAATTATAAGATATTGAACTATCCTTTTCTTGTGTATCTTGGTCTGGCATTGGGATTAAGGTAACACTGATCTCACAAAATGAACTGATAAGCGTTCCACTTCTATTTTCTTGAAGAGTTTGTGAAGAATTGGTATTAATTTTTTTTTTTTTTTTTTACAGGCAGAGTGGACAGTGAGAGAGAGAGACAGAGAGAAAGGTCTTCCTTTGCTGTTGGTTCACCCTCCAATGGCCGCCGTGGCCAGCGCGCTGCAGCCCGGCGCACCGCGCTGATCCGATGGCAGGCGCCAGGTACTTATCCTGGTCTCCCATGGGGTGCAGGGCCCAAGGACCTGGGCCATCCTCCACTGCACTCCCTGGCCACAGCAGAGAGCTGGCCTGGAAGAGGGGCAACCGGGACAGAATCCAGCACCCAGGCCGGGACTAGAACCCAGTGTGCCGGCGCCGCAGGCGGAGGATTAGCCTATTGAGCCACGGCGCCGGCCGGTATTAATTCTTCTTTAAATGTTTGGTAGAATTCACCAGTCCAGCCACTGGATTTTGAGCTTTTCTTTGTGGGGAGTTTTTTGATTACTAATTGAGCCGCTTTACTTGTTGTAGGTTTATTCAGATTTTCTACTTTATCTTAAGTCAATGTCTTGGTCCATTTTCTGCTACTATAACAGAATATCACAAACTGAACATTTTACAAACAATATAAGTTTATGAAGTTCATGGCTCTGGAGGCTGGGAAATTCAAGACAGGCTCACCTAGTGATGGCCATCTAGCTTCACCACCCCACTGCAGAAGGGCAAAGAGATGAGAGAGAGAGAGAGAGAGAGCAAGAGATAGAACTCACAGCGCAAGTCCTAAAACCCTTTTATAACCAGCATTAAGCCACTGATCAGGGTGAAGCCCTCATGACATAAGCACCTCCCATTGGGCCCCACTTCCCAACACGGTTGCATTGGGGATTAACTTTTCAATGCCTGATTAGGGGAACACATTCAAACATAATACTCTCTGAGTCTCAAGATGTGGATAATAGTGTACACTCCACTGATTTTATAGGCTTATGAGAATGTTTCAAACACAGAAATGGCAGTAGTCAGAAGTTCTTTGAGAGAAGAAACTAGCAAATTCATAAGTGTATACTGCATGGAGCAGTCCATGGAAGGAGAGAGGGAATAAATTGAGCAAGAGAATATCATAGCCTGGGGCCCCCAGGCAGCCTGGTATAAACTAAGGAATGCTACATGCCAGATCTCCAAGAGTATTTAGCCTAGCAGTTAACATGCCCTTGTCCCATATCCAAGTGTCTGGGTTTGATTCCTGGCTCTGGCCCCTGTTTCCTGCAATTGCAGACCATAGGAGGCAGTAGTGATGGCCCAAGTAATTGGGTCCCTAACATCCACATGGGAAACCTGGATAGAGTTCCTGGCTCCTGGCTCCTGGTTCTAGCCCCAGCCAAACCCTGGCCACGGAAGGCATTTGGAGACTGAACCAGTATATGAGAGCTTTTTCTTTTTCTTTCTTTCTTTCTCTCTCTCTCCCCTCCTCTCTCTCTCTCAGACAAACACACACACACACACACACGCATCCATGGAAAGAGAAATAGGAAAGACCATCACAATCACCCAAGTTAACCTTCCTAATTTAACAGACGGTAGGTTCACCCTGAGAGAGGCAGAGAAGCAGGGATCTGAACAACTGGAAGATCTGTGCAGTCACAGTCTAAAATTTTTTTTTCTACTGACATCTTCATAAGAAGCGTTTGAGCTGGGTGGGGAGGTACTACTACAATTCCTATTTTTCAACTTGAGGTTGGATGATTTCTCCAGGAACGGATTCAAATCCAGATAGTCTTACACCCAATCTATGGCTATTTCCCCATACCACAATTTCAAGCACAGACTAACAAAGTCATGTACCACATAACAAAGTTTTGGTCAACAGCAGACTGCATGCACAAGGATGGTCTCATAAGATTATATCATCTAGTGATACCATGGCCATCTTATTTTGTAGAAGTAAATTCTGCAATGTTGGCACAACAACAAAATCACGTAGGGATGCATTTCTCAGAACCTATCCTAGTCACTAAGTGACATGTGACTTTGCATGGCAGCAGTTCCAAGTTCTGAGCAATCAGCAGTTCTTTTTCTTATTATACTCTGCCTCCAGCAGTATTTCATATTCATCCTTCCCTGATCACGATTCTGCTGACCATTTGTCTTAAAAGTTCAATGGCCACATCTGGCACCAGAAAGAGTTTTTTAAACTGAATTCTCAAAACTGGGTCCCCCAGCATCTCCACAAGTGCATCTGAGATGTGCTTTGCGATTGCAGCAAACACACGGGACTAAGGCAGGCAAAGAGCAACAGTGGCTCACTCCTTGAAGAAACATTTAACACATAATTACCAATCAGGCGGTTTAAACAAATGTATAGAAAACCGAGGCAAATGCTTCCTCCTGGCTTTTATCAGTAAACACTTCCATGCATTCATGGAAGGGTCTCAGGGGGAGTCAGCAACAGAGAAAATCATCCAGATACTTCCAGTCGCCACAACATTTTGAGTCTTTATAAATGGGCGAGGCCCAGGGGAGGGGGAAGTAGGGGAAGAAAATGCTTAGAAAGAATTAACTGGTGGCTGTCTGGATGTCCTCTTTCCTTTAGGACATAGGGCCCGTCCTTCCAACGCAACCCTGACTTCAGGTGTGTGTTTTGCTCCCCCTTTTTGCACACGGCTGAGGACTCAAATGGCCCAGTCTCCTCTGGTCTGCGGGGACACCAGCGCTGGGGGGGGGGGGGGCTCCAGGAGCACAGTAACAGTCCAGGGGGTGGGGGGCTGACCACATAGCCCTGCTATGTAACCAGCATCTCCCTGCACCGAGTCACAGCCTTCAGGGCTCTGGCAGTGTTTCTGCTGGAAAGCACTGGCGTATGTTAACTCTTGGGCGCCTTCTATTTCATTATCTAATAAACTACACCCCCGCCGCTGGAAGGGGGTAGCTGATTCCCGCTCTCCGGCAGCCCTCGGCGTGGGGCTCATCAGACTTGCCAACCACCTGCCTCGCACGCAGCCCCTCCGGCCCTGCCAGGTGCCTGCTACCGGCGCCCCACGCAGGACAAGAAGCAGCGCGGCCTTCCCAGGGAGGGCGCCGCCCCCGAGCTGCCGGTGAGGGCAGGGGCCGGAGGAGCCCAGAGACTACGCCCCCACCCTCCATTCATAAAACGCAAGGGGGAGGGGAGCTTCATTTACCGACATGAGTGATCACGGTGGCCAGTCGCCGGGTGAGCTCCTGGGGGGCCATTTCTTCTTTTAACGAATACAGCATTTCACGGAGAAAACACTCCTTGTTACCAAAACAAAGCCAAAAAAACCCTGTTTCCACCGCGGCTGTGGATGATTCTGTCACGGCATCTCCAATCGAGGATGCTCTGCCCTCGTACTGGTCCTCGCGGTCGTCAGGCGCAAGGGTCACTCGCAGCCGAGGCCAGCGGTCCTGGGGCCGGCCCGAGCTCGCGGCCACGCCCGGCAGGTGCTGACCGTGAGCACTGGGCGCGGCGGCTTCCCAAAGGCCACGGCCGTCATTTAGAGAGGGCGGTGGCGGTTCCGTGAGGAACGCGAGGGGCGCACCGGGGATTCTGGACGTGCGGTCCCGGGCTGTCGGGTCTCGGGCGCCGCCTCCAGGGATGGTCAGGAGGAAGGATGCTCCGCTGGCGCTGGGGAGGCGCGGCTTCTGCGTGCGCCCGGCCCCGGCTCTTCCGCACCGCCCACCACACGCCCGCCTCGGCGCCCACCGCTCCGCGCGCGCCTGCCTGCGGCGCCCAGGGCGCCAGGTGAAGCGCGCGTGCGCGCCTAAGCACCGCCGGGTTCCGGGACCGGCACGCAGCACCAGGTCCTCTGCTGGGAGCCCGCACTCCTGCCCCGGAATGGGGAAGAGAAGACCCGACGCGGACGCTCCCTTTAGCACTGGGGTTGGAAGCCCAGCCGCTGGCTTTCCGGCCTCAGTCCCTCCTCCTCCTTCCCCGCTCTGGGTCTGCAGAGTAGCCTAGGCGCGAGGGGCCTGACTGGACAGACACAGCCTTCCTGCCAGGTCCCGGAGAAGGCTGTGTGAGGCCCCGCAGGGTGTTTTCCCGAGGAGGGTGTCGCCCGCAGCTGGCAGCCTCCAGCTGGCAGCCGGGCGCTGGGAGCCAGGGCTAGCGTGTGCGCCCTCAGGTCTGCGCCGTGTGCGATTTTCCTTTTGTGAGGCGGCTGCTGTGCACCCCCGCCCCGTCTGTCGCCTCTCTGGCACGCCAGCGCTTCCTTCTGGAAAGGCTCCGGCGCAGCCTCCCGGCCCGCCCTCTTCCCTGGCAGCTCCGGGAACAGCTTCTCAGCAGGCCTGTCTGGCGGAGGCACTATCCGGTGGCTTCTTTTGTGGACCCAGAGACCTGGCAGGCAGCGCTAGACTAATCTCATCGTGCAAAGCCGGGGCAAACGCCGATCGGGTCATGTTGTCATGCAGTCCATTCTACAACAGGAGGACCCTGGATATCGGCGACAGTGATAGGACCACCCACACGTTCTGAGCCAAAGTCAGGATTCTCATCTAGCTCTTTCCTCTTCCATATGTAAACAGCCTCGCTTCCAATTTCTAGGAGGAGCCACTCCACCCAGGGGAGATGGGACGTTTACGAATGTTTTCTGTTAAAACAGTTGTGGGGAGCCACTAAGAGGTGAAGTTAATCCACCTGCAACAGATTTGCAAGGGGCTCCTTGCTCCTCCACTTGTGTTAAGTAGAGCAACCATTTTCATAGAAACCTTTCACAAGGCTGGGGTTAAGCTGCTGCCTGGGAGGCTGGCATCCTATATGAGCTCAGGTTGGAGTCCTGGCTGCTGTGTTTCTGATCCAGCTCCTTGGGATCAGCAGCCTGGGAAAGCAGCAGCAGATGACCTGAATGCTTGGACCCCTGCTACCCATGTAGGAGACCAGATGAAATTACAGGCTCCTGACCCTCGTGGCCATTTGGGGAATGAAGCAGTGTATGAAAGAATCTCCATTTCCCTCTCCCTGTTACTCTGCCTTTCAATTAAATAAATAAATCTGAAAGAAAAGAAAGAGAAACCTCTTACAAAGAAATTCAGAAAAGAGCTAAAGACCCAGAAAACGTGGTGGCAATTTGAGATTGTGTTTTCATAGTGGTTTCTGGCTAGTCAAAGAAGTAAAGAAACTAAAGGAAGTATTTCCTGTTGATGAAAGTGGGAACCCTGGTGCCCAGAGTCAGTTCTAAGCGTTAGTCACCAGAAACCTGCAAATTGCTAAGGGGATAGTGAGTGGGGGGGCATGCTGAGCTGTGGAGGTCTAGATCCATTTTGAAGATCTAGTGACCTCAGTTTCCTCGATTAAGACAGGTCGTTAGGCATGAAAATCATGAAAAGAAGGGAGAGAAGGAGTGGAGGAGAGGAAATCCAAGGGAGGAGAAGCTGATGGATTGGAGTAAGAAGCAGAGAGAAAATACATCACAGTCAGAGCGTTGCTTTCCTTCCCACATCTGTACTTTCACAATCTTCAAAGGTTTCCATGGAGATAAATTGGCTCAATTCATGGTAAAATGTAGCAAGCAATGTCTATCCCCAGAAACTAATTCTGTCCCCATCTCTAGCACTTTTTTCAGTGGAGTGGTGAGGAGGTGGGTCTGTAATCTCCACGTTCCCCTTTCCAGCTGTGAAACCCTGTAACTGTGGCTAGGAAGAAATGACTGCATGGTGTTCAATGGCCCATACCTCCTTGTCCTTCCAAGAAAATGGTCATTGTTTCCATCGCTTTTGTGAATATTGACATCATTCCTGCCTTCTCTCCCAGCTCCCTATGCCTCCTTCTCTGCCTCCTTTTCACCTTCCTAATTATGTTTGTCTTCCCTGTCTCCTTGGCTAGCGAAATCAGAGGAACGGCCCGCCTCCCTTTCCAATGAATCAATTAACAGTAACCTCTATTAAACATCAGTTATACTTGTGGCAGGCACAGCAACCATCACCACCATATAACAAGTACCTGCTCTAATACATAGATCAGTGGAACAGAAGAGAGAGCCCAGAAACTAATCCACATAGATAACGGCCAACTGATTTTTGACAAAGGTGCCAAGAACATATACTGGAGAAAGAATAGTTTTTTCAGTAAATTGTGCTGGCAAAACTGGAATATATATGTAGAAGAATGAAATTAAAGCTCTACTTCTCACCGTATACAAAAGTCAACTCAAGGTGGACCAAAGACCTAAATTTAAGACTTGAAACTATGAAATTTCTAGAAGAAGCCTTAAAGGAAATACTTTAAGACACTGATGTAGGAAATGATTTTTTGGATAAGACAACAAAAGTGTAGTCAACAAAGGCAAAACTATGCAAATGGGATTATACTAAACTCAGAATCTTCTGCACACAAAACAAATAGTGAAGGAATGAACATCTGACAGAACAACAGAAAATATTTATCCAACAAGTATTACTATCCAGAATGTATCAGGAACAAAAACTCAAAAATGACAAAAGAATCAATCAATTAAATTAAGATATGGGCAAAGGACCCAAATAGACAGTTTTCAGAAGGAAAAATACAAATGGCCAACAAATATCTGAAAAAATGTTCAATATTACTAGCTATCACGGAAATTAAAGTCAAAACCACAATAAGATATCCCTGTTAGAATGGTTATTATCAAAAAGTAACAATTTCTGGCAAGAATTTGGAGAAGGGAGAACCTATACAGTTGGTGGGAATGTAAATTAGTACAGTCACTATGAAAAAACAGTATGGAAATTTCTTTTAAAAAATAGAAGCAGAAATATCATGTTATCTAGCAATCCCACTACTGGGTATATATACAAAAGACATCAAATTATTGTTATCAAAAGAGATACCTGCTCACTATGCTTATTGCAGTCCTGTTCATAATAGCCAAGATATGGAATTAACCAAGATGTCCATCATCAGATGAATGGATAAAAAGAATGTGGTATATGTACACAATGGAATATGATTCAGCCATAAAAAAAAAATGAAACTCTGTCATTTGCTCCAAAATGGATGAAACTAAAGGCCATCATGTTAAGTGAAATTAGTTACATACAGAAAGGCAAATACCACGTGCTCTCACGGATGGTCATTATAAGAGGTTGGAAGAGGTAGGAGGGAGCTTGGATTTAACAAAAATAGAGGAAGCTGGGTATGGTTCACTAGTTGTGACAAATATATTATACTAATATAAGATGTTAATAATAGGGGGGCCGGCACCGCGGCTCAATAGGCTAATCCTCCGCCTGCGGTGCCTGCACCCCGGGTTCTAGTCCCGGTCAGGGTGCCGGATTCTGTCCCGGTTGCTCCTCTTCCAGTCCAGCTCTCTGCTGTGGCCCAGGAGTGCAGTGGAGGATGGCCCAACTCCTTGGGCCCTGCATGCCATGGGAGACCAGGAGAAGCACCTGGCTCCTGGCTTTGGATCAGCGCGGTGTGCTGGCCGCAGCGGCCATTGAGGGATGAACCAACGGAAAAGGAAGACCTTTCTCTCTGTCTCTGTCTCTCTCTCTCACTGTCCACTCTGCCTGTCAAAAATAAAATAAAATAAAATAAAATAATAATAGGGGAAGGTGGTGTGGTTTATAGATTGTGCCAAAAATATAAGATGTTGACAACAGGGGAAGCTAGGTGTGGGATGTAAGGGAACTTTCTGTACTACTCCACAATTTTTGTTTTATTCTGAAATAAAAAGTTTTTAAAAACTCCTGTGAAATTTAGTTTCTATGTGAGACAATAAAAGATGGGACCATGTAGGGTCTTTAAGAGGTAATTTAGGTCATGAGGGCTCTGCCATCATGAATGGACTGATTCTGTCACAGAATAATGAGTAATAACTTAATATAATAAAATATTAGGAGTGGGTCTGTTATTGAAAGCACTGTCCCTTGGATATACTCTTTTGCCTTGCAATGGCCTGTACTGACTCCGAACTCTGCAGGGAGTCTTCACCAGCAAGAAAGCCCTCACCAGATGCAGCCTCTTGACCTTGGACCGCCCAGCCTCCAACATTACCCAGCCTCTGGGATTTGGTTATAGCAACTAAAAACAGAGTAAGACAGCAATCAAGCCATAAAGTCAGATGGGTACAATGGCTCTCCATCATCAAGTGGAAGGGAGAGATACACGATCAGGCCTTAGCTCTGAAAGCATGAGTTGTTACATGATTCAAATTCCCATGACACCCATTCCTGCTACCCTCCCTTCTCTCTCCCATCCTCAATCTATGGTCTCATGGGGCATTCCCTACTATTAGTTGACAAGAAGAGAAGACTCAGACCTGGTTTGCAAATGAAGCATTTTGAAGGCTTAGTATGCAGGTACCAACAACAGTGAACAGGTGCAACCCCACAGTCCCTTTCTGCAACATCCTTGAAGGAGGTGAAGGGAAATATTCCCAGTGGACAGAAGTTCAAGAAGTACCTGTAATTATTCCCTTTCCTTGGAAAGAGAAATGGCTAGACATGTGGGTAGATACCAACTCATGAGCTTTGTTCAATGCTTTGGCTGAATGACCAGGGACTTGGAAGGAATATGATTTAAAAACTGGTGATAAGAAAATCTGAGGAAGTGATGTGTGGTTAAACATCTATGAATGGGCACAAAATGTGAAGCTATCTGTGTCCCTCGTGAGCTCCTGCCAAAAATATTATCCCAGCAGAGGAGGATTTTAATTATCAAGTGGATAAGGTGACTCATTCTGTGGATATCAGTCATCTTCATTCCTTGGCCACCTCTGTCATTGCCCAGTGGGCTCATGAACAAAGTGACCATGATTGGAGGGATGGAGATCCTACAGCCTAAGAAATATGGAATTCTACTCACCAAATCTGCAATTGGCAGAGTTTCCAATCTTCCAGCAGCAGAGATCAACAGTGATATGGCATCATTCCTCAAGGTGATCAGTCAGGTTGAATACATTGGACTGCTTCCACCATGGAAGGGGCAGCATTTCTTATTACTGAAATAAACACTCTCAGTACGGATTCACCACCTTCTCTGCACACAAAGCTTCTGTCAAAACTATCCACAGACATAGAGAATGACTTTTCAATTGTTATGGTATTGAACACAGCATTACTTCTGATCAAGGAACTCACATAATAGTAAAAAAAAAAAAAATAAAGCATTGGCCCATGATCATGGAATCCACGGGTCTTATCATATTCCCCCTACCACCCTTAAACAGCTGACTTGATAGAATAGTGTGATGGCTTTTGAAGACTCAGTTATAGCACCAGCTAAGTGGCAAGACCTTGTAAGGTTGGGAAAAAATTCTCTAGGACGCTATATGTATATGCTCTGAATCAACCTCCAGCATATAGTAGTTTCTTGTATAGCCGAGATTCATGGGTCTAGGAATCAAGGAGAAAAAATGTAAGTAGCACCACTCACTATTATCCCTTATGACCTACTAGGAAATTTGTTTCCAGTCCCTGTGATTTTCCATTATGTTGGCCTAGAGGTTTTACTTCCAAAAGGAGTCATGTTCCCAGTGGGAGGTATGACTGGCACCTGGCCCTTTTGGATTCCTTGTATCTCTGAATCATCAGGAAAGTAAAAGTGCTGGCATGGTTGACCCTGACTACTAAGAGGGACATCAGAATACTATACTACTCCAAAATGGAGAAAAACAATGTATTAGCTGTGGGGAGCAACTCGGACTAGACTAAGTTACTGGAATTAAGACTTATTCTATGCATCTGCTCTCCCACAATATGGCGCTGGGAGAGGAGGAAACAGCTTCTACACAGCTGCCTCCAGTTCGACCAATAAACTGCAGGAGCTGCTCCTGATTGGAGGAGAGCAGCGTGCTTGGCGTGTGGGTAGCAGAGTTGGGATTGGTGGAAGAGGACTATACAGGAGGAGAGAGACAACATGCACCAGGAACATCTATCTGAAGGAACACCTGAGCAGCCCCCGAGAGAGCCGGCCGGCGGTGTGCCGCTCCCCCGCGGAAGTGGGGAAAGTGGCAGGGGGAACCGCCCTTCCACGGAGGTGGAAGGGTTGGTAGCCAACCCGGGAAGGACCAGCAGCAAACCCGGGAAGGGCCGAGCAGACAAAAGAACAGCGCAGGGTTTAGTGTCGTTCCTCCGTGAAGAGGGGGAGCGACAATTAGCATTAATCAAATAACCATCAACATAAGACTTCAGAGACCCAGCCCTCACACATGAGCCTTTGGAGAACACCTAAACTATTATCCAAACCATAACAATGTGTTTCTGTGAGGGTGCCTTTGGATAAAGTTATCATTTAAATGAGTAGGCATCTGACCTAATAACAGGCCTGTGTCCCATATTGGAGCCCCATATGGATTCACTGCCAAATCTAGTTCCTGATTCCAGCTTCCTGCTGACGTAAACCCTAGAGGGCAGCAATGACAGCTCAAGTGATGGGTTCCTGCTACCTACATGGGAGACCTTGATTGAGTTCCTAGCTCCTGACTTCAGCCCAACCCAGCCCTGGTCACTGTGGGCATTTGAGGAGTGAACTAGCAGATGACAGCATTCTCTCTCTTTGATAATAAATTAAAATCTACAAAACAGTAATTGAGTAAAGCAGTTGACCCTCCACATTGTGGGTGGACCTCATCCAATCCACTGCAGCCCTGAATAGAAAAGGCTTACTCTCCTGACCTTCAAAAATGGGACAAGAACAATTCCTGGGTGTAAGCAACCTGCCATCTCTAGACTCAAGCTGAAACTGGAACATCACCTCTGCAGATTTTGCACTTCTAACCAATTCTGTGTATGCAGATGCTCAACTTATGATGGGGTTACAACCTGATAAACTCATTGTAAGTTGAAAATATCACAAATCAAAAGCTCATTCAATATACCTAACTTACCAGACATCATAGCAACATAGCACAGTATTTAGTTGTTTACCCTCATGATCAGTAGCTAACCAGGAGATGCAGCTCAATGATGTTGCCCAGCACTGTAGTCTGAGAATAATTTGGCCCCCAAACTCATGCAGACAATGAAATGCAAAAGTCATAAGATAATGATGCTAAGTGGGTAGTAACTTATTCCAGTTATGGTGTGTAGGAGGTAGGCCTATTGAGAAGACCCTAGGTCACTAGGAATGTGCTCTCAACAGGTAATTATCATAGAAGGTAAGTTATAAAAGCCCAAGTTGGGCCAATGATCTCTGCTTCCCGGCTTGCCCTATGTCCTTCTTCCACACACACACTTCTGTCTCTTGCCATGTCAGGCTCTGTGCCATCTTGGAAATCTTTCAGCAAGAACACCATCACTAGAGACTGAACCAGTGGGGTCCTCCTGATCTTGGATCTGAACCTCAAAAACTCTGAGCCAAAATAAACCTTTTTCCTTTATAAAAGTATGCTGCCTCAAATATTTTGTTATAGTGAATAAAAACTGAAAAATACACACAGCATACCACAGAATATCACACCACATATCACTAACTCAGGAAAAGGTCAAAATCCAAAATCTAAAGGACAATTTCTACTAAATGTGCATGCTCTTCCTTTACTTGTGTAACTACCAATTTCTGACCTATATTCTTTTTTCTTTCTTAAGAACTTCTGTTTAAATTTCTTGCAAGGCAGGTCTACTGGTGATAAATTCCCTCAATTTTTGTTTTTCTGGGAATGTCTTTATTTTTTACTTCATTTAGAAGAATATTTTCAATGGGTATAGATTTTTTTTTAAACTTTTTTATTTTATTTATTTGAAAGAGTCACAGAGAGAGAGAGAGAAGAAGGGAGAGAGAGGAGAGAGAAAGAGCTTCACATCCATTGGCTCACTCTTCAAAGGGCCACAATGTCCAGGACCGAACCAGACCGAAGCCAGGAGCCAGGAGCTCCATCTGAAAGCATCATTTACTGTTTTCCCAGGCACGTTAGAAGGGAGCTGGATAGGAAGTGGGGCAGCTGAGACTTGAACTGGCGCCCATATGGGATGCTGGCAACCGCAGGCAGTGGCTTAACCTGCTGAGCCACAGCGCCAGCCCCAATGGGTATAGAATTTTAGACTGGTGTTTTCTTCTTTCAACATTTAAATAACTCCATTCTGTTCTCCTTTTGCTTAGATAATTTCTGAAAAGAAGTCTGATTTAATTCCTCGTTTTCTCTCTGGCTTTTTTCAGGATCTTTTCTTTATTTTTGATTTTCTGCAATTTGAATAACAATATGTTTGGGTATAGACTTTTTGCCATTTATCCTGCTTGGTATTATCTCAGTTTCCTGGATCTATGGTTTGATGTTAGTTGTCAATTTTTGAAAATTCTCAGCCATTATCAATATTTCTTCTGCTTCTTTAACTCTGATTCTTCTGGTATTCTCATCATGCATATTCACACCTTTTAGAACTGCTCCATAATTCGTGGATATGGGGAAGGAGGAGATTCATTGTTTTTTGCTTTTCCTCTCTTTTCAGTTTGGGAAGTTTCTGTTGACATAATTTTTAAGTTCACACATTATTTCTTTTTAATTTCAATAGCTGAAGCACGCATGTGGTACAAAACTCAAAAGAATCCAAAGAGAAATAATGAAAAGCATTTCCCTTATCCCTCCTTCCAAGTACCACATTCTCCTTCCTAAAGGAAACATCTATGCATACCTAGATTTATTTGTGTCTTTTTCCTTTTGACTTTTTACAGACTTTATATCATTTCTGCATCTTGCTTTTTTCATTCTTCAGTCTTTTAGGGAAAATTCCATATCAATACATATAGAGCAGAAACTCCATAAAACTGCATTGCAATCCTTTGTATATATGATTACATTATAATTTATTTAATCAGTTTTACACTGGTGGGTACTTAAGTCCTTTCACCTTTACTATTAGAAGAACAATGCAATAAATTTCCTTAACTGCTAGCTATTTCAACATACAGTAGTCTATCTGTAACATAAATTCATAGAAATAGAATTGTTGAGTCAAATTATTTGTTAATTTCTAATTTTGATAGATATTACAATATTGTTATTCACAGGGTTATTGTCAACTTCTGCTTCCATCAGCAAAATATAATGCCTGTTCTCCCACAACCTCATCAACTAGATTATATTAAAAATGGCTTGATATTTTCTGATGGCTGAAAATGGTATCTCATTATAGCTGTATTTTTCTTATTTTCAATGAGGTTGAACCCTCTTGCTACATATTTTTCTGTGAACTGTTGATACTCTTATGGGTTGCTGACGCTAGTGTTGGTTGTAGGTATTTATATTAAGGAAATTAGCCCATTATGAGTTATAATTTTCATTGTTATTGTATGTGAGTTTGCCACATTTTTAACATAGTTGGTTGAGTCTATCAATTTTTCTCAATCAAGGATTCTAATTATACTTAAGAAAAAATTCCCCCTGCTATAGTAGGTATCAGAATTTCTTCCAGGATGCTTATACTTCTCCTTAACTCTTTAATCTATCTGCAATTTATTTTGATGTAAAATGTGAGTGGTGATCCAGTTTTACTTTTTCCAAATGTTTAACCAACTGTACCAACCCCACATGCTCAATTTTCAGGTTTTTTTGCCAATAACATATTTTTAATTTTTATCAATTGCCTTTTCAACACTTATGGAGGTGGTAGGTTTTTCTATTTTAAACTATTAATATGACATGTCATTACATTTCTGGAAATGGCATGCCATTCTTTTCCTGTTGTAATAATTATTGTTCTCTTGTTTAAGATTCTTTGATATTCACGAGTCAGAATGTGTATGGTTAGCTTATATGTGTATGATGCATGTGCTTTATGTGACTTGGATATCAGTGTTATATTCACTTCATACATAGAATTTGGACTATTTCCTTCTTTTTCTGTGCACAATAACAACTTACTCTCTGTTTCTTAAAGTTTCACAGTAGACCTCTGCAGGGAAAAAAAAAAAAAAAAAGCTGGACCTGGTGCTTTTGTAGATTTAGATACCAGAAAATGTAGTTGTCACACAACATCCATTTCTTCTATGATAATTAGTCCACTCAGAATAGCTAACTCTGGGATGCTTTGGTAAATCATACTTTCCTAGAATCTCATCCATTTCATCCAGGTTTTCAAATTTATGACACAGGATTGACATAATTTTTAAGTTCACTGATTATTCTTTTTAATTTCAATAGCTGAAGCACGCATAAAGTCATTGCAAGCGATTTTCTGTATGGTTGTTTCCCCTTTCCCAGCTTGTATTTGGATTGCGCTTTTGTTTCTTGATTAGATTAGCCACCCATTTGACTACTGTCTTCAAATTTTTATTAGTATTCCCATATGTAGTTCTAATTTATTAATTTCTCCCAATATCCTTGCTAATTCCTTCCATCTGCTTTCCTTAGGTTTGTAAATTTTATTTCATTTCTTAACTGGACATTTAATTTTATGTGGTATTTTCTCTTGAGCACTGCATTAGTATGTCCCACATACTTCCACTGATGTGCAGTGTTTTATCTTCTTTGTTTTTCATTTTTAAGCTATTCCGTAAGTCCGGTTTTAAGTCCCTTAGGAGGAGGATTTTTTTCAGTGCGTTTTTTTTTTTTTTTCACATTTCTGAAAATGCTGAACAATTTTGCAGGATTTTTACTCCTCACCTCTTTCTATCCTACGATAGCGTCGCGCCCCGTTACTTCGCCTCAGCTGTTCCAAAAACAGCAGGCCGTGAGGAGAGCTGCTCACGCCAAAGTCCATGAGGCAGGCGGGACCCGGCAGGTCCCCGCCAGAAACGGCGACAGGAACACCGCGGGGGCGCCTGAGGAGGCTGAGGAACAAAGCCCACCCCTTCCGGCGGAGGGCGGACCCCAGGGGGCCTGGGGAGCAGGGACCATACCCCGCGAGCATGCAACCCGATTGGCCAACCGTTTGTAGCGGCAACGCCCCCGCCCGAAGGCTTCTCTTGGATTGGCTCAGTTCTTGGTGCCGACCTGGACGGTGGCCAGAGGAGGACAAAAGACCTCTATGCCAAGCGGCGGGTCGGTGTTGGTGACGGCGGTGACGCGACTGCCTATCGGCCAGCGGCAGCGCCTCGGGACATGGCGGCTGCCTCTGGGTGTCGGAGAGGAATCGGTAACAGCATCTGCCAGGCCTGCTACTGCCTCCAAGGAGACGGTGGGTGGAGGCGCGGCGTATCTGAGAGCAGGGACTTGGCGACGGGGACGGTGGCAGGTGCGGAGGGGCCGAGGGTGCAGCGTCAGACTGGCGGGACTGGGGAGGGGGCGCTGCTTCCAGGCTCACCCTGCAGAGGGCGTCATCCCCTTGCCCTCCCATGCGACACCGGCTGCAGAATGCTTTGCTTTTCTTGTTTTTCTACCGTAACCCCCCATTTATTCCTTTATTATTACCCGAGGACTCATAGATTCTTATTTTATTCTGTGGTTTATAACCCATTTGTTTAGCTTTTTTATTTGTTTAGCTTTTTTTTAAAGATGTATTATTTGTTTATTTTATTTATTATTTTATTTGTTTAGCTTTTTTCTAAGATTTATTATTTTATTTGAAAGTCAGTTACAGAGAGAGAAGAAGCAGAGAGGTCTTCCATCTGCTGGTTCATTCCCCAAATGGCCGCAAAGGCCGGAGCTGAGCTGATCCGAAGCCAGAAGCCAGGAGCTTCTTCCAGGTCTCCCACGTGGGCACAGGAGCCCAAGGACTTGGGCCATCTTCTGCTGCTTTCCCAGGCCATAGCAGAGAGCTGGATCAGAAGTGGAGCAGCTAGGACTCGAACTGGCGCCCATATGGCCTGCCGGCACTGCAGACAATGGCTTTACCCACTGCGCCACAGCACCGGCCCCTGTTTAGTTTTTGTTTTTTTTGTTTTTTTTTTTTTTTTAATGTATTTACTTGAAAGCAGAGAGAGAGACAATCAATCTTCCATCTGCTGGTTCACTCCCCAAGTGGCCCCCCGTGATTCTGGGCCTGGCAAAACCAGGAGCCAGGATCTTTTTCAGGGTTTCCCACATGGGTGGCAGGGGTCTATCTTTCTCTGCTTTCCCAGGCCATTAGCAGGGAGCTGGATCTGAAGTAGAGCAGCCGGGGCTGGAACAGGCATTCATATGGCAGTCTGGTATGGCGGGCAGTGGCTTAACCTGCTAGGCCACAATGTGGCTGCCATCAATATTCACTTGTTGCTTAGATGTATGGTTTTTGCCTGGCAGGAGTCTCTCCAAGCCAATCCTGTATCCTTTTTGTATGCTTGCATTCATTTCCTATTTTCAGGCACAGGAAGACACTCCAGCCTCATCTTGTAGTTTCTGTCCTCCAGCCTTGGAGTTGGCCACTTCTCCAAGTACCCATGGTTCCTTTTATTGGAGAATGCTGTTTCAAAGCCCGTGTCTGGGCTTAAGGTGTGTTTGCTGCTCCTGGGACACCATGCTTCCAGGGTCCCTCAGCAGACAGTGCTAGGAGATTTTATGTGTACACTCATGGTTCTAGAAGATTCTTCCTAGTGATGGTGCAGTCATGAAAGTTTGTGTAAGGACACACATTTGTCTAACATCACACTTCTCATAATGTGTGGTGGCATTAAGCAACACGTTATCTGTGTGTGCATATAAATGTCCATGCACACATGCAGCCATCCACATTTATATCTCTGTATTCGTATAGATATATTTCTAAATGTATTTCTCTATCTTTCTTTCTGTCTCTATTCACACATATATTTTTTGTGTTTTAAAAACAAGACAAAACACTTGAGCTAATAGCTCAAGTTGCCATGTTCCCATGCAACACCTCATGGTTCAACCAAGTCTGTGCTTTTCATGTGAAGGCCTTTTCTGAGAGTGAGAAAGCTGGCTCTCTTTTGTCACAACATATTGCCATTTGCTCAGAAACCACAGGGAAAGTAATTTCGACATTGCTCAGCCATACTACCATGAAAAGCAAACCAACTAACTGGTGTTCAATATTGGTTTGCCATTCTTTTTTTTCTGCTTTAATCTATTAAAACTATATTATAGAGGTTATAAAGACTGTCATACATACTACAGGGCAGTTGTTATCAAAACAGCATGGTACTGGTACAGAAACAGATGGATAGACCAGTGGAACAGAATAGAAACACCAGAAATCAATCCAAACATCTACAGCCAACTTATATTTGATCAAGGATCCAAAACCAATCCCTGGAGTAAGGACAGTCTATTCAATAAATGGTGCTGGGAAAATTGGATTTCCACGTGCAGAATCATGAAGCAAGACCCCTACCTTTCACCTTACACAAAAATTCATTCAACATGGATTAAAGACTTAAATCTACGACCCGACACCATTCAAATTATTAGAGAGCATTGGAGAAACCCTGCAAGATATAGGTACTGGCAAAGACTTCCTAGAAAAGACCCTGGAGGCATAGGCAGTCAAAGCCAAAATTAACTATTGGGATTGCATCAAATTGAGAAGTTTCTGTACTGCAAAAGAAACAGTCAGGAGAGTGAAGAGGCAACCGATAGAATGGGAAAAAATATTTGCAAACGACGCAACAGATAAAGGGTTGATAACCAGAATCTACAAAGAGATCAAGAAACTCACAACATCAAAACAAACAACCCACTTAAGAGATGGGCCAAGGACCTCAACAGACATTTTTCAAAAGAGGAAATCCAAATGGCCAACAGACACATGAAAAAATGTTCAAGATCACTAGCAATCAGGGAAATGCAAATCAAAACCACAATGAGGTTTCACCTCACCCCGGTTAGAATGGCTCACATTCAGAAATCTACCAACAATAGATGCTGGAGAGGATGTGGGGAAAAAGGGACACTAACCCACTGTTGGTGGGAATGCAAACTGGTTAAGCCACTATGGAAGTCAGTCTGGAGATTCCTCAGAAACCTGAAGATAACCCTACCATACAACCCAGCCATACCACTCCTTGGAATTTACCCAAAGGAAATTAAATTGGCAAACAAAATAGCTGTCTGCACCTTAATGTTTATTGCAGCTCAATTCACAGTAGCTAAGACCTGGAACCAACCCAAATGCCCATCAACAGTAGACTGGATAAAGAAATTATGGGACATGTACTCCATAGAATACTATACAGCAGTCAAAAACCATGAAACCTGGTCATTTGCAACAAGATGGAGGAATCTAGAAAATATTATGCTGAGTGAATTAAGCCAGTCCCAAAGGGACAAATATCATATGTTCTCCCTGATTGGCAACAACTAACTGAGCACCAAAGGGGAAACCTGATGAAGTGAAATGGACACTATGAGAAACAGTGACTTGATCAGCTCTTGTCCTGACTGTTGATGTACAATGTAATACTTTATCCATTTTAGTATTTTTTTTGTTCTACGGCCGGCGCCGCGGCTCAATAGGCTAATCCTCCGCCTTGCAGTGCCAGCACACCGGGTTCTAGTCCCGGTCGGGGCGCCGGATTCTGTCCCGGTTGCCCCTCTTCCAGGCCAGCTCTCTGCTGTGGCCAGGGAGTGCAGTGGAGGATGGCCCAAGTACTTGGGCCCTGCACCCCGTGGGAGACCAGGAGAAGCACCTGGCTCCTGCCATCGGATCGGCGCGGTGCGCCGGCCGCAGCGCACTGGCCGTGGCGGCTATTGGAGGGTGAACCAACGGCAAAAGGAAGACCTTTCTCTCTGTCTCTCTCACTGTCCACTCTGCCTGTCAAAAAATAAATAAAAAAAATTTAAAAAAAAGAAAAAAAGTATTTTTTTTCTTCTAGTGCTATTGGTTGAACACACAATTATTCTTAGGTGTTTAAATTTTAACTGAAAAGTGATCCCTGTTAAATATAAGAGTGGGAATAAGAGAGGGAGGAGATGTACAATTTGGGACATGCTCAATCGGACTTGCCCCAAATGGTGGAGTTAGGAACGTGCCAGGGGATTCCAATACAATCCCATCAAGGTGGCATGTACCAGTGCCATCTCACTAGTCCAAGTGATCAATTTCAGTTCACAATTGATCATACTGATAGGTCTAAGAGTCAAAGGGATCACACAAACAAGACTAGTGTCTGCTAATACTAACAGATAGAATCAAAAAGGGAGAGAACAATCCAGCATGGGAAGCAGGATACACAGCAGACTCATAGAATGGCAGATGTCCTAAACAGCACTCTGGCCTCAGAATCAGCCCTTAAGGCATTTGGATCTGGCTGAAGAGCCCGTGAGAGTATTTTAGGCATGGAAAGCCAAGAAATCTGGGGGGGTGGGGGGAGGAAGACCTAAATGAAAGATCTCTGCGAGTGAGATCCCAGTGGAAAGAACGGGGCCATCAAAGAAGGAGGTACCTTTCTCTGAAGGGAGGAGAGAACTTCCACTTTGACTATGACCCTGTCGGAATAAGATCGAAGTCGGCGAACCCAAAAGGCTTCCATAGCCTTGGCAACTCATGACTAGAGCCTAGGGAGATTACTGACTCCATAAACAAGAGTGTTAAATTGTTAAGTCAACAACAGGAGTCACTGTGTACTTACTTCTCATGTGGGATCTGTCCTTAATGTGTTGTCCAATGTGAAGTAATGCTTTAACTAGTACTGAAACAGTATTTTACACTTTGTGTTTCTGTGTGGGTGCAAACTGATTAAATCTTTACTTAGTATATACTGAATCAATCTTCTGTATATAAAGATAATTGAAAATGAATCTTGATGTGAATGGAATGGGAGAGGGAGTGGGAGATGGGAAGGGTGTGAGTGGGAGGGAAATTATGGGGGGGGGGAGGGTCAATGTAATCCATAAACTGTACTTTGGAAATTTATATTTACTAAATTAAAAAAAAAGAAGAAAAAAAAAACCTAATCACTTATGTAATTAAAATTAGGGCAATCTCTTGACTGAAGTGCACTGTTCTTTTTTTTTTTTTTTTTTTTTTTTTTGATGTATAAAATCAGCTTTAATCTGTTCTAGTACAAAAAAAAAAGATTGTCATAGAGCTTTTATGGCTATGTAAGTTACAAAATTTCTATAAAATTTGGAATTAATGTGTGAATATATCTATAAAAAAACTCAAGTAGAATAGATTAGAAAATCTAGAGATGTTCCCAAGTGTATATGTGAAAAATTAAAGATGGTATCACATTTTATTGGGTCTGAGTTGGACTTTTTAATAAATGATATTGAACCAACTGGTTGGCCATTTGGAGAAAGATAAAATTAGTCCATAACTCATGGTATACAAAAAAGTAAGTGCAAATATATCAGAGATCCGAATGTGAAAACGAAATCATGCAAGTATGTCGCTCCCCCTCTTCACGGAGGAACGACAAAGGACCCTGCGTTGTTCTTTTGTCTGCTCGGCCCTTCCCAGGTTTGCTGCTGGTCCTTCCCGGGTTGGCTACCGACCCTTCCACCTCCGTGGAAGGGCGGTTCCCCCTGCCACTTTCCCCACTTCCGCGGGGGAGCGGCACACCGCCGGCCGGCTCTCTCGGGGGCTGCTCAGGTGTTCCTTCAGATAGATGTTCCTGGTGCATGTTGTCTCTCTCCTCCTTTATAGTTCTCTTCCACCAATCCCAACTCTGCTACCCACACGCCGAGCACGCTGCTCTCCTCCAATCAGGAGCAGGATCAGCTCCTGCAGGTTATTGGTCGAACTGGAGGCAGCTGTGCAGAAGCTGTTTCCTCCTCTCCCAGCGCCATATTGTGGGAGAGCAGATGCATAGAATAAGTCTTAATTCCAGTAACTTAGTCTAGTCCGAGTTGCTCCCCACACAAGTACTAAAAGAAAAAGTCTTTCTATTACCCCAAATCCAGAAACAATAGAAGGAAAATTGGATCAATTTGATTACATGAGGGGCTGGCACTGTGGCATAGCAGGCTAAGCCTATGCCTGCAGCACGGCATCCCATATGGGTGCCAGTTTATGTCCTGGCTACTCCTCTTCTGATCCACTCCTCCTGCTGTGGCTTAGGAAAACAGTGGAAGATGGCTCAAGTGCTTGGGCCCCTGCACCCATGTGGGAGACCTGGAGGAAGCTCCTGGCTCCTGCCTTCAGATCAGCTCAGCTCCGGCCATTGCGGCCATCTGGGGAATGAACCAGCAGATGGAAGACCTTTTCTGTCTCTCCCTCTGTCTGTAACTCTACTTCTCAAATAAATAAATAAATAAATAATCTTTTTAAAAAATTTGACTTCATGAAACATTTTTTTTTTTTTTGACAGGCAGAGTGGACAATGAGAGAGAGAGACAGAGAGAAAGGTCTTCCTTTTGCTGCTGGTTCACCCTCCAATGGCCGCTGCAGCCAGAGCACTGCACTGATCCGAAGGCAGGAGCCAGGTGCTTCTCCTGGTCTCCCATGTGGGTGCAGGGCCCAAGCACTTGGGCCATCCTCCACTGCACTCCCTGGCCACAGCAGAGAGCTGGCCTGGAAGAGGGGCAACCGGGACAGAATCCGGCGCCCCGACCGGGACTAGAACCCGGTGTGCCGGCACCACAAGGTGGAGGATTAGCCTAGTGAGCCGCGGCACCAGCCTTCATGAAACATATTGCATGGCAACTACGTCATAAAATCAAAAGACAACTGATGGACTGGACTGAGGAAAATATTTGTAATATTATCACAGGTATAGGACTAGTATGTTGAATATTTAAATTTGCATTGTAAAACTTTTCCAGATCAGTTTTCTTTATTTACATTCTGTAGTGGCAAGGTGACTTTACCTTTTGTATCAGAAACATGTCCTCAAAATAGTCAGTTATATTGCTTGTAAGTAGGAAGCTCATTCATTTTAAAATACTGTATCATGTGTCTTTGGACCCCAGAAGTAAACCCTGAGACAGGGATTGATGTGCAAGTAATTTATTAGAAAGTTTCCAGGAAGAAATCATAGCGGAGGAGGAAATGGGATAGGGCAGGGTAGAAGGCAGGCTAGCTGCTGAGCAAGCGCTCTGCCGAGCCGTTCTTGGAGGCGGCTCAGTGCTGCAGAACCCTGAAGTCAGTGTGGTCAGTCCTTAGGGCTGTCCTCAGCCACCAGCCACTAGGCTGGCATATTTCCATCTGCTCCCATTAGGCACTGGTTAAGGAGTCAGTTCCCAGATACTTCAGCTTTTAGAAGCATGAGGAACAGCTCAAGACTTGGTATAAAGTAATCCAGCTAGAGCCTTCTTCTTAATGATTGTCCATGCATATGTGGAGTTTTTGTTTGAAGTTGAGCAGGAGCTAGGTTTGTAGGAATGGTTACAGAACTGTGCCTCAACAGACTGAGAAACTGGAGCTTTCTTTCTACCAGGTTGTATCAAGACCTGTGCCCTTTGTGTTAAGTGTTGACAAGATTAAATACAATTGTGCAACATTAAAACTGCAGTGATGTGTTATGACATAGGAATCTTGGTCGTTTATGACACATCTGTTGAACATTTTCAAAGCTCACTGCTATATTAGCTATGAAATCTTAAAAAAAAAAAAAAAAAAAAAAAAAAAAGGTGTATTGGGGCCAGTGCTGTCGTGCAGCGGGCTAATGCCCTGGCATGAAGCATCGGCATCCCATATGGGCGCTGGTTGGAGACCCGGCTACTCCACTTCCAATCCAGCTCTTTGCTGTGGCCTGGGAAATCAGTAGAAGATGACCCAAGTTCTTGGGCCCCTGCACCTGTGTGGGAGACCCAGAAGAAGCTCCTGGGCTCCTAGCTTTGGATCAGCACAGCTCCTGCCATTGCAACCAACTGGGGAGTATACCATCGGATGGAAAACCTCTCTCACTCTCTCTCTTTCTCTCTCTGCCTTTCCTCTCTCTGTGTAACTCTTTCAGATAAATAAATACATCTTTAAAAAAAAAAAAAAAAAAGGTAGAGGGAGGTAGAGAGAAAGGCAGACAGAGTCTTTGATCTGTTCCATTCACTTTCCAAATGGCTGTAATGGCCAGAGCTGGGCCGATCCGAAGCCAGGAGCCAGGAGCTTCTTCCAGGTCTCCCCATAGGTGCAGGGGCCCAAGCACTTGGGCCATCTTCTGTTACTTTCCCAGGCACATTAGCAGGGAACTGGATCAGAAGTGGAGCAGCCAGGACTTGAACCTGTGCTCATATGGGATGCCAGTGCCACAGGCGGAGGCTTAACCTTCTATGCCACAGTGCTGGCTTCAAAATAAATCTTGTTTTAACAAAAATGTAGGATTTATCAAGATCAAGGCTGTTTAAGTCAGTTTTCTATTGCAAAGATTTTAATTTTTAAAATGAATAATAATCAGTAAATGCATACCAGAACAATTCACTTGGAAATGTAAGTGCAGAGTTTATTTCACTATTTATGCATCTTATACATAAAAGAATAAATGCAAAAAAATGTTTATTTTTACCTCCTAATCATCTGCCTTGTAGCTTTAGAAATCCTTTTCTGAAAAGACACAAATACTAAATAAAAAATGAAGAGTTTCAAGGGCTTTTAATTGAAGCAGTTTGATGAGTCAGAAGTGGAAGCTGTGTTGTGCTGGACAAAAAACTGTTTGCAGACCAGAATTTGAAGCCCAGTATGAACAAGTCAACATTTAGCCATGTGCATAGAAGTCAGTTGGAGTGTGCATTTCTACACCACAGTAATTTAGGCTTTTTTGACTTTTAGATCCACCAGTTAATTCTGGCACATGAAGACTGTGGGAGCAACTCGTCAGGCCTGCATTGTGGAATCTGGAATCAGTATTTTAAGTGAAAGGCAAAAAGTTCAGGCAGAGACAGAACATACTGTTATTAATGTATATGCAGATGTTGATATGTTAAACAAAAAATCTGTGGTAAGTATTGCTCTATTTTTCCTAAGGTCTTGTTTTCTTTAAAGTGATATTTGGGATATGGGAGGGGAAAAGAGCTTCATTAACACAGAAGCTGTGCATCAACATTTACAGGTGGTACTAAGACTCTTCAAGTAGGCTTTATTTTACTTTTTAAAACAGTTTTAGGTTTATAAGAAAGTAGGAGAGATAGTACAAGGAGTTCCCATACACCTTGTACCCAGAGACCCTGTTATTAACATCTTACATTAATATAATAAATTGATGATATGATTATGGTGTGGTATAAGGAGTGAGCCAATATTGATGCAGTAGTTTGAACTGAAGTCCAGAATTTACTCAGCTTTCCTTAGCTTTTACCTAATGTTAATTCTTCCGCTGCAGGACCCCATCTAGGGTCTCGCATTACATGTAGCTGCTGCGTTCCCTTTGGCGCTTCTTGGCTGTGACAATTTCTCACACTTTCCTTGTTTTTGACAATCTTAACAGCCTTGGAGAGCCGTGGGCAGGTATTTTGTAAGATGCTTCTAATAGCATCTGTGTGATATTTTTCTGAAGATTACACTGGGATTTGGGGCGTGGCAAGGCAGAGCGCAGATGACAGGTGTCATTGCCATCACGTCATGGCAAGAGTTGTGACTGTTGACATTGATGTTGATTACTAGTATTTGTCAGATTACTCTACTGGAAAGTTACTCTTCTATCTTCCTTCCATGCTGTGCTATTTGAAAGGACGTTGCTCTACCCAGCTTTTGCTTAAGTAAAACATTTTTCAATTTTCCAAAATGAATCAAGTTGTTTGTTTTGGATGAGGTGGGTAAAAATATTGAGGTAAGGGATCAAATCCATGTGATTACCTGGGAATTAAATGCAAGGATTGGAGTGTGCTGGTGACTTCCCTCTGGCTGGCAGGTGGGGTCAGTGGTTACTGTGTAGCTGTGAAGTGCTGCATTGTCCTTCCCCCTGCTGACAGCAATTGTTTCCCACAATCTCTGTCTGGCTCAACCTGTAGTAAGACAGGGACGCTTGGTCTCAAACATTATTTCCTGAAGTATCTTTAGGAAGACTGTCATGTCCTCTTGACTGATGTGTCAGCATAATTAGTCATTGTCTCTTTCTCAGGGTTCTTTGCCTTCTGCCTCAGCGCTAGTCAGTATGTTGGAATTTATCAAGATGTTCCTGAGTGGTCCATTTTAGATTCTGGGGAAGAAGGAAGAGGCGCGCCTTGAAGGATCAGTGTTTTACAATGATTTTGAAAGAGGGTAATGTTCTTTTTAATTTAACCTTTCTGCTAAAACTGTATAAACTAATCTAATCTCAGCTTAGTATTTGTGACAAAGCTAGCAGAGTAAGCACAGGAAGAAAAATCAATTAAACAACTACACCAGATAGAAGAAAACTGAGATGAACCTCTTCAGTCCAGACTGCTTGTTCTAGATTTGATATCACAGCGCTTGTGATATCTACCTGTCTATCTAGGCAAAATTAATAAAATGAATGAATAGCATGTCTCTTCCAATGGTAGGGATGAGAATCAGAGTAAGCAGAGTAAGATGGGTTTTTATTTAAATTCTGATATGAATGAAACTGTGGGGAAGTAACTTGTATTCTTATGCCCTTTGTGACAGTCGAGAGACTGGGCTGTTCTTTGTAAAACACAAGATGAAGAATATTCTGGCCTCAGCCCAGGGATTTCGGCTCCTGAGGTGATCGGGGCTGCTCTGTTAGTATCTGGGGATTTCCTTAGTAAAGGAGGCAGGATCTAGTTACAATGTAGCTTTGAAGTGCTGCATTGTCCTTGGTCTCTGCTCAAAATAAAGTTGTTATCCTCCTGGCCCTGTCTACGTGGTATTCCAGAGACAGGGATGTTGGGTCCCATACATGTTTACCAGTTCAAGCAGTGGCTTGATGGGTGGCTATCAAGAATTACAGCTTGTTCATACTTTGCAGGTGATGACAGAAGGAAAAAGGCATTATCAGGAGAGAAATCATAAGGGGCAAACTGTATTTTGATGGCTATTGATTTGTTGGTAAGTATTTCAGTTCCTTATTTAATTACAATATTTATCTACCAAAAGTTGATTTGGGGAGAAGATTTATAGTAGCCTTTACCAGCTGTGGGGGAATGAAGACCACACTCAGGACTAGGCCTGATAGACAGACAGATAGATATAGAGATATATAGAGGTGGGAGAGAGAGAACATTACTATTTTGTGGGCTAGAAGAGTGTTCAGCAATGCTTTTTGCATCACAATTTGAATATATACTGTCATATCTTGGGTTCTTAGTTTTTATATACAAGTAGTGTCTATGGTTATACACTATGATCTATCTTGTGAAAACTGTTTTAATTTTTTAGAAGTATTTATTTATTTATTTGAGAGGTAGAGTTACAGAAAGAGAAAAAGAGACAGAGAGAGGGGCCTTCCATCTGCTGGTTCACTTCCCAGATGGCCACAACAGCCAGAGCTGAGCAGATCCAGAGCCAGGAGCCAGGAGCCAGGAGCCAGGAGCTTCTTCCAGGGGTCCAACACTTGGACCATCTTCCATTGCCCTCCCAAGCCATAAGCAGAGAGCTGGATCAGAAGAGGAGCAGCTGGGACAAAAACCAGCATCCATATGGGATGCCAGTGCCGCAGGCAGATGCTTAATCCACTACACCACAGCACTGGCCCTGAAAACTATTTTCTTAATGAGTATTTTTCATCTTCTTTGAATTACTTGCTTTTTTTTGGTGAAATAAACTGATACATTATTTTTCAAAATGATTTTGTCACCCAGACAACCTTGACAATCAGACAATTGAATCAGGAAAACAATATTGTTACCTTCTAACATGATAAGATTTATTTAAATTGTACTTGGGAAGCTTAATAGTTGGTCAGAACACAGAAGGGAAAGCAAATGTGAAATTTCAGCATTTGTATTATTGATATTCAGAGAAGAAAACAACAATGTTGTTATATCTGCTTGTCTTTATTTTACATGTGTCTTTTTTTTTTTTTTTTTTTTTTTTGATAGGCAGAGTGGACAGTGAGAGAGAGAGACAGAGAGAAAGGTCTTCCTTTGCTGTTGGTTCACCCTCCAATGGCCGCCGCGGCCGGTGCGCTGCGGCCGGCGCACCGCGCTGATCCGATGGCAGGAGCCAGGAGCCAAGTGCTTTTCCTGGTCTCCCATGGGGCGCAGGGTCCAAGCACCTGGGCCATCCTCCACTGCACTCCCTGGCCACAGCAGAGAGCTGGCCTGGAAGAGGGGCAACCGGGACAGAATCCGGTGCCCCAACCGGGACTAGAACCTGGTGTGCCGGCGCCGCTAGGTGGAGGATTAGCCTAGTGAGCCGCGGCGCCGGCCCTACATGTGTCCTTTTTTAAAATTATATTGCTTGTGGTAACTTGTATTTTCTTGATGGTTCCTCTGTAATTAGAATTTTCTTAGTATTTTCTGGTCGAAATTTATGTTGACTCAGACTTAGTTATCGTGGCTTTATCCCTAGATAAATTGAATTGTGCCTTGTTGCTAATATAAAAATGACTGTTTTAAAAAGTTCAGTAAGAGCAGATGACAAGGTCATGGTCAGAAGTGGCATGGGTCTGATCGAAGACATAGATTCATAGGTGAAATAGCATGTTTTCTACATTTGTTTTTCTCTTGTCTTGGTTATTTGATATTTAAAGTTGTCACAGCAATGATGTTTTTGATTGAACTGCTTTTGTAGATAGCTATTTTTTCTCCTTACAGTTTATTTATTTGAAAGATAATGTGACAGAGAGAGTGAGGGAGAGACAGAGACAGAGAAAGAGATCTTCCATCCACTGGTTCACTGTATAAATGGCCACAACAACCAGGCCTGCATGAGACTGAAGCCAGGAGTCTGGAATTCCATCCCGGTCTGCCATGTAGGTGGCAGGAACCCAAGCTCTTGGGCCATCTTCCACTGCGTTCCCACAGGTGAATGTAGGAAGTTGGATCAGAAGCAGAGCAACAGGGGTCTACTGGTGCTACAATATGGGATGCTAGTGTCACAAGTGGTGGCTTACCCTGCTGGGCCATCCCCTGTTTTCTGTCCCAGACAGCTGTTGACTACACATTTCAGTCATTTGTTACAGTGAGATGAAACTGAGCAGAAACAGAGAAAAATATGGGTTACCATAATACATTTTTAGGGTTTTCCCCCATCAGAGAAATTTTACAACCTGGACCAATGCTATCCAATAGAACTTTCTGCGATGATGGAAATTTTCTGTGTCTGCACTGTCCAGTACGAGTGACAGACCACATGTGGATATTGAAATATGGTTAATGCAACTGAGAAACGGAATTTTCTGCCTCATTTTATTTAAATACCAACATATGACTAGTGACTATTGTGTTGGACAGCATAGTCCTAGACAGTGGTTAACATTCCGGAGTTTCCATTTGCAGTTTACAATCCCACAGGGGCCTCAGAAATGGATTGTAACTGTGCCCTCTGTTCTCCCTGGCGTTTACCTCTCTCCCTGACTCTCGGCTTTCGTATGGGCTTTAATTTTATTATCCCAAGTGCAATGCTGTGATCTGCTTTATAAATAATAGTGTTCAACGTGCCTGATAAAGGCTCATTTGCACTGATTGCAAAAGGAATCTTTGTTTTTGTTTTTGTTTTTGTTTTTGTTTTTGTTTTTGACAGGCAGAGTGGACAGTGAGAGAGAGAGAGACAGAGAGAAAGGTCTTCCTTTACCGTTGGTTCACCCTCCAGTGCTCCAATGGCTGCTGCGGCCGGCGCACTGCGCTGATCCGAAGCCAGGAGCCAGGTGCTTCTCCTGGTCTCCCATGCGGGTGCAGGGCCCAAGGACTAGGACATTCTCCACTGCACTCCTGGGCCACAGCAGAGAGCTGGACTAGAAGAGGAGCAACCGGGACAGAATCCGGCGCCCCGACCAGGACTAGAACCCCGGGTGCCAGCGCCACAGGCAGAGGATTAGCTTATTGGGCCGTGGCGCTGGCCTCTTTTTTTTTTTTTAAGATTTATTGATTTATTTATTTGAAAGTCAGAGTTGGAAAGAGAGACAGACAGACAGACAGAGAGATCTCTGCTGGTTCTCTTTCCATAGTGCTGCAACAGCCAGGGCTGAGCCAGGCTAAACCCAAGAGCCAACAGCTTCTTCCAGGTCTTCCACATGGGTGCAGGGACCCAAGCACTTGGGCCATCCTCTGCTGCTTTTCCCAGTACATCAGCAGAGAGCTGGATCCAAAGTGAAGCAGCTGGGACATGAACAGGTACCCATATGGGATGGCTATGTTGCAGGTGGCAGTTTTATCTGCTATGTCACAGTGCTGGCCCCATTCTTATTTTAAAGATATTTGATCAGCATCTAGTGCTCCAGTTTGAAGCATTCTACATATAATTTTGGCAAATAAGTAACCAATGGTGCTTAATACATAGTTCATATTGTTCAATAGTATGTATCTGATTAATAATTTTTGTTTTGTTCAGAATTGGCAGCGGAGGTCAGTTTGGGAGGAAAGGTCTGACCGGAAACATTAGAGAAGACAGAAAAATTCTCTGTGACATTGAGACTTTCTACAGTCCCACAGTGGAGGAAATGCCAGTGTGTCGGGCCGGCCGCCTTTAATTCCTGAGAAGATAGTTTTGAATGCAGTGCTTGCTCTCGCTGAGTATGTGATATCATAACACATGTCATGCTGTTTTCTTTGGAACTATTTCCGTCTCGTCTCAATGCTCATAGTGGATCAGAAATATAGATTTGATAGCAAAGCAACTGTAGTCGTGAGCTCATGTAAAGAAAGTCATTTCCTCTTGAACCTTAGACTGTTGTGATTAGGCATAAAATATGGGGGTCTATAAAAATCTTTCTTAAAAATGTATTTCCTAGTTCTATAAAAGTGGCTAATTGGGTTCTGTCACTCACTAGTAAGTATGTGCTGTGTAAACCAGCCAGTTGTGTGTGTCTGCCTTTATTGTGTTAGCCATTAGTCTGAATAGAACAAACTTTAAAGTGATGTTTTTAAGGAAGATATTTGGACTCATTTTGTTTGATGTTGTGTTTTTATTTAGAAAAACATTTTGGTAGCATTAGCTGTGAACTGGAGCCTTTTGCTAAGTACCAGCAACATTTATGTCTTAGAATTAAATCCCAGAAAAAGTGCTCTGTAGTATATTGAATGTTCAGTGAATTGCAATGAAATTGCAATAAAAATACATACATATTTATACATATATATGTATAAATACATAAATACATATATATGTATACATACATATATATGTATGTATTTTTATTGCAATTTCATATATATATGATTTGGTCTTTATATCTTGAAGAACTGTACTTTTTTCCATAACTCCTTATTTTCAAAGGAATAAGGAATAAGATGAAACAGCACTGCATAGTAAACAGTTTATCCTAGTTACAAAACTATGTGCAAATTTGACTTTCGATGAAACTACTTAATAGTTCTAAGTTAACTGCTGCTTGGCAGCAGCAGGAAGAGCGATGCTCCTGCAATGCAGGTGTTCACATGCACCATCTGCAGGCATTATCTGTTTCTTACGAGAAAAGAGAAATATTTGAGTGTGAGATTCCTCCCTCTCCTGTGGTGGCAAACATTTCCTGGCACATCCAAAGGAGCTGCTCACCAGCAAGGTCCTCTCTGTTAATAGACTGATATTAACCACTGGAATTCTTTTTCTCTGACAGTAACATCGAGTAGTGTATCCTATGACAGAAGATTGACATGAAGTATGGTCCTTTTTTTTAAAAAAAAAAAAAGCTTACTATTTTATTTGAGAGTCAGAGAGAGAGAAAGAGCTCACACCCACTGTTTCCCTCCCCAGATGCCAACAACGGCTCTGACTGGGCTGTGGCCAAAGCTGGGAGACAGGAGCTCAGTCTACATCATGGGTGGCAGGGATACCCCTGCTTGAGCCATCACCTGCTGTCCCCCAGAATCTGCATTAGAAAGTTGGAATTGGGAGCCAGAGTTGGGACTCCAGTATAGATACTATGGCATGGGACACAAGCATTGCAACCTGTGGCTTAATCACTAGGCTAAATGGCCACTGCAGAAAACTATTATTGTTTAGGGCAGTTTTATGCTTACAGAAAAATTAAGCAGGAAGTACAGGAATTCACATATACTCTCTGTTCTGACTCATGTGTAACATCCACTACCATCAATATATTGCCCCAGTGGTGCCTTTATTATAGTCATGAACTTGCCTTTAAATATCATGACCACCCAAAGTCATAGTCTATGTTAGAGTTCATTCTATGATTTTAGACAAATTCATGATGACTTGTGTCCACCATTATAGTGTTACACAGAGGAGTTTCACTGCCCTAAGAATCCTCCAGTCCCCTGTTTTCTGCCTATTCACCCCTCCTTTCCCCAACCTTAGCAACCACTAATCGTTGTGCTCTCTCCCTCGTATGCCTTTTCCAGAACGCCATGTAGTTGGAATCACATAGTAGGTAGCCTTTCCAGATTGTCTCTTTCCCTTAGTAATACGGGATTTCCATTTCCCTGTCTTTTCACTTCTTTTTAGTGCTGAACAGTTACTCCACTGTCTGGATGTACCTTTCCCTGTGCAGGGAAAGAGCACGAAAGACAAATGCAGCCCACAGCATGGGGCAGGCAGCAGTTTCTAACCACAGATTCCGCATCCAGACTCTGAAAAGGCTGTACTCTCTGGAGGGAATGCCTTCTTGGATGCAAACACCCAAAAGAAGGGCCGGCATTTAGCCCAGCAGTTAATATGCCCACAGCCCGTATCAGAGAACCTGGGTTCAATTCCCAACTTCAGCTTCTGACTCCAGCTTCCTGCCTTTGCAAACCCTGGGAAGCAGCAGTGATGGCTCAAGTGAGTGGGTTCCTGCCACTCATACTTAGACTGAGTTTTCAGCTCTTGTTTTTTGTTTTGTTTTGTTTGTTTGTTAACAGGCAGAGTTAGACAGTGAGAGAGAGAGACAGAGAGAAAGGTCTTCCTTCCGTTGGTTCACCCCCCAAATGGCCGCTACGGCCGGTGCTACGCCAATCTGAAGCCAGGAGCCAGGTGCTTCCTCCTGGTCTCCCATGCGGGTGTAGGGCCCAAACACTTGGGCCATCCTCCACTGCCTTCCTGGGCCACAGCAGAGAGCTGAACTGGAAGAGGAACAACCGGGACAGAATCCGGCACCCCGACCAAGACTAGAACCTGGAGTGCCGGCGCCACAGGCAGAGGATTAGCCTAGTGAACCATGGTGCCGGCCTACAGCTCTTGGTTTTGACCTGGCCCAGCCTTAACTGTTGCAGACATTTGTCTGTCTGTCTGTGTTTCCCTGTTTCCTTCCCAATAAATAAAAAATAAATTTAAAAAATGTTAAATAAAGGCATTAATAGCATTCATAAGGACTCTACCTCTAAGACCTAACCATCTCCCAAAAGTGACACCTAATACCATCTGAGAGCAAGCTGGCTGGAAAAACCTGCAGACCATTCAAGAGAAGCACCTACTGAGACCTGCCTGAGGTCCGTCTGACTGGGGCAAGCTGCACACAGGGTCTGTTTTGTCTTTTCTATCTGGGGCAGCCTTAGCAATTCTTTGTTCTTCATGCATATGCATTCCTTATCTCTTCCCAGAAATGTCTTCCTTAAAATTAATCGGTAGCCTTCTTTTCACTAGCTTCTGTTCAGAGACATTATTCTCCCTGTGTTCCTGAAAATGCTTATAGACAATCATATTTGTTAGAGATATATTTATTTGTTTGACAGGCAGAGTTACAGAGAGTGAGGAAGAGACAGAGATCTGCCATCCACTGATTGACTCCTCAAATGGCATAACGGCCAAGGCTGGGCCAGGCCAAAGCCATCGAGGTCTCCCACATGGGTGCCAAGTGTTCAAGTACTTGGGCCATCTGCTTCTGCTTTCCCAGGAGCATTGGCAGGGAGCTGGATCAGAAGTGGAGCAGCCAGGACTTAAACCAGCACACATGTTGGAGGTAGGCATTGCAGGCAGCAGCAGCTTAGCCTGTTGTACCACAGTGCTGGCCCCAGACAGTCATATTGTAAATAAAGTCATATTGTAAATAAAAAAATCTCCAATCAGTGAGAAATTAACTTACTGAAAGCCCACCTTTGTGTGCCAAGCCAATGTACTTACTGTGTGACACATAAATTCTGACCAGAAGTTGACCACTTTGGAACATTTCCTAAAGATTCACAAAAAGTCATTGAGCTTGTGTCCCCTGGACCTCAGTCACTCACCTTCCACACCAGATAAACCTATGGTTAACATTTTTACAGATCCTGCTTATTTCCATCTGCTCATCCCATGGAGGGTTAGGATTTCAATATGTGGATCTGGGAGTGAGGAGAAGTACATTCAGTCCATGGCATCTTGTTAATTAATGGGGATTGTATCCCAGAGGGGTCAAGATCATTTGATATCTCCATCCAAGGACATCTGTTTTAATACTTCCCTGGACTCAGTAGCAGGAAGCACTACCTCCCCCTCCACACTCTCACTTTCTTCCTCCTGCCTCACATCCCAAGTCTCTTCCCTCAGGCCATTCAGTGTGTGTGACCCTTGTCTGTCCTACACTCTTCTGAGTGTTTCTTCAAGCATCGGACCTATTGGTCCCTGGATGTTCTTAGCCAGATGACAGACTGGCACCTCAATATGCCAAATTTACCATCTTGCCCCAGTGCCACTAATTGCATTACCTTGAAATTCTTTTCCAAACTTCAGTAACATTCTCCAAACTTTTTCTGCCTGCCTTAGGTTGCTTTGTCCAATCTGTTTACCACTCAGTGCATAGAAAATACTGGGACGCATGAACCATCAAGGATAAGGGGTTTCTGGCTGACTCATTCACCGGCTTTCCTGTGGCCTTGGCAAAAACTCCAAGGTTCATGGCCTTCCTGCCTACATCCTCTGCCTCTGCCCTTGGGTTTGAAGGCCTTGGGCTTGGCACTCCCCATCAGTCCAGGCTAAATGCTGGCGTTCTTTAGCCCCTTTTCACGTCTTCAGGGAAATGGCAAGATAGAAGTGAAGAGGACAACATTTTTCAAGTTTGTACAACGAGACAGTGCTGCTCAGAAGATGAGGACCAGGAGTGACACGCACTGTAATACCCACCACCCTCTTCCCGCTGTCTAACAGAAATATACAGGATGTCCAAAAAGGTTCGTGTAAGGTTTACTCAGGAGACAACTTGAGTGACGCGGATGGGGACTCTCCGTGAATCCTGGGCAGTGTTCCGGCTAGCATTGTTGTGTTACCCAGTGAGTGTACATTAGGCTGGACCTGAAGAAGTAGCCTTTGGGTAAGCGAACGCCTCACTGGTTGCAAGATGACTTTCTTTCGGATATGATTGTCTGTATGCACTTTCAGACACAGAGAGAACAGGCTACTGCTTGACTTTAAGGCTATTTCTGGGATGAGATAAGCAAAGCATAGAAAAAAGACATAGAATTGCTCAAGGCTTCCCCAGATGGCTAAGGCAAAATAGACCCTATGTGCACCTCTCTCAAGTCACACTCACCCAGTAGGTAAGATTTGCGGCACTGTCCAGCCACTCCCCAATCAGATCTCAAGAAGTGTTTCTCTTGGGTGCTCTGTGGGCTTTTTAGGGGCAGCTTGTTCTTATCTCTAAACCATAGTGGCCCTGTGACCACAACAGATTTCCTTAGAGCTGTGGCCAAACCAGCAGAGCAACTTGAGGTCTGATTTAAGGGAGGAATTTTTCCTCCAAATATCTCTACCATATAAAAATGCCACTAAGTAGCATTGGTTTGAAAAGTCCATACTTTTTTTTTTTTTGACAGGCAGAGTTAGACAGTGAGAGAGAGAGACAGAGAGAAAGGTCTTCCTTCTGTTGGTTCACTCCCCAAATGGCCACTACGGCCAGTGCGCTGCGCCAATCCGAAGCCAGGAGCCAGGTGCTTCCTCCTGGTCTCCCATGGGGTGCAGGGCCCAAGGACTTGGGCCATCCTCCACTGCCTTCCCGGGCCACAGCAGAGAGCTGGCCTGGAAGAGGAGCAACCGGGACAGAATCCGGTGCGCCAACCAGGACTAGAACCCGGGGTGCCAGTGCCGCAGGCCGAGGATTAGCCTAGTGAGCTGCATACTAACAGAAGAGTGAAGGTGCCGGAGGCCGCCCTGCAGTCACTGCAGTGCCACGTCTCCCAACACCGAAACACGGTCTGCAGAATCCTGAGATTCTGGGGAGAAGGGAGCCCTGAGTGTGAGGGCAACGTGGGGGCACACAGGCTGCGGCTCTCCCTCTTCCTCCTGCTCATTCCTCTCCTCTCATGGTGGTTTCGCTGCCAAATGCACCTCTTGTTTTTCTATGACCTGTGGAGGAATGTGTTTTTATACTGTTAAAGTTATGGGGAAGGGTTTGTGGGATGCAGAATTTTCAGCACTAACCCTGTCAGCGCTGGGCCAGTCGGCATGGTTGGGCCCCTCCTTGGTTCAGTGTGGCTGGGGAGTTCTAAAGCCGAAGGCTAGCTACCGTCTATGTAATCGTAACTGACCCAATTAATCTTTTTTTTTTATCTGAATAAGAGATTTAGGAAAGACTGAACTACTTTTTATAAATTGCCCAGGTCCTGTTTTGTAACAGAAGACCACCGAAATCCCTCCAAGTTGGCCACAGTCAATAGAAAGCATCGCCCATGAAAACCAAAAGCACCTGTGTGATCTGCGTTCACAGACTGAGGGTAGACAGTGCTGCCCCGCCCCGGCTTTGCTGACGGAGACCACGCACATGCAACCGGCGCTCACTCTTCTGGTTTCTTCTTTAAGGCATGTCTGCCGGCTTCTGCATTCAGAGTGCAGGGGAAGGCGCTGGGGAGAGACCCTCCCCCGGCCGGCCGATCTGGCCGGAGAACAGGCCAGGCCTTACAGGAAACACAGCAATCCCAATAATGAATGCAGAGCTCAGCAACCGTGCCCAGCAGTGCTGTGGGTGCAGCTCGCTTTGTGCGTCTGCTGCACGGGGCAGTGACCAGTCAACAGACTGCAAACGCCAGGGCTGCCCCTGTTTGGGGCCAGTTTGTTGTGCAACCTCGGGCAACCCTTACCCTACTCTGATTTGGTGATTTGCTCTGCAGATCAGGGACAGAAAACACCCAGAAGTTACTGAAGGGAAATGAACATTGTAGACGAGTTCAGAGCCTACTGCAAATGTGAAAGAGCGCCATGGAGGGTAACAGTGCAGGCATTTGGAACAAGCACGAGTTGGCCTGTGTTTGGATTGGAGAAGGGTATTCTCGAACACTGCCTTTTCATCAGGACAGAAAAAAAAAAAAAACACTCTCCTGAGAGTTAAGCACTGGAAAGCAGGTAGTGGACTCCATCCCAGTCTGGGAACTGTGCCCCACAAATGCAGAGGAACTGCTTCCTAAGAGAGCTCTTTTTCTTCTTCTTTTAATTTATTGTTTTTTGAAGGGTAGTTACAGGGAGAAAGAAAGATCTTCCATTCATTGGTTCACTCCCCAGATGGCCACAATGGCCAGGGGAAGGCCAAGACGAAGCGAGAAGCCAGAAACTTCATCCGGATCTCCCACGTGGGTGGCAGGGCCCCAAGCACTTGGGCCATCTTTTGCTGTTTTCTCAGATGCATTAGCATGGAGCCAGATTGGAAATAGAGCAGCCGAGACTCGAACCAACACCCCCACAGGATGCCAGCGTTGCAGGCCGCAGCTTACCCTACTGTGCCACAACACCAGCCCCTCAAAAGAGCTCTTTAATCCTTTCTGGACAAAGCCAGCTGCCCTGACTTCACCTGCCATTGATTCTGTCTTGCCCCTGCTGGTAACTCATTTCCTTGTTAAGTCTGCTTATGTGATGCCAAAATAAATGACATTTGTTGACATTTTAATCAAGATTGACACTGGACAGTCGGGGACCCTGTGTGGGGCATCAGTAGCCTGAGGAGGGACCTTGGCTTTGGAAAGACATGGAAATTGGTCACAGGCCAGCAAAGTGAAAGCAAATGGGTTAATTAAAAAGAGTGGCCAAGAGCAGGCGAGCCCACAGAGCAGCCCTGAGTGTTGTTTTGGCTCCTCCCGCTTGTAGGGTCTGGAAAATGTGTGTGAACATCTGGGCAGAATGGTCATCTTATTTCTTGGGAAAGGGGTGGTCACTTCCAGCAATTGGGAACCCACCTCTATTCTCTCCATATACAGTCACTTCTGTGGATTGCCATGGCAGTTGTACACTGTCATTGCACCAGGGGAGTGACTATTGCTAAGCTAATGCATTGTGATGAGGGTGTAAGGAGGGTCAGGGCTCCTTGAGGTTAGGTGAGGCACCAGCTTGGTCCAGCTGATTTGAGTTGGTTCCCTTGCCTGGATCTTGTTTTCTGGCCTCCTGGTGGGTGGAGCTGTGGCTTGCCACATGCTATCTCAAGATAAGGAAATCTGTAATTTAATGTAATGTATTTCTTTTTGACAGGCAGAGTGGACAGTGAGAGAGAGAGAGACAGAGAGAAAGGTCTTCCTTTGCCGTTGGTTCACCCCACAGTGGCCACTTCAGCCGGTGCACCGCGTTAATCCGAAGCCAGGAGCCAGGTACTTCTCCTGGTCTCCCATGGGGTGCAGGGCCCTAGCACTTGGGCCATCCTCCACTGCACTTCCCTGGCCACAGCAGAGAGCTGGCCTGGAAGAGGGGCAACCGGGACAGAATCCAGCGCCCCGACCGGGACTAGAACCCGGTGTGCCGGCGCCGCAAGGCGGAGGATTAGCCTAGTGAGCCGCGGCGCCGGCCAATTTAATGTAGTTTTAAACTACCACTGTTTCCTGTAGTTTGATTCCTTGCGCAAGTAGTTGAATACTTTCTTTATAAGGACTTACATCAGGCAGAAAGGAAAACATCAGTGGTGTCTTTGGCCTTGCAGAGTATTAGAGACAATCAGTTTGAATAAGGCTAAATTGCAGCAAGAACTGGCCACCATGGTAAGGTATGGTGTATTAGCACTGCCTGGGCAAAACCAACCCCAGGCACGACAGGACGGTCCCTAGGAATGGAGATCAGAGGGGTTCAGAAGAGCCTAGGGATGACCAAGACTTAGGTGGTGGAAGGTAGAGGAGCGGGGTGGGGGATGGGGTTTTGGGGGGATTTGTCATCTTAATCCAGGTGTCGCTGATAACTGCAGGCAGACATAATTAAAGCCGTGAAGGCCGTTTGAGTCAGTAATTGCCCATAGTAGGGGAAAGAGCTGAACTTCATTCTAATTTGTGCGGAGCTGACCAGCCTTTCAGAGGGAGCCTGAGAAACGGGGGGGGGGGGGGGGGGGGTGAGCAGGGATTCGAGTCGAGTCTGCAAAGTAAGAAATTACTAAGTGGGTTAGAGGGTTGTGGGTGTACGTGTGGTTAGGCCAGCTGTGTGTGCTTGCTGCTCAGATCAAACTGTTGTGGGGACAGGATCCCCAGCTGGGCTAACTCCAAGTTCTTGCGCTGTCGCTGTCGGGAGAGAATTCAAAGCAGAGGCATGGGTATGGCACAAGATGGAGAGCAGGATTTACTAAAAGGGATAGCACACATTTAGACGTGAACGTGGACAGCCTCTCTCTTTGAGGAAAGAGTGGCATCTGCTGCCACCAGCTTTCGGGTTGTCGCCTGATGTAGGGGATGGTGCCCTGAGTGAGTATACAAATAGGGCAGAGTTTGGGCGGGGCTCCAGTGGGACTGGCAGTATCTACGAGGGTACCATGGTGTCTCCGTGTGGGGGTGCACAGCTTGGTTGTCATGGTGTCTCATGCATGATGGGAAGTGAGGCTCAGGTGCATGGTGAGGAAGTGCGTGTGCCACACCTGTAGCCACATTGAATCGGCACAGAAGACAGTGAGGTTTTAGGGAGTGCAAGGCTGTGGCAAAGAGAGTGCTGGTGGTTTCTCAGCTCCTTCTCCCTCACTGGCTCCCTGCCTAGTCCACATCAAAAGATACAATTCTGTTCTCCCACAGTGACTGAGAAACAGAGAGCCTCCATTCTTTTTTTTTTTTTTTTTTTTTTTTTTTTGACAGGCAGAGTGGACAGTGAGAGAGAGAGAGAGAGAGAAAGGTCTTCCTTTGCCGTTGGTTCACCCTCCAATGGCCGCTGCTGCCGGCACACCATGCTGATCCGAAGCCAGAAGCCAGGTGCCTCTCCTGGTCTCCCTTGGAGTACAGGGCCCAAGCACTTGGGCCATCCTCCACTGCACTCCCGGGCCACAGCAGAGAGCTGGACTGGAAGAGGAGCGATTGGGACAGAATCCAGCGCCCTGCCTGGGACTAGGACCCGCTGTGCCGGTGCCGCAATGGTTGTCGAGTGAGCCTTGGCACCAGCCGAGCCTCCATTCTTGATAATTACGTTTCAAAGAAATAGCTTTCACATCCTTAAGAAAAACACTCCTGGTTGTTGGAGCTATGTACATATATATCTCATAGGGACTGAGGAAGGATTCACCATTGTAGGCTTTTTTAGTAAATAAATAAAAGGGGGTCAGAGGCCATAAATCTAATTTTGGCTAGAACAATGGTAAGTCGTTTTTATAGCCGTGAGCCTTCTCAAACAGAAATTCATAAAGGGGCTGAGTCAGGCCAGGGCTGGGGCCTTAGAGCTCAGAGCCGGTGAGGATCGCTCAAGATCTTCCTGCAGGACTTGGCCACAGGTCATTTTGTGCTGAGAGTTCTGTGGTTTCTAGTACCTTCTTGTGTTCGAGACAAAGATTGGATCTTGGTAGAACAGCCATGACTTGTCATGTCAGGGTCCTCAGAGAGGCCAGCCATTGTTTCCAACCTGAATGTGTTTCAGAAGGAGTCCATGTGACAGACAAGACCACCGAGGAGGCTCAGTGGCATTGCTGGTGGCAGGATAAATATTGTACAAGGGCAATGACGCACCTAAGAGACAAAAGTACAGGGCCAGCATTGTGGCACGATGGTTAAACCTCTGCTTGCAGTGCTGGCATCCCATGTGAGCGCTGGTTTGTGTCCCGCTGTTTCACTCCTGATCCAGCTCCCTGCTAAAGTGCCCGGAGAAGCAGCAGAGGATGGCCCGAGTGCTTGGGTCCCTGCACCCACATGAGAGACCCAGGTGGAGTTCCGGGCTCCTGGCGTTGGCCTGGCCCAGCTCCAACCATTGCAGCCATTGAGGGAATGATGATCTCAGCGGATGGAAAATCTCCCTCTCCATGTCTCTCCCTTTCTCTCTCTAACTCTGCCTTTCAAGTCAATAAACCTTTAAAAATGCAAAAGAGACAAAAGCATGACCATTGGGATTCATAAAAAGACGAGTCTCCTGAAGTCCTTAGGGAGCAGCCAGTGGGTGAAGGAAGCCATGGAAGTTTTCAAACGGATCGTTTCCTAGAGGCGTGGGAGCCGCCGTAGCTGCTGCTGAGACTCTTCTTGAAAAGTGCTTCCCTGTCGTTCCCAAACACACGCAGTGAGCACTCGGCGTGCACAGTGACTGGTGTAGGACTAGCCTGTGTTAAGACGGGACACAGTGTGCGCAGCAGCTGATGAGCCCTGGGAACTTGCTCTGTCTGCGGGAAGTGTGAAGCAGATGAACACAAGAGAAGGCAGTGTTAGTACAACGCTTAGCAGAAAGGAAATGTAAGAAACTCCAGTGAATGTAGCCGGGAGGGGAAGGAGGGGTTACATATGTAAAACATCCAACAGTTCTCACAGGACAAACACGAAGTTCCATTTTGGGGCCTGTTGGGGGTGCTCTTTATCCTCCCCATACTCCCAAGACTGGTCACAGACAACCCTAGCCACTTGGCCTTGTACGTAACCTTGATGCCAGAGTCTGCTTTTCTCCCGACTAATCAACAAGATTCTTTTTTTTTTTTTTTTTTTTTTTTTTGACAGGCAGAGTGGACAATGAGAGAGAGAGAGACAGAGAGAAAGGTCTTCCTTTGCCGTTGGTGCACCCTCCAATGGCCACCGTGGCCAGCGCTCTGCGGCCGGCGCACCGCGCTGATCCGAAGCCAGGAGCCAGGTGCTTCTCCTGGTCTCCCATGGGGTGCAGGGCCCAAGGACTTGGGCCATCCTCCACTGCACTTCCCTGGCCACAGCAGAGAGCTGGCCTGGAAGAGGGGCAACCGGGACAGAATCCGGCACCCTGACCGGGACTAGAACCCGGTGTGCCAGCGCCGCTAGGCGGAGGATTAGCCTATTGAGCCGTGGCACCAGCCAAGATTCTTTTTTTTTTTTTTTTAAGATTTTATTTATTTATTTGAAAGTCAGAGTTACACAGAGAGAGGAGAGGCAAAGAGAGAGAGAGGTCTTCCATTCGCTGGTTCACTCCCCAATTGGCTGCAACAGCCGGAGCTGCGCCAATCAGAAGCCAGGAGCCTGGAGCTTCTTCTAAGTCTCCCATGTGGGTGCAGGGGCCCAAGGACTTGGGCCATCTTCTACTGCTATCCCAGGCCATAGCAGAGAGCTGTATCAGAAGTAGAGCAGCCAGGATTTGAACCAGCGCCCATATGGGATGCCGGCGCTTCAGGCCAGGGTGGTAACCCACTGTGCCACAGCGCCGACCCCTCAACAAGATTCTTTAGTCTCACCAGCAGCTCAGTGAGCCAGGAGCATGGGCAGTCATGATCCCAGCACAAGAGTACAGGACTGAGTGAGTTGGGTAGGCGGAGGGAAGGAAGGCGAGAACCTAGTGGAAATCTGGGATGCACTTGGGGCAAGGAGGTGTCACTGCCGGAAATGGAGGCAGGGTGCTGTGGGAGATACAGGCGTAACAGGAGAATGTTTGGTCAGACGGTGAGGATGAAAAGGCAGGGGCAGCAAGAAAAGAGGGGTCTTGTCCTGTGGTCTTGGGCAGAGGCTGACTACTGCTGTGGTATTGTCCGCTTGTTCTGTAATTCCTTTCCTTTTTTGTTAAAGTTCATAAACAAAAGACCTCTGAGTTCTTGGGTCTAGGGAGTCCAAGGTCAGGGCATCACACCTTTGGTGTCTGGTGAGGGCCCATTCCCCGTATCCTCTTCAGCCGCTACTTATCAAGATTCTCCTAGAGTCCTCTGCCCGCCCCTGCCTGCCCCAGCACCCCACGTACCGCAATCCCCTGGCCTGTCTTCCCTCCACCTCCCTGTCTCAGATGCAGGATTGTCGAGGGCTTTGGTCCGCCCCTCGCTGGCTCCTGTCCTTCCACCCAGCACATGTGCCTGCATCTTCTCTGCCCCCTCAGAGCCGCTAGGGAAACGCAACTCACAAGGCAAACAGTGTCGCCATAAATGGCACCACCCAGCTACGCACAGGGCTTGGTGCTGCACAGCCGTCCATGTGGCTGGCCCAGACCTCCTCTTCCTTCCAGTGTCTTCAGCAGTCAGGATCATTGGCCCTCGCAGGGCCTGCCCCACCCCCCTACCCCCAGGACCTCGCCCCCTGCCTGCTTCCTGGAGAAAGGGGAAGACATCAGACACGCCAGGAGCACCTCACCCCCACCTGTGCTGCTCTGCCTGAGTTCTCCTGGCTCGCCAACCTCCATTCCCTCTGTAGAACAAACCGACAGGGCCGAGGCTGGGGGAGGCAAGTGAGGCGCTTATCTGGGGCACGTAATTTAAGGGAACAGTGAAACATAGCAATCAGTGTAACATTTTAATGCACTGATTAAAAAAACATTAGTCATGAAGTTGATGCAAAAAGTTCATGATAAACAAAATATTAAAATTGCATACAGAGCCAGGCTCCTCTTCCGTGCTTGTGCATCCCAGCCCCACTGGACTCACTCTAACCCCTTCCTGCTGACCAGAGCGCCTGGGTACTCAGTGCTCCTGGCTGGAAGGTTCTCTTGGTTGTGGAATCATAGACATAGGGAGGAAATGAAGTTTCCCCAATCAATATTCACTCTTGCCACATGAGATACATATTTGCCTTCTTTTTTTAAATCCTGGTGACGACTCCCTAAATGGATGCCATGAACTATCAGTTCGTGTTGATCTGCAATGTGAAATAACACCAGTAGAGGGATACCAAGTTCTGTCTTCCTGTTAAGAGGATCCTAAGTCTGGATCATTGCCAAAACAAAAATAAGCCCCCAAATTCCAATAGCAGGTAGTAACATGCAAAGGACGACTAGCGGGCTAGAACTAGGAGATATTGTAGGAATAGCTAAGAAAGCGAAGTCATTTCATCATCCCATTCTGATTCTGATTTCTTCCTTGTTGGGAAAGACCATCTTATAGTGAGACCCGCATCTCCAAAAGCTCCTCTATGAAAATGTACTTGCACTTTAGGTTGCATATTTCAGTCTCAATAGTTCCATATGAATTTGGAAATAGGACTGGTCTTCTGAGTAAAGATAAATCTGGCATCCAAAATACCCTGTGAATCAGGTCAGTTTTAAAGATGAAACTGACAGATTTAAAAGTTATGAACATAGGGGCCATCATTGTGGCACAGCAGGTTAAGCTGTTGCCTGTGACTCTGGCATCTCATATGAGCACTGGTTCAAGTCCCAGCTGCTGATCCAGCTCCCTGCCAATGCATCTGGGAAGGCAGTGAAGATGGCCCAAGTGCTTGGGCCCCTCCCACATGGGAGACCCAGATGGAGCTCCTGTCTCCTGACTTGTGCCTTGCCCATACCTGGCCATTGTGGCTATTTGGGGATTAAACCAGGATAGAAGATTCTCTCTCTCTCTCTCTGTCTCTTTCTGTCTCTCTTTCCCTCTCTGTAACTCTGCCTTTCAAATAAAATTTTTTAAAAAGTATGAACATAAGTCGACAAGACTCCCGGGAGAATCAGTGCCACTCCTGTGGGCCTTTTACTTTGACTCGTTCAAGTTCCGTGGTTGGCCAGTTTTTGGCTTTTGCCTAAGGAAAGACAGATAAAATTTCCTGTAAATCCTTCATGCTACACCAGTCTTCACCTTCTAAGACTTTCTCCTTAGCATGTTGTGCTGATCTAATTCCTCTTAAACACTCGTGTCCCTGCTGTAGTACATTTTTTTTTGACAGGCAGAGTGAGAGAGAGACAGAGAGATAGGTCTTTCTTTACCGTTGGTTCACCCTCCAATGGCTGCTGCAGCCGGCGCACCGCGCTGATTTGAAGCCAGGAACCAGGTGCTTCTCCTGGTCTCCCATGCAGGTGCAGGGCCCAAGCACTTGGGCCATCTTCCACTGCACTCCCTGGCCACAGCAGAGAGCTGGCCTGGAAGAGGGGCAACCGGGACAGAATCTGGCGCCCCAACCGGGACTAGAACCCGGTGTGCCGGCGCCGCAGGCGGAGGATTAGCCTAGTGAGCCACGGCACCAGCCTGTAGCACATTTTCACCAGTCCTGCAACCTAACTGGCTTGTTCCAAGAAATCGCAGATCACCCAGAACTTACTTGGAAGCTTGTAATTTCACCCTCACAGATGTTTCTCAGCAAATCCGTTGTAGTAACCGGAGCTGAGAATCATCAGCGGTTACTGCTGAGTAGCCGTCAGACATCACTTACCCATGAGAACGCATCTTGGGAGGCATCCTTAGGCGATTTCACGGTGTGTGAACATCACGATGGCCTCAGAGAGGCCAAATGGTTGCTTTCTCAATGGGCTCCGAGTGTTCGTTCTTAGGACACAGTTGTTTGGCTGACAGGGCAGCTTGCTTTTTCTAAAAATAATTCCTGTCTATGTTTTTCTCGCCTACTTAGGAGCAGAGCTCTTCCTAGGTAGGTTACTTAACTTGTGTGTGTGTACTGCACACCAGGCAGCGTTCTGAGTGCCTTCCACACACAGCAACTCTGTTAGTGTCACATCAGCTTGTAGGGAGAGGTGATCTCCTGGTTTGGCAGAACAAACCCAGGCCCTGAGAGAGCAGGTTGTCCACATAACCTCCATACATTCCAGGCACTGACAGCTCAGAGCAGCTGACCCGTCCCGGGTTCATCCCTGAGCTTGCAGAGACAGCTGGCACGCAACCTCGCCACAGCTACCTAAACTGAGCAGAAGGACTGGGGTTCAGTGACGGGGTGGTGCAGAAGGAGGGATAAAAACAGTAGCTCATAGAGATGCTCAGAAAATAGTTACTGACTGTGAGGTGAAGGCTGTGTGCCTGGCCCAGAGGCAGTCATTTGTGTTGGGAATTTTGCCCTTGAGTTTGGTTGTGCGAATACCTAAGCAAAAACTAAAGCATAGTGGCCAACTGTGTGCAGAGCGGGTAAAGCCACCACCTTTCGTATTGGCATCCCATATGGACACCCATTTGAGTTCTGGCTGCTCCATTTCCAATCCAGCTCTCTGTGTGGCCTGGGAAAGCAGTAGAAGATGGCCCAGGTCCTTGGGCCCCTGCACTCACGTGGGAGACCTGGAAGAAGCTCCTGGCTTCCATCCTGGGCCAGTCCTGGCTGTTGTGGCCATTTGGGGAGCGAACCAGCAGATAGAAGATCGATCTCTCTCTCTCTCTCTCTCTCTCTGTAACTCTGACTTTCAAATAAATAAATATTTATTTTTTTAAAAAACCATAATTTTCAAAGCCCAGTCTTGGTTTGTCCAGTGGTCTGAAGATGAAAGCACACCTAGAAATGGCAGAGAAACAGAGCACAGAGAAGGAGCTCATGTTGCCGAACAACTCTTACTGCTCCCAAATCCACACACATGCTGGTGGATCTGGACGTGGTGCGCACAGACATGATGCCAGTCTTTTTTTTTATTTTTATTTTATTTTATTTGAAAGAGTTACACACAGAGAGAAGGAGAGGCAGAGAGAGAGGTCTTCCACCCGCTGGTTCACTCCCCAATTGGCCACAATGGCCAGAGCTGTAACGATCCGAAGCCAGGAGCCAGGAGCTTCTTTTGGGTCTCCCACGTGAATGCAGGGGCGCAAGGACTTGGGCCCTCCTCCACTGCTTTCCCAGGCCAGAGCAGAGAGCCAGTGGAGCACCTGGGACTCAAACCGGCACCCATATGGGATGATGGCACTTCAGACAGCAGCTTTACCTGCTATGCCACAGCCCCAATACCAGTCTTAACATTGCCGTGTAGCTCCAGGAACTGACTTAAGAGATGATGAAAATCTCAATATACGTGATAGTGATGTGTGACGACAGTATGTTTGGTGTGTGTTTTCTGTGATTATGACAGCTGATCCTATGAATGCTGCATTTTTTTTTTTTATTTTTTGACAGGCAGAGTGGACAGTGAGAGAGAGAGACAGATTTTTTTAAGTACAGTGTTTCAAGCTCCTGGTTTGCACCAGAGTCTAAGTGTTGCTTTAGGAAATTTAGCACTAATTCCAGTGGCTACTGGCTTAGCAGAACCAAGCTTTCCACACTGGAATTAGGAAAAACCCAACCAAAGACTGAAATAGCTCAAGGCAATTTGCTTCATCTGGCACGTCTGTGTCTGCCAGTCTGTGCAGCACCGGTGTGGGCAGCTTGGGAACTGCTGTTCTGAGAATCCTCTTCTCAATAGGATGCCAGGGTAGAGCTGGTCCAAGAAGCTTGTGTGGGACGTAGAAGGCGGAAGTGAACCTCACCTATTGCTCTCTGCAGGTTGTTGCACTCACTGTGGTGATGGCCAGCCCTAGGCCTGCCGGTGCCCAGCGGAAGAGAGCCCTTGCTCGCCTCTGCCCTGTTTCCAACTGCTCCTCCCAGCTGCTGGCTCCGCTGAATGACAGCAGTCCAAGCCCCGCACTGGCAGCTTGTTTGCCGACCACCAAGTCAGAGTCTCCATGGGCATCCCATGCCTGCCCTGGCATTTCCCTGCAAGCTGTGACTTGTCCATCTGCACCAGGGCCCCGAGAGGCCTGGAAAGTGACTCCTCCTGCTGCCCATCCCTTCCCAAATACCCCTGCTTGTTGAAGCTCTGATTCCTTAATAAGATCCCTGGGTAGCTCTGCTTCCATGGCACAACCCTGTCGGCACGGTAATGCCAATATTACAAAAACTCTGAGAAAATCCTGCTTCTAGCTATACAAATAGTGTGTTTTTTTAAAATGGAGTCAATAAAGACATCTTCATTTATATGAAATAAAAATTATTTTTTTTTAATTTTTTTTTTTTTTGACAGGCAGAGTGGACAGTGAGAGAGAGAGACAGAGAGAAAGGTCTTCCTTTGCCGTTGGTTCACCCTCCAATGGCCGCCGCTGCAGCCGGCGCACCGCGCTGATCCAATGGCAGGAGCCAGGATCCAGGTGCTTTTCCTGGTCTCCCATGGGGTGCAGGGCCCAAGCACCTGGGCCATCCTCCACTGCACTCCCTGGCCATAGCAGAGAGCTGGCATGGAAGAGGGGCAACCGGGACAGAATCCGGCGCCCCGACCGGGACTAGAACTCGGTGTGCCGGCGCCGCAAGGTGGAGGATTAGCCTATTGAGCCACGGCGCCGGCTTGAAATAAAAATTATTAAAAGAATAAAAACATAGAAGGCAGTAGACCCTTCTAAGAAATTTTGGCTCTTGGAATAATAAACTGTCATGCTTTTTGCAGGGCTGGCATTGTGGCATAGTAGGCTAAGCCTTCACCTGTGGCACTGGCATCCCATATGGGCACTGGTTCAAGTCCCGGCTGTTCCTCTTCTGATCCAGCTCTCTGCCGTGGCCTGGAAAACCAGTGAAAGATGGCCCAAGTGCTTGCACCCCTGCACCCATGTAGGAGACCCAGAAGAAGCTTCTGGCTACTGGCTTTGGATTGGCCCAGCTCTAGCTGTTTTGGCCATTTGGTGAGTGAACCAGCAAATGGAACACCTTTCCCTCTGTCTATAACTCTACTTTTCAAATAAATAAATAAAATATTAAAAAATTTTTTTCCTTAGTTCTTTTGTTTCCGTATAATGCAGGTGAAGAAACATTGATCATCTCAGAATGTTTTTCTCTGCCAAAGGTTACTTCATTTCGTGCTCCTCCTGTGGGCTTGCTGCCAGCCCAGTACTTCCCATGTGTTGAGGCAATGATGGTTTTTCCAACAGTTCCTGGCTTCAGTGTTGCAGGCATCTCTGTGCTGTACCAGGAACTCCTCACTCAGGGTCTTGCCATGTTTGCATTGTGGGTGTGCCTCCCACTGTGGCCCTGAGATGCAGGCCAGAGTCCTGAAATCCTAGACACAGACTCCTGATGCTGGAGGCCATCTCCTTGCTCTGGCCTGCCTATCTGTGTCCTCACCATGCTGGCCCTGTCACTCATGCATTTGTGTCGCACAGTCAGAAATGGGCTGCTTCATCCTTGCTGCCTCAGTCTCCCTAACTGTCTCTGCTCTCAGGGCTGGGAGGCCTGGACTTGACCTCCTAGCCAGCTGTTTAAGCACAATGGAGCCGCCTACCTAGGCTCGATCCCAGTTTCAGTAGCCAATGTTTAAAACTCGACTCTCACGGTATGGGGCTGAAGGGTGCTGAGCCGTGGTCAGGGGGACTACGCGCACCCTGGCCATTTCCCAGCTCCTGAAGTGCAGTCCTGTAAGGCCCCTGAAGCTGGAAGCAATGTGTGCAGTCGGCTGGTGACTGCCACAGCACAGCTCCCTCCCCCCTCTCTCATGACATAGGCAGGACTTAGAACAAGTTCCTGCTCACAGAGCTGTTGTTTCCCATGGGACTTTGTTGTTATTGTTGTTGTTGTTGTTGTTGTTTTGACAGGTAGAGTTATAGACAGTGAGAGAGAGATAGAGATAAAGGTCTGCCTTCCGTTGGTCCACTCTCCAAATGGCCGCTACGGCCTTTGCTGCACCATTCTGAAGCCAGGAGCCAGTCTCATGGGATGTGATCACTCATTCCCTCACCAAGCGTCACTGAGAGTGTCTGGATCGAAGGCATTGTGCTGGGTACTGGGGATGAAAGAGCTGTCCAGATCTCATGGTGCAAGTAGAAGAATGTGCATTCACCACAGTGGTAAAAAACAAATCTGCCTCTTTATTCCTTAAAACACTATGCAAATGCAAGGACTGTTAACTTTTTTTTTTTTAATAAATAAAGAAATAAAGACGGGTGGGTATTGCAGTGTAGTGGGTTAAACCTTCACTTGGGAGGCCCATATCTCATATTGGAGTGGCAGTTGGAGTCCCAGCTGCACTGCTTCTGATCCAGCTCCCTGCTAATGTACCTGAGAGGCAGCAAATGATAGCTCAAGTGCTTGGACCCCTACTACCCACATGGGAGACGTGGGTGGAGTTTCAGGCTACAGGTTTCAGCCTTGCCCAGCTCTGGCTATGGTGGACATTTGGAGAGTGAACTAGCAGGTGAAAGATCTATTTCTCTCATCTCTCTCTTTTGCTTTGTGTCTGTCATTCTGCTTTTCAAGTACATAAAAATAAATAAACATTTTTTAAAATAAAGAAAAAAAGAAGAAAGGAAGAAATCCAGTGAGGTTAGAGAGGTAAGTAACAGAAACCAGACTATGTAAGGTTCTGGGGTCTCTTTTGGAATTTGGCCTCAGTGAAATGGTGACGTCATCAGAGGGTTCTGAGCCAAGTGCCATGATCAGACCTATGTTTTCAAAGGATCACGAAGTCCAAATTTAACCTGCTTTGGGAATAGGAAGTAGCCGAACCTGAGAGGGTGATTTATACATGAAACTCCTAGGGGAAGTTCTCTTCTGATACTTACCTGTTTTCCCAGTGTGTTCAATTAGTTCATGGCTTAGTTAGATTGGAGGGCTGGGGGACACTTCCTGAGACCATCTGAATGACCCAGAGAGTCAGCAGCCTCTGCGTGCCAGGAGATTTTTCTCTTTTGAATCCAGTGCATTCTAGAATCACTGAGGCCCTGGTGGGCCAGGAACAAGCTCCAGAGTTTGAATGCTCCCGCCGTGGGGCTTGTATATGCTGCCTTTTCTGAAAACCAGTTGGCGTAATTTGGCAAAGGAATACTTTTATCCCAGTGCTTTAATGGCAGGATCCTGGCTCATCGAGCATTTCTGCATTGGCCCCACTTCCCTCTGCAGAGTGCTGGCTGAGGAGATAAGTCTGAGTGAATGACCTTGATGATTCGCTGCGTTTGCCTCGTGCACCTGCGTGGAAGGGTGCTTACCTGGAGGGGTAGACGAGGATGTTGAATTTCTTGGTGCTGAATTACGTGGCTACCTGCTCAGGCGGGAAAGGAAGGAAGCCCATGGCTTCTGGCTGTGGTCATCATTGGCTCCCATTACTTCTTCTCGTTTCCGAAGCAGACTTTGTGTGGATTCATTCATTCAGGTGTCTCCAGCCTCTTGGTGTGCAACGTAAGTGACTGTGCCACAGCGGCTCTCACTGCCAGGAACAAGCACCTGGGCACGCAGAAGAGGCCTCTTGCTGAGTCCGGTGGTTGCAGGTTCTCGGCCAGCCAGACTCGTGCTTCCACTGAGGTGGTCACATCGGGAATTCCTGTGTCATAGCTCTGACCTGCAAACTGTCCACACAGCAAACAAAATGATACACTGTAAGCCAAGTGGGAGTGACAGCGTGTGGGCTCTGTGCGGAGTACATAGAAGTTGATAGCGCAGCACCTGGCTTCAGCCTGCTCCTCCAAGGTCACAGAAGAACACTGGGGTTCAGGCCTTCGGACAGGGAACAGGCACATCTCCACCAAGGTGTTGGACAGGCCCTCTAAGAGTCCTTTCTTTCTGGAGCCGGGGGCCAGCGTTGTGGCACAGTGAGCTAAGCTGCCGCCCGCAACAACCGACATCCCATATTTGAGTGCCAGTTCAAGTCTCAGCCTCTCTGATTCTAATCTAGCTCCCTGCTAATGTGCCTGTGAGGGCAGCAGATGACGGCCCAAGTCCCTGCCACCCGACTGGGACACACGGATGGAGTCCTGGGCTCCTCGCTTCAGCCTGGCCCAGTCCAGGGTGTGTGGCCTTTGGAAGAATGAACCAGAGGATGGGAAATCTCTCCCTCCCCCTCCCCCTCTCCCCGCCCACCCCCCTCTCTCTCTGCATTCCAGAAGGAGGAGGAGGAAGAGGAAGAAGACGAGGAGGAGAAAAGTTCTAAAAAGAAAAAAAAAAAATTCAGACAGAAGCAAAAGAAAAGTCCTTTCCCCTTGTTAAACCAGTGCTGGCAGGACCAAGTGGTGCCACTCCACCACCTAGTGAACAGGAAGGGAAAGGAGACATTGAGAGCAAAGTCAGGGATCTTAGTATTTGGTTTCCAAATCTGTAATTAAGCAAAAATGTGACTTCTGACTAAGAGACTCTAGGCTCCAGGCTCCTGGCTTTGGATCGGCTCAGCCCTTGTGGTCATTTGGGGAGTGAACCAGTGGATAGAAGACCTCTCTCTCTGTCAATCTCTCTGTGACTTTGCCTTTTAAATAAATAAATAAATAAATAGATAAATAAATAAATATATTTTTAAAAGTTCATTTGTCAACATAAATGACAATCAGAATGAGGCTCTCTAAAGCTCATGTTCATTTGGGACTAGCAGAGCCTCGTGGTGGGAACAGGCAGACCATGGGAACCATGGCATCTTTGAGAATGCTGAAGCAACAGCAAGTGTTGAAAGGAAAAATGAGGAGGATTGTGTAAAGTATTTTGTAACCATCATCCTTGGCTGCAAGCATCAGTAACAAGAGTGGCGTCGGTCCAAGGGTGAGCAGACAGTTGTTCCTTGCAGAAGTGATCCGGTACTTCTTCCGTGAACTTTTCTTCTTGCCAGGTGGTGGTGCTCAAGGTCCCCTCCTTCCGAACCTCTCAACTTTATTATTAATTAATTAATTTTATTAGGGATCGACAAAAGTAACTCCATTTCAACTCTGACAGTGTCCACACATTCAATTACTTGCAGCAAAATGACAACACTAGATTTTTAAACACTAAGTTCCTACAACTTCCTTGTTACTACTTGTTTGATGTTCACCTGGTAGGAACTGTGGAAATAACCCCCCAAGGGGAGAAATAGCAGTCCCCAGGACTTGGCTGGAATTGTCCTGCCTTCCTCATCCCTGTGGCCTGTCTCTGCCCGCTCACTCTGTGTATCCAGGCCGTGAGCTGGAAGTGCCCCCAGAGCCTAGGGCTCATAGCTTCCCAGCACAGCAGAGACCTTGGCTGGAGCCAGAATCATTCTGTTCATTTTCTTTCTTTTTTTTTAAAGATTTGTTTATTTATTTGAAAAGCAGAGTTACAGAGAACAGAGGCAGAGAGGGAGAGGGAAAAAGAGAGAGAGGTCTTCCATCCACTGGTTCACTCCCCAAATGGCTGCAATGGAAAGAGCTGTGCTGATCTGAAGCCAGGAGCTTCCTACGGGTCTTCCCACATGGGTGCAGCAGCCTAAGGACTTGGGCCATCTTCTACTGCTTTCCCAGGCCATAGCAGAGAGCTGGATTGGAAGTGGAGCAATCAGGTCTCGAACCGGTGCCCATATGGGATGCCAGTGCTGGAGGCAGCAGCTTTACCTGCTATGCCACAGAGCTGTCCCCTCTGTTCATTTTCTAAGAATGCTCTGATCATTATAGCCAAGGTACAATGGCCAGGTTTGCATCCTCAGGGTGTTTTTGTGTGTGTGTGTCTTCTCCTTTTCTCATCAGGCTATTTGTGACCAACGCAGTGTGCTTCCTTCTGGGTGTGTTTGTGAAAATGTCCTTTTTGTATGGGATAAAAACAATGGCATCCAGATCTCCAAAGCCAAGTGATAGCACATGTCTGGGACCACGAAGTCCCTGCCTACAGGTGGCTCCCTGCACTGACTCTGGTCTCTGGTGTGCTGATGCCCTGTCCTGTGTTGAGCAGCCTGGGGCAACACTTGACCCCTCAGTCAAGTTCCTGGGAGCCCCTCCCCCGTCACAGCCACCAGCCTCAGATGGTCATTTTACCCCCAGGTGCCCTTCACCTTGGGCAGGGGCTGTGTCAGTCTTAGTTGTTGCTGCTCCCCTCCCCGCCCCGCCCCCAGCCTGCACAGCCCAGGCTGCGGGTGCTCCCTGGCTGACGAAGGCCTGGGAGTATCAGCCTCCCGCCCAGTGACCCCATGGGCCCTGGCAGTCCCGACATTGTTTGGGGCACTGAGGCCAGGGACCCTGGAGACACAGCCCTCTGGTGGTCAAGGGCACAGCTGTCTGTGCCCCTCGCCTACAGGCCTTTCAGCAAGATGGCCAGGCCCCTCCCTCGATGCTGGTGCCGTTGGGGGCCAGCAGGGTTGAATGACTGCTCTAAAGGCAGGCCCAGTGGGTTTCCTGTAGGTGGGAGGTGAGGGGCACAGCCCTGAGCTGGTTTCCCCTCTACCTTTCCATCCCTCTCCCCCTCCCCATACGTTGGTTAGCTGCAGCTAGGAAACAAATTCCCCAAACCTGAGTAGCTTACAACAGACACTTATTGCCTCATAATTTCTGAGGGGCAGCTTAGTCACACGGTTCTAGCTCAGGGTCTCTCATGAAAGTCCCGAAAAGCTGTCAGCTGGGGCTGGAGCTCTCTGAAAGCTTGGCCACGGCTGAATCTACTTCCGGGTCAGTTCACTGTTGCACGGCTGTTGGCAGGGGGCCTCGGTTCTGTGCACCGAAGCTCATCTCTGCGGGGACACTCGAGTGTCCTCACAGCGTGGTGTGCGCCTTCCCCAGGGGCACAGACGCAAGAGGAAGGAGGAAGAGCATCCGAAGCCTTCTACGATCTAGTCTGAGATGTCGCACATGTCACTTCTGCCACGAGACACGTCACTCCACCAGTCACCAAGTCCAGCCCTGCTCTCAGAGAGGGGAATTATCCCCCCTTTAAAGAGGAGATCATGGAGGAATGTGTGGACATGTTTTCAAACCATCATTCCTCACCTGTATCCTGGGACTTGCAATCAGAACCAGTGTTGTGGGCCTTGAGCATATTAATTTTACTCCAGGCTCTTGTCTCGCAGAAAGGTAAGATTTCTAAGTGCAGACACGTATAAGGTACACACCGTGAGAACAAGATTTATCCAAAAGGTGAGAAAGTGAACACACAGTGACGCATGAGTAGGGGTTGGCCCACACGGAAAACACCTGCTATGAGGGGGCCTGAGGATCACCAGAAGGGGAAGTGGGGGGAGGGGGCACCTGTGCAGCACCTCCAGCGGTGGTCTATGGTGAGAGAGAGAGACAGCGCTCCCTCTGAGTTGGTGGCCTCTTTTATGAGATAAGGGTTATGCTTCTAAGTGCATGAGGCCAGCGGGGCATTTTCTGACCCCTCCACAAGTTCCACTTGGAGCATAATATCTACATTTTCATGGCCTCTCCCCTTCTGGTCTATGATGAAGCAGGTACACACTGGGAAGGGGGGTGTTCTGATTGACAGGAAGAGGGATGGCATGACATCAGGGGCTTGCCAGGACTTCCAGCTCATTCAGCCCTAAACTGGCTACACCACATCACCAGCACCAGGGTGAGGCCACCAAGGTACCCAGGACACAAGGTCATGAGCACGCAGGGTCAGAACACAGTTCAGTGCTGCCTCGATCAGTTTCCAGAGCCCCAGAGTAAGCGATCTCGTTTCTTACACCAGCTTCTGGGGATGCATTGCTATAGAGAGAAATGGAATTTTATATCTATATTCACGTTTCTCACGGGTTAGTAGATGCCACTTCTAGGTGGGAAATTTTGCTATTCTGTATTTTCTGATGGACTCCAGCAGATTCGCCACACGGATCTCCGTGTCTCCGTTTTCCTGTCTGGTCCAGCTGCCCTGCCTCCTTCCTTGCCAGTTCAGGGGGAAGCAGAATGTTTCAGCACACGGCTCGGGGACAGCTGGGCGCACACGTGCAGGAGGGCGGATTTGTACCTCACAATGCACACGAAGGCTCCCTCAAAGTGTAGCGATCAGCTAAACACGAGAAAAGAGATATAAAACCCTTGGAGGAACACATGACCTTGGGTTAGCCAATGATTTCTTAAACACCAAAAATCAAGGATTCAAAAATTAAAAAATCAAAATGTTCCTTCATCAAAATTTGAAACTTCTATGCGTTGAAAAAAACACTAAGAATGCAAGAGACAAGCCACAGGCCGAGAGAAAAAATTCAGAAATCACAGTCTTAGAAGGAACTCACATCCAAACTATATAGAAAATTCTTCGTCTCCGTCACAGAACGACAAACAACCCCGTGGAACCATGGGTGACGGATCTAAACAGACTTTTCTCCGCAAAAGACAGCTGCGTGCCGGTCAGCACATGCACCCGTGGTCCGCAGCAGTCACAGGGAAATGATGCTGCCTCCCATCGGCCATGGGGCAGGAAGCGGGTATCTGTGGCCTGGTGGCCAAGGCGCTGCTGAAGGTGCCTATGTCCTGTATCAGAGGACTTGGGTTCAGCTCCCCCTGCAGCTCCTGACTGCAGTGTCCAGCAGACCCTGGGAGGAGCAGTGATGGCTCAGGTAACTGAATTCCTGCCGCCCTGGGGAGACCTGGGGGCGCATTTCTGGCTCCCAGCTTTGGCCAGGCCCAGGCCTAGCTGTTGTGGCCATCTGGGGAGTGAACAGATGGAAGACCTCTCTCTCTCTCTCTCTCTGCCTCTCTGTAACTCTGCTTTTCAAATAAATAAATCTTTAAAAAAAATTATTCAGAACAGTGCAAGTGAAAAGCAGGGGAAATGACCAAATCTCTGAAGACAAAGGACAGAAATTTCAAAATAAAGGAAATTGTGTGACCAATTCATGCATTGCACCATCTTTCCTTTCTAAGTGTCACCTAAAAGACAGATGTACCTTAAAATTAATGGCATCTTTTAAAAAATATTTTTATTTATTTGAAATGCAGAGTTACGGAGGTGGGGGGAGAGAGAGATTAATCTTTCATTCATTGGTTCACTCCCCAAATGGCTACAATGGCCAGAGCTGGGCTAGGCCAAAGCCAGGGGCCAGGAGCTTCATCCAGGTCTCCCATGAGGGTGCAGGGGGCCAAGCACTTGGATGTTCCTCTGCTGCCTTCCCAGGTACACTAGCAGTGAGCTGGGTTGGAAACGGAGCAGCCAGGACTCAAATCAGCGACCATATGGGATGCTGGCATTGCAGGCAGCAGCTTAACCTGCTATGCCACAAGGTTGGCCCCATGAATGGCATCTTAGAGTCAGTGATCCCAGGACTGAACCGGCCTCAGTTGCTCTAAGAGCTCACTCTGCGGGTAGGAATCCTGGCAGGGAATGCGAGGACAGAACAGAGTTGTGGGGCAGGGAATTCAGACAGGAGCCTCTTTCCTTTTAGGAAAAATAAACTCTTGGCTATCTTTGGCTCCTTCTCATCACTAGGAGTGTCTCTAAGGAGCTTTTGTTCATCTTCTGCCCCCTGGTGAACACCTTTAAAAGTGCAAGCCTGCGTTCTGCAGGAAAGTCTGGAAGTACTGAGGGATCATCTCCAATCCCTTGGTGGTTTTGGCACGAGTCCCTGGCCTTGCACAGATCAGTGAGTTAGTAATAAGCACTTCTAGATGTTTGCAAGGTGTCTCTGAAATTGTCACATACATGATCTTCACAAAATCCCCGAATCAGAGAACCATGGAGTTACATGAGACCCATGACATCACTGCACTCAATATATCCCCCTGCTTGCAAGTGCAAAGGCTGCAGTAGACATGTCATAAGCTCAGAGACATGCACCTGGGTTTGAGACCAAACCCCTGTCACGTGAAGGCATGACTCAGCTTCTAGTCTGTCTTCCTTACCCCAGGGTGTCCTTACCTGTCCTTTATCCAAAGGAATTCACTGAATTGAGAAGGGTTGTACATCTGGCCCTACAAGGTTCTTATCACCAGACTCAAGAATTCATTTGCAGGGCCAGCGCTGTGGCACAGCAGGTAAAGCCACCACCTGCAGCCAGCATCCCATATGGGTGCCGGTTCAAGTTCTGGCTGTTCCACTTCTAATCTAGCTCCCTACTAATGGCCTGGGAAAGCAGCAGAGGAGGGCCCAAGTGCTTGGGCCTCTGTAGCTATGTGGGAGACCCAGAAGAATCTCCTGGCTTCATCCTGGCCTAGCCCCAGGCCGTTGTGGCTATTTGGGGATGAACCAGCAGGTGGAATATCTCTGTGTCTCTCCTTCTCTCTTTGTAACTCTGTCTTTCAAATAAATCAATCTTTGAAAAAAAGAAAAAAGAAGTCATTTGTTTCTCCAATAGATAAAACCTTGTTGGCCAGTATTGTCTGGAGGGATCTGCTTCGGGAAATCTCAGGTCCCGGCAGGGGAATTCCAGGTCTGGGGCAGAAGGTTGGCTATTCACATGTAACCTCCCCAGACCCACTGGAGGCCTCCCCACCGCTCCCGGCCTTCACAGATTCCTTAAAGAGCACGGCCTCACTGGCCAATCAAAGGAGAGACACAAGTACCACAGAGCAACCAGGAGCTTGGACATGTACCTCTCAGCCCCAACTTCAATCTAGACCTTCACCCCGGCTCCTCGGGGAGCCCGGGAATTAAGCAGTAGCTGCCTGGTCCTTGCTCTGCGCTTTGCAATACCTACCCGTTTACCTCCCCCACCCCCCACATCAGCGATTGGCTTTCTGCCCATAGGTCTAGCAGACCCAGGCTTGGGGGTTCCATAGAATGGGGTGTGGTTCTGCAACAGGTTCAGGCTTGACTCTGGGAAGGCATTCAACCTCTCTAAGCATCAGCGTACTTGACAGAGTTTGTACGGGGATTAAACAGGCTCCCGTAAGCCAGAGCCTGCAAACTCCAATGCTTTGGGGACCAAGCACAGCAAACAGCACAGCCCTTTACTGAAGAGAATGTTCCCTAGTCTTTTCTGGCCAGTTGTGTAGGGATACAGCCCCTGTGCTGCCAATTCTTTAAAAAAAAAAAGATTTTATTTATTTGAGAGGCAGAGTTACAGACAGTGAGAGGGAGAGACAGAGAGAAAGGTCTTCCTTCTGTTGGTTCACTCCACAAATGGCCGCCACAGCCTGAGCTGCGCCGATCCGAAGCCAGGAGCCAGCAGCTTCTTCCGGGTCTCCCACACAGGTGCAGGAGCCCAAGGACTTGGACCATCTTCTACTGCTTTCCCAGGCCATAGCAGAGAGCTGGATTGGAAGACAGGCAGCTGGGACTAGAACTGGCGCCCATATGGGATGCTGGCGCTGCAGGCAGAGGATTAACCTACAGCACCACAGAGCCAGCCCCTGCACTGTCAATTCTTTAAAAATCATTTCACAGCCCAAAAAAAGACAGCATTTGTTTTCATGGCTCCACCTCCTACGTGTGCCAAGTGTCCAGAAGGCGGTCAGTCATGGTGGTGATAATCACTCGGGTAGCAGCATCTCAGGCTCTCCCCAAACACTATTCCTGATAGGTGTTGACATGGCAACAATCTTTGAGGGTGTGCTGCTCCTCACTCTGAGCTAAGTGGTGTGGACACAAAGACCAGCCAGCAAACAGTTCCCAGCCCTGTGGGCTTTCAGTCAAGGACAATTACAACAGCTAATGGGTGGAGCATTTACAACCTGTCGGGCAATGAGCTAAGCATTTCGCAAGTCTGATCTTGTCAAGCCTCACCAAAACTCAGTGAGAAGTAGTCTATGATTACCTGTGTGCAAAGGAGGCGAGTTGGAGTCAGAGGTGAGTGACAAAGACACCTTTCCCCAGCTCACCGCCCACAAAGGTACATTCTCTAACACTGCCCTAGAATGAACACTTTCAGCACCTAATGTGTTGTTTGCACATGAATCACCACGTATTTTTTTAAAAGATTTATTTATTATTTATTGGAAAAGCAGGTTACCGGGGGGGCGGGGGTGCTGTGCCTGGCCAAAGCCAGGAACCAGCAGCTTCTTTCGGGTCTCCCATGTGGGTGCAGGGGATCGAAAGTGGAGCAGCCAGGTCTTGAATCACACTGCAGGTGGCAGCTTAACCTGTTGCGCCAGCCCCCTCGCCATGGCTTTTATTGAGAATTTTAAAATGATTTGCTGGTTTGCACTTAGCTCTGGAGGATTTTTTTTTTATACTCTGTGCCTCATTGTTCATGGGGGGTTGGTTCAGGAACCCTTGAGAATACCAGAATCTGTGTGTACTCAAATCTTTTACATGAAATAGAGGAGTGTTTACATAGAACCTAAGCACACCCTCCCACATACCTTATGTCTTCTTACCAAAACCAGAATGCCTAATACAACATAAAGGAGTGGTTACATTGTTCCGGGAGAAGAGTCTGCACATGTGCAGTACAAATGCAGTTGCTGTTCTCAACTATTTTCTCTCCCAGGCTGGCTGCGTCCACCCAGCGGAGCCCTGAACACAGAGCTCGCTGGGATTTGCCCCCCAGTGTGCTGCCTCTCAGTTCACAGTATTCAGGGACACCAGTAAGACATTTTCAAAGATCCACTAGGCTTCCATAAATAGGAACAATTGCTACATGTTACACAAGAATGTGTAAAAATATACAAAGCAGGCCGGCGCCACGCCTCAATAGGCTAATCCTCCGCCTAGCAGCGCCGGCACACCGGGTTCTAGTACCAGTTGGGGCGCCGGATTCTGTCCCGGTTGCCCCTCTTCCAGGCCAGCTCTCTGCTGTGGCCAGGGAGTGCAGTGGAGGATGGCCCAAGTGCTTGGGGCCTGCACCCCATGGGAGACCAGGAGAAGCACCTGGCTCCTGCCTTTGGATAGGCGCGGTGCGCTGGCCGCAGCACACTGGCCACGGCGGCCATTGGAGGGTGAACCAACAGCAAAGGAAGACCTTTCTCTCTGTCTCTCTCTCTCACTGTCCACTCTGCTTGTCAAAAAAAAAATATATATATATATATACATATGCAAAGCCTTACAGGAGGTAAAAACTACAGATTAAAATTACTAAAAAATGTCAGTGACTAACCCAGTTGATGAAAAGAAGATGCACACACACACCCCGCCCACCAAAGAAATGTTTTATTTAAGGAGTACAAATTTCATAAGTACAACTTCAGGAATATAGTGATTCTTCCCACCATACCCGCCCTCCCACCCCTACTCCCAACTCACCTCCTCCTCCCTCTCCCATTCCCAGTCCCATTCTCCATTAAAATTCATTTGCAATTAACTTTATACACAAAAGACCAACTCTGTACCAAGTAAAGATTTCAATAATTTGCACACACACACACACACACAAATCTATTTGAGAATAAGTTTTACAGTTAACTCTCATGATACAACTCATTGAGGACAGAGGTCCTGCATGGGAAGTAAGTGCACAATGACTCCTGTTGTTAATTTAACAATTAACACTCTTATGTATGACGTCAGTGATCACCCAAGGCTCTTGACATAGCAGAAGCACACTTTTTATGTTCTAGAAAAACCACTTTAACCGCTATTGTGGTTATCTGTCATTGTGGAAGAACCAACCCCACAATGCAGTGGCTTATAAGGCAAGATGCATCTGTGGCCACTCTCCCAACCCCAACACCACCAACAACAACTGAGCCCGGCTCCCAGGCGCTCCCTGACTTCGGGTGGTGAGACCGGCAGGTAGGAGGCCAGCCCCAGCCCACCATGATAGGAGCACCCAGGACCGAATCCAAAAGACCAGAGATTTGGAGAACCTGCTCCTCATTTCTGGGTTCACAAAAACTTCCATCAGAGAGTGGTGAGTGGCAAATCCTCACCGTGATCCACCTACTCTGAGCATTGCCCACTTGGAGCTGCAGGCCACGAGAGTGGGGATGCAGTATCTGAGACTCTTTTACTCTCATCTGACTCTCAGTGTTTGCAGGGGGCCATTGCTCTGTGCCTGCTCAGCCACAGGGACAATGAGACTCCAGCCTCAGGGCCTTTGAGTTGGCTGTTCCCCCTGGCAGAGACAGGCTGTCCCCAGGTGTTCTCAGGCTCTCACTCTCCCTTCATCCCAGTCTCTGTTCATCCCATTTAGGGAGCGCGTGCCCCCTTCAGCCCGCATTGCGCCTTTGCCAGAGTTTTTCACTATTTGGCACTGTATGATGTACATGGTTTGGGAGTTGCCTTCTCTCTCTAGTAGAGTATACAAACAGGGACTTCGTTGTGTTCCCAGTGGGAGCCCTAGGGCCTAGAATCACACCTGGCATATAGTAGGGACCCAGTAAATCCTTGTGTTGGGGCTGGCACAGTGGCATAGTGGTAAAGCTGATGCCTACAGTGCAGGCATCTGATATGGATGCTGGTTCAGGTCCCGTCTGCTCCACTTCTAATCCAGCTCTCTGCTAATACGCCTGGGAAAGCAGCAGAGAGTGGCCCAAGTTCTTGGGCCCCTGCACCCACATGGGAGACCTGGAAGAAGTTCCTGGCTCCTGGCTTTGGATCAGTCCAGCCCTGGCCTTTGCGGCCATTTTCAGAGCAAGCCAGCAGATGGGAGATTCTCTCTCTCTCTCTCTCTCTCTCTCTCTCTCTCTCTCCTCCCTCTCCCTCTCTCTCACTCTCTTTCTGTATTATTCTGCCTTTCAAGTGAATAAATAAATCTTTTTAAACAATGCTTATGTTGTTTCACAACGAGGCACCCTGTTCCTTGATTCACTAACGCCTGGTCAGGAGCCAGAAGTGCAAAGTCTAAGTTCTGTTTGTCCCATGGGCTTCCACAGTGACCTTGCCTGGAGATGCAGCTTTCTACCAGGCTGTGCTCTGCCAAGGAACGATCTCAGCACTTCTACCTGGACTAGTTTCCTCACTGTCCTGATCTCTCTGCTTCTGGCTTGGTCTCGTGTTTCTGGGCAATTACTCAGTCGATGCTCCTCCTACTCCATTTTTCTGATGAAAGAACAGGATTGCACCCACAAAGGCCATGTTTATCTAAGGTCAGGCTCGCTGATTTCTTGTGCAATCAGATTTTCCCTCTGGTTTCTCTGAGCACTGCTGGGAGGGCTGCACCCAGGGCCTGCCAGCTGCTCTCCCTTACCCCTGCCTGGGGTCAGTGCACACCAGCCTTGTGTCTCTCAGCTGTGAGCTGTGACTTGTGACCCACTGATGGACGATGAAACTAATTTAGTAGATTATGAGCAGAATTTTAAGAAAAAATAGCATAGGAAATACTGGAAGCATGTTCTTATTGTGGCACAAGGTCAGAAAGTTTCCAAGCATGCTCTGGCCTATGTGGGCTCAAAGAAGTTTTCATTCAATTTGTTGTTGCTGCTGTCTTCAGAAGATTCCAGAAGGATGGGTTTTGGCACTCCTGGCCTCATGGTGGGCCTGCCGACAGCAGTGCAAGTGGTGGGGTGGTGGGTACACCTGGGTTTCACCTGTATCTGTTTCATAAACCAGGTGTACCTGGACGCCTGAGCTCTCAGCACTCATGCCCACTCCTCTGCACAGACATCAGTGCGGCTTCTGGGAGCCCAAGGCCACAGCCCCGGGATGACTCAGCCCCTTCTGAGTTGTTGTCTGGAAAAGCTCAAGGCTGTCAGAAGAATTTGCCATTGGTTCTGGCCAAGGCCTGCCGAGGGGCCCTGACCTCCCCCACCCCCTCTTGCTCAAGGCTCATGGTCGTCCTGCAGAGAAGTCACTGGGCGCATCTCTGACGACTCAGAGGCTCTTTCTCAAGGTCCTTTCTCCAAGATGAGAGTCATGGTCAGGAAGGAAGGGCCTCTGTCTCCCAGGCTCCATGGAGGACAGCGTCCTCTCCCTGGTCCGGGCCACCAGCAGGTGCAGCTGGCCTGACCTCCTCCCTCTGGCTGCCTCTTGGGAGTGTTCACTTGCTTCAGTCCACCTGCACCCCGCCCCGACTCCTCCCTGCTCCTTGCCAACGCCCAGTCACCTGTGCACAAATCAGAGTGGAGTTGAGCTCTTCCCTTGACTGTCAGTCAGCAGTTACTGAGTAAAATCCCTTTTCACCATTTTAAATGTCTGGCTTTATCTAGCGTTAACAGTGTGTGTGCATGTGTGTGCACACACATACATGTATGCATACACATACATCTCTCCTAAGAAGAAACACCGCTTCTCAGGGATAGCTGAATTCTGTCACCCCCATTATCCAGAATAGTGTTTCTCTCTGTGGTCCTCTTCCTTTGTCACCCTCCGTCCCCAGTCAAGACTTGACCAGTTCCAGGCTAATCTTTGATGTCCTTTGGGAAACCAAGTGAAGAGTTGGGTACAGGACTGTTTCCTTATAGGGACAACAGTTGGGACTATGAGGTCCGACTCTATCCCCATGGGCGGCTCTCTCTACTGCTGAGGTGGGAGGAACCAGGTTAGTGTCACTGTGTGAGCGGGAGTACTTGCTTACAGATGTCTCCACATGGCTGCCACAGCCCCCATTCCTCCACCTGGCGTTAGCCATACTAAACAAAGTATGGATGGGAAGTTCTGTACCCGCTTTTGCTCCAAAGCTGGCGAATCAGGAGAACCTAGATATACTGTGGGCCTGGGGCAGCCGGAAGTCAAGAGAAGGGCAGCAGTGAGTTTCTGTGTTTGGAGACCCCGGGGGAGGCAGCAGGCGAGGGCCCCCGCAGATGACCAGAGTCGGTCAAGCAGCCTATCACGAGGGAATAAACAGCACAGCAGACATCTGAGCATTCAAGAGAAAAGGAAAATCCCAGGTGCCAGAGACAAACACGAAGTGAAAACCAGAGACCAGCAAGCAGACAGACTGGTGCCGCGCAGCTTGGGAGTGTGGGGGACCAGGCCTTGCTTAGTCCCTTGCATCAAGCGTCTTGAGCTGTGGCAGCATTCAGGAACAGAAAATGAGGCATGGTCTCCCAGGTGCGGAGAGAGGACTGAGCTCCTGCCAAAGAGCCTGGGCCGGTGGATGGACAGCCCAGCAGAAGGAAGCGGGAGCAGGCGGAAGAGCCAGGGAAAGATGGCACATGGCGCGCGGTGCCAGGTTATTGTTGCGGTGATTTCCCCAGCAGGGGAATTGGAGAGTTTAGCAGCAAAGCTGAAGACAGAATCCCATTGTGACCCACAGCTGTTGGCTGTACAGCCCAGGACCAACTCGAGAGTGCCCCCCACCCCTGAGACGGAGCTGTGCTCCCCAAGGTTTCCCCTCAGAGCCCCTAAGGCTGAAGAGCAAGAGTATCTATTGCTAGGGGGGCTCAGTGGGGTGGTCCAAGCTGGTCACGGAGCCCCGAGCTTCTTAAAAGCCTCAGGTTTCCTTCCCACGTGCACAGGACCATGTAGTGTAACCCAGAGCACACGACACAAGCTCAGGGCGTGCGGTGGTCCAGGACCACAGCTCCCTCTCCTGCCGCAAGGTCAGGGGCCGCGGCTGGAGAGGCACAGCACAGGGGGGCGCTGGCAGAGGCGGGACAGAGAGGCCGGACCAGGAGTCATCCTGTGACGAGCGGCGAGGCCAGCAGGATGGAAGTCACACAGTCTGCAATCAGGCTGGTGACAAGAGAGGCCCTGCAGCTTTCGGGAGGGGAAAGAACCTGCTGTTCACTGTTCTACACAAACCTGACAAATCTGATTTCCAAACCTACCTAAGCCCTCCTGAACCAGACGAAATGTTTCCAATTTCCATCTCCTAAATTAATTTCTATTCAAATACTACTTAGTCATATGAACCAAAATAAGCAAAAAAACTATATACATATCATATACAAAAATCATATACAACATATTCTTAGTTATTCCAGACATATTTTATTGAATAAATAAAATATTACCTGTAAAAAATTAGTTTGATCATTTACAAAAATACAACTTCACGTAATCAAAATACTTAGAGAGTTTTGTTTGCCAAGTGTTGACTACCTAAACCTACAAATACAAAAATCCGACCTGTCAAAGTAGATTTTACTGAAACCATATTTTAAGAAAAATAAGGATTTCCATAAATGTTGACTCTTCAAACTAGAAGACCTAATACATGGCCCAGATATTAAGGGGAAAAATGACTTGCAACTCTCAAGTGAGGACTTTATCAAAGACTTTCCAGCGGGGGTTACCCCCTTTAGAAATTCCGCTGAGCACTTTTGTTTTTCCAAGCCAAGCAGGATAAGTAAATCACTGATAAGAGCACCTCAAGGACTTTTATAAATAGCAAAGCTATGCTTCCACAGCTGTGAGATGATATTGGTATTTCCCTGAGCACGTGGCTTGCTTGGAGTTCAAGGGCACCGTGTGCGTGCATTTCCTGAAGTCAGTGAGACCACGGGGGATGGAAGCTGTGAGGAGGACATTTTTCTGTTGGTGCCGTGGTGTGCCTGGCTCCTGGGGTGTTTCTGACCAGCCTTGGCAGCTGGGGCCCTGAGCCTCACCCACAGTTTCTATTCCATCAAAGATCCTGGGTCCAGCAGGAGGGGAGACGCAGCCGGGCAGCTCAGAGGCCGCAAGAAAGCTGGTCCGATGCTGGTTCTGCTCTGACTTGTGCCTCAGCTCTAGGAAGTGGGTTTCCTCCTTGTTTCCTTACCTGGACAGCCTGGCCCTGGATCTCCCCTGCCCCTCCGGCTCACAAACCCGAGTGCTCTTGATGTTGTTTTCCAGATCTCACCCTTAGACCCTGACCCCCTCCTTCTACCCCAGCCTCTGGCTCCCAGGCAGGGGTGCACTAGCCACTCACAGGCCCTGCTGCATGCCAGCCTGCTGTGCCGGAACATCTCTCTGCCCTGCCTGAGTCCCAGGGCCCCCCGCTCCCCGCCTCTGCATTACACCCCCTGGGCCGGCCGTGTGGGTTATAACAGCTAATGCGCTGCAAACTTTGGTTCTTTTTTTTTTCTTTCTTATCTTGGCATGGAAATTAGATTTTAGGAGCCCCCAGCCCTGGCTAGTGCCTAGAAACTTAAATCCTAATGACTGTTATAAAGTTTCTCCAAAATGATAGGACTTCTTTGACTAGAAGCTACAGACCAGCAGGTTCAAGCACAGAACTCTAGCTCTCCTTAACAGGAGTACTGATCTCCTTCCTCCTGCCTCTAATGGGAACCTGCATTTCCTGAGTGCAAGGGACTTAAGATTTTATAATTCACCTGCTTATCCAGTGCTACAAAATCCTAAAGAGTCCTTCCCTTGTCTTCATTTGGGCATTCTGAACGAGGCCTGAAATGTGGGCCCTGCGTCTGGAATCGGGTTTGTAACTCAGAGATGCTCATCCTCACCTGCCCAGGGTAGGGCTGCCCCGCTCATGGGCTCCAGGTTTGCTGGTTGCTCTCAGAAAAGGACCTCTCTCTGCTCCGTCACAAGGACTGCTGTCTGAGGGGACGTTCTACGGGCGGGCTAAGGGTGTCACTGGAGTTCTCCTCGGGGAGTTTTTCTCTGCAACAGTCTTGGGAATAAGACTGAGTTTTCCTGAGGCCGAGAACGATATACAAGAGACAAGGTACGCCATCGCCACTAGCTGACCTGAGTACACTGCTCCCCACAGGGACACCGTGAAAGGTGATCGAGGCCTGGAAACCACCCTGCAACTTCACATTGCTAGCTAACCTGGAGAAAGGGAAAGCTAGAATATGGAGTCGTGGCCTCTTTATCCATTCTGAGTGTCTCTGGAGGGGGCTTTGTCATTCAGGGTCTCCTTCAGGCCCTCTCCACAATGTGAATGTCTGCTGAATTGAACCAGAATGCACTGTTGCAGTTGAGAGCTTCCTGACACTCATTAGTGCTCATGAGTAAGTGATAGTGTGTTCCACATTTCCACAAATACGTAAATAGGTTTGCATTGTCCCATCTTACTTAGCAGGGAGCAGAACTGTCATCTTGACCCGAAAACACAGAATCTTCCACACATCAGCGTGCATTTACACTTCTCCTCAAGGATCTCAGCGAAAACAGAAACCTCACCCGATTGTCAGAATCTCTTTTGATCGTTAGCTTCTTCCAATCATCACTTTTGTAGGAAAATGAAATTTGCTATCCATCCACTCTAATACCTTCCTGACGAGCTCAGTGTGCCACACCTGATGTGAAATAAAATGCTATAAAGGGGATCTAAATCATGCAATGAAAATAAAGCACATTGGGTAACGCAGTTACTATGTTGTTGGCCCTGTGGCTGTTGAACTGCCGCGTGTGAAACAGGATCTCTCAACCTGTTTCTCCAGCTCAGGGATTAGAATGAATTTCCAGTGAGCTCATTGGAAAGCTCTTCTGTGAGACTGAAGGACGGACCCTGACCTTTGGGTCACAATTCAGCCAGGATGATCCAAAAACCAAATAGAAAGGCTTAAAAGATTCTTAAAATCTTGGGTTCCAGGTCAGTGGGGTCTCAGGACTATGGACCCAAATCACTGTCTAAACAGAAGAAATTAATCCATCAAGACTTCCGCAGTGACCAGCAGTATTAACAAGTTTACTTTCTATAAACACAGTAGTCTTGAGTCTCCAGACACCTCTTTTCTAATGGCAATGCGACTGCAGGACATGCAGACACTGGACTGCGTTGGTTCTGTCTGGCAGTTCCAGTGCCCAGTGGGCCATCTGTGATGATTTTTTAAAAAAATAGGCTTTCAAACTGGACATTTGGCCTAGTGGTTCAGATGCCTATGTCCCACAATGGGTTCAGTTCTCGGCTCTGGCTCCTGACTCCAGTTTCTCGCTAATGCAGTCTCGGGGAGGCAGCAGTGATGGCTCAAGTAACTAGGATTGAGTTCCCGACTCCTGGCTTCAGCTCATCCTGGCCCAACCTGGCATCTCTGGCATTTGGGGAGTGACCAGCAGATGGGTGCATGCTCTTTCTGTCTCTCTGCCTTTCAAATAATTAAAAAAAAAAAAAAATAGAGGCCTTCAATGGTGGAGAACAGAACACAGTCTGTCCTCTCTCTCCAAGCAAATCGGCCTTCCTGAACCTGTCTCCCCAGACCTGTCAGGTGGAAGAACTGATGAGATGCCCTTGACCAGGAGCCCAAAAGGCTCCAACACAAAGGGTTTCCCGTGGTTTCAAAATGAGGCGGAGGGGAGAAATGGAAAGGGAACCCCCTGAATTTCCCTGTTTTCTAGCAAGACTTGCCAGAACAAGAAATGAGCCAGGTTTTTCTTGTTTTTGTTTTTTCTGCTCTGAGATGAGTAGCACGGCCTGGAGGGCACTACCTTTGGAAAGGAAAGACCGGGGTTTTAGGTGCCTGGCTTAGTTACTTGCTATCTCACTAGGGCAAGTCATTCGGCCTCTGAAACTGTTTCTGCACCTGCAAAACAGGAGTGATAGTATCCAGGCTGCAGGTCATTATGCTAGTAAAATGAGTTAATAGGCAAAAGTGCCTGGCATAGAACCTGGCCAGAGTAGGTATGTGCCTTCTTCTCGCCTTCCCTCCTGAGGTAGGTCACTCAAACATCCCAGGCTGTCTCAGTGGCCCAAAGCTGTGACCTCCAAGATGTGCCATAGTGAGCCACAGTCAGCCCTTGATGTATGGCCTCAAACGCCAGCCGAGCAGGAGTGTGCATGGCTCAGAGGCACCGAGGGAGTGCTCAGGGTCTCCAGGCTCCCCTGCTGCGGTCACACGGACACTGCTCCTGGCACGATCCTCCGGACGTGGGTGTATGACTTCCTGATGGTGACACTGCCGTGATGCGACACCCCGCGGGGCAGGACGCACTCCTCTGTCAGCTTCTGGGTCTCGGGGTCCCAGCACAGCACCGTGGCAATGACCTCGTTCTTCTCGTCCCGCCCCCCGGTGATGTAGAGCCGGTTGTTGCAGGGCGCGATGCCGCAGCTGGCCCGCTCGTGGCTCAGCTGGGTCACCAGGCACCAGCTGTCTTCCAGGGGGCTGTAGGCGTACAGCGCTCTCATGGCCCCTCCTGAAGAGGAAGAGGAGACACAGCAGTTACTCCATCACTGTTCTGGCTTTCTTCCCCATTAACCCTTAAAATTCTCCTCTGGCCAGGTCAGACCAAGACAGGCCAAGACAAACAGTAGGCTGGGGGCTCAGCATGCCAGAGTAGACCCCCTAGGGATGGCATGTTGCTGGTGCAGTGGCCTTGAGATCCTGCACCCCAAGGGACACCTGGCTGAACACAGCTGCCAAATGCACCCCCAGATAGCTTCCTGGGATAAATTCCACCTGGTGCCTCAGGTAGGCCCAGCCTATAATCTCAGCTCTGCCACTTTTTCGATCTGTGACCATATGCTCCAAGACCATGGCGGTGAAATGAAGTCAGAAGGCCCATGTGCATCAAGCACCTGGCAGAGGGCCGGCAAGTGGAGATCATTCACCCGAGGCAAGGGCTGGGGGTGGCATCTCTTCACAGCCAGAACTTGAGCCGGGACACCACCCCACGTGGAGATTAGACTTTTGAAGCCAGCATGAGGCTGACAATAAACAAAGTTCTGAGAAACCTGCAGCAAGGGAGCCCCATATATTTTCCTTAATTGCTGCCCGTGTTTTGCCTCAAGGAAGCCTTCTCTGAGGAGCTCTCAATCGCTGAAGTCACTTATTGTCTGGCATCTCCTGAATCAGTGGTTCTCGAGCCTGGCTGCACATGAACATCACCTGGAGCTTTTTGAGGACACAGGTATGCAGTCACTGAGTGCCCTCCATCTCATCACGATTTCCTTGGTCTGGGATAAAGCTCAGCTTCCCAGGGTTTTTTTTTTTTTTTTTTAATTTTCTTGACAGGCAGAGTTAGACAGTAAGAGAGAAAGAGACAGAGAGAGACAGAGAGAAAGGTCTTCCTTCCGTTGGTTCACCCCCCAAGTGGCCGCTACGGCCGGCACATTGCGGCTGGCGCGAAGCCAGGAGCCAGATGCTTCCTCCTGGTCTCCCACGCGGTGCAGGGCCCAAGCACCTGGGCCATCCTCCACTGCCCTCCCGGGCCACAGCAGAGAGCTGAACTGGAAGAGGAGCAACAAGGACAGAATCCAGCGCCCCAACCGGGACTAGAACCCGGTGTGCCAGCGCCGCAGGCAGAGGATTAGCCTGGTGAGCCATGGCACCGGCCTACCCAGGGTTTTGTTAAAAGCTCCCTACATGATTCTACTGTGCAGTCAGGATGGAGAGCCACATCCTTAAAAATGATGGGCCAACTGTGGTTTGGCTGGCCAGACTTTCCTCACAACTAAATGCAACTCTTCAGAGCCTCCAGGGCAAGTAAGGGGAGCAAAATGCCCATGAACATAAAGTAAAAAACCATGCTGGTACAATTTGGGGGCACTTCTTATAATGCGCATGTTCCAGTTTCTGTGCATTTGCTAACTCCTGCCATACAACCTTGCTCTTATAGCCACTTCTGACTCTCCCCTGTCAATCCGCTTTGTATGAGGGAACACCAAGATATCTGTGGGAAAATGGAATTAAAAGATAAGGTTACTTTGATGCAAAAATGTTTGAAATTCATGCATAGCCTTGTCATAATACACATTTTCGAGGAGTCCCCATGTGCATGGATTTTTACTTTTTTTTTTTTTGCACTAAAACAAACTTAACCTTTAATTCCATTTTTCTGTAAACCTTTTGAAGTCTCCTACTAAATGTGGGCTGATTCTGCCTCCAGGATTGCAAGGTAGTTCCACCAAGGTCTAGACCAAACCCATCTTCTCTTCCTTTTCTACCCCGCCCACATCTCCCAGAAACACAGGTGACCCCAGGAGGGCCCTCTCTGCTCTGCCTGCATGACTGCATAGGTGGAGATTGACCTCGCCTCCGACACATAGGAAACCATCACTCACTCACCAACAACGTAGATGCAGTCCCGGAAACTCACTGCATTGATGCATTTAGCCTCCACCGGCATGGCCGTCTTTAGAGTCCACTTATTGGTTGAAGGGTCATAACACTGAGTCTTGTCTGTGGCCAGTTTCCCATTGGGCCCTCCTCCAATCACGTAGAGCTTCTTCTTATGGCTGGTGGCTGCGAAGGAACTGACGTGGACAAGGAGGGGTGCAGCCTGCAGAGGCATAGGGGGCAGGGAGAAGCTGTCAATCACACTACCCAGATTGCCACAGGGGCTCACAGGACATAGCCCTGACACCAAGGGGACACAAACCTGGGCATCCTTTGCCTGAAGTGACAAGGTTCATGAACTTGACCTCCCTTTAAGATACAGAAAGAATGAAGCCATGTCCCACCCTCCCTCCAGGCTCCAGGCAGACTAGAGTTGGCATGTATTGAATTCAGGAAGCAGAGAGCAGGCAGGAGTGAGTGTTTACACAGGTGACGCAGGCATGCTGGGAGTTTTCAAGCATGCATACTCATGTTCATTCACATGCTCATTTTTTCAAACAGAATTTACTGGAGGCCTGCTATGTGCCACCATTCATTGTCCCTAGTGCTTAAATCCAGGGAGAAATACTGGAATAAGGGTTGCAGGTAGCCACAGGTAGCGGCCTCTCCCACTCTGGGGCAACACTGCAGATTTGGAGACCAAGCCATGCCAGTGCTTGCACCCTGCGAGCCCCAGGACTATAAGAGGACTTCTCAGAGCAGCTCTGTGACGGACTTAATGATCTGAGAAAACCGTGGGCACATCCTCCAGAAATATTAGGAGCTCCTCGTTTGGCATTTTTCAGGGCATTTGCCAAGCATTGGCCAGATGTCACAGTGACTGGACTGCCCCTGCTTATGTGTATAATTGAAGTGTTTTACCCTCTGCAAAGCTAGAACACACTCTGACATATGATCTTATCAGGAGAAAGGAAATTTGAAATTGGGAATGAACTTGAAATACCCCAGGTGAGATCACTTTCCTCTTCCAGGGTCTGATTTATAACCAATGCTGCACTATGAAAGTCTGGCATGCAGGTGTGTGGATGGGTCATCGTTAATGGGAAAATAAATCAGAGCTGACTTCTAAATATGAGTGAATGACTCTGGCTTCACAAACTCTGGCTTCGTAAACAGATCCCCACATATCTGGGGAGAACAGCACAGAAGGCATCTGGAAGAGAGTCTGGGACAAGACATTCAGGACAAAAGATCCGCCGTCTCAGGGCAGGGTGAGCCCACGGTTCCGACCAACACAGGGCAGGTACCTTTACTACCTGCAAGCTCGTTGTTGCTGTGACTTGGTCAGCAATGCAGGAGTGATGGAAAGCAGGAAGGAAACTCAGAGACACCAAAAATGTGCTCCGCAGGGGCAGAGAAAGCCAAGTGCCACTGCAGGCATGTACAGTGGATGCTGATGTCCACGGGGGAGGCTGTCCAAGATGTTGCATGAATGCCTGAAACTGTGGATAGCACCAAACCCCATATATGTGTACAATGTACCAAGAGGAAACTTCAAAAAGCTCATGGAAATGGAATTAAAAAGTACATGTATAGGGCCAGATTGTGGCACAATGGGTTAAGTCGCTGTCTGTGATCCCATATCAGAGAGCCAGTTCGGGTCCTGGTCCTGGCTACTGCACTTCCAATCCAGCTCCCTACTAATGCATCTGAGAAAGCAGCAGCAGAGGCCCTGCCACCCTCATGGGAGACCCAGATGGAGCTCCAGATCCTGGCTTCAGCCTGGCCCAGCCCTGCTTGTTGCGGCCATTTGGGAAGTGAACCAGTGGATGGAATATCTCCTGGTTTCTCTCTGTTTTTCTCTTCCTTTCTCTATCACTCTGACTTTCAAACAAATAGATAAATCTTTATTAAAGCACATTTCTTTTACTGTAAAATATTTGAAATCCATGCAATGAGGGGTCTTCAAAAAGTTCATGACAATAAGTATTATGAAAAAAAAAAAACTCTCCATGAATTTCAAAATTTTTTGTGCACCAAAGTAAACTTACCTTTTCATTCCATTTTTCTATACATTTTTTGAACTTCAAATTTTTTTAAGTTTTTGAAATACCCTAGGACAAACCTGTGACAAAGTTTAATTTATGAATTAGTCACAGGAAGAGTTTAACAATAGCTAATCATAAACTGGAACAATTATAACAATCTACCCTCACTTCATGAAAGTTATCTCATGTGATCTCACACCCTCCCTGTCTGTCTCTCTCTCAAAATATCTAATGGTACACATTCTCAGCCCCTGACTAACAGTGGATAATGCAAAGCAGGGAAACTGAATCCATGGATGAGGGGCACTATTGTACCTTTTATAAAACTGTTGAAGTAATAACACAGACAGAGTTACTCAGAGAAGTTATCTCCCGTACCTCCGACCAGCAGTTGTGGAAGGGGTCGTAGGTCTCCACGTTGTTGATCCTCTGCAAGCCGTCGAACCCTCCGATCACATACACCTTGCCACCCAGCACCACCATCTTATGCCTCCAGCGGCCTATGTTCAGATACTCGATCTGAATCCATTTGTTGATGGAAGAGTTATATTTCCAAACATCGTGCTGTGTCTCTTTGCCACCTACAAGAGAAACAAAGCATTTAGGAAACATCAGGTGTGTTGGCAGCACAGCTTCTCCCACAGTTTCCCACGCAGCCAGAAGTGCGAGGTCCCAAGCCTGCTGCTATGGGGAGACAAGAGAAACCCTGGAGATGAGTGCGGTCCCCTGGGGAACACAGAGCAAGTGCAGTGGCACAGGGAGACACCATGTGAGGTTGGGCCAGGCTGTTTCCCGGGCCACCTCACACTTCAGAGAAGGGGCGGCTATGTGAGTGGGCTCCAAAGAAAGCTTCAGGGAGACAGGATCCCAGTCAGCTTGGGTGGGTTGGGGCCAGCACCGTGGGGCAGCAGGTTAAGTTGCTGTCTGTAGTGCCCGCATTCCATATGGGCACTGGTTCAAGTCCTGGCTGCTCCATTTCCAATCCAGCGCCCTGCTAATGCTCCTGGGAAAACAACTGAAGATAGCCCAAGTGCTTTATCCCCCTGTATCCACAAGGGAGACCTGGATGAAGCTCCTGGCTTCTGGGTTTGGCCTGTCCAGCCCTGGCCATTGCGGCCATTTAGGGAGTGAACCAGCAGATGAAAGATCTCTCTCTGTCTCTCCCTCTCTCTGTTATTCTGCTTTTCAAATAAATAAATAAATTCTTAATAAGTAAATAAATTAAAAGTTTGAGTGGGTGAATGTTAGATGGAGACTGAATCCAGGGTTTGGGCCCAGAGGAGCAGTAAGAAAGAGGGGCGGGGATGGTGGCGCCTTGGCCAGCAGGCAAATTAGAAGCTTCAGCTCTCACATTGCTTATTTATCTAAACAAAAAAGCAAAGTCACAACCCCGTGAAACATCACCGGGGATCTTACAAAATTCTCTTGGTTTGCATCTCTGATCTCTGTAAATGTGTAAGTGGGACTTGTCCTATTTTTAGGGTAGTTTTTATTATACAAGTGTGAGATGCTCACAAAAGGTCAGTTGAGAATGAATTGGTAAATATATTTTTCAAGGCAACTCTCTCAATAAACTTTGGTAGTGATTAGGGAGAGTGACCAAGGCAAAGGGGAGCTGACGTGCTGGGTGACTTTAATGAGGTATTTTTCATAACTTAGTGATACTGGCTCCCTGTCGGCCTGGAGCACCACCAGTGGCTCAAAGCAAAAGCGTGACTTCTCAGCTGGAGGGTGATGGATGTCACCGACTACATCCCGCAGTGGGGCTGTCTCTCCAGGCTGGCAGCCAAGGTCAAAGGCACGAGCACCCTGAACTGTCACAGTAGCCATCAGCGCATCCTCCAGAGCTGGACTGATCGGCCTTTCTTCATACTCCACCCGCAGCGGGGGTCAGGAGGGCATTTTGGTTGGCTGGTTTTAAATAGCCTGATGGAGAAAAACGATGTCACAGCTTGGTTTTCCCTGGCTCCGAGAGAGGCCTAGCTTGCTCTCCTGTGAATTTCTTTAAATAGTTTGGCCGTTTTTCTCTGAATTGTGTACCTTTCAGAGGCTTTATTCAAAACATTGTGCTATTATCCCCATTTAGGTGATGATAAAAATTATAAAATAACTATGATCTTTCAAAGAAATGTATGCAACTTCTATTAAAAAAAGAAAAAAATCATAATTGTATCTCAGGAAGCATGACCTGGTTAACTGGAACAGCATGGCCTAAGCATGGATAAGAAGATGCATTTTTGCAAATGTCAACACTCTCCTGGGTAACCCATATGCTCAGTGCCTTCAGCACTTTAAGAATCCGACAAGATAAATTAGATAATTAGATTCATCAAGATAATGAGAAAAGTAAATCTGGAAAAAGTTCTAGGAAACTGAGAAGGAATACTGAAGGGAGCCCGTGTTGCGGCCTAGCGGGCGATGCCACCATCTGCATGCCGGGCTCCTGGCCCCATAGCCGGACTCAGTCAGCGCTGGAACGCTGCATACACAGGGACTTCTCAGAGGTTGCCTGGCTGGCACGCCGGACCCTGAGGGTGCTACCAGGGATTGGCCGTGGCCCCGCGGCTTCTGCTTACCTGAGATGTAGACCTCGTTTTTTAAAGTCACACACGCAAACTCCACCCACTTCTTATTGTCGCTCTCCAGCTCGTGCTCGGTCAGTGGCAGCTTGGCCACCTCCAGGCGGCTGCGCCTCAGGGGATCCAGGCAGGTCACCTCCGCCACAAACCGCTCGTCCTTAGTGCAGCCGCCAATGATCATAAACACCTCAGACTGGAACTCGTGCATCCTGGGCTTGGTGCGCTCTGAGATGATCTGGAAAGCGGCGGAGGGACATGCAGGCGCGGTGAGCTGCTGCGGCGTCAGAGTTCCCGCTGCAGAGCCACACAGAGCAGGGCCCAACTTCCCGATCTGCCACTGGGCGACCCTGGCACCTCACCTCCTGGAGCCTCTGCCTCCTGATCTGTATAATGGGGATTTCAGTGGTGATGACCTCATAGGTTTGCTGTTAACATTAAACAGGATGATATATGTAGGGCGCATAACAGGTACTCAACAAGCGTTACTTGTTGTTTTGTTTCTATCTTAAGAAGCCCGGGGTCTATTTACCCTCAAACGCACTTCCTGCCTCTCCCTTCCTGTCTGGTCTGAAAGGAAAACCCTGGAATTTCACTTCCGGCTACTTCCTATTCTCCTCTGGATTCAACTTCTTGAAGATGGCTCAGATTATGCTCACTGCCAGGCTTCTTCTGGCAAAGAGGTCTTAGACAGTGACCCCACACAACTTTCAGAGGCTTAGGGGGAAAGACCAGGAGGGAACAGGATGTGGCCAGGAAGATCGAGGCCTGGTTCCAGTACCAACGCGTCAGTGCCTTGAACAAGTGAAGAAATCAACCCCACAGGTGTTGGAACTTGGCTAAAGAGACAGAGGTATGGAAGTCAACACATCAGATTTCATCAACTATGGCCATAACCTTAAAGAGACAACACAACCTCTGGAAAAGGCTTGTCATCATTTCCATGCCATCAGGGCCTTGGGAGCACTCAAGAGAGCATGAGGGAGGGGGATGGGCAACACTCCTGCAAACGCAGCCCTCAGTGGATAGGCGTGTCTGGGAGCGGCAGTAGATGCCTGATTGATACGACTCGAAAAAGGAAGAGCTGACTTCCTCCTGATGCCACCCAGTCCCTGGCCTCCGGGGCTCCATGGGGAAGGTTCCGGAGGTGGACTGATGGGTGGCAGAGGCAGCGCTCCTTTGCCAGGTGGCCAAAGCAGTCCTACAAGGTCAGGCTGACCTAGCACTGACTATGGAACTCTTGACTTTGTCCACAGTTGATGACAAACAGGTGACAGCAACAAAGACTGGGACCTCAAGTGGTGAATCCAACTAATGGCCACAAGTAATCAGACCCGTCAAGGCCCGCACTTGACTTTTCCACAGCCTTTGTTCTTGTGTTTGTTTTTCAGCACCAAAGGGCCAGCTGCTATAAATTTTCCAGCCTGTATTCTGGAAGGCCCTAAAGTCTGTGGCAAGACTCTGCCTTCCTTGTCATCAGAAAAGAGTGGGTTTGTGTGGGCAGGACAAATTCTAGGCAGTGGGCTGAGTGTGGGGACACTGACAGCAGAAAGGCTAGCTGGGGTCAAGGTGGGGGCACTGCTCCCAGGAACTTGGAGGCACAGTGAGAGCACACAGTGGGCAGGACAGGAGCTGAGGCATAAGTCAGTGCCTCAGACAAACTTTCCTTGGCTGCATTTTCTCTCTTAGGCTGTCGATCAGCCCTGGTGTCTGTCCCTCAATCTTCCCTCCCCACGGCAGGGGCACAACCTCCAGCACCAGTCTGGTCCTCTTTCTGAGGGGATTTTGGTCTGGTGCGGCAGTGCTCTGAGAACAGCTCTCGCCCCGGAAGTGATTCCCTTCTGAACCCAACATCTGCTTCCTCTCTGAAGTGTTCCATTCGGAACGCTGGGACTGGCATCTTTTTCTGCAGGCCTGACCTGTGCAAGATGGCTTTCTGATGCTGGAAATTCCTGGGCTCCTGCCTGCTGCCTGATCTCCCAGTGATCTCTCCCCAGTCCACTCACATTTTAAGCCAGTAGAAATTATGTACATCGTCACTTTGTCCCTTTCTCCAGGAAGTCACCCCTGCCTCTCTACATGTGTTCCATAACCCTGCATTTCTCCATCACAGCACTTTTCCTAATCCTCTCTAATTTACTGGAAACTCCCCGATGGCAGGAGCAGCCCTTTTGCCTCAATGGACCCTCAGCACCAAAAACAGTGCTTAGAGCTTGTGGGCTTCTATGGAGGTTGGTTTCATAAATGAGTGGTGAGTAAATCAATGAATGAGCAAGCCAGGCAATGCAGGTCCCTCGAGCCCAAACTCCATGAAGGCCCCCAGTAATCCCTGCTTCCTGGTCTTTATACCCTGCATAGTTCTTTCCAATATGTTCCAGAATTGGTCTCTATGACCCCTAGATTCCAGTAGACATGATGGCACATCACTTCCGAAATTAGGCTATAAACGTCACTACAGCTTCCATCTTGGTTCCTTCCTTGGTCTATTTTAGATCATGTCCTTTGGAGAAAGCCAGCTTCTGATGGAGATGTCCACGTGGCAGGAAACTGAGACCTCCAGCCGAGAGGCAGCAAGAAACCAGTCCCTGCCAACCGTCCTGTGAGTGAGCTTACAAGTAAATCCTTCAACCCCAGGTGAGCTTTGAGATGATTGAACCCCAGCCAACAGCTTGACTACAACCTCCTAAGAGACCCTGAGCCAGGACCACCCAGCTAAACCACTCCTAGATTCCTGACACTCAGAGCCTATGAGATAAGGCACCTTGGTTGTAAACTACTAACTGCAGGGGTAATTTGTTGCACAGTAATTGGCAACTAATACAATTTCCTAGCTGATGGGATGAAGGGATTGAGACCTGCCCGTAACTCAGAAGCACAGCACCCCGAGAGGTGGCATTGCTGCCAAATTGTAAGATCAGCTATATTGGCAAAATACTAACCCCACAGGCATGACTCTGAAGTCAGAGCTATGTAAGTCTGTCGCATTCGTAGGGAAGTGTTTGCCAATGTGTGCCAAGTATTTGCATGCAACAATCAGGCCTAACCAGTTCATTCTCAGATTGTTAAAAACAGAGTGGAAGCTGGCACCGTGGCTCAATGGGCTAATCCTCCGCTTGTGGCACCGGCACACCAGGTTCTAGTCCCGGTCGGGGCGCCAGATTCTGTCCTGGTTGCCCCTTTTCCAGGCCAGCTCTCTGCTGTGGCCAGGGAGTGCAGTGGAGGATGGCCCAAGTACTTTGGCCCTGCACCCCATGGGAGACCAGGAGAAGCACCTGGCTCCTGGCTTCGGATTGGCGCAGCACCAGCCGTAGCAGCCATTTGGAGGGTGAACCAACGGAAGGAAGACCTTTCTCTCTGTCTCTCTCTCTCTCACTGTCTATAACTCTACCTGTCAAAAAAAAAAAAAAAAAAAAAAAAAAAAACCAGAGTGGATGGTTGTTTACTGCCAGCTCATTGTCCAGAGGCCTATACTAAAGGACCAGAGAGAAAGTACCGTATTGCTTTAACAAGGCTGTCAGAAATGGAGCGTCTGCACCACTCTCCCCACACCATGCACATAAGAGCAACCTTTGGTATAAACCAACATGGAATTAAGGAGGAAAGAAAATGAAGGAGTAACTTTCCTCTGCCCCATAAGAACTCTTCCAGTATGAAGGGCCAAGTCCTTGGGCCCCTGCCACCACAAGGGAGACCTGGAAGAAGCTCCTGCCTCCTGACTCCAGCTGTTGCGGGCATTTGGGGAGTGATCTCTCAGCCTCTATCTCTCCCTCTCTCTCTGTAGCTCTGTTTTTCAAATAAAATAAATACATCTTTTTATCTTTTTTTTAAAGAGCTCTTCCAGTAAAGGCCCCCTTCACTGAGGGGGCCAGCCACTCCTCAACAAATGCAGACTGACGTTGGCTTTTAGGATCCTAAAATGTCCATACTTTGCCATCAACTTGGCCAATGGGCAAGGTTTCAAGGGAGAGATGATGACAGAACAAGAAGGACCAACCTTTGGGAAATCAAGGTCCAGGGGAGAAAAGTAGCCGCCAGGCTTACACTGCTGTCATCTGGAGTAAACCAAGGTTATTCAAACCGTGAGTGGACTGGAGTCTCAGGGAAGCAACTGCCAATGAGACCCCAGTGAGGAGCTCGTGGTGGTTGGTTGGTTCAGTTGCCCAGATTACAAAATGGAAATGAGAAAATGCCTTCAGCAAGACTTGGGGAAAGAAGGAAACAAAAACATGGGGCATGGTAAAAAGAGAGGTTTTAGCCCCAGAGAAAGAAAATGCTTTATTTTGGAAGACCAGGCACCCATAAAGGAGCTCAGTGAGAATGGCGGCAGTTTCCACTTGTGGGTCACTGACCAGGTCCCAGACACTGTGCTTAGTGCATTTCATGCATTGCCTGTTTAATTCTCAAAACCACTCTTTTAGTTAGCTGCCTTTGTTACCTCTATGAGATAGATCAGGACTGAGCCTCAAGGTAGCCAAGTGACTTGCCCAAGTTCACAATGCACTGGAAATAAAAACTTAGGTCCACCTGACTCCAATCCTGGGTTTCCACAAATAGATTTTTCAGATATCAGAATTCTTTCTCCTAAGCCACCCCACCCTATCTCTAGAACCTTGCAAATACAAAAAGAAGTGAAAATATTTCACCATACAAGTGTTGTAGAAGACAAGGCAGGGGCCTTTGATATCAGAGGAAAGCCTTTATCATCTGCATTTCAGGAAATGAGAAACAAAGACTAGCTTTGGGCTGAAAGCTGTGGCAGAGATACACCTGTTTGCCATCATATCCAGGCTCTGAGACCCAGTGCTGAGCTGTCTCCCAGGACCCACATATCCAGCCTGGGATAGGACCCAAGTGGTTGCCTGGGCTCTCCCATCAGTCAACACTTCGCCTGTTATTTACTAAATGCCCCATCTTCTCTAACAGACCAAAGCTTAATAAGGCAGAGACTGTTTTGCAGTGCCTGATACATATCCTGGCATAGAGTTAGTGTGTGCTTAGGATTATTTGTGACAAATGAAAGCACAGCATATGAAAATATATTGGGGTGGGGGGGCTGGTGCTGTTGTGCAGCGGTTGAGGCCCTGGCCTGAAGCACCGGCATCCCATGTGGGTGTGGGTTCTAGTCCCAGCTGCTCTTCTTCCGATCCAGCTCTCTGCTGTGGTCTGGGAAGACAGTGGAAGATGGCCCAAGTCCTTGGGCCCCTGCACCCTTGTGGGAGGCCTGGAAGAAACTCCTGACTCCTGGCTTCGGATCGGCACAGCTCCAGCCGTTGTGGCCATCTGGGGAGTGAACCAGCAGATGGGGGACCTCTCTCTCTCGGTGTCTACCTCTCTCTGTAACTCTGTATTTCAAATAAGTAAAATAAATCTTTTTTTTTAAAGAAAGCATATGGGTGTTGTTATAGTAATTTGTAAAGAGAAATTTATAACACTAAGGACAATATCAGAAAAAGAAAATGGTCTCAAATCAAGGACCTCAGTTTTCACCTTAAGACATCAGAGAAAGAAGGGCAAATTAAACCCAGAGTAAGCAGAAGAAAGAAGGAATATAATCAAAATCAGGGCAGAAATAGATGGAATAGAAAACAGAAAAGCAACAGAAGAAACTTTGGTTATTTGAGGAAAATCAATAAAATTAATAAACCTCTAACCAAATTGATCAGGAAAAAAAGAGGACACACAAATCACTAATATCTGATATCACATCATTATAGATTCCACAGAAATTAAATGGATAATGAGAGAGTTGTGTGAACAACTTTATTCATCAATCTATATGAAATGGAAAAATTCTTCAAAAGATTCAAGCTACCAAAACTTACTGTAGAAGAAATAGATAACCTGAGTTAAAACCTTTCTCATAAATAAAATGCTAGACTCTAGCAAATTCAACCAAACATTTACGGGTATGTTTGCAGAGTGATGGAGCTAAGGAAAACGGGGAACCAGAAAAGAACACACAGAAAAAGGAAGAGGCTCCTGAGGAGCCGTAACAGACACTTCCTGAGCCACCGTGGTCGTTTCTACCATTGACTTAATGAACAGGTCTTGGTAGGTATCCCAGAACCAGTGTATGGTGACCTCCTTGTACACATGTTGGTGCGCATGTGCACAAACTGATGGTAAGCCCAAGAGAGGGGTGGTCAAACCCAGTTTTATTTTTTTTACAGGAAATGCTTATTTGATTGACAGATTGACTGATTGGAGAGGTAGAGAGATAGGCAGATGATCTCCCATCTGCTGGTTCACTCCCCAAATGACAGAGACAGCTGGGATTGAGAAAGACCAAAGCCTGGAGCCAAGATTACAATTCAGGTCTCCCACTTGGGTGGCAAGAACCCAACTACTTGAGCCATCAGGGTACACATTAGCAGGAAGTTGGAGATAGGAGCCAGAGATAGGCATTTAACCCAGGTAGTCCATACGGGACGCAGATGTCTTAACCACTTAGCCTAGCATCCACTCCAGACTTGAGGTTTAGATAACCCACCTAGTGAATGAATGAGAGGGAGGCTAGACTAGGGGCTGGGAGATGTGATCTGAGAAACCTTCAGAAATTCAAGAAGGAGGTGATGAGAGTGAACCAAGGTAAAATGTCAGAGTAGACCCAAGACATACAAGGCTTCACTGGAGAGGGAAAACCAGGAGAGCAGCACCCCTGTGAAATGGTGACTGGGCAGACACCTCCCTGTCTGCTTGTGTGTTGGCCCCTCATCAATGCCCTGCCCTTACGCGTGGGAAGGAGGAAGTTTGGGCCAAGCATGACGCTTGCCTAATCCTCTCAATGTTTGTCTGGAAATGTAGTATCTTCCCCAATTTAGAAATCAAGAATGCAGGGCTCCTGAAATTGCTCAAACTACTTAAAGTCCTAAGAGTAGGTGACCCAGCTTCCTTGTATCTGTGAGCCCCTGGCTGCACTGGCTAAATACACAGCCTCACCTTGGACTTACCTCATTGCCAGAAAGATGGTACATTCTGGCTTCCTGGAGCAGCGGGAAGACCTCTGGGCACTGCCTGATGAGAGCATCTGCTTCCACAGTCTCCACAAAGTACCAGGGGTCCAGGAGCGGCAAGCGCACATTCTCCAGGACATAGGGGAGCAGGCAGAGTCGTTCTGACTGCTTGTGCCGGACCCAGCTCATCACAGTCTCAAACACCTGCGCCTCTTCCGTCACGTATAGATCGTCACTCTTTAAGATGTGGTGCAGAGTGTCCACCGGAAGTTCAAGGAACTCCTCAGAGTTCAGGATCTGCACAAAGTTTTGAATGATGTAACTCTGAACCTGCTTCTTCAGACTGTCCAAGGAGTGTGTGTCGGCCAGCCTCAGTATGCCAACACAGTTTTCTGGGTTCAAGGCTTCTGTGAGGAAACTGGCGCAGGCATCCACCATCCGCAGGAACTAACAGAAGTTGGGAAAATGATCAGACCACAGGGATGGCTGTCAGTGAGTTGTTCAATAGCAACAAATCAGAAACTATCTAAATGTCCAACAATAGGGGACCAGCCAAATACATGCTTATATATGTATACAGTCCATAGCTCTATAATCATTAAAAGTGATGTAGAATGAGACCAAATGACATGGAAAACTGCTTATGATGTACTGAATTTAAAAATCTGTTCAACGTACATTAGCAAGCCTCTGGACTTAATCATCAATTAGCAGGAAATACAAGAGTACTTCAAAAAGTTTGTGGGCCAGCGCCGCGGCTCAATAGGCTAATCCTCTGCCTTGCGGCACCGGCACACCAGGTTCTAGTCCTGGTCGGGGCACCAGATTCTGTCCCGGTTGCCCCTCTTCCAGGCCAGCTCTCTGCTGTGGCCAGGGAGTGCAGTGGAGGATGGCCCAAGTGCTTGGGCCCTGCACCCCATGGGAAACCAGGATAGGTATCTGGCTCCTGCCATCGGATCAGTGCGGTGCGCCGGCCGCAGCATGCCAGCCGCGGCGGCCATTGGAGGGTGAACCAATGGCAAAGGAAGACCTTTCTCTCTGTCTCTCTCTCACTGTCCACTCTGCCTGTAAAAAAAAAAAAAAAAAATTAAAAAAAAATTAAAAAAATAAATAAAAAAAGTTTGTGGAGGGCCGGCGCTGTGGCATACGGGAGAACCAGCTCCTCCACTTCTGATCTAGCTCCCTGCTAATGCGAAAGCAGCAGAAGATGCCCAAGTGCTTGGGTCCCTGCAACAGCATGGGAGACCCTGATGAAGCTCCTGACTACTGGCTTCAGCCCGACCCAACTCTGGCTGTAACAGTCATTTGGGGAGCGAACCAACGGATGGAAGAGATTCATTCTCTCTCTCTCTCTCTCTCTCTCTCTCTCTCTCCTTCTTCCTCTCACCTCCCTCTTTTTCAAGTAAATAAATAAAAAATTTTTAAAAGAACATAAGATTCTAGGGTCCAGTGCTGTGGCACAGCAGATTAAGCCGCCACCTTCAGTGCCAGCATCCCATATTGGCAATGGTTTGAGTCCCTGTTAATGCACCTGGGAAAGCAGTGGAAGATAGTCAAATTGTCTGAACCCTTGCCACCCATGTGAGAGCCTGGATGGAAGTCCTGGCCCTTGACTTTGGTCTAATCAAGCCCTGATTGTTGTAACCATTTGGAACCAGCAGCTGGAAGATTGATATTTCTCTCTGTCTCCTTCTCTCTCTCCCCCTCTCTCTCTCTCTCTTCCTTCCTTCTTCCCCTCCCCCTCTGTAACTCTGCCTTTCAAATAAATTAAAAAAAAAAAAACTAAGACTATTATGCTTGTGTGACACCTTATAGATGACAAGGTAGTGTTATATTCATTATATTATTTAATACCCATTTTACAGATGAGGTGTCTCAAATGGATCAGTTTATTCTCTATTCTCTGGAGATTAGCTTTTTTTTTTTTTTTTTTTTAATTATCCAGAGGCAGAAAGAGATGAACAGAGAGCTCCAACCACTGATTCACTCTCTAAATGCCAACAATTGCCAGGACTAGGCCAGGCTGAAGCCTGCAGCCAGGAACTCAGTCTTGTCATCCATGTGGATGGCAGGAACCCAGCTACTTGAGTCATCACCTACTGCCTCCTGTTATCAGAAAGTTGCAGTTGATAACAGAGCCAGGACTGGAAACCAGGTACCTCCATATGGAATGCAGCTTTCTTAACCAGTGTCTTAATTGCTGAACCAAATTGCTTTGAATGAATCCACCCTCCTTTATTCCCTCTGTGTCCACTGGGCTCCTTATAGGGTCAAGTCCTCAGTGTGCATGGGTTGATCAATAAACAGAAGGCAGAGGCAGAGAGGCTATGGGGGCAGGACCTTCACACCAGTCTGAAAGTATGTGCTGGTGACAGCATGGATGGAGCAAAGCTAACCAGATAGAAACCTGATATGCAGAGGGGAAGTTCTGTGATAGCAGCTGGCGGGTGGGGGAGAGCTAGGCTGTGGTCCTGAGAGTGGAGGCTGGGACAGGATTGATCTTAGAGTGGACCAGTTTGATTTGGGCCTTGGCCTTCAGTCCAGAACATTCTAGGGGGCACACATGTCTGACTTTTTGGGTCAATCTCAATTGCAAAATAGTCTTTCCATGTCAGACCACACTTTCCAATCGTCAGTTTAGAAAACATGGCCCTAGGGGTCAATGCAAAGTTGAGGGAACCTGAATTCTGTCTGTGACCACCCTGTCTGTGGCCCCAACTGCCTGCAGCTCTGTTCCTCGCTTGAGCAACTGTGGAAACGGTTGAGACTGAGAATCTGAACACCTGTTTAGTTGTTTGCAAGATTTTCAGTTCAAAGAGTAAAAATATGCACCAGAGACCAAGCCTTGCTGAACTCTCAGAACCTGTCACCACAGCCCTATCTGGCCTTGTCCCATGGAAACATCTACGAGAGCTAAAAGAAAACTCACTTAAGGGTAGCCTCCAGCACAAAACACCATGGCCATACTAGCATTTGTGTAGGAGACAATGTGAACATTAATTGGATGTCCTGAAATCCTTAGACTATCTCTGGGAGGGTCCCTAAGACCCAGGAAAGAGGAACCTGTGGCTAGGGCAGGGAAAGGAGGGAGAATTAGTGTTCACTGCCCACCTTTTTGTAGCTTCTCCTGTTCTGAATGGCAACTATCTACTTAAAATCAGTAAATTTCTCATGTATAGAGAAAATACTAGAAGTAACACATAAAATGATAATGTTGGTAAGATAATGTTATTAATTATTTTAGACTTCTCTGCATAGACCAAATTTTCTATACTGAAAATGAACATTTGAAATCAGAGGAAAATATATACAAGGACTGCTTTCTTGTGATTTTAAAGTACAAAATGAGAAAATACAAAATGAAACATAAAAGGTAAACTAAAGGGTACCTACTCTATGCCAGACCCTTTTTACTGATCCTAAGAGTTATCCAGTTGTCACGACAGTGCTATGAAGTAGATCTTTGTGATCATTTCTATTCTGTAGATGAGGAGACCAGGTTCAGAGGAGTGATTTTCTAAGAGGCTCGTCGCTAAAGAGAGGTAGAGCTAAACTCTGAATCATTTTCTCTAATTCCAAAAGGCATGATTTTACATCATTTTAAGCTGCTTCAGGTCAAACAGTGAGATGATGAGGGGACAATGGAGTGGCAGGTGCCAAACACCATTTGACAACCTCACTGGATAGCCCAGATGATCTGATCTGCCTAAGCACAGGAATGACTGACCCACACAATGTCTGTTTCATCCCTGTTTGATGACAACTGATGAGCAAAAAAATGAAACCTTGGAAGAGAATCACATCAAGCACCAAAGCTCACATTTGATAGAAACATTGTCCAAACATCTCTCTCTACTCTCACACCATTAATTCATCCACTCATCCACCCATTCATGCACTGCATATGCACTGAGCAAAGCAGTACTGGGGTACGGAGGTGAGCAGAAGGAAGCACCGTGCCCAGGACAGTAGGGGAGGCAGACACCAATCACATAATCACACAGAGCATAGTCACAACTGTGATAAGTCTCAAAGTCTAGTGAGTCCACTGCCTGAAACCAAAGAGAGCCCTACTCTTCCCCATCAAACCTGAGCACTGTTTCCCAGTCAGCATCTGGTAGCACCTTCACCAATGGAACCCCAGCCAAAGTCAGTCAGTCCCCTCCTCACCTTCTGCAAACCTTCCCTGGGCTTCCCAGTTACAGAGTCTTTCTGTGCTCCAGCCATCTCCTTTGCCTGCATGGCTTGCTCCTGCACCACTACCTGTTAAACCCCACCCTTCTTACCCAGACAAGTTTGACTCCAGAGCCCACCTTTCTGAGAAAAGACTCAGGATACTCACCCTATCTTCAACTGAGAAGTCCCATTCTAAGTGTACCTGGAGAAGAACTGCAAGGCCACCACTTGTCCTACATAGGGATGTTTTCTTCATTCAAAGTTATTAAATCTGGGACCCATGGAAGGATTCAACGGCATCTGTGAACACCTACAACTGTATGCAAACATTTGTTTGCGTGTATGGCATTTTTCTGGGAGTTGAGTTTTCAGGAGGCACTGTGAGTTGCTCCCTGGTGTCCACCCATCTGAGGACAAAGCCAATGGAGGGGGGAGAGGTGATCAAGAGAGCCAGCAAGTAGAGTCCTGAGCAGACGATGGGACCGTCCTCACCTCTGGAAAGGAGGGGAATGGAAAGGAAGTAGAGAAATGTCGTCTATCCATGAAGTTCTTTCCCCAAACCACTTCTTTCTAGATGGGGTCTCCAATTCCCCAACACTCGGGCCCCTTGCCCATTTGTGTAGCACCTATGATATTTCTGCCTTATATCATGATCTACCCAGAAAGTGTCTCAAAGGCAAGCTCTAAATCACTTTCGTTTTTCCCTAGCAGTCTCTAGCCTCTAGCCTTTACCAAGTCTGGTAAAAGGAGAGACAGAGGAAGGAAATATGTATCAAATACCTAGTACCTACCAAGATCTGTGCTAGATACTTTCCTATTCAATATTTCATTTAACAAATACATTTTATATTTTAGTGGACATATTTTATTGAACAAGTAACAAAAGGAAGGTATTATTAGTGCAGCCATTTGTATAGAGGAAGAAACAGAGTTCAGTGCATTGCTCCAGGTCACACAGGTAGTAGGTGGTCGAGATGACACCCCAAATCACGGCCAGTTAACTCTTCTCATGCAGCATCCTGTGGCCTTTGTAACTGGCTACATTGGAGAGCTAACAAAATGCCAGTGGAATCTGAAGTGGCCTTGTGAGCCCAGGATGGTTAGGGGTCTCCAAGATGCCCAAGTTCCCCTCAAATATGCCTCCATAAATACTTTCTGGCCATGAAATGTCAGAGAGGCCTCATGATCTTGACCAATGACTGGGAAAATGCTGATGAGCAGGGCAATCATGGGAATAAGAAATCATTTCCTTTCACATTTTTTTTTGCTTCTTCACATTCAAGATTTCAAGACTTTAGGGTAAGTTTTCTGCCTCAGCCTGTCCCAGTGACACATGAACTTGTTTATTAAAGCCAGGAGATGACAGATAATAGCAACAGACAGCCAGCTTCCTGTTCAGGGGGACATGTGAGCAAAAGGTTACAGCCAGGCACCTGACTCTTGAACAGGGAAACTAAAAATATAATCAAAGAAACCGCTTGAGACTTGGCTGCTGCTCCCATGAGAAGTGTCTGCCTCAAAGGGAACACACCCCCTGCTCCCCATCTTCACTGCCCCTCCTCTGCTTCCCCTTCACACTGTCCAGAGTCTGGGTCCCACAGAGACACCACCCATTTGATTACACTTCTCCCTCGAGGTTCTTGCCAACCCACTCTACAACAACTGAAGGTCTATTTGAGTCCAAATCAGCAATTCTCTTGACCACACATCCCTAAGCGGCCTTGGGGTTACTGCAAAGGTTCACAAAGACACTGGTATTCTTATCTTGAGTCAAACAAATCAGTGTGCATGAAGGGTGAATTGATGTGATTAATAAAATTCAAATTTATTGCAAAGTATGTCTGAACACATTGTAAAACTTTTTTTTTTTTTTTTGCTTTCCTTCTCAGGCAATAGATACTAAAAGTAAAGCTCTTCTTTGAGTTTTGTATTGGTGTTTTGAAGGAGTCTTCCTATTTAGAATGTAAATTATTACTGATCCTGATCTTCCATCTAAACCTCTCCTCTTCTCTTCCATGCAAAGTACCAGGATCAATCCCATAGAAATATGTTCCTTTCCCAGGTCGGCAGGTAAAACCACTGCCTGCAGTGCCAGCATCCCATATGGGTGCCGGTTCAAGTCCCAGCTGCTCCATTTCCGATCTAGCTCTCCACTATGGCCTGGGAAAACAGTAGAAGATGGCCCAAGTCCTTGGGACTCTGCACCCGTGTGGGAGACCTGGAGGAGGCTCCTGGCTCCTGGCTTCGGATCAGCACAGCTCCAGCCGTTGCGGTCAACTGGGGAGTAAACCAGCAGATGGAAGACCTCTCTCCCTCTCTCTCTCTGCCTCTCCTCTCTATGTGTAACTCTGACTTTCAAATAAATAAATAAATAAATCTTAAAAAAAAAAAAAGAACTATGTCCCCCTCTGTTGCCTAGTATGGAGAAGCTCTGTCCTCACCTGCTCCCTCCTCTCAGGCCTTGCACTAGACTTGGCTTTGAGGTCTGCTGGTCCATGCAAGCTATGTGGAGTGGGCAGGAAAAGCAGCTAAGACCTACAAAGGATCCATTCTCTAAGGTGGAGCAGGTGCAGGGGACTAAATCAACTACAGAAGGAGACTGACTTCAAAAGTGGAATTGGAGAGAGGAGACCAAGCATGGGCAAGCTTGGTCAAGCTGCAGGCAACAAACAACCCCTGAGTTTCCAGAGGAGATAGTGGTGGCCCCAGCAGACTAGTAGCCTAGCAGTAGTAGATGCATGGGGGGTCACACATTCAAGGGATGATTGGCATGGCTGGAGCTCAGTAATTCAGCCTAGGGGCAAGGTGGTGGCCAGGAATAACATGATTGTTAAGATTAAACGGAATGCTTTGTATCTGGAACATGGTTGATGCTCAGGATGTGGGGTGTGTGTGTGTGTGTGTGTGTGTGTGTGAAAAGCCAGGTGCTGAAAAGCAAGCCCATGAGGTGCAGAGAACTGTCAGATGTGGAGTTGAGGGTAGAGAAGGCTGAAAGCTTAAGTTCTCTCTGCCTGGAATATCTTTCCACAACCCAATGGCCACTTGTTGAAATTCTACTGATTCCATGAGGTCTAGTTCAATGTCATTTGCTTTTGCCTTGGATTCTGTTAGAGTGCCCACTGGATTGGAAGCTCACAAGAATCCTTGTTTCAGAGGCTTTGGGGTAGTAGAAAGAAGCAGACATCTGGAATCAGAAGTTCTAGATGGTATCTCTGCCATTTGATGAGCTGAACTCTCTCTAAGCCACAAGTTTCCTCATCTGGAAAATATTAAGAATATAAAACCCACCTTGCAGCCTTATTGTGAGGGCATTACCTGGTGTGCTGACTCACAGAGATGAGCACTGTCAACATCAAATGTGGGTGGGAGGGCCGGCACTGTGGCACAGTGAGTTAAAGCCCCAGCCTGCAGCGCTGGCTTCCCATATGGGGCACTGCTTTGAGTCCTGGATGATCCACTTCTGATCCAGCTCTCTGCTAATGAGCCTGAGAAAGTAGCCAAGAAAGGCCCAAGTCCTTGGGCCCCTGCACTCATGTGAGGGACCCAGAGGAGGCTCCTGGTTCCTGGCTTTGGGGCTCAGCTCTGGCTGTTGCTGCCATTTGGGGAGTGAACCAGCAGATGGAAGACCTCTCTCTTTCTGTCTGTACATCTCTCTGTAACTCTGAATTTCAAATTTAAAAAATAAATCTTAAAAAAAATCAAATGGGATCATATATAGGAAAAGCAATGATAAATTGCTACATAAATGTAACTTGTATTTATCCATTTTATCTTTATTTCTTGCTGGTGATGTCTCACAAAGTACCTAGCACTTAGTAGATGCTTAGCAACTTCAGGTAGTTAGGGAGCAGTGAAAGTCAGAACCTGGTAGCAACCTGAATTTCCATTAAAACTAAAACCCCACATTTTATCTGTGTGCCCCTGAAGGGGGCACAGAAGTAGCTGAGACTATTGGTAGCCCTGAGGAGGCCTTGCAAACAGAATCCAAAGAATATAAAGTGACTGTCAGAAGCGATGACCAAAGGCAGATGGGACTCGGGACTTCAGCTGATGCCACAGAGGAAGGGGTAGACTAGAGGGAGAAGCACGGGAACACAGATGCTCTATCAGGTGCCAGCATGGACCAGTAACACAAATGTCTGTGGTGACGCTGGGGCAGGGGCTCCTTCTCACGTTGCCCTGGCACTGTATAAAAGTTCCCAGAACTATATAAACAACCTTAATCTGGGATCAATGAAAGCTTTCCTAAAGTGAGATATTATTGAGTTGACTGTGATCTCTGCCACCAGTAGAACAGAAACCTCAGGGTAGAGATTAAATTCACTGAGAGAAAAATAACAGGATAAATCACACCTTTTTTGCATTCTTGAGTTTGTAGCCTAAGATTTAGCTGCTCTACACTAGCAGAACTCAAAAGGAACAATATGAAAGTTGAAGACAGGCAAAAATGACTGATGCTAAAGAGTGGTCACCCTGGGGAGATACACACAGGGTGGGTGTAGGGGGGGTTCTGAGATGAAGGAATGTTCTAAATCCTGATCTGGTTGATAGTTACATGGTTGTACACACATGTGAAAAATCGTCAAGCTGTACCATTGAGAAATGTGCATTTTACTGAATGCAAGTTAAACCTAAAAATAAAAGGAGTGCATAATTGAGATCAAACATTGAGAAAAGACATGCTGTGTAGCAACAGCAAGCCTACTGTAGGGACATCTGATGGCCCTAAGTATCCCAAGTTCCCCAGAAGTTGTTGAGACAGAGAGGTGGCAGCTGTGTGAGTCTTGCCCCTGATGCGCTCTCACAGAGCACCACTGATTTCCAGAACATTCCCCTGGGCAGCCCTCTCCAGAGTCCCTTGCTGAGTTCCCAGCTGCTTCCAGGACCCTGGGTTGCTTCAGGCCTCACTCTAAGTGACGGACACGGTGTGTGCAGGGAGAATGCCCAGGAGTAAATCCTGACTCCTCTCTTACTGGCTACGAAGACTTGAGCATTTCCTTAATGTCCCAGAATCTCATATCCCTCACTTGTAAATTGAGGGCAAAAATGACACAGTTCAGGTTCACATTGTGAGACCTCTGAAAAGGGCAACTGTTGCTATCACGTGGGCCTGGAATATTCACCTGATTTCTTAGTGCTGACAATGCCCACACAGCAAAACTGAATGACAAAAGTTGCATGTGAGAGGGGGTGCATCAGACAATCAACACATTGATCTTATCTAAATGATAGTAAATGAACTGATTTTCTTGCCTGGACTGCTACTGTGGTGTTGCATAGATATAGTCTGTGGGTCCCTGTCAATGAAAATTGACAATAGAAGTTAGTCTGTACATCCCAGATAATGGGATGTACATTTTACTAGATGCCTGGCACTTAGTAGGTGCCTGAAAATGAAGCAAGCATTAACATTGGCTTTTGGAATGCTCACTCCTCTGTTAACCCAAACATTTCCACAAGCCAGGATTAGGCTTCTTTGTGGCCCCTTGAAGGAGGTCGAGCAGGATTTGTTGGGGTCTTAAGCAGTTACTGAGGAAACTCTCATATTCTGTTGGTAATGAAAGAGCCACACACTCATTCATTCACCCGTTCACCTAGTCAACCAATGTTTACAGAGTGCCTGCTGTGGTCCACACTCTGAGTAAGCCAAGAAGCCAACCCAAGCCATCAAGCTGGCTCTCTCATCCACATAGGTCTCACCGTCATTCTCCTTGCCATTTGCAAAAGGAATTATAGGAAAATAAGCAATTCCAGGATCTTCATCAAAATCCCCTCAAACTGTCACCACAATGAAAGCTACAACCCTGGCCCTGTGGCATCAGATCCATCAGATCAGCTCTTCTCAGGAGCAGGCCACACAGCCACGCCCAGGCCACGAGACCAAGCTCCATTCCGGCAGCTCCTGTCTTTCTTCACGTTGGCCACAGGAACTTGGTCTGTTCTTTTTCTCCTTGTAAGTTGTGGCTTCTAACCAACTGCTCCGTATCTTTGGGATCCCTCTGCCCCTAGAGAAAGTGCAAGGTGAGTGTAGTCTCCCTGACCTCCTGTCTTCGTACTGCTCAGCTGATAAGTTCTCACGCCCTCATTCTTCCATGAGCTTTTTACAGTAAAATTTAAAATGAAAGTAAATGAAGAAAAATGAAAGTAACAAACACAACAAAATTCTCCAAACAAACACAGCAAAATTCTCCAAGATTGAGAAACCTTGCCACATTCTTGCAGTCACTGTCCCCAGTCTATGGTCTATGGCTGGCTTGCTTATCTAAAATGCAGAAGCCAAAAGGTCTACTTAAGGTCCTTTGTCTTCCAGGGGCCCTTGCTGGGTGATGTCACCTCAGAGACACAACTTCTCATGTGAACAGATCCTTCAGGTGCTTCTCCTGCCTTGACCTTCCCCAAAACTACTTGGAGAAAATTCATTTTTCCTCATAATTGGCCAATAAATGATGGCTAGGTTACCGCGAAGATCCTCCAGTAGGCAGGACTATCAGCACCTGCCACTCAAAGTTTCCTACTAACAGAGACTGTCCCACTCCATGCCAGGGCTGCTGGGTCTGTTGGGCTCCTGACCCAAGGGAAACTAGGCTATAAACTGAAGAAAAACTCATGAAGTTGTCTGGTATGAAGCAGCCGTAATGGTGATTGGTTTCATCAACTGAACTGTCTCACTATACTGGGAAATTCTAGATGCTAAGAGAAGACCTACAAAGAAAAGCTGAAAATGAGAGAGCAGCTGTCACATCACTGGTATGAAGGTTAGGAAACCTTTATTACTGGTGCTATGAGGAACACCAAGAAAAGGCGCTTCTTGTTGATTTCAGTCACACAAGGCAGTGCCAGCTTCTATTGATGTTCTAAATGCCTATGCTGGCACACTTTTCTCTACCTATAACCCTGAGTTAATTATAATAAAGTGTCAGTCCACTTTATTGTTCTAATCGTATATCATAAAAACATGATTTTTAAAAACTTTTACATGTGATCTGGTGCTGTGGTGTAGTGGGTTAAGCTGCCACTTGCAGTGCCAGCATCCCATATGGGCACCGGTTTGAGTTCTGGCTGCTCTACTTCCAGTCTAGCTCCCTAATATGCCTGGGAAGGCAGAGGAAGATGGCCCAAATACTTGGGTCCCTGCCAGCATCGTGGGAAACCAGGAAGAAGCTCCTGGCTCCTGGCTTTAGTCTGACTCAGCAGTGGCCATTGCAGCCATTTGGGGAGTGAACCAGTGGATGGAAGATACCTCTCTCTCTCTCTTTCTCTCTCTTTCTTTCTCTTTCTCTCTCTTTCTCTGCCTCTCCGTAACTCTGCCTTTTAAATAAAATAAATAAATCTTAGAAAAAACCTTTTACACATGGTCTCTTATAATCTTAATCCAGGGAAGCAACATTTAGGGGCGGTTTGGGGAAGTGTTCTCACAGGTTGGTGCTAGCCCAGTTTATCCAGGGCACAAATATCAAAGTAAAGTGAAAACACACAAATGAAAGGAATAAACTTCTGTTCAGCATCTGCTATGTGCCAGGTTGCAAACACCATCTCATTTACTTTCCTAGTAACTCCCCTGAGACGTGCGACAGATTCTCCTCCTAAGTGTACAAATGAGAAAGCAGAGGCCCAGAAATCTTAAGGAACTTGCCTGTGGCCATACAGCAAAGAAATGACTGATTCAGAGTTTAAGCCCATGGCTGCCTGACTCCAAAGCCCAGGTTTCTTTCCAGTCTACCATTCATCCTTGAAAGCGACCATTGCGGCCGGCGCCTTGGCTCACTAGGCTAATCCTCCACCTTGCGGCGCCGGCACACCGGGTTCTAGTCCCGGTCGGGGCGCCGGATTCTGTCCCGGTTGCCCCTCTTCCAGGCCAGTTCTCTGCTGTGGCCAGGGAGTGCAGTGGAGGATGGCCCAAGTCCTTGGGCCCTGCACCCCATGGGAGACCAGGATAAGTACCTGGCTCCTGCCATCGGATCAGCGCGGTGCGTCGGCCGCAGCGCGCAGGCCGCGGCAGCCATTAGAGGGTGAACCAACGGCAGAGGACCTTTCTCTCTGTCTCTCTCTCTCTCTCACTGTCCACTCTGCCTGTCAAAGAAAAAAGAAAGCGACCATTACATGTTTCTGGTCCAAAGGGACTCCAACCGCATTCTATAGCCATTGGAAAGAACACGGCGGCTCTACACATACTGACCAGTAATACCTCCAAAATATATTATGAAGTAAAAAAAAAACAGAGGAAATATCATGCTGACATTTGTGTTTTAAACATGGAGGGAACGAGTGGGAATGATAAGTGTGCATTTGGCCTGGAATGGGCGTAGATAGACCAACAGTGAAACGCTGCTAACAGTAACAGCAGCAACACAGCATTGTCTTCCTATCTGTATTTCTGATGTTGGAACTAGGGAATGTCTTACCCTTTCAAAAGAATAAATAATTTTTAAAAACCATAAGGTAATTTTAACAACCTATAAACTTCTGTCCTTTTTTTTAAAAACAACAACAACAAACAACATTCTGTCCTTTCTGGCACTTCCAGCACGACAGTAGTCCCAGTTTTCTATGCTGGAGACAAATGACAGTGCAGGGGCCATGAAAATCAGTGGGTTAGCTGGAAAACCTGAAGCCCACAGCACTCAGTCTCATGAGAATTAACACTCAGAGGGAAACTCGGAAAGTAACCTCTGAGAGAAATATACTTCTTTATTTTTTTGCTTAGAAAGAGAAAGAGATTTGGAAAACTTGGAGGAGGTAGTAACAGAATAGGGGCTCAACAATAAGCGGAGCAGCCTGTCTCCTTCTCGCCTCTGTCCTCCCCCAACTCCCGTCCTAAAACTCTGCTCACCACCGAAGTGCATCTCTTGGGAGAAAATGGGGGGTGTGGAATAAGGAAAACCAAAACTAAATAAATACATGATCAAGCAATGAAGAAGGGCTTTCTAAAAAATGGCAAAAATCACAAAGGAAATGATCACTACACCTGACTAAATAAAAGTTTTAAAATTTTGTATGTTAATAAAAGCTATAATTAAAAATTAGGTAGGTGCTTTGGCCCACTGAATAAGACACCTGCGTCCCAGGTCATAATATCTGAGTTCAATACCCAGTCCCAGCTCCCGACTCCAGTTTCCTGCTAATAAAGACCCTGGGGAAAAGGGGGTAGCACTGATGGTTCAAATGACTGGGTCCCTGCCTCCCACATGGGAGACCTGGACTGAGTTCCCAGCATTTGGAGGAATGAACAGCAGGTGAGAGTTTCTCTCTCTCTGTCTCTCTGTCTCTCTCTCTCACTTTGCCTCTCAAATAAGCAAATTTTTTTAAAATAAATGATTCAAATGACCAATGGAAAATATTTGCATCCTGCATTACAAAAGATTGCAGTCTTTAATAACTGAAGTTTTTATAGCTCTCTTGCAAAATCACACAAAACTGAAAGGAGAAGAAAAACAGAAACACAAAAGCCATTCTCGATGAAACCAGGGGACATCAGTCACCCCAAGCCACAGAGTATGAAGACCGGCAAGGGTCGCCGGTGAGAGCAGCACGGGGCTCAAGCGCTTGGAGAGGAGCACGCTTGTCCCTCAGAACCAGAAAAAGCAGGGGCACTGAAGTCTCCAGGAGCAGGAGATGGGGCTGACCGCAGGGACTGAGGGGGAGAAGTGAAGCCTCCTGTCCTCCCCCACCTCTGCGGTCTAACAGCGACCACTCACACTCCCACTCCTACTCCCACTCCCACTGGAGAAGAGGGGTCAGTCTGTACAGAAACCAGACTGGGAGGATCTGAACTCCCAGACACCAGACACTGAGGACATCATCCTGAAAGTCAGGGGGTTACGTATGCTCACTCCCACGCACCCAGTGCAGACTTGCAGCTGACTTGTGACCTCTGGGCAAGAGACTGGAGACCACCTGGAGAAGTCTGACAGCCCTAGGAGATCTGCCACAAGCACTGCCATCTGGGCATTTGACAGCACTGACAGAGCTCCAGTCCATTGGTCTGTCCCCCTACTCCCTGTACACCGAGCATCAAACTAGTATTCTAAGGCCTCCATCATAAACGTGGCTGGACAGCCAAGAATCAAGTCATCAAAAGCATGTTTACATGCAGGCAGTCTGGCTCCACAAGGTGTCAACCACCTTGCTTGCTGCCTCCATCTCTCTCAATGCACAGAAAGGGACCTGGAAGGGTGTACCCCCAGGAAGCTGCCATATTGTCTCTGAATAGGAGGGGATTATAGGTCATCTTTATGTTCATTTTGCTTGTTCAGGTTTCTAATTTTTCTGTAGTGAGTTTGTAATGTTATTGCAATTAAAAATATTTAAAATTGCATTTGGAAAAGCAAGATATGCCTTCTTACCCTAATGGCCAGGCCCTGCTTTCAGCTAGTGGGATAAATAGGAGACACAACACCCGGCTCCAATTTCATCACTCAAAGTATATGGTAAATAGTCAGAATTTGCTCGGCTTCACTGAGCATCTACTGTAGTGTCAGACACTCTCCTTGAAGGAAGAAATGCCTTTACTATTATTACTGTCAGTGTTATCCGTTCATCTTCAGACCTGTGGGTAAGAGACTGCGTGAAAATCACAATGGCAGCTGTGGCTAGACTACTGGCCCTTTTGCGGGAGGCAGTGTTGGAGGGTGGGGGAGGGCTTTCAGATAAAAGCTCAGCAAAAACTGAAAACCTGAACTAGATGGAGATCCCTGTGACCCAGGAAGGATTTCCTCAGAGTTACTTTGATGGAGTGGTGGGCGGAGGGGGAGACGGGGATGCTGAGTGCTCCCACTCCACAGAGGGAGGGGTGTTCTGCCAGTCCGTGAGGCCGAGGGTGTGAGCAGGTGGGGACGGAGGAAGGGAGAGGGGTGGACGCTTGCTGACTTGGAGATATCGCTGGGGAAGGCAGAACCAGCCCTTCCAGAAGTAACCTGTTCTTTAAAAGCATGTGAAGACGTGATCATCTGTGGTGTTACTTGTGAAAAAATAAAGGCATGTATATACACAGCTTCTGAAGTGCTGAAAGGAACAAAGTACTTTACATTCTTTATCATATCAATTTTTCTAAGTGTTGAATATTCCTGTTTATTTTTCTATGTTCTGTCTTGTAACCTTAAGAAGTGTTTCAAACACATCTAAATGTATAAAAGAAGAGCAAATGCCCTCCATAGTACAATGCTGCATTATATATAAAACTGTGTGCATATATTAAATGTTGTCTCTTGAAAAAATAAACTCTTTAAGATGTCTTAGGGAAAGTGAGCTTGGGCCAGCGCCATGGCTCACTAGGCTAATCCTCCACCTGTGGGGCCGGTACCCCAGGTTCTAGTCCTGGTTGGGGTGCCAGATTCTGTCCTGGTTGCTCCTCTTCCAATCCAGCTCTCTGCTGTGGCCCGGGAGTGCAGTGGAGGATGGCCCAGGTCCTTGGGCCCTGCACCCGCATGGGAGACCAGGGGGAAGCACTTGGCTCCTGGCTTCGGATTGGCGCAGTGCACCGGCTGCAACATGCCGGCCGCGGCGGCCACTGGAGGGTGAACCAATGGAAAAAGGAAGACCTTTCTCTCTGTCTTTCTCTCTTTCAATGTCTAACTCTGCCTGTCCAAAAAAAAAAAAAAAAAAAAAAAAAAAGTGAGCTGATAAAATTGGCTAAAATTGCAGCACACTGTTACTTAGAATTCATCACAGCTGTTTCTTTTCTTTAATTTTTTTTTAAAGATTTATTTATTTGAAAGTCAGAGTTACACAGAGAGAGAGAGAGGTCTTCCATCCTGTGATTCACTCCCCAATTGGCCACAACAGCCAAAGCTGTGCCGATCCGAAGCCAGGGGCCAGGAACTTCTTCCGGGTCTCCCACGTGGGTGCAGGGGCCCAAGGACTTGGGCCATCTTCTACTGCTTTCCCAGGCCATTGCGGAGAGCTGGATTGGGAGAGGAGCAGCCAGGACTAGAACTGGTGCCCACATGGGATGCCGGCGCTTCAGGCCAGGGTTTTAACCTGCTGTGCCACAGCGCCGGCCCCTTCTTTCTTTTTTCACTCTCCTTTCTTTGCTGGACTTCATAAATCCTGCCGCACCCTAACTTCAACAAAGCTAATGCATTGCCAATGGTCTTGGATTCTGGACCCCTCAATCCTCACCATCCCAGACTTTGACTTCCTGTTCCCCACAACTGCTAACCCATTGATGAGCCAGGTAGGCATAGGCACCCCTTCCCAAGTCCCAAACTAGAGACAAAATCTGGTGCTTGTTCCTGGTCCCTGGGAATGAGCTGGCCCGGCCCTGGACTCTGTTTCTCCTAAATCCCACCATCCAGACAATAAGACAACCCAATAGAACGAAGTTCAGTACTATAATATTAGACCTACACAACCAGAGGTGGGACCCCTTTGATAATTAGAGATGCAATTGATATAATCTATGAGTCTAATTATTCTATGAGTCTAAACATAATTGTGATAATCAGATTGAAAAATCACATTGAATAGAAACAATGGCTATTTAATTCCCAGGGTACTATATCCCATCTGCATAAAAGCTCTCACTTCTCGAAGTCGGAGAACTCAAAAGGCTTCCATAGCCTTGACAGCTCATGACAAGAGCCTAGGGAGATTACTGATGCCATAAACAAGAGTGTCAATTTGTTAAGTCAACAACAGGAGTCACTGTGCACTTATTCCTCATGTAGGATCTCTGTCCTTAATGTGTTGTACATTGTGAATTAATGCTATAACTAGTACTCAAACAGTATTTTACACTTTATGTTCTGTGTGGGTGCAAACTGTTGAAATCTTTACTTAGTATATACTAAATTGATCTTCTGTATATAAAGATAATTGAAAATGAATCTTGATAGGAATGGAAGGGGAGAAGGAGTGGATAAGGGGAGGGTTGCAGGTGGGAGGGAAGTTATGGGAGGAAAAAGCCATTGTAATCCATAAGCTGTACTTTGGAAATTTATATTTACTAAATAAAAGTTTAAAAAAAAAGCTCTCACTTCTCAATGCTCTTCTTTCACAAACACCACAAAGTACTGATGCATGGTCCTGTTTCTCCCAGGACCTGGACACTGCTGCCCAGGGCACATGGGATGGTGGCAAGCACGTGGACCCCAGACTCAGAAAGCCCAGGGTTCAAGTCACAGTCTCGTCAGTTACCCTCTAGGTGGCCTTGCTTTCCCACCCACAAACTAGGAGAGTAATCACCTTCCCAGGGCTCTAGGGATTAGAAGGAATGATATGAGGTGCTGACTGCAGCCTCTGGCTCCCACGAGGCACAGGCAAGTTGTAGCCATTGTTCCTGGAGCCAGGCATCAGATGTAGGTTCTGGGCACCAAACTCTCCTGGCATCATCTCATCAAGGAGTCTCAAGGCCCTGTCTCACCACTTCTCAGAAAACTTACTTTAAAGTAAGCACAGGCCCAGCTGTGTGTGTGTGTGTGTGTGTGTGTGTGTCCACCCCAGGTACAAGCCTGGGAGCCAGTCCAGGCAGGTCTCTAGGGAATTGCTGCTTTCACCTGCTTCAGAGAATGCCGAGCCTGTTTGTTCACATACCTGGAAGAGGTTCGCAGCTTCCAGGATGCGCTGGACATTCTGCTTGGTGATCAGCGCCTTGCTGGTATACGTGTAGTCCAGGAGGGTGTGCATGGTCTCAGCATCAACCCCTTTAATGATGATCCTCTTCTCATACTTTTCCTTTAAATCATTGCAGAACATGGCCCTGGAAGAGAGATGTGTGAATGTGAATCTTTTGGTTGCAGGCCTAAGGAGATCACTTTTCAGACTCACCTGCCCTCTTGGAACAGTAGGGTTCCTGGACTGATTTATTTCTGCTTCTGCGGCACCCACCACACTTCAGATACCCAATCAGTGCTTCCTGAAGTGAGCTGTCCTGCTCTGCCATGCCCAGCTGTGGTCCCCAAAGCCAAGTTCCAGATCATTGTTTTGACTTTCATTGGCTCCAAGTGCTAGAGGTTCTTACTGCCTTGTGGGTGCCCCACGCCTCATCCATCCCTTCTCGCTCTACAGCCATCCCTTAAACAGGGTTTGTGATGCAGTTCTCAGTTACCACACTGGCTTTTCTCTGGCCAGGGGCCTGGCCTCATAACCTGGGCTGGCCGGCTGAGGCCCAGTCACCCTCCAGCAGTGCAAGTGGCCCCTGCAGCTGCCTCTCCCCAGGAGCTGGACCCTTGTCCACAGGTCCAGTTGCAGTTGGGAGCCTTGAATTCTCTTAGCCCAGGAAGAGTCCCCAAGGCCACGACTCGCTCTCACTGCTGGACTATGCCTTCCAGCTCCCTCCCCACAATCAGACTTCGCCCTTCTCTTGGAAGCAAGGGAGCAGGATGGAAAGGATGCTGTTGTTAGCAACAGATGGACCGGGATTTGAACATCACTGCCACAACTCAGAAGTCGGACATGTTTCTCAGTCTCCATGAGCTTCAGTTTTCTCATCTGCAAAGGGGATTTCACCAGTTATTTTAAAAGTTTATTGTAAGGCTGATCTCAGTAACTAATCAGTAACTAATCAACAAGTATAGATATAGAGAGTTTTTTGACCCCATGTCAAGCCCACATGTGAATTTGTCATGCTTCCTGACGTAGGCATTTGAATGCTGGTCTTTCCCAGGTAACATGTGAGCAATGTTATCTGTTTTTGCTTTGTTTTGTTTTGTTTTTTTTTGTTTTTTTTGTTTTTTTTTACAGGCAGAGTGGACAGTGAGAGAGACAGAGAGAAAGGTCTTCCTTTTGCCGTTGGTTCACCCTCCAATGGCCACTGTGGCCAGCGCACTGTGGCCAGCGCGCTGCGGCCGGCGCACCGCGCTGATCCGATGGCAGGAGCCAGGTACTTATCCTGGTCTCCCATGGGGTGCAGGGCCCAAGCACCTGGGCCATCCTCCACTGCACTCCCTGGCCACAGCAGAGAGCTGGCCTGGAGGAAGGGCAACCGGGACAGAATCCGGCGCCCTGACCGGGACTAGAACCCGGTGTGCCAGCGCTGCTAGGTGGAGGATTAGCCTAGTGAGCCGCGGCGCCGGCCAATGTTATCTGTTTTTAAAATGCATTTAAATCTTTCAATGCTTCTGAAAAAAATCCCGGAACACTGGTAATCTGGAAGTTACTAAAACTATGGCACTATTGTGTAAATTTCAGTAGGGAAAAAGAACACAGAAGAACATGGGTGGGAAGATGAAGACAATCCATGGGTGAGGTGAGAAATGCCCTGCTGCTTGCCTTTGCAGTGGCTTGGCCAAGGCATAGGAGAGGCAGCCTGGTCAGATACACTATTCACAATCCTGGTGATACGTATGTTTCTAGCAAATCCAAATGTTCAGAAGAATTACTGTTGTTCTTAGCACTGAAAATTAGATGGGGTAGTTGTCCAGCCTAACAGTTAAGAAAGCAGTTAAGACATCTGTGTTCCATATTGGTTTTGTAATTTTCATCGTAGAGATCTTTAACGTCCTTGGTTAAGTTTATTCCAAGGTATTTGATTGTTTTTGTAGCTATTGTGAATGGGATTGATCTTAGCAGTTCTTTCTCAGTCATGGCATTGCTTGTGTATACAAAGGCTGTTGATTTTTGTGCATTGATTTTATATCCTGCCACTTTGCCAAACTCCTCTATGAGTTCCAATAGTCTCTTAGTAGAGTTCTTTGGATCCTCTAAGTACAGAATCATATCGTCTGCAAAGAGGGATAGTTTGACTTCTTCCTTCTTGATTTGTATTCCTTTGATTTCTTTTTCTTGTCTGATGGCTCTGGCTAAAACTTCCAGAACTATGTTAAATAGCAGTGGTGAGAGTGGGCATCCCTGCCTGGTGCCAGATTTCAGTGGAAATGCTTCCAACTTTTCCCCATTCAATAGGATGCTGGCTGTGGGTTTTTTATAAATTGCTTTGATTATATTGAGGAATGTTCCTTCTATACCCAATTTGCTTAGAGTTTTCATCATGAAAGGGTGTTGAATTTTATCAAATGCTTTCTCTGCATCAATTGAGATAACCATATGGTTTTTCTTCTGCAGTCTGTTAATGTGGTGAATCACATTGATTGATTTGCGAATGTTGAACCATCCCTGCATACCAGGGATGAATCCCACTTGGTCTGGGTGGATGATTTTCCTGATGTGTTGTTGTATTCTATTGGCCAGAATTTTATTGAGGATTTTTGCGTCTATGTTCATCAGGGATATTGGTCTGTAATTTTCTTTCAGTGCTGCATCTTTCTCTGGCTTAGGGATTAAGGTGATGCTGGCTTCATAGAAAGAATTTGGGAGGATTCCCTCTTTTTCGATTGTTCTGAATAGTTTGAGAAGAAATGGGATTAGTTCTTCTTTAAATGTCTGGTAGAATTCAGCAGTGAATCCATCTGGTCCTGGGCTTTTCTTTGTTGGGAGGGCCTTTATTACTGTTTCAATTTCTGTTTCAGTTATGGGTCTATTTAGGTTTTCTATGTCTTCATGGTTCAATTTTGGTAGATTGCATGTGTCCAGGAATCTATCCATTTCTGATAGGTTTTCCTGTTTGCTGGCATACAGGTCCTTGTAGTAATTTCTGATGATTCTTTTTCTTTCTGTGGTGTCTGTTGTTATGTTTCCTTTTTCATCTCTGATTTTATTGATTTGGGTCTTTTCTCTTCTTTTTTTAGTTAGTTGGGCCAATGGGGTGTCAATTTTGTTTATTTTTTCAAAAAACCAGCTTCTCGCTTGGCTGATTTTTTGTAATGTTTTTTTGGATTCAATCCTGTTAATTTCTTCTCTGGTTTTAATTATTTCTCTTCTCCTACTAGATTTGGGTTTGGTTTGCTGCAGTTTTTCTAGGTCCTTGAGGTGCGCTGAAAGCTCATTTATTTGGTACCTTTCCAATTTCTTGATATAGGCACCTATTGCTATAAATTTGCCTCTCAATACTGCTTTTGCTGTATCCCATAAGTTTTGATATGTTGTGGCTTCCATAGCCTTGGAAACTCATGACTGGTGCATAGGGAGATTACTGATGCCATAAACAGGAGTGTCAATTTGTAAAGTCAACAACAGGAGTCACTGTGCACTTACTCCTCATGTAGGATCTCTGTCCTTAATGTGCTGTACACTGAGGCTTAATGCTATAACGAGTATTCAAACAGTATATTTCACTTTGTGTTTCTATGGGGGTGCAAACGATTGAAATCTTTACTTAATGTACACTAAACTGATCTTCTGTAAAAAAAAAAAAAAAGAAATTATCAATTCCCAACTTGACTCTCACTGGGATTAAACATGACAATAGGTCTGATCTGATTTCATCATCATTTAAAAAAAATCATCTATTATTTTTCACTTTATGTTTCTGTGTGGGAGCAAACTGTTGAAATCCTTACTTAAGGTATACTAAGCTGATCTTCTGTATATTAAGATAATCGAAAATGAATCTTGATGTGAATGGAAGGGGAGAGGGAGTGGGAAAGGGGAGGGTTGTGGGTGGGAGGGATGGTATGGGGGGAGAAGCCATTGTAACCCATGAGTCGTACTTTGGAAATTTATATTCATTAAATAAAAGATAAAAAAAAAAAGACATCTGTGTTCCATATTGGAAAATCTCAGTTCCATACCCAGCTCTGGCTCCTGACTCCAGCTTCCTGCTAATGCAGACCCTGGGAAGCAGTGGTGATGACTCAAGTAATTGGTTTCCTGCCATCTATGTGGGAATTGAATTCTTGGCTCCAGGTGTGGCCTGGCCCAGCCCTGGCTATTGTGGGCATTTGGGGAGTGAACCAGTGGATGGGAGTGCTCTCTCTCTCTCTCATGCTTTCTTTCTCAAGTAAGTATATTTTTTTTACAAAAAAAAAAAAAAAAAAAAAAACTGGGTGGACTTTGTCTTGAGGAGGAACAACAGCCTCACATCAGTCTTAGCCCATGAGGCTGAGATGTCATAGCTATAGCTGAGACAATTTCTTCTGTCCTCTGCCTACAAAATCTCGCTCACTCTCTCTTCCCCTCCCAGAGGCTGTGAGATCTCAGGAGCCCCACAAGCCAGGGGAGCTTGGCCTTTAAAAATAACTCCTCAGAGGCTTTGGAGTTCACCACACATTCACAGAGCACCTGCTCTGTGTAGGATACTGTGTCAGGGATGCAGAATTTAACTCCTGGGCAGTGTTCTGAACAGAATTTCTCCCCCCAAAATGTGTACGCTAAACTCTAACCCCTCAATGTGGCTGTATTTGGAGATAGGTTTTTAGGAGGTAATTAAGGTTAAATGAGGTCACAAGATTAAAATCCTATCCTGATAGGAGTAATGACCTAATAAGAAGAGGAGGAGAGATCAGAATCCTCTCTCTCTTTTCTATGGAAGGCAGTCATCTGAGAATCAGAAAGAGAGGCCTCATCAGAAATCAACCATGCTGGCACCCTGACCTCAGAGTTCCAGCCTCCAGAACTGTGAGAAAATAAATTTCTTTCTTTTTTTTTTTATTTGACAGATAGAGTTAAACAGTGAGAGAGAGACACAGAGAGAAAGGTCTTCCTTCCATTGGTTCACTCCCCAAATGGCCGCTATAGCCAGAGCTTCGCCGATCCGAAGCCGGGAGGCAGGTGCCTCCTCCTGGTCTCCCATGCGGGTGCAGGGCCCAAGCACTTGGGCCATCCTCCACTGCCTTCCTGGGCCACAGCAGAGAGCTGGACTGGAAGAGGAGCAACCGGGATTAGAACCGGTGCCCATATGGGATGCTGGCGCCACAAGGGGAGGATTAACCAAGTGAGCCACGGCGCCAGCCCAAGAAAATAATTCTCTATCGTTTAAGCCACCTGGTCCATGATATTTTGTTACGGCACCACTGCTGACTAGAACAGATTTGGGGACTGAGAAGTGAGATGCTGCTGTAACAAACACATAAAAATGTGAAAGCGGCTTTGCAAGTGGATAGTGGGTACAGGTGGGGGTAGTTGGTAGGTGGCTGTTAGAGAAAGCTTGGACTGCTGGGCACGCAGGGTGGGTAAATGCAGGCCTTGAGGGTCATGAAGCTGACTCTCACCCTGAAGTAAGGAAAGTGCTGTTGGAAACTGGAGGAAAGGCAACCCTGGCCGTGAAGTGGCTAAGAGCTGGACTAACCTGGGTTCTAGCGTTTTGTGGGAAACAGAACTTCTGAGGGATTAAACTGGATGTTTAGTTGAGGCAATTTCTGCAAAGTGGCAAAAGGTCAATTTAGCTACTCTCAGCTGCTTATCCTAAAATGCAGGGGGTGGGGATGAATTAAATGAAGAATTTTAAAGCCAAAAATGCACCAAAAATTAAAGGTAGAAAATTCTCAGCCTACCTACCTGCATTGCAAAACAACAACAACAAAACAAAAACAAACAAGAAAGAGAGAACAGCAGAGCTGTGGGTAGAGCACCATTTGATGAAATGCTTATGGGATCACGTGAGCAATATGTTGCCTGTTTGAACTGAAGAGGAAGAGCACCCAGCTGCAAACATGCACTACTCCTCAAGAGGGAAACTTACCCCAAAGACCATTCAGAGACCACCAGACCACTGCCTCACTTCAATGGGCCATACAGCCTCTGCCAGAAGCCTTGAGAGCAGGACGCCCACCTACAGCCTATGGGAGTGATGCTGCCACCTCCATGGGCCTGGAGGGAAGAGCGTCAGACTAAGGAGGGCTTTTCTCAAGCCTCAAAAATCTATTGGAATTTACCTGGCTGGGTTTTGAACCTCTTTGGAACATATCATCTCTTCCCCCTTCCTATCTAATGTCTATCCTAGGCCTATTCTACCCCTGTGCTTTGGAAGCATACAACTTGTCTGGCTTCAGAGGTTCACAGCTGGAGGAGAATTTTGCTTAGGACGAATTGTACTTGGAGTGTCACCTATATCTGATTTAGGTAAGACTTTGGACTTCAGACTTTAGAGTCGATGCTGGAATAAATTAAGACTTTAGGGAATATGAGGATGTAATGAATGCATTTTTCATGTGAGAAATATATGAACTTGGAAGGAGGGGGCAAGAGTGGAATGCCATGAACTGAATTGTGTCCCCACTCCCTAACATTCATATATTGAAGCTTTAACCCCTTATGTAACTATATTTAGAGATAGAGCCTTTAGGAGACAATTCAGGTTAAATGAAGTCACAAGAGTAGGGACCTAATAGGATAAAAACTGGTATCCTTATGAAAGGAGCAAGTCTATCTCTCTCTCTTCCCATGCTCATGCAAAACAGAAAGTCATGCATGTCAGGAGACAGCAAGATGGTCATCAGCCAGCTGGTACTAGAAACCAAACTATGCCACCAACATGATCCCAAACTTGCAGAACCAGAACTTCGAGGAAATCAATGCCTTCATTCAAGCCAGCTAGCCTTTCATATTTTGTTACAGCAGCCCAACCCGAATGACACTGGCATTCTCCATCTATTCACAGTCCCTGGTAGTGATAACCCAGCGGGGACATATGCACAAATAATTGTCCACAAGGGCTGAACACAGCCTACAAAGTGCTCTGGAGGCTAGGTGGGTTGCTCAAAGTGAAGGAAAACTTTGATATGTGATTATGGATAGGACTTGCAGGTGATAAGCACAGGGAGTGGAGGCATACAGATGCATAGAAAGGAATGAGCAGGTACAGTGTGATATGGTTGGAGCCCTTGGATGAGAAAGAGAGAAAAAGAGAGAGAGGATTGTAAGGAAACAATCTGGAAAGATAATCTAGATCCTGGTTAAAAATATGGAGTTAGGTTTTTATTCAGTGTACAATTGGGAGCCCTTGAAGGCTGATGAGCAATGGCAAGACTCAGAGAACATTTTTAACAGGTATGATTTCACTTCAGTTTGCTGGTAGTATGTGCCACTGGAGTCAAGAATTAGCTGTTTCCAAACAGAGTGGGAGGCTTGTAACCATGCCAAAGCCTCTTCCCAGAAAATGCACCAGTTGAGGCAACCACCACACAGCTAGAAAACTTTTTCCACCAGTTGCCAATGGATTTTCCAAGCTGCAGGTATATGAACAGTTGTCTTATAGAACCATTATTTCCCAACCAAGTTTTTGAAATGGAAGGCCCCAGGAAGGAGTTGTGGGAACAGAACCTAATTCTCCCACTGAGACTTCCTTCCTAACCCACACGGGATTTGTCCCTAATTCCTGCCCTTCTCCCTGTCCCTTGCCTTCTATTTATCTCTAGAAATCACTCAACAGTTTCTGTCCCCCTTTTCCTAATTACAGAGCAAAAGCAATTGCTTTCCCAGGGACAGAAAATCAAAAAGTTTAAAGATGATTATGATGATAGATAGATAGATAGACAGACAGACAGATAGAGGAACAAAGGGAGAACCACTGACTTGTTGACTTTGGGAACCGCTGTTCAAACCAGTGAGATCTTCCCCTCCGGTCTCCCTCTGTACTGTTGCTTTAATCAGTGATAATCCCCCTCTTCCTTCTCCCTGCTCCTCTCTCTTCTCCAACTGGCATCTCTCTCCTCACAAGAGTATGACACATGAAGAAAAGAGCAAATGTGAATTCCAGGTCCTGCAAAGTTAATAATTCCCAGGTGGAACCAAAGGAGCAATGATGTCACTTGGGCAGGTGACTGATTTACAGGCCACTTTTCTTCAGCCATAAATCCTGTAGCAAAACCACAGTCACACGCCTTTTAAAAATGATGTCATGTGGGGCTCGCCTTGCCACCTCCTGATTTCATGAAGAACCCCGCCCTCGGCATCGCTTCCTTGGAGAGGCTGGCCAAGCTCTTTCTCTGAGCCTCCCTTTGTTGAAGTCTAGTGCAACACTACCCAATAGAAATACAATGCGAGCCACACATGAAGGGACTTTCAAAAGTGCATGCAGGGTGGTGTTCAGCCTGGTGGTTAAGATGCTGGTTAAGATTCTGGTTAAGACATGTGCATCCCACAGCAGAATGTCTGGGTTCAATGCCCAACTCCAACTCCTGACTCCAGTTTCCTGCCAGTGCACATTTTGGGAGGCAGCAGTGTTGGCTCAAGTAATTGGTTCTTACCACCCACATGGGGAAGCTGGCCTGCATCCCTAGCTTCCTGCTCAGCCTGGTCCAGCCATAGCCTTTGGGGGCATTTGAGGAGTAAACTAGCAAATGGGAACTCTCTCTTTCTCCCTCTCTCTCTCTCACTCTCTACTCACCTATCTCTATCTCTGCCAGTAAATTTTTTTTAAAGTTCATAGAAAATGGAATTAAAAGATAAATTTATTTGGTGCAATAAAAAATGGTAGCATAGGTTTTTTTTTATAACATGACTTTCTATGAGCTTTCTGAAGACTCCTAACAAGTACCTACATTTTCTAGAGACTACATTTTTAAATATGAAAAGAAACAGATAAAAATCTATTTTGGGGCAAGTGTTATGGTACCATATGCAGTGCTAACATCCCATATGAGCACAGGTTCAAAAACCAGCTGCTCCACTTCTGATCCAGATGCTAATGCCCTTGAGAAAGCAGCAGAGGGTAGAGTGCTTGGGCCCCAGGCATCCACGTAGGAGGCACAGTTGGAGTTCCTGGTTCCTGGCTTTGGTCTGGCCCAGCCTTGGCCAATGCAACCATCTGGGGAATAAACCAGCAGATGGAAGATTTCTCTCTCTCCCTCTGTCTCTGCCTCTCCCACTCTCCCTGTAACTCTGTCTTTCAAATAAACAAATCTTTTCAAAATAATCTACTTTAGTATACCTTTTATTTAATCCAATGCATACCTAAAATATTATCATTCCAACATGTAAGAGCTATTTTTAAATTACTAATGATGTCATTTACATTCTTATTTTTCAAACTAAGTTTTCAAAATTCCTTGTGTATGTTTCATATCTGTAGAACATGCCAGGTGAGACGAGCCACAGCTTAAGTCTCCAGAGCTACACGTGACTGCCGTGTTAGCCAGAAGAGCATCTGTCCTGACCTCAGCTGTCCCAACAAGAGGCTGAGATACTCCGGCACCCTGACTGTTGTGGGTGATGGCCACAGAGGGAAATTCCCAGGCATGTCCGCCTTTCTGTGCATGTGAGTTTCGTGCATATAAAGAAGGGGCTCTGGCCGGTGCCGCGGCTCAATAGGCTAATCCTCCGCCTGCGGCGCCGGCACACCGGGTTCTAGTCCCGGTCGGGGCACCAGATTCTGTCCCAGTTGCTCCTCTTCCAGTCCAGCTCTCTGCTGTGGCCTGGGAAGGCAGTGGAGGATGGCCCAAGTGCTTGGGTCCTGCACCCCATGGGAGACCAGGAGAAGCACCTGGCTCCTGGCTTCAGATTAGCGTGGTGCGCCAGCCGCAGCGGCCATTGGGGGGTGAACCAACGGAAAAAGGAAGACCTTTCTCTCTCTCTCTCCCCTGTCCACTCTGCCTGTCAAAAAAATAAGGGGGGGGGGGGGGCGCGGGAGGTTCCAGGAGCCCAGGAGCTGTTGCCCTGGTTATGGGCTGGACAGGAGAGTCCACAGACTGGTTGCAGCTTTCATGCTCACTTACTATGTGGCTAGCACAAGTGCCCAGACCTCAGCTTCCTCATCTGTAAAGTGGTATAATAACATCCCCACTTCAGTGAGCTATGCAGGGGAAGAGGAAAGATAAAGTACACCCAGTGGTTAGCACAATTCCAAACACCTGCTAAGCACTCCATGCAGGAAGGTGATTGGAACAGAGCAGAGGGCTCCGGGTGGGCTGGTGGGCTGGTGGGAGTGGCTGGCTGGCGGAGAGTTCTTGATTTGGCAGCACATGGCCTGTGTCATCTAACTGGGTGTGAGAAGTGCCAGTTGCCTTCCACCACCCATTCAGGGCATGAGTAGGGTTAGGGCTGCACACAGGCTGGTCTAAAGACCTCCACTTAACAGATGTTCATGGGAGAGAGAGAGGGGAAGTGTCCTAAAGACAGTGTCCTCACCAGGACTCCTGGTTGGTGCCCAGAGTCCCAGCATTCCTCTGCTCTGCTCTGTTCTTTGAGATACTGTTTTACTGATTTTCTGCCACTTACATATGCTTTCTGGGGTCACACCACCATGCTGTACATGGATAAATTGAAACTAAGGAGCCACCTATTACGTGGCTCATAGACTTCACTCCCAGGCCTCCTGTTGCTCTCCTGGGAGACCCACAGTAATACTTGGGCAAAGCTGGGTCCCCACAGATTGTCCACAGTAGAATGGGGACCATACCACCAGAACCTAGGGCTTTGGGCTCTTAGTCTGGAGCTCAACAGTGCCTGAAAACCAAGAAAATCAGCAGGAGTTCAAGGCCATCATGAGGGGTGAGGAGCTAACAGTGTCAGCACAGGCTGTAGCAGCCCAAGTTTTGCTCTCTGAGAACACAGCTGGGTTAGTTGCTAACAGCATACCCCTGAGCATGCATGTGAGATATTGTATAATTTAACAGTACTTTCTAGAAAGACACTGACCAATTCTCATGAGATACTTGTAAAACAGAGGTAGCTATTAGGATCCTCATTTTATAACAGAAACCATCGCACAACAGGAGACAGTTGCCCAACACTGTGGCAATGAGTCAGTGCCAACCCCAAAATAGAGCCTGGGCCAGCAAGCCTGCCTCCCACACCAGCCATGAAAAAAATCCATGGGCCTGAGTCTCCTGGGAGGAAGTCAGCCTGTGCTTCCAACACTTTGCCTGGGCCACACTCCCCTCCAGCCTCCATGGGGCCTGCTCTACCTGGGCCACACTCCCCTCTAGCCTCCATGGGGCCTGCTCTACCTGGGCCACACTCCCCTCCAGCCTCCATGGGGTCTGCTCCTCACCTTTGAGAGGCTCCCCCAACACTGCCCCAATCTAAGTCATTCCCGAACACCTTCATGTCCTTTACTTTTCTCCATGGCCCTGTCACATCCTGGAATGGTATTACACATCTGTTGACTAGTTTAATGACTGCCCTCCCATAAGAACGCTATGGTCATCACTGTATTTCCAGGAGCTAGGACAATGCACAGTACCTAGTAAGGCCTCAGTCCTTAGAGAAAATGAATGAATGAATGAATGAGCTAACTTGTCCTTCTAGTTCTTCTGCATTTGCTTTTAACAGGAATCTGAACTTCCAAGAATTATCAGTCATCCCCTCACAGAGGAGACCAAGGTGGCCTCCCCATGCACCCTCTATTCCCACTAGGAAATTCTGTATCACCCCAAGTCCAGGGCCTGGAGCATGAAGAGGGCACTCCCACACTCAAACATCCCACTTAGCACTCTGATGATGAGTTCTGTATGCTCCTCTAGTTCCCAGACATCACCAACTCATAGGTTTTCAACCCACTCAACTCCTTTATAGTTCACCCCCAACCCGGAACTCCACACCTCTGAACACTCTGCCTCACATACCCCCAACCAATCACAAACCCCAATCCCTGGGGCCAGTGTTGTGGCACAGCAGCTTAAGCTGCTGCCTGAGACACTGGTATCCCATATCAGAGCACCAGTCTGGGTCCTGGCTGCTCTGCTTCCAATCCAGCTCCCTGCTAATGTACCTAGGAAAGCAGTGGAAGATAGCCCAAGCGCTTGGGCCCTTGCTCATAACCCCTTTGCGAGCCACAGTTTAAGAACCATTGCTCTTGAGAGAGGCTATTCCCACTAAGAGAGATCTCCTTGGCTTATCCCATCAAATAGATTGAATAGAGATCAAGGTCAAGGAAACAGTTACCCATAGTGCTGGAGCAGTTATGTCCCTAGAAAGTCCTCCCTCACTAAGGATGTTCTTTTTCAGTCTTCTGAGATCCAGGCCTCTAAGAATTCCATGAGTTCCTGAAGAAGGGGAGGTAACTGCTCTACTTCCAGCCTGGAGGGCTCAGATTCAAGCAGGCCTGATCCTGGCTCCTTAGATCTTTCTCTAGCTTAGAGGCACAGAAATGCCCCTGCAGTCTACATTAAAACATCACAGTTAATTAGAACTAATAGTGCTTAAACACAGCTTGGCACCAAAGGCTTATTAGTAATAAACAGTGTGCAATTCTGTTCTTATCTGCTGTGTGCATGTGAATCTCACACGCCTTAAGGGACACCTTCTGAGAAGCATGTGGGAGCCCATGGCCAGCTCTCTTTCCACTTTAGTGATAAGACTAACAGCTTTCCTCATGTCTCTCTGGGCCTGGGGTCTGGAGTCAGCTTCTAGAACCTCTAGGCACTGGCTGAGTATTTGCTCTAAACTGACAGAGAGCTGGAACCCCCAGAGTTCCCATCCCCAGATTCTAAGCATCATCGAAAGAGCAGCCACCTGCCACTTGCCCAGGTTCAATGCTTCTGAAGGTCACTGCACATGGCCCCTTTGGGGATCAGGACCTCAGCAGTGTCCTGTCGAGCCAGAGCCCCCCCCCCCCCAAGCCGCAGTGGACCAACCTGATGCCTCAGCCATGTAGTTCAACCTCTCTACATTTATGGCAGAACCAAGGGCTTGTTCTGTCCTGCAAGGCCAGACAGGAGAGAACACTAATTACAACAAATGCTTGTAGTCCTGCTTTGGCGATGATTCAGTCAAAAAGGCGCAACGGGCAGTTCTTGATTTGGCTGCGCAGCATGGTTCCTTGTCCTTTGTAGGAGTAGCTCCCATCGCTACCACTCCTGCAGTATCAGTCTGGGAGGTCTGGACAGAGCTAGATCGCTTCTTATGCCAGGGACAAGCCCAGTCCCAGTCACACGTCACATCCCTCACATCATAGTGTTTGGTTCAGGGATGGGTGTGAAGTTGGCCCAATCAGAGTCAATTTAGGAGTGCCTTTGGAATTACTGAGAAAGAGAAGCTGTCTTCCCACTGTGGGAAATGCAGGTTCAGAGATGGAAGCGACCTTTTTGTCTCCCTGTGTGAAGACTGTCCCTGAGAAGCCAGTGGTGAGAACAGCAGGACCAAGGGAGAGAGAAAGAAAAACTGAATCTCATTGGGATCGATTTAAGCACAAAGATCCAAAAATGCCTGAAACCAGTTCTCCTAGATTTTTAAAAATTTATTTACTTATTGAATTTGAAAGGCAGAGAGACAGAGATAGATCTCCCATCTGCAGATTCATTCTCCCGATACCAGCAACAAATAGGGCTGAGCCAGGCTGAATCCAGTCTGGGTATTCATCATGGCCAGCAGGGACCCAAATACTTGAGCTATCACCTGCTACTCTAGAGGTAGCTGGAATTTTAAGCAGAGCCAAGACTCTAACCCAGCACTCCAGTGTGGGATTCAGGCATTCCAGTAGTTTCAACTGAATATCTGTCACCTGCACTGCAGAATTCTGATGGATAACAATCGGACAAGAGAAATCCTGAACAGCAAATGGGCCCAAATGCCAAAAAACAATTACATTAAAACTATCCAGAAAAAAAATGTTTTAAGTACTTTCAACATTGGTACACTAGGACCTGCCCAGTCTTGTCTGTGCACCACCACCCCACCCCATCCCATGATGCAGCTATACCACTGGTTTTTAGTGTATGCTTTATCTACATTCGCACCCTGGGGCTCCAGACAGGGCTCTCTCTATGTATTCTATTGATTGGATCCATTTTTAACGCATTCTCTCCCCTTTTAGAGTTGTTGGAACCTGAGAAGTCCTTACTGCCCCACAGTAGACACTCAATAGTTCTTGGACGGATGGGTGGGTGGATGCATTGAGGGAAGGAAAGAATGAGGGAAAGGAACCTGTATTTGCACACAGTCCTATATTTCAGTAGTTCAAGGGACTTGCCTATTCTATCCCCAACTCCAAACCTACATTTCTCCTCTAACTGCCAAGAGACTACACAATGTGCACTGAGTGGCCTTGATCAAAGCCCGTGTCTTACCTAGCAACAAGCCATTGGAATTCCAGGCCCACCGATGTCCACCCTAAGTCCTCCTACCAGAGATTTCTACATTACAACACATGACAGGCACTCTTGCTTTCATTTGATTTTGATTTTCCCATCTCCCACCTCCTTCCCAGAGATGAAACCTGGCTTCCCCTAACAAAATACCACTTCCCTCATGGCCTTCACAGTGAGGTCTGCTCAGAATCTTACTTCCGCATGGGGCTGGGAGTAGATCAGCACTGGCTGCCAGGCCACTGCCTGGAGGAGCCTGTTCACCCTTTTTCCCCAAATATTTTCCATTCCAATCCCCTAGAACTCCCAGCAGTTTCCTTATGATCACCTGCCATTTTCTGGAAGTCAAGGTCAACCTCCACCTAGAGATTTTGCTGAGCGTTCCCTGGTTGTGACCACTTAGGAACGTGCAAACTGGCACTAGTTCCAGGCTTCATCCACAGGTGTTCTAAGGCTGATGCTCCTGCAGTCATAAAAGTTCTCTCTATTGTTATAGAGCAAAGATGATCACATGCGTTCCAGACTCTCCCTGTACCAGCTGTCAAAGAGCCGTCTGAACCCAGAGGCGAAGGAGAGGAAGACAGGAGCTCCTTCCTCCAGCAGGGGGTGGAAAGCAGCTAGGACATTAGAGGTCAAGGGGAAATGACCACAGATTGACCTATATGCAGGGGTGCAAGGCTGGGGCTTGAGTTGGGCTAAAATCCAGCTCCTGGGGTTGGTGTTGTTGCCGCCACTTGCAACACTGGCATCCCATATTGGATGTACTGATTCAAGTCCCAGATGCTCTGCTTCTGATCCAGATCCCTGTTAATGTGTCTTGGAAAACAGAGGAAGATGGCCCAAGTGCTTAGGTACCTGTCATCCATGTGGGAGACCAGGATGTAGTTCTGAGCTTTAACCCTGGCCATTGCATCAATTTGTGGAGTGAACTAGTGGATAGAAGATCTCTCTCTTTCTCTCTGTCTCCCTGCCTGTAGTCACTCCATCTTTCAAATAAATAATAAATCTTTAAAAATAAAATATGCCATCATTGTGGCATAGTGGGTAAAGCTGCTGCCTATGACACTGGCATCCAATATGGACACCGGTTTACACCCTGGCTGTTCCACTTCTGACCTAGTTTTCTGCTAGTGGCCTAAGAAAAAAGCAACAGAAGATGGCCCAAGTGTTTGGGCCCCTGCCACACACATGAGAGACCTGGATGAAGCTCCAGGCCCCTGGCTTCGGTCTGGTCCAGTGCTAGCTGTTGCAGCTATCTGGGAAGTGAACCAGTGGGTATAAGATCTCTCCCTCTCTCTCTGTAGCTCTGACTTTCAAAATAGGCAAAATAGGGGCAGGCACAGTGGCACAGTAGGTTAATCCCCTGCCTACCGTGCTGGCACCCCATATGGACACCGGTTCTAGTCCCGGCTGCTCCACTTCCAATTCAGCTCTCTGCTATGGCTTGGGAAAGCAGTACAAGATGGCCTAAGGCCTTGTGCCCCTGCCCCCAACGTGGGAGACTGGAAAGAGGCACCTGGCTCCTGGCTTCGGATCGGCACAGCTCCGGCTGTTGCAGCCATTTGGGGAGTGAACCAATGGATGGAAGACCTTTTTCTCTGTCTCTCCCTCTCACTGTCTGTAACTCTACCTCTCAAATAAATAAATAAAATCTTAAAAAAATAAAATAGGCAAACAAAATAAAATTCAGCCCCTATTACATTTTCCAAGCCCTGCATCCTAATCAACTGTAACAGTTCCCAGAGAGAGGAGTGTGGGGAGCAACCCGGACTAGACTAAGTTACTGGAATTAAGACTTATTCTATGCATCTGCTCTCCCACAATATGGCACTGAGAAGGGAGTAGCAGCTTCTACGCAGCTGCCTCTCGCCAATTTGATTGACTGAGCTGCAGGAGCTGATCTTGCTCCTGATTGGAGGAGAGCAGCGTGCTCGGCGTGTGGGCAGCCGAGTTGGGATTGGCGGAAGAGGACTATAAAGGAGGAGAGAGACAACATGCACCAGGAACATCTATCTGAAGGAACACCTGAGCAGCCCCCGAGAGAGCCGGCCGGCGGTGTGCTGCTCCCCCGCGGAAGTGGGGAAGGTGGCAGGGGGAACCGCCCTTCCACGGAGGTGGAAGGGTCGGTAGCCAACCCGGGAAGGACCAGCAGCAAACCCGGGGAGGGCCGAGCAGACAAAAGAACAGCGCAGGGTCCTGTGTCGTTCCTCCACGAAGAGGGGGAGCGACAAGGAGTCCTTATTTCTTCTTCCTTTTTGGGGTAGGGAGACAAAGAGATATTTAGAGATCTCTCACTTGCTGGTTCCATTCTCCCCAAATGCCCATAACATCCAGGCATGGGCAAGGGCTAAAGTGAGCTGGAAATGTAATCCAAGTCTCCCATAGGAGCAGCATGGACCCAAGTACTTGAATCATCACCACTGCCTCCCAGGATTCACAGGAGCAGGAAGCTGGAGGCAGGAGATGGAGCTGGTGACCAAATCCAGGCACTCCTGTGGGCATCCCCGCTGTCGTCTTAACTGCTAGTTTAAACACCCACCAAAGGAGCACCTATCTCTAGATGGTCCTCCCAGAGAACTTGTTAGAATTGAAAGGAAGGTACCCTAACAGCTAGCAGTGGTCCCAATCACAGACTGAGTAAGAGAAGAAAACAGATTTTAATGATAGCTGTTGTGTGTATGTCCTTCAAGGTATCTAAAAATTACAAGTTCAGAACTTGAGCTACTTTGAAACTACTTGTTTGGTTTCTGGGCTTTGCTCTACAGTGAATTACATAGGGTAAAGTCTTATTAACACTATACTACCTTCTCTTTCTCTTTCCAGTCCTGACACCCAGAGGCAGTCCCCAGCAGGAGTGTGCAGTCAGTTTAGTTGTCTTCAATCCTCCCAAGTGCACTTTGCTCCCTGCTTTCTCACTGGCAGTGCTGCCCCTGCCTGGGGCTCTCTCTGGTTCAGCTGCCCCGAGGGTCCTTTGCACCCTGAGTGCCCCTCGAAGTTGTCTGCTGGTCCCCACTGCCTCTGCCTTAATTCTGAGCCTCATCTCCCCTCATTGCAATCTTCTGCACCCACCTGAGCTTCTCTCTAGTTGGCGCCTTCCACACCTGTGGTCTATAGGGTTACTTCATGGAGATCTTGGATCATCTCATTTTACTGCTTAAGTACTCTTCCATGGCTTCCTTCTGCCTTAGATTTCAGAGATTTATTTTTTGTTTTATTTATTTGAAAGACACACACACACACACACACACACACAATCTTCTAACCTCTTGTTCACTCCCCAAGTACCTGTAACAACCAGGGTTTGCCCAGGCTGAACCCAGGAGCCTGGAATTCAATCTGGGTCTCCCACATGGGTGGCAGGGACCCAGGTACTTAAACCATCATCTATGGCATCTACTTCCTCCCAGCAGGAAGCTGGACAGGTAGCAGAGGCAGGACTTAAACCTAGGCACCAAATATAGGATGTGGGCATCTCCAACAGTGACTGAATCACTGAAATATAAAGGGGGAGGACATTTGATGCAAACTCCTCAGCCTTGGCCAACAAAACCTCTCCTGGCCTGACCCTGTCCACCTCTTGGCCTTCCTGATCCATCCTTCTCCCTCACTCCCAGTCCACCCTTCTCCCTGTGGTTCCTCTGCTTACGCGGCCAGAGCCCTGCTCAGAAGTGTTTCCCTTTGGCTGAAATGTGCCCCTCCTGTTCCTTTTCCCTTCACTTGGCCTCTTCTGGACAGTCCCTATCATCCTTCAAAATGCTGCTCCAGGGCTGCCTCTTCCAGGAAGCCTTCTCTGACTGCTTTCTCTCCAGTCTCATTTAGTCCCCCATGTAAACTCTCATAGCCTCGTGCAGAGCTCCATCAGAGCACTAATAAACCTGTATTATAAACACTGATCATACTCATCTCTCCCCGAACTGGATTACGGCTTTCAGATCAGGCAAGAACCAGAACTCACTTGTGTTTGTATACCCTGTGTGTGGCACAGAGTAGGCACTTCAAAAATCTGGGCCAGTTGGATGAATGGATAGACAGATGACGTTTCACTAAACCCACTCACCACTAGAGTCCTGAAAGCTTAGTATTTTATGCTCCTCCTCTCCCAGTACTTGTACCTTAAGAATGGTAGCGAGATCCAGTGCTCCTCAGTGGAAGGCCTGCGGACCACTGGCGGTGCCCTGCAGCTGTGCAGGAGGAGTGGCGCTAGGAATTCTAACCTCTCCTCTCCAGCTCCGCCTGCAGATGAGACAGACATCTCCTGCCAACCCTACCTGCTCGCTGCACTTTTTAGGACTCTGCTAATCACATGGTATCTTCCTAAATTTTCCTAACCTCCACTCTCCTCTGTCCTATTTTTGCATACCGCATCTTGCAGGAACTATTCACTGGGTTTCTACCCCTCTCTTATTTCCCCAAACATCAAGCTGTTCTTGACATGCAGCCTCCTGAGTGTAAGCTTGAACTTACTCTACATGACACGTGATCTTTTGAATCCAGAAAGCATGCTGGGTATCATTTTTTCTAGATCCCTGAGTGCCCCCTGAGAAAGGGATATGACACAACTTACTAGTTTGGGTTTGACTGTGTTTTCAAGTCTTGGCTGTGTCAGCACCCCTGTAATGATTGTGGCCTTAGAGCTCTCCACAAAATTTGAATGGAGTAAAAGGATGCCTCTCCTTGTGGCTGGCAGGGGACAGATCGGTTGCCCAAACAATATTCTTTCATATCAAGGGAGACTAATCTCTAGACAGAGACAGCCTTTTAACAAGAATCTGAGATGGCTTGCACTTAAGAAGCAAAGGCATTATAAACCACAAAACAGTAACAACAAAATAAGATGATAAGAATTAAGTGATTAAAATGAAACCAAGGCACCCAGGGCAAATACAGAAGTACAGTAAGCTGGCTAATAAAAGGAAGTGGAAAAGGGTTTGCTAGCCCTGTTTAATGGGCATTATTTTTCCTTTCATTCATCCAGCTTCTCCCATTTCTGAGAAACACTCTTCTCACCCAAGGCCCCACTCAAATCAAATGGTTCAACTGGGAGCTCTTATGTTTTTACAGATCTCTCTCTCACACACACTCGCTCACACTTGCTCTTGCTCACTTTCATGCATACACACACCTCTTTTACCAAGGGTGAACTCCTGACCAAAGCTGAGCTGATCATTGTGCCCCATCTCCTGACACAGTGATTGGTCTAGAATTGGGTCATTGAGCCAATCAGAGTGTCGGGAACCAAAGCAGGAAGAGGAGAGTCTCACAGCTGCCAACAGTTGGGTGTTTGCCCCAACCTTGTGGCAGAAGTTAACCTCAGAAATCCAACAGGAGGGAGAAAACAAGTGAGAGATGGGGAGAGAGCGTCCTGACCACATTCAAGACCCTGGTTCCTCTTCTCCATGACTCTACTGCATGCCAGCTCTTCCTATGGTTTGGTAATGTGACCAAACACCTTCCTCTTTGCCTAGGCTGCTGTGGCTCAGTTTCCTACCCCTTGCAACAAGGAGAATGCTGACTAATATGGGAACATTGAGCAATGGTGGTGGATGGTGAGCTCCGTGGCAATTTTACCAAAACCACGAACGTCCTACATGGTCCCAGCTCTTCTCAGGGACTAGCATTTACCATATCAGGACCCAGTCCAAATCTGTAAAAGCAGGTTCATGGAGGAACAGCTACATGTTCACACACTTGCTGCCAGGAGAAAGCACACAACTTGAGATGGGCGTGGTGAACTATTACTTGGGAGCTCATCCTTTTAGTAGGGAGCTCTGTTGTGTTTCACCTGGGAGCTAATGGAAAATTATTCAAAGCTAGAGAAGAATGGATTCTTGGTTCTTAATTGAAACCTAGACATCAGGGCTGGTGATTGCAGAGATGACGTTTTACTGAAAAAATCAAAGGACCTATGGCCCTTTTGCCTTGGGACAGAATCCCTCCCCTTATCTCCTATCTCCTAATGCTAAAAAAAGGTCTACAGGCATAGACATACAGGCATAGCACATCTTTGTCCAGATGATCACATGGGTAACCTGTGAAAGCCCCAATAGAAGCATTATTTATTGTTTCACTGCTCCTTCCAACGTTTCCTATGAGGACCGTACTTGATCATCTTTGCCTTCTCTGAAAATGCACCCCTGAGGACTTCCTGCTCTGGCCATGACTGACCCTGCAGGAAAAACATCAAGGTTGTATTCACGTCATGCATTTTGAGGGTGTCTGCTGAAGGCCAGCCATTGCAATGATGCCAAGGACAAAGGGATGAAAAAGGTAGCTGCTGCCTTCACATAGCTCAGCCTTTCAACCTGTTTCCCACCCATGAATGATAATGCCTTCATGCCACACACCCCTGCATATGTCCCCAGGGCAACTCACAGTCTGGGGGAAGAAGAGAAATGGAAGTGCTAATAATTGTCCTCTTGCCTGCTAAAATCACAGGATCCATTGCTGTGTTTCCTGGGTGACAAGAGTCACAGAATCCCTTAAGACCTGTATAGTAGTTTTCACGATCCCTCAACACCCCTTCTGCACCTAATGCAGGCCTGATGCACAGTAGGAAGATGCTTGTCATCTGTTGGGTGCCCAGCATGTGAAACTCTCCCTAGAAATAGTGGTGGGTGGTAGAAGCCACTTCCCACTCCAAAAGCTTCAAAGGCCTGATAGTCACTTGCCCAGCTTCAAGCACAGCCAGGGTGTTAACTTGTACAACTCAGCCCTAACCACTTAGATAACCAATCCCAGGCTTTCAGTTAGGTGCTGGTGAGGCAGGGGCAAGGCAGAGTCTGTTTGGGGAATTTAAGAGTCAGCCTCAGGGCAGGGCCCGTGGCTGCAGATGTGCAACTGTGGCCTCCAGGATTCCTCAGCAGCAGGCAACAGCTCCCCACACGGGTTCTGGGTGGCTTTGGGCTGCGGTCCTTGCTGCTGACTGGCCTCCCATGCACCTGTCTGTTTTCTGAATTTGGGTCTCCAGATTTCTGGGGAAGTTTCTGAGTTCCTATTATCATTTACATAAACTCCCCTTCTCAGATAAACCAGTTGATATCTGTTCTTCGGAACTAACAAATTTGACATATTACCATGCATAAAGTGTTTAGACAAATACATTCATAAATAGATCTATTTTATTATTTTCCTTTCACAACAACTCACTGGAATAAGTAGACACAAACCATCAGCCTACCTGTGCTAGATTTTGGTGCCAGCTCAAAGAAGCCAATCTTCCCAAGACTTACACAGCCAAAAAGTGGCAGAGCCTGGACTCAAATCCTAATACCATAATTCTTACCACTATACCAACAGTTTCTGGTTCTACCCCAGTGACATCCTGTAGGTTCTGGAGACCATACACTTTCAGAGCATACCATATCTTCGCCTTGCTTACTCTGATCCACCTCTTTATTTCTTACTTAACTCTGTGACCCAGACTGTTTTCCTAAGGCACATAGTGTTTGCTGCTATGGGGTCTGTTCTCTCAGGCCCAGACACAAATCAGGATGAAGGTTCCAATAGCATCCTACATCCCATGGACATAGACATAATAATTTTTACATTTCCTCATCATTTTCAGCTATGTAACCCAAACCACTGCAAGCATGGTCTTCATGCATTTCTGGGTCTTCACAATAAATGTCCCAACAGCTACATTTCTGCCCTTCGGGGACACCATTCTTCCTATCAAAACAAGTTCCTTCAAGGCAAGGGTGACACAGAGACAATACTGTTCACTTGTTATCTACTGTTGATGTTGTGAGGATTGAATGAAATGAAAGAGAATCTAGAAACATTTCTGACATGGGGTTAAGTATTCAAAACAAGTTAGCTTTTCTATATTCCCAACTATGAAAAACACTTACTACAAAGATTACCATGTCGATGACAAAATTAAACATTGTAAAGTAATGTGAATGTCCATACTGACAATGATTTTCATATTATGCATCTGTTTAAACCAGTGATAGATTAACTAACTAAACAGTAATTATGAAATATGATGCACCATAGGGAAAAGATTATAATGAAAAGAGGAAGCAAAGAAAGATGCAAAATTATATGCAAACTATGTTCATAAATATGTAAAAATATGCATATAGATAAAGATAGATAAGTAACCTCAAAATTAAAACTGTGAACTTTGTCAGAAAGTTCCATAATCCTTTACCCAAAAATCTTATAGCCAGATGTGTTTTGGCATTCAGAATTATCTGGATATTAACATATCCTGAATATTAAATAGAACTACCAGCACTCAATACTCCAGTGCATTAGTACTTCGGCAGGGAATACATGAATAGTTGCCCTAAATGAAGAAAGATTCTGTAAGTAGCTTTACCTTGGTTCAGGACACATGTCCTACACCTCCAGTCCCTACCCTCAGCACCAAACAAGTATAGTTCCAGTTAAATTTGGCTGTTAAATTCATTATGAAAAATTTATTATTTATCAGCCCTTTGGGAATTTTGGAATTTCCAACAAGGGATTTTATGAGGGAGCCTTCAAAGAGTTTATGGAAAATGTGTTAATATGAAAATGTGTTAATGTGTTTAATATAAATGTGTTAGTATGAGTTTCAAAAATTTTTTGCACCAAAATTATCTTATTTAATATTATAATAATAATAAAAGATGAAATAAACTTATCTTTTAATTCCATATTTCCATTAACTTTTGAAGTAGCCTCATAGACCCACAGAACTTAAACATCAAATGCCATAGTGGCTCTGGTCCACGATACTGGAAAATACAGTAGTGTAATCAACTGCAGCTCACCAAGGTACCCATTGTGGCCACAGTAATCCTCAATGTTTTTGCCATCAGCCAGGCTTTTAATCCAGACTTAGATGGCTTTAACTCATTCTTGGTGGGATTTTTTTCCCCTTCTTTTATCATCTGATTGCTGGCTCCGTTCTAGACATCTTACACCATTATGGAGAAAAAGCTAAAGATTTCAACATCTAACTATGGCTTAAGATTAGCCTCTTGCCCTTCTTTCTACCACCCAGTAAGCGATTTTTTTTTTTTTTTTTTTGGACAGGCAGAGTGGACAGTGAGAGAGAGAGACAGAGAAAAAGGTCTTCCTTTTGCCGTTGGTTCACCCCACAGTGGCCACTGCGGCCGGCGCGCTGCGGCCAGTGCACCGCGCTAATCTGAAGCCAGGAGCCAGGTGCTTCTCCTGGTCTCCCATGGGGTGCAGGGTCCAAGCACTTGGGCCATTCTCCACTGCCTTCTCGGGCCACAGCAGAGAGCTGGCCTGGAAAAGGGGCAACCGGGACAGAATCCGGCGCCCCGACCAGAACTAGAACCCAGTGTGCCTGCACCACAGGCGGAGGATTAGCCTATTGAGCCGTGGCGCCGGCCGTAAGTGATTAATATGTGATCATGATTAGCAAGACCACAGGATGGTGCCTACAATACCTCTCCATTACTAGCCTCTTGCTTAATTTTTGTAGCTGGTGACATAGCCCCAGAGACAACACGACAGGAGTCAGAGCCGAGTCCAGGCAAGGATTCTAGGCAATAGCAGCAATAAAGGAGCTTGCTGTTGACTTAGTCTCAGCCTGGAAGCTTCTTGTTTTTAAAGCTTTTGATTGCATGGAGGGAGGGCCAGTCATCAGGTGGGACTGAGGGAGGCCTGATGACCCCTCCCCACATCATTATGACTCCCCTCCTGCCAATCCTCAGGATCTTTGCATGGTTGCCCAAATAGGTCCTTGTCACTTGCAAAGGGTGCCATATTTTGGAGCAAGTTGGACCCCCTCAAAGGTAAGGACCATTGGAGTGGATTGTGACCCCTTGAATGTCACCAGGGCTCAGTGCACAGCATCCCTTCCAGTGACTTTAATTTGGGGACCAGTTATCCAAAGGCACAACACAAATGGCAGCTTTATTTGTAGACTTCTAAAACACACTTAATAGTCTTATAAAATAATTATATATTATATATATTAAATATACATTTAATATATATTAAATATATATATTTTACAGGAGTGAGCTTTGTGGCACAGCAGATTAAGCTGCCACTTGGAACAATGGCATCCTTCATCAGAGTGCAAGTTCAAGTCCAGCCTATTCTGTTCCAATTCAGCCTCCTGCTTAAGCACTTGAGAGGCAGTAGATGATGGTCCAAATGCTTGGGCCCCTGCCATGTGGAAGATCTGGATTGAGTTCTGGGCTCCTGGCTTTGGCCTGGCCCAGCCTTGCCATTTGCAGGTATTTGGGGAGTGAACCAGCAGATGAAATATATCCTCTCTCTATATATATCTTCCTTTCAAGTTGATGAAGATAAATACATAAAAGTTAAAAAAATGACAACACATGTTAAATCTGTGCTCCCCCTGTTTTTTGCACTCTGGTATTATTTGGACACCTTGACATTTGGCAGTATGACATTCAAATGTATGCCATGAGTAGCTTTTGAAGCTTTATTCTCCCTCACTATTCTCTCAGTTTCAATTCCATCTTTTCTCCCACTTTTCTCCTTCCACCTAAGACTTAAACAGGCTTCAAGGGGAAATGCATCGTCTGGTCACTGACGCAGGCCTTGCTCGCAGCAGCCATGGCACACATCCAGGCACCTTGCCACCTCCTCAGTCCTCTGGCACCACAAATTATTACTTTTTCAAAAAACTATTTATTTGGAAGTCAGAGTTACAGATACACACACACACACACACACACAGAGAGAGAGAGAGAGAGAGAGAAACTTCCATTTGTTGGTTCACCCAAATGGTAGCAATGGTTGGAACTGGGCCAAACCAAAGCCAGGAGCCCAAAACTCTATCTAGGTCTCCCACTTGGGTGGTAGGGGCCCTAGCACTTGGGTCATCTGCTGCTGCTTTCCCAGGTGCAGTAGCAGGGGTTGGGATCAGAAATGGAGCAGCAGGGACTTGGGACTTGAACCAGCCCTCAAATGGGATACAAGTGTCACAGGCAGCGACTTAACCCACTACACCATAACACCACCTCACATGACTTATATTTGTAAGTGTTTTTCTGTGTGTGTGGGTGGGGTTTGGGGACAGTTTGAGGTAGAAACAATGGGGCAATCAGTGGCCAAGCAGGTTTTGTCTGTCATGTAAAAACTGACCCAGGCAGGCCCAGGTTTCATTATCTCTGTAGCTAACAGCAATTAGAACAGTCATCAGGGACTAATAGCTATTACGGTGGATTCCTTCTGTACTCTGTCTGGCTTTTGACAGAGAATGAGTCTGCAAAAATCAGCATGTGTCACCTCCAAGAGGGCAAGAGGACCCAAGGAGACACTCCACCTCCCCCTAGCCTTGTGACCTGGGCAAATTATTTAAGCTCCCAAAAACTCAGCTTCTGCTTCTGGAAAGTGGGGATGGTAGTGATAACAACACTTCGAGGGAAGTGTTGGGAGTACTAACGAGATGATGTGCAGTAAGAAGTTAGAGCGGCACCCGGCACCCACACAGGCCCTGGGGGATAAAGACAGGCAGCCATTGTCTCGGCATGCCTGCTTCTGCACCATCAGGCCTGATTTCCATGGTAGAATTCCTCCTGTGCATTGGCAGAGTTCAAATACAGACCTTGTGGAGAAAGCGGGAGCCCAAGTGCCAGCTCAGACAGATCCTGAGCTGGTTCTCTCCAGAGAGCCCTAGACAGACTCAGGAATTGATGATACTTAGAAGATGGAGGTGGAGTGAGAGGAAGGGGGGATGGCACGGAGCCCAGAACAGCAGAATTGGTTGAAAGTCAATTTGAGAGAAGCAGGTGCATCTCCCCACACTCAGGCCCCTGTACCCAGCCTGCCCATAAAAACCTCAGTAATTCACAGGAGACATGATGTGCGTTCTCTGCAGAAATTCAGCTAGCCTCATGCATGCCAGGCACAGTGGAGGGAAGGAAACCAGCAACAGGAGAATTCCTTATAAATCTCAAAGCTAAAGAGTGATAGATCTCAACTTCCCCTGTTCCCAGAACATAAGCAGCTAAGTTTATGTTCTCCCAGACAGGAAAATGGAGGATCTTTATTTTAAAAACTGAAAGGCACAAAGAGCAAGACCTTGAAATACTGACATGGGAATTCCCAGCAAAAGAAGGAGCTGACTCTTCAGTGAGCCCATAGCAGAGCCCTCACCCACCGCAGCCTGGCACTGATTTAACCTCTTAGTGCTTTAATCCTAAGTATGAACAGATTCCCCACCAGAGATTTGAGTATAGCTTCTAAAATTAAAAAAAAAAAAAACGAGACTAAAACTAACAGAAACAGAAACACCGAGGGAATAGAGTGCCAGGACCAATAGAAATGTTTTCAAAAATACAAACCTCCAAGCGAATAAGTGAAAATATGATCCATATGAAGAACGAACAGGGTAATACCAAAAGGAACATTCCTAAAACAAAGAGAGCTCTTGGAAAGTAAAACTGAGAACCTATAAGTTAGAAGATAACACTGAGAAAAATCTTTTCAGAAAGTCAAGCAAATAGCTAAGATGATGAATAATATGAGAGGCAGAATGAGAAAACCAGAGGATGGTTCTAACAGGCCACATCCGCTGAAGAGGTGAATCAGAAATAGAGAACAAAGAAAAGAGGGAGCATACAATTACCCGAGAAATAATATGAGAAAATGTCTTAAAACTAGAGGTTGCAAGGGACTGGCGTGTGGTGCAGCAGGTTAGACTACGCAGCTTGCAATGACAGCATCTCATGTCTAAGTGCCAGTCCAAGTCCTAGCTGCTCTGCTTCCAGTTCAGCTCCCTGTTAATGGCCTGGGAAAGCAGCAGAAGATGGCCCAAGTGCTTGGGTCCCTGCCACCCCTGTAGGAGACCCAAATACAGTTCCAGGCTCCTGGCTTCGGCCTGGTCCAGCCCCAGCTGTTGTGGCCATTTGCAAAGTGAAATAGTAGAGAGAAAAATCTCTCTCTCTCTTTCTCTTTCTCTCTCTGTCTCTCTCTCCTCATCTCCTCTCCTCTCTCCTTCACTCTGTTGTTAAAATAAAATCTTAAAAAATAAGAACTAGAGTGTGCGAATCTCCAGATCAAAAGTATCCATCAAATATACAGCACAATGGAGTAAAACACACAGAGATGTACACACAGCCAAGGCACATCATTGTGAAACATCAAAATACTGAAAGAAAGTCCTAAATATTTCTCAAGAGAAAAAACAGATCCTAGATTCCAAAGGGTCAGAAAGAGTGACATCTGACTTCTTTCCAGCAACATGGGAATTTATAAGACAATGGAGCCATGATCTCAGAATCCTGAAGGAAAATTATTTTCAGGAATTCCACACCTGGGGCTGGCACTGTGACACAGCAGATAAAGCTGCTGCCTGCAGTGCTGGCATCCTATATGGGCACCAGTTCAAATCCTGACTGCGGGGGCTGGAGCTGTGGCTCACTTGGTTAATCCTCCACCTGCAGCTCAGGCATACCATATGGGTGCCGGGTTCTAGTCCCGGTTGCTCCTCTTCCAGTCCAGCTCTCTGCTGTGGCCCAGGAGGGCAGTGGAGGATGGCCCAAGTGCTTGGGCTCCTGCACCCACCTGGGAGACCAGGAGGAAGCACCTGGCTCCTGGCTTCAGATTGGTGCATCGCCGACTGTGGCGGCCATTTGAGGAGTGAACCAACAGAAGGAAGACCTTTCTCTCTGTCTCTCTCTCTCACTGTCTACAACTCTACCTGTCAAAAAAAATCCTGGCTGCTTACACTTCCAATCCAGCTCTCTGCTATGGCCTGGGAGAGCAGTAGAAGATGGCCCAAGTGCTTGGGCCCCTGTACCTGTGTGGGAGACCTAGAAGAAGCTCCTGGCTCCTGGCTCCTGGCTTCGGATCAGCCCAGCTCCGGCCATTGTGCCCATTTGGAAAGTGAACCAGCAGGTGAAAGACCTCTCTCTCTGCCTCTGCCTCTGCAACTCTATAACTCTGCCTTTCAAATAACTACTAAATAAATCTTAAAAAAGAAATCCACACCTAAGTACTGGTTTCACACTACTGCTATAACTGCTGCTATAACAAATTACCACAAACTCTGTGGTTTAAAACCAAGTCAGGAGTACAAAACAGACTTCACAGGTTCAAAGCCAGGGAATGAATCGCAGAGTTGTGCTCCCTGCAACAGTTCTAGAAGAGAATCTGCCTCCTTTTCTGGTTTCTAGGGCTGTCTACACTCGACTCACAACACCTTCCTCTGTCTTCAAAGCATATCCAACTGCTGCTCCTCTCTCCCTTTGTGACTACACTGGGCCCAGCCAATCTAGGGCGATCGCCCCATCTCAATACTCTTAACATAGTCACTTCTGCAAAGTACCTACTGTAGGAACCCTAGAGGTGCCAGGGATGCGGCAAGGACAACTCTGGGGAGCTGTTATTCAGCCCCAATAAAGACATTTTCAAGTATGTAAGGCCTCAAGAATTTACTTCTCCTGCACCCTTTCTTAGGAAGGATGTGCTCTCTCAAAGTGAGAAGGAAACCAAAGCACAGTAATGGAGGAGGTGAAGGAAAAAGTGTCTGTTGGATGTGGGAGTGTGTCAAGGGGAATTCCTGGATGGGCTGCAAGCTCAGAAAACACGTACTGGGTGACAGAAGTGAGGAAGACTCTGGGGAAATGGAATCGGTCCATTCTTTGATGCTTTAGACCACATGAAAAATTGTTACGAACAAAAGACATTGAGAAACTAAGCAGATAGAAAAGGGAATGAATTATTAAACTTCAGAAAGATAAAAAGGCCCACAAGACAGGAAATGTAATCATGTACAAAGTTGGCTCAACAGGAAGCAATCCTTTCACGAACAAAATAAGGTAAATTCTTAATTGACTCAGCCAAAACTTGTGATAACATTCTGTTAACAGATTATGGGGAAAGAAGTATATGGTCAGGAATTAGTGCTAAATCCTTATCTGAAACCAATTCATGATGTCTAACATTGAGAAATCAATGTTAAGTGTATGTTGTAGAAATATAGAGACAATGCTAGAAGAAAAAACCAGAAGTCAAAAATAGTAGCTTCTGGTGAGCAAGACTAAAAGGCAGAAGAGGTGAAGAGCAATTTTTGACTTTCTTTGTAATTCTTTAAAGACTATTTGACTCTGTTTACTATATGCATGTCTTCATTGATAAAAATAAACATTAATTTTAAAAATTGGGGCTGGCATTGTGGCATAATCCCTGGTTCGAGACCTGGCTGCTCAAATTCCAATCCAGCTTCCTGCTACGGCCTGGGAAAGCAGTAGAAGGTGGCCCAAGGCTTGGGCCCCTGCACCCGCGTGGGAGACCCGAAAGAAGCTCTTGGCTCCTGGCTTCAGACTGGCATAGCTCTAGCTGTTGCAGCCAGTTGGGGAGTGAGCCAGCAGATGGAAGATCTCTCTCTCTCTGCCTCTCTCTCTCTGCCTCTACTCTCTCGGTGTGACTCTGACTTTCAAATAAAATAAATCAAAAAAAATATATTGGTAAAATGCATCAGGCAGGCAGTGGGGAATGCAGAGTGATTTAAGCTGTTCTCTCAAGCAGAAGCCGGTGCTATCCACTGGGAATGGAGATGCACTGGAGCCAGTGTAGCCTCTCCCGGAAGTGCATCCCAAGGTACTCTCCCATGCATATGGAAAGAGACAGTTTCGAGGTTACTCTTTAGCAGATCATTTAGAAACATCCAAATGACTGTGGGTGCAGGTTGGTTAAATACACTGGAGCCAGTCACATGGTAGAAAGCAATTATTTGTCAATGAATAAAGGGGGGAAAAAAACCTACATAATTTTCCCACCAGTTCCCAGGCTCTTCAAAGCACAGAGGGCTGTGTCTGAAAGTTCCCAGAGGAATTTGCTTCCCAGCCTCCTTAAAAAGGAAGCAAGAGAGAGGCAGTGAGGCTGTGACCCTTGGACTTTGGCTCCTCATCTGTAAGATGGGGCTACATGTTGGCCGGCGCCGCAGCTCACTAGGCTAATCCTCCACCTTGCTGCGCCGGCACACCGGGTTCTAGTCCTGGTCAGGGCTCCGGATTCTGTCCCGGTTGCCCCTCTTCCAGGCCAGCTCTCTGCTGTGGCCAGGGAGTGCAGTCGAGGATGGCCCAAGTCCTTGGGCCCTGCACCCCATGGGAGACCAGGATAAGTACCTGGCTCCTGCCTTCGGATCAGCGCGGTGCGCCAGCTGCAGCGCGCCGGCCGCGGCGGCCATTGGAGGGTGAACCAACGGCAAAAGGAAGACTTTTCTCTCTGTCTCTCTCACTGTCCACTCTGCCTGTCCAAAAAAAAAAAAAAAAAAAAAAGATGGGGCTACAGGCTACAATCCCCCACCTTGTAGGGTGGTTGTGAGGTTTACATGGGTGAGCATATGAGTGTGTGACACAGGTGGCACAGGGCCTGGCCCACGGTGAGTGCTCAGCAAACAGAAGCAGCACCGGAAAAAAGAATCTTGTCTCCAGAACTGTTTCATTAGAGAAGGAAAGTCACGTGGGAAATCTCAAGAGAAGAATCAAAAGCTACTGCTCGAAAAAGAAAAGAAGGAAAAGAATTTCCTCCCTGGCCAGGTAGCTTTGGGAGAGACTGTACCATCCATAGGCAGACACGTACAATCCCGCGTGCTTCCAGCTTCTCATCGCCGCCTGAGTATCCAAGCGCCCAAATGCCTTCTATCACTCGAGAGCACACAGTAGCAGCATTCTTGCCTGGAGCCGGTCATCTCACTCACAAAATTGCTAACCAGATGCATGTTATATGACAGCCGTTCTCCAGGGCTTCCAAACAGAAAGAACAAACCTAAAAGTGAATGCCCAGGACACTGAGCTAAACTGACTTTCATTCACTCTTGAAATGGGCTGTGATCAATGGGAAAGCACACGATTGATAATGGTGGAACAGGGGCCGGCGCTGTGGCAATAGGCTAGGCCTCCGCCTGTGGCACGGGCATCCCATATGGGCGCCAGTTCATGTCCGGCTGCTCCTCTTCCAGTCCAGCTCCCTTCTATGACCTGAGAAAGCAGTAGAAGATGGCCCAAGTCCTTGGACCCCTGCACCAGCGTGGAAGACCGGGAAGAAGCTCCTGGGTCCTGGCTTCTGATCAGCTCAGCTCTGGCCGTTGGGGAGTAAACCAGCAGATGGAAAAACCTCTCTCTCTGTCTCTGTCTCTGTCTCTATCTCTGTCTCCCTCTCTCTAACTCTACCTCTCTAATAAATAAATAATGGTGGAATGAGTATAGCATTTTACCTTTGTCAACCATTTTTTGGTGATGCTTACACTTTAGCTTTTATGGAATGAAACCCCAAACTTAGTGGCAGTTTCTATTTTTTTACATTTTTCTACAGTTAAAACAAGGATTTCTAGAATGTTTTCTAACTCTGCTCCCAGATATATAATGTAGTGTTTCCATTTCCCCATCTGTTAAAGGGGTGTCAGCCACCTGCAATGCGCTGTGGCAAAAATAAAATCAGATAACTGTGTCTGTCCAGCATGTGGCAGGAACTACTTCCCTCAAACTCAGATATCCCCTCGCCTCGACAACACAGGAACCCACAACCCTCGCTGACCCAGTTATCTGAATTCCAGAGAAGTGAAAAAAGAAAACACCTTCCATGTCAAAGGAGTCCATTTCCTTGGCCAGAATTCTAGCCTTAAGAAGAATGATAAAGGGTATTGAGTGTTCACTTCTGCAAAACACTCGCTTCATCTGCATTACCCTGAGGACTGGTCCCCCTCGTGTCCACAGTGATCCAGCGAACCCAGATCCAGCCACATTCACCGGGTTCCTGATTCTCCCATGTTCCCACCCCAGGGATGTGCTAGTGGTAAACACTCAGTAAATGGATTTTTAGCAGAACTGAGCAGAATCAGGGGCAAAATTTCAACACAGATATATGGAGCATCTACGATGTGCCAGGAGCTATGTAAGACCCTTTTCACTCTCACATTTAATTATCACACAGACCTGGGAGGAAAGCATCACTGACCCCCTTTTAGGTGACAAAACAGAAAATTCAGTGCATTGTCAGGAAAGGGCAAAGTGAGACAGAAGCCCGGGCTCCTGCCTCCAGGTCTGCCCGTGTGAAACCGCCATTCTGTTGTAATGAGGGGCCTCTTGCATCTAAAGCACCTAAGGGCTCTTCCTGCCCCCCTCCCCAGCCCCTGCACACACACGGAGTCTCTGCTGTTCAGTGAGTCTCTTGATAATCCCAAAAGGGACCACATCCTTTTTCTCCACCTTTGTTGATCAGCACAGACAATACCATGTTTCCAGCACATTAGTCAGACCGAGGGGAGAAAAATCCCCATGACTTAAGTCATTTTCCATCCTTTGGAACAAGGACAGATACATAAAAGACTCGCCATAATATATAAACATTGCTTTTAAAGGATGGTAATCTCTTTCAAAGTGGCTTAAATCCTAAAATCCAAGATTCCATTATTTCCTTGCTTATACTGTAGCTAAGCAGACCTTAATAGATAATAAATGCAAGAAGCAACAAGTTAGATCAGGCTCTCACGTCCGCACAGACATTTCTCGCAACCTGCACCCAGTCTGACCCTGGTCCTAGGCATGCTGACCTGAAATAGTTGCTGGCAGCGGCAAGCACCACGCGGTGGCAGGAGAATTCCTGGATGTCCACACACAGGATGACATCCGTCAGAGCGTTTTCCACCCGGAGGGTCTCCAGGCCATTCTGAAGAATTAAGGAGAGTCCCGTGTCATCAAACTTAACCTTATCCCCATTTAAGACTTCCACCAAGTCTCCCCTCTTCTGAGAGGACTCATCCGCAGAAGGCGCCAAGGGCTCTTCTAAACTCTTCTCCACCGCGTTGTCGCTCATGGTCCAGGCGCCCGTTTGTCCTGCCATCAACACCAGACTGAAGGAGCACCCAAGCTTCAGGCAGGTCACAATGCAGAAGCTGGGCGGATTTCCTGTGCAGGGCCCTCCACTTATCACCAGCTGTCACACACACATAACAGGAAGTCTCGTACTTTCTCATCCTGTTACTACAAACGCCAGCAACTTCTATTCTTCTTCCTTCTGTGAATGATCCCGGGTTAGATATTACTTAGGGTGGGTGTGTGGGAGGGGCTCTGGGAGAGAAAGGGTGGCTTCTCAGAGTCTCCTGCCAACCCCGTGTGGTTATTTTGGTCCATCTCCCACCCCGTATCCGTGAACAGGAAGCCTCTGGTTCTGGTTAAGACATTTGTGCTCCTGGGGCTTCAACACACACATTGCTGAGGATGAGATGGGTGTGTAGCCTGCCGCAGTCCTCACTGCCTCCTTGCAGGAGTCTGAGAGCCCAAGATGAGCCCCTACCCTATCCCCTGGGAACCTTAGAAACCCCACCTCACCCCACCCCCTTGTCCCCAACTCATTTCTGTGGGCACTGCACAAATTCTATCTTCATCTTCCTCCCTGCTCAGGCGGAGGCAACACCAGAGCAAACATTAATGTTCCCCACCACCTCCTCTCCAAAAAATGTCTCCTGTTTCTTTCTTTTTTTTTTTTTTTTTTTTTTTTTTTTTTGACAGGCAGAGTGGACAGTGAGAGAGAGAGAGACAGAGAGAAAGGTCTTCCTTTGCCCTTGGTTCACCCTCCAATGGCCGCCGCGGAGGCGCGCTGCGGCCGGCGCACTGCGCTGATCCGATGGCAGGAGCCAGGTGCTTCTCCTGGTCTCCCATGGGGTGCAGGGCCCAAGGACCTGGGCCATCCTCCACTGCACTCTCTGGCCACAGCAGAGAGCTGGCCTGGAAGAGGGGCAACCGGGACAGAATCCGGCGCCCTGACCGGGACTAGAACCCGGTGTGCCGGCGCCGCAAGGCGGAGGATTAGCCTAGTGAGCCGCGGCGCCGGCGTCTCCTGTTTCTAATATCCTTCTGGGGCAGAGAAGAAATGGTTTCCTAAAACTCCACCCTCAGGGTGTCTTCTCCTGGAGACCAGTTAGGGTAGATCAACATCCAACTGCCCCAGCAAGTCTCAAATTGGCCTGATCTGCCACAGCACCTCCTGACCACGCATGGTGGATGGACATATACATATACATAGACAAGCTCCTTGGTGGATCATGACCTCTGCTGGCCTCAGCTAGTTAGCAATAACTGTCATTTATAAAAATCCCACTATGTCCTGGGAGTTAATGTATTTTGATCTTTATGGTGACCAAATGGCTATACTCATTTTATGGCTAAGAGAACTGAAGCTGTGCTCAAATGAGTGGCAGGGCCCTATTATGCTGGGCTGTGAAGCCCTTTGTGTTCCCCACTATCATCAGGTACCTGGTGGGAATATCACTACAGCCCCAATTCTTGTGTTTCTCACAGAAGGAAAGTGCAGGGGTTGCCTCCCATGGCTGGACCAGTCCCTCAGGCCTCACCAAGTAGCCTCCCCTGTCACATCTGCTCTCACTGGCCTCCTACCTGTTGGCAGTACCGCAGTCCTCCTGCTCAGAGAGTCCCAGATCTTTCCTCCGTTCCGGCTAGTGGTGATGGAGCCTTCCCCAGGAGTTTCGGTCTGTTCAGCTCTTCTCATCTTCCATGGATCTGTACTCCTAAAATCAGGGTCATTAATATTCCCCCCAAACTTGTTCTTTACTTAGATCTCTACCCATCAAGATGCTTTTTGGCTTCAATAACAGAATATCCCATCAGAAGCGGTTTGAACAATGGGAGTCTCATGTTATAAGAAACCAGAGATACGCAGTCCCAGGTCCCATTTAGTGTCTCAGTGATGTCATCAAGGACACAGAATTGCTCCATTTTCCACCTCTAAAGTCACAAAATAGCTACCACAATACCAGACATTATGTGTTCACACAACCCCAGTTCAAAATCAGGAAGGGAAATTAGACAGGGCTTGTCTTTACCAGATATTTCTAAAATCTCCATCAGATGTTCTCTTTGGTTACTTGGCCACCTCAGATCAATCACTGAGACTTATAACTAGATTACCATAATTGACTTTGGGCAGACAGGATTCATAGTCCTGAGACTAGATCTCCTTTCCCAAGATCAAGGAATAGCCATCTGATAGATGAGTAACAACAGATTCTATTAGCACAGAAGAAGGGGAGGACTGTTGCTCAGTTATTCTCCTGTACCTGCCACAAGGGCATACACAACCCGAACTCTCCCCTCAGGTCCCGATTGGGAGGAACTCCATAGTACTACCTCCAGGACTCCAACTACATCATCCAGTCTAGATGAGGGCAACATAAAACGCAGCCCTTCTCACAGCATCTTGCTTCCCACAAGGTCTCAAATTAGAAACAACACTGGCCATACTCAGCTCCACCTGCCCAAAAGAAAACAAAACCAAGAATAAAACCCAATGCTCCAGCATGAACAATTCTGCTCATCAAATTCCCATATTAATTTTCACATACCTGCCAAGCCCACTGGCCCACTGGCCCACTGCTCCAGCCAGAGCATGTAGTTCTTAACTTCTCCCATTCTACATTTTCCCAGGTAAACACCACAAAGCTATGCCCAAGTTGTGATAATACCTATGATTAGATTTTACTACAAAGGTAAAAATACTCTATCAGTTTGGCATCTATGTCAACTTGGATGTGCTCTGAGTTCAACATGAACTGGTCAACATTCTTTATAGGTACAAGAAAGCTAACACTCCTCTGTAGAAGTTTTCTTTTCCCTAGCAGGCAACAAAATGCACAGCCATTGGCAAAAGCTTTACTATTGAGAGAATTATCTAATTGCATCTTGCTAGGCTAGTGATGCCTATAAAAGTAGATTTTGTTCCTATGGTGGAGGGGGTGGCTGCACCCAAGGAAAAGTCTCTACCTTAAGATCACAGATTTCACCTTCTGACCCCAGTTGGATGTCTTCTCTAACACAAATTATAGTGCTAAAACAAGTCTGAAGTCAGCTATAGACAAAGAGCCAGTGTCCTCCCATGTTAATTTATCGCTCCTAAAACTATCATTTATTGACCCCAACTATGTTCCAGAACCTATGATAGGCACTCTATGAACTTTAATGTGCTTTATCTTTCCACTAATCCAGCACAGTTCAGTGCTCTAATCTCTATTTTAGAGACAATGAAAATAGACAAGGGCACATAATTGTAGCACTCGTCCTGAGCTATGCGACCAAGCTGGCTCACCAGAGGTAATGGAGAGTTAATGCCCCCAAGAGTGACGTTCAAACAAGGACCAGGGCTTGATAGATAAATATGCTAGCTTCAAATACACACACACACATGCACACACACACATACACACACACATACACACACGCTTCATTGTCCTTGGTGGAACAATACTGAAGTGTATTCTACACTGTCTCTCCGAGGATCCCCATAGTACTGACATCTAATTGCCCATAGCAGTAACTCACTCACACTCTAAGGGCTTCCCTTTATCACATCCCACTTCTCCACCTCAACATGTGCTTCCCAAATAAATTATTTGCACCCAGTCCTTGTCATAAAATCCACTTTGGGATGAAGCCAAATTAGACAAATAGGGACTGAGTGACAGAACCAAGATTTGAAGTCAGGTCTGGCTAACTCTGAAGCCCATGTCTTCCACTTTCTGCTGTTCTCTGACATTCCCAGTGGAATCCCAGTCCTAAGGAAAGGCAGTCTCAGACAGACTGCAGTGCAACCGTGACCGTGATTCTTCATAATCAGAGGATTCAGTCTTCCAGTCCTCTCTGACTGACAGTCTTCCTCGGCTTCTTACGGGTCTCCGACATGGGTGCAGGGCCCAATCCCAGGCTGCTCTGGCTCCTGCTCTCTGCTCATGCATCCTGATGCTCAATGGCCTAACTCATCATGGACAATAAAGGCTTTACACAGCCCTTGTAGAACAGAGACATACATATTACAATGGCATCAAAACCTCACAAGTTACCCTTACAATGTCTCTGGACCTATCCCTCCACATTTTCCAGGTCCATGCTATCTTGAATATCATCAGTGCTTTCAACTTTATCACCATTACCATTGCCTCCATTGCTCCTCTAGAGAATTAAAGGATCCTTTTTCCTTTGTTTATATTAATAGAAAGTTCAAAATGTATCATATCAACACCTTCTCTTTCTTGCTTCTTGGAATCTTTGGGTTACTATGTTTTCATGCCCTCATTCAGAGGTTGCCACCATATATAGAATTAGCACACTGTATGGGGCCTCTGCAAAATTATCCAGGAGCCAACACAAGTCATCTATTCCTCTACACACAAAGATCCTCCTGATTCACAGTTTGTGAATGTGAGAGCAGCAAACCTTCACTTCTGCAAGATTTATAAAGCAATTCAGTAAAGTGACTTGATACAATATAAAAAATTGAGTCCAGTGTTGTGGTGTAGCAGGTAAAGCTGCCTGCAATGCCAGTATCCTATATGGGAACCGGTTCGTGTCCTAGTTGATTCCCTTCCAATCCAGCTCCCTGCTAATGACCTGGAATAGCAGTGGCCCCTGCACCAGCATGGGAAACCCAAAAGAAGCTCCTGGCTCCTGGATTCAGTCTGGTCTAGCCCTGGCCATTGCAGTCATTTGAGAAGTGAACCAGCAATGGAAGATTCTCTCTCTCTCTCTCTCTCTCTCTCTCTCTCTGACTGCCTTTCAAATAAATAAATCTTTAACCAAAAAAAAAATTATTTCCCAGCATAATTGGAATAGCCACTTTAAAGTACAATGGAAAAATAATGCCATTCACAATGGTAATTGCTATCATTTGGATTTAGTTTGTCCCCCAAGGTTTCATGCATTGGATGCTTGGTTCTCAGCGTGGGGGCGGGGACTTTAAGAGGTGGTGGCCAGTGGTTGACTGGAGGCATGCCCCATGAAGGAGCTGAGGGATCCCAGTCTGAGTGGCTTCCCGTTTGGAGAGGTGATTTCCTCCTCCCACACACATTCCCACCATCAGGACACCATCCACCATGAGGTCCTCACCAGAGCCAAGCTGCTGCCAGGACCATGCTGTTGAACCCCCAGGGCTAAATAAATCTTTCTTTTTTAAATTTTTTAAAAGATTTATTTATTTATTCGAAAGTCAGAGTTACAGAGAGAGGAGAGGCAGAGAGAGAGTGATAGAGGTCTTCCATCCGATGGTTCACTCCCCAGATGGCCACAAGTGCCGGAGCTGTGCCGATCCAAAGCCAGGAGCTTCTTCCGGGTATCTCACGCAGGTGCAGGGGCCCAAGCACTTGGACCATCTTCTACTGCATTCCTAGGCCATAGCAGAGAGCTGGATTGGAAGTGGAGCAGCTGGGTCTCTAACCGGTGCCCATATGGGATGCCAGCACCTCAGGCCAGGGCATTAACCCACTGCACGCAGCGCTGGCCCCATAAATCTTTCTTTATAACAGTATCCCGCCTTGGGTATCTTGTTATAGTAATGAAAAATGGACTACTGAAGTAATAATGCATGTAAATGACTAGGGATAACAGACATAAAAAAATTACAAAATTTATTAAGAGATTTAAAGGAAAACCTGAATAAATTAACTAAATATTGGGAAAAAAAGATCAATTCTCAATTCTTTCCAAATTGATTTAAGGTATATTTTACTCTATGGAATACTACTCAGCCACAAAAAAGAAAGAAATCCTGCCTTTTGCAACAAAATGGATGCAACTGGAAACCATTATGTTTAGTGAAATAAGTCCCAAAAAGACAAATATCATATGTTTTCCCTGATTTGTGCTAATTAATATACATAGCATAAAAAAGTAATGTGGCCGGCGCCGCGGCTCACTAGGCTAATCCTTCGCCTGTGGCGCCAGCACACCGGGTTCTAGTCCCGGTCAGGGCGCCGGATTCTGTCCCGGTTGCCCCTCTTCCAGGCCAGCTCTCTGCTGTGGCCAGGGAGTGCAGTGGAGGATGGCCCAAGTGCTTGGGCCCTGCACCCCATGGGAGACCAGGAGAAGCACCTGGCTCCTGCCTTCGGATCAGCGCGGTGCACCGGCCGCAGCGCGCCAGCCGCGGCGGCCATTGGAGGGTGAACCAACGGCAAAGGAAGACCTTTCTCTCTGTCTCTCTCTCTCACTGTCCATTCTGCCTGTCAAAAAAAAAAAAAAAAAAGTAATATATATGAGTGAAATTGACATTCCGTTTTTAGCCCTTATCTATACTCCTGAGGAACAGTGGTTTCTTTATTTACTACTTGCTGAATTCTTTATTTGGTGGATTATATATGTATATACATATGTATATATATATTATTCTTTATTTGGTGTGATTATAAAATAAACTGAAAGTATGTCATTGTAAAAATTAAAAGAAAAAAGGAAGGAAGATGGGAGATGGGATGGGAAGGATCATTATGCTCTTAAATTTGTATTTATGAAATACATGAACTTTGTTCACCTTATATAAATTTAAAAATTTAAAAATAAAAAAGGCTTTTTAAACATTTTAGATGAAAAAAATGACAAGAAACTTTGAAATTTAGGCTAAAGATAAATGAACAATAACAGGACAGCCTCAAAGCAAAACCATATAAAGGGATAAATTCAGGTCTAAACTTTGAAGTAGATCCAGAGACTTTCTTCTTTAGAAATTACAAGGTTAGGGACCAGTGCTGTGGAGTAGTGAGTAAAGCTGCTGCCTGTGATGCCGGCATCTCATCTGAGCACTGATTCTTTTCCCAGCTGCTCTGCTTCCAATCCAGCTCCCTGTTAATGGCCTAAGAGAAGCAGTGGAAGATGGTCCAGGTACTTGGGCCCCTGCTACTCTCATGGGATACCTGGAAGAGGTTCCTGGGTCATGGCTTCGGTCTGGTCCAGCACTGGCCATTGCAGCCATCTGGGGAGTGAACCAGTGGACGCAAGATTTCTCTCTCTCTCTCTCTCTCTCTCTCTCATCCTGACTTTCAAATAGAATAAATAAATTTTGTTTCAAAATTTATTTTTTAAAAAAATAAATAAATTACAAGGTTAAGATAAGTGTAGGATGTTGCATTCAGAAGCCCCTACCTGAAGCACTACACCTGAGTTAAAAATTGAGACTGCTTTGGGGGCCGGTGCTGTGGCATAGCAGGTGAAGACGCTGTCTGCAGTGCAGGCATTCCATGTGGGCACCAGTTCAGGTCCCAGCTGCTCCACTTTCTAATCCAGCTCCCTGCTGTGGCCTGGTAAAGCAGTGGAGGATGGCCCAGGTGCTTGGGACCCTGCACCTGCATGGGAGTCCCTGAGGCTCCTGGCTCCTGGCTTCAGATCAGCCCAGCTCTAGCTGTTGCAGCCATTCGGCCAGTGGATGGAACACCTTTCTCTCTCTCTCTCTCTCTCTCTCTCTCTCTCTCTCTCCGCCTCTGTAGCTCTGCCTTTCAAATGAATGAATAAATCTTTTTTAAAAAATTGAGACTAGTTTTGTGTGTCAAAGTAATTAAGATCCTCCAGAAAGGTACAGGATGTCTTATTCTTACTTACTTTCAAACAGCAAACTCTGATCGTCTATGATTTTTAGAAAACAATGTGTCTCAGTGAGCAAGAATGCAGTAGTCACTTACTTAAGGGTATCTATGACACTTTATAGTTGCCAGGAGTCCCTTGAAGAATTAATGTCTCCTTTTAACATTGCATCCATGTTTATCTTCCCAGTCTTATGATTGAGAAGGAAGACTGTTTGCTCTCTTGATCTGAGCTAATTTTTCCTTTCTCAGTTCTTTGGAGGCTGATAGTCATTAATTTAAATTGAGACCCAGCATGGTGGCCAATGTCAGCTCTTAGAAGTCAGTCATATGCTGATCCAGGTCCAAGAGAACCATGGAAGAACTAGTTGATGTGACTGAACCCAGAGATGAAGTCAGGTGAATGAAGAACAAGGTAAGACACAACAATAAGAGTAAATGGAATGAGACAAGGACTAGGATCTTTGCAAACACAGAGCTGGGCTTCAAGACTCCGTTGTCGGCCCAGAGTTTGTGTACGAGGGCCTCACTGAAAGGTGTGGTCAACATGGATACCATGCCACACCCTAGTCACAGCTCTTGTGATCTTTCTGCCTATGACATAGATCTCAAATGCTTCACCCTGGTCACTCACCTCTGCTCTGGATATTTTAATAATCTAAATCTCTATTCAAAGTTCCATGCCATTATAGTCTTAATATTGATGGGCTGTATCTTTTATTAATATTAAATGTTCTTCTTTTTTTTTTTAACAGACAGAGTGGACAGTGAGAAAGAGAGACAGAGAGAAACCTCTTCCTTTGCCGTTGGTTCACCCTCCAATGGCAGCTGCGGCCGGCGCACCGCGCTGATCTGATGGCAGGAACCAGGTACTTCTCCTGGTCTCCCATGGGGTGCAGGGCCCAAGCACTTGGGCCATCCTCCACTGCACTCCCAGGCCACAGCAGAGAGCTGGCCTGGAAGGGGGGCAACCGGGACAGAATCCGGAGCCCCGACCGGGACTAGAACCCAGTGTTCCGGTGCCGCAAAGCGGAGGATTAGCCTAGTGAGCCGCGGCGCTGGCCAAATGTTCTTCTTTAAAAAAAAAGATTTATTTGAAAGGCAGAGTTACAGAGAGGTAGAGGCAGAGAGAGAGATAGAGAAAGGTCTTCTACCCTCTGGTTCACTCCCCAGATGGCTGCAACAGCCAGAGCTGAGCCAATCCAAAGCCAGGAGCCAGGAGATTCTTCCAGGTCTCCCACGTGGGTATAGGGGTCCAAGCACTTGAGCCATCTTCTACTGCTTTCCCAGGCCATAGCAGAGAACTGGATTGGAAATGGAGCAGCTAGGATTGGAACAGGCCCCCATATGGGATGCCAGTACTACAGGCAGCAGTTTTACCTGCTACCCCACAGTGCCAGCCCCTAAATATCCCTCTTTATCCTGTTAATTTTTAAAAAATTTATTTATTTGAAAGTGAAAGAGAGAAAGAGGGAGTAGAGAAAGATAGAGAACAAGAGTGAATATTCTATCTGTTGATTCACTCCCCAGATGGCTACAACAACCAGGGCTGAGCCAGGCCAAAGCCAGGAGCCCTCTCACGTGAATGACAGGGACCCATGACTTGGACCATCTTCAGCTGCTTTCCTAGGCATAGTAGCAGAGAGATAGATCAAAAGTGCTAGGACTTGAACCACCACTCTGATACGAGATGCTGGTATTATAAGCAGTGGTTTAACTTGCTGTGCCACAACATTGGCCCTGTGTTAATTTTTTTTTAGACAGTCTTCTGATTTGTCTGAAATTCCTACTCCTGTTTTCTTTTTGTTTACTTTTCTTGATAGATCTTTGCCTATTCTTTTGTGTTCTGGGAAACAATTTTTTTAATGCTTCTGATGATTGCAATGATGTTTAGATAAATCATAAACAAACAGTTATATAATTATTATGGCACAAGGTCTAGACTTTGATTCTTCACTTCTGCTCTCCCTAGCTGGTGTTTCTAAGGCACATCATGACTTTAAATGCCACCTGTATGCTGACAGCTCCCACACTTGTTCACCAACCCTGATTTTTTCCTCTACTATAAGCTCATATGTCTAACTGCATATGTAACATCTACACTTGAGGGCCTAACACTTAGGACATCCTCCAACTAATATATTCAACCCAAAGTCTTAAAAAACACACTGAAAATTTCACCAACCTAGGCCGGCGCAACGACTCAATAGGCTAATCTTCCATCTGCAGCGCCGGCACACCGGGTTCTAGTCCCAGTTGGGGCGCCAGATTCTGTCCCAGTTGCCCCTCTTCCAGGCCAGCTCTCTGCTATGGCCCGGGAGTACAGTGGAGGATGGCCCAAGTGCTTGGGCCCTGCACCCGCATGGGAGACCAGGAGAAGCACCTGGCTCCTGCCATCGGATCAGCACAGTGCGCCGGCCGCAGCACGCCAGCCGCGGTGGCCATTGGAGGGTGAACCAATGGCAAAGGAAGACCTTTCTCTCTGTCTCTCTCTCTCTCTCTCTCACTGGCCACTCTGCCTGTCAAAACAAAACAAAACAAAACAAAAAACAAAAACAAACAAACAAAAAATTTCACCAACCTGGATTTCGGCTGGGGCACATGGAGGGCATTTGGGGTGATTGGTACAGTTTTCAACCTTAATGGTATTTCCAAGGGGGGATGTGCTTTATGGCAATTCACTAAACTATACATTTGTTTGTATTGTTTCCATATCTTGATTTTTTTTGACAGTGGAAAAAGGTAACAACGATAATAACAATAGGGGTTAAGACACCAGATAGGATGCCAGGTATCAAAATCCAGCCACTCCAATTCTGTCTGGCAGTTCCAGTGCAGTGGGCCACCCTGTGATAAGAAAAAGATAATAATAACAGAGGCTTTCAGAGTGGACATTTGGCCTCGTGGGTAAGAGGCCTGCAAACCACATTGAAATAAACTAGGTTCAATCCTTCACTCTGGCTCCCGACTCCAATGTCCTGTTAATGCAGACTCTGGGAGGCAGCAGTCATGGCTCAAAGTGTTGGGGTCCTGCCACCACGTGGAAGACTGGATTGAGTTCCTAGCTCTCAGCTTCAGGCTTCAGTCCAGCCCAGCCCTGACCCATTGCAGGTATTTGAGAACTGAGTCAGTAGCTGGGAGTGTGCTTTCTCTCTCTCATTCTCTCTCTCTCAATAAATAAGTAAATTTAAAATATAATAATAGTAATCAACATTCATTTAACACATCCAAGGGCTCTGCCACCTGCTGTCTCTGCTAAGGCTCACAATAACCCCTGGAAGTAGGCACTGTTGTCCTGACCTCAAACATGTGGAAACCAAGGCTAGTGGAGAGTAACGGCTTAGTGAAGTCAGGCAGGCACCAGCGCACTTCCTCTCTCCCCTCACTCAGGCCCTGGATCCTATAAGAGGTGGAGTTAAGCTTCAGACTCATGTGTTCACCCCACAGCCAGTGTTCCTGGCCTCTGTGGCACATTCCCTTACTGCAGGTTCAAGCCACCTGCCTTTGAGGTACGTTTGCTCACTTTGCATAGATTCTCCACCTCTTTCCTGGGCTGGAGAAATATTACACTTTCCAGTTATAGAACAACACACAAATTTAGTACCACTTTTGCAAAAGTCAAACCAGAAGCATATGTATATCCTAGCTCAGGGTTTCCCAACCACAACACTACTAACATTCTGGACTGGATCATTGTTTGTCATGGGGGCTGCCCTGTGTATTGAAAAAGGAGCTTAGCAGCACCTTGGCCCCTACCCATTAGAGGCCAGTATTTCCCTTCCCCAGGTATTGTGAGACTGAAAATCACTCCAGAGACTGCCAGTTGTCCCTGCATGAAAATTCACCCCTGTTGAAAACCATTGAGATATCAAAAATGTGGAGTAGTGTCTATCTGTGGGAGTGGTAAGATCAATAATACTTCCAAGCACCAACATTCAGAGTTATAAACAGACAAAGAAGGTGTGGAGAAGTATACACCATTTGGTCCAATTGGAACACAAGGTGTGGGAGTAAGGATGGGGCTGTGAAAAGGGGTACAACTGTAAGAGATCAGGCCAGTGAAGGGACTGGGTCTCAGCATGCCTCAGAGTTAGCACCCCAAGCTTTCCAATTCAGTGGGTCTGGAGAGGGTCTGAGAATTTGCATTCCTAACAAGCTCCCAGGTGAAGCTGTTGATATTGGTGCCCAACCCATTCTTTGAGAAACACTGCTCTGTGTGGATCTTTTGTAGGCACTGTGAATGCTTAGCAAAAAGAAGAGAGACTCTGAAACAGGATCTGGAAGGCCTTCAGGTGGAAGAAGCCAGAAGGTGGCTCCATGACCAAATAAGAGGCAACGGGAAGCAGTTCCGAGTGAGCCTCTTGCAGCCCAGTACGAGCGATTCTCAAGTATTCAGTCACCCACACTGGCCTACACCTGTCTCAAACAAAACATCACAAAACAAAGTCAGGTGGTGAAGTGACTTGCCCCAAGTCACCCAGCTAGTTAGTAGCTGAAACAGGATTCCAGCTCAGAATGAAACACAAGCGGACCTTGCACATTTCTTGCTTATAAATGTGAAGTTCCTGGAAAATCCACCTATGCTGCAAAGCAGAGTAGCTTTGCTTACCATTCTATACCTCCTCCATTCCCTCAGGTTTGGGGTTCACTGTGGATTCCCAGTTCACAGGTGGAGTTCCCCCGCCTCTCCCACCTCCATCCTGCAGACACTGCTGGCCTGGTCTCTCCTTCCTGCCTGACTCAAGGCTGCCCAATCCTCCTAGGCTCCTGCCCATCAAACACCCAGCCCTAGGCCTCTTAGGTCAACTCCTCCTGCCAACCACATCTGTCATAACAATAACAAAAGATAAACCCTTTCCTATAAAACAATGATATTGGGGCCTCTCTCCCTCAGAAGCAGGAAGTGGGAAAGTTCCCTGAGGAGGAGCACAAGACTGACCGAAATGGGAAGTCCAGAAGCCAAACTCTAAGGGCAGAACTGAGTCCAGAGCTGACTGTTTCATCATCTACTCCATCAGGCATTGTTTTTAAAAACTCTGTGTCCAGGCTGTATTTTCTGTTACAAATTTCACATACAGCCCACTTTCCACAGCATTATTATTCCTTTGGGTCAACATCATAAAAGTGTTGTCCTCTACAGGTTACAGTTGTCTTAACCTTTCTGGTCAGGGCCACCTACTCTGGTCCCTGGGCACCTGCCTGCAATGTGCTCTGCAGACCTGAGTTTATGGAAATCCAGGTGTGCCCAAGACTCCTACCAGGTGTCTATGAGCAACCTCTCCCAAAAGAAGGAGTCAAACTGTACAAGTGCCTCACTGAGGGCAGCTGTGAGCCCAACCAAGCCTTTGATGCAAGCTCTTTGGTGAGCCCCAGGGCCTAGGGAGTCACCTGATAGCAAAAGCCAAGACTGGCTGTCAGCAAACAGTGAAATCAGGAAAGTCTAGCCTTAATACATCAGTCCACGCCTGTATATCACCCCATCCCAAGAAACCCCATATTTCTGATTTTTTAAAAAAATTCATTTTGGGAATTGGCACTGTGATGCAGCAGGCAAAGCTACCACCTGCAGTGCTGGCATCCCCTATGGGCACCAGTTAGAGTCCTGGATGCTCTACTTCCCATCCAGCTCCCTGCTAATATGCCTGGGAAAGCAGTGGAAGATGATCCAAGTGTTTGGGCCCTTGCACCCCCATAGGAGACCTAGAAGAGGCTCCTGACTTCTGTCTGGCCCAACTCCATCTGCTGTGGCCATTTGAGGAGTGAACCAGCAAATGAGAGACTCCTCTCTCTCTCTCTCTCTCTCTCTCTCTCTGTAACTCTTTCAAATAAATAAATACATCTTTTTAAAAAAGAAAATTTCAGGAAAGAATCAAAATTACCAGTTGGTGTGTGGTGTGTGGAATGGACTCGTGCTTACTTGTGAGTCCCTTGCATGCGTGTTCAGTGACACAGTGCTGGTTGAAATTGGCCATGGCAGGAGTATTTACACCACAGAAACTGGAAATGCTACAAGTCAGGGCTTTTTGTTTCTGGAGAGCCAGTGATTAAACGGTCACCATCACACCACAGTTATCCCACTTCCCCTTCAGACTGCTCAGGTCCTGAGTCTCCTTGCATTTGGGCTTTCAGCTCCAATTAAGGCTCTACTGTTGGATTTCAGAGAAATGAAGCCTAACCCCTCTAAAGGTAGACTGACGGGGTCTCCATTCCCTCCACCCAGATGGACTTCGCTGGAACAGAAGCAGAACTGTTTGTGGATGCTCCTCTGTATGGACCACATGCTAACCATTGTACCACCCTTCCTCCACACACCCCACGGTCACCCTCGCCTGCATGTACTCACGATAGAAGCCACATCTGCAGCTCAGTGTGGCACTTCCAGCTTCTACACCTTCCTGAAGGCAAATCCAGTTTTCTCATAAAGGGAATTTCTCAACACTAATTTTTGAACTATTTAAGCCCACATAGCCTCACACTCATTGTACCACTGTGGCATCATGTCCTGGTTTGCCTCTTTGCCAGGCTTGCTCAAGGTAGGAAGGGGACTGGTGGAAGCCCTTAGGAAACCAGTGTCCAAATTTGAAATAATCTTTTTTTTTTTTTGACAGGCAGAGTTAGATAGTGTGAGAGAGAGAGAGACAGAGAGAAAGGTCTTCCTTTGCCGTTGGTTCACCCCCAAAATGGCTGTCACGGCCGGCGCACCATGCCAATCTGAAGCCAGGAGCCAGGTGCTTCCTCTTGGTCTCCCATGCAGGTGCAGGGCCCAAGCACTTGGGCCATCCTCCACTGCCTTCCTGGGCCACAGCAGAGAGCTGGACTGGAAGAGGGGCAACAGGGACAGAATCCGGCACCTCAATCGGGACTAGAACCCGGGGTGCCAGCACCGCAGGCAGAGGATTAGCCAAGTAAGCTGTGGCTCCGGCCCCAGATCTGAAATAATCTTAACACCTGGAAGAAATAGGAGGAGCAAGGCAAGACTTCAGGTCTGGTGAAACAGCAGCACCAGCCATGAGACCCAGAGGAGCAAGGACTAGAGATCAGAGAAGGTCAAAGCAAGGTCATTACTCAGGATTTACAGAAAGGATTTTAAAAATTAGATCAGGACCTCAGTTTGTTCACCTGTAAATTGGAAATAATAATAATATGCACCTCAATGTGTGGTGCAAAGGAGGAAATGAATTAACATATGTGAAGCCTTTAGAACAATGTCTGGCATATATTAAGCACTACGTCAACATTAGTTTTCATTATTCAAACCTTTCTGTGGAGGAGAAAGTGTGTGCATTTCACTCTAAATCTGGCTTGTGGCTTCAGCTCAAAAATTCCTTTGGTACAATGGCCTTTGTTAGTATCTACAGGCCATCCATTGTCCCCATGTTATCTTGGATCATTTCTAATTGGTCCTTGTAGAGGGGTCCAGAGACCACCACCTCCTGAGGGAAATAAACATTCCCATCACCCCACCCTGTGCGTCAGAAACATTATTCTAACCAGAGTCATAGCAATTCATAGAAGGATTTCTCCATCTGGGAAAATTCCCTGAAGTAACCCAAATTAGAGTGGCAATCTGAAAAATAGTATATTGTTGATACTATTACTGTAAGGCACACCAGTTCTGGGCTAACTGCTCTGTGAGCCTTATCTGTCTTCAGTCCTTTTATCCTGATAACTTGATAAAGTAGATTACTTTCTTCTTTATAATCAAAGAAACCAAGGCTCAAAACAAGCTCGATACTTTAGCCCAGGTCACACAGTCTGTCCAAGGTAAATCAGCCACAGTATTGGACCTGCCCATGCCCTGTCCTGCTGCAAAGTTCCCAGCACAACATCCTCTGTTCCCAGGAAGCTGTTTTTGGTATTATATGACTCTGCCATTTCCTCCTGTTAATTGGGCTAGAGTGGGTGCCCCCACCCAAAGGCAGTCAAGTATAGAGATTAGTTCAAGGACATGGCTGGGGCAAAAGGTCAGATAGGAAAATCTGCTTCTCTCTCTCTCTCTCTCTCTCTCTCTCTCTCTCTCTCTGAAATTTGAAGAAAGCAACTCTGAAACAGTCTGTCACTTGGCAACAGAAACAGAATGAAAAAGATGCATCAAGAGGTTCCATGAAACAGAGTCAGAACCACGGCAAGCTAAGGCATGTGCAAGTCAAATTTCGGAAAAGCAGAAACTTTTAAGTGAGCAGAGCTACCTAGGAGGTATAAAGAGGAGACCGAAGCCCACATGGAGAGAGCAGCTGAGACAGGTCGCCCTAAGACCAGGTGAAAACCCAGGAGCTCCTGTTGCTGAAGTCCTGGGGCCACCTTGAATCAAGGCCCACTCTTCCTGCTCCAGTTAGGGCTCGGCTCTGGGATTTTAAAGAGATAAAAACCTAGGACCCACTTTTCTTGAAGTGACTTGATTGAGACTCTGCTCCTTATAGCCAATGGGCCTCACTGGAACAGAAGCAGTGTTGTGACACTCATCTGTCTGACCCCCAACATACTAACCACTGTACTACCCAGCCTCCACAGACCCGGGATGTTACCAGGTGCAGAGACGGGCCCTGAGAAAAGACATGATGCCAAACTTCACACAGTGCTACTTCATATCTCCTACAGCACCAAATTCTAAGGTGGACTTTCCAAACGAACAGCCAAGGAGTAAATTGGAAAAACAAAAATTCCAGGGGCCGGCACTGTGGCGTAGCAGGTAAAGCTGCTGCCTGCAGTGCCTGCATCACATATGGGTACCAGTTTGAGTCCCAGCTGCTCCACTTCCAATCCAGCTCTCTGCTATGGACTGGGAAAGCAGTGCAAGATGGCCCAAGTCCTTGGGCCCCTGCACCCACGTGGGAGACCAGGAAGAAGCTCTGGGCTCCTGGCTTTGGATCAGCACAGCTCTGGCTGTGCCAACTGGGGAGTGAACTATGGTTTGGAAGACCTCTCTCTCTCTCTTCCTCTCTCTCTCTGACTTTCCCTCTCTTGCTGTAACCTTGCCTTTCAAATAAAAAATCTTTTAAAAATAAAAAAAAAAACCAGAGGTACAGTATTCTCTCATTCATCAGATATTTAATGAGCATATTCTAGGTGCTCAGGACACAATGGTGAACAAAACATAACACAGTTTCTAACCTCAAGGAGCTTGCAGTCTGAGGGAGGTCAGCACTATGAAACAAACACAGATATTGCAATCATTCTACATGTTGTGAGGGAGAAGCACTTGGTAAAGAAGCTTCATCAGGGGCAATGTGACCTGGTCAAGAGGTTGGCCAAGGCTTGTGTGATGACTGAGCTAGAACAAATGAGCATGCATTATCTACAGTGAAGAGCAAGGAGAAAAGCTATCCATGCAGAGGCTACAGTGCATGCAAAGTTCCTGTGGTAGCGAGACTATGGCAAGGGCAAGGATTTGAAACAAGGTCATGTGGTTGGAGTAAAGAAATTTAGACAGTAAATGGTGTGGGATGGGGCTGGAGAAGCAGACAGGGTCAAATCGTGCAGGGTTTTCTAGATCAAGTTAAGGAGTTTTGTCTTTCTCCAATTAGTGATGGTAAAACACTGAAAGATCAGGGGAGCAAATGGTAGTGGGGTATGAGAGATATGAGGGGACTTCAAAGTTCATGGAAGATGGGATTAGGATAAGCTTATTTTGGTGCAAAAATATTTTTAAATCCATGTGTAGTTTTTTTATACTGTACATTTCCATAACTTTTTGAAGATCCTTCATATGCATGGATTTAATTTGTTTCCCTCTAGTAAATGTATCCATTTTTTTGTAAATGCATCCTTTAATTCTATTTCCCACAAAGGTTTAAGTACCCTTGTGTAATCAGATTTGCACTTTGAAAATCTCTGCCTCTACAAATGGTATAACATCAAACTAGAGCTTGTGCAGTCAAGGACAAAATCAACTGAGTGAAGGGACAACCTACAGAATGGGAAGAAATATCTGTAAATTATGCATCTGATACGAGGCTAATATACAAAATATATAAGGAATTCAAACAACTCAATAGTAACAAAATTAACAATATGCTTTTAAAATGGCCTAATGTGGGAGACTTGTATTGAATCCCAGATCCTGGCTCCAGCACCCAGTGCAACCCCAGCTGAATCAGGTATCTGGGGAGTGAACCAGCAGAGAGAGAAGTGATCTCTGTGTCTTCTCTCTCTCTGCCTCTCAAATAAATAAAAACATAATAAATGAATTTTTAAAAATAGACTGAGGACCTGAATAGATACTTCTTAAAAGAAGACATACAAATATATGCAAAAATGCTCAACATCAATGATCATCAGGGAAATGAAAATTAAAGCCATGGTGAGAAATCACTTGACCTCTCACTAGAATGGCTATTACCAAAAAGACAAAAGATAGTAAGTATTGAAAAGGATGTGGAGAAATAGCACAGTTGTATACTATTTGTAGGAATAGAAATTAGTACAACCATTATGGGAAACAGTATGGTGATAGCTCAAAGAATTAAAAGTTAGAATTATGTGATCCATCAATCCCACTACTAAGCATCCATCCAAAAGAAATAAAATCAGTATAACAAAGAGGTTTCTGCACTCCCATGCTTATTGCAGCCTTATTCACAATATCCAAGATAAGAAATCAACCTCAGTGGCCACCAACAGATGAAAATATAAAGAAAGTGTGTTATACATTCACAGTAGAATATTCTTTAGCCACAACAAAAGAAGAAAACCCTGTCACTTGCAACAACATAGATGAACCTTAAGGATTATGTTAAGTGAAACAAGCCAGACATAAAAAACAAATACCACATAATCTATGTGGAATCTAAAAAAAATGAACTCATGGAAGTAAAAAGTAAGACAGTAGTTTCTAGGAGCTGGGGCAATTGTGGGGTGGAGAGAGTTGTGAGGGATGTTGGTCAAAGGATACAAAATTTCAGGTAGGGAGAATAATTTCAAGAAATCCAATGGACAGTGTGATGACTGTAGTTAGTAATATATTGTATTCTCCAAAAATGCTGAGAGTAGATTTTAAATGTTCTTACCACAAAGATGATAACTCTGTGAGGCTGTATCTGTGCTCATTGGCTAGATCTAGCCATTCTGCAATGTGTATATATTTTAAAATACTGTGTGGCACACAACACATACATGTAATTTTATGTCAACTTAAAAATGTTTAATTTTTTTTTTTGACAGGTAGAGTGGACAGTGAGAGAGAGAGAGACAGAGAGAAAGGTCTTCCTTTTGCCATTGGTTCACCCTCAAATGGCTGCCGCGGCCAGCGCACGGCAGCCGGCGCACTGGGCTGATCCGATGGCAGGAGCCAGGTGCCTCTCCTTTTCTCCCATGTGGGTGCAGGACCCAAGCACTTGGGCCATCCTCCACTGCACTCCCGGGCCACAGCAGAGAGCTGGCCTGGAAGAGGGGCAACCGGGACAGAATCCGGCGCCCCGACCGGGACTAGAACCCGGTGTGCCGGCGCCACAGGCGAAGGATTAGCCTAGTGAGCCACGGCACCGGCCTGTCTAATGTCTTAATGAAAGTATTTTGATACAGACAACAAATGACTAAAGGCCATCTTTTTTTAAGTTTTTTTTTTAATTTATCTGAAAGGCAGAGTTGCAGAGAGAGGGAGAGATGAAGAGAGACAGGTCTTGCCAGCACCGCGGCTCACTAGGCTAATCCTCCACCTAGCGGCGCCAGCACACCAGGTGCTAGTCCCAGTCGGGGCGCCAGATTCTGTCCTGGTTGCCCCTCTTCCAGGCCAGCTCTCTGCTGTGGCCAGGGAGTGCAGTGGAGGATGGCCCAAGAACTTGGGCCCTGCACCCCATGGGAGACCAGGAGAAGTATCTGGCTCCTGCCATCGGATCAGCGCGGTGCGCCGGCTGCAGCGCACCGGCCTCGGAGGCCGTTGGAGGGTGAACCAACGGCAAAGGAAGACCTTTCTCTCTGTCTCTCTCTCTCACTGTCCACTCTGCCTGTCAAAAAAAAAAAAAAAAAAAAAAAAAGAAGAAGAAGAAGAGAGACAGGTCTTCTACCCTCTGGTTCACTCCCCCAAATGGCCACAACAATCAGGCTGGGCCAGGCCAAAGCCAGGAGCCAGAAACTTCTTTCAGGTCTCTCACTTGAGTGCAAGGGTCCAAGCACTTGGGCCATCCTCTGCTGCTTTCCCACGTGCACTAGCAAGGAGCTAGATTGAAAGTGGAGCAGCCAGGATTCTAATCGGCTCCCATGTGGGATGCCAGTGCTGCGGGTGGTGGCTTATCCTGCTCCACCACAATGCCAGCCCGCTAAGGGCCACCTTGATGAGATAAGGTGAAAGGAGCCAGTCTGGGAACTATCACAGCAATCCTAATAAGGTATGGTGGTAGCATGGGGTATGATGGCAGCATGGACTGGGAATTAGTGCTGGAGGAAGACATAAGACAAATCTGAGGATATATTCAAGGTAAAATTTTCCTGCAGGTCAATAGCCTTTTTACTTTTTATTTGTTGAACTCTTTATTTAGTGAGCCTTTAAGCCTTTGACTATAATGATGTAATTTAAAAGTATATTATCTCATAATTTAAATAAATAAAATATTAAGTTGACAAAGTAAAATAGAATCAGCAAAAACAAAACTAAAATTGATAAGACTTAATGATGGATTGGATTTGGAAAAATTTGGAACATAAAGGAAAAGGACTTTTCAATGGACTGGGTTTCTTTTTTTTTTTTTTTTTTTTTTTGACAGGCAGAGTGGACAGTGAAAGAGAGAGACAGAGAGAAAGGTCTTCCTTTGCCGTTGGTTCACCCTCCAATGGCCGCCGCGGCTGGCGTGCTGCGGCCGGCGCACCGCGCTGATCCGATGGCAGGAGCCAGGTGCTTCTCCTGGTCTCCCATGGGGTGCAGGGCCCAAGGACTTGGGCCATCCTCCACTGCACTCCCTGGCCACAGCAGAGAGCTGGCCTGGAAGAGGGGCAACCGGGACAGAATCCAGCGCCCCGACTGGGACTAGAACCCGGTGTGCCGGCGCCACAAGGCAGAGGATTAGCCTAGTGAGCTGAGGTGCCAGCCCGGCCTGGGTTTCTAATGTGAGCAGCTGGATAAACAGAGATACCAATACTCTGCTGCGGGGGACACTGGAAAGGGAGCAGGTTTTGAGAGAAGACTGGGAGTTTATGCTAAGTCACACTGATCCCAAAGAGTCTGAGACACCCAAGATGTGCTATCAGAGGGATGCTTGATATACAACTCTGGAGTGCAAAAGAGAAATTCATGTAAAAGAGGTAAATTGTACCGATCCATTTAAAGGGGTGACTCCGGAGTGAGAAGCTTTTGTATGTCTTTAAAGAAAAAACACAAAAACTTTGTGTTTTTCTGCTTCCCAAGTTTTAAGCAATGAATAATATTTTCTTTTTCTGGACATTTTCAGAATGGACTCTGAAAAACAGAAGTGTAAAATTTTGCATGTGCAAAGTGGAGTCCTCCATAGCTCTCCACAGGAATGTCCCTGGAGTGGAGAAAGTCAAGTTAGTTTGGAGCTAACACTTCTTCAGCAGCACCATGTTTCATTTACGTGGGTCTACATAGACCTAACATCTTCTCCAATTGCAATCTGGTGTTCTGAACAGACCTGTGGAACAGCAGGGGGCTGCTGTGCAGGACAGTGGTCAAGTTTGGGATTCAAGTATCTCCCTGATTATGGAGGTGTTTAAAAAGCCTGGAAGCAGCCACCTTTGCCCCTCATCCAGGAGATGAACCAGTTGAGAAATAAAACAAAGAGGGAAAGCCAAACTATGTAATCAACATAGGATCCACTCAAATTCTGTCAACACTGAACCATTGTTGGCCCCTGTCCCCATTTCACCCCCAAGCTTGCAAAGCAGAAACCACATTAGGTAGAGTAGGCAATTCCCAAACAAAGTGGGATGAGGTGAGCCCATACACACAGTTTCTGTTTCCTAACTCACCATTCGCCCTGGGGCAGAATGAAGGAGGATGTGAGGATGCAGATGGCCTGGGAGTGCAAGAGTAACGCATGTGGACATCAGAAGTGAGAAGCAGCATTCATGCTTCCCAACACCCTCTCTGAGTTCATGTGTTTAGCATCCAGGTACACAACAGAGAAGGTATTGTGCTATTCCATGTATATTTATTTGAGTAGAGCATTAGTCCCTGCTGACCAGCAACAAATCAACATAGCTGATTTTTAGCACAAGCTGAATTTATTTGCAGAATAGTGTATGTGTAATTCTTGTTTAGATCTGGACTTTAAAAAGAAAAATAATACCCATATTTATGGCCACATTATTCACACAGTCAAGCCCTGGAAGCAACCCAAGTGTCCATCTACAGATGAGTGAGTAAACAACATGTGATATATCCATACAATGGAATATTATTCCACTTTGAAAAGGGAGGAAATCCTAACATGCACTATAGCATAGATGAAACTTGAGGACAATATGCTAAGTGAAACAAGTCAGTCACAAGAAGACAAATACTTCTTGATTCCACTTGCGTGAGATACCTATTAGCATAGGCAAAACCACAGAAACAGAACGTACTAGCATGATTGCCAGGGGGTGGGAACTAGAAATTGTGATTAAATAAGCATAGACTTTCGGCTTTGCAAAATGAAAAAGTGTTCTGGAAATTAGCTGAATTGTCCATGTAAAAGTGTTAAGACTTTGAATAGGAAGAAAAAAATAAAGAAAAGGAGTTTTCTTTCCCAGTTTAGTATATCAGGAATATTGTGTGCAGGGTATTTCAGAGTTTCAAAAATGTTATCAATAAATATGTGTGTTTTGGGTAGACATCACATGACCTTACTCGTGTGGAACCTGAACAATAGGTGAGCATACTGATGTTAATAATAGACTGGTGGTTGCTACAGCAGGGAAGGAAGTGGGGTGGGAAGGCTGGGGAAACACTGATTGACAGGTACTAGGTTACAGCTGGAGAGGAGTAAGAAGCTCTGGGATTCTACTGCACAGTATGGTGACTGTAGATAAGGTTAACATATTGCATATTTCTCCATGAAAAAAATCCTGGAAGACAGTAATTTGGATGTTTTCACTATAAACATTACATGCTTGAAAGAATAAATATATTTACCCAGATTGGACATTATATGGTATATACAAGTAATGAAATATCACATAGTCTGCCCCACATACAGATATAATTTTTATATACCAAAAAATAAATAAATAAATAAATAAAAGGAAAAAAGTGTATATTTCAAAATATACTTAAATGTGACACAATTGAATTTGCACTTGGATATGGAAAGAATATTAATGAAAGCTGAGTCCTGGGATGTTTGAAACCATTTAAGACATTTTCAATTTATGTGTGAATTAATCCAGAGCAAACATGATATTAAAGGTTTGATTACACTGCCCAAAGAAAAGTAAATATATAGGATGTTTTTGGGAAATTAGGAAATTTAAACTGTACACAGTGGTATTATGTCAAGACTACATTGCTTGGATGTGATAATGGACTGTCAGTTATATAGGAGAATGTTCTTGTTCTTAACAGATAAATGCTCTTTTGGGGTCAAAGCATCACAACATCTGCCATTTACTTTCAAACGATGAATCAAAAGAAAATATATAAAGAGAGAAACAGGGGCCAGCATTGTGGCATAGCATACAAAGCCACTACCTGCAACGCCAGTATCCCTTATGGGCGCCAGTTCGAGTCTTGGCTGCTCTACTTCATATCCAGCTCCCTACTAATGTTCCTGGGAAAGCAGTGGAAGAAGGCTCAAGCGCTTGGGCCCCTGCACCCATGTGAGAGACCTGGATGAAGTTCCTGGATCCTGGTTTCATCCAGGCCTGGCCCTGGCCATTGCAGCCATTTGGAGAGTGAACCAGCAGATGGAAGACAAGTCTCTCTCTCTCTCTCTCTCTCTCTCTCTCTCTCTTCCCCTTTCTCTCTAACTATGCCTTTCAAATAGATAAAATAAATTTTTTAAGAGAGAGAGAGAAAAAGAGATAAAGCAAAGAGTATATGAGAACTCATTCTGTTGTTTTTGTTTGTTTGTTTGTTTGTTTGTTTTTACTTTAAAAGTTTCCAGGGGTTGCATGCAGATCACAGAATTTCCAGCATGGACAATGAACTACACTTGGCCAAAGCCAAGACTCAGAATCACTCCACAAGACAGCCTTGGAGGACACCACTTCCATCATCCCATGTATTAGGAGCTGCAGCTTGCAACAATGACATGGTGGCATGGGACATTGGATGCTACAGCTGCCTCTGCCCACAGTCATTGCTTTCCCAAGAACTCAATGGTACAACAGCCTCCAGGGCAGAAGACAAATTGGTCAGAGATGATCACCTCTGGGTGTACCATGAGAGTGCGGTACACCTGATCAGCTAAAGATAAAACCAAAGAATAGCATGGGGCACAAAATTAGGGGTCGGGGACTTCCAATCATCCTCATTCTGAAACATCCAGGTGGCTTTTCCCCCTTACAACACTTCATCCAGGGTAAAGAAGTGTGAGCAAGTCTGTTTGCAATATCAAGCTACATAATTTCAATATACCTTTAAATTAAAAAGGAAAATATTTGATTATTAAAAGTTGCTTTTTCTCTGTCTCCATTTCAAGGGAAAGTTTCACACATATCCCTGATATAATCATACACATTGTTCAGAGATCCGTGTTTTATCCAAAGTTCTAGAATTAATATCTTAGAAACCTGATACAATAAATACGATGTGTTAGCTCGAATCTTTGATGATTCTTTAAAAATGCATAGAAGCATTTATCACATTCTGAATCCATTTACAAATGACTTTTAGACAAGCACCAGCTTGGGTTAGCAGCTCTGCTACTCAGCATGGTGATGTGCATATGTGAAAAAAGAAAATATTGAAAGATGCCTTAAATAGTCAATATAGTTTATCCACAATCTAATCACCACATTAACCCTTCCAGGTACAACTACGGCAGGAGAAGTTGAGGGTGGCAGGATTTCACAGTAAAACTCCTTGCTTGCTTCTGAATGTCCTGTGGCCATTTTGTAAATTGCTCCTTCGGGTGGTGTGTTGGGAAGGTGGAAGTGAATCATCCACTTCCAACCGGGGACTGGGAAATTTAGCCATCACATGCTCAAAGGGATAACTGGGACCTTCAGGGTCTGCACCTGAGCAAAGAATCCTAGCACAGAGACAGAAGCTCCATCTCCTCATGGTGGGGATCTGGTGTTCCTGCTGGAGGAGGCAGGAAAGCAGAAGACCACCAGCAAGGACCCCAGCTCCAGAGGCAGACAGGCCTGAATTTGAAGCCCAGTAACTGCCTTTGCCAGAGTGTGGCTTTGGACGATTTGCTCAGTATTTGGCATCTTCAGTTTCTTCACCTGCAACCAAGATTGCCCATCTCGCAGCATTGTTGTGGCTACAGCACGAGGGCTCATTATGGAAAGTCCTTAGCAACACACCTGACAAAGGGTAGCGCTAAGTAAATAGGCACTGTGATTAAATAGCAAAAGTTTCAAACCCTAGGCAAAGAAGAGCAGAGACAGAAATTCCCTCCAGACATAATGAGAACCATTTTGGCGACTGACTGACTGACATGTAAATTATTTCTAACCCTCTCAAAATAACTCATTTTAACGGCAAGTCATTTCCATGTCTAAATTGGACAGTGTGCACCCCTTTCACCAAGCTGCCCCTTTTTCTGCGGGCTTCTGAGAATGTCACCATGTCCAAGAGGATTTTGACAACAAGGGTTTTCAAACAGGGCCTCTTCCAGAATTTAAGGGTAATCAATGTTTACTAACTGTGGCATTGGTACTGTTCTCCGGTTTCGTTTTTTCCTTAGTAATTGAATATTCAGCAAATGAGCTCCTGTCTAGCGTGTGGGAAACCTATTTTCTGCCAAGGACCATTTGGATATCTGTAATATCATTCGTGGGCCATTCAAACTCATCAACTTAAAAATTAGCCTGCTGCAGATCGATTGAATTTTGAGTCCCTTGTCTACAGCCATACCACCATGAATGCACTGAATCTCATCTGAATTTTGAGGCCCAACTGTATTGCCTTATCAGGGCAGCCTGCCTGGAGAACATAAAAATCTACCACTCTTGCTTTGCATAAAAGTGACCATCTTTATCTCAATGACGTTAAGTTTATGGGCTCTATGCTTCCTGTCACTAGTATCAGAGGCCGGGAACCTAACTTCATCTGAAGAAGGCTCTACCAGAAAGGATCTCTGGGCATCACCCCAGCGGTCCACTCTGCCTGCCAAAGGGCCGGACTGCACTCCCCACTGCAGATGTCATTTGCAAAGTGCTCCTTGAAAGGTCCCCAGTGCAGGATGCATTGGTGGACTGTATATTGGTGTAGGTGATCCACAGAGGGAAGCAACAGCCTTCGCCAGGACAATCCTAGTAGTCTAGGTTGTGTGTGATATTTACCCTCAGAAACACATTCTTACTCACTGGCACTTAGGATAGGTAATACGGTGCAGGCTTAGAGAAGTGCGAGGAGTCAGTCAGTCCACCTTTAGTGGAATTCCATCATGCACTAGTGCATGACCTTGGGCAAGTCATTTAATCTCCATGTGTCTCAGTTCTCAGATTTGTAATAGAGGTCTGATGACAATAGTACCTACCTCATAAGGTTGACAAACTCTTTAGTGAAATTCCCAGCAAGCTGGTTTAGTTATTTTCCTTTATAGTATACACTTGACAAATTTAAATCCAAAAGACAGTCTACGGAGGATAGTCACTGTCTCAGCTTCAAGTCTGCTTCATTGTTGCTTAATTACCTTAAACTGACATCTGCGGCCAGGTGCAGCAGTCCTCATGTGGCGGTCCTGAGAAATTGTTAGAAATGCAAATCCTCAGACCTCATCCCAGCCCCACGGAACCTGAAATCCCCAGAGATAAATCCCAGAAACCTGGGGGTTTAAGGAACCATGCAGGTGATTCTAATGCTCACTAAAGCTTGAGAACCTATAGCCTATTGTTGAAGATCAAAGGCTCTACAATGGCACTGCAGGGGTCAAGTCCAAGCTCTGCCACTTTCTCACTTTCTCAAGTGTGAACTTGAGCAAGTTGCTTAACCTCGCTATCCCTCAATTTTCTACCCATAGAAAAATAATAAATTTAAAAATTAAATATAGCTAGATAAATATAATCTACTTCTTAAGATTATTGTTAGACCCTTAGAATTATTGTTAGAATTACGTGAATTGGATAGCATTTCTGTCAGTCAGGATCCAATTAGAAGATGGAAACCATATCAGTTTTTGTAACTGACAGAATTAGTATACAGAATTTTTAGGTAATAAAGAATTGTAAACTAATTAATTAAAAAGGCAAAAAGATGGGCAGGCATTTGGCAAAGCAGTTAAGATGCTGCTTGGAATGCCTTCATTCCAAGTTGGAGTACATGGATTCGAGTCCTGACTCTACTCCAGATTCCAGCTTCCTGCTAATGAGCACCCTGGGAGGCAGCAGGTGATGGCTCAAGTAGTTGGGTCCTTGCCACGCAAGTAGGAGACCTGGACTGAGTTCCTAGCTCTGGTCTTTGGCCTGGTCTAGCCCTTGCTAATGAGGACATCTGAGGAGTAAACCAGCAGATGGGAGAACTCTCTGTGTCTTTCTTCTGCCTTTCAAATAAATTTAAAAAAAAAAAATTAAATCATCTTCGAGATGCAATGATTTTGAACAGTCCCTGTCTCGATTGTTGAGGAACAGTGTTTTGGTTTTTTTTTTCCTTCATACTATTTGTTGAACTCTTTCCTTAGTGTAGGGTTAATCTTATGAGTATAAAGTTAATTGAAAATAGATCTTTGTAAAAAATAATGGGAACAGGAGAGGGAGGAGGAAGAAGGGTGGGAATGTGGATGGAGTAGAATCACTGTGTTCTTAAATCTGCATATATGAAATGCATAAAATGTGTATACCTTAAATAAAATTTTTAAAAAGTAAAAAATAAAAGTTATACTGCATAGAAAAAATTAAATCAAAATGAGAAACACTAAGCTACTACAGAGGTAACGACTGCAGGAAGCAGCTTGTTGGGCTGGAGGGAGCAAGGGGAAGAGGCTGGAATTATTCACTTAGCAGCTTGGAGTAGGGTTCCATGGAGCTGGAACATGTACTTCTCAAGAGAGGTGCCAGTCTGCTGTGCTAGTGCTCCTTCAGAGACAGGACGAAGCTGGCCTTGAAAGTTGGTAAAACCGCAAACTGCATTGAATTGTTTCTGGAAGGAGCTACCTCTGCATGAGTAAAGAAGTGGCATTGCTGAGTAATGATGACAGGAAAATGAAGCCAGCAGAAACAAATAGGAAACCAGCAGAAAAGAGTAAATTCCCTCCATATCCTGCACCTCTGCAATATCCCTCTACTGTCCCTACTCACAGGACCTACAAGGGAGAAGACGGCACAGAGCCCCAGCCTCAGCATCACAAAGCCAAGTACACAAGAGTGGGTTTGAAGTCGAGAGACCATAGTTAATAGCTGGCAAAATACTCAATAGTTAGTCTTATTGATCACCAGTATCACTTTTTATTTCAGTTTCCATACATTTTTTAAAATATTTATTTATTTATTTAACAGGCAGAGAGAGAGAGTTTTTTTTTTAAAAAAAGATTATTTATTTAAAAGACAGTTACAGAGGGAGAGAGAGAAAGGAGAGAGAGAGAGGGAGAGAGTGAGCTTCCATCCGCTGGTGCACTCCCCAAATGGCCGCAATGGCCAGAGCTGGGCTGATCCAAAGCCAGGAACCAGGAGCTTCTTCCAGGTTTCCCATGTGGGTACAAGGGCCCAAGGACTTGAGCCATCTTTCATTGCTTTCCCAGGTACATTACTAGGGAGCTGGATGGGAAGTGGAGCAGCCAGGACTTAAACCAGCACCCATATGGGATGCCAGCACTGCAGGCAGCAGCTTTACTTGCTACGCCACAGTGCTGGCTCAAGAAAGAAAGACAGAGATCTCTCATCCACTGATTCACTTCCCAAATGGCTGCAATGGCGGGGTCAGACCAAGGTCAGGAGCCAGGAACTTCATCCCAGTCTCCCAAGTAGGTGTCAGAGGCCCAAGCACTTTCTCAGGCACATTAGCAGGGAGCTGGATGGCAAGCAAAGCAGCTGCGGCTCGAACTGGCACTCTTTTGGGCAAGCAGCAGCTTAACCTGCTGTGCCACGATGCTGACACTTTCCATGCATTCTTGTAATATAACGAGAGCAACATGAAGCAAAATATGTAACTCGTTGAACATAGACCCTGGCTGTTATGGCGGAGGCCATGCTGGTGGTTAGCAGGCTTTAACATGACCAGGCCACAGGTCATGCTCCATTGACCACTGACAGAACAGCAGCATATCAGTGGCCTTCATGGTTAACCTATGAAAGACGAGTGTGCTATTGTGTATGTGTAATATATATGGCAGGAAATAAAACTAAAAACTTGGAAGTCAAAGATTTGGCAAGTGCTTTCTCTGTTTTACAGCTCAGAAAATGAAAGTTCATTAGGAGGGGTTGTTTGCCCACATTGTCAGCTAATTAGTGATGGGGCACTGGCTGAGTCTCTGTACCTAAACATCCTCACTTCCTAATGAAGATAGTAGTGCCTACCTCACAGAGCTGTGGTGAGGACCAAATGAATTAAGACATGCAATATGCTGAGGACACAGCCTGGCAAATAGGAAGAGTGTGACAAATGCTAACCAATGGCAAAAGGAAGACCTTTCTCTCTGTCTCTCTCTCTCACTGTCCACTCTGCCTGTCAAAAAAAAAAAAAAAACCACTACAAGGCTAAGGGCTGGCGCTGTGGCATAGCCGGTAAAGCCTGCAGTGCCGGCATCCTACATGGGTGCCAGTTCGAGTCCCGGCTGCTCCATTTCCGATCCAGCTCTCTGCAATGGCCTGGGAAAGCAGTGGAAGATGGCCCAAGTGCTTGGGTGCCTGCCCCAACAAGGGAGACCTGGATTGAGCTCCTGGCTCCTGGATTCAGATCAGCCCAACTCTGGCCATTGGGGTAATGAACCAGCAGTGGATGGAAGACCTCACTCTCTCTCTCTCTCTCTCTCTCTCTGTCCCTGCCTCTCTGTAACTTTGCCTTTCAAATAAAAAATAAAAAAAAAAAACTACAAGGCTAGAACTTTTTGTATCATACCAGGTTGCCCCATCATGTGTATTCACTGTAAAACTTCACAGTATTTGGAGGATGGAGCAGAGAAGAGAAAGGAAGAGAAGAGGTTTGGAGGGAGGGGAAGATTTCTTTAAAATTTTTTATCATAATACACTTAGTATCAAATCTGTCTGAAGGCAATCATTCATTTTGGATTCTCGGAAATTATAGGCAAGTATTTATTGAGCACTAACCACACGGAGATAGAACACTGAGAAAGATGCAAGCCACCTGCAAGTGTCTCATCATCTACTTGACAACTTAAGACAAACAATGGCAACGCAGAACAGGTTATGCAGGGGTTAAGACACCACCTGGGAGACAGCACTGTGGTGCAGCAGGTTGGGTTGTGACCAGCATTCCATTATCAGAGCCTCACTTCAAGTCCCAGCCATTTCACTTCTGATCCAGCTCCCTGTTAATGTGCCTGGGAATGCAGCAGAATATGGCCCAAGGACTTTGGCAGGCCAGGATGGAGTTCCAGGCTCCCGGCTTTGACCTGGCCCAGCCCAAAGCATTGCAGCCATTGGGGAGCAAATTAGGAGGTAAAAGAGCTCTTTCTCTCTCTCTGTCTCTCCTTCTCTCTCTCTCTCTCTCTGTCATTTGCCTTTCAAAAAAATAAAATAAATCTTTAAACAAAGAAAGAAAGATACTACCAGGGATGCCTATATCCCACACTGGATTGCCTGGGTTTGAGTCCCAACACAGCTCTGAATTCCAGTTTCCTGCTAATGCACACCCTGGGAGGCAGCAGATGATGGCTCAAGTGGAATCTACAATCCATGTGGGACACCAGGATTGAGTTTCCAGCTCCCAGGGTTTGGCCTGGCCCAGCCCTGGCTGCTACAGGTATTTGGGGAGTGAATCCACAGATGAGAATCCTCTGTCTTAGGCCGGCGCCGCAGCTCAATAGGCTAATCCTCCACCTGCGGCACCGGCACACCGGGTTCTAGTCCCGGTTGGGGCGCTGGATTCTGTCCCGGTTGCCCCTCTTCCAGGCCAGCTCTCTGCTGTGGCCCAGGAGTGCAGTGTAGGATGGCCCAAGTGCTTGGGCCCTGCACCCCATGGGAGACCAGGAGAAGCACCTGGCTCCTACTATTGGATCAGCACGGTGCACTGGCAGCAGCGTGCCAGCCATGGCAGCCATTGGAGGGTGAACCAATGGCAAAGGAAGACCTTTCTCCCTGTCTCTCTCTCTCACTGTCCACTCTGCCTGTCAAAAAAAAAAAAAAAAAAAAAAAAAAGAATCCTCTGTCTTCCTTTCTCTCTCTGCCTTTCAAATAAATAAATTAATTAGTTAATTAGAAAAACAAGGGCTCTGATGGGAGTCACACTTGATGCTCTGGGAGCCTATAAGAGGAGAAACTGATTTAGACCTGGGAAAGTAAGAGAAAGCTTTCATGGAAGAAGTCTCATCTAAGTTAAAGCTGAAAGACAAGTAGACAGATTGGCAAACATTCTAAACAAAGGAAACAATGTGGGGGAAAAAATCCCAAAGCAAGAGGGAGCAAGGAGCATTCCAAGAACTGAAGAAACTGAGATGTGGAAGTGAGGTGGCCAACAGATAAAACTGAAGAGGTGGGGCCAGCATTGTGGCGCAGCAGGTAAAGCTGCTACCTGCGATGCCGGCATCCCACATGGGCACCAGTTCAAGTCCCAGCTGCTCCACTTCCGATCCAGCTCTCTGCTAATGGCCTGGGAAAAAAGTGGTGGAGGATGGTCCAGGTACTTGGGCCCCTGCTACCCATGTGGGAGACCTGGATGAAGCTCCCGACTCCTGGCTTCAGGAAGATATTGTGCTCTCTTTCTCTCTCTGTCTGGCTTCAGTGAACCAGTGGAAGATATTGCGCTCTGTGTGTGTGTGTGTGTGTGTCTGTAACTTTCAAATAAATAAATCTCAGCACACTATCACATCTTCCTTCTCCACTTCAACTGGTGATCACTTCCCAAGCTCCAGGCTGTCTTTGAACCAACCAATAACTGCCCTGAATCCCACCTGCTCCCTAGACTATGATTAGCCTCATTTTAATAACTGATAAACTTAAATCTATTCTTCTTCAAAATTCAGGCTGAGAACAGGATGTGGGTTCACCCACCTGGTAATTATACTCACATGTACTCTAACCTCTATTTAAAACAAAACAACTGTTATTCAATTGATGAGTACTTTCTAAACCCAAATTGAATTTTTGTACTTCATTTGGCCACCACCAACCAGTAGAGAGGGTACCCTTTTTAGGGAAACATCTTCCTGTTTTATCACTCTTCACAAAAGTGGACATTAAGGAATGGAACACAAGTTATTTGAATTCTTATTCTTCAAAGGGAAATTCTAAGCTTCACAACAATAAATCAGATCTTCTCATCTGAGAACGTGGCAGGTTTAGAATCAGAAAACATAGCTAGAACATAGCAAAAAGTAGTTATTTTAAATTCAGGCATTCTTATGCACGAGGTTCTTTAAATTTTACTTATTTATTTATTTATTTATTTGAAAGGTGAAGATAAAGAAAGCTCCCTTCTACTGGTTCACTCCCCAAATGTCCACAACAGTCCAGCTGGGAGCCAGGAATACAATCCAGGTCTCCCACACGAATGGCAGGAACAACCACTGGGCCAGCACTACAGCCTTCCAGAGTGTACATTAGCAGGTAGATAGAGTCAGGAGCAATGGCAGGTATGGAACTCGGGCACTTTGACATGGAACATGGCAGGCTAAACCAACGTCTTAATCACTAGCCCAACCACATTCTCTAGGGCTCTTTTTGGTGGATTTGGCCTTAGATCAAGTAGCAGCTTCAGGAGGGAAGACAGCAAGGGTTTTTGAGGTGTAGGTTTTTCCCAGGTGGGAGATATTTTCCTCAGAAGTAGGGGTCAAGAAGTGTTGGGAAGAACTACAACTTTGACCACTGAGAGTATAGGAGAGCCATAGTCCACACAACCCAAAGGAACCATTTCTGTTGATGAAGATTTAAGAAAGTCACTTCCGGGCCGGCGCCACGGCTCACTAGGCTAATCCTCCACCTAGCGGCGCCAGCACACTGGGTTCTAGTCCCGGTCGGGGCGCCGGATTCTGTCCCGGTTGCTCCTCTTCCAGGCCAGCTCTCTGCTGTGGCCCGGGAAGGCAGTGGAGGATGGCCCAAGTGCTCGGGCCCTGCACCCCATGGGAGACCAGGAGAAGTACCTGGCTCCTGGCTTCAGATCAGCGCGGTGCGCCGGCCGCGGCGGCCATTGGAGGGTGAACCAACGGCAAAAGGAAGACCTTTCTCTCTGTCTCTCTCTCTCACTGTCCACTCTACCTGTCAAAAAAAAAAAAAAAAAAAAAGTCACTTCCTCCAGGTTGGCTTAGATGTACCTCCTGTTTGAGCTCCAAGCTTCGGTGTCCTGGCACTTGACACTTTTTTGGCAACATATGTGCAAATGGCCATTCCTGCACTGTACCTGTGTGTCTCCCTGGTGTGAGCTGCAATTTCTGGCATATAGTAGCTGCTCAATACAATCTGATTTAAGAGGGACTGCCCTGTCATAAGTAAAGCAATCCTACCATCAATAAAGACACTTTGATACTTACACACATATAGACATGTAATTGTATAACATCTTGTTGATTCTTAGCTCCACTAATAACACAAGATTCAGCTCCCAAAAAGTTCTTTTTAAGAAGGACTTCATATATGACCCCAAATAAAAGTGGTTTTTCTCTCTCTCTGGTCAGCCACCTTATGAAGTTTTCTTCTCTGCTCTGGTCTTCCACAAGGCCCCCAATCATACAGCTTTCAACTGAAAAGATATTTGTTGGGGCTGGCATTGTGGCACAGCAGGTTAAGTCACTGCCTGCAATGCTGGCATCCCATATGAGCACTGGTCCAAGTCCTGGCCGCTCTATTTCCAATCCAGCTCCCTGGAAGGCAGTGGAGAAGACCCAAGTCTTGGACCCCTGCTACCCATTTGAGAGACCTTGATGGAACTCCAGGCTCCCAACTTTGGCCTGGCCTAGCCCCAGCCATTACAGTCATTTAGGAAGAGAATGAACTGATGGACGATATCTCTCTCCCTCCCTCTCCCTGTAACTCTACAACTCTGCCTTTAAAATGAATAAATCTTTAAAAATAAATTTTAGAAAGTGGCTGCACAATTTTTTTAAAAAAGGTATTTTTTGCCACATACTTCTCGCAAATACTGGGCTAAAGGAGTAGTATACAGAATTAAATGTGATAAACCCAGACCCATGCCTTCATGGGGCTTACAGTCCAATGTGCACCGGTACCTACTCACCTCCAAAACCCCAGACACTTTGAGACTGCCTTGTGGGCTTAACATATTTTTATCTTTGACAATGTAATACTCGCTAAGGCCATCCCAGGCTAATCCAGAAACACTTGGAGTTTAACCATCCACAGTTAAATTATGAGTCTATTAACATTTCTCAGGGCCAGTAAGAAGTGATCTGTCCAAAAGCAATCCATACTCAATCACATCCATGTCCCCATGGCCTCTCTCTATTTGAATGCCTGCAGATGAGCTTCCCACATTGACACCCAGCTCAGGAGAGCCAAAGAGAGATAAGGATACCAACCCTCATGTGGCATCTTTCACTTTCAATTGCCTTCTTGTGAGTCCCCTTTTTGCTTCCTCCCCAGCAGTTGCAACTGCACTCAAAGATGCACAGACTGATAAAGAGGACCCATGCAGGATTTTTACCCCAATGTGTCCTTCAGCAAAGCCCTGGTCCCCGCACTGAGCACAACATGCATCAGCACATTTGCATTGCAGATTTTAAAATCACGTTTATAACAAAGGAGACCAGTATTCCTGGAAAATCACTGGAGTACATGACAATCCTTCCCTAAAATGCCAAAAGCAGCCACGGAAACTTAAAGCATGATCTAAGCTCATCAAACTTCTTCCAAGATTACAACTTATTTCCACCAAATAACTCTGTAATTCTTCAAAGCCTGTGACTTCACCGAACTCTGAGCAACTCAGAAATGGAAAATGAGCCGTCTGCAGCTGTGCAGTTTGGGACGAAGGCCCTGTGCCTCCCTGGACAAGCATCAAGGTCAGTGTTATGACAACTTGCAAAGTCATATCACAAAGGAAGTGCAGTCCGATGGCCTTTGAGTTCCCCAGAGCTTTGGTTCCCAGTAAGTCATTTTCTCTCAAAAACCAGGTCAACAAATCCCCTCCTCCTAGCCACTTATTATAATAAGCTACTCTATCTAAATTCTTTGGGTTCAACTTCTAAATGCCCATAAACTTGTAATGGTTCAGCATGCAGGCATCAGGAAAATGCATATGAGTCACTTCCTCCATCATATGATTCAATAACCCTGACTTCAAATAGGGCCCTAATATCAGCTGGGGGCCCTGTCCCTTTAAGATCTAGATTCAGGGGGCAGTATGGATTAAGCTGCTGCCTTTGATGCTGGCATCCCCCGGTTTGAGTTCTGGCTGCTCCACTTCCCATCCAGCTCCCTGCTAATGTACCTGGGAAAGCAGCAGAAGATGGCTCAAGTCCTTGGGCTCCTGCAACCACATGCAAGGCCTGGATGAAGCTCCTGGTTCCTGGGAGTTTCAACCTGGGCCAGCCCCAGCTGTTGCAGCCATTTGGGAAGTGAATGAGTAGATGGAAAATTCTCTCCCTCTCTCTCTGTAATTCTGCCTTTCAAATGAATAAAATAATTTAAAAAAAAAATCTAGATTCAGCAGGTCCCAATCCCAGTTCTGCATCCTGTGGGAAGCCCAAGGCTCTCCCTCCTGGGACAGGGCAGGAAGGGCTGTACTCACTACTTCTTCAGCTCCAATCCCAGCCATTCCCTGAATTGGGGCACTCCTGTCTACCCCCTAGGCTGCTGCTTTCTCTTGGCCCTGGTGTGATTCATGCAGGGCTGGCCCTTCCACTTATTCAGGACCCCTGGAAGCTACTGGGCGGCCGGGGAGGCGTCCCAGAACTGCCTTGCACCAGCTCAGACACACATTCAGATGTTTCTTATCTCCCACAACCACCCAGTGACCATGACCTATGCCTCTCCCTCCTCCTCACCTCCCCTCTGTCCAGGCCACATTCTCCTGGGGATTCTACACAGCTCTCCTCCTCAAGTCACCCAGGCCCTCCCCTCAGCAAACTGTTCAAGGAACTTGGCTGCACAAACAGGCTATTCATTCCCTAAGCAGAAGCCTTGCCTTTGGGATGGTTTTTCTTGAATAACACACACTCACATACACACACACACACACCCTTGAAGGCAGCTGCCATTTCAAAGAGCCATTTTCTCTTTGCTTTTGCTTTTCTGGTGAATGGTATGATGGAACTTAGGTACAGTCACCTCCTTCTTCGGCTTGAATAAACAGTGGAAACCTTCCCCCACCCTCATGTGCCAGGTGCCTGGGCTACAGTGAGTGCACTCAACTTTTCCGAGAATAAAGTGTTGAAATTGCGAACTGGCAGGTGGTTTGGCCCTGCCTATTTACAGTGCCAGTGGCCAGTGACTCGGGTTTAAAAACAGAAAGAGTCGTAGTTTAGAATCTTGGCCGGGTCATTCAAGCTCCCCTAGTTGACAAGTTTTGTGTCACATAGCCTATCTGGGGAGCCCTGCCTTCCTGAGGTTCATGTCACCTGCACATTCCTTGGCCTGTTTGACCCTGGTGGCCTCTGGCTGGACAGTCATTTTGCTGATTCCTCTGAACCTTCTCTGCCCTCGATCCTTATATATCAAAAGGGAAGGATTCAGCCGGCGCTGTGGCTCACTAGGCTAATCCTCCGCCTGCGGCGCCGGCATCCCAGGTTCTAGTTCTGGTCGGGGCGCCAGATTCTGTCCCAGTTGCCCCTCTTCCAGGCCAGCTCTCTGCTGTGGCCTGGGAGTGCAGTGGAGGATGGCCCAGGTCCTTGGGTCCTGCACCCACAGGGGAGACCAGGAGGAGCACCTGGCTCCTGGCTTCGGATCAGCACAGAGCGCCTGCTGGCCGCAATCCACTGGCTGTAGCGGCCACTCGGGGGATGAACCAATGGAAAAGGAAGACCTTTCTGTCTCTCTCTCTCTCTCTCACTGTCTAACTCTGCCTGTCAAAAGAAAAAAAAGGGGGGGGGAAGGATTCTAATTTTCTACACTTTCTGCAAAAATAAGAACGAACATTTTTCCATACATATGTGTATACATGCATATATACACATATTCATGCACATACCTCAACATCTTTATATGTATACATACATAAGCATGTTTGTGAATACACATTTTATGGACTCCTAGAGCTCATCATAATAATAATCAACACTGGCAGCACATTGAAATCACCTGATGGGCTTTATTATTTATTAACACTGACGCCTGGGCCTCATCCTTGAACACTTGTAGCCTGCTCTCTGGAGGCAGCACCTGGGCGTCAGAGCTTTGCATTCTCAAGGAGACTGTGGCGAGTACCCAGGACTGAGGATTCACAGAGGCCCTCTAAGCATTGCTGCTCCAGGCTGAGCAGCAGCAGCAACTCGGGTGCAGAGTCTCAGGCCACACAGCAGACCTACTGGATCAAAACCTGCATTTTATTTATTTATTTATTTTAAGATGTATTTATTTGAGAGATAGAGTCACAGGCAGAGAGGAGAGACAGAAAGGTCTTCCATCCGCTAGTTAACTCTCCAGATTGCCACAACAGCTGGAGCTGGGCTCTGATCTAAAGCCAGGAGCCAATAGCTTCCTCTGGACTTCCCACGCAGGTGCAGGGGCCCAAGCACTTGGGCCATCTTCCATTGCTTTCCCAGGCCATAGCAGAGAGCTGAATCGGAAGAGGAGCAGCCAGGGTATGAACCAGCACCCATATGGGATGCCACCCCTGCAAGTGGAGGCTTAGTCCACTATGCCACAGCTCCGGCCCCCAGAACCTGCATTTTAACATGATCCCAGGCAATCCACAGGCACATCACAGTTTGAGAGACAATGATCTACTTACTCTCCCATATGACAGATGTGGCCCAGAGTGAGTGACTTCACAGGTCGTGCTGTCAACTGAAGACTGAAATGGGACTGGAGGCCAGACTGCTTTGCTGCTACAGCTTTTTTTTTTTTTTAATTTGACAGATAGAGTTATAGACAGTGAGAGAGAGAGACAGAAAGGTCTTCCTTCTGTTGGTTCACCCAGAAAATGGCTGCTATAGCCGGAACTGCGCCGATCCGAAGCCAGGAGCCAGGTACTTCCTCTTGGTCTCCCACAAGGGTACAGGGGCCCAAGCACTTGGGCCATCCTCCACTGCTTTCCCAGGCCACAGCAGAGAGCTGGATTGGAAGAGGAGCAGCAAGGACCAGAACCGGCACCATAATGGATTAACCAAGTGAGCCACGGCACCGGCCCCATGCTGCTAGAGCCTTTATTTCCACTACATTATTGTTCAGATTTAGCCAACGGCTAGGTAATCCTCAAAAGTTATCAAATGAAGTCTTTCTCAAGTTTATCACATTCCTCTCTGACTTGCCTCTGTTTTTAAAAAAATGCATCAAATTTAAAAACATTTAAGACTTCCAGAAGTTTCCTTTTCTGCTGGTAGAGGGCAAAATGATTAGATGGCTCAACAAAAAAAAAATACTTGAGGGGCAGGCATCTGACATAGTAGTTTAGCTGTCACTTGAGACATCACATCTTGTTTCAAGGTGCCGGAGTTCGAGTCCCAGCTCCACTCTCCCATCCAGCTTTCTGCTGATGTTCATCCTGGTAGGCACCAGGTGATGGCTCAACTGTTGTGCCCCTGCCAACCACATGGAAGACCAGATTGAGCTCCATGCTCCCAGCTTCAGCCTTGCCCAGTCCCAACTGTTGCAAGCAATTGGGGAATGAATCAACAGATGAGAGATCTCTCTGTATGTATGTCTCTGTCTGTCTCTGTCTCCCCTTTCAAATAAAATAAAGATTAAAAAAAAAATCTTGAGAGGGGCTGGCGCTGTGGCATAGCAGGTAAGACTGCCGCCTGCGGTGCTGGCATCCCATATGGTTGTGGGTTTGAGTCCTGGCTGCCCCACTTCCAATCCAGTTCTCTGCTATGGCCTGGGAAAGCAGTGGAAGATGGCCCAAGCCCTTGGGCCCCTGCGCCCACAGGGGAGACCTGGAAGAAGCTTCTGGCTTCAGATTGGCCCAGCTCCGGCCATTGCAGCCATTTGGGAAGTGAACCAGTAAATGGAAGATCGATCAATCGATCGATCGATCGATCTCTCTCTCTCTGCTGCTGTAACTCTGCCTTTCAAATAAATAAATACATCTTTTTCTAAAAAAAAGTTGAAAAGCACATCATGGGGCAGCTCTGGAGAAAAAAAAATTAGAAGACATTTAACGAAACAATTGCCACCTAATTTGTGGATCAGGGGATATCAGGAGCAGTAGCTGATGTTGGTGGAGAGGACAGAGATTGCCTGCAACCTCTCAAGTCTGCAACTTGAGACAAAGCAGAATGCAGCATCACTAAGACACTGAAGCTTCCATCTTAGATGAGACAAAGAGCACCTAAAAGGTAAGGGAGGTTCTTAACAACCTTGCAAATTTCACAGGCGCCTTTCAGGTGAGAACAATCCACGCTTCTTAAAAGCTAATAGAGGGGCCAGCGCTGTGGCACAGAGAATGGAGCTGCCGCCTGCAGTGCCAGCATCCCGTGTGGGCACCAGTTTGAGTCCTGGCTGCTCCACTTCCCATCCAGCTCTCTGCTATGGCCTAGGAAGGCAGTGGAGGATGGTCCAGGTCCTTGGGCCCCTGTGCACTCATGGGAGACCTGGAAGTGGCTCCTGGCTCCTGGCTTCTGATTGGTGCAGCTCCAGCCATTGCGACTATCTGGGGAGTGAGCCAGCGAATGGAGGACCTCTCTCTCTCTCTCTCTGCCTCTGCCTCTCTGTAACTCTACCTTTCGATAAATAAATAAGTCTTAAAAAAAAAAAGCTAATGAAAATTAAATTCCATAGATGTGTGTGATACAAAGTTTTATAGTTGGGGGTGCAGCCAAACTGTATCAGGCATCAAAGCAATCCCACCCTTCTACATCCCCAGGAACTGGAGGAAATCCCTTGTACCAGGTTCCAGGCTCAGCCTTCCATCCGTGCACCCTGTGCAGCTACTTTAAGCCTCACATCCACCCCAGAACCACGGAAGGCTCACAGGAAAGGAAACTCCCTCACAGATTTGCTGTTCACAGCCTTCGTTTTGCAGCAGTCCCCTTGGCCCAGTCCTCGCCCTTTCTTCCATTCTGCTTATGCAGCTTGTTTTGACAATGATTTTTGGTTCTCCACCCTGGCCATGTGGCCCCAGGCTACTTCAAGCACATGGCCCTCCCCCACCTGACCTGACTATGATCTTTGTGCCCTGGCTCCACTCCTGTAAGCAGAGCAGTCTGCAGCCCTGGGAATGGTATCAGGCCACCAGGGATCCACACTCCCAGGCCAGGAGCACTGACTCTTCCCTAGTTCCTTCATCCCACCCCCTTGAAACCACAGAACTCCTCCCAGCATTACTACACAGCGAAAAGCGGCCTCAGCCTGTAGACAACTCTGAATGATGCCATAGCCTAACCCGGGGCACTGCCTGCCCTGATGCCTTTGCTGGGGTATTTTCCTGGTGCACTAATGCAGCCGCTTCACTTCTCCATGCTGTTTGCCATTTCGGGACTGTGGTTCTCTGGAGAAGCAGGGTGCATGGTGTTTTTGTTCCCTGCCTAATGAAAGTGATCCACATCCAAGGACACATTCCTTATGTGATATGTACTGCTTCTTCGGGTATCACTGGCAATGGTGAGTTCAAATAGCTGGAAACTGCCAATGGCCTGGATTACAGAAAAGTGACTCTGCAACCCAGAGAGGCCATGCTATCAGGGAAGTCATTCCTCTGCAAACACTTGCAGAAAGTATCTTCCAGTCCTTAGGATGCCTGCCCTCAAGAAGGCTGCTGGATGCCAGCCCTGACTTGGGGCTGTAACAGGGCAGGAGAGAGCAGCTGTAATTAAAGTCAGGCAAAGCACAGAGTGGGGCCAGGAGGCTACTGTGAGGATCAGGCAGGACCAGGCAGGACACGGATCAGCTCAGAACTGCACGATGCCCATTAGCTGCTGACCCACAGGAATGGCCCTTTTAAGCTCTGCCCAAAAATGAGAAAATTCTACATGTATGGATATACCAAGCTCTCCTTCATAGAGGCCCTCCTCTCACCCAAATGGTTCCTACTGGAGGCTACTTCAGAGAGGCTGAAGAATCCCCTTATGTCTTGTTGCCACAAGATTTAACAGAAACCTCCTTTTCTTAGTTTTTTGCATATTGAATGGTTGAATAAATGAATGACAGAGAGAAATAGAAGCAAGTGTAGCCTATGGATAGAACCAACCAGGAGCAAAAATTTAGTTTAAGGACAGTTTGACTTATCAAACTATCTCTGAGAACCACATTGATAGCTAAGTTTCAGGAATGCCCCTCAGAGAGGCTAGGCATTTGATCTTCATGATCTGGTACCAAGGGTCTCAGTAGTAATATTAGTTATTGTACCAAGGGTCTCAGTAGTAATATTAGATATTGTAGCAGCAGTAGTAGTTGTTGTAGTAGTAGCACTCATTTGTCCCAGAGCTGATGCTATTTGCCACACATTGTGTTATATGCTATATTAGTTAGGACTCTTGATGTCATAAGTGATGAAACCCAACTCCAACTGATATGTTGCATATCAACCTTGATCCAAAAAAATATTTGTTTGTTTATTTGAAAGGTAGAGTTACAGAGAGACAGAAAGAGGCAGAGACAGTGAGAGAAATCTTCCATCTGCTGGTTCAGTCCCCAAATGGCCACAGCAAAATGGCTGCAACAGATGGAGCTAGGCCAAACAGAAACCAGGAGCCAGGAGCTTCTTTTAGGTCTCCCGCATGGGTGCACTGGAACAAGTACTTGGACCATCTTCTGCTGCTTTCCCAGGCACCTTAGCAGGGAGCTGGATCAGGTGAAGCAGCTGGGACTCAATCCAGCACCCATATGGGATGCCAGAAGCACAGGTGGCAGCTTTACCAGCTATGCCACGGCACTGGCCCCTTGTAGGGTTCTTTCTATGTGTCAAACCTTCAACCCCAAAACTTTGCAAAGCTGGTTGTTTCATTCATGGAGATGAAAGTTCAGAGAGGGTAAGCGCCTTGCCCAAGATCATTAAATTGGTGACGGAGACAGACTTCGAGCCCTCATATCTCTGATCCCAAAGCCCAGATGTTTTCTACCACATGATGCTGATCAGTCATTACCATCTATTGCTGTTTGCAATTTGAATTGAATTGTGAAGGAAGGAATGGAAGTTATAAACACAGAATGGTATCCCAGCATTTCTCATCATTTCTGTGAATCTTAGCATCTCATCCAAGTTACTTAGGATCCTCTATTCCTTGGATGTACACTAGACATTTTCAGCCTTAGGAGGTCCTGAGGGCTTTAGTGTAGGTAAGCATTTTGACTACAAAGAGGGAAGTCTCCACCTGAGCCCCCTGCACCAAACAGACTGTCACTCAATCTGCTCATTAAAGAGTAGAATGCTTAAAGTGGTGCCCTTCTTGCCATTCTAATAGGATTGTCTTGGGGAGGGGCTCCTGACGGTTGAGAAATTTCCTTCTCTTTGATCTTATGACTACAGAGAACACAAAACTGACCACTGTAAACATCTAGCTTGACCCTGAAGATTTTGTTCTCTTCTCAGATAACATGGTGGTGAGGGCTGTGGTCCAATCAGTTGGAGGAAGCCCCACCTTGAACCAACATCCTCCCTCTGAACAATCTTTAGGGCCCTGTGATTTCATTCTAGCCTCTTCTAGTTCAGGTCTACCTGTTCCTCCACAGGAACTTACTCATTGGATGTTGCCCTTTTCATTCATCTATTCACTGAGACTCTGTTGAACATCTGCCACATATTATTCTGGGTGCCGGGAACACCGGTATGAACAAGATGGAAAGATCTCTTCGCCATGAAATGTGTATTGTGGTAAAAGAGACAGAAAATAAAATAAGTAAACAAGTTAAAATTCCATTTAAATTTGTGACAAGTGCTGTTGCTGAAAGAAACAAGGTAATTAGAGAATAATGGAGGGTATAGGAGCAGCTGCTTTAAAAAGGGTACTCAGGGGCCTGCATTGTGGCATATCTGGTAAAGCCACTGCCTGCAATGCCGGCACTCCACATGGGCTCTGGTTCAAGTACTGGATACTCCATTTCCAATCCAGCTCCCTGCTAATGATCCTGGAAAATCAGCAAAAAGATGGCCCAAGTGCTCGGGCCCCTACATCCACATGGGAGACCCAGAAGAAGCTCCTGGCTCCTAGCTTAGGTCTGGCCTAACCCTGGCTGTTGGAGCCATTTGGGGAGTAAAACAGTGGATGGAAGATCTCTCTGTCTCTCTCTGTCTCTCTCTCTCTCTCTCTCTCTCTCTCTATATATATATATATATATATATATATATAACTGACTTCCCAAAAAATAAAATAACCTTAAAAAATTACTCATGAAAAGTCTCTCCAAGGAAGTGAGATTTGAGCAAATATCTAGAGGTTGAGAAGAATTCAGTCTTATAAGAGTCAATAAAAGAACATTCCAGGGAGTAAATCAAAAGTGCAAAGTCCCAAAGCTGGCAAGGGATGGGCACATTCAAGAAAGAGTGGCTGCAGCTTAGTGAGCAAGAGAGAGATTACTCTATACGAACTTAAAGAAAAAGCAGGGACCAGATCATAAGGGCCTTTGTAGGCCATGGTTAGAAGTCTGAATTTTATTCTATATGGAATGGGAAAATAACAAAGAGTTTAAGTAGAGCAGTGACATCATTAGATTTAAAATTCACATGAGTGAACTGGAAAACACACTAAATGGGCCAAAAGTGGAAGAAAGTAGCATAATAAGGTTTTGGCAGTAGACCAGGCAAAAGAATATGATGCCTTGCATTAGGGATTGTCAGTAGAGACAGAGGATGGAATCTGGGGTGTTTTCTCTAGGTAGAATGGACAAGACTCAAACGTAGGACATGAGTAAAAGGGAGAAATCCAAAATGACTTAAATTTTGGATTTATGCAACTGGTTGAAAGGTGATGCTCTTTATTATTATAGTAGACAACGGCAGAAAAAAAAAAGATGGTGGAGGTAGATAGAGTAACAATTAGGGGCTTGCTGAGATGCTTACCAGACACCCAACTGAAGTCACCAGTACCAGCTGGAGCCACAATTCCAGGCTCAGAGGAAATGTTTAGGTTGGATCAAAAAGATAGGGTAAGTGTCAAAGAGATTTCACAAATAAGACCAGTGTAAGCAAATAATGAAGGATAGAATTAAAAGGGAGAGAATGATCCTGCAGGGGAAGCAGGACATACAGCAGACTCATAGAATGGCAAACGCCCAAAACAGCACTCCTGCCTCAGAATCAACCCTTGGGACATTTGGATCTGACTAAAAGGTCCATGAGAGTCTCACAGGCATGGAAAGCCATGACATGGTGGCAAAAAAACAATCTAAATGAAAGATCCTGGTGAACAAGACCCCAGCAGAAGGAACAGGCCATCAAAGAAAAAGGCGCCTTTCTCTGAAGGGAGGAAGGAACCTCCACTGTGATACGGCCTTGACTAAACAAGTACAGAGTTGGTGAACTCAAGGGGCTTCCATAGCCTAGACAGCTCATAGCAAGAGTCTCGGGTGATTGCTGACGTCATAAATAAGAGTGCCAATTGTTAAATCAACAACGGAAGTCACTGGGTACATGCTCCCCACGTAGGATCTCTGTCCTTAATGTGTTTAACTATGAAACTTAAAAACAACACTACTAGTCGAACAATACCCTATACCTGGTTCGGTTGTGTGAGTGCAGCCTGTTGAAATCCCTGCTTAGTATATACTAAGTTGATCCTCAGTATATGAAAGTAATTGAAAATGAAACTTGATGAAGGGCGGGATGGGAGAGGGAGTGAGAGAGGGGAGGGCCACGGGATGGAGGGAGGTTGGCGGGGGGAGCCACAACAATACAAAAGTTGCATTTTATGTTCTACTTAAAACTATTGGTTGAACTCTGTAATTAATACACAATTACTCTTAGGTGTTTAATTAATGCTATAACCAGTACTCAAATAGTATTTTATACTTTGTGTTTCAGTGTGGGTGCAAAATGTGGAAATCTTTACTTAATATATGCTAAATTGATCTTCTGTATATAAAGATAATTGAAAATTAATCTTGATGTGAAGGGAAGGGGAAAGGGAGTGGGAGAGGGGAGCGTTGTGGGTGGGAGGGAAGTTATGGGAGGGGGAAGCTATTGTAATCCATAAGCTGTAATTTGGAAATTTATGCTCATTAAATTAAAAAAATGAAAAAAAAAAGAAATGTTTAGGTTGAAGTTACAAATTTGAAAGTCATCAACATAAGGGGAGATTAAAACCATAAAAGAGAAAAAGGAGTCATATTAAGAAGATTCAGGCAAAGAAGGGGAAAAGACTCAGGACAGGTCTTGAGCAATTTCTTTCAGAGTTTGAATGGGAAAGCAAAAAGCCAGATGTAATGAAAACATTGAGCAACAGGGGTAAATGCAATGTACTTAGAAAAACAACTTTCTTCTTTCCCTCTGCTACTTGTTCAAACAATCCCCTTGGTGGAACTAGTTGTTTCTTGCTCCTTGAATAAAATTGAAGGCAATTTTGACATGTTTTTGGACACCGTTAAGTAATAAAATCTAATCACTGTTGGTCACCCACATGCAGAGTCTCATTTTAGTAATTATTATGAATGAAGAGTTTAGTCTCTTCCCTCTCTCAGCTTGGGTGTGCTTTCATCTAGCTTCTGCCAATGGGAGCTAGCTTTTCTCTTACTATGGTTTGAATATGAGTTGGCCTGGTCCCCAAATTCAAGCAAAAGTTTAATTACAAAGTCATGAGTTAATGGTGCTAAGAAGGTGGAAATTTAACCCAATTATATTAAGTGACAGACCTAGCAGGAGGCCCTTAGGTAGGTGCAGTCATACTCTCAAAAAAATAATTCTTGTGAGAGGGTTGTTGTAAAAGCTTGAGTTGGGCCTGGCTGCTTTCTATGCTTCCTGGGTCACCACATGGCCCTTCCTCTGCACAGACTCCACCACTGGTATCCAGCTGTCTCACAAGACCCAAGCCAATTGGCCTACCGAATCTTGGACATGAACTTCAAAGTTCTGAATAAACCTTTTCTCCTTATATAGTTAGTTGCCTCAAGTATTTCATTGTAGTAATGAAACATTGAATGATATATCTTTATTTTACCTGAAATGTGCAGCCCCAGATATTTCATTGTGGTAATGAAATGTTGAATAATATATTTCTAATTTACCTGAAATGTGAAGCCCTCTTTCCCAACTCAATAGGCTGCCTCTGTTTCCTCCAGGACTGAAGTAGAGCAGGAGGGAGAAAATGCACAGGACAGGGGTGATCTCACATAGCTAGTCTTCAAGTGAACTAATAAGAATTTCCTGGGGTTGGTGGTGTCTCAAGCTTATTCTTTCTCTCATAGTACCACATTATGATTCCTTCAATGTAGATTTCATCATCTTAGGAAATCTTGCAATGCCAATTCCCTTGCTGTAGGTAAAGTCATCACCTAGGGCTGGTCATTAACAATTCTTCCTTCACTACCTTGCAATCTTCACAATCTTGGAATTGGCAACTCGCCAGCATTTGTACATGGTTTGCGATTTTTTTTCTTCAAGCAGGCCTATTAGCCAGGACCTAAGTAAGCCCCATGCCTGTCTCTCTCTCTCTCTCTCTCTCTCTCTCTCTCTCTCTCTCTCAGATCCATGGAAGCACTCAAGCAACATTTCCTCAAAACTCTGGGAGAATGCAGAATAGGATTCTCTTCATCCTGCCACCAGAGCAGCAAGCCAGCCACAGCACACTCTAGTCCACTGAGCTTTACTCTTCAAGTGACTCCCCCAGTGCAACCTCAGATAAGGGAGATAAAAAGTAATTCTTGGCCACTTATTTTGCAAGTCTTGGCTAACCATCTCACTTTTCACTTCAAAATATGCTCCAGTTGCGGTGGGAAGACTTAAGTGCAAAATAGAATGAGTCCTATTTTAAAACCCTCTGTACCCAGCCCATAAAAATGAGAAAGAGAAAACTAGAGAGAACAGTAAAACCAAAGAAGTATGATGTAGAAGAACCTCAAAGGTGCTCAACTATGTCAAGTGTTGCTAAAGGGAGGAACACGATAAAAGCAAAAGAAAGGCTCAATGGTGAAGTTCCCTCTCGGGAGTGTTGAGGACAAAAGCTGGATGGAAATACTAGTGACTTCCTGAGAATCTGCTCTCCTCAGTTTCCTTGTAAACAGAACCTCTACCACAGCTCCAATGTAAAGTGTGACTGGTCCAAGCCAACCACTATGAGCCACTTCCTTTAGGTAATGGTGTATTCAAAAATGGGCATGTGATACAATGCTGTCCAAAATGAAGTCTGTTGAAGGATTTCTGTAAAGTTCTCATTTTTGGTTAAAAAGAGACCCAAGTCGGGGGGGTCAGTGTTGTGAGTAATGGGTTAAGATGCCACCTGTGATGCCAGCATCCCATATGGTGCCAGTTCATGTCCTGGTGGCTTTAATTCCAATCCAGCTTGCTGCTAAAGTGCCTGGGAAAGCAGCAGAGGGTGGCACAAGTGCTTGGGCCCCTGCATCCATTTGGGAGACCTGGATGAAGTTCTTAGCTCATTGTGGCCATCTGGGGAGTAAGCCAGCATATGGGAGGTCTCTCCGTCTCCAGCTCTTCCTCTCTAACTCTGCTTTTTCAAATAAATCTTTAAAAAAAAAGACACAGGGAAAAAACAGCTCTTCTTCCATTGGCTATTGTCATTTCTGCTGTGACACCTCACTCTGAGACACTATTTTGGCACCAGCCTGAGCATAAAGCCACCTCCAAAGAGTAAAGCAAAGCCAGAGCACAAATCAGGAAACTTCTCTACCTATGAAGTTCTTATTATCTCAGCTAATCCATCCCCAATTTATTTTACATAATTGATTCAGGGTGCTCTTTTATAAAACCAAAGCCAACTAAAGATAGAGTAGGCTGAAAGAAGGTAAAGAATTGGAGGCAGAGTGTAGGTAGAGTTTCTCAGTTTTTCCAAAAAAGGGGGCAGAGACACAGTCTGACAGCTGGAGGGAGACAGGGGATCTAGTGAAGGTTTTTAAAGAGAGACACAGTAGTCAGTTGGTAATGAAGTGGGAATGACCCAGAAGAAGGCAGAGCTACAGGAACAGAGCTATTCTTCCCACCTCACTTAGAGTACAAGCCTTTCCTGAAGTCTTCTCCAATGATTTTACTGATGCCCCTACATTCAAGAACTTCCAGTTCTCACATTACTGCGTCCATCATCTAACTACAGCGCTTGCATGCACCTTCCCTGGCGACTCATTGGTGGAATCCCTCCAGTCATCTCTAAGCTCTGACTTGTCGCAGAAGAGGCACTGGCTGAGCCCTGTACGTTGGCCTCTCTAAGACAACCTCTGTTGAAGGAAGGCTGACAGGAGCCCACTATTGTGTTCTCTCAAAAAGTCTTCACAAAGAGACTCCAATGCTACAAATTGTTATTTCCCCTCACAAAGAAACAAGGCGATCCAAGAGTCTAGCTTGGAGTTATTAGATAGTCCTCCAAGCTGCACCTATCCCTAAGGCCCATTTCATCCATGGCTCAACCTAATGTAGTGCGTTGTTACTTAACCCTTAACATTCGACTTCCCAATTTTAATCACACAAAAGGAAATACACCTATGCCTTTTGAAATACAAGGGTACTTCAAAAAGTTAGTTCACGGAAAATGTGTAATATGTGAAAATTATACATGGATTTCAAAAAATTTGCATGCCAAAATAAACTTAACTTTTAATTCCATTTTCCCACAAACTTTTTGAGATTCCCTCTAGATTACCCTTCTCCCCCTAGGTGGAAAGTAACTATCTCCTTTTCCCAGTCATCTGAAGTCATGCAAATTAGCTCAAGATCAGAGTCTTTCCCCAGGGGAACAGAAATACAGTCCCAGGTGGGGACTGGGTTATACCAGACAAATGTGTTACTGAATAATTAAATGATGATACCAAAGGGCATTGCCGTAAAAAAACCATTTCCAGTAAAAATATAACAACAATGCAAAAGAACAATGGTGATTTGCCTTGCTATTGCTTCCTGTCCACAGCAATGATTTGTTCCATATTTCACTTCCCCATCTCACTTAACAGTAAAACAAGAAGATATTTGACCTAAAATGTTTAACACCCGCACTAGGAGGTGCTATTATCTATGGTCACATAGAAACACACAGTAAAAGCCAGAAAACTGAATTTCATTTCCTTGTGAGACTTTAACAATTCGTTCATCAAAACATTACATTGACTGAAATACTTTAAATATCTCAAACCAACTCCCTCTGTTGGTTAAATTCAAATTGATTTACTAATTCTTGTTTTGCCACATTTTCTTACTAATATAGTTTTGGCTAAAGCACAGATTGTATGTAGTAAAAAAGAAACCAGCCAAAATGTCACTTTTTTTTGTTCCTGCATTTACCCAGAAACAGTGGGAATCAGACTTTCCACCCAAGACAATAACTCAAACTACTGAACCATGCTCAGAAATTTTAATAATTTTGTATTGAAGCATTTTTATGCTAAATTTATCTTCCAAGCATATTATATTAAAGTCTGCACCTAAGCATAGACTTATAGACTTAGCTACCTCAAATTCTTTCTTAGAATAAGACAGACAGTAATTAATTAATTATTGTTGTGATGATCTTTCTCTTCATGGGAGTTCTCACAACGAACACTGATCACATATGGTTATAGGAGATTCCTTTTGGGGTTCTCCTCAGAACTGCCCTTTCCCATGGGAGTAATTTCCATAGACATGTTCTCTTGGCTTCACTTTCTTGGCCACCTTTGGTTGATATAGGATAGATACTTGACCAGGCTGGGCCAATCAAATTGTCTTTTGTGAAAATTTGGAATAAGATACAGCCCTTAAATCAGGCTTTATGAGTACACCCTTAGGAGGATATGATGTGGGAAGTTGAGGAAGCAAAGAAAAAAAGTTTCTTCATAATATGCATTTTCCATAAATGCTTTGAAAATGCTTAGTATTTGTGTTAAGCCCCTTAAATACACTGAAGAAAGGTTTCAAAATGTTCTTACCACAACACACAGCATTCTCAGAGAGAACAGAAATGAAAGAACTGGATGCCTCATAAATTGAGGCAAAGACAGGGAGAGACAACTTGGTTTCTAGCACGTGTTTCTGGTGCTGCATGAGACTAGCCTTAGAGTCCATGAAACACCCTAGCATCCTTGTGTGTCATTTAGCTTCAGCATCTTGGCGCACATTTCTGGAAGTCAGAATCAAATCTTCCCTAAGATTGCACCTACGACCCTGTGAAAGCAGAGGATAGCCAGCAGGGACAATACTACATCACGGCAATGTGTGCTTGCTGAATTCTTGGCTCTGTTCCTTGTTTCTGTGTATACAAGGAAATGTCAAAAGTTCACGGAAAATGGAATGAAAAGATAAGTTTATTTAGTGCAAAAAAAAACCTCTTAAATCCATGAGCAGTTTCTTCATAATATGCATTTTCCATGAACCCTTTGAAGACGCTTAGTATATGTGTTAAGTACCTAAATATGTTGAACAATGCTTTCAAAATGTTCTTACCACAACACACAGTAAGCAAAAGTGTGGTCTCTATTATGATTCATATGATACATGAATATGTAATTGAAATGAGTATTTGCCAGGGCCAGTGTTGTGGCGTAGTGGAAAAAGCCACTGCCTATGACCCCAGCACCCCATATGGGCAACGGTTTGAGACTCACCTGCTCCACTTCTAATCCAGTTCCCTGTTAACGAGCCGGGGAAAGCAGAAGAAGATAGCCCAAAGCCCCTGCATATGGGAGATCCAGAGGAAGCTCCTGGCTTCTGGCTTCTGTCTGGCACAGCCCTGACTGTTGTAGCCATTTCTCTGTCTCTCACTCTAACTCTGCCTTTCAAATAAATAGAAGATAAATCTTCCAAAAACAAAAAAAGGAGCATTTTCCACTCTACCTGGCTTAAGGTAAATTCCAATAAATATTTGGAATAGTTGCATAAGTAAATATATATTGTACAAGAAAAAATGACCAACAACGCTTATATATTTTTCTTTTAAATGAGTTTTTATTGAAGTATTTATACAGTTAGAATACAGGTCCTTCTTCCAAGATATATATTTTTAATTTACATTATAGTCAAAGGCTTAATGCTCCACTAAATATAGAGTTCAAAAATAAAAAGCAAAAGGATCATAGCTGAGCAAGAAAACAGGCAAGGGTTATCAACAATAATCGAATGAAAAGATGTTCAGCTTCACTCATATGAAGTAAATTTTAAAATAGTGACCAAATCAGTAAGGTTATAGTAGCATATAATGAATAATTTATTTGACAAAGATTAAAAACCAAGTTTGACAAAGTCTGTATTCGCAGCAAAACTGATAAACACAGGCATTTCTTTCTTTTTTGTTTCTATTTATTAATTTTTTTAAAATTTTAGGTCCCACATATAAAGGAAAACATGTGATATTTGTCTTTCTGTTTCTGACTTATTTCACTCAATATGTTGTCCCCCAGTTCTATTTTGATGCAAATGACAGAATTTCACTTTTTTAAAGCTGAATAAATATTCCATTATTGAATGCTTATATTGACTTCAGAAAAATAAAACCATTTGTTAAACTGAATTTATAACAATTTTTAACTTGAAATTAAAAAGCCAAAATAAGTTAAAGAAAAATACTATTTAAAGCAAATACAGGCAGAATGTAAAACTATAGCAACCATCAAAATTTAATTTCCTGAAGTGAAATATTAACATAATTTATAAATCTTCAGCCAAATTTTTAAAAAATTTTGGTATTTATTTCAAATAGAGATCCCATCTGCTGGTTTACTCCCCAAATGCCTGCACCAGTCAGGGCTGGGCTGGGCTGGGCTGAACCAGGAGCCAAGAATTAAATCCAGGTCTCCCACGTGGGCGGCAGGGAACTAAGTGCTTGAGCCACCGACTGCTGCCTCCGTGATTTCCTTTCACACATGTGCAGATCATTGAACCAAAGACTCATGGAGTCTTTCTGTAAATATCCAGGCCTCTCTGTGCAGCTCCCTCGTCTTTTGTAATCTGCCCCACCACTTCTAGCTGCTCTGAGCTCCCTGGACTCTGAGTTATGTTTTGAACTCAGAATGGTTGCAGGGCTGTGTTCCCTCTGCCTGCACTGAGTCCTGGCAGTACTCTGGGTCAATTACAGAACTCACTTCATTCATTTCCCTTCCCTCGGAGATCACACATCTACATTGTCTGCCACCCAAATTCCAAAAACTGTGGTTATACTCTAGCTGCGTAAGGTTGGAGTGCCTTTATTATTCCGTCATGTCCAGAAGTAAAGTCAACACATTTTCATTAAAAACAGAAATCAGACAAGAATCTCCTCCAGTTAGTCCTTTTACTGAATAAAACCACTAACAAAGATGAGAGTTGTAGACCAGGAGAAAGCTCCTGGCTCCTGGCTTTGGATCAGCCCAGCTCCAGGCATTGTGGCCATTTGGGGAGGGAACAAGCAGATGGAGGACCTTTCTCTCTGTCTCTCCCTCTCTCTGTCTATAACTCTACCTTTCAGATAAATAAACAAAATCATTAGAAATAAAAGGAAAAAATATCAAGATGGCATCATTATGTATTTAGCAAATCCAAACTACCTGTATTGTGCCAAGACTATTCCTTGTCATGCAAATCTTATGTGGCTTTTTCAGTCATGGCTAAGGAGAATAAAATGTTCCAGTCAACACACAGGAGAGCTTAGGGAATCCATGTGAAAAATTAGCTAGGGGCCGGCGCTGTGGCATAGCAGGTAAAGCTGCCGCCTGCGGTGCCAGAATCCCATATGGGCGCCGGTACTAGTCCCAGCTGCTCTACTTCCAATCCAGCTCTCTGCTATGGCCTAGGAAAGCAATAGAGGATGGCCCAAGTCCTTGGGCCCCTGCACCCCCGTGGGAGACCCGGAGAAGCTCCTGGCTCCTGGCTTCGGATCAGAGCAGCTCCGGCTGTTGCAGCCAGTTGGGGAGTGAACCAGCATATGGAAGACCTCTCTCTCTCTCTCTCAGCCTCTCCTTCTCTGTGTAACTCTGACATTCAAATAAATAAATAAATCTTTTAAAAAAATCAGCTAGACAATAATCCATGTTCCTCTATTTTAATAAATCCTTTGTCATGAAGATACAATGGTGTTGCCCTCTTCTATTTCATTTTATTACCATTATAACTCCTACCATTATAATATATATCATATTTTTCTTATTTGTAAAAGCTGTCATTTCTGCATGTTCACTACAGAAACAAATAATATGGGTAAACAAAAATAAGATTAGCAATCACCCAAAGTTTAGATATACATTGCAAGAAATAGTAATTCAGGTACAAAAAGTGGCTGGTGTTGTGGCACAGCAGGTTAATTTGTCATTCATGATGCCAACAGCCCATACCAAATGCTGGTTTAAGTCCCAGCTACTCCTCTTCTGAACCAACTTCCTGCTAATGCACCTAGGAGGCAGTCAGAGATGGTACAAGTGCATGAGGCCCAGCCACCATGTTGGAGACCAGGAGAGCGTTCACAGCTTCTGGAGCTTCAGCCTGGCCCAGACCTGGATACTGTGGACATCTGGGGAGTGAACCAGTGAATACAAGAGCTCTCTCTGTCTCTCCCTGTCTCTCTGTCACTCTGCTTTTCAAATAAATAAACAAATGAATCTAAATTTTTTAAAATTAAGAAATATGAAATACCATAAGAAATTTCAGGAAACTAAAACTCCATGATGAATTTTAATAAAATAGGCTAGTAAGAATATGGATGGCTAGAAATGTAATCATAATTGTTATTAATTCCAATTCTTTTCAAGCTACTCAAAACAATTGAAAGAGAGGGAATCCCCACAAACTCCTTCTATGAGGCAATCATCACCTTAATTCCTAAATCAGAAAAAGACACAATAGAGAAAGACAACTACAGACTAATTTCCCGATGAACATAGATGTAAAAATCCTCAGGGGCTGGCGCTGTGGCGTAGTGAGTAAAGCCACCACCTGCAGTACTGACATCCCATATGGGCACCGGTTCGAGTCCTGACTGCTCCACTTCTAATCCAGCTCCCTGCTATGGCCTGGGAAAGCAGTAGAAGATGGCCCAAGTCCTTGGGCCCCTGCACCCATGTGGGAGACCCGGAAGAAGCCCCTGGCTCCTGGCTCCTGGCTTCAGATCGGTGCAGTTCCAGCCATTGTGGCCAACTGGGGAGTGAACCAGTGGATGGAAGACCTCTCTCTCTCTCTCTGCCTCTCCTTCTCTCTCTGTGTAACTCTGACTTTCAAGTAAATAAATAAATCTTTTAAAAAAAAAAGCAAAATTAAAAATGAATCTTGATGTGAATGGAAGGGGAGAGGGAGTGGAAAAGGGGAGGGTTGCGGGTGGGAGGGACGTTATGGGGGGGAAGCCATTGTAATCCATAAGCTGTACTTTGGAAATTTATATTCATTAAATAAAAGTTTAAAAAAAATAAAAAAGGAAAAAAAGCAAAATTAATAATGAGATATGGCAGCGTTTATAACACATATACATGTAAAATACATGATCAAAATAACACAAATAGCAAAAAAGGGGGAAATGGAAGTGTAATGTTATAGGTTTCTTACATTACACATGAAACAGTAGAATACTCCTTTGAAAACATACTGAGATAAATTAAATATGGACATTGTAAAATTTAGTGAAACCACTAAAAATTAGATAAAGGGTTGTGGATAATAAGCCAATTGTGGATATAAAATATTCAACCAAAAAGGAAACCAGAAAATTGGGAAAAAATGAACAGAGTTGATCGTACAAATGAAAAAAACCAAAGGTCTAGTGGTAGATTAAAACATAACCATGGAGCTTGCATTGTTCTGCAGCAGGTCAGTCTGCTGCCTGCCATACCAGCATCCCATATCAGAGCACCAGTTCAAGTGTTGACTGCTCCCCTTCTGATCCAGCTCTCTGCTATGGCCTGGGAAAGCAGTAGAAGATGGTCCAAGTCCTTGGGCCCCTGCACCTACGTGGGAGACACAGAGGAGGCTCCTGGCTCCTGGCTTTGGATGGGTGCAGCTCTGGCTGTTGCAGCCAGTTGGGGAGTGAATCAGCAGATGGAAGACTCTCTCTCTGCCTTTCCTCCTTTCTCTATGTAATTCTAACTTTCAAATAAATAAGTAAATCTTTAAAAGAAATTCCAGCTCAGCTTCTTCTGATTCTAGCTGCCTGCTAATGCACACTTACTGCTAATGGCTGAAGCATTTGGGTCCCTGCCACCCATGTAGAAAATCCAGGTTGAGTTATGGGTTCCTGGCTTCAAACTGGTTCAGTTCTAGCTGTTTTGGGCATCTGGGAAGTGAACAAGCAAATGGGAGAGCATTCTCTCCCTCTCCCTCTCTCTCCCCATGCCTTCCAAATGAATAAACATATATTTTACAAAGGAAATTGGAGTGAGTATATTAATATCAGTCAGGGTTAGACTTCTGAACCTTACAAAGGGATGAAGGAAAACATTTCATAATGATAGAATGATCACTTCATCAAAAATATATAACAATCCTTCACATGTCTGCATCTAATAACATAACTTCAAAACACATGAAGAAAAACTGATTGAACTAAAAGGATAAATATATATCCAGAACAGTATTGATAGAATAAGTAAACAGAAAATCAGTAGGGATATCAAAGATTTGAACAGTATTGACCAACTTGACCTGATATTTATGACACACCATTCAGTAAGAAAAGATACCTCTTCTTCTTTTTTTTTTTCTTTCTTTTTTCTTTTTTTGACAGGCAGAGTTAGAGAGTGAGAGAGAGAAACAGAGAGAAAGGTCTTCCTTTTCAGTTGGTTAACCTCCCAAATGGCCGCTACGGCCAGCACGCTGTGCCAATCCGAAGCCAGGAGCCAGGTGCTTCCTCCTGGTCTCCCATGCAGGTGCAGGGCCCAAGCACTTGGGCATCCTCCACTGCACTCCTGGGCCACAGCAGAGAGCTGGACTGGAAGAGGAGCAGCCGGGACAGAATTCAGTGCCCCGACCGGGACTAGAACCCGGGGTGCCGGCGCCGCAGGCGGAGGATTAGCCTAGTGAGCCATGGCGCCGGCCATATACCTCTTCTTAAACTACTCAGAAAAACAGACCACATGTTGACTCTTAAAACAAGAATGGAACCACTAATATTTTAAACGCTTGGGATTTTTTGGATCAAGCACCTTAGTCTGAAATTAAGTCTCAAGTTCTTTCTCAGTTTCAGTGACACTGTTCTCTGTCCTGCTCCCCAAGACCAAAGTCCTTCCAGAGCCTAGACCCTGCTCCAGAGGTACAGGCATGCAGTTCCTGATATGGCCTGCTGATATTCCTGGAACTGATCCCTAGACTTGACTGGAAACTACTATAAATTATTTCTTTAACGTGCTCCCATCAGGATTATGTAGGCTGTGATCCTAGCAACCCAGGGTCTGGCTCACTCATTCACTCTACATGCAATTATTGAGCATTTAGTATGTCTCAGGCATTGAGCAAGATGTTGGAGATACAGCCATGATTAGGGCAGACATGTCTCCTCTCCAAGATAGTTACTATCTGTTGTGGGATACAGCCAAGTTAGCAAGACAATTGCAGAGCATTGTGATAAGTCCTATGGCTGAAGAAGTCCAGGGAGCTTTGAAAGCAAAGAGGATGAAGGCCTAACGTGGACTTCAAGAAGAAAGCCTTTCTTGACGATATGAAAACAAAGCTGAGTTCCAAAGGAGGAGTAGGAGTGGTCAGGACAGAAAAAGTAGCAAAATCTTGTAGGCCAGTGGTTCTAAAAATGTGTTTTCAGGCCAGAAGCCTAAGTATCATCTGAGAAATTGTTCAAAATGCAAATTCTCAGGCTCTTCCCCAGTCAGAAATTCCAGGCACCAGAAATATCTTTTTTATCAAACCTTCTGTGTGATTCTGGTGTATGGTACAGTTTGAGAATCATTTTTCCTCAAAGTCATGCTCCAATTATGAGAATAGTGATTCCAGCACTTTGAGATGGTAATACCAGCCTGGCTTAGTCCTTGCAATAACAGAAAAATAAAATAGGAGGGGACTACTATTTATTAAATACATGGTATAAAGTAGTTTCCCCTTATCCACAGTATCACCTTTTGCAGTTAACTGCAGCCTGAAAATATTGGATGGGAAATATTGGATGGAAAATGATTCATAAATTTTAAATGGGTACCGTTCTTAGCAGTGATGAAATTTCACATCCTCCTCTTAATCCCACCTGATATGTAGATCATCACTTTGTACCGTGTACACATGCTATGGATGCCCATGAGTCAATTGTTAGTCATTTTGGCTTTTAGATCAACTATCACAGTATCATGGCACTTGTGTTCAACTAACCCTTACACAGAGGCCTAATACTCAGTCACTTGGCCAGTGCTGCAGCTCATTAGGCTAATCCTCTGCCTGCGGCACTGGTATCCCGGGTTCTAGTCCTGGTCGAGGCGCCAGATTCTGTCCCGGCTGCTCCTCTTCCAGTCCAGCTCTCTTCTGTGGCCAGGGAGTGCAGTGGAGGATGACCCAAGTGCTTGGGTCCTGCACCCCATGGGAGACCAGGAGAAGCACCTGGCTCCTGGCTTCGGATCGGCGCAGCGCGCTGGCCGGCGGTAGCAGCCATTTGGGGGGTGAACCAACGGAAAAGGAAGACCTTTCTTTCTGTCTCTCTCTCTCTCACTGTCCACTCTGCCTGTCAAAAAAAAAAAAAAAAAACAAACAAACAAACAAAAAAAAACCTCCGTCACAATGCCTACATCATCCATATCACTTCACTTCAGCACATAGGCATATTATATTATCAATTCACATTGTATTCTCCCTTACAAGGAGAAGGGTGAGAACAGTATGCTAAGATGTTTTGAAAGAGAGACAACAGGGCCGGCGCTGTGGCTCAACAGGCCAATCCTCCGCCTAGCGGCACCGGCACACCAGGTTCTAGTCCCGGTCGAGGCGCCAGATTCTGTCCCGGTTGCCCCTCTTCCAGGCCAGCTCTCTGCTATGGCCCAGGAGTGCAGTGGAGGATGGCCCAGGTGCTTGGGCCCTGCACCCCATGGGAGACCAGGAGAAGCACCTGGCTCCTGCCTTCGGATTAGCACGGTGCGCCGGCCGCAGTGCACCAGCCACGGCGGCCATTGGAGGGTGAACCAATGGCAAAGAAAGACCTCTCTCTCTGTCTCTCTCTCACTGTCCACTCTGCCTGTCAAAAAAAAAAAAAAAAAAAAAAATAGAGACAACAGTCACATAACATTTAATACTTTGTTAGAATTGTTCTATTTTATTATTAGTTGTTTATAACCTCTTACTATGCCTAATTTATAAATTAAATTTTATCATAGGTATATGTAGGGAAAAAATACAATAAATATGGTGTTCAGTAAGCACTATATATGATTTTAGGCACCCACTGTGGATTTTGGAACACATCCCCCATTAGTAAGGGAGAGCTACTGTACATCAGGCCATATGCTTTACACGTTTTTAATCCAATCCTCACCATATGCCTATTATCATGCCCATTTCACAGATTGGGACAATGAACTACAGAGAGTTCACAGAACTCACCCCAATCTCACTCAGCTAGTAGGTATCAGAACTAGTTTTTTTTTAATTTTCATTTTTTAAAATTTATTTGCATGCATTTCATAAATACATTAGGAACACAGTAATTCTTCCCATCATACCTGCCCACCCCTTTTCCTCTTCTCTCTCCTGTTCCCTATCTTGATTTTTACTAAGGTCTATTTTCATTTAATTTATATAGAGAGGTTAACTCTATTCTAGGTAAAGAGTTCAGTGCTTTGTATGAGAAAGAAAAAAAAAGAAAAACTGCTCCTCAATAATCCAGACAATGGCTGTTCAAAATTGTTGCATCTCGAAGGTCATTTTGCTTTATTTTTTTCTCTTTCTCCTCCATTTTTTTTTCTTTTTATTTCTTTTTTCCCTTCCTTTTCCCCTTCTTTCTTTTTAGAAACTTAATTATCTTTAAAGAAGAACCCAAGAATGATACATAACTATAACTTATGAGACATAATAATATAACTTATAACCATAAGACATAAGAATATCCTCCATTTAACACACTAAATGGAAGTAATTCTCTGAGAACAGGTTTTACTATTAAGTATCATAATACAACTCTTTGAGGACAGAGGTCCTGTGTGGGAAGTTAGTGCACAGTGACTCTTGTTTATTTAACAATTAACACTCTTATGTATGATGTCAGTGATCACTCAAGGCTCTTGACATGAGCTGCCTAGGCTATGGAAGCCTTTTGGATTCACTAACTTGACAAGGCTATAAACAAAGTGGAAGTTGTCTCCTCCCTTCAGAGAAAAGCACATCCTTCTTTAGTGGCCACTTTTTTCCACAGAGGTCTCACCCACAGAGGTCCTTCATGTGGAACAATTTTTGCTGCAGTGTCTTGGCCTTCCATACCTGAAATGCTCCCTTGGGCTTTTCAGCCAGATCAGAATGCCATAAGGGTCAATTCTGAGATCAGAGTGCTACTTAAGGTGACTGTCATTCTATGAGTCTGCTGTATGGACTCTTTCCATGTTGGAGCATTCACTCCTTTTTAATTCTATTATTATTACTATACACTTTCCTATTTATATGATCACTTTAACACTTGACCAGAAACCTAAGTATCATCTTAGAACTTATTTGACACTATCTATATGATCACTTTACCACTTAATTCTACCCATATGATCTCTATCACACTTAAACTGCTATTTTTACCACTCAGCTTAAGGGAATCTGGACCCCATGAAAGTTTTTAAACTGTACCCTTAGAAGTAAGTCTGTAGGAATGTATGCAGAACTATACTGCATTACAGTAACAAACTTTATGCATTTCACAACTACAACTTTAGGAACATGCTAATTCTTTCTACCATGTCTGCACTTCTTCCCACATTTCCACCCCTCTTCTCTTCCCTTTCTTATTCTCACTCTTATTTTTTACTAAGATCTATTTTCAATTAACTTTATACACATATGGCTAATTCTATGTTAAGTAAAGAGTTCAATGATTATCACAAAAGAAAAAAGATAAGTAAAATAAGATAAGGGAGAAGAAAAGAACAAAAATTAAAAATTTTAAATTTTTAAAAACTAAAAAAAAAAAAAACTGTTCCTCAACCATCAACAGAAGAGCTATTCAAAGTCATTGGTTCTCAAAGTATCTATTTTACTCTTATGATTGCCTTTTAGGTTCTCTATTAGTTATCACAGGTCAGGGAGAACATATAGAATTTGTTCCTCTGGGACTGGCTTATTTCACTAAGTATGATGTTTTCCAGTTTCATCCATTTTGTTGCAAATGACCAAATTTTTTTTACTGCTGTGTAGTATTCCACGGTGTACATATCCCATAATTTCTTTATCCAGTCTTCAATTGGTGGGTATTTTATTTTATTCCACACCTTTGCTACTGTGAATTGAGCTACAATAAACATGGAGGTACAAAAAGCTCATGAAAGAGCTTTAAATAAATAAATAAATAAATAAATCTTTCAAAAAAACCAGATGGATAGACCAATGGAACAGACTAGAAACACCATAAATAAATATAAGCATGTATAACTAACTTATCTTTGACAAAGGAGCTAAAATAAATCCCTGGAACAACGACAGTCTCTTCAACAAATGGTGCTGGGAAAATTGGAGCTTTACATGCAGAATTATGAAGCAAGACAATAATAAGAAATAATAATAATAAGGCAATCATAAGAGTAAAATAGATACTTTGAGAACCAATGACTTTGAATAGCTCTTCTGTTGATGGTTGAGGAACAGTTTTTTTTTTTTTTAGTTTTTAAAAATTTAAAATTTTTAATTTTTGTTCTTTTCTTCTCCCTTATCATATGCTGATTTCATTTCCCTTGGGTATATTCCCAGGAGTAGGATGGGTGGGACATATGGTAGGGCTATATTCACATTTCTGAGGTATCTCATATTTCTGAGGTATCTTCCATAGTGACTTTACCAGTTTACATTCCCACCAACAGTGGATTAGGATACCTTTTTCCCCACATCCTCGCCAGCATTTATTGTTTGTTGATTTCTCTGTGAAAGCCATTCTAACAGGAGTGAGGTGAAACTTCACTGTAATTTGGATTTGCATTTCTCTGACAGCTAGTGATCCTGAGCATTTTTTCATGTTTCTGTTGGCCATTTGGATTTCTCCTTTTGAAAAATGTCTGTTTAAGTCCTTTGCTTAACCAGACTGCTTATTTTGTTGTTGCTGAGCTTCTTGATCTCTTTATATATTCTGGTTATTAATCCTTTATAAGTTGCATAGTTTACAAATATTTTCTCCCACTCTCTCAGTTGCCTCTTCACTTTGCTGAGTGTTTCTGTTACAGTGCAGAAGCTTCTCAATTTGATGTAATCTCATTGTCAATTTTGGCTTTAATTGCCTGTGCCTCTGGGGCCTTTTCTAAAAACTCTTTGTCTATGCCGATGTCTTGTAGGGTTTCCCCAATGTTCTAGAATAATTTGATGGTATTGGGTCATATACTTAGGTATTTAATCCATTTTAAACGGATTTTTGTGTAAGGTGTAAGGTAGGGGTCTTGCTTCATAATTCTGCATTTAAAGCTCCAATTTTCCCAGTACCATTTGTTGAAGAGACTGTCGTTGTTCCAGGGATTTATTTTAGCTCCTTTGTCAAAGATAAGTTAGTTATACATGCTTATATTTATTTATGGTGTTTCTAGTCTGTTCCATTGGTCCATCCATCTGGTTTTTTTGAAAGATTTATTTATTTATTTATTTGAAAGTCACAGTTACACAGAGAGAGAAGGAGAGGGAGAGGGAGAGGGAGAGAAAAAGAGAGAGAGATTTTCCATCTGCTCGTTCACTCCCCAGATGGCTGCAACAGCTGGAACTGTGCCAGTCCAAAGCCAGGAGGCAGGAGCTTCTTCCCGGTCTCCCACATGGATGCATGGGCCCAAGGACTGTGGGCCATCTTCTATGCTTTCCCAGGCCATAGCAGAGAACTGGATTGGAAGTGGAGCAGCTGAGACTTGAACCAGCGCCCATATGGGATTCTGGCACTGCAGGCAGCAGCTTTACCCACTATGCCATAGCGCCAGCCCCCTATCCATCTGTTTTTGTATCAGTACCAGGCTGTTTTGATTATAACTGCCCTGTAGTATATCTTGAAATCTGGTATTGTGATGCCTCTAGCTTTGTTTTTGCTCTATATGATTGCTTTAGTTATTTGAGGTTTCTTTAATTAAGTGCATATACATTTATAATAATCAAAGCTTCCTGTTGAATGGACCTCTTAATCATTACATGGTGTCCTTCTTTGTCTCTTTTAACAGTTTTTGTGTTAAAGTCTCTTTTGTCTGATATTAGGATGGCTACACCAGCTCTTTTTTGGTTTCCATTAGCATGGATTATCTTTTTCCATCCTTTCACTTTCAGTCTGCATGTACTGTTGTTGGTAAGATGTGTTTCTTGTAGGCAGCAAATAGATGGGCTTTCTTTTTTACTCCATTCGTCCCATCTGTGTCTTTTAACTGGAGAGTTGATGCTATTTACATTCAAGGTGACTATTTTTATGTAATGACTTCTTCCTGTCATTTTTCCATTAATAATCCAATTTTTAACTTTGGATTTCCTTTGTATTTTTAATGAACGATTTTCTGCTTTCACCTTCTTTCATAGTGATGTCTCTGTATCTGTGTTTCTGTGTGTAGCACATCCTTGAGCATCTTTTGTAGGGCTGGACGGGTAGTGACAAATTCTTTCAATTTTGTTTGTTGTGGAAGGTCTTTATTTCACCTTTATTCATAAATGAGAGCTTTGCAGATTACAGTATTCTAGGTTGATTTTTTTTTCTCTTAAAACTTGGAATATATCTCGCCATTCTCTCCTAGCCTGTAGGGTTTCTGATGAGAAGTCCACTGTGAGTTTGATTGGGATTCCTCTGAATATAATTTGGCATTTCTCTTGTGCACATTTTAGAATCTCTTATGTTTTACTGTGGAGAGTTTTATTACAATGTGCTGTGGTGAAGATTTTTTTCTGGTCATGTCTATTGGTGTGGGCAGCCACAGGTAGTCACTCCCTTTGTTTACACTTAAACATATGAATGGAGACTTCCCGGGCACAGACAATTGGGCTAGGGAGATTCCGGGAAGAGGCAGGAAGAACCTAAACCTTTCACAAGAGATGATACAGATAATCAGTCACACCTGAAACCTGCATTTATCACCTAAGTGTTTTATTGTACCCTTGTAATCAATAATTAAGAACCTTATTGGGAACTCTTTGTAACCTTAAGAGCCTTTTTGATATGTAAATCTTTTGTGCTCCTTCTTGTAAACAACTGGTCATGTTTAAATACTACTGGATTTATTCAATAAAGAGCCTTGATCAGGACTTGTCTTGGCTCCATTCTTTGCGTCCTTGTCCCCGCATTCCCACTCTCTGTTTCAGGAAGACCCAGTTCATTGTGCCGCAGGCCGGCACAATTGGGAGTTCTATGTTCTTCCTATACTTGGACGTCCCTTTCTTTCTCCAAATTAGGGAAGTTTTCTGTTATTATTTCACTGAAAAGGCCTTCTAATCCTTTCTGTCTTTGCATGCCTTCGGGGACTCCCAAGACCCAAATGTTGGGTCATTTGATAATATTTTGTAGCTCTCCAACAGTGTTTTTTAGTGTTCTACTTTCTTATTTTTGGTCTGACTCTGAAATCTCCAGAGATTTGTCTTCTAACTCAGATATTCTTTTCTTCTCCCTCACCTACTCTGTTGTTAAGACTTTCCACTTCATTTTTTATTTGCTCTATTGAATTCTTCATTTCTAGTATTTATTTTGATTTCTCTTTACTATCTCAATTTCACGGAAGACATTTTTATTCATATCATATATAGTTTTCTTTAGTTCTTGAATTTGCTTCTGATTGCTTCTAAGTAGTCCAATGACTAGTTTTATGAATTCCGTTTCTGGCATTTCCTCAATCATTTCATCTTCACCTTCTAACATTGAAATGTTGTAGTGTTCCTATGGGGGGCTTATAGTGTCTTCATTATTTTCTCTTAAGATTTTATTTATTTGAGAGGTAGAGTTACAGACAGTGAGAGGAAGAGACAGAGAGAAAGGTCTTCCTTCCGCTGGTTCACTCCCCAAACGGCCACAATGGCTGGAGCTGCACCCATCCGAAGCCAGGAGCCAGCTGCTTCCTCCTTGTCTCCTATGTGGGTGCAGGGCCCAAGCACTTGGGCCATCCTCCACTGCCTTCCCAGGCCACAGCAGAGAGCCGGACTGGAAGAGGAGCAATCACCACGCCACAGTGCCGAGCCCCTCCTCTTTTTAAATATTAACTGCATCCCACATGAGTCAGACCACCCTGTTGCTATTCCACCATCTTGGGACCCCCAAGAAGCCAGAACTGAGATTTTAACCCAGTTCTCTCTGACTGCAGAACCCCACGACCTTTCTTCAGCAGGTCACTGTGCAGGAAAAAATGTTCAAGATCAAAGATCGAGATATCTCAGCAGCTGCACTCACTAAGGTTCCTGGTAGATGAAGCAACTATTGTTTGTTGTCCTGGAACTGAACAACTGGCTTTTTAACTTTATTATAACACGTTTGGTGATCAAGTTCAAAATAAGCAAATCTGCCTTTGGATGTCAGAAAAATTCCATACTAGATGATGACTCCAGCAGTACACTGGAGGAGTAACCCTGGGTCCCCCTGAGCCTTAGACCGGAGTTGATCCAGCTGTATTTTGATAACCAGAGGAAAAGTGTCCTTAGGTCAGTAGCTCCAGAAAGAAACATTAAATCAAAGGACTTTTGTACCAGTTCGCCAACTTGAGGTAAAATATTGTTAGCGTTTGAATGAAAAGGACAAAAAAGGAATTGCAAGAGCTCAATTGCTTAGCAGAAGAAAGAATACTTGAAAGAGGAAAGATTAAACTCTCGCCCAGAGCAGTAACACAGAGCCCTGAGATATCAGGAATGCACATTGTGTGTGAGCAGTGTGGGCTGAAGATAAACAGAGGTGAAACTGCAGTGCTTGCCTCTCAAGGGGGTCCCAGAGCACGCTGACACTGACTCTGTTTTGTCTGTTTCACGTGTAAAGACCTGCTGGTCAGGCTCGTCTATTTTTAACAGGATGGAAAAATTCACTGTGACAGGCATCATGCTGAATGGCTCAAACCACTGTGCTCAGCATGTGATGAGATAATTTTGTTGAGGAGTGCACTGAGGCTGAGAGTCTCCACTGGCACCAGTAACACTTCTGGTGCTTTGAGGATGAAACAGTCCCGGGAGGACAAAGTGTCTCGTGAAGAATGGCCACCCATTCTTCTGTGGCCACTTTGAGTCTATACAGAGTACTGTGAAACCTATGGGAAATATACGGGTGTCGACCATGCAGATAACCTACGATGGGCAGTGCTGGCATGCTTTGTGTAAAGCCGATTTGTTGGGATGTCCCTTCATTCCCAACAAGGTCAGATTCATTGCTCGAAATCATGCAGTCTTGGTAAAGACATCTATGCTCTAATTCTAACAACTGCAGTGCAGTCAGTTTAATCAAGAGATGCCAGGCCGGCGCCACGGCTCACCAGGCTAATCCTCCGCCTTGCGGCGCCCGCAAGCTTTTTTTTATATTTTATTTTTATTATTATTTTTTTTTTGACAGTGAGAGAGAGAGACAGAAAGAAAGGTCTTCCTTTGCTGTTGGTTCACCCTCCAATGGCCGCCGCAACCGGGCGCGCTGCGGCCGGAGCACTGTGCTGATCCGATGGCAGGAGCCAGGTACTTCTCCTGGTCTCCCATGGGGTGCAGGGCCCAAGGACTTGGGCCATCCTCCACTGCACTCCCTGGCCACAGCAGAGAGCTGGCCTGGAAGAGGGGCAACCGGGACAGAATCCGGCGCCCCGACCGGGACTAGAACCCGGTGTGCCGGCACCGCAAGGCGGAGGATTAGCCTAGTGAGCCATGGCGCCGGGTTCAGGAATGAGCTTTTAATGAAGAATTTTAGAAAGGCACAATAGAGCATGAGATCCCAGAATACCCTGAGGGTAGGGCTAAGCATGAAGATTATATAACAGAGATCCTCCTCAAGTTGCATGAAATGTATTCTCAAGCCAATGAGCAGTGCTACCTACTACCTACTACCCTCATGAGAGGTCTGATTTGAATTCTTGGCTTCCAGCTGAGCCAGCAGATGGGAGCCTTTCTCCTTCCCTCTCTCTCAAGTAAACAGATAAATTAACAAATAAATACTTTTAAAGATAGCTTTGAGGCACACAGAAAATCTTAGGGAAAAAGAATAAAACCAATTAAGGCACAACAACCAGAGCCTTTCAAGTGAAAAACACTGACCTGAAACATATTGGGACACAATCACAAGATAGACTGACAATTCCCCTTATGGTGAGCACCCAGGCTGTGCAAGCAGAAATCTCCAGGAACTGGATATGGAACAGAGGGCCTCAGGATACAGCCATGATCCAACACAGGATGTGAAGACTCCCTGGGGCATTGTCAGACTTAAAACCAGAGTAACATGTTCAGGATTCTCAAGATTCTTCAGTTTTGTTTGATATCACAGGGGCTGCAGTGGATGGGCAAGCCAAGCCAAGGTCATTGTTATATTCTCTGCAAACTCTGAGGAAATGGAGGAAGAAGACTTTGAGAAAATAAGCAACATGGGAACTCTGAACTCTTTGATGCTGCACAAGAGTGCCTAATCCTTAAAGAGTTTAGAGCTGTGTCCAGCAAAAAGCCATGCCTGAAGAGAAAACTAGTATATCTGCCAATTCTCAAAAGTTCCAAGTCTCAATCCAGACCACAGAGGGTCAAGTTTCCAGAATATGTCATGACAGTGGTAACGAAAAGCATCAAAGTCGTGCAGCCTCCTGTGAGTGAAAGGAGTCAGGTCTACCACTTGGGAGGATTGAGGTTTCATCATCATTTCCGCAGAAGTAGAACCTACACCTTGAAATGAATGGAATGATTCCTGGCATTCCTCCTCCTCTTTCAACTCAGAAGCACATAAATGTTCTCTGGGACGACCAATCCCTCAGACCTAGTCACCGGCTATACAGACAACCTCTCTGGTCCAACTTCTGCACCTTCTGCCCGTCAGTTGCTTAGAGGACAACTAAGTCCAAGAAGAAAAAGGACTACAAGGCCAAAACTGTATAATTTCTTAACCTAGTAGCAATAGATCATTTGTTTAAAACATAACCATTAGGGCCGGCACCGTGGCTCTCTAGGCTAATCCTCCGCCTGTGGCGCCCTGGGTTCTAGTCCCGGTTGGGGTGCCAGATTCTGTCCCGGTTGCTCCTCTTCCAGCCCAGCTCTCTGCTGTGGCCCGGGAAGGCAGTGGAGGATGGCCCAGGTTCTTGGGCCCTGTACTCGCATGGGAGACCAGGAGAAAGCACCTAGCTCCTGGCTTCGGATCAGCGCAGTGCGCCAGCCGCAGTGGCCACTTGGGGGGTGAACCAACGGAAAAAGGAAGACCTTTCTTTCTGTCTCTCTCTCCTACTGTCTAACTCTGCCTGTCAAAAAAAAAATAAATAAATAAAATAAAATAATAAATACATAACCATTAACCATGTAATCATATCTTTTTTTCTTCCATAGGAGAGTTTCCAAAACACTAAAGAGTTCTGTCCATGTAAATGAGAACCCATGTTCTGTTTACAGTGCTGGAATTACATTTAAAGGTAAGCTTTCCCTAGTTTATCTTCCTGGGATAGAACCTGTTAGACTGGTGGCTGGAGGAGGGTGTTGATTTTACATGATGGAGAATTGTGCAAAGCAATAGTGTTTGTCATCCACATAAATCAGATTGGCTCAGGTCCTGACCAGCCTGTCCTGCTGTGAGCCATGCACACGGTCACACTGATCTCTAACAGTGTACATTCTATTGTGTGAGGCCAACTTTGTCCCCTTTCCTTATTAGCCAGGTAAACATTGCATTGTATTAGCTCCAGCTCCAGATTGTAAAAAAACCTTTGCTGTTTATACTGCAGCATTCCACAGACTTCAGTGCCTTATTAATTGAGCGGTGCAAATATTAATGCACATACTGTACAGTTTAAATTTTAAAGCTGATATTTTTATGGCCCTGAGTTGCAAGATCTTTGTTACACTGCATTGTTAGATTTGTTAGGGAACCATAAATAGCATTCACAAAGGAAATGATTGTTCATATTTTAAGTCAGGGTCTATAAGTTAATGGCCAAATTTATATTGCCTAGTGATGGAAAATTCAAACTGCCAAATTTTTCCATGTTTAAAAGGCTTTGTATGCATGGTGGAGCTATGTAAAAACTGTGTAATACGGTCAAGTTAATCTTACCAGTATTACTTATGGGTCAAGCAATGTAAACTGCATAAATGTTAAAAAAAAAAAAAAAAAGCCCCATACCTGGTACTGAAATGTATGGCAGAAACAAGGGGAAGTGGAGTTAGCGAATTTCCCCACTTTGGCCGTGGTGGAGATGGTTTTTCTACTCTCAGCAATGTGGTGGTTATCTCATAGGAAGACATGCGGCCACTTGGGGAGTGAACCAATAGAGGGAAGACCTTTCTCTTTCTCTCTCTCTCTCACTATCTGTAACTCTGCCTGTCAGATAAATAAATAAAACCTTTAAAAAAAAGAACATAGATTTGTGGAAACTGAATTAAATGGGGCTTAAACAGATTCAAATAGTTTTAAGGACGATCTGTTTCAAACTCTTCTGCCTACATACTGCCAGCACCTTTCACATCCTAGATGGTGAATTTCCAGAAGGCAGAGACATGACCAATTCCCTTCTCTATCCCAGAGAAGGATAATATCATCACTTTCATTGTTGTCAATCATTATATTATCAGTGGCTGCCCCTTGTCCTATACCAGGACAGAGCCAAATATGGACTCCCCACACCCAAGGTCAGCCACCCACAGACCAAATCCAGCTCACCATCCCTTTCTGGCAGTAAAGTTTTGTTGGCATATGCACACAGTATTTTGTGATGAATAACAGTCATACTATTTTTTTTTTTTTTTTTTGGACAGGCAGGAGTGGACAGTGAGAGAGAGAGACAGAGAGAAAGGTCTTCCTTTTGCCGTTGGTTCACCCTCCAATGGCCACCGCGGCCGGCACACTGCAACCAGTGCACCGCGCCGATCCGATGGCAGGAGCCAGGTACTTATCCTGGTCTCCCATGGGGTACAGGGCCCAAGCACTTGGGCCATCCTCCACTGCACTCCCTGGCCACAGCAGAGAGCTGGCCTGGAAGAGGGGCAACCGGGACAGAATCCGGTGCCCCGACCGGGACTAGAACCCGGTGTGCTGGCGCCGCAAGGCGGAGGATTAGCCTAGTGAGCCGCGGCGCCGGCCAGTCATACTATTCTTAAGGAAAAAAATTTACAGTGTGATTCTAATCGTGTTTAAAATGCTTTAAAAAATAGAAGGGGATGTATCCAAACATTAAGATAGCTTCTCCCTCATCTCATACAATAATCCTGTTGTGATAATTATGCCCATTATACAAATGAACAAGCAGTGAGCAGTGATTGCCTCTGAGAGGGAATGTGCATGGTTTATTCCAAGTCTCATATGAAACTTCCCATGCTTTTCTATATTCCCACCCCTTGTTTCCTTCCTAGGAGGTGAGAGGCAGGGTGCTGAGGAGAAAAATTCAAATGCTGTTCCCACGTCCCCACTGCCCAGGATACAACACCACCATCTGTCATGGACATTAGGCCTCTAGGAATTAAAGTGAGCTTTGGGCTTTCCTGAGAGGCCTGGGCCCTTGAAGGCCTAGCAAGACCAACCTGTGGGTGCAGCTGTCTATAAAACCTGACTTGATTTGGTGTTTCAAACCTAAGCCATCTCAGACCCAAGGCCACAGGGCTGTGACTTCCTTACAGGGAAATGTGGACCTTGGCTGCTGCTGTCTCAGTCCCCCAACCTCCATTTCTGCCTTAACTCACTCTTCTCCTTCAAGATCTCTGCAGAGAAGCCAGCTTCGCTCTGGCGTTAACTGACCTGAAAGCTCATTATGCCCACAACTCCCCCAGATCCTCTCGGAGCCTATGGGTGACCCAGCCAGTGGCTTCCAGCCGGTTCCTGACTCTCGAATCCCTGCCTCTGCCAGCCCCTGGACTGGAGCTCCCACCCTGGCAGCGCCCTGTCACCAGCCTTGGATCCTGTCCTCAGCACAGTGTTTTGTTGTTGAGGGTGACGATCCAGAGGAAATAGTCAGGCTTTATTTCTGGAGTTCGCGTCGTCCTGGCTGCACTTCATAGCACAGAAACTAGTTCAGACAATGCAAGCGCTTTCTGTGTTTGGACTGCACTTGCTGCATCTTCCCTTTGCACACCCATTAAGTTTTGTCTCAAATAGACACTCTGATTCAGAACCAAATCAGATCCATCAACTATATATTAGATGCCTCAGGTCCTAATAGATCTTTCATGAGGCTTGGGTGCTTGTGAAACAAGCAGAGGGAAATGTCTTTAGCTGTGTTTCCAGCTAGTGCCCTGCCCCCTCCACCCCCGCAATGGTTTTAACTTTTCCCTCCATCCTCTAGGCTACAAATTCAGTCTAACCTTAGGCTCTGGGGCAAGTTTCACACCCAGGTGATTTGGAACACCTGTAACAGTAATGCAGGCCCCTGTATGTCTAATTATATGACCAGTTCCACTCTGAACCGACTAATGCAACGGGAGAGGTCTGTAACAAAGCCCCTGCCTTGGAACCCCTGGCAACCTTGATCCCTTGCCTGGACCCCCATGGCCAGGCCAGCCTGGTACCCTAGGGTCATGAAGGCAGCTACCCTGCAGGACAGTCAGGACTTTCTCAGTCACTGTCCCAAGGATGGTGAGAGGTGCTGGTGTGATAGTATTGTGAGCAGGAGTGAAAGGACCCAACCTGGGATAGTAACCCAGGGGTGTCAGCCAGACCTCAGGGAAAGAAACTGATATCCAGGCCCCCAGCTGGCGGGTTCTGCCCTACTTCTTGCCAGGCTCTGAGACAGGTAAAAAATAGGTCATGCTTAGAACAGCACCTATGAATACAGAAGGGATGGATGGGAGCACACACAGCCCAGACCCCCTTCCCCGGCCTGGCCTCAGTTGCTTCATTTGTATATGAGGAGATTGGATATGGCGATCTCCAGTTTTATTTCTGGTTCTATGAACTCAGCAGAAGGCCTAGCCTATTGTGTAATCACACAGAATGATAATATCTTCTAACTGTATGTGCAGAGAGAAACTAATTACATAATATGTGTAAAAGTGAAGCAATAAAGCTTTGAGTTTATGAAATTGTCCTTACTGTTAATTATTATAATTATCATGCTCTCTCCCAGGCTGTCAACATTACATCCTGTTACTTAGTGCCACTCTTACTGCCACTTACATCTTGCAGGCCTACTGTTCCCTTATGTTGTTCTGATGTTTCACCCACCACCATTTCAGTTGGTGGCAACTTTAATGTAGGTTTTATTGTGATTCAGGTATGGTAAGGTCAACAGATGGGGCGAGAACTGCCATCAGAAACACAGTTTGTTGTTCACAGTTCCCCAAGAAGAAGGGGCACACTTCCCCATGTCCTGCAGGGCCACCTGGGGAAGCATCAGGGTTCCTGAGGAGTTAAAGGGAGAAGGGGCGAATGTGGGCAAGAGCCTTGATTGTGGATTTCACCATAAGGAATGGGTAGGGCAGGGCAGATTTGCTTAGGACTGGCTAGTCTGGGTAATTTCAGCAGGCTGTGGTGCAGAGGGGCTGTCCCTGTGTGCCTGTTACCAAGCCCTTGGGTCAGTAGAACAGGGGAGTAGTGGCTCAAGTGTGAGTCCTGGAAAAGCTTCTTTGAGGAGGTGGATGGAGTCTGGTCTTGAGATTGATGGGTTTGCATATGAAAGATGTGCACCCCAGGGGTTGTTTGCCACTTTAGGAAGTAGCTAATCCAGGTGCAGGCAGTCCCTTCCAATGTCAGCAAGGCCCCAAGATGTCAAAGTACCAAAACAAAAGGTGTACATAAGACATACCCCAGCTATGGACAGTTCCTAATTGAAAATGAGAGTTCACAGTTGAGACAGGTCTTTCTCTATCCTTCAACTAGTCGTGAAACAAGCATCTATTAAGTACCAACTACACAGTGGGCACTCTGTTAAACCTTGGGGTAGAAAGAAGAAAAATGTCTGTTTATCTCAGTGGGAGCAACATAGAGAAACAAGTTACAACACCTGGGATAAATGTTATAGGAAGTCCAGACTGTTCCATAGCAGAGGGGCACCAAATAGCCTGAAAGGGACCAGACTCAATGCTCTCTCCCTGACACTGCCCTAACTCGAGTGTGGAGCTCCACAACACAGCATTTAGATCTGTGGGGAAAGAAATAAATAAATGTTCCTTGTCTCTTTCTACCAGTTTGCCCAATAAGATCCTTCTGAATAAAACTTTTGGACAAAATGGTTCTCCCCTTCCATTTCTAGGAACTGAGCCTAGAAAAACCATGCAATAGAGTCAGAACTATATAGAAAGATGACTTTTGCATGGTTACCGAAGCAGAATAGACAAAACCTACTCTGTATAAGCTCAGTATTTAAAACCAGTGAAGCCGTTGAACAAAGTATAGGAAGCAAGCAGAGCTATTTAATTGTTTTGAATGAGCACAGACTCTGGAGTCAGACTTTCTAGATTTAAATCTTTGGGCAAACTATTTAATGATTCTGAGTCTCAGCTTTTCTATTTGCAAAATCTGGATAGCTACTAATAGTCACTAACTCATAGTGTTGCATGGAGATTAAATAAGATAATAAAGACAAAGCCTCAATAAACACTCAATAAATGCCAGTCATTACTGTTATTATTAGGGTGGAACCAATGAAAAAAATTAATTAGGTGGATCCAATAAAAAACGGAAAATGTTCCTAGTATAATCTTAAGTGAAAAAATATAAAATAGGTAAAAAAAAAAAGTCTGAGCCTATGAAAAGTATAAATAAAATATTTAAATATTGAAATGATAACAAGTCATTGTGAATAATACTTAATGGAAGTTTCATTTTAATCTTATTGAAATTTCTCTTTACCAAAAATGGAAAATAATATAAGAATAAAAGTATAAGGGAGGGAGAGGTGAAAAGAGGATAGTTAATGGTCACAAGGGTGCAATTGTTAAGAGAAACAGCTTTCAATATTCTATAATACAATAAAATAACTATGATTGGTAATTGATAATTTTAAAATAGCTAATGGAGAGGATTTTGAACATTCACAACACAAAGAAATAATAACTGAAATAATAGATACATGTTTCTCTGATATAATCACTATACAGTGTATGCATGCTTTAACACATCTCACTATACCTGATAAACTTGTACAATTACTATGTGTCATTGTAAATATATGTATTTTTAAAATTAAAACAAAAAATGTAAGGGAACACTACGAAACCTGAAAAGCATCCAAGATAAATTTGTATTAGGACTTGTATCTGCATAGTTGATGAGCCCAAGTCATCTTTAATTTAGGAAAAGATCTTTTTAGTATATGAAACTCTAATTCATCTGAATATTTGACAATCTCATGTTGAGGGAAGCCAGTTCCAAATTGCAAGGCAGTATCACTATGACTGCCAAGAGGCAGCAGATGAAGATAGATCAGAGAAGGGAACAAAAAGCCACATATTAAATATTCACATGAGTTTATTTTGCATTTATAGTACTAATTCAAACACACAAATGTATCTATTTGTATGTTTATTTTGCATGTATAGTATTAATTAAAACACAAATATATCTATGCATTTGTTATAGACATACTATGTATATGAATATATGAATAAAGGACCAGAAATATAAGAGTACTTCAAAAAGTTTGTGGAAAGATGGAATTAAAAGATAAGTTTTTTTTAGTTTTTTAAAGATTTATTTACTAGGGCCAGCGTTTTTTTTTTTTTTTTTTTTTTTTTTTTTTGACAGGCAGAGTGGACAGTGAGAGAGAGAGACAGAGAGAAAGGTCTTCCTTTGCCATTGGTTCACCCTCCAATGGCCGCCGCGGCCAGCACGCTGCAGCCAGCACTGCGCTGATCCGTTGGCAGGAGCCAGGAGCCAGGTGCTTTTCCTGGTCTCCCATGGGGTGCAGGGCCCAAGCACCTGGGCCATCCTCCACTGCACTCCCTGGCCACAGCAGAGGGCTGGCCTGGAAGAGGGGCAACCGGGACAGAATCCGGCGCCCCGACCGGGACTAGAACCCAGTGTGCCGGCGCCGCTAGGTGGAGGATTAGCCTAGTGAGCCGTGGCGCCGGCCAGCATTGTGGTTTAATGGGTAAAGCCACTATCTGCAATGCTGGCATATGGGTGCCAGTTGGAGTTTCAGTTGCTCCACTTCAGATCCAGCTCCTTGCTAATGTGCCTGGGAAAGCAGCAGAAGGTGTCCAAGTACTTGGGCCTCCCACTCATATGGGAGACCTAGAAGAAGCTCCTGGCTCCTGGGTAAGGTCTGGCCCAGCCCTGGCCATTGTAGCCATTTGGGAAATGAACCAGTGGATAGAAGATCTCTCTCCTTCTCTCTCTCTGCCCCTCTCTGTAACTCTGCCTTGCAAATAGTTAAAATAAAAATCTTTAAAAAATTTTTTTTTATTTACTTGTCTGAAAGGCAGAGTGAAAGAGAGGGAGAGACAGAGATCTTCCATCTGCTGATTCACTCCCCAAATGGCTGGACAAGGCTAAAGTCAGGTGCCAGAAACTCCATCCTGGTGTCCTACCTGGGTGGCAGGGGCCCAAGTACTTGAGTCATCTTCGGTTGCCTTCCCAGGCATATTAACAGGAAGCTGAATGGTAAGCAGAGCAGTGGGGACTCAAACCAGTGTCCCAATATGAGATACCTGTGTTACAAATAGTGGCTTAACTCACTGCATCACAATTCTGGCCCCATGAAAAGAAAAAAAAATACACATTTTAATTATTTGTCAAGGCAAAAAAAGGTGGGACTCAAAATTCAATAAATCTAGGAGCCTTTCTCATAGCAACATAAATTTATATTAAGGAAATCATAATACTATAAATTTTGAGGAACAAAGAAGGACATCCGTTATGGGATACGACACCTACGAGTACAGGATGGGACAGACATGTATGCTTCTTGTCGCTGCCCGCAGTCCATCTGCCTATATTGTGGTGACTCAGATAAGAGTGGGTGCCAGGAAAGCTGCAAGTGAACACAATGAAAAAGTGTTAACACACTGTGGCGAAACTATGGTGATCTGGTGATGATGAGACGAGACGCAATGAGATGATTCCTCATGACATTGATGAGTTGCCTCTGATGATTGATGAGGATGCTGTTGACTTCTTTGTCAACATAGACACTAACTCCAATCCAACCTTCATCCACACATCCACAACCAACAATCCTTGCAAAAAACTGAGTCTCAGATGAAGATTAAGAAAATGACAGTACACAGAAAAGACCTAAAGAGTCTATGATACAAATGCTGGAGGTGTTCCAAATCCTAGATGCAGGATTAGAACATTGATCAAACAAAATAATCACCTCACTGGCGACACACATACTGGATAGTTATCAAAACTTAAGTGATGTTACATCCTACACATGATGACTACAAAGAAAAATTGATGCAGAGTGTCAATCTTTTCAACAGAAATGGTCAAATGATTATTTTTTGTTGTTGAAGTCAAAGCAAATCTGTATACCTAATTCGTGGCAATATGTTAGCAGTAATGAAAAAAGCCAACCTGGAGCGTCATCACAGCTCAAAACATGCTAAACTCAATGAACTGGGAGGCCAAATGCATCTGGATAAAATCAGTGCTCTTCAGTGAGGTTTGCAATCACAACAAGCTGCTTTCACCAGGCCTTACTGCGGCAGAGACGTTATTCAGATGACTTTATGTAGTGAGCCAGCTACTTGCAAAGAAGCTGAGGCCCCATGTAGAGGGAGAGTTTGTGAAAGAGTGTGTGCTGGCTGCTGGGGAGTTTTTAGCACAAAAGTAAAATTGTTTCAGAGTGTTTGGTTTGGAGAACCTTCTCAAATTGGCTTACTTAGCAAAAGATACCGAAAAAACTTTACTGAAGGATTCTGCAAGAGATTTTCAAATTTTCTCTCTGGCTGTGAGGAGACAATAGACATAACAAATGCTGCCCAACTAGCCATTTTTGTTCACGGGACAACTGCAGAGTTTGACACACAGGAGACATTGCTGTCACTGGAAGCCATGCATGACAGTACAAGAGAGAAGGACTTGTTTGAAAGACTTTTTTTTATCAGTGAAAACATCTGGGCTAACATTTGAAAACTTCAGTGGCCTTACTACAGACGAAGCTCCAGCCGCGGCTGGCTTGCAAAAAGGGTTAATTGCATTGGTCAAGAAAGAGCTGAATGGTCTCAGTCTCGACCCAAGTCATCTAATTACGTGCCACTGCATCACACACCAAAAGTCTCTGTGCACAGTCGTGGCAGTTCAGTAGTGTTATGTCAATAGCAGTATCATGCATACGTTTTTATCAAAAGCAGAGGGTGTAACAGGCGTCAGCTTAAGGAGTTACTGGCTGATCTTGACTCTGAGTACCATGATCTTTTTTATCAGTGGAAAGTGTAGTGGCTGAGTCGCGGGAACAAGCTCATGAGGTTTTACAAACTGCGACAAGTTGTTATTGGAGATGAAGGGAAAACCTGTCAGGGACTCAATGACAACAAGTGGCCGTGTGATCTGGCATTCATGGTGGACATTACCAAGTACCTCTCAGAGCTGAATAGCCAGCTTCAGGGCCCCACACAGCTTCTCAGCTCCCTGCCTTCAAACGTGAAATCCTGTGAAGATAAATTAAGGCTGTGGAAAGAGCAACTCGAAAGGAATAACACCATACATCTCCCCACTCTGGAAGGACAAAAGCTTTGCAGGACATTTGAATATGCCGGTGACTGTGTGAAATTAATTGGCATTTAATGAAAAATTCAAGGATGTGAAAAGTAAACAAATGGAATTGAACACCTTTGCTACACCACTCAGTGTGGAACCAGCTGAAGTGCCTGATAACCTACACCAAGGAAATCATTCAGCTGCAAAGTGATGATGAGCTGAGAGCTGCGTACAAAAACCTCCCACTGCTTGAGTTTTATAAATGTTACATATGCAGTGATGAATTTCCCATTTTGAGAAGACATGCATCAAAACATGCACCTGTGTTCAGAACAACTTCCTGCTGCAAGCAGTTCTTTTCAAAACTTGCCATTGTAGAGTCCTCTGCACTCCAGGGTAGAAAAGCAGTTGTGAGTAGCAACAACATCTATACTAGCTAACATCACACAATTTACCCAAGAGAAGCGGTTCCAGCCATCACATTAGGGGTGAACTAATTAAATGCTTGACCAAATACAGCAGGCTAATGTTTAACTTGATTATTTTGTATGGCCCACAAATGATGTTAAAAATATCCACATGGCCCTTGGCAGAGACAAGTTCCCCACCCATGGCTTAGAGGAAGAGATTAGTTCAGGGCCCTCCCTGAGGACAGTGGGGCTGCGTGGGGACAAGGTGTTCACCCAAAGATCCAGCATGGAAAGCCCTTAGAGAGAGTTGTCTTAAAGGTTCAGGGTAGGGGACAGCACTGTAATATAGTGGGTTAAGCAGGCACCTACATTGCTAGCATCCCATTTGGGTACCAGTTCATACCCCAGCTGCTCTACTTCATATCCAGCTCCCTACTAATGTGCCTGAGAAAGCAGCAGAAGATGGCCCAAGTGCTTGGGCCTCTGCCACCCATGTGGGAGACCTGGATGGAGTTCCAGGCTCCTGTCTTTGGCCCGGCCCAATTCCTGCCATTGCAGCCATTTGGGGAGTGAACCAGAAGATGAAAATCTCTCTCTCTCTCTCTCTCTCCCTCCCTCCTCTTTCTCTGTAAGTCTGCCTTTCAAATTAATAAATATTAAAAAAAAAAAAAGTTCAGAGCAGGAACAGAGTTCAGTCTGATCCTCAAGCAAATAATGGTTTGCCTCATTAAGCCTATAAAACTGACGTTTCGCTCCTAGAACTGAAACCTATTTTCTCGTCAGTTGTAGCCTTGTATGCTCACAAAATCCCTTTTCCAAGAATGCCATGTGCCTCCAGGTATATCCTGATTTGGGTGTTTCTTGAACCAAAAGAACTTTACCATTGAAGTCCCCTCAATCAAAACATACCTAGGCCTTCCAAACCTAGACAGGGCTTCAGAAATAGTACAGCCAAACACCCTGACAGGTGCAAAGCAAAGTGCTCCTTTTGAAGATGAGGAAAATAAATAAATCTTTAAAAAAAAGAAAATAAAAGATGGAGAAATTTGGATCCAGGGGAATCAGGTGATTTGTCCAAGGTAGCTGAGGAAACTATGACAGGACTTCATAGGACTCCTCTCTTTCTTTGTGTATTTTTCCACTACCCAATGTTATTCCCTGTTACAGAATATTTCTTTGTGAGGATATGTCAGTGAAATGTTATATCTTGTCTTAATTGTGCTTATCATTCATTATATCTTGATGGAATGACAATTATCATTTATTAGGGTTATGTGCTCCTTTTACAAGCTGTCAAGTAATTCTCATAATTATTATATTATATTATTATATTTTCAGACAAAGAAACCAAGCATCAAAGTAGTTAAACTTCCGAATGTCACCCTGTTAGTAGCAGCAGAACTAGGATCTGAACCCAGTTAATATGAATCCAGAGTCACAGTCTTGGCTCTCTATATAGAAATGTTGACAGGGCAGGCCTTTTTAGGAGCCAATTCTTCCCTAAGGTTAATTCAGTGTTCCTTAAAGTGTCTTTCTTTCTTTTTAATGTATTGTGAAATTGTCTTTTCTTCCATTCAAATGGCAAAAATAAGCATTGAGACATAATATTAGAATGAAATTCCTGAATTATATCAATTTTAGATACTGTCATAGAGTTACCAGGAAAGAATTTCCACTCTGGATTTGTTTTTATTTCATTTGAACTTGCAAAGTATTGCCATGATGTGTGTATATATGATAATACTCTGCAAACTCAAGTACAATAAAAACAAATTCAAGGGACTGGTGCTGTGGCGTAGTGGGTAAAGCTGCTGCCTGCATTGCTGGTATCCCATAAGGGCACCGGTTCAAGTCCAGGCTGCTTCACTTCCAATCCAGCTCTCTGCTATGGCCTGGGAAAGCAGAAGTCCTTGGGTCCCTGCACCCACGTGGGAGACCGGGAAGAAGCTCCTGGCTCCTGGCTTCAGATCAGCACAGCGTCAGTCATTGCAGCCATTTGGGAAGTGAACCAGCAGATGAAAGCCCTCCTCTCTCTGCCTCTTTGCCTTTCAAATAAATAAACAAATCTTTAAAAGAAAAATTCAAGGTAATATTTTTACAAAAACTGTAAAGGAGAATTCTTAGATAGTCTCTGTCTTATTTTCCATTAATATGGTGATCTTTACAACTTTTCATTGTAAAAGATCAGCTTTGACATTTGAATTAATAAATAAAAAGCAAGGTGCCCTCCAATTTCTTACTAGCCCTTGGGACAAAGGTCACTCAGAGTTCATCCTGAAAAGCATCTAAATTTAGAGATTTGCTACCGGAGCAAAACTTTCATGCACCAGTAATAGACGCAGGCAGGCTTTCCAAAGTATGCCAGGCATGTGCTTGCGATGCTGTCCCATGGCAGGGTCAAGAGGCTCTGTCCCTCTGTGCTGGTGACCTGGGAGACCTCACCATTTTCTAGGCCAGTTACAGAGTGATCTGGAACTGGAAGCAAAGGAGATTGTGCAACAGGGAACACAAGTGCTTATTTTGATCATAATAGGCAAATGTTTTTAAAAATATTTTAAAAACATATTTGAGCAGTGTATATATGCACAGTTTGTTTGTTTAATGTCAAAAGATTCCTGAAAGAAACTCAGGTATCCTCATTCCTTGGGCTGCAACTTGGAGGCAGCCATGGCTATAAAACTCAGTTATTTAGGCAGTGAGTGTGGGTATCTGAAGGGCAGAGGCAGACTTCTTTCCTAAACCTGGTCGGCAATCTCTCCTTGAAGGAGACAACACTGTTTGGGTGTTCACAAAGGCTGACTTTGGTTTCTAGGTTCCTTAATTATTTCTTCATACTTGTTTTTCAAATTTATACATTATGTTTTAAAATTTTTATTTTCTTTGAGAAACAAAGATAAAACTAAAAGAGTAAGCCACCACCCACAGGTTCACTCCCCAAAGCCCACAACAGCTGGGGACAATGCCAGGAACTGGGAACTCAATCCAGGTCTCTCTCAGGGGCAGCAGAAACCCAGTTACTTGAGCCATCACTGCTGCCTACCCAGAGTCTGATTTAGCAGGAATTGGAGCCGGGTATCAAACCCAGGCACTCTGATATAGGATGCAGGCACAAACATCTGCTTCCATATATCCTTGCACTCTTCATTTCTTCCCATCTTAACTCTTCATATTCTTAAAGCAAAGGACAAAGCTTTAGAGGACATAGAATTTGTGGGGAAGAAGATAATAATACCACTAATTTTTATTGTTACTGAGCACTTACTATACCCAGACACTATTTGAATATATTTTCCTCTTTTAATCCTTACAATAATTCTATGAAATAGGTGTTTGTATCCCCATTTTACAGGTGAGAAACCTGAGGTTGAGAAAGATTAAGCAATATGCTCAAGGATATTTAGTTTTCATTAAGAAGAAAAGTAAATTTTGAATCTAACACTCTCCAATTCTAAAGCTCCAGTGGAAGCTCTGAGATTTTAAGTCTCTATAGGAAAACACAGGATAAGACTGTCAAAGTGCTGAGCAGATATTAAAGTGAACAATGGCACAACACAAATTAGGATGGCCCCTGGACTATCAGTGTAGGGAAAACACTCTTAAGAACTGACTGGAGCTTTTGGGAAGTTGCATGATTTGAAAGGGATGCTTCAGACAGAGCATCCGATAAGCACAGCATCAGGTGAGATGATACATTCAGAATTTTCCAGCTAGAGACGGTTTCCTTAACAGACACAATGTGTTTAGAAACTGGATGGGGTTTTTCAGTAACAGGAGAGGAATGCAACTTTCGTTCTTGGATGGGCTCAGCCCCTTCTTTTCATACCCACCGCAGGATTCCAGGGAAGGCTGCCCATCAAATAATCAAGGAGACCATCAGTAGGCAGGCACACACTCAGAAACAGCAAGCATTTAGAGGAGAGTGGTGCCAGGGACAGCAGAGCAAGATCAAGTTGAAGTTAGCGTATGCCTCACAAATGTCATGGGGCAGCAAGCCTTGGAGGCAGGAAACCAGAGATGAAGTCCAGTCCTCTGGGGCCAGCGGCAGAAACTCTATATGGACTTGCAGCCTCTGTGGGGCAGACTGCTGAGCAATGCTAGAGGCAGGAATACGCTCATTTCTAGGACTGGCCAGAGCATGTGACCAGATGCCACAAGCAGAAGACACCCTTCCTAAGTGTTCATGCCTCAGAGGACTCTGCAGAGTCATGTGAAAAGGTGTTAGAGGGTATCCTTTGGGGAAGTAGGTCTACGTAGAGCAGTCAGGGCAGGAGGAACTTATGACAAAACTTGTTGAAAAAAACTCAGCTTCTTCTGCGACAAGAGGGTCACCTGAATTCTCACTACTGGGAAACACCGTCTTTGGGGCAGAAGAATGAAGAGTGTAGCTATGACTGATGTCACAGTAGACGAAGATATGCAGATACACCTTCGTCCCTGAAGTCAGAACCCAGGGCCTATCTAGTGTGGTGAGTTTGGTTTCAAAGAAGATCCTGAGGCCGTCAAGACACCAACTTCATCAACTTCTACCTAGGACAAACAGTTTCAGCAATAAACCAAGAACTGTCATCCCAACTTGGCTCCATGAGAGGAAAAGGCCATTTCTGGCTCCAGTTGTAAGGAAGGGCAGGCTGCGAAAAGGAGACAAAGGCTCAGGGACAGGAGGAGGGGAAGCTCACCTTCCAAGTGGCAAGACTTCTCTTCCCCCAGTTCTCAGAATGGAAAAGTTTTCCACATACATCTTTCTTTGTTGAAATCTAAAGTGAGTGTGTCTGATCCTAAGGTATGCTTGGCCAAAAGGGTCCCCAGAGGGGGCAGTGCCAACCTTTCCAGGTATTTCAATGGCTCTTTGTCTCCCACAGGGCTTTGGAGGTGACTCATGTCTAACCTCACCGGAGAAGGGAGGGTGGGATGGCCCTCAAGACCAGAGGCTCAGGTGCTTCGAGCAAATAGTGTCCTGTGTTTACTCTTCCCTTCACTCAGCACTAGTGTTGTGTAACAAACTTGCCAAGCCCTTAAACATATCTGTGGAGGAAAACAGGGTGAGGCTGGGGTGGGCAGAGATAACTGGTTATTTATGATATTCTCTGTCTTCTTTTTTATTGTTGTTGTTTTTGTTTTATTTTAAAATATTTCAAATAATGCAGAGAAATATAATGAAGTGTTCAATAAGCACATTCAGTTGGGAAAGACACATAAATTAACAGGTGCAATTAGTATGTTAACTTCTGGGGAAGAGGTGAGGATGGTTTGCTATGGGAATACAGAAGGGGGATATCAAGCCCAGAGTGCAATAGAGGGAAAGAAGAGTTCCCCTGGAGGGAAGGCTCACAAGAAGAAGCAGGAAGAACAGGAGCTAGCTAAATAATAGAGTGAAGGGAAGGAGGCAACACAAGGCAAAAGAAGCAGGCTTCAGACAGGAATGGCCTGGAGACAGAGCAATAATCCGTGGAGCACTATAAGTTTTCATAAAGAATGTGTGTAGTCTGCACAGGTAGGTCCTAGGATGCATCAAGAAGGACATTGTATGCAATGCCAAGGAGTTAGGACTTTATGAAGGCAGTGACAACCCACTGGCTGCTTAGTTGCCTGCCTCTTACTCTAGGGTTCTGGGCTAGCTTAGTGCTATGCACCTCTGCACATCCCTAGACACTCCTGAGTCACTGTCTGTAAAGTACAAGTCACAATGGCATGCCCCAACCTGGAGCCACTGGATAAGGATAAGCACACACTTATCCTGTGTCTCATATCACCAACTTTGCCCAATGTAAATGTTTGAAGAACCCTAAGGTAATAGGTCAAGATCTTCCTATGATCCCCAAATTCCTACACAGGAAGACTTACAAATTTCTGGGCTATACCACATAGAGGAACATATGAATAATGGTAAACAGGTGGAGAACAAGATAAAGTACAACAACATCGAGGTCAGGTGTGAAACTGCTTGACTGGAAGGGTCAAGTACTAAAGTCCAGAAGTTCTGTCTTAAGCCACAAGGAATAGCAGACTGCAAGGGCTAATCAAAAAGCTAGATGCTCATAAGTAAAGGAATTACTAACAAAAGATCAGGCTGACCTACTCAGTGATTACCCGCAAGGAGTGGGAATTATCAAGTACACACACACACACACACACACACACACACACACACAACAGATCAGTGTAAGAACGGCATCATGCTTCTCAACTGGAATCTAAAGCTAATAAAGTTATGTCTTCCCAAAATCTTAAGAAAAAATAATACAATCTAGAACTGTATACCTAACCAACACTGTCATTTAAAGGTAAAAGTAGAATAATGATATTTTTAGACACAAAAAATTTATTTACTTCCCGAGGATCTGTTTTTAGGAAGCTACTTAGGAAGAATGTGCTCCACCATAATGGGAGGCAACATTCAAAATCAGGGAAGGAGGGACCGGCACTGTGGCTCAGCAGGTTAAAGCCCCAGCCTGAAGAGCCCGCATCCCATATGGGCACCAGTTCAAGTCTTAGCTGCTCCACTTCCAATCCCGCCCTCTGCTATGGCCTGGAAACAGTGGAGAATGGCCCAAGTCTTTGGGCCCCTGCTCTATCTCTCTCTGTAACTTTGTCTTTCAAATAAATAAAATAAATCTTCAAAAAAATCAGGGAAGGAAAGCCCAGGATGCTGGAGAAAGGAAATTCCAACATAATAACTATGTAAAACCCTAAAGAGAAGTGTCCACAAAAGATACTGGGGATGAAATGCTCCAAGAAAAGGAAATTTATATATTTTTGTGTGTGCCTACATGCAAATACATTTCCATATATGTGGATTAGTGAGTTTGATCATATACAGATTGTATTGAATTTCATCATTCTTTTAGAGAAGTTGGGAGGATATTATGACAGATATATAATGTCTTAGTCTGCTTTCCATTGCTATAACAAAATATCCAAGGCTGGATATTTCATTTTTCTAGAGTTTTATTGGGGCTGACATTGTGGAACAGCAGGTTAAGCCACTATTTGAGACACTGATATCCCATATCAGAGTTCGGCTCTGAGTCCCAGCTACTCTACTTCTGATTCAGCTTCTTGCTAATGCAGACAGCAGCTGATGGCCCAAGTACATGGGCCCCTGCCACTCATGTGGGAGACCTGGATAGAGTTCCTGGCCCCTGGCATCAGCCAGACCCATCTCTGACTGTCGAGGCCATTTAGGGAGTAAGCCAGCAGATGGAAGATATCTTTCTCTGTCTCTGTCTCTCTCTGATGCCCTTTCTAGTAAATAAATAAATATGTAAAAAGAGGTTTATTTAGCTTACAGTTTTGGAGGTTCAAGTACATGGCACTGACATCTGCTTAGTTTGGGTGAGGGCCCCCTTGGCAATATCATATAGCAGATGGCATCATGGAAGACACATGGGTGGGAGGCAGAGATCAAATGGCAAGACAGGAAGTCAGACAGTGGGAGAGGGAAGTCATATTCTTTCATAACCCCTACTACAGGGACTAACTGGGATCCCACAAGAAAAGAACTACATGAATCTCTTCTGAGGGTAGTGCCTAATAATCTAATTACCTCCCACTAATGCTCACTACTTGGCAGTTCCACCATCTCCCAACACAGCCACATTGTGGACCAAGCTTCCAAAACATGAACTATTGGGGGATATCCTCAAATCACATAATAAAGTAAGCAAAAAGAAAAAGAAGACATTAACTCCAGAGAAGACAGAAAACCATCCAAGAAAGTCAGTTCTGTACTATTTGAACCTTGAATAATAAATACCAAGTATCAGTATCATAAACATTAAATAATGACTTAACCAGATGATGATATTGGAAGGATGGGGGACAGGGATAACAGATTCCTTAATAGGAAACAGGTACGCATTATCTGGATATGCTGATCTGAATACCAGAAGAAATAGCTCAAATAGTTGAAAATGTCTGCTTCATGGCCGGCGCCGCGGCTCACTAGGCTAATCCTCTGCCTGCGGTGCTGGTACTCCGGGTTCTAGTCCTGGTTGGGGTGCTGGATTCTGTCCTGGTTGCTCCTCTTCCAGTCCAGCTCTCTGCTGTGGCCCGGGAAGGCAATGGAGGATGGCCCAAGTGCTTGGGCCCTGCACCCGCATGGGAGACCAGGAGGAAGCACCTGGCTCCTGGTTTCAGATCGGCGCAGCACCAGCCGTAGTGGCCACTTGGGGTGTGAACCAACGGAAAAGGAAGACCTTTCTCTCTGTCTCTCTCTCACTAACTCTGCCTATCCAAAAGAAAAAAGAAAAAAAAATGTCTGCTTCTGGAGAACCAGGAGTGGCGAGAGTGGGAGATCAGACAGCTATTTCACTAGTAACCTTGTAATATTTAACTTTTGTCAAGAAATTTTATAAATATAACTTTATTATTTTATTTATAATTAATATATTATATAATATACTAATAAATAACAATTGTTATATAATTAATAATCAAAGCATAATCAATGCATTATATATTATTTATATTAACACATTTTAATATATGATTATTATAGTATATGTTAAATATATTATAATATTAATTGTATTATTTTAACATAAATACACTTATTTTAAGTGATTTATTTATTTATTCATTTGAAAGCCAGACAGGGAGAGAGGAGGAGATCTTCCATCCTCTGCTTCACTCCCCAATGATTGCAACAGCCAGGGGTGGGGGCCAGACTGAAGCCAGGAGCCAGATACTTCATCCAGGTCTTCCACTTGAGTGGCAGGGGTCCATGTACTTTAGCCAATACCTGCTGCCTCCCAGGCACATTAGCAGAACTTGAATAGGAAGTGCAGGTTGGACTCCATCCTAGTCCCTCTAATATGGGATTGTGTGTACCCCAGCCAATGGCTTAACACATTGTGCCACAACACATACCCCAAATAAACTTTTTAAATAAACAGGTATATATGAACTCCAGTTTTATCACTTAATAACTGAGAGACCAACAGACAACTCCTTATCCTCTTTGTAATGAGTTTCTTTACCTATAAAATGAGACAACACCTATATTACTGGGTTACTATGAGAATTACAGGATATATATAAAGGACCTAGCTTTGTTCCTATGTTGGTGCCCAGATCACAATACTCCAAAATATCGCACTTGGCACACTGAATCCTTTGAACTAAAAAGGTCTCAGAAGCAGTCTCTCTCTGACCTTATCTTGCCCTCCTCTTTCCCACCCTTTATCCTCTCTGGAAGAAATCACAAACCAGAAACTAAAACTCTCTCCCCCAAAGCAAGCCATAAAACCTAGAAACATTAATCTAACCTTCCTTCATGTCTCTATGTAGGAGCTGACCATAAAGAAATTCTCCAACCTACCTGTCGGACAATAGGCATAAGACTCTCTCTCCAGAGGGGTCCTGTCCCATCCCTAAAAGAAAGGAACACTACATAGTGAGACCAAGAAGAATTGGAAAACAATTTGCTGGGTTTCTTACCTCAGTCTTCAAAAAGTTCATGGAAAATGGAATTAAAGATGTTTATACTGACTAAAAAATTTGAAATTCAGTTTTTCCATAATGCATGTTTCCATGAACTTTCTGAAGACTCTTTGTACACAAGGATTTCAAAGTTTTTTTCATAAGTATTTCTTCAATACCATCTTCTAAGAACTTATGGAAACACCCTATATTACCATTATATCATACCCTTTTGTCCAATCACATTTCTGTAGAGCTGTCCACTTTTTTTTTTAAGATTTATTTATTTGAAAGTTAGAGTTACACACAGAGAGAAAGAGAGGCAGAGAGAGAGAGAGAGAGAGAGAGAGGTCTTCCATCTGCTGATTTACTCCCCAATTGGCTGCAATGGCCAGAGCTGTGCCGATCCAAAGCCAGGAGCTTCTTCCAGGTCTCCCACATGGGTGCAGGGGCCAAGGACTTAGGCCATCCTCCACTGCTTTCCCAGACCATAGCAGAGAGCTGGATTGGAAGTGGAGCAGCCAGGACTTGAACCAGCACCCATATGGGATGCCCGTACTGCAGGCGGCGGCTTTACCCGCTATGCCACAGCACCAGCCCCTAGAGCTGTCCATTCTTTATCGAACTTATTCTTAGAACAGTTTTCCTTGGTCTTTAGGTCTTCATTTTGAAAGATTATGTGTCATATAAAACGTTGATTAAGTTTTATGTTTTTCTCTTTTAAACATATCTTGTTGGAGACATATCAACTATGACCCTTATGGTTACCCTTATGATGGCTAAGGAAAGGTATCACATCTTTCTGCCTTTACAGTTTCTGGTGCCCAAAGTGGGGAGAGGGGCATCATCAACTGGGAACACCTTGCTTGATAGAAGCTGTGAAAGAGTTTCTGGGCCTCCGCCTATGGGGCCTGGACAAGAAAGAGTAAACGGTTTTATTTCAGGCCTAGTTAGGAACCTTAGGAGGGCTGAGGAAACTTCCTCCTTTACAAGTAGGCAATAAATAGCCAGCTTTTTATTTTTAGGAAGAGATGGAAAAGAGGCCTAAAAGGCACACTTAAAAAGCATGAACAGTCTCAGCTTGGGGCGGGGCAGGGGGCCAGCATTGTACTCGTTATGCCAACATCCCATATTGGAGTGCTGGTTCAAGTCCTGGCTACTCTGCTTCTGATCCAGCTTCCTGCCAAGGTGTCTGGGAAGTTAGTGGACCACTGCCTGGGTCCCTGCTACCATTGTGAGAGAGCAGGATAGCATTCTTGGCTACTGACCTCAGACTGGCCCAGACCTGGCTATTGAGGCCAACTGAGAGCCATTTGAACTAACAGGTGGAAGCTCTTTCCCCAGTAACTCTGCCTTTTAAAAAATAAATCTTTAAAAAAAAAAAAAAAAACTCACCAACACAGGCCTTCTACCATACTACACACCTTAGAGGCATAGCTGTATTCATGAAGTACACAAGGCAGAAATTATAATTTCTGGGGGTGGGGGGGTGGCATTGTGGTGTAGCGGATTAAGCTGCAGCCTGCAGCACCTGTGGGAGACCTGGAAGCAGCTCAGGGTTCCCTGCTCCTGCAGCCATTTGGGGAGAGGTCCATGGGATGGAAGACCTCTCTCTCTCGCTTTGTAACTTTGCTTTTCAAATAAAATAAACAATTTTTTTTTAAAAAGAGAGAAATTATAATTTTGATGTTAAAAACCCCAACCTAGTTAAATGGCTGCAAAATCAGGAAGTATATTCATTCCTGAAAAATATTTGCAGAAACAAACCGACGAAATACGTCCTTTGCAGTTCTAGTGGCTTCCACCCCAGATTCCCTGATGCCTATCAAAAGAAGGGTCAAATACAAAGCTCTCCAAGCCTCAATCCAAGTTCTAGGGTTCTGTGAGTTCCCGCTCACATGCTTTTACCTTGGAACGCGGAGGTGCTCAGAAGGCAATAAACACAAGACGGGGTTTTCTCACTAGGTCCCTCACCCAGCTGGCCTGTCCCTAACCTCTTCCGAGTCAGCAGCCCGGGGTCGGGTCCCGTCAGGCGCGCCACGGCACACAAGTACCACCGCAGGAAGTCCAGGTGGCCCGACCCCAGGGCAGCGGGAACTACAACTCCCAGGATGCTCCGGGGGCGGGGGCGCCCGCCGGATTGGCCTGGGTCGGTGACGCTCGGTGTTTTGGCCCTGCTGGTCACATGTTTCCTTTGTTGTGAGCTGCAGCTGGGACTGGTGGCTGGAGAGGACGCCGGCGCCAGAGAGTGCGCTTCGCCGCCGGTGCCGAGGGAGCGCGGGGCCCCCAGTTGCTGGCAGCTTCCAGCCTTCGCCGAGAGGTACCCGGGGATGACAGCTCCGGGACCGGCCGAAAGGCGAGGAACCGGCCAGAGCTTGGGATTTCGGGGGCGGCGAGGCGGCCGTGTGCCCACAGCCCGGGTGTCTGCGGGAGGGAAGCCAGCGGCGGCCGGCCAGCCTCTCGCAGCCGGAGACGGGATCTGAGGAAAGGCCGCGGCGGGGGCGGCAGGGCCCTATTCGGAAGCCGGGGGCTTCCGGGGCTCGCCTGGGGAGTTCCTCAGTCCCGGCTAGGTGGCGACAGCCCTGAGGGAGGACACCCCCGCCTCCTGGCACCGCCGGCCCGGAACCGCGACGCGGCTGGCGCGGCCTGCTAGGGACGGGCTGGGGGGCAACAGGTACGGTCAGCCCCGTCGCTCGGGGCCAGGGACAGCTGGGGTTGGGGCTGGGGAGGCGGTCCTGCGTGTGCTGGCGCGCTGCGGACGCGGGACGCGGCACTGCCACTTTTTATCTCAGGAAGCCCCGGAGCGCGACAGCCTGTAGCCCAGCCTTCGCTTCTGGTGGGGGCGACCGCTGGTCTTGTCGGGGATGACGGGGTCACCGTGGGGTCTCCGGGGCTAGGGGCTAGAGCAGCCCCGTTAAGTGGTTGCGAAATATGCTCGGCACTGTCACCTGACCGTTACCCCCGCCCCCAGCGAGCCTTTTGTTTACCACGAACGCGACGGGGCCCGAGCCGGGAGCCCTGCCTGCCGCGGCCGTCCCCGGGGAGCGGGCGGGCGGGGGAGCGGGCGTTCCGCGGGCCGAGTCCCCGCCTAACCTCCCCACCTTCCTACCACTCCAGATCTCGGGTTCTTAATTTAGTCGCGGACGTCCCCGCCCCCCGAGTTCTGGACACCTCGGGGCACGGACTGTGAACGCGTCGGGGATTGGGCGCCGACCGCGGCTCGTGGGCGGGCCCGACGAGCGGGCTCCGGGCGGTTATTGGCGGCTGTGTGGTCGCTGGGTGGTCCTGTGCGCGGCCGCGCCCCTCGCCCCCTTGAAGGTGATCTGGAGGACGCGTGGGATCGCCCCTGCGGCGGCTGAGGTCCGAGCGCGGCGGGGCGCCGGGGGTCGCGGGGGGTCGGCGGCCGCTGTGGCTGTGGCCGGAGCCTGCGTGCAGGTCTGGGCTCTTGGAAGCCGTCGGCCGCGCCCGTCTCCGAGTCCCGGAAGATCTGCAGTCTTTAGTGTGGCGCTGTCAGTGAAGGAAATGCTCCTGGAAGCGAGTTGACTCTTCCCGGTCCCGTAAACAAGGTGTAGTCGGCCAGATAGAGGTGGTGACGCCACGTTATAGGGCGGCCTTAAGCTCACCTCGAGGCAGTGACTATTCACAGTTAACTGTGGTGGATTTTAATGATTAATCACTTCCTTTTGTGAACAGCGTTTTTTTTTTTTTTTTAAATCACGTCTCAGTACTTGCCAGCTATGAACTGTTTAGATCTACCAGCTAAGACATTGCTTTTTATGAGGTTAAGATCTGCCTGTTGGCTGACACTTAGAAGTAGACTTCTACATTTTAGAAGAGTTCGAAGAAACTTGTCTAAATGTTAAAGATGCTTCTGTACCACGGCTTAGATGAGTCCCTTTCCTTGTTTGGAGGATTCCAGCTCACACACTTTCCTTGTTTGGAGGATTCTAGTATTAATCTCCGTGATAATTCAAAACTTTTAAAAGCAAATTGCAGTTGTGTTTTTAAATTGTAAATTAAGATGACAGTAATAAAATCTGCAAGACCATTCGTTGTTAGCCATGGTATGATGAAAGTGGTTTTCCTAATCTGAGTTAACAGAGTGCTGGGGTTTTATCAGATTTTCTTTTCCTGTAAATCTGTAGGAACTCAGCCAAGGCCTTACACATTTTTGTAGGAGGCCTTTTGATCTTCTCTGGGTGAAGCAGGAATTGAACACAAACAGTTCTTACTGGTTGTGCATTCTTAATGTATTTTTAAAATTCAAGTGGCGGTAGCTACCCCAGAATGAACAGCTCCCCATGATGGGCAGAACTGCTTCATCACTTGCGCATTGAGGTCACTTACTAGATCTAAAAAAGCACAAAATATAAACCATCTATCCTTTTTAAAAAAGAAAACCATCCCTCAGTAAAGGCCTATTTATTCAAAGGAAACCTGTGACTTAGTTTCTAAAAAGGAAGAAGAGAGGATATTCTGAGTTAAAGCTGACTGTCAGCTCTAGCTTAAACTTGCCTGGCTTTTGTCCAAGTTCTTGAAACCTTAATGCTTTTTCAATCAACTTTTTTTTAACTGCCTTTTTTTTTTTTTTTTTTGCCATTTCGTTAAAACGCAAAGGTAAACCTGTAAAAAACAAATACTACTGTTTATCAAATTGACTGCATTTATTTTTGTCTATACTTTCCTCTTACCTAGAGATTTGGGACCTGTTTTTTCAGTAAATATTTAAGTATGGGCTCTAATAAAATATCACAGAGAAAACATGAAAAGACACATTTTGTTTTATTTTATTTCTGTTGTCAAGTGTGAGGCTGCTTGACAACTGTTGATATTTAAAAAGTCCTAGTCTAAAAACACAATAGCTAAATCAACTTTTTAAAAAGCAGTATTGGCCGGCGCCGCGGCTCACTAGGCTAATCCTCCGCCTAGCGGCGCCGGCACACCGGGTTCTAGTCCCGGTCGGGGCGCCGGATTCTGTCCCGGTTGCCCCTCTTCCAGGCCAGCCCTCTGCTGTGGCCCGGGAGTGCAGTGGAGGATGGCCCAGGTGCTTGGGCCCTGCACCCCATGGGAGACCAGGAAAAGCACCTGGCTCCTGGCTCCTGCCATCGGATCAGCGCGGTGCGCCGGCCGCAGCGCACCGACCGCGGCGGCCATTGGAGGGTGAACCAACGGCAAAGGAAGACCTTTCTCTCTGTCTCTCTCTCTCACTGTCCACTCTGCCTGTCCAAAAAAATAAAAAATAAAAAAATAAAAAATAAATAAATAAAAAGCAGTATTTTTTATTTGAGAGACAGAGGGAGTATACATGCTCCCAGCATGGTTCACTCACCCAGTTTCCACAGTGCTTGGGCCCCAAAGCCAGAGCCTGGAATAATATCAGCATCCACCATGTGGATGGCAGGGACCCAATTACTTGAACCATCTCCGCTGTCTCCAGTGGTCCATGGTAAAGAGCTGGGAATCCTACCTCAGATTCTCTAATGTGTGATGTAGTCATCATAACAGCTAGGCCAAACTCCCACTTCCTGTACTAACTTTTCTTAATTGAACTTTGTCACTCATGAATTCATCATCACCCAAGAGCTATAATTTTTCAGCATTTGGCGTATCTTGAAGACTATTCAAATTGATGTTTTAAAAATGATTAGGCTTTAATCTTTATTCAGGTTTCTTAAAAGGTATTATTACAAATAATTTGTGGATACCTTAAGTTAAAAAAATCACTGATTTACAAATAATTTTATGTATAAAGAAGTCATCTAGAATACTGGGTATCAAACTTGAGTAAGTGATAGCACCTACTGGCATCCTGGGAGATTTAACTAATTGTAATAAAAGAACCAAAAACAATTTGGCGAACAGAAAACATAACTATATCATATATCTGTGGGTCTTTTAAAATAAAATAATACATTAAATACCTATAGGAAAGTATATATTAGCAGATTAAGATCAAAGGACATTAACTTTACAAGTCAAGTTTGGTGAGAAACATGGCTAAGTAGGGCAGCTTGATATACTGGGTGTAATGACTGATGAGCAACAGTTCTTTTTTCTTCTTCCTCCTTTAGGGGTTGGGGACTATCTGTAACCAGAAGTTTTAAGGGGAGGTAGACATACATTGTGGAAAAATTTGAATGTTTTCCTGTGACTTAAGAGAAAGTAGTGTTCCTTTTTATTTTTAGAACTGCATTGTTTATTTGACACATTGTTTAAGCTTCTATAATTTTCATCACCTGATACTTTTTTTATTTCTCTTTCATCAGAGTCATGTACTGTGTTGCCCACTTAAGGGTCTAGGAAACATGAGATAATTACTAGTCGCTGTCATTGTAATCAAAGAAACTCAGGGTTTTAATTGGTTTCTGATATCTTATGATGGGTAAATATGATCATGCTGGTTCGATTTAGAAATTGGAAATGTTTAAAATAGCTTGAAGACTGGACTTTAAATATTATGCATGTGAAACTTGGTTCAGGAAGCATTGCTCCAGGCAAATACTGCAGTGCAAATTTGTGATTTTGACAATAGGATGAAAACAACTGAAATTTATAACAACTGCTTGGTTTTGCATAGTTCCTTGTTTAATTTTCTGGTTATTTTTAAAATGAAAGATTTACTATGTTGCAATTATTTTCTGGCTTTCCTTCTTTTGAGCTACTGTTTGTCTTTAAAGATAGACCTCTTCTTGGTTAACTTTTCTTGTCCTTGCCGGAATGTTCTTTATTCAAGGTTAAATTCGAGAAAATGGTGTAATACAAAGCATAGTGGCCATTCACTATGAGCTGTGAGGACATGCTCGTTACTGGCTTCCTTTGTTTTCTGCTGTGGATTAGTCTTTAGAAGCCCCTCGTAATCCAAACTAACTGTAAAACTGATCATCTCCTCTTTGATAGGATTCCTGCATTCTGAAGGAAAAATAAGCTTTATGCAATATAGCTATGTTGAAGATCAATTCTGATTTTGTATGTCTTCTTTAGACTTTGTGCCCTGACTTCATCTGTCCCTTGCCTTTTGCTGTTAGGTTAGTGTGTATTACCTTAAAATCCTGCAAGAAATGCCCAAGTGCTTTGCCTTGCCCAATCTACTTTGATAGTTGCAAAATGTAATTCTAGACCAGATCTGCCATGGGAGGCTGTGTTCCAATTTGCACCTGTGTTTTTTGTGGGAGAAATGTTGAAAACTTGAATCTATTTTAGCATCAGTCTTGGAGTTTGATTCTACTCTTAGCCAACCCTGCAGAATCTAAAGTTGAGTCTGAACCCGCCATTTACCACCCAGAACCAGACACAGACTGGGCTCTCTAGAAATGTTTCTTGAATTGACCTGCCCTACATTGACCCAGGAGCTTATTATCCCACTGTGAAAAACATTTACTTAGCTAGGACTAAGAATGCCCTAATTTGTCTAAGTTGTAATGTTCTTCATCAAGGATATATACAAGTTAGACTGACACCTGAAAGTAAGGAAACACAAGATAACATTCACCTCATAGAGCACAATCAGAGTATAGAGATGTGTACATTTATATTAAAAAAAAAAAAAAAAACAGCCAGTAGTTTGTATTTGATTTTGGGATCAAACTTTGGAATTTGCCTAAAGCTTGTTAAGAATTTACAAGTTCTATTTATAGATATCTGGGCCAGAAACCAGAACCACTTGTGTTTAAATACTATTGCTATTCTGTGCACAGCTCAAGACTCTAATATCTTCTGTTAAGCATGCCTCTTCTCTCATTCCACCAAAAAAAGAAATTGTGTTGAATTAAGTCTATAAGGAATTAGGTCTATAAAGGTCAACCACACAAAAAAATATGTATTTTTATGTTAAAGATAAAACATAATTATTATTTCATAAGCTTAGGGATTCCACGTAGAAAATCTAGGTAATTAAAGATTCAAAGATTCTTAGAAATGGATTTGTTTCCAAATTTGTAATTAAGAATTCTTAGAAATGGATTTTTTTCCAATTTGTAAAACTGATTACATAGTTAATACAAAGTGACTAAACTGTTTACCTTTGGTAGTTTGGTAGCTCAGTTCCTAGAATTAGTTTATGGTCCCAAATTCTGATGAAGCATCAATTTATAGACACTCTTCAAATATACAATACAGAATTACCACAGGGTATACTTGTTTCATCTCAGGGCCACCATTACTTTGCTGTTGACATGAATATTTATTTACACTTATTCCAGAAATTTTACTGCATGACAAAATTATCGAGTAGGGAAGTTGATGAACAAGGAGGCTAATCTGTATATAAAATATCATAAAATTATTTGCTTTAAGGAAGTATTATTTATTAATGAATTTTTTCCATGCGAAATGAAGATCTAGTCAGAAACTGGAGTTTACTTACTCAACATACTAGTGAAAAATGCTAACCCCATATGAAGTTCTTAGTATCTGATTTATAGGTTGCTATTTTCCATTTATTTTAGGTGTGGAAACTAAAACAACACAAATATTTTGACTGAGGCTTTGATCAAGCAAATGCTAAAAAGGTACATTTATGATATTTATAAATTATCTAAACATTGTTATTAGAGAATTTAAATAGTTTTCCTTTCTTTAACCAGGAGTGACTTAAGCCAATTAGAGAAGCAAGGAACTGTTCTTTCCTTAACATGAAGGAAGGCAGTGTCAACAATCATTTGTTACTAAAGAAGTATCTACCACTCCATCCTGTTCCTTCCTGAGAGCTTTAGTTTCTCTTCTGCATTTTGCTCCAGTCTTTAAGATACTAAAATAGGTTATCTCTACTCATTTGGGAGGAACATAGGCCAGGAACATGTAATTTTAAATCTACTGCAACAATCAGAGACTAGGTTTACAACATTTATGAGTTTTGCAGTTGGAAATAAACCCTATAGTACCATTAACCTGAGGAATCTTTCTCTTAAGGAAGGTCATTCTTTTCAAGTGTGAGTACCTCCAGGAATAAAACTCCTGGGAAAATAAGGGAGAAAAAGAGCGGCATATTAGCTTTTCCAGACAAATAAGCAGCTTAGCTAGTCATTGGCATGTTAGTCTAGACACACTTGTATCCACTAAGGCATCTATGTAGAATTTGAAGTATTATGTTTCTTCGGAACATTTTTCTGTTTGTTTTGTACAGAGATTCCTACTTAGTTTCTTTCTTTTTCCTGATGGGAATAATTATACTTTGATATTTACAAAATCTTTAGAAGAATTCAGTCCACCTCCCCTCTGCTTTTTTTTGATTATTTATGAGTTCAATTATGATAAATATTAAGCCTCTTTTAATTTTGTACTTTGAATTATTATTAAACTTTACATTTTTAACCACTACTGGTTAAAACAAAGTTCTTTTTAACCATTACTGGTTAAAAGTACTTTTTTTGGATAAAATAGGATGGCAAAAGCTAGAAAATTATATCTGGAAGCCCAAAAGATATACTTTTTTTTTTTTTTTTGGACAGGCAGAGTGGACAGTGAGAGAGAAAGGTCTTCCTTTGCCGTTGGTTCACCCTCCAATGGCCGCCGCCGCTGGTGCGCTGCGGCCGGCGCACCGCGCTGATCTGATGGCCGGAGCCAGGTGCTTCTCCTGGTCTCCCATGGGGTGCAGGGCCCAAGCACTTGGGCCATCCTCCACTGCACTCCTGGCCACAGCAGAGAGCTGGCCTGGAAGAGGGGCACCCGGGACAGAATCTGGCGCCCTGACTGGGAATAGAACCCGGGGTGCCGGCGCCACTCAAAAGGTGGAAGGGACGGTAGCCAACCCGGGAAGAACCAGCAGCAAACCCGGGGAAGGGCCGAGCAGACGAAAGAACAACGCAGGGTCCTGTGTCGTTCCTCCGCGAAGAGGGGGAGCGACATAATGGTGCCGTGACTTTTGAGCCGCGGTGCCGGCCCCAAAAGATATACTTTAAAAGGCATCTTATATTTTTAAGATACTCCAGTGTAAATTCATTTACCCAGTCAGAAGGAGTTTATATTTGGTACTGTAGTGGAAACTAGTTAATGGAAAAGTTCTGAAAATGCCCAGATGAAGCTGCTTAGAAGAATCTGAAATCTTTGAAGTAGTTTTCTTACATGTGAAGCAATAAACAAATATCTTATTGCTATCGAATACTTTGTAATAGCAGTGATTTTATAGGTGCTCCAATCCAGGGCTTTTTGGGCTTTCATTAAATGAAAGCAGTGAAGAGGAAGACTTCCTTTGTCAGTCAGCAAATTAAGGAACCAACTATGAGAACAGCTCAGTTGTTCAATACAGGGAAGAAAAATAGCAATAAAAAGACCTGTAACTCTTATAAAGTTTTAATCAGCCTTAAAATATTTAAAATCACTTGGTTATTTCCCCAAATTTATCTGACAGATACTAAAGGGAACAAGACCATTGGATATAGAAAGCTGAGTATCCTTTCATTTATGTTTTCCTACTTGTCCATATTAGTCAAAGGAAAATTCTTAGTTACAATATGCTATTTTGTTTTAAATTCTGAAAACATTTACTTCCAAACATTGAGAAAATAACAGTGTACAGAGGAAGTATGCTCAAGACTTTGCTGCTGTTAACATCAGTAAATATATCGCTAGTCAGAGTCACAATAGGTCATATGAATTTTTTGAACATGAAATAAGTAAAATAAGTGAATTAGATAAGCTGATCTGAAGAATAAATTCTTGAATTGGGAATCAGAATAGCCTGGCATACATCCTGCTCGGGGAAAATCCTGTCCTAGACTTCAGGTAGATTAAGTACCAATTGACAAAAGAGATTTAAAAAAGAAAATGGAAAACAATGCTGTCTGTTCCAATGTTGCATATTGTCTGTGCTATCTTATGTTGTCTTTTTATAAATATGCTTTATCACAATTTCATTTATTTACTTATTTTAAAGAGCGATATGGTGTGGGCGGGCATGTGTAGCAGGTAAAGCCACTGCCTGTGACACCAGCGTCCCATATGAGTGCAGGTTCATGTCCTCGCTGCTCTACTTGTGATCCAGCTCCCTGTTAATGGCCTGGAAAAATCAGCAGAAGTTGGCCCAAGTGTTTGGGCCCCTGCCACCCATGTGGCGGACCTGGATGAAACTCCTGGCTCTGGCGCAGTTCAGCCCTGACCATTGCGGTCATCTGGGGACTGAACCAGCAAATGGAAGATAGATGTGTCTCCCTCTCTCTCTTGTTTTCACCTTTGCTCTTTAACCATGACTTCCAAATAAAAAAATCTTTTTTTTTTTTTAAAGGAAAGGCAGAGCCACACGGAGAGACAGAGATCCTCCATCTACTGGTTCATTCCCCTAATGGCTACCACAGTCACTGGCCAGGCAGAAGCCAGGAGCCTGGAACTCTATCCAGGTCTCCCACCTGGGTGGAAGGGGCCCAGGACTTGGGCCATCATCTGCTGCTTTCCCAGGTGCCTTAGCAGGGAGCTGGATAGGAAGTGGAGCAGCTGGGACCTGAACTGGTGCTCATATATGGGATGTGGGCATTGCAGGAGGTGGCTTAACCTACTGTACCACAACACCTGCCTTCCTCATTATATTTTATTAAAAAAAAAAAAGCACTTCCAATAGCTCTGTCTTACATCTCTGTAAACCTTAGGCACCTAGCATAGTATCTTGACAATAGTTGGCACATAATAAATAATAGTTGATGATGGTGATAATGGGAGCAACAAAATTAAATTTATTGCGGGCATTCATTGGAAGTATTTTGTGAATATTGGAATTAGGATATATTTAGGACATTATCATGACTATAGAAAGAGAACAAGTATAAGTAGTAACCTAAAGAAACTGTAATAAAATGAATTGCTTCTTGATTGTGATGCTACATATTTTCTTTCCCTTTGTGTCATTTAAGGCCTTAAAAAATGGGCTACAACTTAATATATGACAGGGTATACAAAATGCAATCTTAAAAGTTTGTTAACTCTCAAGTCTTATTTGTATTTGTGGCTTATGAATATAAGATGGCATTCCTTTTTTTTTTTTTGATCACTGAAGTACTTTAGCAGCTTTTTTTTTTTTTTTTTTTTTTTTTGCTGCTGTACTTAGCCCCAAATGCAGGGCTGTTGAACTATTTCAGGAAGAAATTGGGACTGCTTGAAGAGGTTGTATATGAGGATGTTTTCTGAGGATGTGGGAATGTATTCCCCTGACTACTCTTAAACCAATTACTAATAAATTTATGACAGCTTCTGGAGATGTGAAAGAATAGACAAAACCCCTTAAAACTGTCATGAAAGAGAATTGATGGCTTTATCCAAGTGCCTCAGTCCATTATTCATAATGCTTCTTTTGCAGGGTTGGGAAGGTTCTAATTAGTGAAAAGGAACAAAGTCTAGGTATCATGCATTCTTTTAAAAGATTTATTTATTTGAAAGGTAGAGTTACAGAGAGCTGGAGAGGCAGAGGCAAAGAGAAAGAGAGGTCTTCCATCTATTGATTCACTCCCCAAATGACCTTTTTTGTTTTTCAAGATTTATGTATTTATTTATTTGAAAGGCAGAATCATAGAAAGGCAGAGGCAGAGAGAGAGAGAGAGAGAGGTCTTCCATTCACTGGTTCACTTCCCAGATGACCGCAATGGCTGGAGCTGGGCTGATCCAAGCCAGGAGCCAGGAGCCTCCTCCGAGTCTCCCATAGGGATACAGAGGCCCAAGGACTTGGGCCATCTTATACTACTTTCCCAGGCCACCAGCAGGGAGCCAGATTGGAAGGATGGAGCATCCCGGACTTGAACTGGCACCCATATGGGATGTCAGCACTGCAGGCAGTGGCTTCACCCACTAAGCCACAGTGCTGACCACAGTATCATGCATTTTGAAAATCCTAACACCAAGTACTGCATGTTTATAATGGAGGTTTGGGAAGAAATAGAGAAGATAAATAAATTAATTAACTTTTTGGTTTGTTTACCTCCTATTATCTATCTCCCTAGATGAACTGATATATAAATTTTTCTATTAGCATATGTTTTGTGATCTTTTCACTTAGTGATTAATATTTGCCCATGTCATTAACTAGTCTGTATTTTTAAATAGCTGCATAGACTGTTCAATACTAAATATGCACAGTGGCTTAACTAATCCCCTGTTGTGGAACATTTAGGTTGTTTTAAGTATTTTCTATTAATATAGCACCGAGCACCTCTGTAGATAAATCTCTCCTTATATTCCTGATTATTTCCTTAGGAGATATTGCTAGGAAGGGATTTGGTGGCCAAATAATGTACATGTATATTTTAGTTTAGCCTTTTTTTTTTTACTTGAGGGAAAGCCCCCATTTGCCATCCTACTATCCAAATGCCCACAATAGCCAGGGTTTGGCCAAGGCTGAACCTGGGAGCCGGAACCTAATCCAGGTCTCCCAAGTAAGCAGCAGAAACCCAACCATTTGAGCCATCACCATTGCCTCCCATGGTCTACACCAGCAGGAAGCCAGTGTTAGGAGTCAGAGGCAGGCATTGAACCCTGGCAGTCCAATATGGGATGCAGGTGTCCCAACCGACAGGCCAAATGCCCAAGCCTGTATGTTTAAAGGCTATTGATAAGGCCGGCGCCGCGGCTCACTAGGCTAATCCTCCGCCTTGCGGCACCGGCACACCGGGTTCTAGTCCCGGTTGGGGCGCCGGATTCTGTCCCGGTTGCCCCTCTTCCAGGCCAGCCCTCTGCTGTGGCCCGGGAGTGCAGTGGAGGATGGCCCAGGTGCTTGGGCCCTGCACCCCATGGGAGACCAGGAAAAGCACCTGGCTCCTGGCTCCTGCCATCGGATCAGCGCGGTGCGCCGGCCGCAGCGCGCCGGCCGCGGCGGCCATTGGATGGTGAACCAACGGCAAAGGAAGACCTTTCTCTCTGTCTCTCTCTCTCACTGTCCACTCTGCCTGTCAAAAAAAATAAAAATAAAAAAATAATAATAAAAATAAAGGCTATTGATAGATACAGCTAAATTCTTCTGGGTTTTTATTTTTTATTTTTGACAGGCAGAGTTAGGGAGAGAGAGACAGAGAGAAAGGTCTTCCTTCCGTTGGTTCACCCCCTAAATGGCTGCTACAGCCGGTGTGCTGCGCCTAGCCAAAGCCAGGAGCCAGGTGCTTCCTCCTGGTCTCCCATGCGGGTGCAGGGACCCAAGAACTTGGGCCATCCTCCACTGCCTTCCCAGGCCACAGCAGAGAGCTGGACTGGAAGAGGAGCAACCAGGACAGAATCCGGCGCCCCGACTGGGACTAGAACCCAGGGTACTGGTGCCACAGGCAGAGGATTAGCCTCGTGAGCCACGGTGCCGGCCCTAATTCTTCTCTTAACAGTGCTGTATTTAGATAGTAATTATTATTTTTTTTATTATTTTTATTTGACAGGTAGAGTTATAGACAGTGAGAGAGAGAGACAGAAAGAAAGGTCTTTCTTCTCTTGGTTCACTCCCCTCATGGCCGCTCCGCCGGTGCTGCGCCAATCTGAAGCCAGGAGCTGGGTGCTTCCTCCCGGTCTCCCATGCGGGTGCAGGGCCCAAGCACTTGGGCCATCCTCCGCTGCCCTCCCAGGCTACAGCAGAGAGCTGGCCTGGAAGAGAGGCAACCAGGACTAGTACCCGATGCCCCAGCCGGGACTGTATCCCAGGGTGCTGGTGCTGCAGGCAGAGGATTAGCCCAGTGAGCCATGGCGCCAGCCTAGATAGTAATTATTTTAGAGTGCCAGCACTCTGACACAGCAGGTTAAGCTGCCACCTGCAATGCCGGCATCCCACGTTGGAACATCAGTTCAAGCCCTGGCTACTCTGCTTCTGATCCAGCTGCCTGCTAGTGCACCTGGGAAAACAGTGGAAGATGGTCCAAGCATTTGGAGCCCTGCCACCCATGGGGGAAACCCAGATGGAGTTCCTGGCTTCTGGCTCCAGTTTGGCCTAGTCCTGGTCATTTTCAGCCATTTGGGGAGTGGATGGAAGATTTCCTCTGTTAACTGCCTTTCCAATTTTGGTATATGTGCTGCAGAAATGAGCACTAACTGCTTTTCAAATAAATAAATAAAGCTTTAAAAATATAATATAGTAGTTATATTCCCATTCTGACTGTAGTCATATTCTTTCACCATTCTGACTTACTCGACAGTTAGTTTAGGAAACTCTGCTGTGTAAAAGGGGCGATACAGGGTTTTAACAATCCACAAAATATGTAGCATCCTTTTAGCTGAGGAGCTGAAGGAGTTCTCTTGAGAATTTATCTCTAATGTTCTAATTTTGCAAATGCAAATTTAAGATAACACTCTATACGTGATACAAAATATATTATGTGATGTTGTAGTGTTTACATCAAAGTAAAATTATATAATTTGAATCCTGAATTTTTTACACACTGAAATGTTTTGTTTCTTGTTTTCCTTTCACTTGTAGCCACAAAAAGAAGATCCCTAGCAGTCATTTCTCGGCAATTATATAGTCAACTGATGTAACAATGGTACTAATATTGGGACGCAGACTAAACAGAGAGGATCTTGGGGTGCGTGATTCCCCAGCAACGAAGCGTAAAGTTTTTGAAATGGACCCTAAATCTCTGACAGGTCATGAGTTTTTTGATTTCTCTTCAGGATCATCCCATGCTGAAAACATACTCCAGATATTTAATGAATTCCGAGACAGCCGCTTATTCACAGATGTTATCATTTGTGTGGAAGGAAAAGAATTTCCTTGCCATAGAGCTGTTCTGTCAGCCTGTAGTAGCTACTTCAGAGCTATGTTTTGTAATGACCACAGAGAAAGCAGAGAAATGTTGGTTGAAATCAATGGTATTTTAGCTGAAGCTATGGAATGTTTTTTGCAGTATGTTTATACTGGAAAGGTGAAGATCACTACAGAGAATGTACAATATCTGTTTGAGACATCAAGCCTCTTTCAAATTAGTGTTCTCCGGGATGCATGTGCCAAGTTCTTGGAGGAGCAACTTGATCCTTGTAATTGCTTAGGAATCCAGCGCTTTGCTGATACCCATTCACTCAAAACACTTTTCACAAAATGCAAAACTTTTGCACTACAGACTTTTGAGGATGTGTCTCAACATGAAGAATTTCTAGAGCTTGACAAGGATGAACTTATTGATTATATTTGTAGTGATGAACTAGTTATTGGTAAAGAGGAGATGGTTTTTGAAGCTGTCATGCGTTGGGTCTATCGTGCTGTTGATCTGAGAAGACCATTGCTGCATGAGCTACTGACACATGTGAGACTCCCTCTGTTGCATCCCAACTACTTTGTTCAAACAGTTGAGGTGGACCAATTGATCCAGAACTCTCCAGAGTGCTATCAGTTGTTGCATGAAGCAAGACGGTACCACATACTTGGGAATGAAATGATGTCCCCAAGGACTAGGCCACGCAGGTGAGAAGACTCTCCTAAAATATAGTAAAATTTTTTAAAATATATTTTTTCTATAGTCATTTATATGTACAGTCTTTATGTGATTTTTTATAATTTAAGATTTGTATTGAGAGCCGATGTTGTAGTATAGCAAATTAAGTCACTGCTTGTGACAGCTTCATCCCTTATCAGAGTGCCGGTCCTGCTCTGCTTCTGATACACCTTCCTGTTAATACCTCTAGGAAGGCAATGGATGATGGCCCAAGTACTTGAGTTCCTGCCACCCATGTGGGAGACCAGGGTGGAATTCCTGGCTTCTGGCTTTGGCCTGGCCCTGATTGTTGTGACCGCTTGAGAAGTGAACCAGCCGATGGAAGATCAGTATCTCTCAATCTCTCTCTCATTGTGCTTTGCAAAGCAGTAAATCTTTTTGAAAAAAAAAATATTTATTTTGGATTATGTAAATCATTAGAATGTCTCTTAGGGAAGACTAGGAGCCATAGGTGCTACAAAAGGTCTTTGTGTTTCTCAACGTATTTCTACTAAGTTTCTCTAAACTTTCATATAATATATTAAAATTATATCACTACAGAGAATTTGGTAAACTTACATTTAGAGGTAAACTGTAAGTGTTGTACTATTTTTGTATTTTACAATTATTTATGTAAAAATTTTAATTTATAAACTGTGGAAAAATAATCTCCATGCCTTAATAATGGAAGGAATACTGCTAAATGGAATAAAGGAATAATATCAATACATTTTTGTGGATAAGGAAGAAATGCCTATTGTAGGAAGTGTTACAGTAAATAATCTTAAATATTTTCCTAACAAAGTTTATATTATTATTGGGCTTTTTAAAATTTTTAATAAATAAACATATAACATTAAATTTACCATCACAACCATTTTTAATTATGTATTTCAGTAGTGTTAAATATGTCCATATTGTTGTGAAGCTAATGTTTATTTTCCCATCTCATCTCTTTTTTTTTACAGATTTACTGTAGCATAAATCACAAACCACATTTTTAGTTTTTTTTTTAATATTTATTTATTTATTTGAAAGTGTTACATAGAGAGAGAAGGAGAGGCAGAAAGAGAGAGAGAGAGAGGTCTTCCATCAACTGGTTCACTCCCCAGTTAACCTCAATGGCCAGAGCTGCGCTGATCTGAAGCCAGGAGCCAAGAGCTTCTTCTGGGTCTCCCACATGGGTGCAGGGGCCCAAGGACTTGGGCCATCTTGTGTTACTTTCCCAGGCCATAGCAGGGAGCTGGATTGGAAGTGGAGGAGCCAGTACTAGAACCAATGCCCATATGGGATGCCTGCACTGTAGGTGGCAGCTTTACCTGCTATGCCACAGTGCTGGCCCCAAAGGTTTTTTAAAATTATTTTTTATTTGAGAGACAGCAAGGGAGACAGAGAGAAAAAAAGGGCTCCCATTCACTGGTTGACTCCCCAACTGCCTGCAATGGTCAGGGCCACTGCACCAGGCCGAATCCAGGAGCTAGGAACTCAATCCAGGTCTCTCCCCTGGGTAGCAAGAGACCACTTATTTGAGTCATCATTGCTGCCTCCCAGGATCTGCACTGGCAGGAAGGTAGAGTCAGGAGCTGGAATGAGGAATCAAATCTAGAAACTCCAGTGTGGGATGTGGTCATCTTAACAGCTAGGCTAACCACTTGTTCCCTCAGCTTTGATTTTGAGTAGTATTGTTGTGGAATGTGAATAAAATTCATCATATAATGAGATAGCTTTCTATAATATATACCAGTTTGGATATAGTAATATTTAATGTTTCTCATGTAATATGAAAATGATGATAAATAGTGTTCACTTCACTGGTTTTGCCATTGAAACTATCAAATAAAATAACCTGTAAGTACCCAACATAATATTGGTGCATAGAAAGTACTTAGTCATTATTAGTTATGATTTATTTATTTTTAATTTTATTTATTTGAAAGTCAAAGCTGCAGAGAGAATCTTCATTCCACTGGTTCATTTCCCAAACAGCTGCAATAACCAGGGCTGGGTAGACCGAAGCCAAGAACCAGGAGCTTCCTCCAGGTTTCCCATGTGGGTGCAGAGACCCAAGCACTTCAGCCATCTTCTGCTGCTTTTCCGAGTGTATTGGCAGGAAGCTGAACTAGAAGTGGAGCAGCTGGGACTCAAATTGGCACTCATATGGGATGCCAGCACTGCAGTCAAAGATTTAACCCGCTGCACCACAGCTCCAGCCCCACTTCTAGTCATTTTAAAAAGGCCAGAAAACATAAAATTTTGTTCTGTAAATGTATTGATGATTTTTGTTTTTTAGTTCTTTAATATTTTTCTAAGGACCATCAAGATACTTGGGCTGTATTTAATAGTGTGGAAGGAACAATGTTCCTGAATGCATTAAGAAAGGGAGGGGGCCGGTGCCATGGCTCACTTGGCTAATCCTCCGCCTGCAGCGCCAGCATCCCATACGGGCACCGGGTTCTAGTCGCGGCTGCTCCTCTTCCAGTCCAGCTCTCTGCTGTGGCCTGGGAGGGCAGTGGAGGATGGCCCAAGTGCTCGGGCCCTGCACCCGCATGGGAGACCAGGAGGAAGCACCTGTCTCCTGGCTTCAGATCGGCGTAGCTCCGGCCGTAGTGGCCATTTGGGGGGTGAACCAACAGAAGGAAGACCTTTCTCTCTCTCTCCCTCTCACTGTTTGTGACTCTACCTGTCAAATAAATAAATAATCTTTAAAAAAAAAAAAAAAAAGAAAAGAAAGAAAGAAAGATAGGGAGGCCAGTGCCGTGGCTCAATAGGCTAATCCTCTGCCTGTGGCACCGCCACCCCAGGTTCTAGTCCCAGTCGGGGCACCGGATTCTGTCCTGGTTGTTCCTCTTCCAGTCCAGCTCTCTGCTGTGGCCTGAGAGTGCAGTGGAGGATGGCCCAAGTCCTTGGGTCCTGCACCCGCATGGGAGACCAGGAAAGGCACCTGGCTTCTGGCTTCAGGTCAACGTGGTGTGCCGGCTGCAGCGGCCATTGGGGGGGTGAACCAACGGAAAAAGGAAGACCTTTCTCTCTGTCTCTTTCTCTCATTGTCCACTCTGCCTGTCAAAAAAAAAAAAAAGAAGAAAAGAACAGAAAGATAGGGAGCCAGTGCTGTGTCATAGCGGGTAAAGCCACCGCCTGCAGTGCCAGCATCCCATATGGGCACTGGTTCAAGTCCCGGCTGCTCCACTTCCGATCCAGCTCTCTGCTATGGCCTGGGAAAGCAACACAATATGGCCCAAGTCCTTGGGCCCTTGCACCCACGTGGGAGACCCAGAAGAAGCTCTTGGCTCCTGGCTTCAAATTGGCACAGCTCCAGCCATTGTAGCCAATTGGGGAATGCAACAGGGAATGGAAGTCCAATCTCTATCTTTCTCTCTCTCCCTTCCTCCCTCTCGTTCTCTCTCTGTGCGTAACTCTGACTTTCAAATAAATAAATAAATCTTTAAAAAGAGAGAGACAGAGAGAGAGAGAGAGAGAGAGAGAGAGAGAAAAGGAACCAGTATTATGACTCAGCAGGTTAAGCTGCTGCTTAGGACCCTTACTTCTCATATCAGAGCGCTTGGAATTGAGTCCTGCCTCTGTTTGCCCTCAATCCATTTGTCTGCCAGTGCGGCTGGGAGGCAGCAGGTGATGGCCCAAGTACTTGAGTTCCTGTCACTCACATGGGAAACCTAGTCCAGGTTCCTGGCTCCAAATTGGCCTAATCCTGGCATTGCAGCCATTTGGAAAGTGAACTAATGAATGGAAAATCTCTCTCTGTCTCTCTTTCTTACTCTGCCTTTCAAATAAGTAAGTAGATATTTAAAAGAACAAAAAGAAGAAAGCTAGACAGTTTCTAGGCTATGTAATTATTAGCTCTTCTAGAAATTTTCTAAATCCATAGCACCCCTACAAAAGGAAAATCATTCAGTTTTCCAAACAATCCCAGTATAAGAGACAGAATGTTCTGGCGTCATATGGGACTAATAATACCCACACTGCATATAGGGGTCAAGGGTTGGTTATAGGTTATAAAATTAAGTCATTTATTATTAATATTATTTATAAAGACATAACCTGAATGAATCCAGATTGCAGCCTAAGTGTCCTATCATTCCTTTAAAGACATAATTTTCCTGATTTACTTAATCATCTGATTTTTCAAAAATGAAAGTCCATCCAGTCTTCATATGGGTGACAGGAACCCAAGTACTTGGGCCATCATCTACTGCCTCCAGTAGCAGAAGCAGGAGGAGGTGGTAGGACACAATCCCAGGCGCTCTGTTATGGGATGTATTTCACATCTGATTTTTGAGAGAACCAGTTCATTTCACACTGTGAAATACATCTATATATAGGATTAATATCTCCTTTCTTTAGGATAGAAAGAACCAAAATATTTATATTGAGTTTGTAGGCTAGTATTATAATGGCAGAAATTTATTTTATGTAGGCATTACATGAGTATAAAAGGACTCCTTTGTTTTACAACTCTGCTGTCTCTGTCCCTTGTACTCTTTCACTTATGTTACTGCATGTTATTGTTAATTGCTAGAAATTTCATTATCTGATCTGTGTATTATTTGTACAAGTTCTCATCTTTTGGAGAAATTTCAAACTGCTTTAAAAAAAGTAGTGATGTCTTCACTTCTTCAACCACAGTTCACTCTAACTTTTCCAGTCATTCTACTGAAACTTCCTTGCAATCAGCCACCACTGACTTTCTATTTGTTATTTGTTAGCCTGTCCTCAGTCTTACCCAGTTTGAGCTGTCATTAGGGTTTTGCATTACTACTTGCTTTAACTGTCTTGAAACTCTTTCCTCCCTTGGTTTCTGGAATACATTCTCCTTGTGGTCCTCCTATTTCTCTACCTGCTCTTTTTCATTTTGGTGATTCTTAACTCCTATATCCAGTCTTTGAAATGTTCATTATCTCTTTGGCCTACCATATATACTTTCCTACGTGACATCATCTTACCTATCTGTTCTCATGGTTTTAATTACCATTCATGCTATTGACTACCAGACTTCTATCTCTATTCAGACTTTTCTCTTTAATTTTTCATGTTTATTTTTAAGATATTACATATTTTTTAAAGATTTATTTATTTATTTGAAAGTCAGAGTTACAGAGAGAGGAGAGGGAGAGAGAGAGAGAGGTCTTCCATCAACCGGTTTCTCTCCCCAATTGGTCACAACAGCTGGAGCTTAGCTGATCCGAAGCCAGGACCCAGAAGCTTCTTCCACGTTTCCTACATGGGTGCAGAGGCCCAAGGACTTGGGCCATCTTCTACTGTTTTCCCAGGCCATAGCAGAGAGCTGGATTGGAAGTGGAGCACCTGGGATTTGAACCAGCGCCCATATGGGATGCCGGTGCTTCAGGCCAGGGCGTTAATCCACTGCACCACAGCGCCGACCCCACATATTTATTTTTAAAATATATATTTTTTTAATTTTTTCACTTCATTGTACATCTTTTAAAAATAACAAACAAAATAACATTAAGTCACACACTTAATGTTAATATCTAATACCCAATCTAATTCATGTTGTTTAATACCCAGTCCATATTCAGATTTCTCCAAAATTTTTTTTTCAATTGGCTCTTAATGAACCTGAATCCAAGCCAGGATCATTGAATACATCTGGTTATTTTCATGAGTCTTTTATTCTGAAACATGATTTTTCATGATTTTGACTTGTTGATGGGAAAGTTGTCCAGAAAAATATTCCACCTTCTAGATGAGTCTGGTTGCTTCCTTATGGTATCATTTAGCTGTCTTAAACTGTATCTCCTGGAAACTGGAAGTTGGCCTACAGGTTTCAGCTTGTATACTTGTTAAATATTTGTGACTGGAATCCATCCCACATCAATGTGTTTGTTACATTGTACCACATTAGAAAGCACAGCATATCTGGTTGTCCCATCATTATTGATATAAAAATTAACTCTGGATTAGAGTTCTGATCTTCTGCTCCCTCAACTGTATAGTTAATATATTCTTCATTTCAGCCAATATTTCTATATTGTTTATCCTGTGCCAGATATTCTTCAGAATTCAGTCCATTCTGCAATTCCCCCTATATGATTACATGTCTCTTAGATGACAGAGAAAATCCCAAAATGCATTTATAGATAGATATAGATATAGATATAGATACAATTTTTTTAAAGTGCTGGGCGTTTCCTAGAAAGAGGATATAAGCCAATCTGAGAACACAAAAGTTGTTATGATCTGCCCTGCCAGTTATAAACTCATTGATACATGAGAGAAACAGTGGAGCCTAATCACAGAAGGGAGTAAAGCTGGAAAACAGTGATTAACTATTGCTATGTATTATGCAACTGTCAATCTTTGTACTGATAAATAATGCTAATTTTTAAAGTTGATGCAATAATTTTTCTCATTTTATTAAACATTTTCTTTTGGGGAGGGGAAATATCTCCCATCATTCTTAGCAGGTTACAAGGTTAAGACTTGTATGGTATGGTAAACACTTACTGATAAGAATTACTTAAAGAACAACATATTTAGGTACTATGTTTTCAGACTAAAGGCAGATAATTACTTGAAAAACGGTAAAAAAAAAAAAAAAAAAACACCACATCTAGTACTAAAGAGTACATAGAGAAAGAAAAGATTGCTAGTTTTAATATGAAAAACTTATCCCAGAAGGAGAATGAATTCAATAAACATGTAATACAAAAACAGAAACTGAGTGATAATGGAATCTTCCTCCACAGTAGGAAACAAAATATGGGAGAATAAGTTTGTATCTTGTTAAGCACACCAACAGCCTTGTAAAATAAGACCACACTCACATACTAATGGGTAGCAAACAGTAGTTATGTTATTAAGAAGCAACTGCTTATGTAGATGAAATATTATAATAGAGTGACCCCTGTCATTTTTGTGAGCTGGGAACAAGAAGGAGGACAGTTTAAAAAACTAGGTAATATACCATTGCTGAAAGTCCATTCCAGGGCCTATGTTTTTAAGCATGAATTAGGGATATGTTGAGATGTACTACCAGAAGAAACACAAAATATATATCCTTGTTTTTAGCTTTAGATGCTGGTCCAATATAATGGTATTTAAAACACCCAGTGTGAGCCTTCTGTTGTGTTAAAGAGTACTGACTTTAGAATCTGACTCTGCACAGCAAATTAATTCCATGACCTTGGGCTAGGCACTTTAACTTCCCTGTGTATCAGTTTCCTCATGTATAAAGTAAGCATCATACCACACAGCTTGTAAGATTATTGTAAGGACTGGAAATACCATTAAAAATATATAACCTAGCATTTGACAGAAAATTTTATAAAGATTATTGCAGGTTTTGTGAAAAAAATAAACATAATACATTTTAAATTTATGTTGTACTTTTACAGACTAGGAGAGAAATGCTTGCCCATCACTGTGCTTTGAGAGCATGCTTGCCATCAGTTGGTTTATATTAAGCATAAACTTTTGAAAATTAATATCAGATTATGCATTTATTCTAATATATGTGAGTTATTTTATAATTGTTCTAGTTTAAGAACTGAACTTTGTTATGTAAATATTATCTTTCCAGCTATCATTCCATATATTAATAGCAAACACACTCACATCCCAGGAATTGTCCTATATACTTTTTTTTTTTTTTTTTTTTGACAGGCAGAGTGGACAGTGAGAGAGAGAGAGACAGAGAGAAAGGTCTTCCTTTTCCATTGGTTCACTCCCCAATGGCCGCTGCGGCCGGCGCACTGCGGCTGGCGCTGCACTGCTCCAAAGCCAGGAGCCAGGTGCTTTTCCTGGTCTTCCATGCGGGTGCAGGGCCCAAGGACTTGGGCCATCCTCCACTGCACTCTCAGGCCACAGCAGAGAGCTGGACTGGAAGAGGAACGACCGGGACAGAATCTGACACCCCAATCAGGTCTAGAACCTGGTGTGCCGGCGCCGCAGGCGGAGGATTAGCCTATTGAGCCGTGGTGCCAGCCTGTCCTATGTACTATTACATATATTAATTCATGTAATGCTCAGAACAGCCCCACAAGTTAATGCGATTGTTATGCACACTTACAGAGGCTCAGAGCAGTCAAGTCATATTGTTTAGTAGAATAAGGATTCAACACCTAGATGTTCTGGCTAAAAAGTTCATATTCCTAACTAGTAGGCACACTGCCTCGTATCTTATTAATAATTAAAAGGCATTCTGCAAAACTGATGATACCATGCTGTGCACAATTACACTAAATATTATTTTATTCAGTGGCCTTAGCATTTCTCATTTCTCTCTTCCCCTCTGTTTCTTTAGACTTCCGTAGCTCTCATCACAGTTTGGAAACTTATTTCTAAGTTGAAGTTTTAATATTAGCATGGAAAACATTTTAGTGAAAAAGTTCATTTTAACACATAACATATCTGGACTCAGGAATACTTTTGAACCCTATAGAATCAAAAGGCAACCAGTTTAAACAGGGTTAAGTTTTGTCTAATGAATATTTGAGTTGCCTCTATGTGCCATCTCTAAATGCTAGGCTTCTAACCCTTTTCACCCGGACACAGTCACTTCCTTGTTTGTAATGGACTTGTCTGTCCCAACCTTGTCATGTTTCATGAATTTTAACTGGTATTTACTCTACCATTCCTGATGTTTCATATTCATAATGTTGTTTGACATTCTGATTCTGATTCTCCAATACACCTAATTTCTATTTCTTGTCCCAGCCTACGCATTTTTTTCCATATTTCTCATTCCAGTCTGAATACCAGACTCTTTTTTTTTTTTTTCCAGGATTTATTCTACCTGAAAGGCAAAGTTACAGAGAGAGGAAGGGAGAGACAGAGAGAGAGCTCCCATCCACTGGTTCAACACCCCCAAATGGCCACTGGGGTAGACTGACACCAGATGGCAGGAGCTTCTTCCAGGTTCACGTGGGTACAGGGGCCCAAGCATTTGGGCCAGCCCCTGATGCTTTCCCAGACACATAAGCAGGGAGCTGAATCGGAAGAGGTGCAGCAGAGAATCAAACTGGCTCCTGCCCATTTGGGATGCCTGCATAGCAGGTGGCAACCTAACCTGCTGTGCCACAGCGCCAGCCCCAAATACCAGACTTTGAAACATGAATTGCAGGCTGGTACTGTTACATGGTAGGCTAAACCTCTGTCTGCAGTTCCAGCATCTCATATGGGCACCAATTCATGTCCCGGCTGCTCCTCTTCTGATCCAGCTCTCTGCTGTGGCCTGGAGAAGCAGTGTAAGATGGCCCAAGTGTTTGGGCCATGTGGGAGACCCAGAAGAAGCTTCTGGCTCCTGGCTTCAGATTGGCCCAGCCCCAGCCATCCAGACCATTTGGGGACTAAACCAATGGATGGAAGACCTCACTCCTCCGTCTCTCCCTCTCTGTCCATAACTCTGCCTCTCAAATAAATAAATAAAATCTTAAAAAAAAAAAAAACTTCAGTTGCTTGGTAGTTTGGTTCTGATATTGCTGATTTTGCATCATGTCCCTTGCCAAGTTGTCTCTTCCACAATAATTCCCTCGGAGGAGTCATTACCCCTTTTACATATAATTTTCCATTTTGGTTGAACTGGCCTGCCTACACAGTGAGGTTCCCAAGTGAAAGTGTGGATGGCATTAACTGGACAGATGTCCTCCAAGGTAGTGACTGCATGTGGCAAATTGTTCATATTAATGGAATAATTGCTGCACTTTGTCACACTTGATTGAGCAACAGATAGCTAAGACTTAATAAGTTTACCATTTGAGGTTGGAATCTGCTGTTAAGTACTTGTCTCATTTAATATTTTCTATTACCTCCAATAATCATTTACTGTATGATAACTATAGGAACCTAATTGCCATAACAATAAGGCAAAGTATCCATTGGAAATCAGTAAGAAAACTATGAAAATTATAAATATATTTTGTCTAAAGAATAGTATTTGATGATTATTTAATAAATCTCTTTGTTATTTTTTGTGATAAAACCAAGGCACACTTAAGTGACCTGACTTGTACTTGGTCTTAAAACTAGGTAGAAGGGGCTGCTGCCATGACACAGTAGGTTAGGTTAATCCTCCACCTGTGGCACCAGCATCCCATATGGGCGCCAGTTCCAGTCCTGGCTGCTCCTCTTCAATACAGCTCTCTTCTATGGCCTGGGAAGGCAATAGAAGGTGACCCAGGTACTTGAACCCCTGCATCCACATGGGAGACCTGGAAGAAGCTCCTGGCTTTGGCTTGGGCCAGTCCAGGCCATTTGCAGGGTGAACCAGCGGATGAAAGATCTCTGTCTCTCCCACTCTCTGTGTAACTCTGCCTTTCAAATAAATTTTAAAGTCTTTTCTAAAAGCTCATGGAAAATCATGTTATGAAAAGAATCATAGAGATTTCAAAAAATTTTTGCACCAATTATTTTTTAATTTTTGAGGCAGAGAAACACAGAGGCCCCATTCATTGGTTCACACTCCAGATGATTTCAGTGGCCAAGACTGGGCCACACTGAAAAGCTGGGAGCCAGACACTTAATCCAGGTGTCCCATATGGGTGGCAGGGACCCAACCACTTAAGCATCACTGCTGCCTTCCAGAGTATGCATTAGCAGGAAGCTAGAATTGGGAGAGGACCTGGAACTCAAATTCAAGCACTCCAAAATCAGATTCAGGTTTCTTAACTGCTGGTTTAACCATAAAGCCACCTGCCCACCTCAATAAACTTATTTCTAATTCTACTTCCTGGAAACTTTTGCATGGATGGTAGGATACTGCACTCATAGATTTATACCTAGCTTTTACCGTTTAAAAGTATGTAAGAAATTATTCTATGTAATAATTTTCTCCTTAATATTTATTATAATAGAATTTTTAAAAAATATTTATTTGTTTATTTGAAAGAGTTACACAGAGAGAGAGAGAGAGAGAGAGGTCTTTCATCTGCTGGTTCACTCCCAAATTGGCCACAATAGCCAGAGCTGGACTGATTGGAAGCCAGGAACCAGGAGCCTCTTCCAGGTCTCCCATGCAGGGGCAGGGGCCCAAGGACTTGGACCATCCTCCACTGGCCTCCCAGGGCATAGCAGAGAGCTGGATTGGAAGTGGAACAGCCGAGAACTCGAACCAGAGCCTACATGTGATGCCAGCACTGCAGGCAGCAGCTTTACCCGCTACGCCACAGCACTGGCCCCTAAAATTTGTTCTTTTCTAAGAGCTGCATAATATCCACTTATGGGATAATTTATTTAATCCATCTCTTAATGATAGTTATTTGTTTCTAGATTTTTTTCATTTTTGTTTCTCATTGCAAATAATGCTCAGTGAATATTTTAGATATCTCTGCATACGTACATTGCCAATTTATAGCATGAATTACTAGAAATGGAATTGTTTATTCATATAATATGTGCGTTTTTAAAAATTTTTGTAGGTATTAGAGAAAATCACTTTCTAACTTATATTCCAGCCAAGAATATGAAAATACCTATATCTGTACTCTTTGCCACACAGTTTGTTTCCATTCATTTTTGTAAATCTTTGCTACCCTGGAAAGTGAAAATAGTATCTCGTGATTTTAATTTGCATTTCTTTATTAATGTGGAAGATTGAGAATCTTTCCCTGAATTTGAAAGCTATTAGTATATTATTGCCTTTTTTCTGTAATCCATTGAACTCTTTTTTTTTTTTTTTTTTTTTTTTTTGAGAGGCAGAGTGGATGATAGTGAGAGAGAGAGACAGAGAGAAAGGTCTTCCTTTTGCCGTTGGTTCACCCTCCAATGGTCGCCACGCTGGCGCACTGTGGCCGGCGCATCGCGCTGATCCAAAGCCAGGAGCCAGGTGCTTCTCCTGGTCTCCTATGGGGTGCAGGACCCAAGCACTTGGGCCATCCTCCACTGCCTTCCCGGGCCACAGCAGAGAGCTGGCCTGGAAGTGGGACAACAGGGACAGAATCCAGCACCCCGACCGGGACTAGAACCCGATGTGCCGGCGCCGCTAGGTGGAGGATTAGCCTATTGAGCCGCAGCGCCAGCCCCATTGAACTCTTAATTTATGAGGATTCTAGGATTCTTATTGTAAATAGTAGCAACCAGCTCACCAGCTCAAGCTTAAAAGGGAAATTCATTACAAGAACACAAAGGTCAGTGACCTGTAAAACTCAAAAAGCCTGGACAGGATACTGAAAAGCCATCAGAAACCAAGCTGCACCTTCTCTTTGCCTCTTACCTGTGCTTTTATCTGCATGTCTGCATTGTTCTCTCAGCCTGGCTGAATATGGCCACTCATGAATTCTGGGCTTATGTATTATAATTTCAGTCACTCTGAAGGAATCTCTCCTCTTGGGAAGAGAGGATTGCTAATTGAGCCAGACAGCCTTCTCTCGACATTTACCTACAACCATGGGAGCCAGGATCATGTGGCAGAAATGTAATGACTATAAGCCTGAACCCATGCTAGGTTGAACAGATGCCCTGGTGACCTTTAACAGAAGGGTATCCTTTCTTCTTCTCCCTCTTCTTTTTCCTCCTCCTCCTCCTCCTCTTCTTCAATTTATTTATTTATTTGAAAGGTAAAGTCTGAAAGAGAGATCTTCTGTCCAATGGTTCACTTCCTAAATGGCCCCAGCAGGCAATGCTGGAATCTAGAACTGGGTCTCACATGTGGTGGCATGGACCCAAGCACTTGGGCCATTTTCTGCTGCTTTCACAGGCACATTAGCAGGAAGCTGGATCCGAAGCAGAGTAGCTGGGACTCCAACCAGCACTGTGATAAAAAAACTCAGGCATTGCAGGTGGCAGCTTGGCCTGCTGAGCCACAGCGATGGCCCCTTTTCTTTCTTAACTTGGGCAAAGCAGTGGTGGAGTATTTGTTTTTGAAGATGGATTTGTTTATTTGCAAGAGGTAGTACAGCAAGACATGGGGGGATTAGAGAGAGACCTTTTCCATCCACTGGTTGACTTCCCAGAAGGCCACAATGGCCAGGGCTGAACCAGGCCGAAGCCAGAGGCCAGAAGCCAGAAGCTTCTTCTGGGTCTTCCATGTGGGTACAGGGTTCCAAGCACTTGGGCCATCTTCTGCTGCTTTCCCAGGCCATTGGGAGGGAGCTGGATTGGAAGTGGTACAGCCACAACTTGAACCAGCACCCATATGGGATGCTGGCATTGTAGGCAGCGGTTCCACCTGCTATACCACAATACTGCCCCTGAGATGGAATAATTTATGTTAATAAGTACAGTTTTAGGAATATAGTGATTTTTCCCACCTCCACTTCCACCCCACCTCCTCCTTCCTCTCCCATTCCAATTCTCCATTAAGATTCATTTTCAATTAACTATTAGGGACAGATATAATATTAACTCTGAAAGACATATTATCTCATTTATCTTCTAGTCTTTGTGTCTTTATTTGCAGTAAGAAATGGAACTGTTAGGAGATTAGTTAAGTCAGTGTTCTCTTGCTTTGAGCAAGTCACTACTTGGAAAGTTGGAGGACTCAAAGCTTGTTTTCAAGGCATGGAATCCAAACAAAAGGAGTTAATAGATCTTTAAAACTTAGAGTCTAAGCTAGCATAAGTTCAAGAAGTCTCACTCTGCATAAAAATATTCTTGCCAAAGAACCAGACACATTCAAGTCAATTTAGCTAAGGTTCTCTCTCCGTTAAGCTATAATTTAAATGGACACAGCAAATATTTACTTCTGTGATTATCATTCTTTCATTCATGTTTTCATTTACTTACTGATTCTAGGGCTGACCAGTCCACTCTTCTGAAATATAGTTGTCTTAATTTATCTATTAATACATTGAGTTTGGTGATGTCAAATAGACTAGAGGGCCATTCTGTCTATCTCTTTAAGATTGAAAGCCTTCATATCTCATTTCTATATAATCTAGTGCCTTATGTTGATTTGATTATTTGATTTTCACATATTTTTTATTTCACATTTTTTAATATGGTGACTATGCTGTCATTAACATCTCCTTCTCCTTTCTGATCTCCTGGAAACACATTTCCTTTCCCATTGTGTGTTTTTAAAAATATATTAGGTTGAGGTGAGCATTGGGGCATAGCAGGTTAAGCCACTGCTTGGGACTCCCAGATCCCATCTCCTATATTAGGTGTGCCTAGGATTGAGTCCTGCCTCCATTTCAGCTTCCTCTAATGCACCTTGAAAGCAGCAGGTGATGGTTCAAGTATTTGGGTTCCTGCCACCATGTGGAAGACTCAGATGGAGTTCCTGGCTCCTGGCATCAGCCAAGCCCCCAGCTGTTGGAGGCATTTGGAGAGTAAACCAGTGAATGGGAGTTTCTTTCTCTGTCTCCTCCTCCGCACTCCCTCCCCTGCCCCCGTTGCCCTGTCAGTCTGCCTTTCAAATAAATAAATAGCTTTTAAAACCTAGGGAGATATCAAATGCGTGTGTGTGGGGCGGGTATATACAGGATCACTTCCCAACCTTTTTTTTTTTTTTTTTTTTTTTGACAGGCAGAGTGGACAGTGAGAGAGAGAGACAGAGAGAAAGGTCTTCCTTTGCTGTTGGTTCACCCTCCAATGGCCGCCGCGGCTGGCGCACCACGCTGATCCGATGGCAGGAGCCAGGTACTTATCCTGGTCTCCCATGGGGTGCAGGGCCCAAGCACTTGGGCCATCCTCCACTGCACTCCCTGGCCACAGCAGAGAGCTGGCCTGGAAGAGGGGCAGCAGGGACAGAAACCGGCGCCCCGACCGGGACTAGAACCCGGTGTGCCGGCCCGCAAGGCGGAGGATTAGCCTAGTGAGCTGCGGCGCCGGACCCCAACCCTTTTTGTTCATGAAAGTTCTTTGGGCAGTTTACCTGTCTGTGGCATATCTGGCATTAATTTATAAATAGGTCTGTGATTTCAGCCAGCAGTTCTTATATTTCACCTATTTTTAAAAGTATGTTTGGCAATTTGGTTATTTACTTCTTTATTTTTATTATTTGAAAAGCAGAGTTACAGAGAGGCAGAGAGAGAGAGAGAGGTCTTCTATCCGCTGGCTCACTCCAGAAATGGCCACAACAAGCTGGTGCTTGGCCGATGTGAAGCCAGGAGCCAGGAGCTTCTTCTGGGTCTCCCATGTGGGTGAAGGGGTCCAAGCCCTTGGGCCATATTCCACTGCTTTACAGGCCATAGTAGAGAGCTGGTTCAGAAGTGGAGCAGCTGGGCCTCAAACTGGAGCCCATATGGGATGCCTGCACTGCAGGCAGCAACTTTACCCACTACACCATAGCGCCAGCCCCCTATATTTCACTTTTGAGATCATTGATTGAGTATGATCATTATTACGTGCTTATTGATTTGATTGAGAATGTCCTCTGGGTTTATAATTACTTTACCTTTCACATAAATTAAACAGTTTGATCTTGTCTCAAGTTTATGATAAAAGAAAATGAATTTTTAAGAACATATGACCATTATAAAAAATAATTTGATTTTCATGCTTTCCTGGAAACAAATGAGACTTAATACTAAGAACAGCAAATATTTGTTATTTCATCATATCAGAATTTTAACTTTAGAGAATTGCTATAATAGATTAATACTCTAAAAATTATGAGTATCCAGAATTCTGTTCATCCTAGTCCATCATCTTGACTGCTTTCTGTTCTTAGGGCCATTGTCATCTATAGCAACCTATTTCCTTTAAGACAACTCCCTTTCTGAGATAATTTATTTTCCCAGCTCAAGAAATAGCCAGGAGTGGGCATTATAGCATAATGGGTTAAGCCACGGCTTGGATTGCCTATATCCCTTATCAGAGTACCTGGGATACAGTACCAGCTCCACATCCAGTCTAGCTTCCTACTGATGCACCTGGGCGGCAACAGATAGTTGGGCCTGTGCCACCTGTATGGGAGACCTGATTTCTAACTTCTGCCTGCTGCTTGGCCCAGCCTTGGCTGTTAAAAGCATATCATAAATGAGCCAGAAGAAGGAATCTCACTTCCTCTCTCTCTCTCTCTCTGTTTCTCTCTCTCTCTCTCTCTATCTCTCTCTCCCTCTCTTCAACTTTCAAATAAATAATCTTTTCTAAAAAGAAAAGAAGTAACCATTTTATCTAGTCTCTGATGAGAACACCAGATTTAACCAATTAAGTTAAACGCTATTTGGTTGCAAATAGAACCTTCAATGTAGGCAAAACTACTAGTTTGCAAGTCCTTTCCGATAAATACACATCAAGTAACACTGAAGTGATCTTTAACTTAGTGGAACTGAATGTTTTAGGCATTAGCTTTTTGTGCAGTTTTCTTCTTCTTCTTCTAAGGTACAAAAAGCAAACAAGGGGCCAGTGTTGTTGTACAGGGGTTAAGCTGCCTTCTGTGATACCAGCATCCCATATGGACTCTACTTTGAGTCCCAGCTGCTCTACTTCTGATCCAGCTTCCTGCTAATGCCCCTGGGAAGGCAGCAGAAGATGCCACCCACATGGGAGACCCTGGCTTCAGCTTGGCCCACTCCCAATTGTTGTGGCTATTTGGGGAGTGAACCAGCAGATGGAAGATCAATCTCTGTCTCTTTCTTTTTAATTCTTCTTTCCAATAAATGAATGAATTTAAAAAAAAAAAAGACAAATAAGTTTAAGCAAAGGAAAAGCATAAATGAAATACTATAAAGAGTCTATAAAACAAAATTCTATAATATGTACAGTTACTCTGGATTTTATATTTAAAAATATAATTTGACCTCAGTGATAACATTTAGCAATTTCTGTTTTGATCAGCAAATAAGACTCTGAGGAATATCACACAGATTTATCTTAGAGGCACTAGGGCTTTTAAATGTTCATGAAAATGTGTATAAGAAAAAATTATGCATAGATTTCAAAAAATTCTTACATCCAACTAAACTATCTTTTCATTCCATTTTTTCCATGAACTTTTTGAAGAACCCTTTTATTTTAGGTGTGATTTTAGGAAATGATACTTCTATGGAAAGAATGGTACATAAATCAGTAGTTAAAGTGTTGGAATCCCGTTAATGTTTTACTTTATACGGGGTTAGAGTTATATAACTTGCTAGGTTTCTAAAAATAAATTGTATTGCATATGTGAACAAAATTCTTCTCCACAATATGTATTTCTGATTTTGTAATGGAAAAAGTATGCCTGGTGTGGAATAGGTGAATGACTCAGTTCGTTGAAATAGCTTTGAGTAAACGTAGCTGGATAGGGGAGTTCTGTTAAAGGAAACATAGCAATATTGTATGTTTTCCTTTGTTTCTATCATAATTGTGTGACTTTACACTGACTAAAACTACAAATCAGTACTCTGAAGTTTTTCTTCCCCTCTTCATTTAAGTAACAGAAGCCAGATTATCCTTGCTTTTCTTTAGGAGACATAAAATACAATTAGAAGACTTTTTCATTTAGCTTATATTTGTGAAAAAACATAAAAACTGAAGAATTTTAAAATTTTTAATCTGTCAAGCCTTATGAACAATAAAATCTTGGGTAAACTTTTGATTTTTCCTGTCTCTGTCCTATATTTGAATTACAAAATAAGAGAAACCAGTAGTTAATATAAACATTAAGATTTTTCTCATTGTCTTAAGAGCTTTTTTTTAAATTTTAATGTTTTAAGAATGTGTAATGATATAAAGTGGGGAGCCGCAGCCACCCTTTTGGTTTATTTTTCTAGACATATTTTTTAAACATAGTATTAAACATACCTTATATACAATATTTCATTTTGCTTTTTTCCTTTAACTTTTTTATTTGACAGATAGAGTTAGGCAGTAAGAGAGAGAGACAGAGAAAAAGGTCTTCTTCTGTTGGTTCACACCCCCAAATGGCCACTATGTGAGTGCAGGGACACAAGCACTTGGGCCATCCTCCACTGCCTTCCTGGGCCACAGCAGAGAGCGGGACTGGAAGAGGGGCAACCGGGACTAGAACCGGTGCCCAAGTGATATGCCGGCACCGCAGGCAGAGGATTAACCAAGTGAGCCATGAATTGAATTCTTTATTATAAACTCTTAGCATTTTTACTTGCTGTCCCAGATTTTTAACTATATTACCTTAATTTACATGATTTGTATTTTAAAAATTCTAAATAAATACATACACACACATACTTCTTTTTTTTAATTTATTCATTTATTTGGAGGGCAAAGTTACAGAGAGGCAGAGGCAGAGAGAGAGAGAGGTCTTCTGTCTACTGGTTCACTCCCCAAATGGCTTCAACTGTCAGGACTAGGCTGATTCAAAGCCAGGAGCCAGGAGCTTCTTCCGAGTCTCCCATATGGGTGCAGTGCCCAAGTCTTGGGCCATCTTCTGTTTTCCCAGGCTCATTAGCATGGAACTGGATCAGAAATGGAGCAGCTGGGATTCCAACTGTCGCCCATGTGACTTTTACCCACTACACCACAATGCTGGCCCCATATACACACTTCTTTAAAGGTGCTTCGATTATGAGTTAGTTTTTTAGAACTAGCAACCTGATGTGATGAAAATCAGTATTTTCCTCCAGTTATAAAAAGAGCATTATCTTACCTTAGGTAGTTATGTATGTCTGTTGCTTTAAGACTGCATTTGAGGCCAGCACCGCGGCTCACTAGGCTAATCCTCTGCCTTGCGGGCCAGCACACCGGGTTCTAGTCCCAGTCGGGGTGCTGGATTCTGTCCCTGTTGCCCCTCTTCCAGGCCAGCTCTCTGCTGTGGCCCGGGAGTGCAGCGGAGGATGGCCGTAGTGCTTGGGCCCTGCACCCCATGGGAGACCAGGATAAGTACCTGGCTTCTGCCATCGGATCAGCGCGGTGCGCCGGCCGCGGCGGCCATTGGAGGGTGAACCAACGGAAAAAGGAAGACCTTTCTCTCTGTCTCTCTCTCTCACTGTCCACTCTGCCTGTCATTTGAAAGGTACCCTTCATAAAACCAGGGTTTCAGTTGAGTCAGGTAGGATCTTTGGATTGCTTTACAATTTTCCAGTCAAAACCCATAGAGTAAGTAGCTGTAGATATTTTTGTGGAAGAATGATGTCGCTGACTCCCATATAAATGTTCTCAATGTACATAACTGCCAGTCTACACTATTTGCCACATATACAGGGAGTAAATTTAACTTTATAACAGTGTGTAGTTTGTTTTTAGGGTTTTCAACAATCTTGAGTATATTTTATTATTTATTTTTATCTGTGCATTCTTAAAATAATTATCTTAGGTCCACGGGCTATTCGGAGGTGATAGTTGTTGTTGGAGGCTGTGAACGAGTTGGAGGATTTAATCTTCCGTACACTGAGTGCTATGATCCTGTAACAGGAGAATGGAAGTCTTTGGCTAAGCTTCCAGAATTTACCAAATCAGAGTATGCGGTCTGTGCTCTAAGGAATGACATTCTTGTTTCAGGTAAATAAAGAATTATTATAGTAACCACTTTTAATTTGGACTTAGCTTGGCTGTTTGAAACAATAACAATGTCTTTAAAAAAATTGTGCATTATGAATATACCTACTTCAGTCAGCTCAGTTAATAAAGCAAATACAACCCTGAGTGACTGACTTTTTGCTCTTAAAAAATCATAACGTGATGCATAATGATTTACAAAATATCCACCAGAAAATACCTCTTAGCATAGCATAGTTTAAATGTTTTCATATGCATATAGAATGATACAATTTTTAAAACTTTTATCTCTTTGTCTTAAAGAACACAGTAGAGTATGCAGAGTCAGAAGTACTCATAGAATTAAGCATCTCTGATTTACTCTTGTTTTCTGAAATTCCCTCCAAAGGTTATAAAATAGAATTTTTAACTTGTTAACTTGAACTTCTTTGTGGTATATTATATGTGATATGTTACCTCTATAATCAGATAGACAATAAAATGATAGACTTACATAAAGTCTGGTCAGAAGTTGTTAATAGGTAAATAGAGTTACCAGCTTTGCAGATTATTATATTACTACTCATTGAACAATATAAGAACCTGTTGTCTATTTTCTATGACAGTGTACAGGATCTTTTTAAAATGCATGATTAAAAATAATAATTTTAGAATAATCTTGTTGTTTCGGTGCTTCTGTTATTTCCAAATTAACAACCTCATAATATTGTAATACTCACATTCTGTATTTTGTTATTTTGGGCTGGTAATTATTACTTACGAAGGTAAAAATTGGCAAAATTTAAATCTGCTTTGTAGAACTATTTCTGTTCAGCTTTAAGAGACTCATTTTTTCCATTTATTGAACTGAATTATCAAATTCTTGAATTGGATGTATAATTTCCATGTTTTCAAGACCTATGCCTGGTGGCATAGATCCCTTGGTGATAGATATGTGGTGATATGTTATGCATTGTTTTGCATGTACATTGTTTTGCATTTAAAGGTGGAAGAATCAATAGCCGTGATGTCTGGATTTATAACTCACAGTTGAATATTTGGATCAGAGTTGCCTCTCTAAATAAAGGCAGATGGCGTCACAAAATGGCTGTCCTCCTTGGTAAAGTAAGAGAACCACTTTTTTTAATTACTATTGCTCTGGTACATTTCCAAAATAAATACCACAGCTGAATCTTTGGTTTTACGCTCCCTCTGGCTATTTTGGATTCAAATTGTATTTCCTTCCATTTCTAACTTCCGTAGATAAGCTGAAGATATAAACAATGTGACACTGTACTTTTGAATGGTTATTTTGTTCTCTGAATTTGGAATTCATGGCAGTACAGAACATTTCTCTTCCCATGCATCATTCGAGTCCAAATGCCCAAAGAGAATTGGAAAGTAAAGGAGTTAGATCAAATACAAAAGCAGGCAAATGTCTAATCCAAGCAAATTTTTTTTTCCTTTTACTGACTGTCAGGCAGGGATTTATTTATCTAAAGTGATGTTATTTTTTCTTTTTTATCTGTACAAGTAGTTTGTACAAGCAGGGATAAAACAAATGTTAAAGTCAACAGCATTTTTTTAAAATGTATTGACTGCAGCTAATAAATATTGTAATATATATGTATTTATGCTATGAACCATGAACTGTCTTTAGGAACCTGAGAGAATCACCTACCTGTGGACTAGTGGTTTTCAAACTTTCTAGAAGCTTTTTAACTTTTTAAAAGGTAAATCTCTTATAAAAATCCATTACATAAAAGGCATAAAAACAAAGCAGTTGTGCCAAGGAGTAACTTGGAGTCTTTAGCCTCTTCTCTTTCTGTCAGCTACTCAAAGCCCCAGTTATTGAACAGCCTAAATGAAACCCATATACATATACTTGCTTGCACGCATTTCTCTGGTTCCCTGGCATCCCTTTCAGAAAGACTGCTGCCTTTAGGTCTCCCAGAAACACCAGTGAAAAAAACAAACCCTCCAGCTGTAACAGAGATCGTGGCCCAGAACTTTCCCTATCTCCCAGAGGTTTCTGGAAACCTCTATATTATAGGAAACAAGCTTCTCAGAACACTATTTAAAAGTTGTTGTTAAATCCCAAGGACCTTGAAATAGTGTCTGTTGGCTGTTGACAAGGCCAATGAAATAATGAGGACCTTGAGATATATATATCCAAAGACAAATGGAAATGATTGATGTGTCAAAACCTGTATATATTGGTGAACTCAGATTTATTTGAGAAATGTTAATATACTTAAAAGTATCAAGCTTGGTAGCACTAAATCAAGAATAAAAGCTATCGGCCGGCGCCGTGGCTCAATAGGCTAATCCTCCACCTTGCGGCGCCGGCACACCGGGTTCTAGTCCCGGTCGGGGCGCCGGATTCTGTCCCGGTTGCCCCTCTTCCAGGCCAGCTCTCTGCTATGGCCAGGGAGTGCAGTGGAGGATGGCCCAGGTGCTTGGGCCCTGCACCCCATGGGAGACCAGGAAAAGCACCTGGATCCTGGCTCCTGCCTTCGGATCAGCGCGGTGCACCGGCTGCAGCGGCGGCCATTGGAGGGTGAACCAACGGCAAGGGAAGACCTTTCTCTCTCTGTCTCTCTCTCTCTCACTGTCCACTCTGCCTGTCAAAAATAAAAAAAAAAAAAAAAAAAAGAATAAAAGCTATCATTCCTATCTTATACAACAAGGGCTCAATTCATGTAAACCATTATCCTAAAAGTAACATTATAATCTGTGTACAAACCTAAGAAATTATTTAAATTTATAAAAACTTTATATTAATGAAGCCTAAGATGGTTTAGAATTTTAGAGTGGAAAATATTTAATATAACTTTGTCAGGTTACCAAAAAAAGTGATTCCTGAAGTGGATCCACAGAAACTAATAAAGCATAAGCAACAGCTCAGAGATTCTTAGGACTTTTTATCTTGATCTTTATGATATATAAATTATATATGGGGTATTTATTAAAATTTGATACTCACATTATGTTATCGATAACTATTATTATCTACATTTTTAAAAGATTGATTGGTTGAGGAAAGGTAGAGTGACAGAGACAGAAGTCTTCTATCCTGACTCACTCCACAAGTTGCTGCAATAGCCAGGGTTGGGCCATGCAGAAGTTAGGAGATAGGAACTCCATCTAGGTCTTCCACTTGGGTTGCAGGAACTCCAGTTTGTAAACCATCATTTGCTGCTTCCCAGCCACATTAGCAGGAAGCTGGTTGGAAAGCAGAGTAGCTAGGATTGGAACTGGCAATGCAGGCGTCCCAGGCAGCAGTGGAATCCACTGCCCCACAACGCCAACCCTCTATATTTTTTAATTGAGGAAATAAATACTGATTCTCTGAGAAGATAAATTTGTCTTATAATACCTGGCAAAGCAAGATATAAACCCAGCTGACCTAACTTCAGAGCCTCTGTCCTTAATTACTACTACATTGTATGATAGATTCCATACCCCTTATTGTTGCATAGCCTTTTGTAAGTTATCTAACTTTGTGAGAAATGCATGTTAGAAATGACATTAGCAGGGCAGGCCTTGTGACATGCAGGTTAAGCTACCACTTGAGCTGCCCACATCCCATATTGGAGTGCTAGTTTGAGTCTAGCTACTCTGCTTCCAATCCAGCTCCTCGCTAATGTGCCTAGGAAGCAGCAGATGATGGCTTAAGTACTTGGACCCCTGCCACCCATGAGGGAGACATGCATGGAGTTTCTGGCATTTGGCTTTGGCCTGGCCCAGCTGCAACTGTTGCAGCTATTTGGAGAGTGAACCAGACATCTCTGTCTCTCCCTCTGTCTGTTATTCTGCCTTTCAAATGAATAAATAAATCTTCAGGGGAAAAAAGAAGAAATGGTGGTAGCTGCAATGGAAAATTGGAGGTGCACATGAAGATAAATTGTGGACAAATTTGAATGGTGAGGTAATGAAGTTTGTCCTTGATCTTTATTGTTGAATTACTATAAGGAATTAATAAAATGTTTTAGAAAATTAATCTGTCATTTTGAGAACACAAGAATGAGGTCCAGGAGGTTATTTGAGCAGAATAAAATAACATGCACCATGAAGTAGTGTAATGGCAATGGGAAACAACAGGAAGGCACAGATATGAGAGACACGGGGAAGAAGACTCAGTAGGAATTCCTTTTTTTTTTTTTTTTTTTAACTTATTGATTTGAGAGACAGAGTTATAGGCAGAGAGGGAGAGGCAGAGAGTGGGAAAGACAGAGAGAGAGAGGTCTTCCATCCACTGGTTTACTCCCCAAATGGCCACAATGTCAGGAGTTGGGCTGGCTGATCCAAAGCCAGGAGTGGGTGCAGGGTCCCAAGCACTCAGGCCATCTTCCTCTGCTTTCCCAGCCATAGCAGAATTAGATCAGAAGAGGAGCAGCTGGGACACAGAACAAACCAACACCCATATGAGATGCTGGTGCCACAAGCACCCATCCCAGGATTTCCTTTGTTACTGAGGGCAGAGTGGTAATGAGGTCCATTAAAAGAAATGTGAATGTTAAGCTGGAAAGCTTCGTTAGATTAAAAGTTTCTTGTATATTCCCTCATACTTAATGGATTATTCTGTATATAAATCATTTAGTAAATGTCTTACTGATTGGTTAATTTGCCCTACCCTCCTCAAATTTGTGAAAGGAAAATGTACATGAAAACTTTGAAATATAAGGAGTTTATTTTGTGTCAGGTGCTTTCCTAGACATTGTAGGGGCAAAGATAGGCCCTGTCTTCAAATAGTTCAATCTAGTAATGTTCACTAATATTTTAGTTTCATCGTTTAATACTCTGTAATTGAATCTTTCATCATCCATGAGTATGAACATTTAAACCTAATCATTTCATTTTCAACAAGAGCAATCTTTCTATCAAAGGGGTGGTGAAAACTGGTTCTTGTATGTGGAAAAAAGTAAACTGTTTCATGTATAAAGCACAATAAGGAAAATAGATATAGGTGGCATCGAATCTTATGCGGCATTTAAATTTCATGAGGGATTGCTATTAGGAAAAAAAATTGTCTTTAAAAGGCTCCATAGTGCTGGAGGTAGATGGGTGATTAAAAACAGTCAGGAACTCTGAGCTAAATATATTGCAGTTATATTTATAGTTACCAAGGACTTTGAGATCCCTTAATTCTTTAGCCAAGTAGTTCAAAATTCAAACTTGATAATTAAGATTTTCCTATGTATTTTATATATAGGTGTATGTTGTTGGAGGCTACGATGGGCAAAATAGATTAAGCAGCGTAGAATGTTATGATTCCTTTTCAAATCGATGGACGGAAGTCGCTCCCCTTAAAGAAGCAGTGAGTTCTCCTGCAGTGACTAGCTGTGTAGGAAAATTATTTGTAATTGGTGGAGGACCAGATGATAATACTTGTTCTGATAAGGTAAGCCATGCTCTCTTAAAGCTGTTTACCATTGATATATTTAAGAAGAGGAATATAGAAGGCTTATCGGGTAGATAGGTGGGTTGCTTAGTGTGAACAGCCTTTGAAAATTTTTCTGGAACCTTATACTGTGGAGGAAAAGCATTCAATTTTGAGTTGAAGTGCGACCATAATATATCTAATAATTTTATGCAACAAATGTAATGCAGTATTTTTGAAATGAAACTAATCCCAGTGTCAGAATTCTGTACTAAAAAAATTGCTTTGAGCTTTCCACTGCTATCACCTGTGCAGTCTAAAAATTATTCGTACAAAACACAGCTGGGAAGTGAATTAGCAAAGAGTAAGACACAGTGACTAATTATACTGCTTCCAGCTGGGTCATTTTCTGCATACTTTTAAAGTATTTTTAGAATAAAGAGGAGGAAAGGAAGCCTATGTAGTGTAAATAGAGGGTGGCTGGAAGTTGTTGCTGTTCATTGAACTCCTGCAACAAGAGAACATGTACCATCCTGACATTTCAGGAAATACCATGTTTATTCTGGCAGAAGGTATCTAATGCCTGCTTGGTTAGCAGTGTCAACTGAATTTTGTCAAATCAATTAATTCTTTTTCTAAATTAAATTTTAATGTAATGATGTCAAATCTTATTTAGAATTCATTAATTCAGACTATGATAATTCAGAGAATACTGAGTTGAGGTTTACTTGTGTTCTTCTGAAGAAAGGACTCCCTAAAGGTACAAAGAAATTAAATGCAGCTTGAGCAGTTACCCTACGTAACAGTTTTTTAAAAATTTAGACAGTTAATTTTGTAGAAATTATTAAACAAACCTGATGGCCATTCATCCTAGCAAGAATCTCTGTGTGTTTGCTGTGTCTGGTCTGCATGATAATAATAAATTTGCATTTTTAGAGACTTTTTGTAATTCAGACATATTGCCATTGGGCTAATTTGACTTTTAATCATGTTTGTGTGTATTGATAGACTTCTTCTGAGGCAAATTTACTTATTTAACAATTTTAATAAATATTTCTTTATATTATTAGGTTCAATCTTATGATCCAGAAACCAATTCTTGGCTACTTCGTGCAGCTATCCCAATTGCCAAGAGATGTATAACAGCTGTATCCTTAAACAACCTGATATATGTTGCTGGTGGATTGACCAAGACAATATACTGTTATGATCCAGTTGAAGATTACTGGATGCATGTACAGAACACATTCAGTCGGCAGGTAATCACAAAAAACAGTCCAGAAGAAAATCTAAGAGGGAGCAAGTACATTATCATTATAAATATACTTCAATTTTACTTATATTTCATGTATTTGATAATTTTGTAAAAGCTCACATAAAGCATATAGTACACCTGTTTTGAACTCCTTCCAAAAAATTGTTTTATTGAAATAACTTGTGCTTTACTATCCCAATGTGAAGTATCTGTTGTACTTGGCCTTGAGTTTTTTTTTTTTTTGCCCTTAACTTTTCTTAGAATCCTATTCCTTTCTTTATCCCTGCCCTCTTTCATATTTCAGATAAAAAGAAATGTTCCCAAAGTAGTTGGTTCTATAGTTGGAAGCTAGATAATTTGTTGGTTTTGCTATTTTAAAAAAGGATTGTGCTTAGACCTCTTTTATTCACACATTCCACCTAGAGCCCCTCTCCTCTCTCCTTTCCTACTGCCCCCACATAGGCCTTTTGGTTCACAGCTATACTTCCCTCCTTCCACCACCAAATTGCATGATGATTCTGATGCTGGAAATCGGGCTAGATGGGCTCTCAGAGATCACAACTAGCACGTGCCTCTGGCTCATTCGTAGTCTCTTACTTTTTCCACTTAGTCCTTAAATATGGATGTGGGTTGAGCATCTTTCCCTTGCCCTCTTCCAAGTTTATACTTTATTTCTGTGTGGTCATACCTCAGTGCTGATGACTTCAAGTCTACCTCCATAACAGCCTCTCGCCTATTCTCAAAGCTCAAATTTCTACTGCCTGTTTGAGAATTTCCAAAGGAGTTCTAAGACTTTAGGCTAGAATTCAGCTTCTTCCCCAAACCTCAAACTTACTTTTTCTAGGTTCCAAACAACTTAGCAACTTAATTTATTACAGCCCCCCCCACTTTCTCTAAATTGAATCAATCCAATGTGTCAGCCATATGTCCTCAGAATTTCTGTTTTTTGCATTACTATTGTTCTTACATTTTGTTCAAGTTCTTATGATTTCCTACCTAAACAAAAACAATGATAGTCTAATCAGTCGTTAATATCTTGCCTCTCAAAACAATTTTGCCACCAATTATTTTCCAACAACTCTAAACTGTCTAACTTTTACTTGCCCCTTCAGCTTCACTTTTTCTAATTATATTATCTATTACTTGTATTCTCTAAACAGATGATGCATGTTCTTGCCTTGGTTCATGCTGTCCTCTTAGCTTTTTTTTTTTTTTTTTTTTTTTTTTTTTTTTTTTTTTTTGACAGGCAGAGTGGACAGTGAGAGAGAGAGGAGAGAGACAGAGAGAAAGGTCTTCCTTTGCCGTTGGTTCACCCTCCAATGGCCGCCACGGCCGGCGCGCTGCGGCCAGCGCACCACGCTGATCCGATGGCAGGAGCCAGGTGCTTCTCCTGGTCTCCCATGAGGTGCAGGGCCCAAGCACTTGGGCCATCCTCCACTGCACTCCCTGGCCACAGCAGAGAGCTGGCCTGGAAGAGGGGCAATCGGGACAGAATCTGGCGCCCCGACCGGGACTAGAACCCGGTGTGCCGGCGCCACAGGCAGAGGATTAGCCTATTGAGCCGCGGCGCTGGCCCCTCTTAGCCTTTAATGTCTTATTTTTACCTTCCCTAATGGAATTCTACTCCTCTTTCAAGGACCACTTACTTTATGGTTTTAACAAACTGAAGTCTTTTTTTTCTTTCTGATCTATTAGAGCACTATTATGAAAATTGTATATTTCCTTAGGTATAAAGGTTTATTTCCTATACTGGAATTCAGTCATTTTAATGTATCTTGCATTTATTTGTACTCAGTAAATATTTCTTGAATAACTAAAAATTTAGAAACTTAGTAACATAGAGACCTAATTATAAGATAACTATATTCAAGATACGTAAGAGAAAGAGCATTAGACCTTATGGGTGAATTGGATTTAGGTATAATACCACTTATCTAAAGTTGTTGACATTGAGGTATAATCTCCAAATTAGTAATATATTTATAATAAGATTGTCTCAGCTAATGGAAGGGATGTAATAGGATCTTCACCTTCTTGGAACAGAGTAAATATACTTTTTTATCCCTCTCTAATCACATTTAAGTTAAAAACAAGCCACATTTCTCTAACTCAGCGGCCTCTCTCAATAGAAATTAGAGTGTGCCCTACCATATGAGAATCCTCATGATCAAGTATTTACACTTATTTCTAAATATTTTAGCCTAAGTAGTCATTTATTGATTTAGTACAGTAAATAATTCAAAGAATAAGTTATTTTCACTAAGAGTTACCATTCATTTGGAACTTGGTTATATTATAGAAAACAACAGAGTTTAGGAAGATAATTGTCAGCATCTAACAAAATTCAGGACATAGGTCATTAACTAGATGATTTAGAAAAAGAAAAATAAACAACAGGATACATATAGTACATTTTCTCTAATGAAATAATGAATAACCTTGACTTAAGGCATTTCAAGGACATTAGGGGCCAGCAATGTGGCACAATGGGTTAAGCCACTGCTTGTGATGCCAGCATAGCATCAGAGTGCCAATTTGAGCCCCAGCTACTCCACTTCCAACCCAGTGTCCTGCTAATGCACCCAGGAAGGCAGCAGACCCCTGTCACCCATGTGGGAGACCCAGATGGTTCATTCTTAATAACAGTACTACTAAGTGCATCTATGTATACATTATTGATAGATGATTTTTGTACCATCTGTAAGGGATTGCCTAGCCCTTTAATGCTAATCAATGAAAAAGGATAAATCAAAGTGTAATTCATGGTATATAAATTAGTCCAAAACTATTATTTATTTATTTTAAGGAATACAAATTTTCATAAGTACAACTTTAGGAATATAGTTATTCTTCCCTCCATACCAACCCTTCACCCCTTCTCTCCCTCCCTCTCCCTTTCCCAGTCTCGTTCTCTATTAAGATTCATTTTCAATTAACTTGTACACAGAATACCAACTCTATACTAAGTAAAGATTTCAACAATTTGCACACACATGAACACACACAAAAAAACTGCTTGAGAACAAAGTTTTACAGTTAACTCTCATAATACAACTCATTGAGGAGAGAGGTCCTGCATGGGGAGTTAGACTCCTGTTGTTAAAGTCCAAAACTAATTTTAAAAAGTTTAGGATATTAAATGATAAAAGCAGAGCTGAAAAATTAGCTTTATAATATTCCTGATGAACCTCCACTATTTCTCTATTTGTCCATCAACATTTCCATGCCTTTCTAAGTATTTATTTATTTATTCGAAAGGCAGAGTGTCAGAGACACCAGGAGAGACAGAGAGATATATCTTCCATTCACTGATTCACTCTCCAAATGCCTTCAACCGCTGGGGTTGGGTCAGACCAAACTGCATCCCCACATAGCTGGCAAGGAACCAAGTACTTGGACCATCATCTTGCTGCCTGCAAATGCTTACCAGGAAACTAGGTTGGAGTGGAGGTGGGACTGTATCCCAGCCACCTGATACGGGAGTGCAGGGGTCCCAAGCAGCAACTTTAAACAGTGGAACCACAACTCTTGCCCTCTTCATGCCTGCTTTTTTTTTTTTTTTTTTTTTTTTTTTTTTTTTTTTGACAGGCAGAGTTAGAGAGAAAGGTCTTCCTCCCGTTGGTTCAGCCCCCAAATGGTTGCTACGGTTGACGCACTGCGCCAATCCGAAGCCAGGAGCCAGGTGTTTCCTCCTGGTCTCCCATGCGGGTGCAGGGCCCAAGGACCTGGGCCATCCTCCACTGCCTTCCTGAGTCACAGCAGAGAGCTGGACTGGAAGAGGGGCAACTGGGACAGAATCTGGCACTCCAACCGGGACTAGAACCCTGGGGTGCCGGTGCCGCAGGTGGAGGATTAGCCAAGTGAGCTGCGGCACCAGCCAATGCCTGCATTTTGATTTTTCATAATTTCTAAAAGCAACAATTTATTCTAAATATATTTTACTTTTTCACCTCTGTCAAGAGCATCATTTTTAAAAATATGTGGATTCTGTTTTTAAGTAAAATAACAAAAATTTTTTTACCTTCTTTTGTAGACCAGGTATTTAAAATGTCATTAAAGTTTAGAATAATTAAATGGAAAAAAAGTGAGTTTGTGCATTATTGACTTCTTAACCTTTAAACACACAAAAACAGTAAGGAAAAGGTTTCTTCACATTAGGGTTATGGTTCATTTTAATCTTTAAAAATAGTATTAAAACTTCATGTATTGTTAAGTTATTTTTACCACTAGCTGCTTTTATTCCTGAATGAATAGTCAGGTTTTTCATATACTATAAATAAATACATCAAGAGAAAGCATTTTATATAGCATGATTTAAATTGTTATAGCTAGTAGAATTTCTGAATATGAATGAATAATCATTTTCAGGGTTGCTTGTTTGCTTCATTTAATTCTTAGCATTATTATCTGAAACTGTACTAATATTACATCATGTAACTATATATTGTTTTGTTTTGTTTTTGACAGGCAGAGTGGATAGTGAGAGAGAGAGACAGAGAGAAAGGTCTTCCTTTGCCGTTGGTTCACCCTCCAATGGCCGCCGCGGCCGGCGCACCGCGCTGATCCGATGGCAGGAGCCAGGTGCTTCTCCTGGTCTCCCACGGGGTGCAGGGCCCAAGCACTTGGGCCATCCTCCACTGCACTCCCGGGCCATAGCAGAGAGCTGGCCTGGAAGAGGGGCAACCGGGACAGAATCCGGTGCCCCGACCGTGACTAGAACCCGGGGTGCTGGTGCTGCAAGGCGGAGGATTAGCCTATTGAGCCACGGAGCCGGCCATATATATTGTTTTAGAATCATTGTACTAACTATAACATTTGTTAGTGAGAATGAGTTTGTAGCTGAAAACTAAAGATATTTTGTTGTTGTCTTCATTGTATTCAGAACTTTTAGAATTTGTAAAAGAATTCATTGTGCTTTAGATGAAAAACATTGTTTGACTCATGATTGTTGCAGTTCGTTGCTGGGATACTGGATAAGTGTTAATAACTGCTAATGGGCCAAGTCAGTCTAGGTATGAGTATCTAAGCTGATAGAGGCATTTGTTAAAGTATTCAGTAGTTCTTTCAGACCAGAAGATAGTATCCTTCTATTATAGAGGTCCATCAAGATTTAACTTCTTCTTTAAGAGCAACATTTATATATAGCAAATCAGATCAAGTAAAAATGTTTATTGAACTCACTGGTAGAAGTATTTCATTTTGGATTATGTGGAACCAAGATAATATGCAATAATTTTCTAAATTAAAGTGAAGTGTAAATGTAAGAATATTTGAACTATAGCATAACCAGATCCATGTAATGAGACAACTTGCAGTTAGTGTTTCTAAGAGCTACGTTCATCTTTACAAGAGTGTTTGTTTTATATATTAATTCTGATTGACAGAGAAGAGTAAAATTTAGCTGAGTATCCCATTGTATGGGAAGTTAACTATCAAATATTATTTGAAACCTTCTATGTCCTAGCCAAGGCATATAATAACAGTATTTTGTTAATTTTGTTATAATTTTTCTCTTTCATTCATTCATCTTGTGAATAATCCTATGTAGTGAACAATGTTCCTATTCCTTGGTCAGACAGTTACTACTTTCTTGTAAGAGGACAAACAGGCCAAGCTTTTCAAGGGTGCTTTTGTTTGTCATTAAGTTAAACCCTTTCCATCAGTCCACCATGATTAAAACATAATCTGTTTTAAGACTCAGCTTCGGCCGGCGCCGCGGCTCACTAGGCTAATCCTCCACCTTGCGGCGCCGGCACACCGGGTTCTAGTCCCGGTCGGGGCACCGGATTCTGTCCCGGTTGCCCCTCTTCCAGGCCAGCTCTCTGCTGTGGCCTGGGAGTGCAGTGGAGGATGGCCCAAGTGCTTGGGCCCTGCACCCCATGGGAGACCAGGAGAAGCACCTGGCTCCTGCCATCGGATCAGTGCAGTGCGCCGGCCGCGGCGGCCATTGGAGGGTGAACCAACGGCAAAAGGAAGACCTTTCTCTCTGTCTCTCTCTCTCACTGTCCACTCTGCCTGTCAAAAAATTAAAAAAAAAAAAAAAAAAAAGACTCAGCTTCATCCATGAAAAATTACCCAGGTCAGGAATTAGGCAAAAGGAAGCTTATGTCTCCTCCCTGCCTTTTTTTTTTTTTTTTTTTTTTTTTTGGACTGTGTTAAAGTTTATCTTTTCCTTTTCAGTTTCTTTCCAAATTACTTCTCATCAATGGTTAATTTTTTTTTTTTATGTATTTGGTTAAACAGGAAAACTGTGGTATGTCTGTGTGTAATGGTAAAATATATATCCTGGGTGGAAGACGAGAAAATGGAGAAGCCACAGATACCATTCTCTGTTACGATCCTGCCACAAGTATCATCACAGGGGTAGCTGCGATGCCCAGGCCGGTGTCCTATCATGGCTGTGTGACTATTCATAGATACAATGAAAAATGCTTTAAGCTCTAAGGCCAGGATACCTCACCCCAGAAGCCACAACGATCCAAGATGGATACTTAACAAATCTCCATTGTGCCACATGCAAAAAAAAAAAAAAAAAAGTGAAAGTACTCATCGTGGTGCCTTTCTGCCCCATATATCAACCTTTCAAACTGTAACAAAGCCTTTCCTGTAAGTGAAAAAAAACAAATGTTTTGTTGAGGGTAATGGTGGTTGTTGCTTGGCCTTTGAGAGTGTCCATTTATATTTGTAAGAAGAATATGTGGACTAGAATAAGTCTGTCTGCATGCCTTTTAGGAATTTGTGAATGGTCTCATCATTGATACATGTTTATCTGCAACTTTATGTTCCTTATTTTGTCATTTATATAGAGAAAATTGCACGACTTAAGGCTTCATTTAGGTTGAATCACCTAATGCTTAGAATGCATCCTAAGAGGGAAAATCAGTTTTAAAAATTGTCATTGATTCAGTACATCCAAACTTTATTGAAGGAGTTTTTTCTGTAATAAATATTTTGTAATTGTGGTAATAACAACAATTTGAGTATCATATTGAATTATTGTGACTTCATTCTTAGAATTGCTGTCTTATACACGTATTAAGCACATTTTGGCAGTGGGGGTGGGTGTTAGCAGGATTAAAATTGCAGATTAATTGCCAAGAAAAAATAAAATAACCACTGAAGAAAGAATGACCCACTCTGGCTCTTAAAGTATTTATGCATCATCTCTAATTGCTCTGAGGAAGCTCCTTTCCTTGAATGTGACAAAGGGAGGAGTTGAAATCCAGTTTTCAATATTGTCTTGTGAAAAGCAAGGACAGGTTTTCTGCCCAGCCCAGTACAGTTTGACCTCTTTAGTATGGTGCTCTGGGTAAGGACCTCTTCCTTGGTTATCTCACTTTCTCATAAATAGCTAATAATCCTGAGAGTTTAAACTGTTAAGGTGCCTTTTTTAATAGGATAAGGCTGGGACCACCTATCTCAGTGGGTCCATTTTTCTTTTAAAACTAGCTATCTGAAAAACTTAACAAAAGTAGTTACAGTCTTCTAGGATAAATATTTCATTTGGTACCCATTGTTATAAAATATTGATCAACATTTTCAATCTTCTGTACAACAAGCTGCTTTTGTAGATTTCTCAACTTGAGTTTTGAAAAGTTTACCAGCTTTCAGGGAGGAATTTTTTCTGAAGCAAATAAATGGATATGGCAGGAACTGCAGTAATTATTGTGATTCCTGGGGTGGAAGATATAATTTACAACATTTTAGGAATGTTCCAGTAGCCTTCTGTATTTTGACTTCCCAATCACTGTTGTCTCTTACATTATAATTGTATACTCCTTGTCATAAGAGAGATGATGCAAATATGTGATTATAGTGTCACCAGATTTCTGTTAAAACCAAGGTGGTAATCAAAAACCTAACATTGGTAAACCACTTTTCCCCCTTGTCTTAGAATGATACAGAAATCTCAAATAGACATAGCTGAAACTTTAAATGCTATAATGCTTAGCTAGAATCTAATTCTGAGGAAAACTGAAAAAACTTAAACATTTTTAGGGAATTTTTTATTTTTAAAATGACATCCCTTTCTGTGATAAGTACCAGAGCAATTCAGAAAATAATGTTCTATTATTTTAGTTGCAATACAATTGTAGATATAATTGGTATACTTGTACAGTAGGTCTAGAGTAAACCCCTACTTCTAAATTGTACTTCTGTAGATAATGGAACTTATTTAGTTTAAAAATTCTTTACAGTAAGTGAAATAATGTATGAAAGTGTTTTGTAAATGCTGAGGATTATACAAATGATACTTGTTGTTTTCATGTGTATTTGTAAGATAATGCCCATCATAAATACAAAAACTTCACATAAAAAAGACTTTCTCAAGATAACTTTGTATCTAGTATTTTGTCTATTGTAAAAGTGTTTGACTGCTTATTTGTGTTTTTTATACATGTATTTTAATATCCATGTGTTGATTGTTGTAAGTTTAAATGAAATCCAAAAAAAAAATTTGTTTAAACACAGACCTCATACCAATATTAATTTTTCTCTATATAATTTTAAACCACTGAAATTTAGTTGCAATTTATGATGAACTTAGCTTGGATCCTAGAAAATTCAAGTAACTATTTTTAAAGTTACCCAACTGAAATTTCAATTTCCTTTCATTATTTCTCTTTATTTACTAACTCTTGATAAATAGTGGTATTAACATGGATAAAAATAAAAGAATTTTAGGGTAGAGTTAGTGTATCAAAAGGAATATGTCAGCCAAATTAGTATCAGGTTATATTCATTCTGTCATCACTTAGTTGACAGATCTTTCAATAGGTGATGTTCATGAGCCTTTGCATTAATATGTATATACATATGTATATATGTAGATAGTATGGTCATGTACACTCATATATAAACACCAACAATTTTAGCAGTTTGTGATGATCAGAAAAAATCACATAAAGTGAAACTTAGCTTACCTTATTAAATGGAATTCCAGAACACTGGGGAGTAGGGGCATTTCTTGAGTGCTTTTCCACCTTTGAAGGGACATGATGGGTATTTGTAAGATGACTGGCATACAGTAAGAATCTGTATTAACACATCTAGTTTTACAAGGTAGGAAAACAAATCGGAGGTAGAGATGAGTTTGTTAAACCCAGCTGTGATACCTCAGTTAGGAAATTCAAAGTTCTGCTTTGTGGATCAGTAGAAAAATATGGTTAGTTTTTGCCTTTTTTTTTCTTTTCAAGAACTTTACTCCTTTTCCTTGTTTTCCTCTATGTGGGTGAGCCACAAAGTGGTCTAATTTTTACAACAGAAGAGCTTCCTCTTTTTTTCCTCTAATCTTCTACTGACTATACGACACAGGTTTGACATGGTAGCCTATTGGATCTTCAATAACCTTTCCTTTTTCCTGGTTGACTTAAATATAGGTATTTACTCCATTTAAATCAGGTGTTAAGATGATGTAAATACTCAGGGAGGGTATTAAATTGTCACTTCTGCCTATTGGGGGTGTTTAAAGTGCCATAACTAAGTTTCAGTTTATGATTTTGGAGTAAATTTAATTTTGTAAAGGGGCTTCACACATGGCAGTGGTTGAACATTCATTCTTTTATATTTAGAAAGATGAAGATGTTTTGTGGACTGATATATTTTCCCTTAGTGAATATGAATTGTTTATGTATCACTACTGTCAAATACCCTTTATGAAACTCAGGAAAGACAGGTTCAATTATACTATTTTTGTCAATATGCAAACTAGGTATGTGTGATTTTTTTTCCTGTTATCTAGATATGGCAATAGTTTTTTTTTTAATTGCTGTGAGAACCCATATATGAAAAGAGAAGGGTTGAATTATTTGTGAGTGCCTTGTGTGTCTTGAGGCTTCTATGTGGAAAAGATGACATCTGTTCCAAACTATTTTCAAAGAGGAGAGAGTGCTTTTTATGTGGTGCCAAGTGAAAAGATAATGTTTTGTTTTTTCATTTATTTGAGAGACAGCTGCCATCTACTGGTTCACTCCCTGAATGCTCACAATGACCCCATCTTGGAGCCAAACCTAGGAGCTCAATCCAAGCCTCCCACATGGGTGGCAGGAACCCAAACACTTGAGCCATCACAACTGCTTCCCAAGGTCCACAGAAGCAGGAAGCTGGAGTTAGAAAAAAGAGTGAGGCTTTGAACCCAGGCACTCTGATATGGGACACGGGGATCTAAAATGGCTCCTTACCAGCTAGGCCAAACACCCACCCCAAGGTAAGGTGGGCTTCCTAGGAACTGCCTTTGTTAGTAAACTCAAGAACCAGTTCAGTTCAACAAGATTTTTGACCTTATTAGAATTTGCCGTGCATTATATTGAACCAGGTTTACATCGCCTCATCCCATTATTATTCTTAGTTAAATAAATAGATTCACTATACCAAGTAACCAGAATGGGACAATTTGGTTGACCTTTTAATGCAGTAGATTTGACTAGCTAGCTATACTTATTACATCTAATGCCAGGCACCAGAAACCACTTGAGCCAGGAATGTGAATTCCAGAGATATTTTCAACATAGACATTTTAAAACGTTTTAAATGAATGTTTTACATTTGTATGATTGCCTTAGATAATAAATTTACTTAGTGCTAAAGATGATCATCATAAATTAATTTTTTAAAAACAGTCGTAACTTATTTTATAAATTATTCCAAAGAAAGAATTTGTTTTAATGTTTTCAAAACAACTGCACCTAAATTTTTTTATGTGCCTTAAGTTCTGTAGTGCTATTTCAACTTCTTTTAATCTATGTAAAGCTTACTTTAGATAAATTGATACATGTTCCCTATAGAGTAAATAAATTTTGCTTTCTTACTTTTTTAAACACCAGCCATGTGGTTATTTGGCAGAATTCAAATGTTGGAAATTGTTTACTGTTTGGCATGTTATGTTTTTCATTTTCGCTTTTTGATACCTAGGTGCTTTTAGAGTATTCAGACAAACCTCTATCTTACATTGATTAAATCCTTGTAAACATTGTTGGCAATATCTACATCTAATGTCAGAAAAGTATGTCTACTTATTTTTGTTCCATTCTTACATACTATTTTTTCTCTACAGGCCTGTTCTTTAACTTTCTTGAAAAAGCACTTATTCTGCCCTTCCCCATCAGTCCTTCCCAAAGCTGTCTTTAAACTCTTTTTGAGAGTTTCTGGAGCTAAGACAACGCAATGTTAGAGTTAAATGAACATAATCTGCAGAGAGTGCAGACCTGTGGCAGTCAAATGTCATTTGCTTTTAGTAGAGACCCCTGAGTCTTCACCGTGAAAAAAAAAAAATGCCTTGTATTTCATTGTCTTCAATTCAGTTGTAGCATGTTAATACTTACATGTTTTGTTGACATATACTTCTTGTGTAGTTTCATTTTTTAAAAGTTGTATCTAATAAAATGTATTTTAACCATTATTACTTGACCATTTGGTTGTATTAAATTTTGTTTACCAAAGATGTGGCTTTCTGTTTTATTTTAAATATATCCAAGTGGTTATGCAAAAAAAATTAGTAAATATATTATGTATTAATATATGTATATATTTACTGATTCATCTATAAAATAACTGGAAGGATAAACATGCAATTAAAAACATGAGAATGTAAGTCTTTACTTTTATTTGCAAGGCAGAGACAGATCTTCAATGCACTGGTTCACTCCCCAAATGTCCACAACAAAGGGTTTGGGCCAGACCGAAGCCAGGAGCTAGGAACACCATCTGGGTGGCAAGAACCAAAGTGCTTGTGCTCCCAGGTGCATCAGCAGGAAGCTGGATTGGAAGCAAGTCCAGGCACTCCAGTAGAGGGTGCTAGTTTCCCAAGCAACAACTCAACCACTGAGTGAAACTCTTACCCTGTTTTTTTTTATTTACTAGAGAGGCAAAGTCAGATGTCAAGAGAAGGTATTGTTCTTCACTGGAGAGACACTGTCTGAATTCATATTAGCAAAGTAAATTCTTGAAAAGGTATATATAAATGTGTTATAGAAGCACAGGTAATACTTAGCTTTTTATACCTACAGTTGTGCCATCAAAATAAAATGGCAAGTTAGAGTGCTTTTTAAGTAGTAAACATTAAAGGGGTTTTCATTTGACTTAACTCCTCTGTAGCCAAATCTGTAAAGTACATGGACTTCCAACCAATGCTCAGCCATAGAGCCATTTGCCTCTGTGCTTCCTGGATCCATGAAATGCAGCTGTAATCCCTTACAGACGTCTCGTGAGGAGAAAGAATGTGACATATGTTGAAGGGTGAACACAGAAGAGCAGCCCATAAGTGTTGGTTCCATCTCCATGGCAGTCATTCCAGGACAAAATGCAGTGTGCAGAAGCAGGGAAGGAACTGAAGGGATTAAAAGTATTCATTAGCTCACACTTGGAAAACCAGGGCCAATGGATAAATAGGAACCTCTATTGCTTTTTCTCTTTTGAAAAAAAAAAAAGCCTACACTCTGAAATGAGCTACACCTGCCTTCTGTTTTTCTGCCATTTATTAACTAGTAATGGGGAGAAAGATTGAGAAGGGGTCATTTCCTCCTACTTTGTTGGAATCTTTTTTTGAGCACTTAAACCAAATCTCATATTCATATTTTTTATTTCCTATATTTTAGGATGTTTGGACATCCTTGCGGTGCCTCTACAGCCCTCCCAGGGTTAGCTGATTCCTAGAGATGGTAATAAACAGCTCTTCAGTGAGCCTGCCTTTCACGTACAACAAATCCCACATCCGTATCTCCATCCACCTGCTTGATGTAACTCCCCCACACCAAGCCAGCATTTTCCCTGCCCTAATGCAACCCAAGGCCAGTGGATAGACAACAAAGGACAGCCCATATGCCTCAGAGCCTGCCAGAATTATTCAAACTACCAATCCTAAGCTGTTTACCCTGTCCTACCTTAACCTTTTTCTGAGGAAATCAAAGTAATGGCTCTAACCTATGCATCCCCGTGGCTCCTCTCTGCCTCCTGACCAACACACTGGTTCTTCCTCTTGTGGCACTACTTGACCATGTTTGTCAACTTGTAGGGAAACTGAATGATGTCAGATTCTCTCTAAATGGCATTGACTTTCTGTTGTCACTTAGTGACTTTTATAAGACTTAGACACAAATCACACTCATTTTTGTGTTCCAATACCATGCTCAACACAGAGGTGTTTTAGTAAATCACCAATTCTAGTTTTTACAGATATACCAGAACTTGTTAAAAATAGACCTTAAGGAGCAGATATCATGGCACAGCCAGTTAAATCACCCCTTGAGATGCCCACATCCCATATCAGAGTGGGGTTTAAATCCCATCTACTCCATTTCATATCTAGCTTCATTGAAGGCAGTGGAAGATGGCCCAACTACTTGACCCCTGTCACTCATATTGCAGACACACAGTTCTAGGCTGCTGCCTTTTGGTCTGGGCCAGCACTGGCTGTTGCAGGCATGTAAGGGGTGAACCAGTAGATGGAAAATTCTCTCTACCTCTCTCTCTTTCCATTATTCTGCCTTTCAAGTAGATGAAAATCTGTGAAACTTAAAAAAAAAAAGACCTTAAAGCAGGATATTCATAGTTTGGTAAACAATACATTCTATGATCAAAAGAGACAGGCTTTGAGTACTTACATCTTTTTATTTTGAGAAAATACAATAAATCTCCAAGTGGGAAGAATAAAGGGAATTTTTTTTAAAAGATCCTATTAATTGTTTAACACACAACATTTCTACTAAGATTTGGTAAGATGATACCAAGATTGTAAGGTTTTATTGGAATTCTGTGTCAGCTGGTGGGTAAAAGGAGGCAAAACAAAACAGCCAGCCTTCGAGAAGAAGCTTTCTAGCATATTATGATGGCCACAGAAATGGGCCCAGCCAATCCCCAACTATGGAGAGCATTGACTAAATGGTGCCCAGCTTCTGGCTTTGAAATCTTTGTGTTTGTGCTGAGGCTGCACCTCCCACTAGCTCCTTGTGACCAATGACTTCTGGCAGGGATACTAAGGATGCCCTTTTTCTGAGAGACGCAGAACTTTGGTGGACTTTGGCTCCAGAACTCCCCTTCTGCTTTGTTCAACCTTCATTAGGCAACATGGCCATGTAGGATGCTTCTGCCGACCTTACCTTCTTTACTTGCTTTTGGGGTCTAATGGCTCTCCCAGCCTTCTTGACTCTCCTCCTCTATGTTTTCAAAGCCTCAAGGAACATTTGTTGGCACATGTTTAATAAAATATTATAACATGTTTAATTCCACTTGGAATCTGCTTTTCATTCATGCAGGACTAGCCCATGTGCCCTAATCATAAAGTTAGCCATGTGGTGTTAAATGCTTTTCTGAAAATCCTAATTGTTATGTACATAGACTAGGCTTGACCACAATATAATGTAAGAACAGGTTTTGAACTCAGAACAGGTTTTAGCTACCAATTTAAAAACTTAACTACCTGTGTGTTTTTGAAAAAAAAAAATGTTTAGCACAGTGCTTAGTAATGGTATGCTCAGTCAGGACTGGTAGTTATTAACGGCTTAGAAATTTCAATCATTCATTCATTCATTCATTCATCTGACAAGCATTGAAGTCTATATTGTGGATCAGGCAAATGTTTTCTGCTAGGGTTGCAAAAATGAATGTGACATTCTTCATCCTCAAGGTGTTCATAAACTGATGCAAAGGCAGCCACATGAAGAGATAAAGTCTGTGTTTGACAAAGGAGGTCATGGGCACTCCAGGTATTATGCAAATGGGAATAAGAATCACTACTTTGTAGAAAAAAGATTTTATGATCTCTTCTCTCCGATTATTGCCAAGCATAAGAAAAGGTGCTATGGGATTAATACATCAAATGAAACAGACCATGTCCTCCAAAAGCTTTCTGGCAAGTCTTGAGATGCATTGCAATTGAGGAAGGGCTGTTTGGTGAGACATGGAAATGCCTTAATGTCCTTATTTGTTCTATTTTCCACTCAATGTGTGGCTTCCTTATACCAGCAGTTCCAAGTGTTGTTTTATTAGCAAGTCTGACATCTGACTCATAGTCTTGCTCTTTAATTTTGATTTCTGCCATTATCCAGAGTCATTTCAGCAATATAGGACCCAACTCCTTCCTCTAGCCTCATATTGTTTTGACTTCCACTCAGTAGATCTTCACTCGCATCCACTTCCAGCACCACAAAGGGCAATGTTCTAGATCTTTTCACCAGAATTACACTTCCTGTGAAGTTGGAAATTCTAAAGCCTTTTTTAACTTCCTCCTTTGCTTCCCTTTCCTTCCATCTCTTTCATTCTATGACTTTCTGTATGACTTCTTCCAGATCTCCAATTTTCTCACAGCTCTTCATGAAGCTCCCTGGCTTAACCATCATCCTGCCCCAGCCTGTACTGCATAATTAAAGTGTCATTAGTCACTCTTACTAGCACTCAAAATATGCTCATTCTTTTGATCTCCCATTCTCTTTACTCTCTTACTGCCTACTTGCATATCAGTCCAATTATTGGCCTTCTCAGCTTCTATGCCCAAGGTACTGAGCACTGGTAGAGAAAAACAATTAGCTGTAAATTGATACCTCAGTTTTGTGATCTCCGGCCTCAACTGGACAAGATTCTCTTGGCAAGCCTTCAGGGTGTACCTATTTTCTCCTCATTCCCCTTTGTTTTTAACAATTCATCACTCTCCTGGTGTCTTCCTCTGCCTTCTCTTTTGTCTTAGCAGTTGATCTTGCCTTCTCTTTCAAAAAGAAAAGAAAGCCCAGTAAGAAAGAAAGTGAAGCCCCCCCCCCCCAAAAAAAAAGAGCCCAGTAAGAGCTCTTTCAACATCTTGTCCTCTCAAGGACTGAGTATTTCTTGTCCTCTCTGTTCTCCATGATTTAGATGCTCCCACACCAACACCTAAATTCTGAAATTCCTCCTTCAATTTTTTAAGGATTTCCCACTATTGTCCTCTCATGTTCAACCTCTCTATGAGCACTCTCTCATAGAATTTAAACAATCTAGCCTCTCTCATCTTTTTTTAAATTATTATTATTTTTTTATTTGACAGAGTTAGACAGTGAGAGAGACAGAAAGGTCTTCCTTCCGTTGGTTCATCCCCCAAATGGCCACTACAGCCAGCCGCCGATCCGAAGCCAGGAGCCAGGAAGCACTACTAAGTTTTAAATGCTTGCATAAGTTTGGGAAGCCAAATCTTGTCCAAACTATAATACCTGCCTAGCCAAATATCTTAAACGTCTCTACATGTCTTAACGCAACATAGTCTCATTCACACCACTGCTGAAACTACACTTGCCAATATCTTCAATTATATCCTTGCTGCTAAATCTGAAGAATTTACTTCCTTACAACTCTGGTGCTATTGATGACCTTCTTGCTATCTTGGCAACAATCAACAAAACTCATTTCCACTTTTCTCTTTCATGGGTTCTTTTTCCACCCCAGCCCTAAATCCTCAATCCTTATGGTCTCATGTTATATAGATAATTACCCCGGGTAATTTTATCTACTCCTATGGCTCTGGTTATGACCAACTGATGATTTCCACATCTAAACGTTCAAGCAGGACCCATATATCTAAGTGTCATCTAAAAATTTCAATCTGAGTCCTTATTATATGACTACAACATCTGAAACTCCAAAACCTCATTCTAAAAAAAAAAAAAATCCCATTTATCGTGTATTTTCTTTTTTGATTGATAACAATAATATTGAGCATTTATTAAAGTGAGAAATATAGTAATTTTCAATTTAAATATGCATACAAATACTGAGGATCTGTATTGTGCCAGGAACTCTTCCAATTTGATTTCTGTATCTATTATCTTTCTATATCTACCTATTGTATCTGTCTATCTACTTTCCACCATTCCATCCTCCCTATCAAAGCCTTGGTTCCACCTTTCATCATTTTCCATATGGAAGTCTCCTAGTTGGATTGGTTAAGATCAAAGCATGCAACCAGAATGCAGCTGAAGCCAGCTCTGTCTCAATAGGGAATAGACTGGAAAGTAGCAGACGCTTTCATAACTGATGACAGATCAAAGTGTCAGTAAACATGATTAGATGGTTACTCTTGACTACAAGGGAGGGTAGGAAATTCAATGTTTAACTTCCCAGCTCTATAGAAGGCAAGAGAGAAAAGGTTGGGAATGGATGCTAAGTCTGCCAAGCTTCTGTGTACACAACATCTAAAAGGAGAAAGTTTCAAGAAGGAGAGTGGGTTGATTAAAGGGGAAGCAGGGGAGGCAGAGCTGCTTAACCCTATTGTTGAATACATAAATGCTTCATTCAAAATATAGAGGTCAACACTGTACAAGGATACATAATTAATATTCAAAGACATTATATGAGTTTTCCTAGCTATCAATATATTGTTACTCTGTTTCCTGTTACTATTTCAAAATACCTGAGGCATGTTACTTTATAAAGATAAGAGGTTGGCTGGCGGCCACGGCTCACTAGGCTAATCCTCTACCTGCGGCACCGGCATCCCGGGTTCTAGTCCCGGTCAGGGTGCCGGATTCTGTCCCGGTTGCTCCTCTTCCAGTCCAGTTCTCTGCTGTGGCCCGCAAGTGCAGTGGAGGATGGCCCAGGTGCTTGGGCCCTGCACCTGCATGGGAGACCAGAGGGAAGCACTTGGCTCCTGGCTTCGGATCAGCGCAATGCACCGGCTGCAATGCGCCTGCCATAGCGGCCACTTGAGGGGTGAACCAACGGAAAAAGGAAGACCTTTCTCTCTCTCTCTCATTGTCTAAACTCTGCCTGTCAAAAAAAAAAAAAAAAAAAAAAAAAAAGACAAGAGGTTGATTTAACTCACAATTCTAGAGGTTCAAGAGTATGGCACTGGCATTGGCTTCGCTCCGGTAAGGCCCCCCCTTGCTGGGTCACATGACAGTTAATATAATGGTGGGAACATGTTTAAGAGGGAGGGACTGCATGGAGAGAAAGGAAACATAAAGACTGGAAATGTACCAGGATTGCCCTTCTTATAAAAACTTGCTATCATGAGAACAACCAGAGTCTCAAGAAATCCACCTTAATCTCTTCCAAGGGTGGCACCTCAGTGACCTGACAACTTCCTACTAGGCCCCACCACCTCTCAACATCACCACACTAGGGACCAAGCTTCCAACATGATGCCTTGGAGAATAAGCCACATCCAAGTCAATGGATATTATGGGATTTTTTTTCTTTTAAAACACACTCCTTGGGGCTGGCACTGTGGCAGCCGCTGCCTGAGGTGCCGGCATCCCATGAGGGCGCTGGTTCATGTCCCAGCTACTCCTCTTCTGATCTAGCTCTCTGCTAAGCCTGGAAAATCAGTAGAAGATGGCCCAAGCCCTTGGGCCCCTGTACCTGTGTGGGAGACCCAGAAGAAGCTCCTGGCTCCTGGCTCCTGGCTCCTGGCTTCAGATCGGTGCAGCTCTGGCCATTGCAGCCAACTGGGGAGTGAACCAGCAGACAGAAGACTCTCTGCCTCTCCTTCTCTCTCTGTGTAACTCTGACTTGCAAATAAATAAATAAATAAATCTTTAAAAAAAAAAACATACTGCCTGCATTCTGGGTTGTGAAGACTCAAATTCTCTCTCTATATATGAACTCTGGCTACCTATACTCTCTATTTGAGGGCCAGCATTGTGGCATAGCAGCTTAAGCATCTCCTGCAATGCTGACATCCCATATGGATACCAGTTCCAGTCCTGGCTGCTCCACTCTGATCCAGCTCCCTGCTTGCTAATGCACATGGGAAAGCAGCAGAAGATGGATCAAGTGCTTGGGGCCCCTGCACTCACATTGGAGACCCAGATAACACTCCTGGCTCCTGACTTTGGCCTAGCCCAGCCCTTGCCCAGCCTTGGCCATTGCAGACAACTGGGGAGTGAACCAGCAGGTAGAAGATCTCTCTCGAGGAGATCCAAGATGGCAGAATAGGGATGGAGCTTACTGCTCTAGTCTAGGAGAACATAGTTTTAAAAAGGTGAAGAGTGTGCAGTCTCAGGGAAGATTTAGGGAGAAAATAGCAGAGGAAACTCCACACAAATTAGAAGGACACTGTGGACTTACATGGAAGGTGTAGACACGCACAACTCAGGACCCTAGCAACCAAGAGCCTTAGCCCAAGCTTTGGAGAGAGGTGAGACCAGACTGCAGCAGCCCAAGCCACTGACAATAAAGCTGCAGGAAGAGCCTAGCACAAGCCTGGCTTGGAGCACTGTGAGGGGACAGTGTACCTCCCAATCTAGAGGAGGAAAAAAGGGGGCATGTTTCTCTCTCTCGCTACCCTGCACCAGCCTCCTGTAACAAGGCAAGAGAGAGTAGGTGCCATTTTAGACATAAGTAACAGCTGTGCCAACTCGTGTCTATGCACCTAGCAACCAGCCCAGAGACGCCTAGGTCTGGCTGAGAGAATTGACAGGGGGCTGGGTGCTCATGACTGTGGGAGGCTTGTGTGCCAGGGCTGTGAAAACACTGTAGCTGTGTGAGAAGGTGCAGGGTGTGGCTGGGATTTTGGGCAGTAACTGTGAGTGGCTTCACATGCTCAGGGCTCCCTGATTCCCTGGTGAGGTTCATTGCTGTGGAATATGTGCTTACATCAAGGACTGTATAGGTCCTTTGTGTGGTTCTTGTGGCAGCGCCAATAAGTGTTGTACCCACTGGGGCTAGAGCCCAGGCACTGGTCTCCTTTGAGGAGAGGAGGTGAGCATGAGACTATGCCAACAGAGCAGAACAAACCTCCCCTCTGATGAAAAAAAAAAAAAAAAGATATACCACACTCAACCTGGGTGTCACCCTGGACACTCCCTTCACCCTGGAGCACTGAACAGAGTTCCTGGCCACACCTAGCATATGCCTGTGGGTATTCACTGAAAACTCAGACACTCCACTAAGCCACAGAGGATTAGTCCAAAGATAAAAGCCATCACAGGGGGGAAAAAAAAGGAAAGGAAACAAAGAAATATCCACAAATACCTAATAACAAACATATCAATTCAAGAAACAAGAATAAGGAAGACAACATGATGCCCCAAAAAGAACATAACACTTCAATACCAGAATATGAAGATGAAGAGATTGAAGAAATGGCAGAAATTGGGCCGGCACCCCGGCTCACTAGGCTAATCCTCCGCCTAGCGGCGCCGGCACACTGGGTTCTAGTCCCGGTCGGGGCGCCGGATTCTGTCCCGGTTGCCCCTCTTCCAGGCCAGCTCTCTGCTGTGGCCAGGGAGTGCAGTGGAGGATGGTCCAAGTGCTTGGGCCCTGCACCCCATGGGAGACCAGGAAAAAGCACCTGGCTCCTGGCTCCTGCCACTGGATCAGCGCGGTGCGCTGGCCGCGGTGTGGCCATTGGAGGGTAAACCAACAGCAAAAGGAAGACCTTTCTCTCTGTCTCTCTCTCTCACTGTCCACTCTGCCTGTCAAAAAAAAAAAAAAAAATGGCAGAAATTGAATTCGAAAAATAGATCATAGGATTATTTAGAATTAATCAGAAGCGCCAGCACCGTGGCTCAATAGGCTAATCCTCTGCCTGCGGCCCAGCACACCAGATTCTGTCCCGGTTGCCCCTCTTCCAGGCCAGCTCTCTGCTGTGGCCCAGGAAGGCAGTGGAGGATGGCCCAAGTGCTTGGGTCCTGCACCCTCATGGGAGACCAGGAGAAGCACCTGGCTCCTGCCTTTGGATCAGTGCGGCGCACCGGCCGCAGTGCGCTGGCCACGGCGGCTATTGGAGGGTGAACCAACGGCAAAGGAAGGCCTTTCTCTCTGTCTCTCTCTCTCACTGTCCACTCTGCCTGTCAAAAAAAAAAAAAAAAAAAAAAAAAAAAACACAAAACAAAAACAAAAACAAAAAGAATTAATCAGAAGCAAATCCATGAACTAAAGAAATACATACATGACATGAAAGAAAATTTCTCCCATGAAATTAAGATCATACAGAGAAATCTAAATGAAATACTGGAAATGAAGAATTCAATAGAACAAATAAAAAATGTGGTGGAAAGCCTTAACAACAGACTTGGTAAAGCAGAAGAAAGAATATCCAAGTTAGAAGACAAATCTCTGGAAATTCTACAGTCAGACCAAAAATAAGAAGAAATTAGAAAACTAAAAAAACGCTGTTGAAAATCTATGGGATACTATCAAATGACCCAACATATGGGTCTTGGGAGTTCCTGAAGGTGTGGAAAGAGAGAATGGATTAGAAGGCGTTTTATAGTGAAATAATAACAGAAAATTTCCCTAATGTGGAGAAAGAAAGGGACGTCCAAGTACAGGAAGCACATAGAACTCCTTATTGACATAACTAGAAAAGATCTTCACCATGGCACATTGTAGTAAAACTTTCCACAGTAAAACATGAAGAAAAGATTCTAAAATGTTCATGAGAGAAACTCCAGATTACTTTCAGAGGATCTCCAGTTAGACTCACAGCTGACCTCTCATCAGAAACCCTGCAGGCTAGGAGAGAATGGCGAGATATATTCCAAATCTTAAAAGAAAAAAACTCAACCCAGAATACTGTACCCTGCAAAGTTCTAATTTACTAATGAAGGTGAAATAAAGACCTTCCATAGGGGCAGGTGCTGTGGCATGGCAGGTAGAGCCACCACCTGCAGTGCCGGCATCCCATATGGATGCCAATTTATGTCCTGACTGCTCCTCTTCCAACCCAGCTCTCTGCTTATGGCCTGGGAAAGCAGTGGAGGATGGCCCGAGTGCTTGGGTCCCTGCACCCATGTGGGAGACTGGAAGAAGCTCTTGGCTCTTGGCATTGGATTGGCTCAGCTCCAGCCATTATAGCCATTTGAGGAGAGAACCAGTGGATTGAAGACCTTTCTCTCCGTCTCTTCTTTTCTCTGTCTGTACCTCTCAAATAAATAAATAAAATCTTTAAAATAATAAAAAAAAAAAAAGAGTGGCCAGCGCTGTGGCACAGCGGGTTAACACACTGGCCTGAAGTGCTGGCATCCCATATGGGTGCCAGTTTGAGTCCTGGCTGCTCCACTTCTGATCCAGCTCTCTGCTGTGGCCTGGGAAAGCAGTAGAAGATGGCCCAAGTCCCACCTGTGTGGGAGACCCGGAAGAAGCTCCTGGCTTCAGATTGGTGTAGCTCCGGCTGTTGTGGCCAATTGGGGAGTAAACCAATGGATGGAAGACCTCTCTCTCTCTCTCTCTCTCCTCTGTGTAACTCCAACTTTCAAATAAAATAAATAAATCTTAAAAAAGAAAGAAAGAAAGAAAGAAACCAAAACTACATACTATCAAGGATATTAAAAACTCTGCCAGCATTGTGGTGTAGTGGGTAATGCCACCACATGTATGGGTGCTGGTTTGTGTCCCAGCTGCTTCTCTTCTGAAGCAGCTATGACCTGGAAAAGCAGTAGATGATGGTCCAAAGGTCCCTGCACCTGCGTGGGACATCCAGAAGAAGTTCCTGGCTCCTGGCTTTGGATCAGCTCAGCTCCAGGTGTTGCAGAAATTTGGGGAGTCCGGCCGGCGCCGTGGCTCAATAGGCTAATCCTCCACCTTGCGGCGCCGGCACACCGGGTTCTAGTCCCGGTTGGGGCGCCGGATTCTGTCCCGGTTGCCCCTCTTCCAGGCCAGCCCTCTGCTATGGCCAGGGAGTGCAGTGGAGGATGGCCCAGGTGCTTGGGCCCTGCACCCCATGGGAGACCAGGAAAAGCACCTGGCTCCTGGCTCCTGCCAGGATCAGCGCGGTGCGCCGGCTGCAGCGGCGGCCATTGGAGGGTGAACCAACGGCAAAGGAAGACCTTTCTCTCTCTGTCTCTCTCTCTCACTGTCCACTCTGCCTGTCAAAAAAAAAAAAAAAAAAAAAAAAAAGAAATTTGGGGAGTGAACCAGCAGATGGAAGACCTTTCTCTCTTTCTCACTCTCTCTGTCAGTAACTCTACCTCTCAAATAAATAAAATTTAAAAGAGAGAGATTGAGAAGGCCTGCACTCACCTCCATTGCAAAGAAGAATCAGAGTAACAAAGGAAGGATCATGTTTCCAGCAGATTGAGGGAAAACTTCAGAAATAAGTGACAAAAATGTTAACAGCACAGAGATTCTGAAAGCCAACACACTACAGCTTCTCCCCTGGCCCACTGGCTGGGAGGATGCCATCTTGCCAGGAAAAGCTAAGTGAAAAACTCCACGACCCCCAACATCACTGCAGTCTGACAGCCCTAACTGCAAAACTCCACAGTCCTCATGGGTTTAAATCCAAGCTAGAAAGCTGAATGGGGTCCAAGCAACTACTCCAAAATATGAACCCACATTGCCTCCCTCCTCCCAAAGAACCAGACCCCAGATGCTGTGGCCCAGCTGCTGCTACACTCCATTCTATCTGAGAGAACAGCAAGCAGCCCCATTCCTACCAGAAGCCCCAGAACTAGAACTAGGGTACTTCACAGGGCCGATAACAGGCTCCTTGCTGTGCACTGTCTAGGGAAGTTCCTCTCTGCATCTTGGGGCTCAGTGCCAGCAACAACCAATACACAAGCCCAGAGGACCAGACCTAAGGAAGTCACTCCCTGCATCTCAGTACAGGGTGCTGGGATGCCAGCATACAAACTCCAGGGCCACCCTTGTATGCCCTATGGAAATTGGAGGCAGTCCCTTCTGTGTCCTACAGCTCTGGGACTGTGGCTCTAAGTACTGTAATCCCTGGTGTAACTGTTACTTAGTTTGTGGAGGGCCCTATCTGTATTCCTTTGCTTCAGGCTGGCATCTGTGAGTCCACAATCACCAGAAAAATGTGGCGTTTGACCTATGAGACCAACATAAGGACCTCAGTGCATCCTACATCTCTGGGACTGGGACTGTGGGTTCTGTAAGTCCCAGAGACATCTGCATTGCCCTAAATCTGCACTTGCTAGTACAAAATCCCCAGTATAATATTCAATCACACTGTAGGACCTGGGTAAGGACCTCATTGTGTCCTGCAGCTCTGGGTCTGTGATCGTTCTTTAAGTCCCAGGAAAAACTGTACTCACCTATGGGGCCTACAGAAGGCCTTATCTGTGTCCCACTGATTTAGGCTTATCTTGCTAGTGCATAATCCCCAACATAACCTATGATCAACTTGTGGGGCCTGGGTAAGATGCCATCTGAGTCCTAAAACTTTGGGATTGAGACTGTTGGAGTGATATTCCACAGAATCACCTGAGTTCTCCCCATGGGACAATGGGTAGGACCCTATTTGCATTCCACTACTCCAGACCCTTGCCTACCAGTGTACAATCCCCAGCATAACCTGAGCACGAAAGAGAGACCTGGTTAAGGTCTCCACTGCATCCTGCGGCTATGGAACTATGACAGGTGACACTATAAGTCTCAGGAACATCTGCACTTGCCCTGTTGGACCTGGGGAAGGCTCTATCTCCACTCCACTTCTGCTGGCCCAGGGTTACCAGTGCACAATCCCCAGCATAACCCATGCTTTTCTCGTGGGACTGGGACAAGGTATCAGTCATACCCCTCAGTACTGGGACTTTGGCTTTTGATGCTATAAAACTAAGCATCACCTATAACATACCCACTTAGCAGGACCTGGAGAAGGTCCCATCCATATCACATAGTTCCTGGGCCATACTATTGGTACCACAAGCCCCAGCATCACTCAGGCTTGCCTGGTAGGACAAGGAGAAACCCCTCTTCTGTGTTCCACAGCGTCAGGAACATGGCTACTGCCATCATAACTCCTAGTGTGATTGACACTCAACTTTCTGAGGCCTGAAGACACACAGTTTTGGAAGCTCATTGTGATTTAAGTCATACAACTACCTCCATGAACTGCTGCAAACTAGACAAATGTGGCATTCTGACACTGCTGACTTTGATTATAGCTGAAGAACTCATTCAGAGGTCACACTTCTGGGCTCACCTAGAAAACCAAAGCCAAAGCAACTACCCTCACAATCCACCTAAACAAAAAGTCGTTTCTAATGAAAGCAACTCCATGAAGAAGAAGGAACTGTTATGCTATATGCCACAGCATCAACCTAGGGCCACAGGAAACATGAAGAAGCAAGGAAGCGTGACATCTCCAAAAGAACACAGTAGTTTCCTAGAAATAAATCCTGACTTGAAGGAAATCTATAAAGTGCCTGAAAAAGAATGCAAAACAATGGTCCTAAGCAAGCTCAATGAGATGTAAAAATATGGCTAAACAATTAAGAGAAATGAGGAAAACAATAGATAATGCAAATGAGAAATTCAGCAAAGAGAAATTATTAAAAGGAATCTATCAGAAATTTTGAAGGTGAAAACTTCAATCAATGAAATAAAAAATACACTTGAGAGCTTCAATAACTGAATAAACCAAGTAGAAGAAAGAATTCTGATGTTGAGGACAAGACTTTTGAAATAACCCAGACAAAAATAAAGAGGAAAGAATTTTTTAAAATAAAGCCTGCAAGACATATGGGATACTATTAGGCGAACAATTATTCATATAATTATATCTGAAGGAGAAGAGAAGGAAAAAGCATTAAGAATTTATTTAATGAAATAACAGTTGTGAATTTCTCAAATCTTGAAAGAGAGATGGATATCCAGATACAAGGAAGCTCAAAGGACCCCAACCAAACTCAACATAAAAAGACCTTAAGCGACATTATAGATAAATTATCAAAAGTTAAGGAGAAGGAGAGAATCCTAAAAAACAGTGAGAGAAAAACATCAAATTACAAATAAAGGAAGCCTCATTAGAATAACATCAGACTTCTCAGCAGAAACCTTGTAGGCCAGAAGAGAATGGGATGATATATTCAAAGTCTTTAAAGAAAAAATACTTCCAACCAAGGATACTATATCTAGTGAAGCTATGCTTTAGAAGTGAAGGAGAAATAAAGTATTTCCCAGACACATAAAAACTGAGTCAATGCATCACCACCAGACAAGCTCTACAAAAAAATCCTGAAGAGCATTCTACACAAGAAGTAAAAGGATCACAAAAACCATTATGAAACCATGGGACAGAACAAAATTCACTAACAGAGCAGAGAGACAAAAGAGAAAGAAAAGAGTATTTGGGGCCAGTATTGTGGCATAGCGGGTAAAACCGCCACTGTGGTGCCAGCTTCAGATTGGTGCAGCTCTAGCCATTGTGGCCAACTGGGGAGTGAACCAGTGAATGGAAGACCTCTCTCTCTCTCTCTGCCTCTTCTTCTCTCTGTGTAACTCTGACTTTCAAATAAATAAATAAATCTTAAAAAAAAAGAAGGAAAAGAGAATCCAACCTTGTCATGACAGAAAATTATCAAACACAAATATAAATAATAAGAGACAAAAATAAACAGAGAGCTGGAGTAGCTATACTTATATCAGATAAAATAGAATTTAAATAAAAAATTGTAAAAAAGACAAGGAAATTATATATTGATTAGAGGATTGATTTAGGAAAAATATATAACAATCATAAATATATATATGCATCTAATACAAGGCCACCCAGATACAGAAAGCAAATATCATTAGACCTAAAGGTAAAGACAGACTCCAATACAATAACAGTGGGGGACTTCAACACCACAATATCATCAATAGACAGGTCATCTATATAGAAAATCAATGAAGATTTATCAGAGTTGAACCATACTATACAGCAAATGGACCTAACAGACATTTACACAACATTTCATCCAACAGCTCCAGAATACCTATTCATCTCATCAGCACATGGAACATTTTCTAGAATGGACACAAAGTCTAAGTATATTTTTAAAAACTCAAATCATACTATGTATCTTCTTAGACCACAAAGGGATAAAACTAGAAATCAACAAGAACAATAGAAAATTTACAAATTGAGTAACATATTCCTGAATGATCAATGGATCAATAAAGAAATTAAAAAGGAATGGGGGGGCCGGTGCTGTGACATAGTGCTCTTGCTCCTGCCTGCCTCCCAGCCCCATCCTTTGCCAGCTCTGCCCTTGGTCCAGGAGCTTGGTTACCTTCTCATCTTTCCTCAGCCTTTGTCCACCCCAACAGCTTGGATTTCCTTCCAATTTCAGTATTTTCCAGGGAAGTCTTTTGGTCCACTCTGTTGAGTTTTCTTAGCACCCTGCCCGCTTCCTTCACAATGAAATCATTTACCTTTATTTAAAATTATTAATCATTCTAAGATTAATATTTGAAGGCCATTGCCATGTATTTAGATAAGAATTCTAAATACCAGCTCAAATAAAACAGATGACATGGTAAGGTTTAAAATTGATTTAGAGTCAGAGAAATACACAGGAAGATGAGGGCTTTATAAAAGGGAGAAGGTGATCAGAAAAATGAACCAGGAGTTTCATACCAGGCAGAGAGCAGACCAAGGGCCATGTTCAGGCATTCATAGGCAGGAGCGGCCTGGAAAGAAAAACCCCCACAGGTAGAAGTGACCACAAATCCATACAGAGCATGGGCAAACAGGGTGAGCAAACAAGGTGAGGCGCTGCCAAAAGGCCTCACACCTAGAGGTGACCCTGTGTGCTTCCCTAGCCTTTTATCCACTTCCAAAAGGGGTGTGGTTATGTATTTTGATTGGCAGGTGAGCGGATACAGATGAGATCACATAGAAGCGGAGCTTGGCTTTCAGCTCATGAATCTAATCAAGTTAATCCTATCTGCCTCCCTATATCAACAGAGCTTGATTTCTGCTACTGAAATGCACATTCTGCATGCATATGTGTAAAAATGTGCGTCCAGTTTCTTTCCCTTTATTTTTATTTAAAGATTTATTTTATTTATTTGAAAGAAAAAGTTACAGAGAGAGGTAGAGACACAGAGAGAGGTCTTCCATCTGCTGGTTCATGCCCCAGATGACTGCAACGGCTGGAGCTGCGCTGATCCGAAGCCAAGAGCCTCTTCCAGGTCTCCCACGTGGGTACAGGGGCCCAAGGACTTGGGCCATCTTCTATTGCTTTCCCAGGCCATAGCAGAGAGCTGGATCAGAAGAGGAACAGCCAGGACTATAACTGGCACCAAAATGGGATGCCAGCGTTTCAGGGCAGGGCTTTAACCATAGCGCCGGCCCGATTCTTTCCCTTTAAATGACACAAGCTTTCTCATACTGGAAAGTGGGCTAAATGTCAAGTTTCCAATGAAAATTATCTGAGTCCCTCTCTTCTGGCCTAAGATGGTTTCATTCTGAGTGACCATTAGCATAGCAACCAAAATTGCAGTCCTTTCTGAACTCCTCAAAATAGCACAATGTAGAGATGTACCTTGAGGTGCAGGGGAGTCCTCGGGGGAGGCAGCAGCAGCAGGGGCCTCGGATCTGCGTGTGGAGTTGGGAGCTGTGGCCTGGAACCTCACTGGTCTCTGCTGACATGTCCCGGGTCACTCCTGCCACCACCGCCCTGCCAGCCTCAGCCGCTGAGGGAAAGGGCTGGCAAGCACATGCCCAGTTGCTTTGGTGCCTTCTGAGTCTGACAGCTCATCTTTCACCCCCTCTTCCCTACCCCTGCTCCTCTCACTGTTAGGTAGGAAGCTAGAAATTAGCCTATGTGTGTGGAAGGGGCCTGAGGAAAACCAAAGCTTCATTGGAGAAGAATGCAGCAGCCTCAGAATCAGCCCAGTATTTTACACTTACAAAGTCCTGCCCAGATGCAGATAACTTAGCAGGTGGTCAAAGCCCTTCCCCCAAGGGAAGTTCCCCAGGAGAACCCTCTCTCTTCAGCGCCAGATGGGTTACCTGGCCCAATAACATGGAGCAATAAAACCTTCTCGGCCTTCCTCCAAGGCAGGCACCCTAGGGGAAGTGCCTCAGCCAGGTGCCCATGCCTGTGCCCCCCCCCCCCCATCTGATAGCACTGAGTAGTAAAACCTGGGGAGAAAATCTTCCCAATTTACACTCAGCAAATGCTTTGCCCTGGAGGAGGAGAAACAGCAGGAAGAACTGGACTCCTTTCCCTTATAAGCCCCAGTCTGAACACAGACTTCCTGCTCAGCCAGCTCTCTGCTAGGAGCTGCTCACCTGGCCTGCCAGGTGTAGTCTCTCCATTTAACCACGTAACCTTGCTTCCCCCATCTGAGTGACTCTTAGATTCTGTCCCATTCGTTCTGACGGATGCCCTACCCCAAGAAACCTTGCTACCTTGCTTACCACTGCTCTCTGTTTCACGTCTGAGTTCTTTCTTGCTTGAAGACAAGAACCCCACTACAACCTCTGCTAACATCACCAGCTGAGCTAGGAGCACTCCAGCTCTTGCTGGCAGCCTCCACTCTGCCCATCCTCGGGGTCCTAGCCACATTCTGCGGCCATTCCCTGCCCATCCATTGACCACTACTAGGCTTTTGCTTTGGAAGCAGCTGGCTCCTGGCCAAGTGCCCTGTCCACGGCTCTCACATGCTACCTTCTGCATGGAGAGAGTCTGGTAAGGAGAGGACGAGGGAGTCTGGAGCCCTTGCCCTCTCCCTGCAAGCTCAGGAGGCCTAGCACATCATGTCAGCCTTTCCAGGACCACGGCTGCTCTGAGCCCCCTCAGTGGGAGCCTTTTCCCAGAGTTTGGCAGCACTCCCCAGCAGACCAGTGGTGTGGGCATCCACTTTGCTCAGCGCTTAGCTGCATATTTCTATGCCTCTGGCTCATGGTCAGACCCCAAGAGTGGAGGAATGTCCACACACTCATCCTGACCTCTCACCCTCCCTTTCCTTCCGTGACCTTTGTTTTTATCTCCCCAATTTCTGACTTTGAGTCTTAGCTTAAGGCTCCAGGAAGTCTTTCTTGACCTTTCAGTTAGATTAAGTTTCCCGGTCAAGTGATAATTAGGCTGAAAATGTCATAAGGGCAGGAGCCTGTTTTACCCACCTCTGTTTGCTCAGTGCCTAACATAGTGCTTGAAATGCGGAATAGAAATGCAACCAAAATCTGTTGAACAAATATTGTTCATCTATTTTTATCCCTAATAGAAGGCCAGAGGTGACGTAATATAAACTCCTCTTTTGCCCCGTCATGCCGGGCTTGGGAGTTAGTTCTTGTCCCTCCAATTCATATATTGGACAAAGAGTTTTTGAGCACATACGATGTGCAATGCACTGAGCTTGTTATTGGGGACACAGGAGTAAATCCTAAACTTCAAATACTTCAGCATATGATAATATGGATAGAGTGTAAAAAATTCATAAAGTTTTTGCCCTACAATCACCACTAAACTCTAGTGGTAAATGTTTACAGTGCCTGGAAGGCATGGGGGAGAAGGACGAAACAGGTAGTCCCTGGAGACCAGCTGGGAGGCGACTGAAGGCTTGGGCAGAGACATGGTGGTGTCTTGGGTAGGGTAGTAAGCACAAGCAAAGAGAAGACTGGCCTCAAGGGTTATTTAGGGGGACAGCGACTTCCTGGATTGTCACTAACTAGCTCTGTGACCTAGAAAGGACATAATTGCCAGCCTCAGCTTCCGTATCTATGAAACGGGTTAGTAATAGCTGTTTGCATCCCTCCCTCAGAGGTTGCCAAGAGAAGGCACACACGAAAATCAGTCACTGTTGTTATTACCATGGAAGTTCATAAATGCCGGCAGAATGAACACTCTATTAAGCCTGGGTCTGGGATGCGCCATCTTTTTAGCAGGAAAATGATGAATGACAGTGCCTTTGCCAAAACCAACGCCCGCAACCCCAGGCAGCTGGGCCACGCAGCCCAGAGTCAGAGCCCGGGCAGCGCCGCCCCGCCCCCATCCCCGCAAGTCCCGCCCCCGCCCCACCCACGTTTCTGCGAGCTCCGCCCTGGGCCTCCGCGCGCGCGCGCTCGCGCGCCGCCACTGCCGCCCTCGCGCGCGCGCCCCGGACCGCCCCTACAGCTGACGTGCGGGGCGGAACGGACCGGGAGAGCTCCTCCGAGCTGTGTGCTTCCGCGGGCTGCGGGGTCTCCGGGGCCTCGTGGCGGGCCGCCGTTGCGGGGCTTCTTCTGTTCCCTCACCTCCCTGTGCCCGCTCCCGGAGCGGGGCGGGGCCTGCGCCGTCGCTGGGAACCAGCAGAAGGGTGAGTGTTGGCGGGAGCGGGATGGGGCCGGTCGGGCGCGCGCCCCGCTCTCCGGGGCATTGTCTGGGCGGGGGTGGCGCGGGCACGTGCGCGCCCCTCCCCCATCCCGCGGGCCGCGGCTGCGGAGGCCGGACCCGGCGAGCCCGGGGCGGAGGAAGGGGGCAGGGAGGGAGCTGGTGGCTGCCGGGAGCAGTGAATCGCGAGGAGCCGGCTGGGGCGGCGTGTCTGGAGCGTCGGAGGCGGGAACCGGAACGCGGACTGAGGGGGCTCCTTTCAAAAGGACCGGCGCTCTCTGAGGGGGCGGGGGACGGCCCCGGAGACGCGGTGGCCCGCGCTTTTGGGGCGTTCCGCCTGGCGGTCTGCCCATGGTATTGAAGACAGATGTGAAGATCTGGCCCCGGCCCCAGCAAGTTGTGGGTTTAGCAAAAGAATGTTGGAATGTGCCTCGGAGCTGCGTCCGCCACCCCCGCCCGCGCCGCGGCCAGGTGGGATTGAGCGCGGCTGGGGGGCTGTGCTGGGCTGGCGGTGAGGGCCGAGGGGCCCCGGAGAGATGGACTTTATAACAGCCCCCCACCCCCGTTATGGTTGTAATTATGTTACAAAATGAGAAGTAGAGGCGGAAAAATACCATTGGTATTTCTCCAGCTCTGACCAGCCGTTCGTAGAGTTAGGATACATGTTTGCGAGTGTTTGCATCTGAACAGGTTTCTTAACCATTAGAGTGGATCCACACTTTCTGTTCCCTTTTCTCGGTAACATATAGAAAATGCGATGGGATAGTCCATATTTTCAGCAATATCATTTCCCCTTAATAGGTAGCAAGTGTTTATCATAGAAAAATTTAAAATACAGACAAGCAAAGTGAGGGAAAAGTACCGCTGATTTTCCTGACTAGAGATACTGCCACTGAGTGTGTATTTTTGGTTGTGGATATCTTTCTCAAAGATAGTGGTTAGTAGTTCAGTGCTCCTGGGAAGGCTTTGAAGATTACAGGTAGGTGGGTAGCATCGTTGGTAGACTGGGTGGAGGAGGAGGCAAGGGTGGAAGATCGGAGATCCTTTAAGTTGCTGTTTGCTGTATCTTTGGCCTAGGCCTATGGCATTGGAGGTGGACGAGGATTAAAAGGATTGAACAATACTTTGGTGGTAGAATGTAGAAGACTTGGAGATGAATTGGTGAGGGAAAGGGAGGAATCTTTGCTGTTTTGATTTTGGTTTTGAACAGCTGATGCACCATTTACTGAGATGAGAAAGAAAAAGGCAAACTTTTTAAAGATTTTTTTTATTTGAAAAGCAGAGTGAGAGAGAGAACTCTTCCATCCACTGGGCCACTTCCCCAGGGCCCTAGGCTAGGCTAGGCCAGGCTGAAGCCAGGAACCAGGAGCTCCATCTTGAGCTCCCCTGTGGGTGGCCAGGGCTCAAGCAGTTGGGCCATCATCTGCATCAATAGGGGGGAGCTGGATTAGAAGCGCAGCAGCTGGGATATGATATGGGATCCCAGTGTCAACAGCAGCAGCATAACCCTGTGGCACCACAACGCTGGCCCAGTGAGAGAAATTTCAGATGGTAAAAATGATGACTTCTGTTTCAGATGTGTTGAATTTGAGGTGCAGGGGTGGGCATTTGACCTAGTGGTTCAGTTGCCAGTTAGGATGTTTATGTCCCACATCAGGGTTCCTGAGTTAGATTCCCAGCTCCAGCTCCTGACATCAGCTTTCTGCTGATGTGGACTGTGGGAGGTAGCAGTGATGGCACAAGCAATTGGGGCCCAGTCACCCATATGGGAGACCTGAGTTGAGATCCTGTATCCTGGCTTTCAGGCTCCTGGTTTCCTGTTTGGCCTAGCCTGGGCCATTGGTAGGCATTTGATGGGTGAACCAGCAGATGGGGGGCAGGAGGGGGCATCCCATAGGCTCACTCTGTCCCTCTCAAATAAATAAAAATAATAGAAAATTTGGGTTGCATATTAGTTATGGGGTATGTTGAAGCAGTTAGATGTGTGTGTGTGTAGAATATGGGGAATTGTAGAGCTAGAGATAAAATTTTAGAAATAATCAAAATATGGATGCCATTTAGAGGTATGGGACTAGTAAGATCACTTATGGAAAGAATGCAGAAAGAAGTGAAAAGGATTAACTGAAATTCTTTTGGGTCTGGTAGAGGAAGAAGGTTGAACCTGGGACCCAAGAAACAGCCAGTGAGTTAAGAGAAAAAGAAGGAGCATAGTGTCATGAAGCCAAGAGAGGGGTATGTTTCTGGAAGACGGAGAATTAGTCCTCTTATTGGTGGCTGAGATGTGTATTAAATGGAATTGACAACATGGAGGTTATTGTTTGGTTATTGGTATGCTGTCCACAGTTCTAGAAGTGGGAAGTGGAAAGCAGATTACTGTAGTTCAACAGGGATGTGAGAGTGAAAACAGTAAATTAGAAAAAGTGTTCGCCAGGGCCTGCATTGTGGTATGTCCCATTTTGGAGTACCAGTTTGAATCTAGACTTCACTGCTTCTGATCCAGCCTGCTGCTAATGTACCTGGAAGGGCAGTAGAAGGTGCCCCAAGTGCTTGGCCCTCTGCCACCCATGTGGACACCTGGATGGAGTTCCAGGTTCCTAGGTTTGGCCTGGCCCAGACATTTGGGGAGTGAACCAGCAGGGAAGATTGTCTCTGACTCTTCTTCTGTGTGCTACTCTGCCTTTCAAGTAAATATTTAAAAAAAATTTTTTTAGATTTATTTATTTGAAAGACAGTTACAGAGAGAGATAGACAGAGAGGTCTTCCATCCGGTGGTTCACTTCCCAAATGGCTGCAACAGCGGGAGCTGAGCTGATCAGGAGCCAGGAGCTTCTTCAGGTCTCCCATGTCAGTGTAGGGGCCCAAGGGCTTGGGCCATTCTTCATTGCTTTCCCAGGTGTATCAGCAGGGAGCTGGATAGGAAGTAGAGCATTTGGGACTCATCTCATATGGGGTGCCATGCCAGAAGCCAGGGGTTTAACCTGCTGCTCCAGAGCACTGACCCCATATAATTCTTTAAAACAGAAAACATGCCCCTTCTTCATGGTATTTGATTTTCACCTAAAACTTATTATTATTTTTTTTCTGACAGGCAGAGTGGACAGTGAGAGAGAGAGAGAGAGACAGAGAGGTCTTCCTTTACCGTTGGTTCACCCTCCAGTGGCCGCTGTGGCTGGTGCGCTGTGGCCTGCGCACTGCGCTGATCCAAAGCCAGGAGCCAGGTGCTTCTCCTGGTCTCCCATGTGGGTGCAGGGCCCAAGGACTTGGGCCATCCTACACTGCACTCCTGGGCCACAGCAGAGAGCTGGACTGGAAGAAGGGCAACCAGGACAGAATCCGGCGCCCCAGCCGGGACTAGAACCCAGGGTGCCGGCGCCGCAGGTGGAGGATTAGCCTAGTGAGCCACGGCACTGGCCTATTATTTTTTTAGAAAAGATTTTATTTATTTTACTTATTTGAAAGATGGAGAGAAAGTGTGTGAGTGCAAGAGAGTGCTTCCATTCATTGGTTCATTCCTCCAGTACCTGTAACAGATGACTCCAGCCAGGTAAAACTCAGTGCAGTGCTCTCACATAACGTCAGGAACTTAACCACTTGAGCCATCACTTGCTACCTTCCAGAGTGTGCATTAGCAGAAAGCTGGAATGAGGAGCCAGTCTCAAGTGTTCCAATAGGGGATGCAGGCATCCTAAGCAAAATTTTAAACACTACACCAAGCACCCACTCCCCACCTCCCAAACTGAATTTAATGTGTGGAAAAGGTTTTTTTTTTTTTTTCACTCCTTGATTACAAGTACATTTGAACATTTTTTCATATATTGACCATTCGTGAATTTCTGTTCATGTTCTCTGCCCTTTTTGTTTTCTAATTGATTGTCAGATGGTCTTTAGACAGTAAAAATATGTGGCTTGACATACAGTGTGTGGTTTCCCCAGTATGTTTAGACTTTTTTTTTTTTTTTTTTTAAAGATTTATTTGAAAGGCAGAGTTAGAGAGAGAGAGAGAGAGAGAGAGAGAGAGGTCTTCCAGGTTCACTCCCCTAATGGCTGCAACAGCTGGGGCTGGGCCAGGCTGAAGACAGGGGCCAGGAGCTGCATCTGGGTCTCCCACTTGGGTGGCAGGGGTCCAGGAACTTGGGCCATCTTTCACTGCTTTCTCAGGCACATTAGCAGGGAGCTGGATTGGAAGAGAAGCAGGCGGGACAGGAACCCATGCCCAAATAGGATTCTGATGTGACAGGCTGTGATTTTACCCGCTAAGCCACAGCACTAGCTCCTGTTTAGACAATTTTAAATGCCTTCATTTTCATTCAGCATTTGCACTGTAGTTTGTTATAAACTATTTTTTATTATATGGAAAGAGGAGAACTAACATTTTATTTGTAGATCTGTGAGTGCAGCTTGCATGACTGCCTCACCTTGTCTTGAAAGTATTTCCTTGATGCATTCTCAGATGGTTTTTCCGTCGTCTTCAGTCGTGGACTTTTATCTGAATCTCCATTGTTGCTTGCTTAGATTGACCTCCATTTGCTCGCCTTTTATCCTGTCCCCCCCAGTTTGTCTTCTGTGCTGCCCAGGGCAGGGTGGGGGTTGTTGGTGCTTTTCTCTCATAGAAGACAAGATGTAATGAAGTAGATTGTCTATCTATATATATATCTGCTCTGTGGCAGTAAGAAAAAGTTTACAAAGCTGTATTTCTCTTTATGCATGAGTTGGAATTTGATTTGATTCTTGCAGGATTCAGTAGGGGGAGAAAGTAGAGGTGAAATCCAAACCCATTAGCAGGTGATTATGAGATGCTCAGGCATGCGAACTCTGATGACTGCAGACCAGGAGAGGTAGAAGAACTAGTTCTCCTAGCCCAGGATTGTTTATTCTGCTTATCTGAAGAGTGAGGTGTGGAGGGGGCTGAGTGGGGCTAAAGGGACTTCCACTTTATCGGTTGTGTTTTCATTCAGAGTTGTGGATGCATTAGTGATTGTCTTCTATTTTCTTTTAAAAATTAGTTTGTGAGTGTGATTATACTTTTTAAAAAATTTTTTTTGACAGGCAGAGTGGACAGTGAGAGAGAAACAGAGAGAAAGGTCTTCCTTTGGCTGCTGTGGCCGGTGCACTGCGCTGATCCGAAGCTGGGAGCCAGGTGCTTCTCCTGGTCTCCCATGGGGTGCAGGACCCAAGCACCTGGGCCATCCTCCACTGCACTCCCTGGCCACAGCAGAGAGCTGGCCTGGAAGAGGGGCAACCGGGACAGAATCTGGCGTCCTGACTGGGACTAGAACCCGGTGTGCCAGCGCCGCAAGGCGGAGGATTAGCCTATTGAGCTGCGGCACCGGCGGATTATACTTTTAAAATTCAGAGATAAGTCACATAACTTGAAAGTCACAATTTAAAAGTGTGTAATTTCAGTGATAATTAGTGTACTTGGTAAAAACTTGGACAACCAAAATCATTATATAATTCCATGTATTCTGTCATTCCTGAAAGAAACTCTGTACCTGTTCCTAGTCAATCACAGTTCTCCACTCCACTCTTCTTCATGCCATGTCAGCGACTTCTCTACTCCACTCTTCTTCATGCCATGTCGACGACTTCTCCACTCCAGTCTTCTTCATGCCATGTCGACGACTTCGTCTGTCTATAGATTTGCCTGTTACTGAACATTTCCTATAACTAGACTTACCCAACACATGGCCACTTCTTTAACTTCGCATGCTGTTTTCAAGGTTCCTATCTGTCATAGCATGATTAGTACTTCTTTACTTGATGCCTAATAATTTTATGTGATAGGTACAACCACGTTTTGTTTATTCATCTTTAGGCATTTGGATTGTTTCCACTTTTTGGCTGTTACAAATATTCACATGAAAATTTTGCATGGACACATGTTTTCAGTTCTCTTGGATATATACCTAGGAGTGAAATGGCAATTCTGTGCTTAACTTTTTGGAGAATGACAAAACTGTTTGCCACAGCAGCTGCACCATTTTATATTTTCACCAGCAATGTGTGAGGGTTTGCGTTGTACATTCTTTACTTTTTTTGGTAGGCTGTATTTAAAGGTTGTGCATATGTGTATTTTTAAGCAACTTTATTGAGGTACATTTGACATGTGATCAACTACACACATCTGAAGAGTAGAGGTTGATAAGTTTTGACATATTTGTACACCTGTGAAACCACCCAAGCTGGACAGTGAACGTAACTATCATTGCCAAAAGTTTCCTCATTCCTGTGTGAAGCCACCCCTTCCCTATTCTTCCCCTTCCCCTAAGATGACCCTTGGTCAAATTTCTGTCACTCTAGGCAAGTTTGCATTTTACATAAATGGAATAATTTCATTTTACAAGCTGACTTCCTTTACTTTGCATTATCATTTTAAGGTCAGTTCATGTTGTATGTATATTTTATTGTATAGATAGATAATTTGTTTATCCATTCTTCCTTTTTTTTTTTTTTAAGATTTATTTATTTATTTGAAAGAGAGAGAGAGGTCTTCCATCTGATGGTTCACTCCCCAACTGGCCACAACAGCCGGAGCTGTGCTGATCCAAAGCCAGGAGCCAGGAGCTTCTTCCAGTCTCCCACGTGGATGCAGGGGCCCAAGGACCTGGGTCATCTTCTTCTTCTTCTTTTTTTTTTTTTTTTTTTTAGATTTTTTTTTTTTTTTTTTTATTTGACAGGTAGAGTTAGAGAGAGACAGAGAGAAAGGTCTTCCTTCCGTTGGTTCACCCCCCCAAAATGGCCGCCACGGCTGGAGCTGCGCCAATCTGAAACCAGGAGCCAGGTGCTTCCTCCTGATCTCCCATGCGGGTGCAGGGCCCAAGCACTTGGGCCATCCTCCACTGCCTTCCCGGACCACAGCAGAGAGCTGGACTGCAAGAGGAGGAACTGGGATTAGAACCTGGTGCCCATATGGGATGCTGGCGCTGCAGGCGGAGAATTAACCAAGTGAGCCACACCACTGGCCCCCATCTCCTTTTTTTTAAAAGATTTATTTATTTATTTGAAAGAGTTACACAAAGAGGAGAGGCGGAGAGAGAGAGAAAGAGGTCTTCCATCTGATGATTCCCCAGTAGGCCGCAGCAGTTGGAGCTGTGCTGATCCAGAGCCAGGAGCTTCTGGGTTTCCTACTTGGGTGCAGGGGCCCAAGGACTTGGGCCATCTTCTACTGCTTTCCCAAGGGCATAGCAGAGAGCTGGATTGGAAGTGGAGCAGCTGGAACGGGCATCCCTTCAGGCCAGGGCATTAACCCGCTGCACCACAGCGCCGGCCCCCCATTCTTCCTCTTAATGGATTTTGGGTTTTAAGTTTTTATTACAAATAAAACTGCGATTAATTTTTGTGTTCAAGTCTTTGTGTGGGCATATCCTTTTACTTCTCGTGAGTAAAATCCTAGGAGTGAAATGACTGGATCATATGGTAGGGGTGCTTTTTAAGACAGTGCCAAACCTTTCCAAAGTGTACCATTTTACATTCCCACCAGCAGTGGTTGCATAGTCTCTATATTTGTGACTTTTTAAACATACAGAGAAGGAATAAGAAAAGAGAGACACACAGACACCTATAAATTCACTTGCCATATTGGTCCTTTTGTCATTTTTCTCCCTAAAAAAAGTGCATACAGTTAGAAGATCCAAACATGGTATTCCAGAATACAATGAAAAGCAAATTCCACTGTCTAGGGCAACTGTTACTAATCAATTTGATGTTCCTTCCAGGCATATATTAACATTTCTTTCATCTCTCTTCCCTTTCCTCTAGTTTACGAAGAAATTCGGAATAGAAACATACACACTATACACACTATTCTGCAGCATGCTGTTTTTGCTATGCAATTTAGAAGTGTTTCCAAATCAGCACATTCTTTTTAATGGCTGCATTAGTCTTTCAGTAGTGCAGTTAGTTTTGCTATAAAAAAAAAATTTGTTCCTATGTAATTCATAAATGTGTGGGAACTCTCTGAGTGTAATGTGATTTTCACATTTGCTTCTGTGTGATTTCATCTGTAAGAAACACTGGGTGAATGCAGATAACTACTGTGCTGAACCAGCCATACAAGCGCACAACCTAAAACATCTCCCAGTGATCTCAGATGTATTAAGAGCCACATGCCTCCATTTCTGGTGTTAAAACTTTGTTTGGCTGGCGCCGCAGCTCACTAGGCTAATCCTCTGCCTTGCGGCGCCGGCACACCGGGTTCTAGTCCTGGTTGGGGTGCCGGATTCTGTCCCGGTTGCCCCTCTTCTAGTCCAGCTCTCTGCTGTGGCCCAGGAGTGCAGTGGAGGATGGCCCAAGTGCTTGGGCCCTGCACCCCATGGGAGACCAGGATAAGTACCTGGCTCCTGCCATCGGATCAGCGCGGTGCGCCGGCCGCAGCGCGCCGACCGCGGCGGCCATTGGAGGGTGAACCAACGGCAAAAAAGGAAGACCTTTCTCTCTGTCTCTCTCTCTCACTGTCCACTCTGCCTGTAAAAACAAAAAACAAAAAAAAAAAACCTTTCTGTTCATTTCAGATAACTCTCCTTTTACCACTGTGCAAGTTGTAACCTTTCAATACCAGCTTCTACAAGCAAACTTGAGGTACTTTTCAAGGCAAAGTATATTGTAGCCTGTATGTATAAGGGTATTTTTAAAAAAATTGATAGAAAATGCACATTCATTTGTAAATTTAATTTTCTTGCAAACTTTTTGTGAAAATTACATGTTGAAATCTATGCATATGAATTGTCTTCAAAAACTTCATGGAGGGGCCTATGTTGTGGCACAGCATCCAGTATGACAGCAGCTTCCAATGTGAGCACCAGTTCAAGTCCTGGCTGCCCTGTTTTGATCCAGCTTGCTGCTAATACATCAAGGAAGGCAGTGGAAGATGGCCCAAGTTCTTGGGCTGTTTCCACCCATCTGCAAGATCTGGGTGGTGTTCCAGGCTCTTGTCTTCAACCTGGCCCAGCCCTGGCCATTGTGGCCATTTGAACCAGCTGTTGGAAGATCTCTCTCTCCCTCTCTCTCTGTTAATTCTGCCTTTCAAATAAATAAGTAAATCTTTAAAAAGAAAAAAAAAAAGCTGCAAAGTTCATGGAAAGGCATTTGGCATAGCAATTAGGACGCCACTTGGGACATCTGAATCCCATATCTGAGTGTCTGGGTTCAAATTTCGGCTCCATTTCTGATTCCAGCTTCCTGCTGATGTGCATCCTGGGTGGAGCTGTGATGGCTCAAGTGGTTCAGTCCCTGCCAACCACATGGGTGACCTGGATTGGGTTCCTGACTCCTGTGTTAGGTCTGGCCTAGCCCTGGCAGTTGCAGTCAGTTGGGTAATGAAGGAGAAGATGTGGGGGTTTGGTGTATGTGTGTGTGTGTGTGTATGTATGTATGTCTTTGCTAAATAATTAAACTTTTCCAAAAAAGGTTATGGAAAACTGTACTATAAAAAAACTTCTTGCAGGCTGGTGCCGTGGCTCACTTGGTTAATCCTCCGCCTGCAGCGCCTGCATCCCATTTGGGCACCGGGTTCTAGTCCCAGTTCCTCCTCTTGCAGTCCAGCTCTCTGCTGTGGCCCAGGAAGGCAGTGGAGGATGGCCTGAGTACTTGGGCCCCTGCACCCGCATGGGAGATCAGGAGGAAGCATCTGGCTCCTGGCTTCGGATCGGCGTAGCTCTGGCTGTGGCGGCCATTTGAGGAGTGAACCAATGGAGGGAAGATCTCTCTCTCTCACTGTCTAACTCTATCTGTCAAATTAAAAAAAAAAAAAAAAAAACCACCAAGAAACAAAAAACTACTTTTTGCACTAAAATAAACTTAATTCTGTTTTTCCGTGAAGTCTTTGAAGTAACTGCATATTTCTTTCTCACTTAACATATATAAAACAATACTACTTGATTCTGTTTTTAAATACCTCTTATGAGGTTTTTGAGTATGATGAGCCACTCCTGTGTTTACCCTAAAGCCATGTGATTTTTATTGTTCAGTTTTACATAGAACAGTAAATTTTAGGAACACATATCACATTATAGCAGAAATTATTTGTTCTGCTTATCTTTTAATTCCATTTTCCATGAACTCCTTGAAGTTTTCTTGTATATTCACAAAGTTGTATAATCACCACTGTGCATGATTCTAGAAAAATGTAATCATAGGTATTTATACATGGGTTGATTTTTAGTTATTTATTTTTATTTATTTGACAGAGTTAGACAGTGAGAGAGAGACAGAGAGAAAGGTCTTCCTTCCGTTGGTTCACTCCCCTCAAATGGCCGCTACTGCCAGAGCTACGCTGATCAGAAGCCAGGAGCCAGGTGCTTCTTCCTGATCTCCCATGCGGGTGCAAGGGCCCAAGCACTTGGCCATCCTCCACTGCCTTCCCGGGCCACAGCAGAGAGCTGGACTGGAAGAGGACCAACTGGGACTAGAATCCGGCACCCATATGGGATGCTGATGCTTCAGGCGGAAGATTAACCAAGTGAGCCACGGCGCCGGCCATGGATTGATTTTTCTAGGCAAGGCAGTGTTGGTCTAAAAAAAAAAAAAACTTACAAAAAATGTTTTATGTTTTGAGGTGCTTGTTTTCTTTCCAGAATCTCAGCTCCAGGTAGAAAGTCATGAGACGTCACCATAGGATTTGTTTGTCATTTGAAAGCTCCAGTGAAAAGTCCCTATTGGATGAAGTATGCAAGATTTGACTCAATTTGAGTCTTCTCAGTAACTGTATTCAAAAATTTGACAGTCTAGTCCAGTTACTTGTTTTCCTTTTCGATCTAGAATTGTGAACAAGTTTTGCTTTCTCTGTGCTTCTGGGAAGAAGAACATGGCTTCACAACTGAAACGGCAGAATTGCCTTGTATGTTGGAACCATTATTTTAAAGGGATAATACCGGTAATCTTTGAAAGTGATTCCAAGGAAGTCACTGGAAGGTTTTATGATTTTTCCCTTTTGGCAATTTAAGAATGATTTACCATAAACATCTCAAAAGTCTTTACTATTCCATATGGCTCAGTTTTCCAGAAAAAGTATGTTGAAATGGGGAGACTGACATCCAGTTGTTGTGTTAATGGATGTGGCAGCAGTGCCGTGGATAATTTATAATAGCTGTTTTGTCCGAAATCCCTGTGTGCTAGTTTGTAGGGTTGGAGATAACAATATTGGCCTGAATGGATCCTGGGGGCTAGCATTATTAGCAAATTGTTTGGTCTTTTTTTTTTTTTTTTTTTTTTAACATTTTTTATTTATTTACTTGAGAGGTAGTTACAGACAGTAAGAAGGAGAGACAGAGAGAAAGGTCTTCTGGCCGTTGGTTCACTCCCCAAATGGTCGCATTGGAGAAACTTTGAGAAGTATGGATGGTATTGGGGTAAAAGTTACTGATGTTTTTAGTTTGCAAAATATAATTCATGAAATGGACCATACTTCCTTGGATTACTGAAAGTCAGTTGCGTTAAAATGTTCCTAAAAGTCCAATATTAGACATGGGCAATGCAAATCACTTTCCTTCTGGATTTTCACTGTGGTGTAGGATTTAGCCTTTGTTCAACTTGTTTCTCTCTCTCTTTTTTTTTTTTTTTTGGACAGGCAGAGTTAGACAGTGAGAGAGAGACAGAGAGAAAGGTCTTCCTTTTTCCGCTGGTTCACCCCCCAAGTGGCTGCGATGGCCGGCGCATTGCGGCTGACACGCTGCGCTGATCCAAAGGCAGGAGCCAGGTGCTTCCTCCTGATCTCCCCTGCAGGTGCAGGGCCCAAGGACCTGGGCCATGCTCCACTGCCTTCCTGGGCCACAGCAGAGAGCTGGACTGGAAGAGGAGCAACCAGGACAGAATCTGGCACCCTGACCAGGACTAGAACCTGGGGTGCCGGCGCCGCAGGTGGAGGATTAGCCTAGTGAGCCACAGTGCCGGCTGTTTATCTCTTTTCTATTACTAGCAATTAAACCTTTCAATTATGATGTTACTCTTTTGATACCCTGATGGATTGGATTTATGTTTGTATTCACAAATAAAAAATGACCTGCCATTTTCCTCTGGGAATGGCTTTTGATCACATTTCCATAGGTTTCTCATGTTTTCTTTATTGTTCATTTTAAGTAGTCTGTTGTTTTAATTTATTCTTTTCAGCCTGGAGTTATTAGGAAAGTTTTTTTTTTCCCCTTCTATATCTTCCGAAAAAAAAATTTTTTTGGGAGGGGGGGAGGGAGGGAGGGAGAGAGAGAGAGAGAGTGAGTGAGAGTGTTCCTATCTGCTAGTTCACTTCCCAAATGCCCACATAGGCTAGGGCTGGGCCAGGACCAAATCCAGGAGTCAAGAACACAGTCCATATCTCCTACATGGGTGGTAGCCATTACCTGCTGCCCCTCAGGGTCTGCATTAGCAGGAAACTGGAATCAGGAGCCAGAGTGGAGAATTGAACTCAGGCACTCTCATGTAGGATGTGAGCATCACAGTGTCTTAATCTGTAGGGCAAATGCCTACTCCTGAGTCAATATTTAATATTTAATTTTTTTTTTTTTTTTTACAGGCAGAGTGGACAGTGAGAGAGGGAGACAGAGAGAAAGGTCTTCCTTTGCCGTTGGTTCACCCTCCAATGGCCGCCGCGGCCGGTGTGCTGCAGCTGGTGCACCGCACTGATCCGATGACAGGAGCCAGGTGCTTCTCCTGGTCTCCCATGGGGTGCAGGGCCCAAGGACTTGGGCCATCCTCCACTGCCCTCCCGGACCACAGCAGAGAGCTGGCCTGGAAGAGGGGCAACTGGGACAGAATCCGGCACCCCGACTGGGACTAGAACCCGGTGTGCCGGCACCGCAAGGCGGAGGATTAGCCTATTGAGCCACGTGTCGGTTGTAACATTTTCATATTCTGCAGTGATTGAGACTTCCTTTATTCTTTTTTTTTTTTTTTTTTTTTGACAGAGTGGACAGTGAGAGAGAGAGACAGAGAGAAAGGTCTTCCTTTGCCGTTGGTTCACCCTCCAATGGCCACCATGGCCGGCGCGCTGCAGCCGGTGCACTGCGCTGATCCAATGGCAGGAGCCAGGAGCCAGGTGCTTTTCCTGGTCTCCCATGGGGTGCAGGGCCCAAGCACCTGGGCCATCCTCCACTGCACTCCCTGGCCACAGCAGAGAGCTGGCCTGGAAGAGGGGCAACCGGGACTAGAACCCGGTGTGCCGGCGCCGCTAGGCAGAGGATTAGCCTAGTGAGCCGCAGCGCCGGCCGAGACTTCCTTTATTCTTAAAGATATTTAACCAGATTTTTTTTCTGTTGCATTCAATGTTGTATCTATTAATCTGGCTTATTAATTGCATTTTTCATGTCATCTGTATTTTTATCTGTTGTATTGACCTTTAAAAGATTTTTTTTTTTAATTTGGGAGACAGAAAGAGACAGTGAGTCTTCATTCATTGGTTTACTTCCCAAATGTTGACAATGTCCTGGGCTGGGCCAAGCCAAAGCTGAACCAGGAACTTAGTCTAGGCCTCCCGTGTGATTGGCATGAACCCTATAACTTAAGCCGTCACCTGCTGCCAAGGGTATTTATTTGCAGGAAACTGGTACAGGAGCTAAGGCTGAGATTCTAACCCAGGCACTCCAATATTGGAATGGGGTGTTCCAACTGATGTCTTGCTATTCCAACTGCATACCCCATGATTTTTTTTTTTTTTTTTTTTTTTTTTTTTGGACAGGCAGAGTTAGACAGACAGAGAGAAAGGTCTTCCTTTTTCCGCTGGTTCACCCTCCAAGTGGCCGCTATGGCCGGCGCATTGCGGCTGACACGCTGCGCTGATCCGAAGCCAGGAGCCAGGTGCTTTTTCCTGGTCTCCTATGCAGGTGCAGGGCCCAAGGACCTGGTCCATCCTTCGCTGCACTCGCGGGCCACAGCAGAGAGCTGGACTGGAAGAGGAGCAACCAGGGCAGAACCCAGCGCCCCAACCGGGACTAGAACCCGGGATGCCAATGCAACAGGCAGAGGATTAGCCTAGTGAGCCACGGCACTGGCTAACCCCATGATCTTTTAAAAAAAATTTTAAAGGTTTCTTTTATTCATAAGGGAAGAGAGAGAGAAAGATCTGTCTGCTGGTTTGCTCCCCAGATGGTCACAACAGCCAAAGCTGGGCCAGGCTGAAGCCAGGAGCCAGGAATTCCACCCAGGTCCCACATCGGGCCATTGTCCACTGCCTTCCCCAGCACATCAGCAGGGAGCTGGATAAGAAGTGGGGCAGCTGGGACTCAAACCATCACTCATGGGATGCTGGTGGCTTAATCCACCAGTCTTAAATTTTTGAAATGTGTTCAAATTCTACCGTGATTGTGATTTTTCTTAAATTCTCTGCAGATGACAGAAATGGAATTAAAAGATAAGTTTATTTTAGTGGGAAAGTCTTTGAAGTCCATGTTTAGTTTTTTTGTAATGTGCATTTTTAATGACCTTTTTGGAAACTACTCTTTATGTGAATTTCAGCATTTTAATTCCATTTTCCACAAATTTTTGAAGTTATATTTCTGGTTTTTGCATTTTAATATGTTGTTTGATATATAATTCATGAAATCTTCATAACAATCTTTATCATATTAAATATATTAAATATTAAATATTTCTCAAGTTATTCTCTTGTCATTTTGTTTGCATATTTGTGTAAAATAACTTTGCACATCCCTTTCTTCAAACATTTAGCTGTACTGTTTTTGATGATGTAGCAGATAGATTTTTAAATATAGGAACAAAGCAATGAAAGCTAGTGTAAGCCAGTAGTTATATTCCTTGGGGGCATTTACATTTTGGCAAGTATTTTACTTAACCCTTCATTTGTTTATTCAGCAGATAATGTATTGTTTCCAGGAACTTTGGAGAGAGAATGTAGGGAGAACTGAGATAGATTAGGGCAGTCAGGGAAGGCCTTCTGTGATGGGTTGGACATTTGGACTGGAATCTGATAAAGCTGACCTGTGGGGAGAGATTCTAGGCAGAAGGAGCCATAAATCTAAAGAGCAGAAAAAAAACTAGCATGTTGAATCTTAAACATTAAGGATGTACTGGTGCCGTGGTTCAATAGGCTAATCCTCCGCCTGCGGTGCTGGCACCCCAGGTTCTAGTCCTGGTCAAGGCGCCGGATTCTGTCCCGGTTGCTCCTCTTCCAGTCCAGCTCTCTGCTGTGGCCCAGGAAGGCAGTGGAGGATGGCCCAAGTGTTTGGGCCCTGCACCCGCATGGGAGACCAGGAGAAGCCTCTGGCTCCTGGCTTCGGATCGGCACAGTGCGCTGGCCACAGCAGTCATTGGGGGGTGAACCAACGGAAAAAGGAAGACCTGTCTCTCTCTCTCTCACTGTCCGCTCTGCCTGTCAAAAAAAAAAAAAAAAAAAAAAAAAAGATTAAGGATGGAATGGGAGAATGGGAGGTAGGGCCCAGTTCATGTAAGGTCTGTGGGTCACATTAAGGAGTGTGAATTGGTTCTAATGTTTCGGGAAGCCATTTAAACTTTCAAGCAGAGAATGACATATTAAGAAAAATATTTTTATGGTCCTTTTCTAAATGGAGATATAGTTTATATATAGTAAAATATACATATTTTTAAGTGTATAATTGGATTAGTTTATAAGATTTCATATATCCATGTAACCTTCAAGATACAACGTATCTATTAAGATACCTTATAAAGATACAAAATTTTTGCAGGGCCAGCACTGTGGCATAGTAAGCTAAATTTCCACTTCTCTAACTCTGCCTTTCAAATAAATAAATAAATCTATCTATTTGTTGTTGTTGTTTATTTATTTGAAAGAGTTACAGAGAGAGGTAGAGACAGAAAGAGAGATCTTCCATCTGCTGGTTCATTCCCCAGATGGCCACAATGGCTGGAGCTGAGCCAATCCGAACCAAGAGCCATGAACTTCTTCTGGGTCTCCCACGTGGGTGCAGGGGCCCAAGCACTTGGGCCATCTCTGCTGCTTTCCCAGGCCATAGCAGAGAACTGGATTGGAAGAGGAGCAGCCGGGACTCATGCACCCATATAGGAGACCTGGAGGAAGCTCCTGACTCCAGGCTTTGGATTGGTGCAGCTCCAGCTGCTGCAGCCATTTGGGGAGTGAATCAGCAGATGGAAGGCCTTTCTCTGTCTCTCTCACTGTGACATTCTCAAATAAATAAAATCTTTTAAAAAAATGCAAAGTTTTTCTATCACCTAGAAAGTTCCTTCAGTCCTCCTCCTTTTTTTTTTTTTTTTTTTTTTTTTTTTGACAGGCAGAGTGGACAGTGAGAGAGAGACAGAGAGAAAGGTCTTCCTTTGCCATTGGATCACCCTCCAATGGCCGCCACGGCCGGCGCACTGTGCTGATCCGATGGCAGGAGCCAGGTACTTCTGGTCTCCCATGGGGTGCAGGGCCCAAGCACTTGGGCCATCCTCCACTGCACTCCCGGGCCACAGCAGAGAGCTGGCCTGGAAGAGGGGCAGTCCGGACAGAATCCGGCGCCCTGACCGGCACTAGAACCCGGTGTGCTGGTGCCGCAAGGCAGAGGATTAGCCTAGTGAGCCGCGGCGCCGGCCTAGTCCTCCTCCTAATTGTCACTACCAGCACCCCTAACTACTATTCTTTTTTCTCTTCTTATTTTTTAAAATTTTATTTGTTTGAAAGGCAGAGTTACTGAGAGATGGAGATACAGAGGTTGATCTTCATCTGCTGGTTCACTCCCCAAATGGCTGCAACAGTTGGACTGGGCCAATCCAAAGTCAAGAGCCAGGAGATACTTCTGGATCTCCCAAGTGGGAATAGGCACTCAAGCACTTGGGCCATCTTTCACTTCTTTCCCAGGGACATAAACAGAGAACTGGATTGGAAGTGGAGCAGCTAGTACTTGAACTGGCACCCACATGGGATACTGGTGCTGCAGGTTTATCTACCATGACACAGTATTGGCCCCTCTCATGTTATTCATCATAGATTAGCCTGTTTGGAACTTTATATAAATGAAATAATTCACTATGTAATCTTGTGGTGTCTTCTGTTGCTTACTGTAATGATTTTGAGATTCATCCTGGGGCTGGTTCTGTGGCATAGCAGGTAGAGCTGCCCCCTGCAGTGTGGCATCCCATATGGGCTCTGGTTCGTGTCCCAGCTGCTCCACTCAGAGATCCAACTCTCTGCTATGGCCTGGGAAAGAAGAAGATGGCCCAAGTCCTTGGGCTCCTGCACACGTGTGGGAGACCCGGAAGAAGCTCCTGGCTTCAGATCAGCTCAGTACTGGCCATTGTGGCCAGTTGGCTTGGGGAGCAAACCACCAGATGGAAGATCTCTTTCTCTCTGCCTCTCCTTCTCTCTTTGTGTGTAATCTGACTTTCAAATAAATAAATAGGGGCTGGCGCTGTGGTGTAGTGGGTAAAGCTACCGCCTCCAGTGCCGTGCATCCTACATGGGTGCTGGTTTGAGACCTGGCTGCCTCTACTTCCAATCCAGCTCTCTGCTGTGGCCTGGGAGAGCAGTGGAAGATGGCGCAAGTCCTTGGGGCCCCTATTCCCACATGGAAAACCTGGAAGAAGCCCCTGGCTCCTGGCTTCAGATTGGTACAGCTCTGGCCCTTGCGGTCATCTGGGGAGTGAACCAGCAGATAGAAGACCTGTCTCTCTCTCTGTCTGTCTCTCTCTGTCTCTGCCTCTGCCTCTCCTTCTCTCTCTTGATAACTCTGACTTTCAAATAAATAAAAAAATCTTTGGCCAGCGCCGCGGCTCACTAGGCTAATCCTCCGCCTTGCGGCGCCGGCACACCGGGTTCTAGTCCCGGTCGGGGCGCCGGATTCTGTCCCGGTTGCCTCTCTACCAGGCCAGCTCTCTGCTGTGGCCAGGGAGTGCAGTGGAGGATGGCCCAGGTGCTTGGGCCCTGCACCCCATGGGAGACCAGGAAAAGCACCTGGCTCCTGGCTCCTGCCATCGGATCAGTGCAGTGCGCCGGCCGCAGCGCGCCAGCCGCGGCGGCCATTGGAGGGTGAACCAACGGCAAAGGAAGACCTTTCTCTCTGTCTCTCTCTCTCACTGTCCACTCTGCCTGTCAAAAAAAAAAAAAAAAAAAAAGAAAAAAGAAAAAGAAAAACAAAAACAAATAAATAAAAAAATCTTTAAAAAAAATTCATCCTTATTGTTTCATGGATCAGGAGTTCATGGATCGTCTACAGTCTTTCTGTTCTTTTGTTTTGGTTTCTTTAGACATTTTTTAAATGTCTCTGATGAAGAAGAATTGAAGTATCTATTGGAAGCTTAAATGTATATCCTCAGCGATAACAAGAAAAGTTTAAGTCCAAGGACTGCATGCAAAATGAATTATGGGTAGCTATTCCCTTACCCTCCTCTGTACCAATTTCTCTTTTTTTCCCCCTTGCCTATTCCCTCAGTTTTAGAGGAAAAGGCAAGAGAGGTTTATTATTATTATTATTGTTTTTAAGATTTACTTTTTTATTTGAAAGAGTTACAGAGAGAGGTCTTCTATCCCCTGGTTCACTCCCTAAATGACTGCAGTGGCCAGGGCTGGGCCATGCTGAAGCCAAGAGGCAGGAACTTCAGCCCAGTCTCCCACTTGGGTGCAGGAGCCCAAGCACTTGGGCCATCTTTCATTGCTTTCCCAGGCACATTAGCAAGGAGCTGGATCGGAATAAGAGCAGCTAGGACTTGAACCAGTGTTCATATGGGATGCTGCCACTGCAGATGGCGGCTTAACCCTCTGCACCACAACCCCTGCCCTGAGAGTTTTGTTTTAACCTTTAAGAGATGATACAGCAGAGTACTATTTTCTTTAATGATCCAGTTACTTGGGAAGTAGGAGAATATGCAGATTTGTGATGTTCACAGGGTGGATAAGCAAAGGTGATACTGAACTTGGACTCTTTACAGATAATTCTCTGAGACTCTTGCCAAACCATAAAAGACATGGCCACTAAGAATGGTATGATGTGGGAACAAGCTTAGAGATCTGGGGTTTATCTACTTCTGATTCTTGGTTTAGCTGCAAGTAGGAGGTATTTTTTTAATTCTTGTTTGCATTAAGGAAGATTAAATGAGGTTTATTGATTATTTATTAATCTATATAAAGGGAATGCATTTCTAACATAATACAATTTTTATTTATATAAAGAGAACAAATTTCGTGCATTCTGTAGCTACAGTTCCAAGAAGACAACCACACTTCCTTCACTCCCATATTCCCACCTCCCCTCCTGTCCCCTCCCTCGTTTCCTTCTCTTCATCAGTTTTTGCAAGGACAGAATTTTAAGCCAGTCTATATTCACAGACTTAATTTGACACTAATTATAATACTCAGCAAGTAAAAAATAGGAAGACCACAGTTCCACAGGAGTGGATGCCTGCGCTTCAGGCCAGGGCATTAACCCACTGTGCCACAGCACCAACCCTTATCTAGTAGAATTTTTTGCAGTGATGTAAATACTCTAAATTTTCACTGTCCAGTATGATAGCTACTGTCTCGCAGTGATTATTGAACACTTGAAATGTGGCTGCTTATAAAATATGAACAATTAAAATGTGGAAAAATAAACTGAATTTTAAATTTGATTTAATTTTAATCATTTTAACTTTAACCACGTCTGACTACTGGCTAAGTATTATGACAGTGCAGATCTAGAGGATTTATGGACTTGGTTTATTCAAGGACTTGTATACCTGGGACGTTTTTCATCATATTGTGAACTTTTTAATTTGTCTATACAGTTGGTATTATGAGTTTCAATAATATCATTTTTTGAGTGCCTATTATGTAGAAGGCACCATATAAGTGCCAGAGACAGGATTTGTATAATAAATTATTTGTTGAGCCCTGTGTTGCTCATGTGTTTTAATATGCTTAAAGTGTACAGTTACCATGTTTTCATCATAGTATGGTCTCTCCTTTTCTCTTGAGAGTTCTGTGACAGCCAGTCTCCTTTTGAAAAATCCAATGTGCTATCTGTTTAAAGGGTTTCTCTCTTAAAAGAGAAACCCATGCTTTCAACAGATCACTGTGATGATGAATTTTTTTAAAGATTTATTTATTTATTTGAAAGTCAGAGTTACATAGAGAGAGGAGAGGCAGACAGAGAGAGGTCTTCCATCTGATGGTTCACTCCCCAATTGGTTGCAATGGCTGGAGCCGCACCGATCCGAAGCCAGGAGCTTCTTCCAGGTCTCCCATATGGGTGCAGGGGCCCAAGGACTTGGGCCATCTTCTACTGCTATCCCAGAGCCGGGTCGGAAGAGGAGCAGCCAGGACTGGAACTAGTGCCCTTGTGGGATGCTGGTGCTTCAGGCCAGGACATTAACCTGCTGAGCCACAGTGCTGGCCCCGATGATGAATTTTTTATGATGATAAATCTTTTGGGAAAACTTTGAGGTTAAACTTTAAACTTAATGCTTTTGTCTTAAAAAGAATATATGCACAAAGATTTTTAAGTAACATTATTATGTGTTTATTTGTTCCCTTTGTATTTGTACACATATAACATTTCTAAGTACTAGAGTGATCCAGTGCTATTTATTAATTAATTAATTTGTTATTGTTTTACAGTGAAATATAGTGTCGTCATGTCCGGAATCAAGCGAACAATCAAGGAAACTGACCCTGATTATGAGGATGTATCTGTGGCCCTTCCAAATAAACGGCATAAAGCAATTGAGAATTCAGGTAGAAATTGATCTGTTTGAGAAATTATTTCTTGTTGACATGTGCTTCTACAGTTAAGATTTATTTGCACCAAAATGAAATGAATTTCCACTGTTGTGTCTGATTTGAAGAAGTTTGAGTGGGATTAGCTAAATTCTCTGTTTAATAGCAACACACCATGTGTGACACAAAAGGCAGGAATATAGGCCGGCGCCGCGGCTCAATAGGCTAATCCTCCGCCTAGCGGCGCCGGCACACCGGGTTCTAGTCCCGGTCGGGGCGCCGGATTCTGTCCCGGTTGCCTCTCTACCAGGCCAGCTCTCTGCTGTGGCCAGGGAGTGCAGTGGAGGATGGCCCAGGTGCTTGGGCCCTGCACCCCATGGGAGACCAGGAAAAGCACCTGGCTCCTGGCTCCTGCCATCGGATCAGCGCGGTGCGCCGGCCGCAGCGCGCCGGCCGCGGCGGCCATTGGAGGGTGAACCAACGGCAAAGGAAGACCTTTCTCTCTGTCTCTCTCTCTCACTATCCACTCTGCCTGTCAAAAAAAAAAAAAAAAGAAAAAAAAAAAAAAGGCAGGAATATAATCAGGTAGACAGTGAATGCATCAGTAATGAGCCAGGCTACAAGTGTTAACGATCACTGAATGTTAGGTATAATCATAAAGTTTATGAAATGTGTATCACAGTGTGGTGTGATCACGTGAAATGATTGAAAATGGTACATCGGTTAAGCTTTTTTATTTTTAATAGTTACATATTATCTTAATATGTATAGGAAAATTGTCTCATCAGATTTGTAGTTTAATAGCTATTATTACTTAAGACAAAGCTAAAATCATTTAAATACATTGTGTGGGCCTGGTGATTTGGTACAGCAGATTAAGCTGTCACTTGTGATGCAGGCATCCCATATCAGAAAACCTTTTTGAGTCCCGGCCACTCTACCTCTTCCTGCTGTGCACCTGGGAAGACAACAAACAGCCCCAGTTCTTGGGCCCCTGCCACCCATGTGGTAGCACAAGATAGGAGTTCTTAGCTCCAGACTTTGACCTGGCTGAGCCCCTACGTTAGGGCTGTTTGGGGAGTGAACCAGCAGATGGAGGATCTCTCTCTCTCCCTCACTCGGCTTTTCAAATAAATCTTTTAAAAACTTTTATTTAATGTTATTTAACTAAATGTTTCACATGGTTCCCAGATTTTGGTAGGTATCTTGAAGGTGGTATATGAATGATAGAAATTTGGAAAGCTTCGATCTAGCTTAAGTTCTACACCTAACTGCTATTGGGCAAAATTAAGGCTCAGAGGCATTAAATTTCTTTTTAAAAAATTTTTAAGGCCAGCACCGCGGCTCACTAGGCTAATCCTCTGCCTGAGGCACTGGCACCCCGGGTTCTAGTCCTGGTTGGGGTGCCAGATTCTGTCCCGGTTGCTCCTCTTCCAGTCCAGCTCTCTGCTGTGGCCCGGGAGTGCAGTGGAGGATGGCCCAAGTGCTTCCACATGGAAGACCAGGAGGAAGCACCTGGCTCCTGGTTTTGGATCGGCGCTGCGCGCCGGCCCCAATACATTGGTCATAGCGGCCATTGGTGGGTGAACCAACGGAAAAAGGAAGACCTATCTCTCTGTCTCTCTGTCTATCTCTGCCTGTCAAAAAAAATTTTTTTTGAAAGATTTATTTATTTGAAAGGCAGAATTACAGAGAGAGAGGGGGAGAGAGAGGGAGGTCTTAAATCTGCTGGTTGATTCCCCAAGTGGCTGTAATGGCCAGGTCTGGGCCAGGCTGAAGCCAAGAGCCGGGAGTTTCATCTTGATCTCCCACATGGGTGCAGAGGCCCAAGGACTTGAGCATCTTCCTCTGCTTTCCCAGGTATATTGGCAGGGGACTGGTTCAGAAGTGAAGCAGCTGAGACTTGAACTAGCACTCATATGGGAGTCCCACATTACAGGCAGCAGCATAACCGGCTATGCCATAACGCTGGCCCCAGAGGCATAAAATTTCTTGTCCAATATCATATAATTAAGGGGGAAATCATCAGCTGTCTGCATTCACCCAGAATGTCTGGAACTACCTCAAAAAAGAAGCCACATTTGCATTTTTAAACAAACTATTACTAAAGTTCTTTAATTTATATTAAAATACTCCATATAAATTATTTTTAGCAAGATTAAGAAGGCATCAAAATCATAGGTAGAGTGTGCAGTTTCAAAGCCATATTATGGCTTAGCGGGTGCTGCTGAGATGCTGGCATCCTATATGGGCATCGTTTCCTGCCCCAGCTGCTCTGCTTCCAATCCATCTCCCTGCTAATGGCCTAAAAAAGGCAGTGAAAAATTGTCAAGTGTTTGGGCCCCTGCCATCCATGTGGGAGACCTGGATGAAGCTCCTGGCTCTGGCCTGGTCCAGCACAGTCTGTTGCAGCCATTTGGGGAGTGAACTAGTGGATGGAAGATCTCTCTGTCTCTCCTCTCTCTCTCTCTAACTCTGACTTGCAAACTAAATATAAATTAAAAAAAAAAAAAGTGCAGTTCCACAAAGATCAGGATTTCTAGAATTTTAAGTAAGTATAATCAAGTTATTTATGTCAATGAAAATTTTTATGGAAAGAAAATGATCAGATCTAATTTTAAGTAATGAAAAAATTAAAGATGCTTCTCGCTGCATTCAGGTGTAATTTTATTTATAAGGAAATTCTATTTCCTTTCAATAAAATCTATAAGAAAATATCATGTAACTTACATCTATTAGTCAAAAGTTTCATAAGGCATAACTTCTTTTTAATAAAAATAATGAGGGGCCGGCGCCGCGGCTCATTAGGCTAATCCTCCACTTAGCGGCGCCGTCACCCCGGGTTCTAGTCCCGGTCAGGGCACCAGATTCTGTCCTGGTTGCCCCTCTTCCAGGCCAGCTCTCTGGTGTGGCCAGGGAGTGCAGTGGAGGATGGCCCAAGTGCTTGGGCTCTGTACCCCGTGGGAGACCAGGAGAATCACCTGGCTCCTGCCATCGGATCAGCGCGGTGCGCCGGCCGTGGCGGCCATTGGAGGGTGAACCAACGGCAAAGGAAGACCTTTCTCTCTGTCTCTCTCTCTCACTGTCCACTCTGCCTGTCAAAAAAATAAAAATAATGAGGGAAATGTAATTATTTTAATAGCACTGTAACTGATATAAATCTAATAAGTTCTCAAATGTGTATTTTGAAGCACGGGCAATTTGTTTTTTCTTCTGTTGGTGTCTGTATTCTACCTAATCCTAATCATGTTTTTTCAGAATTTTTTCTCAAAGTAGATTTGTTGGCAAGCTTTTCTTTGCTTACTTTATTTTTCACTAAATCCGTGAAAGAGATCATTTAGAAGTGTTTGTTTCTGAGACTAAATAATAAAAGACAGTTTTTAGTAGTTGTGGTATTTGACTTAGTGCCTGCTAAGAATGTCTGAGGTGTGTATACCCAAGGATTATGTATACCTGTTACACATACCCAGAATAGTGGTTTCTACATATAGCATGAGCATCCCTAATCCAAAATCCCGAGTTCTGCAAAACCCACAACTTTACATTGGTACTGAAAAGGTTCAAATTTTGGGTTTTGGATTTTTGGGGTAGGGAAACTCATTCTGTATGCAAGGTTTATATATACGTTTGAGGCTATGGTTTTTCAAAGGTCACCCATATTTCTCTTAGAAACTTCCTCCGTTTCTTTCCCATTCTTTGTTTCTTGCTAATTTTATTGTGTTATAATTTCAAGCAGAAAATTACCAGGTGCACCCATATGTGTTACCACATCAGTTCAGCAGTTGCACATTTTGCCTCATTTCATTTGTCTTTCTTCCACCATCTCCATATACCTGGGCATGCATGCACACATGTACAGGTGGATAAGTACATTATTCTTTCTAAACCATTAGAGAATAAGTTGGGCATCTGTAAACAATTCTGTGTGTTCCCCAAGGACATTCTGTTATGTAACCAGAATATAGTTATTGAAGACGAGACATTTTAACATTGTTATACTGTGTTACCTATTCTATGGTCCATATTCAAGTTTTACCCATTGTCCTAGTATTGTATTATATAGCTATTTCTCCCAGTCTCCAGGATTCAATCCAGACCACATAGAGCATTCATGTATTATTTTTAAAAGATTTATTTGAAAGGCAGAGAGAGAGCGAGCGAGAGAGAGAGTACTCTTTTGATCTTGGTTCACTCCCCAAATGGCTGCAATGGCTGCAATGGCCAGGGCTGGACCAGGCCAAAGCTAGGAGCCTGGAACTCCATCTCAGTCTCCATTGTGGGTGACAGGGGCCCAACTACATGTGCCATCTTTCCTAAATACATTAGCAAGGAGCTGGATCAGAAGTGGAGCAGCCAGGACCTAAACCTGTGTCTATGAGATGTAGGTGGTAGCTTAACCTGTTGTGCCACAATGCTGGCACCTACACAGGGCATTTAATTGCTTTATCTTTTTAGTCTTTCATTCTTTTCTTTTTCTTTTTAAAGATTTATTTATTTATTTGAAAGAGTTACACAGAGAAGGAGAGGCAGAGAGAGAGAGGGAGGTCTCCCATCTGACAAATCACTGCCTAATTGACTGCAATGGCTGTAGCTGCGCTGATTAGGAGCCAGAAGCTTCTTCCAGGTCTCCCACGAAGGTGCAGGTTCTTGGGCTTGGGCCATCTTCTGCTTTCCCAGGCCATAGCAGAGAGCTGGATTGGAAGTGGAGCAGGTGGACTCCTGTATGAGTGGAGCAGTGGGTGCCTGTATGAGATGCCAGCACTGCAGATGGCAGCTTTACCCATTACGCCACAGTGCAAGCTTCTCGTTCTTTTCAACCTTTCCTTGTCTGTTGGCTTTAATATTTGAACAGTACAGGCTGGTTATTTTGTAAAACGTCCTTCAGCTTGAGTTTCATGGCTTTTTGTGAATTGATTCAGCATTTTTGTCAGGGACATTACAGTGATGTTGTGGTCTTCATAGTGATAATATCACACAACACTGGAGTCACTTGGTTCCATATTCATGATTTTAGTTTCTCATCACTTGGCTAAGGTGAAGTCTGCTAGGTTTCTCCACTTAGTCATGATTTCCTGGGTTTCTTTTGTTATTGGCTGACTTAAATCAAGACAGCTGCTGATTAATTAGGCCTTGGATGTATCTTATGTTCTTTGTGCAGCTCGAGATGCTGCCGTGCAGAAGATTGAGACTATTATTAAAGAACAGTTTGCTCTTGAAATGAAGAATAAGGAACATGAAATTGAAGTCATTGACCAGGTATAACGATAATAAAGAAATACCAAAACTGTTGAAAAATAATCTGTCATCATAGAGTCACATTTTACTTTTTCACCTTGGTTGTTCTTTTAAAAATAGCTTTCTTGCTTGGGTTTGGGGGAGGGAAGGAAAATACTGTTTGTTTGTTTGTTTTTTAAGTTAAAATTACAGAATTTTTTTGATTAACTGAAATTGCACCCCAAAAGTTAATCCATCTTTGCTCTCGTGCTTAATATCATATTTTTCAGTGAATATACACAAGAAGATATTTATCAGAATGCTTATGTCTTTGCAACACTTTGTTATTCTTTTAAATCTTTGCCAATCAGATAGGTGGAAAATGTCATTTCAGTTTGTTTTCCTTTGATTATTAGAGAAATCGACCTGTTTGACTTGTATTTTTTTACTTTATGAATTGCTTCTACATCTCTTTTGTTATTGCCATTTTGTAAAGTAATGAATTACCATTTGTTTTTAGCGACTGATTGAAGCAAGAAGGATGATGGATAAACTCCGTGCCTGCATTGTAGCAAACTATTATGCTTCTGCAGGTCTTCTAAAAGTTTCTGAGGTGAGTATTCCTCCAACCACTGTATCTGTTGTCTGTAGGGAAGTTATGTTAGTGTGGATTCCCTGCCTTTCAGACATTTCTTTTGTTGACCTTTTTGAGAAGCCTATCCTACACTTACCAGTCATTGTGTTCAACTGTAGTCCTTTTGGCATACCTCTCTGCTTTGTCAGTTGTACTTATAAGTTTTCCTTTTTACTTACCCCTTGAAAGAGATTTATTTAGTTCTAGTTTGGGAAGCTGAATGTGCAAATGGCATGATGCAGGCTTTCCATGGAGTTTGCATGGTGGAATTTGCAGAGGAATGATCAGGTGGTGACCCAGGAAGCAGAGAGCCTGGGACCGAATTTGGGTTTTTCTAACAACTCTCTCATGACAACTATCTTCCAAGGACATGCTCCCAGTGACTTGAGGACTGCCTGATATGTTATACCTCCTAAATAATGCCACCCTGGGAACCAGGCCTTTAACAAATGAACTTTGGGGGATAATCAAACTAATATGCAAACTATACTAGTCTACTAATTGTTAGCATTATGTGTATGTGAGGTTTTGCAAATACAAAGATGAGTAAGACCTATTTGCACCTGCCTAATTCCTCATTTAATTATGATCTATTTTGGGATAAGTTATAGAGCATTTGAGTTTTCTTTGTCCTTTTACTCTGAGTAATAATTAATTTTATTATCTGATAACCAGTCCATATTCAGATTTCCCCAGTTGTCTTTATTGTTTTAAGCTTTTTTTTTTTTTTTTTAAGATTTATTTTATTTACTTGAAAGAGTTACAGAGAGAGGTGGAGATAGAGAGAGAGGTCTTCCATCTGCCGGTTCACTCCCCAATTGGCCGCAACGGCTGGAGCTGCGCTGATCGGAAGCCAGGAGCCAGGAACTTCTTCTGGGTCTCCCACATGGGTGTAGGGGCCCAAGGACTTGGGCCATCTTCTACTGCTTTCCCAGCCATAGCAGAGAGCTGCATCGGAAGAGGAGCAGCTGGGACTAGAACTGGTGCCCGTATGGGATACCTGCGCTTCAGGCCAGGGCGTTAACCTGCTACGCCACAGTGCCGGCCCTTTAAGCTGGGTTTTTCAGACCAGGTCCAATCTAGATTTGTGGGTTGCATTTGTTTTGTTTTCCTAGTTTATTTTTTATTAATAATTTTTAAAAGATTTATTTTATCTGAAAGAGTTACATGGAAAGGTAGAGATAGAGAGAGGTCTTCCAACCACTGGTTCACTCCGCAGATGGCTGCAACAGCCAGAGCTGAGCCAATCTGAAGCTAGGATCCTGGAGCTTCTTCAGGTCTCCCACATGGGTGGAATGCCAGTGCTGTAGGCCAGGGCTTTAACCTGCTATGCCACAGGGTTGTCCCCCTCTAGTTTCTTTTCTTTTTTTTTTCTTTTGGACAGGCAGAGTGGACAGTGAGAGAGAGAGACAGAGATAAAGGTCTTCCTTTTGCCGTTGGTTCACCCTCCAATGGCTGCCGCGGCCGGCGGGCTGCGGCCGGTGTACCACGCTGATCCGATGGCAGGAGCCGGGTGCTTCTCCTGGTCTCCCATGGGGTGCAGGGCCCAAGCACTTGGGCCATCCTCCACTGCACTCCCGGGCCACAGCAGAGAGCTGGCCTGGAAGAGGGGCAACCGGGACAGGATCCGGCACCCCGACCAGGACTAGAACCCGGTGTGCCGGCGCCGCAAGGCGGAGGATTAGCCTACTGAGCCACGGTGCTGGCCCTAGTTTCTTTTAAATCTAGGACAAGACTCCCCCCCGCCCCCCTTGCCCTTGCCATGATAGTGAGTTTTTGAAGAGGTCATACCATTTATCTTATAGAATTTCCACATTTTGGATTTATCTTTTTCCTTGGGTTGTTCTTTCATCCTCTGTTTTTCTATAGACTGAATTCAGGTCTAAAGGATTGATGAGATTCAGACTGAATATTTTTGGCAGAGATATTATCATTGATGATGCTGTGTACTTCACATTGTGTTGTATCAGCAGGCGTATAGCAGCAGGATGTCCTCTTACTGATGTTAAATTTGATCACTTGGTTACCACTGGATCAATTTTAAAGAAAGGTTTTTTCCCTACTTTTGTTTTTGACAAATAGATGATAAATATCTTGTTCTTTTATCCTAGCAGTCTGTCCAAATACAAACATAAGGGATATGACTGAACTGAAATTAAAATATTTCTTCGTTTGACATTTTGATAATTTCGGCATAACTTATTTTCTTTAGTTTTTTTATCTTAAGTTTTTTCAATTAGAATGAGAGATGATTCTCTTGGACAGTTCTGGCTCAGCAGAAATGGGGGAGCGACTGTAGGGTGATGGTAAGAGATAACAGTCATGGTTGGGCTTTCTTGTACTCTGTGGAGCTTTAGGGCCCATGGTATCACTGCTGCCCCTGACATTGCCTTATAGATGCTAGAGTTCATTTGAGTTTAATCTCAGATACCAGGCAGAAATTTCAGTAATACATGTTAGAATCTGTATTTGTATTTTAGGACTGCCGTACAAATCAGCACAAGCTTGATGGCTTACGACAACAGGGATTTATTTTATACATTTATTATCATGATTCTGGAAGCAGGGACAAATCCTTCCTTACTTCTTCCTAGCTTCAGGTTGACTGCTGTCAGTCCTTTGTGTTCTGGGTTTGAAGCTGCATCTCCTCAGTTTTTCGCTATATCATTGTAGGGAAAAAGGATGATAGTTTTGGATTAGAGTTTATCATAATCCGAGGTGACTTCATTTTAATTTGGTTACATCTGCAGAGACCCTATTTTAGAGCAAAGTCACATTCACAGATTCTGGATGGATACGAATTTTGGGGAAACAGTGTTCAACACAGGACAGATTCTGATACCATCTGTTAGCTCAGTGTTGGATTCAACAAAATGCGCATCATGAGCTAGCATGTGCATGGAAGTTGTTCATTTAATGTTTTGTACCTTGATTTATTACTGACAGTTCTGTTCTGTGCTATTTGGTCTAGAAGTGCACTGATTTTATCCTGTTATGTTCTGATTAGGATTTATTCAAGGATGGGTAGTTATGCTTTTGTCTGTTAAGATCAGTCATATAGTTTTACTTTTCAGTAGCAAAACACATAGCTCTGAAAAACCTTTATTGAAAATCAACAACTGTTGCTTTGACTCTGAAATGCTAGTCTCCAGCTCCTTTTTTTCCTCACTAAAACATTTTTTTAATGACACAGTTTTTAACAGCTGTGTTTCCTAGTAACATAACTAGAGTGTATTACATTATAACAGAACATAGTAACTAAGATACAGAAAAACACCCTGTGCCTCTGTAATGGATGGAGGGCAAACTTTATACATCATTATTACCCATTTTAAAGCAGTCTTTTTTTTTTTTTTTTTTTTTTTTTTTTGACAGCGTGGGCAATGAGAGAGACAGAAAGAAAGGTCTTCCTTTTTCCGTTGGTTCACCCTCAAATGGCTGCTGCAGCTTGCGCGCTGCGGCCGGCGCACCGTGCTGATCCGAAGCCAGGAGCCAGGTGTTTCTCCTGGTCTCCCATACGGGTACAGGGCCCAAGAACTTAGGCCATCCTCCATTGCACTCCCAGGCCACAACAGAGAGCTTGACTGGAAGAGGAACAACTGAGACAGAATCCGGTGCCCCAACTGGGACTAGAACCCGGTGTGCCGGCGCTGGCCTTAAAGCAGTCTTAAAGGGATATTTTTTTTAGAGCAGTTGATGTGTCTGTGTAGAGTGATGTGAGACATTTTTAAAGTGAAATTTTATTTGCCATAAGTTACTATTCTCATCATAAGAAGATCCTACTTCTTTAGCTTTTAGTGTTAAAACTTTTGCATGATTGTATATCACTCTCATTTTTGTTTGGTTGATTGGGACTATGTAAGAGGAGTTTGGACTTCTTTCTATGGGTGTCAGGAGATTCTGAAGGCTAGATAAGGTATCTTAGAAGGATCAGATTTTTGCCTATTTTTGATGGCTTGTGTTTAATCCTTGCTTACTTATTTTCATTTTTTCTAGGGATCAAAGACATGTGATACAATGGTTTTTAACCATCCTGCTATCAAGAAATTTTTGGAATCACCATCTAGATCATCATCTCCTGCTAATCAGAGATCAGAAACACCATCGGCCAATCATTCAGAAAGTGATTCTTTATCTCAACATAATGACTTCTTATCTGACAAAGATAATAACAGCAATCTGGATATAGAGGAAAGACTCTCAAACCACATGGAGCAGAGACAAAGCCGAAATCCTGGAAGGGTATAGTTGGATGGATTGGGGCGGGATGAGGGGGACAAGCCAGGGGAGAAAGGATGTAGTTTTTATACATATGTGATGTTATCTCATTTAACTTCCGCTAGCACCCTAGGAAATACATTGTTTTCCTTTTAGAAGGGAGAAACTGAGTTTTGATCAGATTAAAGTTGCATTTGTGGGGCAGTTCTGGTGCAGCAGGTTAAGCTGCACTTTAGTTGGAATGCCTACATCCCAAAATGGAGTGCTGGTTTAGGTCCCAGCTACTTTACTTCCATCCTGCTTCATGCTCATTCACACTGCAAGACAACAGATGAAGGTTCAAGTGCTTGGTTCCTTGCCACCCTTGTGGGAGACCCAGATGGAATTCCTAATTCCTGGCTTCAGCCTGGCCCTTCCCTGGTTGTTGTGGGTATTTGGGGAGTGAGCCAGCTGGTTGAAGACCTTTATGTCTCTCTTTTTCTGTTGCTTTGCCTTTCAAGTAAATGAAAATAAACAAAACACTTTTTCCAAAGTTATATTTTACCAAAAATATCAGAACTGAGTGTGAAGCCTAGGTCTTTCTGCTTTAAGAGATTACAGTGTACAGCGCAGCTCCTGGATGCCATTCATGAAAATAGGAAGGAGACCATTAGGAGCTGTCAATTCTGTAACCTCGCCCAAAGCTTTTCCACTCTGACGTATTTATTCCTTGTTTTTTTCCCAAAGATTGATTGATTGATTTGAGAAGTAGAGTTACAGACAGAAAGGGAGAAGTAGAAAGAAAGATCTTCTGTCCGCTGGCTCAACCTCCAAGTGGCTGCAATGGCCAGAGCTGAGCAGATCCAAAGCCAGGAGCCAGGAGCTCCTCCGGGTGCAAGGGCCCAAGCATTTGTTCCGTCTTCCGCTGTTTTCCCAGGCCATAATCAGACAGACTGGAGAGGAGCAGCCAGGACTTAAACCAGTGCCCATATGGAATGCTGGCTCCGCCGGTGGAGGTTTAGCCTACTATGCCACAGTGCTAACCCCCATGTTTATTCTTTCAAGAGTCTTCAGCAGTTTCCTCTATAAAACTTTGTATTCTCAGATGCTTTAGTAGCTGGAGGAAACCTGACAGATAATAAACAAAATTAGAAACCATTTATTGCTCTTTGATCTTGTAAATTTGTTACTTAAACTCTCATTTTGAGTTACTTTATACTTCTTGGAATAATACTTGATATAGCTGTTACTGGATTAGACCATTGATTTTTCTCAGCTAGGTGTTCTGTGCTAGAGAGAATTTCCAGATTGTTTTCTACATATTTGGACTTCAAGGATTTGATAATAAATTTTTATTTTCTGGTCATGAATTTATGTTCATGTAAAAATTTTAAAATACAGAAAAGGAGTAAACAGTCATTTGTAAGGATACTACCCCAAAAGTCAGGACCTTTTAATGTTCAAATTTATTTGTGTGTTTTGAATATTAATCATGAGCAAATATTGCATGTGTTTTTTTGATTAAAAAAATTTAGGTCACACTAGTCATAGGATTTAGAAACTTAACATCTTTTATACAATATGTGACCATTTATGTATTTATATAAAGAACATTTAGCACTTGCTCTGTAACAGGCACCTTTCTAAGAACTGTACAGAAACAATCATGTGGGAAAGTTACTATTATCAACCTTGTTTTTCAAATGAGGGAACTGAGAGAGGTTAAGTAACTGCCCAAGATTGGACCTTAGTACATTAACAATCTAAAACTTACGAGTAGTAGAATAGTGTGGAGCTGAAAAGGAAGTCAGTTCCGTTGGTCCCTTGCTCCATTTCTATTCCCATTTCACAAAGGTAACCACTGTAATAGTTGCTTGTTTATCTTTTTACATTGTTTGTGCATATACAAGGCAAATATATGACTGTTAAAAAAAGTACATGGAGTTAACAGTTTATAGACATGTTGTGTAAATTAATATAGTATTTATAATAAATTACTTTGTCATGCATGGGAGGTGCTACAAAGCTAGAGAATTCCATAATTAAAAACATTCTGAGTCATTCCATTCATATCTTTTATGATCTCCGTCATATTAAAAATTGCTCAAATTGAAAGTGAATTTTGAATGTGATTTCTTTCAGGACATGTCTAGTGTTCTTAGCTCCCATAAAACAGATCCACGGAATGCTGATCTCACAGGAGATGAGACTTCACGACTTTTTGTAAAGAAAACAATAGTAGTAGGCAATGTGTCCAAGTGAGTATCAGATGAATTGTCTAATTTTTAGTGATTAACTTATGCTAATATTTTGGCATTAATACCCTTATTATTATAGTATTACACTAGGAAGAGAACTCAAGAGTTTATTTTTCTCAGGTGTTTAGGTTCTTCAAAAGTAAATCCCACTCAAGAGAATTTCATAGGGTAGTCTTGCTTATTAGTGGGAAAAGCCAGAATTTTTCATTTATATGGTATATCTCCTCTGTATTGCTTCTCCATACAGTGTCATTCCACCTTGCACATTTGCCACAGATATCCACAAACCAGGGCAAAATGTTTGCTCCAAAATGTCAGTACAGATAAGGTAATATATAGTGACCTTTCATGTTTTCCTGTGTAGTTTATAGAGATGATTGGCTATAGAATGAAAATGCAAAACTCACACATACAGCTCTAAACTTCAACTTTGAGATCTTCATTTTTTTCTACACATTTTCATTCTTGGCAACTACCATTTATTTGTGATTGGTACTACTAACATGGAGACGAGATTCTTCTTCCTTTGAATGCATTTGTTTTTTATTGTTTCTTCTCAGAATGGAAATATTAAATGTGAAGGCTTTCTTTCATTTTTTTTTCTTCTCCAAAACTTGATTTTATGCCCTTTCTAATGACTGTGTAAGGCAAACCAAAGAGATGTGAATTAAACAAGTCATCAGGACATAAAACAGTGGATAAAGTCTTATTTCCAGTCATCCATTTATGTCAATACTTTGCATACAGACTCTTATTATCCCAGTAGTGCAGTAGGAAGAGGCCTCAGGGAATGTTCCTCCCAAGCTCTTAGTTGTTTGAAAAGTAAACTAACGTCCAGCGACTTGAGACTCTGCCTTTGTGTGTCTGCCTGTCTGACTTTAGAATAAAATTGTGCTTGTTGAAAATTTCTGAGGCAGGAGCTCTCATCCAAATGTGTTTTGTTAAGTGTGTAAGTTTATGCAAGTTTGGAGGAGCTTTTAATCTTCTGACCTAGTTCTTTCCTTCAGAGACTTAGCTAATTTCAAAATGGCTGATTTAGTTACCCAGACTGAAGTGTTTCTACCACAAGATTTTGGAGCAGTCCTCTGTGTCTTGAACAGTATGATCTCATGCTGTCTATGGGAGCTTCTTGCTTTCTGCCAAGTGTCTAGGACTGGATAAAGATGTTATAAATCTCATCATAGCATAAGAATGTTATGCTGTGTAAATAGTTGGTCCAGATGTAAATAAGAGATTTACATAATCCCTTATGTAAATAGGGATTAAATTGATGAAGAAAAATTGATCTCGGTGGCCAAGATTTTAAGCAGTAGTAATTTTAAGTGATTTCTTCATGATTTTGTTTTCTGATCTCCTCCCTAATTAGAATTTTTTTTCTGTGCTCTTTTGTCACTTCTATTGTAAAATATGTTTTTTTCCTATTTTCATCTTTTTTTCCCAGAACAGACTAGAATTTCTTTAGGATAGCCACTGCATCTTGTTTGTTTTTGTACCTTACAGTACTTGGTATTTAGTAAATAATTGATGGATGAATAAATAGATGTCTATGAAAATTATAGTTGGATTTAATTATTGAGAATAAAGAATTTAGAATTGTAGGATTTAATTATTGAGAATAAAGAATTTAGAATTGTAGTAGTTATCTGGGTGAAACAAATATAAAAACAAAACTTCTGATTTCTAGTTCATGGGCTACTAATAAACACTATGAAGTACTTTAAAATCTGAGGATAGTACAAGCAAAGGTTCTTCACGTATGTTATAGTATTTAAATAGAAGCATTAAATAGGATTAAGGCAGTTAGGCATGTGTTTCATGGATTCTTTTAGAGTTAGCCTGCATTTAGCTGAGAGCACTGATATTCCATGTGAAATGCCAGAGTTTGGATCGTAACTGCAGTGAACAACAGATCAGCTCAGAAAAGGAGATGATTGTAGGTCTAGGTGCTCACCACAGAAGGCTGGGATAGACAGCACTGGGTTTTTGGTTGCTTGTTTTTTCAAATCATGTAAATTTGTGGTTTGATTTCAGTTTTGTTTTTGTTTTTTGAACTAAAACACTAGTTAACCATAGATTTCAAGTAGAAAAGGAATGAAGGGCGTGAGAGTATTTTTAAGTCTGCTGTGTTCTGGAATAGAGTGAAAGCATTGATTAATTTTAGATTTTGTTAAGTGTCTAACATATTTTGTTAAATCTCTAACATAACCATTAAAAGTATAGACATAGAGGCTTTAGATTCCAGAGTAATGAGGGGAAAACATGAAATGAAAAAAAAATAAAAGATTCCATGAGCCGGCATGGTGGGGTGGCAGATCGGGCCACCATCTGTATTGCCAGCATCCCAAATGGGCACTGGTTCAAGTCCCAGGTGCATTACTTCCTATCCATCTCGCTGCTAGTGGCCTGGGAAAAGCAGCAGAGGATGGCTCAAGTACTTGGGCCCCTGTACTCACATGGAAGACACAGATGAAGCTCCTGGCTTCAGACTGATCCAGCTCTGGCTGTTGTGGCTATTGGGGAATATACCAACGGATGGAAGATTTCTCACTGTCTGCCTGTACCTTTCCCTCTCTAACTCTGCCTCTTAAATAAATAATTTTTTTTTGTTTTGTTTTTTGTTTTGTTTTGTTTTTTTTTTTTTTTTTTTTTTTTTTTTTTTTTTTTTTTTTTTTTTTTTACAGGCAGAGTGGACAGTGAGAGAGAGAGACAGAGAAAAAGGTCTTCCTTTGCGGTTGGTTCACCCTCCAGTGGCCACCGCAGCTGGCGCGCTGCACTGATCCGAAGGCAGGAACCAGGTGCTTCTCCTGGTCTCCCATGGGGTGCAGGGCCCAGGCACTTGGGCCATCCTCCACTGCACTCCCTGGCCACAGCAGAGAGCTGGCCTGGAAGAGGGGCAACCGGGACAGAATCCGGCGCCCCGACCGGGACTAGAACCCGGTGTGCTGGCACCACGAGGCGGAGAATTAGCCTGTTGAGCCACGGCGCCGGCCTAAATAAATATTTTTTTAAAAAACTGATTCCAAAAGAAGAGAAGGGCAAAGGAGTGAATTTAGAGAAGGAAAAGCAAGACAAATAATGTGAATATAAATTTTTTTAGCCATCGCCGCGGCTCACTAGGCTAATCCTCCGCCTTGCACACCGGGTTCTAGTCCCAGTCAGGGCGCCGGATTCTGTCCCGGTTGCCCCTCTTCCAGGCCAGCTCTCTGCTGTGGCCAGGGAGTGCAGTGGAGGATGGCCCAAGTCCTTGGGCTCTGCACCCCATGGAGACCAGGAGAAACACCTGGCTCCTGCCTTCGGATCAGTGCTGTGCGCCGGCCGCAGTGCGCCAGCTGTGGCGGCCATTGCAGGGTAAACCAACGGCAAAGGAAGACCTTTCTACTGTCTCTCTCTCTCACTGTCTACTCTGCCTGTCAAAAAAAAAAAAAAATTTTTATAAGTCTGACTTACTTGAGAGAGAGAGTTACAGGCCGAGAGGGAGAGACAGAGAAAGGTCTTTCATCTACTGAGTCACTCTCCAAATGGCTGCCACGGCTAAAGCTGGGCCATTGTGAAGCCAGGAGCCAAGAGCTTCTTCCAGGTCTCCCATGTGGGTGCAGGGGCCCAAGCACTTCTGCCACTTTCCCAGGCCATTAGCAAGAAACCAGATCGTATGTAGAGCAGCTGGGAATTTAATCAGCACCCATATGGGGTGCTGGCACCACAAGCAAGGGCATAACCTACACCATAACAGTGGCCACAAATATAAATATACCAGCACTCATAAAATGTATGTGGATTTAATTGTCTAGATAGATAAAAGAAATTGTTGGATTGAGATAATATATCTAAAATTCAGCTGTTATTTATTCAATAAATAAATATTGGGGCCGGCGATGTGGCATAGAAGGTTAAGCCTCTGTCTGCAGCGCCACATCCCATTCAGGCTCCAGTTCATGTCCCGGCTGCTCCTCTTCTGGTCCAGCTCTCTACCTATGGCCTGGGAAAGCAGTGGAAGATGGCCCAAATACTTGGGCCCCTCCATCCACATAGGAGACTTGGAAGAAACTCTGGGCTCCTGGCTTCAGATCAGCCTAGTTCTGGCCGTTGTGGCCGTTTGGGGAGTGAACCAATGGAACAAAGACTTCTCTCTCCGTCTCTCCCTCTCTCTGTCTGTAACTCTAAGTCTCAAATAAAATAAATAAATCTTTTTTAAAAATGAAGGTAAGTAAGTAAATAAAAAAACATTTGCCTGAGGCTGGCGCTGTGCGTACCTAGCTAAAGCCCCGGCCTGCGGTGCTGGCATCCCATATGGGTGCTATTTCAAGTCTGGCTGCTCTACTTCTGGTCCAACTCTCTGCTAGGGCCTGGGAAAGCAGCAGAAGATTCCCCAAGCCCTTGGGCCCTTGCACCCGTGTGGGCGTCCTGGAGGGTGCTCTTGGCTCCTGGCTTCAAATCAGCTCAGCTCTGACCGTTGTGGCCATTTCTGGGGTGAACCAGCAGATGGAAGACCTCTCTGTCTGTCTCTCCCTCTCTCTCTGCAACTCTGCCTTTCAAATAAATAAATAAAATCTTTAAAAAAAAAAAAAGAAAAGAAAAGCATTTGCCTGGCTGGTAACAGTCCAATAGAAAACCAAGGTATTATGCTATTAGGCAAACTAGATTAAAAGCATTGATGGGGTAAGACAGTTACTCCATAATGAAAATAGCTTCTACTACCAAGAAGATATAAAATTCTAAACTGCTGTGCACCTGATAATGTAGTCTTAAAATGTCTAAACCAAAATTGATAGAAGGGGATAAATTACCAGAAGTTCTGACAAACTCTGAAAGATTTTACATACCTCTTTGCAGCAATAGATATATCAAACAAAATATAGATAAGGGTATGAAATTCTTAAAAATTTTTGTTGATTGATTTGAGAGAAGAGAGGCATGTACAGACAAGTATATGGTCAAGTGGTCAGAATGAAAATTCTCATTCACTGGTTGACTCCTCAGATGCCTAGAGCCAGGAGGGCAAAGCCTTGGATCATTCCTGCTACCTCTGAAACCTGCATTAGTAGGAAGTTGAAATTAGGAGGCAGAAATAGGAGGCAGAGTTAGGAACTGAACTCAGCTACTACAGTATGGGATGCGAGCATCTTTTTTTTGTTATTAAAATTATTTATTTTGTTTGAAAGGCAAAGTTAGAGATGGAAGGACAGAGAAAGAGCTTGCATCTGCTGGTTTACTTCCCAAATGTTTGACTGCAACCATTGAGGCTGGGCCTGGCCAGAGCCAGGTGCCTAAAACTCCATCCCGGTCTTCAGTGTGGGTGGCAGGGCCCAAGTACTTGGGTCATTTTCTGTTTCGTTCCCAGGTGCATTAGCAGGGAGTTGGATGGGAAATGGAGCAACCGAGACTTGAACCAGCAGTCATAGATGATGCCAGTGGCATTGTAGGTGGTGGCTTAGCTCACTGAACCACAACTTTAGCCCCAAGGGATTTAGGCATCTTAATCAGAATCTTCACCACCAGGTCAAATGCCTGCCCTGCTACATGAGCATATAAAAAAATTGCACATCAGTTAACCCAGGTTTCTCTTATATACGCATATGAAGCATTACATGTGACAGTCACAAAAAAACTTTTAAGTTCATAAGAGGTATTTATGAAAATTAATTCCACAGTGAGAAATGAAGTAAGCTCACCAAGTATCAAGAGAATTTTTTTCCAGAATTTATTTGAGAGGCAGAGTTACAGACAGATGGATGGAGAGACAGAAAGGTCTTCCATTTGCTGATCCACTCCCCAGATGGCTGCAATGGCTGGAGCTGAGCTGATCTGAAGCTGAGAGCCAGGAACTTCCCCTTGGGCCATCTTCCACCTCCCTCTCAGGCCCCAAGCAAACAGCTGGGTTGGAAGAGCAGCAGCCAGGACATGAACCAGTGACCATACAGAAAGCTGGCACCACAGATGGAGGCTTAACTTACTGTGCTACTATGCTAGCCCTTATCAGAGGACTTAACATTAGGCAGATTATTTTTTCTGACCGTAGTGCAGTAAAGTCAGAAATCAGTGACAAGTAGATGTGACTATAGATGCTGCACTGTTAGAGGTAAGAAGAAACTATGGACATCTTACACTACTACATTTGAAAATCAGATGAAATGGATAAATTCCTAGAAGAATACAGCATAATCAGAATGACTCAAGAAAGGAAAAACTGTGAATAGTCTTAGAATGTCTCAAGTAAGTTAAGCATTCCCATCACAAAGCCAAAACAGGAGGCGTAGACTTCCTTACAAGTTGAGTAGACAGGTAATTCCAATTGTATGTAAAATCTGCTGGAAAATAAGAGACAGCATTTGTCAATGTATGTTGTGAGAGCAGTTTAACTTTGTTAATAAGATCAGACAATGAGTTTCCATGAAAGTACATTAATATTCTTAGATGCAAAAATACTGAACAAAATAATTATCAAGCCGAATTTAGTAGCTATATAGAAATGATAAAACATTTAGCCAAGAGGTGCAAGTTTGAGTTAATATTAAAAAATGATAAATATAATTAACCTCATTAGCAAATTAAAGGAGGAAAATAGAATTACTTCAAAAGATACGGAAGCAACATCTGACAAAACTTAACATCCATTTATCATGTTTCTTGACATACTAGGAATTTAGTTAATTCAGATAAAAAATATCTTCAAAAAACCTACCTGAAATATCATGCTCAGTGATAAACTATTAAGAAGCCTTCTCTTTAGGATCAGAGACAAGACAAGAGATGTCTGGCATTACTGCTAGTATTCAGCCTTCCACTTGGCGATGCTGAGGTGGTCAGATTTTTTAAAAGCATGAGAATTAGAAAAGAAGCGAATGCCATAACAGTTGTCGTTATGATTAACAGTTGGTATGATTGTGTACATTGAACACAAACAAGTTTTATATTTTTTTTTCATTTTTTAGTTATTTGAAAGCGTTAGACAGAAAGATCTTCCTTTTGTTGGTTCACCCCGCAAATGGCTGCTACATCGGGAACTATGCCAATCTGAAGCCAGGAGCCAGGTGCTTCCTCCTGGTCTCCTATGCGGGTGCAGGGCCCAAGCACTTGGGCCATCCTCCACTGCCTTCCCAGGCCACGGCAGAGAGCTGGACTGGAAGAGAAGCAACTGGGACTAGAAGCTGGTACCCATATGGGATGCCAGGGCTGCAGGCAGAGGATTAACCAAGTGAGCCATGGCGCCAGCCCCCACAATTTTTGATGAAATTTTAGATTAATAGGTTAGCAAGGTTATTGAATACCTTATCAGTACACAAATGTTGATTGTTTCTGTATGACAGCCACAAACTTGAAGGCATGATCTAAATTTTTTTTAAATTTTATTTATTTAAAGACAGATCTGCCATCCACTGGTTCACTTCCCAAATACCTGCAACAACTGAGACTGTGCCAGGCTAACACCAGGAGCCAGGAACTTAATTCAGTACGTGAACCATTGCCTTCTGCCTCCCATGGTGTTCAGCAGCAGGATGCCAGGTCTAGGAGTGGAGCCAGAACTCCAATCCCCAACTGCTCTGATACGGGATTCAGGTGTTCCAGGTGACAGCTTAACCACTGTGTCAGACTGTTTGTCCTAGAAACAGTCACTTTAAAAAATTTATTTTTTTATTTTTTTTATTTTTGACAGGCAGAGTGGACAGTGAGAGAGAGAGACAGAGAGAAAGGTCTTCCTTTTGCCGTTGGTTCACCCTCCAATGGCCGCCGCGGCTGGCACACTGCAGCCGGCGCATCGCACTGATCCGAAGCCAGGAGCCAGGTGCTTTTCCTGGTCTCCCATGCGGGTGCAGGGCCCAAGCACTTGGGCCATCCTCCACTGCACTCCCGGGCCATAGGAGAGAGCTGGCCTGGAAGAGGGGCAACTGGGACTAGAACCTGGTGTGCTGGCGCCGCAAGGCGGAGGGTTAGCCTAGTGAGCCACGGCGCTGGCCTAAATTTTTTTTTTTTTTTTTTTTTACAGGCAGAGTGGACAGTGAGAGAGACAGAGAGAAAGGTCTTCCTTTTGCTGTTGGTTCACCCTCCAATGGCCGCCGCGGCTGGCACACTGCGGCCGGCGCATCGCACTGATCCGAAGCCAGGAGCCAGGTGCTTCTTCCGGTCTCCCATGCGGGTGCAGGGCCCAAGCACTTGGGCCATCCTCCACTGCACTCCCAGGCCACAGCAGAGAGCTGGCCTGGAAGAGGGGCAACCGGGGCAGAATCCGGCGCCCCGACCGGGACTATAACCTGGTGTGCCGGCACCGCAGGCAGAGGATTAGCCCACTGAGCCACGGTGCCGGCCCCTACAAACAGTCTTAAAAGATGCTTTTACTGGGGCTGGCACTACGGTGCAGCAGGTTAAAGCCCCAGCCTGCAGTGCCAGCATCCCATATGGGCACCAGTTCAAGTCCTGTCTGCTCCACTTCCCATCCAGCTCTCTGCTATGGCCTGGAAAAGCAGTAGAAGATGGCCCAAGTCCTTGGGTCCCTGTACCCATGTGGGAGACCTGGAAGAAGCTCCTGGCTTCTGGCTTCAGATCAGCTCAGCTCTGGCCATTGTAGTAATTTGGGAAGTGAACCAGCAGAAGATTCTCTCTCTCTCTCTATCTTGCTCTGTAACTCTTTCAAATAAATAAAATAAATCTTAAAAAAACAAAGATGCTTTTATTATATAAAGAAAAATGTAAAACATAGAATAAATTAGCTGAAAGACATGGTGGCGTTTCATTAGAACTTATAAAACCTTTGCTAAGGACATGAGAAAACTAAATACAGCAGTGTACCTTATTCATGGAGAGTAAGACTCAATATTGTAAAGATGTTGCTTCCTGCCAAATTGATCTGTAGGTATTGCAATTAAAATCTCATCAGGGGTCATGAAATTCATAGGCTGATTCTTACAAGTGAGAACAAAGAGCAAAGAATCCCATGCGGAGGGACCCAAGGACTTGGGCCATCTTCTACTGCTTTCCCAGGCCATGGCAGAGAGCTGGATCAGAAGTGGAACAGCCGAGACTCGAACTGGCGCCCATATGGTTTGCTGGCACTGCAGGTGGCAGCTTTACCTGCTACACCATAGTGCTGGCCCCACCATGTTAGTTTTTACCGTAATCACAACATAAGGGCATGGCATCATTTATCTGTCATACAGCAGGAAACCAGTTGCCACCACCTTGGCAGCAGTGAGTAACTGAAAGCTGTAGCACTTTGAAACCTGAGTTAAGTCAACCCAAAGTCCATTTGTTCTTTAACCCGGGGGTAAATACAGGCCCATATATTTCTACCTCAGGTACCCACTTGGCAGGAAAAACAAGTGTTTTTTTTTTTCTTTTTTTAGTTTCAGGCTGATAATTAGGGAACAACAAACTAAAGGAGTACCCCTTAGACCAAAACAAACCCAAAGTAATAAAAAATCTTTAGAATAGCTAAAATTATTAACTTGCCAAGATTCAGTTTGTTTGGTTAGGTGATATGACTGTTAAATATCACTGGGATTTTAATTTTAAGAGTTAATTGTTTTGTTCAAAGGAAAAGGAATTCAGATTTCTGTTTCTTTCCCCCCTCTAGGTATATACCTCCAGATAAGAGGGAAGAAAATGACCAGTCAACCCATAAGTGGATGGTGTATGTCCGAGGGTCTCGTAGAGAACCCAGCATTAATCATTTTGTCAAGAAAGTTTGGTTCTTCCTTCATCCCAGCTATAAACCAAATGACCTTGTGGAAGTTAGGTAAGTACACTTGAGAAATTTAACCTAAAAAAGAAAAGGTGTACAGAAGTGGAAGAACAGTTACTTACCTCCAGCACGTTCTCTGGAAATTCTTCTATTAATAATTTACCCAGATTGGTTCTTAGTCATAATACAGTTTTAGCTGGCTTTCTCCTTGTAGATTACTGTCTCACTGAACAGGCACTGCCACTCCTGCTAATTACCCTACTCATTATATTAGCTGATTCTCCTCCCTTCTGCAAATAGTGAAACTTGAGTACATAGATATGTGTAGAAAATTATACTGCTTTCTGTGAATATCAAAATATAATAAATGTAGAATTCTGACATTATGGTAATATTTCATGTTGAAAATTCCCCATGGTCATTCGCAGAAATAACCCCAATGAGATTTTTTTCTCTATATATAATAAGCTAGTATAGTTGTTTGTTGATGTTTTAAAAGAAGGAATGGTAATGTGCATGTTGTTACGAAGCTTGCTCGTATCATTTAGATGTCTTTGCATCTTTATATAATGTTACATGTCATATATATGCATTCATTGTATGAATGTGCTGTGGAAGTGGTTGTGGTTTATTATAAGTGAACTCCTAGGTCCTCTGCTCTGTTTGGAGCACTTCTTTAACTCCTGTTGTCTCCCAAGGACCTCACTGCTTCTGTAGCTTTTTCAAGTGGCAGCTGTTTTTTTCCTCCCACACATCTTGTTCTGTTGGGTCCCCTCTTGTTCATAGTTGTGGCTTCCAAACCACTTTTCTCCCTTCTCTCTGAAAAACACCACAGCTGGTTTGAAGTCCTCTCTGACTTGCTGCTTCTCCTTTGTTGTGATTATCCACTCATGTCCCAAGTCCCTTCCCTCTTTCAAAAGTGGTTTTAGCATGTGATTAACAGTACTCTTGCCATCATTCTTACGGAAGAATGCATATAGACAATTCATCCCAAATTCTGTTTTCTCAGTTATTGTTTTTGTCATTTATTTAATGAGTAGGTTATTATAGTGATACACTGTAGAGGAATCCAGCTGAGTAAGGAGAAAAGAAAATTACATAAGAGCAGTGGAAGAACGACTTGATGAATAAGGAATGGTGTTGGAAAGATAGAATTTGGTGGTCATAAAATGGAACACGGGGCAAGCCTTGTGGCGTGGTGGGTTAAGCCTCTGCTGCAGTGCCAGCAACCCATTTGGGCACAGTCCCTGCTGCTTCACTTCCAATCCAGCTCCATGCAGATGTGCCTGGGAAGGCAGTGGAGGATGGCCCAAGTGCTTAGGCCTCTGCCTCAACTTGGGAGACCAGGAAGAAGCTCTTGGTTCCTGGCTGTGGCTGTTTGAGATGTGAACCAGCAAGTGAAAGATCCCTTTCTCTTGAACTCTGCCTTTCAAATAAATAAATAAGTCTTAAAAAAAATGAAAGTATGGCCGGCGCCGCGGCTCACTAGGCTAATCCTCCGCCTTGTGGCGCCGGCACACAGGGTTCTAGTCCCGGTCGGGGCGCCAGATTCTGTCCCGGTTTCCCCTCTTCCAGGCCAGCTCTCTGCTGTGGCCCGGGAGTGCAGTGGAGGATGGCCCAAGTGCTTGGGCCCTGCACCCCATGGGAGACGAGGAGAAGCACCTGGCTCCTGCCATCAGATCAGCGTGGCCGGCCATTGGAGGGTGAACCAGCGGCAAAGGAAGACCTTTCTCTCTTGTCTCTCTCTCCCACTGTCCACTCTGCTTGTCAAAAAAAAAAAAAAAAAACAAAAACAAAAACGAACGAACGAACACTTGGAAATGAGGTTTATATAGGTCTATAGAGAACATTTATCTTTATGTGGATAATAGTATCCCATTTATCATCTGATCTATTCTTTCCCTACATCTAATACACACTAAGTTCCCACATAAACATGGAAATGGTTCTAGACTCTTAATATTTATACTGTTTGATTTATAGCATATTCTGATACTTCATTGAGTATGTTCCCCTTGTTGTCATTATTTAATATCTTTTTGCTTGGCCATCTTATGTGTTTTTTTCAAATAACTTTAGAATCAAATTTTTAAGTTACAGATTGGAATTGTTCTGGATTAATGATTATCACCTTGTTAATTAGTGTATCTACCCAAGAGAATCAAGTAGCGTTCTAGTTTTCCAGTGCAAATGAGATTTTTCTTTCTTTTACTATTTATAAAACTTCTTCGTTTTACTAACATTTTACTAAGAAGTGTGTTGAGGCTGGCGCCGCGGCTCACTAGGCTAATCCTCCACCTAGCGGCGCCGGCACACCGGGTTCTAGTCCCGGTCGGGGCGCCGGATTCTGTCCCGGTTGCCCCTCTTCCAGGCCAGCTCTCTCCTATGGCCCGGGAGTGCAGTGGAGGATGGCCCAAGTGCTTGGGCCCTGCACCCCATGGGAGACCAGGATAAAAAAAAAAAAAAAAGAAGTGTGTTGATACCCTGTTTTATTACAGTAGTAGAGTTTAATTGAGAAAGGAACAATGTTACTCTTCAGTTTTCAGTGTTGAAAAGACCTTGTCTGTGATCTGGTTTAACTGTCTGTGTGATGTAGGAATCCTTCGAGAAATGTACCGTACAAGTACTATTGTTGTATAGTGGATAAAGCTGCTGCTTGCAAGGCTGGCATCCCATAGCAGAGTGCCAGTTCACAGCTCAGCTACTCTACTTCTGATCCAGTTTCTTGCTAATGTGCTTGGGAAGCAATGGATGATAGTCCAAGTACTTGGGCACCTGCCACGCATGTGGGAGACTAGGATAAAGTTCTGGCTTCAGCTTAGACCTGCCTCTATCACTCTACTTTTCAAACAAATATCTTCTTTTTAAAAAATGTATTTGAAAGGCAGAGTGACAGTGACAGAAGGATCTTCCATCCATTGGTTCACCCCAAAATGGCTACAGTGGCCAGGGCTAGGCCAGGCCAAAGCTAGGAGCCAGGAGCTTTATCTTGGTCACCCAGATGGGTGCAGGGACCCAAGTACTTGGCCATCCTCTGCTGCTTTCCCAGGTGCATTAGCAAGGAGCTGGGCTGGAAGTGAAGCAGCCGGGACTTGAATATGGGTTGCTCTTTAGGGAGGGATGCCAGCATTGCAGGCAGTAGCTTTACCTGCTGTACCACACTAGCACCAAAGTAAATGAATTTTAAAGATAAAAAGAAATGCTGAGCCGGCGCCGTGGCTCACTAGGCTAATCCTCCGCCTTGCGGCGTCAGCACACTGGGTTCTAGTCCTGGTCGGGGCGCCGGATTCTGTCCCGGTTGCCCCTCTTCCAGGCCAGCTCTTTGCTGTGGCCTGGGAGTGCAGTGGAGGATGGCCCAAGTGCTTGGGCCCTGCACCCCATGGGAGACCAGGATAAGTACCTGGCTCCTGCCATTGGATCAGTGCGGTACGCCGGCCGCGGCAGCCATTGGAGGGTGAACCAACGGCAAAAGGAAGACCTTTCTCTCTTTCTCTCACTGTCTACTCTGCCTGTAAAAAAAAAAAAAAAAAAAGAAATGCTGTGTATAACTAGTGCAGCATTCAACCTCTCCTAGAAAACCACTGATGGCCTTGACCTATGTTCTTTGCATGGAATATAGCCTTTTTCCCTTTTGTCGCTTGTACACATGTGGACACACATGCATACCCACACACACACTGTGGGCATTTTTTTGAAGTTCTACTTTTTTAGCCTTCAAGATGTAAATCAGGGTTAATTCCTCAGGAATTCTTCCTTCTACTTTCTTCCACAGGTTAAATTACAGCAAATGATCATTTACTTGAATGCTTGGGATGTTAACAATATTTTATAGTTTAACAGTAGTCTAAGTTTAGTTATCCCAACTCCAGGTGAGCAGTATTTTAGTGAGTTTGGTGAAAAATAGATTTAAAAAGTGCTATTTTTATAATATTAAAATATATTTTTCAATGTCCATAAAATATATATGTTTTTCAATGTCCATATCAACAAGATATTCCCTTAACTGGTAAAAATTAAAGTACATTGTCCCAGAAAAACATTTTTATAATGTGAGTCACTAAAAATGTGTTAACCATATTTTTTATTGATGGTGAATATCTGATTCATTAAAAAGGGATTAAAAATCATTGCATAAAACCCTTAGTACTTAGTGATATAAACCAATATCTGTTTTATTTGCCAATCGGGAAAACTGCTCCCAGGTGTGGCCCAGGCCCACCTAGAAAGCTAACCTAGCTACATGATCTTCAAGCTGATTGGCAGAAATGTGCCTGAGGGTCCCACCGCCTGCTAGAAGTCAGGCTAACTGCACGGGCTAGGCTAGGCAGGCAGCCTCACGGGATCACCCACACAGTCCCTTTTCACATTTCTCTTTCTGTCTGTTTATCTGCAATATCTTCTGTTAGTAGTAAATGAACTTTGTTATGTGAAATTTCTCAGATTTGACATTATTTATTTATTTATTTATTTTTTTGACAGGCAAAGTGGATATAGAGAGAGACAGAGAGAAAGGTCTTCCTTTTTGCCATTGGTTCACCCTCCAATGGCCACCACGGCTGGTGTGCTGCAGCCGGCGCACCGCGCTGATCTGAAGGCAGGAGCCAGGTGCTTTTCCTGGTCTCCCATGGGGTGCAGGGCCCAAGCACTTGAGTCATCCTCCACTGTACTCCCTGGCCACAGCAGAGAGCTGGCCTGGAAGAGGGGCAACCGGGACAGAATCTGGCGCCCCGACCGGGACTAGAACCCGGTGTGCCGGCGCCACTAGGTGGAGGATTAGCCTATTGAGCCGCAGCGCCAGCCTATATTTGACATCATTTAAATAGCTCCTGCCAGTTAGTTTCAGTCTGATCCATGCCACTCTGACAGTATGTTGTAGACTAGCCACTGTGATGTAACTGATCAGTTAGTTTTTCACAGCCTCGTGAAACATACCATTACCACACACTTTTCCCAACACAGATCACACTTTATTAACAATAAATATAGGATTTTAAGTAGATAGATTTTAAAGAGATCCTTGTTTAGAACTCCCTAGAGAAATCAGTTGTGGTGGTAAACCATATCTCTATTCTTGATACAGGGGATCTGTATAAGTCTTATTATGATATTAGTTTTCATGTCTGTCTCTTTACTAGAATTAGAGCTTCTTGATGTTTGGAATGTTGTCTTATTTAAATCAGAATGTAACAGTTCTTTGCAGCTAGTAAAATATTCAAATCTGAGTAAATTACTGAGTTTATATGATGGGCTAACCCATTTGTCAGTGGCTATGTGTGTTCAGAAGATGTTAATTATATTGAGTAGAGATCTAGTGTCCTCTCACTTCTAAATGGTAAAGTTTCATATGCCTGTGACTCCACACAGAATCACAATGTCCTCTCCATGTAGCTGATGTTCAGATACTTAGAAGCAACTGTTGGCTCTTCTAGTCTTCTGTATGAATTGTACACATTATTTGTCAGTGTACATTTGTGACTTTGTTTTACTGTCTTTTGCTGTCCAGGTTATAGTCCCTGACACATTCCAGTTTATGTGTATTTTTAAAATATTGTTCTTTTTAGAACTTAATATGTTATTTTACCAAGTGTCTAATTTGATGAGGGGAGGGCATTTGGCAAAGCAATTAAGTTATCTTTTGGTATTTCTACATCCCATATCAGAGTGTCTGGTTTAAGTTTTGGCTACAGCGCTTTGAATCAACTTCCTGCTAATGCACACCCTGGGAGTCAGTAGCTGCTAGCTCAAGTACCTCAATCCCTGCCACTTGTGTGGGAGACTGAGCTTGAGTTCCAGGCCCCTGACTTGAGCCTGGCCCACTTTTGGATATTGGAGGCATTTGGGGAGTGAACTAATGGATGGAAGATCTCCATGATTCTCTCTGTTGCTCTCTTTGTGCCTCTCTGATTTGAAATAAAAATGAAAAATAAATAAATAAAACTTGTTAAAAGTGTAGGGGGCAGCATTGTGGCGCAGCAGGTTAGGTGGCTGCCTATGATGCTGGCATCCCATATCAGTGCCAGTTTGAGTCCCAGAAGCTCCACTTCTGATCCAGCTCCTTGCTAATGTGCCTGGGAAAGCAGCAGAATATGGGCACTTACTTGGGCCCCTGCTTCCGTGTGGGATACCCTGATGGATTTCCAGGCTCTTGGCTTCAGCCTGGCTGTTGTGGTCAATTGGGGAGTGAACCAGTAGATGCAAGGTTAATCTCTTGCCCCTCTGTCTCTTCCTCTCTGTAACTCTGCCTTACAAATAAACAGAACTTTTAAAAATATGTAAGTAATTTGATGAATAGAGTAGAACTTTTGCAGTTGCCTTGAAACTCAGTGTTAACCATATTTCTAGATCAACACACAGATATGTTTCTCTTGCACGCTAAATCTCCTTATCACAGCACGTTACTTGATGAAGAGCGTCAGTAGATTCTGCTCCCATAGAAGCCTCTTTTTCATATTTGGTTCAGTTGTCATGACTGTCTTTGCCAACTTCCTAAATGCTGAGATTGTCAATTTGACTTTTAGCTGCAAGACTGTCATGAAATGTGTGCTAAGCTCAGGGCTTGATATAGGATCACAAAGAACATGTGGTCCTTTTTAGTGGATTATTCCTGCTCTTGGCGCTTCTGAGACTAGACTGGATTAGGCCCACAGAAAGCATTCTAGTGAGGCTTTTCAAAAAGTTTTTCTGTGTTTTCATTCAGTTCATATGTATTCAGAAATGTCATGGGAGTTTGTGCAGCTGTACCACCCAGTAGAAACACATTGTGAGCCATGTATGCAATTTTAACTATGGTTATGCTATTTTAGGCTACTTTATTAGATGTCAAGTGGACTTGCTGTGCCCTGCACTAGTCCAACAGTCTCTAGTCTTGCTAGAGTGTGCCTAGAGGAGAGCAGCTTGGGAAGTAAGACCTGCTGGCAGGGTGATGTGGCCTCGGCTGCTGGTTAAAGCACAGCCCCTGAAGCCTCTCCCTTGAGTTTGAATCCTGACTCCACCAGTTATTTGTTGTGTGACCTTGGGAAGTTAGTTATTCAGCCTCACCGCTTCAGAGGGGATGTGTCATACTGTGGTTGTAAAGCGTAGATAAGTTAATAGATAAAAAGGCCTTAGAACAGTGGTGGGTCATAGGAGACACTGCTCAGTATTGCTGCTGCCTGCTGTTATAAGGAACAGAGTAATTTGTCCTGGAGAGATTAGGGGAGTGTTTTAGTTCTTTTGAAGGTCTTTTATGTGAATGAAGAATTTATTCTTTGTGATTCTGAATGGCTACCTGGAACCAACAGGAGAGAGATAAAGGAAATCTTTTGGTAACAGAGCTGTTCAGAAATGTAATGGAGTCTGAGTTTGTGGTCACTAGGGAATGATTCTCAAAGACTGGCTAGCTATTTGATTTGAGTAGTTGAGTAAGGAGTTGTATCCATTCTATATTTCTAATAAATGTGGTGTTTTTTTCTTGGTCATTGATATTTCACTTTTTATGAGGAATTTAAAAATAATTCTGTTTAGGGAGGCAGTCTTTGTATGAAATAACATCTTTTGAAGAGTAAGATTTCCACAGATTATGTCATATCTTTTGGTAGGTGTTAGATTCCTTGTTTGCTTCCAGAAACACAGTTGAGGAGAAATTTCCTGTTAAAGGATTGCTTTTCCCAGCTTTGTGTGGTTTGTGCCTTCCCTAGGCAGTCAGTCCATCCTCTCTGCCTGTCCACTGGAGGTTAGCCAATGTATATAAGTTGAGGAACATACCCAATTTATCATCTCATTGTGAGAAAACTTCAGCCAACAGTGTGATTGAGATGTTGCACAGTGAGCTTAGATTGTCCACTTAACTTTACTGAAATTTAAATGAACAACCAATAGCTTTCCATTCATTACTCCTCTTCAGACTCCTCCAGCTCTCGCGTTCTTAGACTTTGCCCTTACTGAGTCTGTGTGTTTTTAGTTTTCCAGAACTACACCCCATTGAAAGTAACTTTTTTACTACAGTCTTTTTATTGTAATAATTCCAAGCCAGAGATTCCTAACATTTTCTAAAGGCATTCTGTTTGATCCCCATGAGCTCAAACCATGTTGAGTACTTAAAGATTTCTCAATTAAATTTCTAAGATTTTTATTACAGAAAAATTTAAACATATATAAAACAAAATAGTATAATGAACCTTCATTTACCCATCACCAATCAGTAAGTTTATCAGTAATATTGCATTAATTCCCTCTTTTTCCCCCCTTCACAAATTACATTGTGACTGAGACTTTAGTCCAATTAGCATTAATATATATCCCTCTACCTTAAAATCATAGTCAGCAAAGCAAATGGAGAAAATCATGTTGTGGACAGGTTACAGTTTCACATAAATTGTCCCTTTGTGATTGAGCATTTTCATTTGTTTTGTTTTTGCCTCAGTAGGCATAATTTGCAGGTATTGGATAGAGAACATGTACTTCATAGGCTGTGTCTGTCAAGTGCCTGTCCAAGAGACTGGCTCTGGAGTGTGACATTCATCACATCACACTCTGAATTATGAATATACAGGCTAAATCTCTTCACTTTAAGCATTCAGTATTTAGAAGTGTAATGTAGATTTGAGTTGAATTTTTCTTTCATAATTTAGCATGTTAGCAAAATTCACCATGTTGATTTAGCTTCAAATGAGGAAACCTAAATGATTCTCAGAAGGACTTTGAGTTTCTAGTTTACCCATTATGAGAGAGCTTTTCCTCTCTAGCAACAAGAGCATGAACATGGATGAATGTGTTAATATCTGCTTTTCTCTAGAGAGCCTCCTTTTCACCTGACCAGAAGAGGCTGGGGTGAGTTTCCTGTCAGAGTTCAAGTTCACTTTAAGGACAGCCAGAACAAACGGATAGATATCATACATAATCTGAAGGTATTGTAACAATATTGTAGCAATGGCTCTAGAAATGAAATGTCTTTTCTCCACCTATTTAAGTTGATAGTGTTAGGCTTCCTGAGAGATGTAGCTAAGGACTCTGGGAGCAGGATAATCTTTTTGAATGTGTCATGCTTTCTACTACAATGGTTCTTTGTCCTCTGGGGAGGGTGTTGTTATCCAGCACAGTACAAGAATATATTCTTTAAAAAGATGAGCTAATTGATCAGACTTAAATCTTCAATCAGACCTCACCATTAAAGTGGTATTTGGGACTAAGTTGCTAAAATGTTTTTTTTTAATCAACTTACTTTTCTATAAATAAGGCTAATAATAAGCCTTGTTTGTAATCTCATAAGAATAAAAGCTATATATTTATCTCATAAGGACAAAAGTAGACGTTAACATGTTTTGGCAACTGTGAAGCACTATGCAAGATGACAGTGTATTGTAGAAATCCTTCATCGATCTATCCACATGGCTTATTATGCAGCCATTGTAAATGATATTTTATCAAGTAAATGAAAAGCATAGGATGACACTGTATATGAGGTCAACCATGCTTTTTTTAAAAAAAGAAAAAACACAGAAGAAATATAACATGATGTTGGAGCTGTTTCCCAGGCCCCTTTTTCTGTGTGTGCGTTTTGTACCATTTTTATAATGCTGTGCTATAATAAGTATGTTTAACCTTTATAGTTTGAAGACAGATCATTTTTAATGTTTCCAAGACTCTTTGTAGTGCTTTCATGTATATTTTTTATATATAATTTTAATATTGTACTTCTTCCAAAGCTCCTTTACTTTGTGATTTTTCATACTGTTCCCATTAATGGCTACCAAAATTAAACTAAGTAAAGTTGAGTCCATCTGTAGAATTCTCGTTTCATTCCTTTTGTTACCTCAGCCTTCAGGCATGTGAAATTTACCCTCCATTGGAGATAGTAGTGTTTAACTTAATGTTTGAGATATTTTCTAGACCTTATTACCTCAGAGAAGAAATGAAACAAAGTAATGAGCATACAGCCACTTTGTTCAGAGGGGCAGAATTCTGTCCCATTAGGAAGGTCTAAAATAGTTATACTTTTTTTTTTATCTTATTTTAAGCATTGCACATACACTTTGTGTTGTACCCAGACCAGCCCTTATTTCTAAAATAAAGGGAATTGCTTGGATAGTTTGCACATATTAAGTTGTACACATCACTCAGAGTTCCTGGCTTAAGATTATTGGACACCCAGTGTTTTCAAATGACAGTAAAGTATTTCTTGCCGGATTTCTTGGAAAACATGCTTTTATTATTTTGTTGTGTATTGGCCTTGAGACCATAAACACCTGTATTGCGTCTATATGGTCTTTATTTGTACTAGAATATAATTTTTCCCTGTTATTTCTGTGAGCCCTCAGAACTACCTTTGTTTTAAATATATGTTGAGTTGCAGATCATAATCTTCCTTGAACTCTATCCTTCTCCTTCCCTACTTTACTAGACTGTTACTCTTCTGTCTCCTGATGGGCTTCTGTAACCTCTCTCCTTTCCCCTGTCCATTCTGCCCCACAGTCAATAGACTCCTCTCGGAAAACTTGATTGAGTTCCTGGTGTTCCAGTTTGCACTCTTCTGCCTGCTCTCCAGGGTCTTTTGTGTTTTGATGTAATATACTCCTCTGAATTATCTTGTACTACTCCCGTGCATGAGCGTCCTGCTCCAGCCATGTCGCTCTGCTCGGGTCCTAGAAAAGCCCTGGACCTTATTCCCTTGTGTCTTTTTATGCGCTTCCCTTTTTCCAGTGTTTATTTGAATTCTTTCCATTCCTCAAGTTTCTGTGTAAGTTTTCCTGGCTGTTTAAGCCTGCAGTGATCTCCATAGCCTGAAAATCTGTAATACATAATGAAATATATTTGGTACTGAAAATATAACATTAAATACCAAATACTTGGGGCCAGCATTGTGGTACAGTGGGTTAAACTGCTACCTGGGATGCTAGCATCTTCTGTGGGCACTGGTTTGTGTCCCAGCTGCTTCATGTCCAATCTAGCTCACTGCTAATGCACCTAGGAAAGCAACAAGGATGATGGCCCAAGTACTTGGGCTCCTGCACCCATGTGGGAGACAAGTATGAAGCTCCTTGCTCCTGACTTCAGTCTGTCCCAAGCTTGGCCATTGTAGCCATTTGGGAAGCAAATCTGCAGATGGAAGATCACTCTCTTTGTTCCTCTGTCTCTAACTCTGCCTTTCAAATAAATAAATAAATCTTTATAAAAATGTTAAAAACTGTCAAGTGTTAGATAAATTTAGTTTCCGGGGGCCGGCACCGTGGCTCACTAGGTTAGTCCTCTGCCTGTGGCACCGGCATCCCATATGGGCTTTTGGTTCTAGTCCCAGTTGCTCCTTTTCCAGTCCAGCTCTCTGCTATGGCCCGGGAAGGCAGTGGAGGATGATCCAAGTGCTTGGGCCCTGCACCTGCATGGGAGACCAGGAAGAGGCACCTGGTTCCTGGCTTCACATTGGTGTAGCTCCAGCCGTAGCGGCCATTTGGGAGGTGAACCAAAGGAGGGAAGACCTTTCTGTCTCTCTCTCACTGCCTCTGTCAAATAAATTAATTAATTAATAAAAAAAATTTAGTTTCCAAAATGTGGGCAATTCTCCTATCCTCCATCCTTTGACAAGTAATCACTTAACTTTTGTTTAACAATCACTGGAGCACAGCACTTTCCAAGATAACACATTGACCCATTTTGTAAATAAATTTTTATAAGGTTCTTTCATAAATTTACCTATAACTGCTCTTTAAAAAAAAAAAACCTTAATCCCATTTGTCCTAGTTGATTTCTAAAATAATACAGAACAAGATTTTGTTTTATAGGAACCCTAAAAATGGTAATTTTCATGTCTCTCCTTACATCTTTTCCGCTCCTGACAAAACCTTTTCCTGTAGCAGGCATTGCTTGTGTGCTCTCTTTTCATTACTATGACCAAAATACCTGAGAGAAATTTTTAAGGAAGGAATTTGGTTTATTTCAGTGTAGTCTTGGAAATTGACCATCTTGATTGGTGGCCGGTTAGTCTGGCCTGAGGCTGACAGTGGTAGAGCATGTGCAAGGAAACATCGTGAAGCAGGAAGCAGAGAGAGAAGGAACTCACTGTGCATCTACCCTCTGTGTGGTCTCAGTTTATAAAGTCACCATGAGTCTTCACGGGGCCACACCCTATCATCGTAATCCAATCTAGTCACTTCCCAGAGCCCCACGTTTGGACAACATAGTTGGCTCAAGCCTCCACCCTAAATTCATTCAACATTAACGTTAATCCATTAACTGTTAACTAAGACTTTGGGATTTAAATGTCTGCATGAGGTTGTGGAGCTGCATTCTGTTTATTTTTTTTTTTAAACTTTTATTTAATAAATGTAAATGTCAAAAGTACAATTTTTGGATTTAATGGTTTCCTCACATAACCACCCTCCCACCCGCAAACCATCCTACTCCCTACTCCTACATCCATCTCCTGCTCCCTCTCCCATCCCATTCTTCATTAAGATTCATACATTCTGTTTAAAATATAACACTGTTTTTTCCAGTTCTCACTGTTTTGATAATATTCCTCTTAAAATTTGGTTTGAAGAATGGAACCTGCTGGTACAAGCTAGCAGTGTAATTTCTGAGCCCTGAAGAATATGAGAACTTCAAATCTATGGAAATTCACCACCCCTGCAAGATTTATTTATTTGAAAGGCAGAGAGACAGATCTTCCACATGTTGGTTCACTCCCCCAAATGGCCGCAACAGCCAGTGCTGGGCCAGGGCAAAGCTGGAACTGCTGGAACCAGGACTCCCATCTTGGTTTCCTATGGCAGAGGCCTAAGTACTGCCTTCCGAGGCACAATCGCAGGGAGCTGAATCAGAAACAGCAAGAGGGACTCAGACTGCCACTCTGATAGGGATGGCAGTGTGGCAAGCAGTGGCTAAACCTGCTGCACCACAATGCCTATCCTAGAATTCCTTTTTAACAAAATGATAGGATATACGTTATTTTAAAAAATAGGAATAAGAATTTAGCCTCTTTCTATATGAACTTAATTGTATTAATATTCTATGAATTTATTCTCCTTTCCTCAAAAACAAATCATTCCTAATGCTAAAATAAAGAAATTACACTTACACTACACTACACTACCTAAATATTTTTTCAAAAAACTTAAGTAATTGTTTCTTTGTATATTTGTATAACCTATCACTTAAAACATTTTCCTACAGTTTTTGTTAAGCATCATCTAAGTGGCTGCATAGAGCTTCAGAAACTGAAGACCCTGGTTTACTTAAGCACTCCTGCTACTGCACATTTACACTGTTGCAGTTTGTGGGTATAGATGCTGTTGCTGCAGCAAATGTCTTTTGGTGTAAAACTTACTCCGCTTCCAGATTTTCCTTAGGATATGTTTTTAGAAGTATATGATTTATAATGGGGCCTGCGCTGTGGCGCAGTAGGTTAAAGCCCTGGCCTGCAGTGCCAGCATCCCATATGGGTGCCAGTTCGAGACCCAGCTGCTCCACTTCTGATCCAGCTCTCTGCTATGGCCTGGGAAAGCAGTAGAAGATGGCCCAAGTCCTTGGGTCCCTGTATCTGTGTGGGAGACCTGGAAGAAGCTCCTGGCTCCTGGCTTCAGATTGGTGCAACTCTGGCCATTGCGGCCATCTGGGGAGTGAACCAGTGGATGGAAGACTCTCTGTCTCTACCTCTCTCTCTTTGTCTTTCAAGTGAATAAAATAAATCTTTAAAAACAAAAACAAAAAAAAAGTATATGATTTATATTAAAATAAACAACTCTATGTGTAGGGCTGTTATTAACTCAGTGCTTTCCCTCAGAAAATGGAGTATTTCTGTTGAAATGATGAATAACCTACATCATGCAGTGTGAATATTTGTGGTGAGAGGTGTTTAAATGAGGTGATGTACTGTGATTACACGGCAGCACAATGACATTCAACATTCTCCTTTGTTTTAATAGCTGGACAGAACTTACACTGGCTTGCAGACTCTGGGAGCAGAGACGGTAAGTATTTTTCCTATAATATTATATGAGAACAAGTAGGATGAAAATTGATCATTATTTTTAATTAGAAAAAAAGTGAGTGCTAGACTTTAAAAAGTTGATCTCCTTTTCTCCTGTGTTTCTTCTGTTTTTCATTGTAGTTTTAAAAAAAGTATAATATAAAATGTACTATCTTAATCATTTTCATCTTCCCCTGTCTTCCCATGTACATTAGCAGGGAGCTAGATTGGAAATAGAACAGCCAAGACTCAAAACTAGCACCCATTAACTATAGTCACATTGTTGTGCAGCCATCACTACCCCTCACTTATGAAACTCCTCTTCATCTTGCAGAACTAAAGCTTTGTACCTATTAAACAGGCACCCCTAGTCTTCCCTCCACCCAGCCTTTGACAGCCATCATTCTACTTTCTGTCTCTGAATTTGACTACTTAGATAACTCATATAAGTGGAACGATACAGTGTTTGTCTTTTTATAACTGACTTACTTCACTTTGAATAATGTTCTCAAGGTTCATTCATGTTGTAGCATGAGTCAGAATTTCCTCCCTTTATAGGCTGAATAATGCTGCATTATATGTGTTGATCACATTGTCTTTATCTGTTCACCCATTAAGGGTACCTGGGTTGCTTCCATCTTTTGGCTATGAGGAATAATGTTTCTATAAATGTGGGTGTATAGATATTTACTTGAGTTCCTACTTTCAGTTCTTTTGAGTATGTACCCAGAAGTGGAGTTGCTGAATCATATGGTAATTGTGCTTTAATTTTTGAGAACCATCACAGTATTTTCCGTGGCGTATACACCATCTTACATTACCTCCACAAGTACTGAGTCTGCTCTTCTTTGGAGAAATGTCTGTTTAAGTCATTTGTGCTCCTCTCCCTCCAACACACACACTTAAATTTTTTTTTTTTGTGAGGCAGAGAAGAAGAGATGACAGAGTTCCTGACCGCTAGTTTTTTCCCTGTGTGTCCACCATGGTTGGAGCTGAGCCAGGCTGAAGCTGGGAGCCAGGAATATATTTTTTTAAAGATTTATTTATTTATTTGAAAGGAAAAGATACAAAGAAAGATCTGGTTGACTCTCCAAATGGCCACAGCAGCAGGAGCTGAGCTGATCAGGAGCCAAGAGCTTTTTCCAGGTCTCCCATGTGGGTACAGGGACCCAACTACTTGGATCATCTTCCCCTATCTTCCCATGCACATTAGCAGGGAGCTAGATTGGAAATAGAACAGCCAAGACTCAAAAGTAGCACCCAAATGGGATGCTAGTGCTGCACCACTGTGCTGTGGTGCCGGCCCCATGGAGCCAGGAATTTAGTGCAGGGCTCTCACATGGGTAGCAGGAACCCAGCCACTTGAACCATTCCTTAATGCCTTCCTATAGGAAGCTGGACTCAGGAGTGGTGCTGGAACTTGAACCCAGGTTCTTCAGTAAGGCATACAAGCAACCCAAGCAGCTCCTGACTACTAGGCCAAAAATTGGCCCCTTGACTATTTGTTATTCAGATCATTTCTGTTTTCTGTTGTCTGGTTGTAAGAGTTCTTCCTGTTCTTACTCATAATCAAGTTCTTTGTAAATATTAGCTCTTATCAGTGATTTGCAGATACATATTCCCAATCTGTAATTCATTTCTGCCTTTTCACTTGGTTGATTGAATCCTTTGACGCACAAAAATTTTAAGTTTGTTCATTGTTCTTTTATTGCTTGTGCTTTCAGTTTCATATCCAAGAAATCATTGCCAAATCCAATGTCATGAAACTTTCCCCCCAAGCTTTCTTCTAAGATTTTGATTGTTAGCTCTCGTGTATATGTCTTTGATGTATTTTTTTTGAGGTTTTATATTTATTTGAGGCAAAGTACAACAGAGAAAGAGAGCTCCCATCTGCTGGTTCAGTCCTCACATGCATGCAATGGCCAGGGCTGGTCCAGGCAGAAGACAAGAATGTAGAACTTGACCCAGGTCTCACATGTGGGTGGTAGGGATTCAACTACTTGAGCCATCACCTACTGCCTCCCAGGATGCACACTGGTAGGAAGCTAGAATTGGGAGCAGAGGTAGAACTTGATCCTGTGCACTTGGAACGTGATAGAAGCATCCCAGCTGGTAACTTAATGTTAGGTCAAACACCCACCCTTGATCCCTTTTTTAAATTTTTTTAAAGATTTATTTATTTATCCGAGAGGTAGAGTTACAGACAGAGTAAGGGAAAGGCAGAGAGAAAGGTCTTCCATCCACTGGTTCACTCCCCAAATGCCCACAACAGCCAGAACTGGGCCAATCCAAAGCCAAGAGCCATGAGCTTCTTCCAGGTCTCCCATGCAGGTGCAGGGGCTCAAAGACTTGGGTCATCTTCTCCTGCTTTTCCAGGCCATAGCAGAGAGCTGGATTGGAAGTGGAGCAGCCAGGACTCAAATTGGTGCCCGTTTGGGATGCTGGCGCTACAGGCGGAGGCTTAGCCTACTATACCACAGTGCCAGGCCCCCTGATCATTTTGAGTTAATTTTTCTGAATAATGCAAGAGTCTTATTTTATTGTTTTGCATATGGATATCCAATTTTCCTAGCACCACTTGTTGAGAAAACTGTTGTTTTACCCATTGAATGGTGTTGGTACCCTTGTGGAAGATCATTTGATCATATACAAGGGCAGTTCAAAGAGTTTGTGGAAAATATAATTAAATTATTATTTTGAATTTTTATTTTTTTTTATTTTATTTTATTTTATTTTTTGACAGGCAGAGTGGACAGTGAGAGAGAGAGACAGAGAGAAAGGTCTTCCTTTGCCGTTGGTTCACCCTCCAATGGCCGCCGCGGCCAGCGTGCTGCGGCCCGCGCACTGTGCTGATCTGATGGCAGGAGCCAGGTGCTTCTCCTGGTATCCCCTGGGGTGCAGGGCCCAAGCACTTGGGCCATCCTCCACTGCACTCCCGGGCCACAGCAGAGAGCTGGCCTGGAAGAGGGGCAACTGGGACAGAATCTGGCACCCCGACCGGGACTAGAACCCTGTGTGCCGGCGCCGCAAGGCGGAGGATTAGCTTAGTGAGCCGCGGCACCAGCAAAAATTATTATTTTGGTGTAAAAAGTTTTTCAAATCTGTGCATAGTTTTTTTGTAATCATTTTTATTAACTTTTTGAAGACCTCTTAAAAATACATGAATTTCAAAAAATTTTTGCACTGTAATAAATTTACCATTTACATTTTCCAAGAACTTTTGAAGTACTTATGTACATGAGGGTTTATTTTATTCTACTGACCAATATGCCTGTCTTTATGCCTGCACCATATTGTTTTTTCAGAAAGTTTTGTTGTAATAAGTCTTGAAATCAGGAAGTGTAAGACCTCCAACTTTGTTCTCCATCCCCCCTCTTCTTTTTTGTATTCATAGTAAAATTTCAGCAGTAGGGGCCAGCGCTGTGGCACAGTAGGTTAAGCCACCGTCTGCAGCACCAGCATCCTAGTATGGGTGCCAGTTCGAGTCCTATCTGCCCACTTCCAATCTAGCTCCCTGCTAATGCCCCTGGGAAAGTAGCAGCAGATAACTCAAATCCTTGGGACCCTGCACCCACGTGGGAGACTTGGAAGAAGCTCCTGGCTCCTGGCTTTGTCCTAGCCCAACTCCAGCCATTGGAGCCATTTGGGAAGTGAACTAGCAGATGGAAAATCTCTCTGTCTCTTCTTCTTTCTCTCTCTATAACTCTGCCTTTCAAATAAATAAATCTTAAAAAAAAATGTTTTTTCAGCAGTAGCTATGATAGTCAGAATCAGCTATTTGTAAGCCTTATTCTGCCCAGAGAAATCTGCTGTATTTTATCAGAAGACATTTGTTGAACACCTACTGTAATCAGGATACTGATCTAAGTCTTGGAAATACTGTAATGAATAAGAGAGCTTCTATAGCTTCCACTTTCAAGAAAAATATTTGGGGCCCTATATTACAGAATAGCAGGTTAAACCTCTGCCTAGAAAGCTGGCATCCCAAATTGGAGTGCTAGTTTGAGTCCCAGCTGCTTCATTCCCATCCAGTTCCCTGCTGATGTGCCTGGGAAGACAGTGGAAGTTGGCCCAAGTACGTGGCTCTTGCCACCCACCTGAGAGACCTGGATGGAGTTCCTGGCTCCTGGCTTCCACCTGGCCCAGCCCTTGCCATTGTGGCCATTTGGAAAGTGAACCAGCAGATGGAAGATTTCTTTCTTGCACTTGGCTCTTGCTCTGCATTTCAGATAAATAAATGAATAAATCTTTTTTTAAAAAAAATAAAAGCTATACACTTGGTAGTATTGAGAATGAGTTTAAATAGTAAACACAAAAGTGGGCAGGATAATTTTACGTACAAAAAAGCACTATGAAGAAGTATTTGGGGGATGAGGGAGTTGTTTAAACCAGAGTGGTTTGGAAAGGTCTCTGAGACTGTAACATTTGATTGGACTTGATAGGAGGCCTAGAGGTAAGACAGGCACCCCTGCCATGATTGGGCAGAAGAGTGTGCTAGGAAGTAGAAACAGCAAATGGAAGGCCCCAGTTTTGTGATTCATTTCACTAAGATATCTTTTAAGCCAGACTAGATCCCCTTCTAGGATAAATTCTTTAGTTCTTGAGATTGAAAATGCCTTCGAAGTGACAAATACCACATTCTTGGACAGAAGTTGTGCATTGTGTGACACTGATGAGTTCTGCTTTGCCCATTTGTGTAGGTAGTGGACGTGGAACTCCATCGGCATTCTCTTGGTGAAGACTACATTTATCCTCAGTCCTCTGAGTCAGACATCTCTGATGCGCCTCCATCTTTGCCTCTGACCATTCCAGCCCCTGTGAAAGCTTCTTCACCAATAAAGCAGTCACATGAACCCATATCTGATAGCGCTGGGGAAAAAGGTAACAGCATTTTTCCTTGGATCTAGTAATTCTGGGACATTCCTTTCTCATTTGCATGATGTGATAGTGATCTTCAAAGACTTAAAATATGGACAATAAATCTTCCATAGATAAGCATACTGTTTGTACTACACAGTTCTCTTGTGAAAATAGCCGAATCTTTGCTCTTGTTTTTTTTCTTTTTTAAGATTTTATTTATTTATTTGAGAGTTAGAGTTATAGACAGTGAGAGGGAGAGACAGAGAGAAAGGTCTTCCTTCTGTTGGTTCACTCCCCAGATGACCGCAGTGGCCACAGCTGCGCCCATCTGAAGCCAGGAACCAGGAGCTTCTATCAGCCTCCCACACGGGTGCAGAGGCCCAAGGACTTGAGCCATCTTCTCCTGCTTTCCCAGGCCACAGTGGAGAGCTGGATTGGAAGAGGAAAAGCCAGGACTAGAACCGGCGCCAACATGGGATGCCGGTGCCAAAGGCAGAAAGGATTAACCTAATGTGCCACCACACCAACCCCTAAATCTTTGCTCTTTTCAAACATTCTTTTCAATCAAGTTCTCACAACATTTGTAAAATGAAAGTCACTAAAAAGCATTAAATTTTTACCCTTGGATTATGATTTTTTTTTCTATTATATGCAGGAAGTCTTTCTGGTTCAACTTCTGTGTGAATAAATTGGAATATTAAATAGTAATCTTAGTTAAACTAAAAGACTGATTTTAAAATGTATTTTAAAATATTTTTCATAAATATTTCAGTGTATAAAGGCATATTTCAGTGTTCAACGGACAAGGGACCTAAAAAAGTTATGAAAAGTACATATTAAAAAAAAATGAGGCCGGCACTCTAGTGCAGTGGGTTAAAGCCCTGGCCAGAAGTGCCGGCATCCCATATGGGTACTGGTTCTAATCCCGGCTGCTCCTCTTCCAATCCAGTTCTCTGCTATGGCCTGGGAAAGCAGTAGAAGATGACCCAAGTCCTTGAGTCCCTGACCCCACATGGGAGACCCGAAAGAAGCTCCTGGCTAATGGCTCCAGATTGGTGCCGTTGCAGCCATGTGGGGAGTCAACCAGTGGATGGAAGACCTCTCTCTCTGGAACCCTGTCTTTCAAATAAATAAAAATAAATAAATCTTTTTTTTTTTTTTCTTTGACAGGCAGAGTTAGACAGTGAGAGAGAGAGACAGAGAGAAAGGTCTTCCTTCCGTAGGTTCACTCCCCAAATGGCCGCCACGGCCGGCACTGCACCAATCCAAAGCCAGGAGCCAGGTGCTTCCTCCTGGTTTCCCATGCGGGTGCAGGGGCCCAAGCACTTGGGCCATCCTCCACTGCCTTCCCAGGCCACACCAGAGAGCTGGACTGGAAGAGGAACAACGGGGACTAGAATCCAGCACCCATAGGGATGCCGGCACCACAGGCGGAGGATTAACCAAGTGAGCCACGGTGCCGGACCCAAAATAAATCTAAAACATAAGAATCAGGTTTTTTTGCATGAAAATAAACTCATTTTAATTCCATTTTTCCAAGAACTTTTTGAAGTAACTTCACTAAAGATAAAGTTGATTCTAAATGATACTAGTTTTATCTCTAAGCATATGTTTCAATATAATGTTAATATTTTAGTTCTTCTATAAAATCTTACTTTGTCCTTCGTTTCAGTTGCATCTTCCTTTCAGGCATTTGATAAGATCATTATCTGTTGATCAGTAGATCAACAGAATGTCTGGGTCTCCCATGTGGGTGCAGGGACCCAAGGACTTGAGCCATCTTCTACTGCTTTCTCAGGCCATAGCAGAGAGCTGGATCGGAAGAGGAGCAGCCAGGATTCGAACTGGCGCCCACATGGGATGCCGGCACTTCTGGCCAGGGCTTTAACACTGCTGCGTCACAGCACCGGCCTCTTATTATTATTATTATTTATTTTTTTTGACAGGCAGAGTTAGAGCGACAGAGAGAGAGAAAGGTCTTCCTTTTCCGTTGGTTCACCACCCCACCACCCCCCCACCCCCCACCAAAATGGCCTGCTACGGCCAGCGCGCTGCACTGATCCAAAGCCAGGAGCCAGGTGCTTCCTCCTGGTCTCCCATGCGGGTGCAGGGCCCAAGCACTTGGAGCAACTGGAGCAGAACTGGCGCTCCAACCGGGACTAGAACCTGGTGTGTCGGCGCCGCACATGGAGGATTAGCCTAGTGAGCCGTGGTGCTGGCCATGCCTCTTATTTTTTTATAATATGTACTTTCCATAACTTTTTTAGGTGCCTTGTCCATGTGAACACTGAAATATGCCTTGAGTGTTTTCTCTTTAAATAGTTTTTCTGATTTATGTATTTGAAAATGTAGGGACACAATGAACTTGTTTCCTTTTATATTATATATGATTTTTAGTTAATGTTTTCTAATTTCCTGAAAAGAGCATTTTATTTTATTAAAGACTTATTTATTTATTTATTTATTTGGAAGTCAGAATTACACACAGAGAAGAGAGACAGAGAGACAGAGAGAGAGAGAGAGGTCTTCCATCACTGGTTCATTCCCCAAATGCCCACAACAGCCAGAGCTGCACTGATCTGAAGCCAGGAGCCTGGAGCTTTCTCCAGGTCTTCCCGCACGGGTGCAGGGGCCCAAGGACTTGGGCCATCCTCGCTGCTTTCCCAGGCCATAGCAGAGCTGGATCGGAAGTGGAGCAGCTGGGTCTCGAACCAGCACCCATATGGGATGCCAGCACTGCAGGTGGCAGCTTTACATGCTGTGCCAAAGTGCCGGCCCCATGAAAAGAGCATTTTAACTAAATACAATTAAGCATGTTTCCCTATAGAAAGTATAAAAGGGTAATAAATTATTTTACTACAGTAACAGGGTGTTGAAATAAGGCATTTTAATTCTTTTTTCACATTGGAAAGATCTTGTTATTTCAAAGCAATTGGTAACTTACCCTTTGCCCATTTCATTTAACAGGGTTTCCAACTAGCAGTGAAGCTGAGAGACCCACTACATTTTATTCTTTGCCATCTTCTTTGGAAAGAACACCCACAAAAGTGACAGCATCACAGAAAGTTACCTTTTGTTCTCATGGCAATTCAGCTTTTCAGCCAATAGCATCAAGCTGCAAAATAGTGCCACAAAGTCAGGTTCCTAATCCTGAGTCACCTGGAAAATCCTTCCAGCCTATCACAATGAGCTGTAAAATTGTCTCAGGTATGCAGAAGATGTGTAAAAGGTGATTCCAGTGAAGTTGACAAGGTGTTAAGATTGTTGAATGACAGAACAAAGTACTGTGGCTTTTTGTCCCCCTAAGTTCTTTTTAAGCAGTATGTGTATGTTTAACAAATGAGAGCTAATCAGTTTTGATTAACAAAACTGTCACAAATCAAAAGCAAAACTAATTCATATTGAAATTTTTGAATGGGGGAATCAATGAAATACAAAATGATCAAATTTTATCTCCTGGAATCAGCAATGGTGTTTTTTGCCATGATCCATGGCTGAAATTAAGATAGGAATTTAGTTTGGAGATTATATTTGGAAAATAGATTGACTATTAATAGAAATAATCTGGCGGCCTTTTGGCTTGGAGTTAAGCTATAAAGGTCGGAATTGATTTGGAAATGAAGTATCTTTTCTGGTTTATTGACTGTGACAGATATACTAATAAGCTGTGTTGGGGGAATATGGGAACTGTGTACTTACTAATTTACAATATTTGTAAATTTAAAACTATTCTGAAAAGAAGAATTACTTATTCCTTTTATCAGTAGGTAGTTCTAAGGCTTCTTTCACTAGGTTTGGATTGACCTTTGTTTCATGACAGTTTCACATTTATATGAAATAAATTTTCTAATAGGAATATACTTTATGGTTTTAATTGTACCACCTCTGAAAAGATGAGAAAGAAGGCAGTTGAAAGTATCCAGGCAATAGGAGAGCTTTTGTACAACACTTACATGAACAGAGAGAAAGGGAATCTTCAATGCTAAAAGTAGATAACTGAACAGAAAGATTATCTGAATCTTTGGAATCGATGAAAAGTCAAGAATATATCATTTTACCCGCCAGTTAAGAACATTTTGGAACTTTGCTGCTTCAGAGGTGGAGATGACGGAATGTGTAGTTGGTTTGAGATTTAGAAAACTTCATTGATGAAAGATTTGATCAATAAAAAACAATCGTAGATACTTAACCCTACACTTTGAAAGTATTCTGTGAGAACATGAATCTTATGGAATTGTTACTGTGGCATTGTGTTGACATATTTTTGCTTGGGGAGTAATAAATATCACATTCTCTTATTCAAAAATTAATTGTACATCAAGACATTTAGGTTCCTAAATCTAACTGTTCATCTGATTTCCTTCCTAATTTTAGTGTCTTCAAGTGTAGCCAGCAATTTTAATAACCTGCCTATGATGTTGAGTCAATCTTCTGCAGTTCTAAACTGTTATGTAAAGCACTGTTGTTTGAATTTTAATGTGCATACCTTGGGATCTTGTTAAAGTGGAGATTTGTATTCTGTAGATCTGGGATGGGACCTCAGTCTGTTTCTAACAAGATCCCCAGTGGTGCTGATGCTGCTGGCTCATGGATGAGGATGAGACACAGTGCTCCCAGCCCTCAGCTGCACTGTCACTGCTGCTCAGTACCCAAAGCTTGTGGTCCCATTTTTGTTTCTCGGCTGCTCATCTTTGTTTTCAACATCTTAGATGAATTGCCTGGGTTTATTTTGTTTCGCTTATCTCTTTTTCATTGATAAGGTTCCCCAATCTCGACTCCAAGTCCATCACCATTGCCTCGAACACCAACTTCCACTCCAGTTCATGTAAAACAAGGCCCTGCCAGCTCTGTAATTAATAATCCTTATGTTATCATGGACAAGCCTGGACAGGTTATTGGAGCTGCTACTCCCAGTACAGGTGTGTATTTGATGAACATTTGTACAGTTCTTTTTTTGAAGTTGCAATCCAGGAACATTTTCTGTGTTTAATGGAATGAAGTGTTGTCCAATTCTAGATTTGAAAATAAAATTAAGATTTTCAAACTAAAAATAACAAAATGCAACATGAAATCCTGCCATGACTTAGTTATGTGAATGAAATTTCCCTTCATAAACAATAAGAGGGAATATATAAAAATAATCTCAGTACTGTTTCTCTGAGGGATGACTTACTGTTTCTAAAAGTGGACATTTTTAGGAATTAAGTTTTCTAAGTATTTAAAGTGAGTCATAATTAATTCCCTAAAATTGAACTTTTAGTACAGTGATAGCTTTGTGGGTCATTATTTCTCCTCAGTCAAATAAAGGTAATGTTTATTTTCTGTAAGACACATGTTGCCCATGGGGTAGAAGTTGAAACCTGCAGCAGTTAAAAAGGGAGGTCTAATAGGAATAAGAAGATTTGGGGTTCACAGTTTGTTGTTGTAATCCTATAAAACTATGAAGTGCTATTCTGGGTTTATTTAAGTGCTTTCATTAACATTTTACTTAAACAAGTGCTCCTAAGTATAAACTTCTCCAATTAAAAGAAATAAAGAGACATGAAATAAACAGGATAGTTATAAGATTGTGAGGCCAATTTTTTTAAACATACTAGTTTTAATATACATGAATATTTGTTGGGCTTTTCCAAATACTTGTTATTTTGTTTTTGTTTTTTGGGTTCTTTTGAAAAGCCAAACACTTTAACAATTATTATAATTGTGAAACTCCTTTAAAAAATATTTATTTCAGGGCTTACCTGATAGCCATTTGAATATATTTAGGGATGTCAGATAAATGTCCTTTGAGGATGTTTAGTTTTAGGAATTAGCCATAAGTCTTCAGAGACAAGTACGATTAATGCAGTAGGTAACTGATGATTGAGTATGATTTTAGATCTTCACTTAATGATTATAGATAATGCAATTCATTTTTATCAGATCTTAGATGCAGTTATACAGATGGGATATAAAATCTTTAATGTTGGCAGTATTGTAGAATAGGTATAACCTCCTAGTGAAATGCATGCATTCCAGCAGGTTTGTGCCACAACCAGTACCATTATGTTACACTGTGTCTTATAATATAAGGAATAGAGAATAATAAGTATACTCTTGCTTCTATAAATCTTACCAACTTCTTACCCCTTTTCAGGTTGACCATGAAACAACTTCATAGAGATGAGTCTTTAAGTGTTTTTTTCCATAATAGCTTTAGGATGATTAGTTATCAACCCTTAAAAATGAAAAACAAATAGTGAAAAAGAGAGGAGAGTGACTGAAAAAATTTTAAATTTATAATTTGCAAATTTTACTTTGCTTATATTTAATTGTTATATCTGGCTTGCTTATCAGGAAGTCCTACAAACAAGCTCTCCACGACTTCTCAGGTCTCCCAAGGGACAGGTTCCCCTATTCCTAAAATTCATGGAAGTAGTTTTGTAACGTCTACTGTCAAGGTAAAACTCATACTGTACTTTGTTAGTTCCTGAAGATAATATGTTCAGTCTCATCAAGAGTGTGTCAGATAATGATGTAAATTGTGTTAAGCAGACTTCCTCAAGCAGATAAATCATTACTCCAGACTATACCACTTCATCTTGATCTTTTCCTGGTGTAGAAAATGCTTCGCTCAGTATTTATTTGAAAACTTTGTTGTAATGAGACAATGCCCTTATTATTTTGTAGGGTTGAGACAGCTTTGTTAAAAATATTTCCTTATAAAGATACTCAACTGATAGTATATTCCTTTTTTCCTATATTGTACCACTAAGAAGTAAATACATTTCTTCTTCCATATGTTAGCTTTTCAGTTATTGGAAAAATTTTTTTGAAAGGCAGATTAACAGGGAGAGACAGAAAAATTTGTTCTCCAAATGGCTGCAATGGCCAGGGCTGGGCCAGGCCAAAGCCAAACACCAGGAGCTTCATCCCAGTCTTCTTGTGGGTTGCAGGGGGCCAAGCAGTTGGGCTGTCTTCTGCTGGTTTTCCCAGGCTCATTAGTAGGGGGCTGCGTCAGAAGTTTAGCAGCTGGGACTCGAATTGGTGCCCATATGGAATGCCAGCATTGCAGGTGGCGGTTTAACATGTTAGACCATAATGATGGCTCCTAAAAAGTATGTTTCCACAAAGTTTTTTTCCTCCTTTTTCAGGATAAGAGTCCTTTGAAATCTGGTACTCCAAATATGATGTGACTTATTGAGATCAAAGTGCTAAATGTCTTCTTACAGTGATACTTCTCTACTGTTTGGTTGGATATTCAGCTTACTTGTCTTGACTGCCCAGTCCAAAACCTTTAAGGCATAAACTCCTACCTGAGGACTCGGTGGTGCAGAGATCATCTCTCTCACAAGACCGGTGTCTAACACTGTATTTCCTTTGTTTTCTTCTTAAGATTTATATATTTGAAAGGCAAAGTGACAGAGCGAGAGACAGAGAGCTCTTGCATCCATTTGTTATTCCCCAAATGCCTACAACAACCTGGGCTGTGCCAGCCAAAGCCTCATCTGGTCTCCCACCATATACTGCCAATCCAGCACATTAACAGGAAGCTGGATAGGAAGCCAGGTAGCCAGGACAAAAATCAGCACTTCATTTGGAATATGGATGTTGCAAGCAGCAGCTTAACCCACTGTGTCACAGTGCTGCCCTGTATTTCTTATATTTAGATATTAAGTGGCTTCCTGGTTCAAAGCAAGGTTTTCTTCTAAATTCTAGGCAGTATGTGACATTCACTATGGTCTATGAATGAATGAATTGTAGTAATTCCCTTGAAGGTCTTAACTCAACCAGTTTAACTTTTCATGTTTGTTGGTGACCTTTTCATTATATAATCCAGAAATTGCATAACTTTGTTGCTCCTAAAATTTGTATTTAATTTAAAACTTAATTGCAGCGGATTTCTTGAGATTACATTTTATGTTTGAAAATCAGAGGCAGGCTGCAGTTGCTTTGAATGTTGATCATTGTTGTCATTGCATATGCTGAGTTATTTTTGCCGGTTTGTTTCTGACATTATTATTAAAATATTTTCCTTTGTAGTTTGTGTGTCTGTTGAGTCAATTTTACAAATTAAATTGTGAGTATATTCCAAGAGCAAATATGAAACATTGTATCTACATAGTTCTTCACTTATGTACTTAGTGCCCAGGCTCAGGGGATATAACAAACAATTCACAGTCCCGGTTCTTTAATAGTTCACCGTCTAGCACGGAGCTAGACATAGCAGTAAAGTCAACCTTTCTTAGAAGTGGTAGGATAGAGGTCTTTCCAACATATAGTGGGACATAGATAAGGCAGTGCTTGCCAAGTTATAGTTTTCTTTGCATTTATTTCTAAAAGAAGACAAATGCAAGCACAGAGGCTTGACGACCTGAAGTTTTAGATGTTTTGTTTGGTTTGGTTGTTTCTGTTGCTAGAGAGTATCATATATTTATCTTAAATGTAAGTGACTAGGCTATCTGAAATTACCCATTTTATCCTGATTGTACACATGTATTTTTGTACACACAGCAGGAGGATTCTTTGTTTGCATCCATGCCACCTCTCTGCCCAATTGGGAGTCACCCTAAGGTTCAAAGCCCTAAACCTATAACTGGAGGACTTGGAGCTTTCACAAAAGTGAGTATTTGTTAGGGTATTATCCCACCATTCAGTGTGGTCTTGTTACTTAATCCTTTTTATACCATGCAAGAGTTGATTGAGACTCCTCCTGTGTGTTACTTGTTAGTAACCAGACCTTCATTCTGAGATATATTTCTGTTTATTTAGTAATGTGCACTCCCTTGGAGTACAGCATGGTGGCACATCCAGAGAACACAGGGCTTTTGTGTCTCTTCGTTGCCATTTTGCCACCAGTCTCCAAAAAAGTGACTTGATTGAGTTTGCAAAAGCAAAAGATCAAGTCCAGATCCTACTTTTGATCCCTTTGTAGCTGTTCGGGAGTGTATGTAAGCGGTGATTTTACCCCTCTGGTGGGGTTGTCCTTTCAGTGTCATTATTTTGTTTGTTACCAGGTGATCATCAAGCAGGAACCCGGGGAAGCCCCTCACATGCCCACAGCAGGAGCTACCAACCAGTCGCCGCTCCCTCAGTATGTGACTGTGAAAGGGGGTCACATGATAGCTGTATCCCCTCAAAAACAGGGTATAACTGCTGGAGAAGGGACCACCCAGTCACCAAAGATTCAGCCCTCCAAGGTTTGTGTTGGGTTGGGATGTAGAGATCAAGATGTAAAGGAATATGGTTTGCCTGAATAATTGACAGTGCTGGAAAGTTGCTGATCTATAAAAACCTGTAGATGAAAGCCCTGTAGGAAAAACAAATAATTGATATTAGACCCTTCTGTTTCTTTTCTTTTCTTTTTTCTTTTTCTTTTTTTTTTTTTTTAAGATTTATTTTATTTATTTGAAAGACTTAACAGAGAGGGAGAGAAGTTTACTTCCCAAATGGTTGCAATGGCTGGGACTGGTCCAGGCTGAAGACAGGAGCCAGAAGGTTTTTCTGGATGGACCCATGTGGGTGGCCAAGCAGTTATGCCATCTTGCACTGCTTTCCCAGGCCATTACAGGGAGCCTGACCAGAAGCAGAGCAGCCGGGACTCAAGCCAGCACCCATATGGGATGCCAGCATTGCAGGCTGCGGCTTAACCCACTACACCACAATGCTGATCCCAAACCCTTCTATTTCTATGGTAATCATTGACCAGAGCGGGGTATGTATTATGGAGGGTCTTGGAATAGTCCAAGAGACAGAGGGACATAGTGCTGTGTCTTTGACACTGAAGGTGACTGACTTCATAGACAGAACTTTTCACTCCAATATGGGATGGGTAATTTCACCACATTTCTCAACTGCAAAGCCAGACGCCCAGCCCTGGTTTTAATTCTGATAGGAGAGTGAGTGCTACAGTTTATACTTCTGATGTCCTTGCTGTGTGATCTGTTTAATGATTCTTGGTTTACTAGATAACTTGTTTTTCCTTATAATTTGAGGTACAGAAGAATTAAGGTAGTGAGAGAACTATAAAATAGCACTTAGATCCAGGTTTTTCAGCATCAGTTAAAAAGATGTAGTGTATTGAGTGCTTAATGTATGCCATGTTTGTATTTATACATTATCTGTAATCCTCATCCAACTGCAAAGTGGAAGTTTCTGCCCATTTCACAAATGAAGTGACTGGCTACAGGAGGGTAAACTACTTTCTTAAGAGCACTCAGCCAGTGATAGAGGTTTGAACCCAGGTCTGCTGATGCAGCATTCACCTTTCCAAAACTAAATGAAACTTTTTGAGACATTGACTGTAATGTATACATTATTCTTGCTTTTAGAATATCCGGAGTTAAACTATCTCAATTTTTTGGATGATAGACTCTATGGGTATTTGTTTTCCATATTGAAAGCCAGCCTGTCCAAGGAAAGTGAATTGTTTTAAAAATTTATTTATTTATTTTCATCTTCTCAAAAGGCAGAGAGAGAGAGATATCTTTCATTTGTTAGTTCACTCCACAAATAAATACCGAAACAGCCAGGGCTGGGCTAGGCCAAAGCCAGAAGCCTGGAACTCCATCTAGTTCTTCCATGTAAGTGGCAGGATCCCTGATACTTAGGCTGTTATCTGCTGCCTCCAAGGTGACATTAGCAGGAAGCTGAGTTGGAAGCAGAGGTTCTGGGACTTGAACTGGCACTCTGCTATACCCCAGCACCTGCTGCAAGTAGATTGCTTTGATAGGAATACTCCAGTAAAAGATAAAAAGTTTTAAATATGTTGGCTACTTTATATAGCTAGATAAGGATTGGGTAAAAACTTATAGTGGTATAGGTAGTTTAAAATCTGTAAATCCACTAAATACTTTCACAGACTGACTTTGTCTTAAGAATCATCTACTGCTTAAGAAAATATTGATACCTGGGGCTGGGCATTGTGGCGTAGCAGTTTAAGCCACCAACTGTAGTGCTAGCATCTCATATGGGTGACTGAGTCCCAGCTGCTCCTCTTCTGATCTGGCTCCTACTAGTGGGCCTGGAAGAGCAGTGGAAGATACCTAACTGCCTGGGCCCCTGCCCACATGGGAGACCCAGATAAAGCTCCTGGCTCCTGGCTTCAGCCTGGCCCAGCCTGGCCCATTGCAACCATTTGGGGAGTAAACCAGTGGATGAAGATTTCTCTTTATCTGTTTACCCCTCTCTGTAACTTTGCCTTTTGAATTACATAAATAAATCTTTTCAAAAAAGATTTATTTATTTAATTTGAAAGTCGGAGTTACAGAGAGGGAGAGGCAAAGGCAGAGAGAAAGAGGTCTTCCATCCATTGGTTCAGCCCCCAAGTGGCTGCAAGAGCCGGGGCTGGGCCAGGCCAAAGCTAGGAGCCAGGAGCTTCTTCCAGGTCTCCCACATGGGTGCAGAGGCCCAAGGACTTGGGCCACCTTCCACTGCTTTCCCAAGTGTATCAGCAGGGAGCTGGATTGGAAGTGAAGCAGCCGGGTCTCAAATTGGCACCCATATGACTTTGGGCCTTCCATCACCAGAATTACTGAAACAGGTATCCTAAAGCCACTTTCTATTGCTCTCCTTGTTTTGGCGTTGGGGAAGCACACTGTTCAAACTCTTTACCAAATCAGTTACTGTCATCTGAACTTCTGATACAGGCTTGTCCTATGTGTTACTCAAAATCTGCTTTCACTTCAGATAGGTGAAGTGTGAGCTCTTCATGCTCACATGCTCTGGGATAAGTTAGTCTTTACTTTTTGCTGTTTCGCATTTTATTCATCTAGTAATGATGAGCAGTTGTGCTCTCTTGACACATTGCCACCTACCTCATGGTAATTAGGAGTAAAGAAAAAAACAAGTGGGCTTGTGTGTAAGGTTTAAGAGCCCTGAAAAGAGCCACAGCAGAGTCAGAAAGAGCTATAAAGAAGCAATAGAGATTGAAAATAAACATTACCGTTTATCTCAGAAGTACAGGTCATGCTCTGGCCTGGAGATGAGGAGCTGTCTACAGGTACAAACTATCCCTGGTTATTGGTGAAGCGCATTCCTATAAACTATGCCAGTAAATGGCAGGGTGGAAAAAGTGGCACTGTTTGACTTTTCATTCACAGAGTGTCTTTTTCATTAAAAAGAGAGGTGCTGCCTGTGACATGGAAGGGGACAGCTGAGGAGCAAGTGGGTCCAAGTGGGAGAGAAACAGTGTGGTAAAAAGTGCCTGAGCAGAGCTTGTTGCCAATCTCACATCTCAGCCACTCCTTATTTGTCTCACAGTCTCTCTGAACCCTAGTTTTTTTTTCTTCTAATAAATGGGAATATTACTTCCTATCTTTCAATGTTGTAGGAGAATTAGAGATGATTTTATTGATGATTTTATCGATGATTGAGCCCAGCACAGGTGCTCAATACGTTGTAGTTAATGATTGTTTATTCCTGAGTACTACAGTAATAGTTATCATTGAGCACCTATAGATGGCTGTGGTTTCTATTGTCTGCGAAGAAAATTACTTGCATAGTAGAATCTTCCCCTTTAGATTGATGAAGTAAATTCTGATTTGTCAAAAGTATGGGCAGGGCAAGGGAGGGAAAAATAGAAATATTGAATCATGGTGTGAAGTATTTGTAGCAAATATAGAACAAAGGGTGTCTGCTTTATAAAGCTAGAAAGAAACCAGCAATACAGAGAGAGTGTCCTAGAATGGCAGGAGGAGGAAGATTGGAAGCTCACATTTTAAGCCAGAATATTGTGATGCTAGAAAGCAGAAATACTAATTTGAGCTTATAGTGTCTTGTTTAGGAGTCCTATCCCTTCCTTGTCCATAATCAGCTGTGTGTAGCTTTTCCCTACGGAATGCAGACTCTCTCCTTTTCAGTTTTCCAAAGCAGGTTGGAAACCTTTATCTTTCCAGTGATAATGCACCTGCACAAAGTGGCTAAGCTCTACTGTAAAGACTGCCCCCCTGTGGCTGACTTGAGATCCCTCAATTTATCAAGCTCTTGGAAGGATTATTTATCATATCCTGGAAGCATTGAAGTGGTTGGTGTAAGAAGGGAATAGCAAGTCAGCCTGGAGTTTTCGGGAGGAAATTAAAATAGGTCCAGTATATATGTATTGTGTTCCTTTAAGATATTTGCTTCCATTGTTAGTTAGGTACATGAAAATAGATTGTATAATTTAGTTTATGAAATAGATTAAGTTTTTGCAAATTTGAGAAGTTTGAGGACTCCTTTTTTTAAAAAAAATTTAATTATTATTTGAAAGTCAGAATTACAGGGAGGGAGGGAGGGAGGGAAAGACAGAGAAATCCTCTTTCTACTGTTACCCCCCAGATGGCTGCAATGGTCATGGCTGGGCATGGCCGAAACCAGGAGCTTCTTCTGGATCTCCTACGTGGGTGGCAGTGGCCCAAACATTTGGGCCATCCTCTGCTGCTTTTCTAAGGCTGTTAACAGGGAGCTGCATCAGCAGTGGAGCAGCCTAGACACAAACTGGTGCCCATATGGAATGCCAGTATTGCAGGCAGTGACTTTACCTGTGATACCACAGTGCAGGCCCCAAGACTCCTATCATAGGAAGAAAGTTTACTATAAAAGAGAAATTGAAACACCAAAGGCTTAAATAAGTTTAATTCTCTTACATATAGAAGACCAGTAGGCAGTTCTGCTTTGATGACTCCATAGTCGTTAAAAATCTGGACTCTTAGTTTATGCTCTGCTAGAATCTGGATTTCAGCTGGGCTAAGATATATACTTCATCTCATACACCACCTTCATACTTCTTGCCAACAGGAAGGGAGCAAGTTGGGGAGGGGAGCATAACCCAAAAGTTGTACTTATCACTTCTGCTCAGAAAGCAGGTGCAGGTCCTCACGGGAGACCCGGAAGAAACTCCTGGCTTCAGATTGGCTCAGCTCTGGCCATTTGGGGAATGAACCAGCGGATGGAAGACTTCTCTCTCTCTGCCTCTGCCCCTCTGTACCTGTGCCTTTAAAAACAAACAAACAAACAAACAAAAAAATGGGTGCGAGAGGTGCAGAGGGATGGGAAATGTAGTCATTATTCTCCTTGGCCATGCCCCTCTAAAAACTGTGGCTCTGTTACTACAGGAGAAAATACTAGGGTTCATCTGTGAGTTTGTGTCATACTCCCAAAAATACCTTTCTATATAAAATTTTTTTTCATAATGCCTAGATAAGTTCTTTTTTTTTTTTTTTAATTTAGTTTTCAGAGAGATATCCTTTTTTTTTTTTTTTTTTTTTTTTTTTTAACAGATAGAGTGAGACAGTGAGAGAGAGAGACAGAGAGAAAGGTCTTCCTTCTGTTGGTTCATCCCCAAATGGCTGCTATGGCCTGCGCGCTGCACCGATCCGAAGCCAGGAGCCAGGTGCTTCCTCCTGGTCTCCATGCAGATGCAGGGTCCAAGCACTTGGGCCATCCCCCACTGCCTTCCCCGGGCCACAGCAGAGAGCTGGCCTGGAAGAGGAGCAACCGGGACAGAATCCGGCGCCCCGACCGGGACTAGAACCCGGGGTGCCGGCACCGCAGGCGGAGGATTAGCCTGGTGAGCTGCAGCGCTGGCCCGAGAAGTTCTTGATTAATAAGGATTTCTGTATCCACATCTCCAGGGAGGTGACTTCACCTCAACTCAGCTCTGTGGCTCCCAGAAGCTCTCCATGCCCTCCGAAGTTAGAATAAAGAGATGCAGATGTGGGTATAGGTAATAGGGTTGTTTCCACCAAGCCAGGAGAGCTGATGCAATTTCCCTTCTCCGTGCTAGGATAACTTGCTTGTTTCCATTGGTTCTGTTACCCTTTTGTTTCTTCCTCCTTTCCTTTCCTTCTTCCTTAAACATAGATAGAAGTAGAGAAAATAGTTTAGCAATCCCACAGCCCCTTACGTTTATTCTTTTTCCTAGAATGTTTTAAAGCAGATCCCAGATGCTTTGTAATTTCATCCAAGATTAGCTTATGATTGACTTGAGTCTGGGGTTTAATATCAGGGTCCTCTGCCCTGGACAGATGCTGAAGATTGGCCTTTTGTTCTCCTTGCCTGGTTTCCCCATGGCCTTGTGAATTATCATTTCTCAGTTAATAACGACAGTGTTGTGGTTAGCCCAGAAAAAGCTATCATGTTGTCTGGCATTAAACTTACTCTCATTTTGCTTCATGATTTTGTGAGGTAAATATTGTGTGGGTTTCATAGAAGAGGAAGCTAATGCTAAAATTCAGAGGTTAAATAACCAGCTCCTAGCTGGTAGAACTAACCTGGAAGACATATCTATTTACTTACATGAACCTATGCTTTTTCCTCAGTGTTCCACTGTGATTTGTATGAGTTGCTTAGGGGACCATTTTCTTTACATCATCCATGTTTTCTAAGCACATGAAAAATGCATTCTACTGTATTCACAGTCTTTGGAAAGAGGCTGCATTTGATTTAGTAATTATTGATAAAACATCCCATTCAGGGTGGCGCTATGGTATAATGGGTAAAGCTGCCACCTGTAGTACTGGCATCCCATAAGGGCACCAGTTCGAGTGCCAGCTGCTCCTCTTCCTATCCAGCTCTCTGCTATGGCCTGGGAAAGCAGTAGAAGATGGCCCAAGTCCTTGGACCCCTGCACCCATGGGGGAGACCTGGAAGAAGCTCCTGGCCCCTGGCTTTGGATTGATGAAGCTCCAGCCATTGCAGCCATGTGGGGAGTGAACCAGCAGATGGAAGACTTCTTTCCCTCTCTCTCTGCCTCAGCCTCTCTGTAACTTTGCCTTTCAAATAAATAAATGAATCTTAAAAAAAAAAATCCCATTCATCAGCTGCATATGACTTACTGTTTTGTTCCACCTACTAAATAATCCTGTTATTTTTTAAAATATTTTCAAAATATTCCATCCACTAGTTCACTCCCCAAGTGGCTACAGTGGCTGGATCTGAGCCCATCTGAAGCCAGGAGCCAGGAACTTCTTCCAGGTCTCTCATGCAGGTGCAAGGGGTCAAGCACTTGGAACATCTTCCACTGCTTTCCCAGGCTATAAGCAGAAAGCTGGATTGGATTTGGGATGCTGGTGCCACAGGCAGAGGCTTAGCCTACTACGCCACAATGGCGAATTCTGTTATTTTTAATACAGAAAAATTCTAAAATTTTTGTAAAATAAAATAATCAATACCCACATATCCTCCACCCTGAATTAACATGTACATAATTTACTTCACATCTTTTTCCTCCAAATAAAACGTCACTGATGAGGTTGAAGTCCACCTTGTTCTTGCCAGAAACGTTATCATGAATTTGATCTGTAGCCTTCCAGTCCATACTTTTATTATATAAATAAGACACTGAATGGAGCCAGCACTGTGGCACAGTGGGTTAAGTCACTCCCTGCAGCGCCTGCATCCCATATGGGTGCTGGTTTGAGGCCCTAATGCTCCACTTCGATTGAGCTCCTTGCTTTAAAAAGAATAAAAAAATACACTGAAAACATGTGATATTCTTTTTGTTTTGAAGAGTTACATGAAAGATATATATATGTAAGTTTTTATGTAACTCCCTTTTCAGTCAACCTAATTTTTTTAAAGACTTATTTATTTATTTATTTACTTGAGAGGCAGAGTTAGAGAGGGAGAGACAGAGAGGGATCTTCCCTCTGCTGGCTCACTCCCCAAATGGCCATAATAGCTGGAGCTGAGTTGATCTGAAGCCAGGAACCAAGAGCTTCTTCTGGGTCTCCTACACAGGTACAAGGGCCCAAGCACTTGGGCCATCTTCTACTGCTTTTCCGGGCCACCAGCAGGTAGGTAGTTGGATTGAAAGAGGAGCATCCAGGACTCGAACCACTGCCCAATGTGGTGCCAGTATTACAGGTGGATGCTTAACTTACACCACAGTGCCAGCCCCTCAACCTATGTTCTTTCAAAGTCAATTTGTGCTGATATGTAATGACAATGCTGCTGTAGGCTTTTTTTTTTTTTTTTTGAATATTTATTTTATTTAAAAGGCAGAGTTACAGAGAGGCAGAGAGAGAAAGAGAGGTCTTCCTATCCACTGGTTCACTACCTACCCAAATGGTCACAACGGCTGGAGCTGAACCGATCTAAAGCCAGGAGTTTCTTCCTGGTCTCCCACATGAGTGCAGGGGCTTGTTCCATCTTCTGCTGCCTTCCCAAGCACATTAGCAGGGAGCTAGATCGAATGTGGAGCAGCCGAGACTTGAACCGGTGTCCATATGGGATGTCAGCACTGCAGGCAGCTGCTTTACCAGCTGTGCCACAGCGCCCGCCCCAGGCATTCTGGTTTATATTCCCTTGAGCATGTGTCTCTGGGCTATAGTCCTAAAAGTAGAATTCCTACAATAATAGGGTATGTGAAATACCAGCTTTTAGTAGCCACCTTCCTAGCAGCAGTGGCGATAAGCTCTTGTTTCCCCGTATCTTCTAGTTAATTCTTGGTGTTGACTTTTTAAATATTCTTTTTGTCAATCTCATGAGTGAAAAGTACTTCCTGTTTTAGCTTTTTTGTCTTTAGGAAGTAGATTTCATTTTTTTTTTTTTTTTTTGACAGGCAGAGTGGACAGTGAGAGAGAGAGACAGAGAGAAAGGTCTTCCTTTGCCGTTGGTTCACCCTCCAATGGCCGCTGCGGCCGGTGCACCGCGCCGATCCGGTGGCAGGAGCCAGGAGCCAGGTGCTTTTCCTGGTCTCCCATGGGGTGCAGGGCCCAAGCACCTGGGCCATCCTCCACTGCACTCCCGGGCCACAGCAGAGGGCTGGCCTGGAAGAGGGGCAACCGGGACAGAATCCGGCGCCCCAACCGGGACTAGAACCCGGTGTGCCGGTGCCGCTAGGCGGAGGATTAGCTTAGTGAGCCGTGGCGCCGGCCAGTAGATTTCATTTTTTATAAAAGTCTTTTTATCTAATTTCTGGTGAAAAGTTCTTTGAATGAAATAAAGAGCTGGGGAGCAGGAAACACTGTCGTAATCTGGCATTAATTGAATGGTTTATTTTCTTCTAATTTAACATGCTCTTGTTTAACAGCTTCATAATATTTTGTTACTTGAAAGAGTTCGCTTTTAGAATTCAGAATTTCTGAGCCGGCGCCGTGGCTCAATAGGCTAATCCTCCACCTTGCGGCGCCGGCACACCGGGTTCTAGTCCCAGTTGGGGCGCCGGATTCTGTCCCGGTTGCCCCTCTTCCAGGCCAGCTCTCTGCTATGGCCAGGGAGTGCAGTGGAGGATGGCCCAGGTGCTTGGGCCCTGCACCCCATGGGAGACCAGGAAAAGCACCTGGCTCCTGGCTCCTGCCAGGATCAGCGCGGTGCGCCGGCTGCAGCGGCGGCCATTGGAGGGTGAACCAACGGCAAAGGAAGACCTTTCTCTCTCTGTCTCTCTCTCTCACTGTCCACTCTGCCTGTCAAAAAAAAAAAAAAAAAAAAAAAAAAAGAAGAAGAATTCAGAATTTCTAACTTTCTGTATTTGGATAATAGGGTTTTTGTTTTTGTCTTTTGAAATCTGATTAAATATTATTCTTGCTTAAACTTTATTTTCAACTTAAATGTCTACCTTCAAAAAGAGGAAAGATTAGGAAGAGATATAGGAAAGATTTTTTAAAAATTTATAGGATTGTGCCAAGCTGAAGCCAGGAGCTTCATCCAGGTCTCTCCACATGGGTGGGAGGGGCCCAAACACTTGGGCATCTGTTGCTGCTTTCCCAAACCATTATCAGGCAGCTGGATTGGAAGTAGAGCAGCCGTGACATGAACCGGCATCCATGTGCTATGCTGGTGTTGCAGGCAGTGACTTTACAAGCTATGCCACAATACCAGCTCTGGGAAAAGACTTTAACCTTCCTTAAAAATCAGTTAGAAAGGCTGATGCTGTGACGTATAGGCTAAGCCTCTGCCTGTGGCACCTGCATCTCATATGGGAGCTGGTTCATGTCCTGCCTGCTCCTCTTCCTATCCAACTCTCTGCCTTGGCCTGAGAAAGCAGTGGAAGATGGCCCAAGTGCTTGTACCCACTCGGGAGAATTGGAAGAAGCTCCTGGCTTCAGATCAGCCCAGCTTCCCCTGTTGTGGTCATTCAGGGAGTGAACCATCAAATGGAAGACTCTCTGTCTCTTTCTCTGTAACTCTGCCTCTCAAATAGGTAAATAAATCTTTAAAAAAAAATTAGAAGAGGTGTCACAAGGTATGCTAAATGATAAATGATATGAGTTCTACAGTTGAAAAGGAGAAATGGTCATTTCAGGTGAGGATAATATAGAAGAGGTTATTAAAGAGATACTCTGATAAAGCATCTAGTGAAGTTTATACTTCATATATGTGAGAAGGTTATTGCAGTTTTTCATAATGTGATGTTTAAAACAGCCTGAATATCCCAAGTAGTAGTGAAATGTTTACACAGATTGTATTCTACTAACTCTAATATACTAATATTTTGTCACATAAAAATGTTTCTGAAAAATCATTGGAAAATGCTTATAATAGGATATTAAATAAAAGACATTATGAAACTGTGTGTATAGTATTTAATCCAAGTTGTGTGTTTTACATTAGAAAGAATGAAAAGTAAATACATTAAAAATGTTGAGGTTATTTTCTTGATGAGTAGAACTTTTTCTTTGTTTCTTCATTTCCCCAATATTCTATTTAAAAATACACATATTACTTTATAAAAAGAAGCCAAGGTTAAGACAGTGTTTAACCTTCATTAACTTGCAAATTAAGGAATATAGTGGTGGCTTTACATTGTCTGGTTAGCCTTTCTACCTTGTGGGCTTCATCTCTGTATTTTGTCCAGGCCTTTGCTTTATTCTTTGCTAGAACAGAGACAGAGGTCTTGGGACTAGAGAAGCGCCCTGCTGGACTCTCCCCTGTTTTGAACAGGTTGTTGGGGTACCAGTTGGATCTACTCTGCCTTCGACAGTGAAACAGGCTGTGGCAATCAGTGGTGGCCAAATCCTCGTGGCCAAGGCCAGCTCTTCTGTTGCCAAAGCTGTTGGTCCAAAGCAAGTTGTGACCCAAGGAGTTGCCAAAGCAATTGTGAGTGGAGGTGGAGGAACCATCGTTGCTCAGCCGGTGCAGGCCTTAACCAAGGCTCAGGTCACTACTGCTGGCCCTCAGAAAAGTGGATCCCAGGGCTCAGGTAAGGATCTGACTGGAGGCCCTTTCAGCAGCAGCACCATCCAAGATTTCCTTTGCCAGTGGTTTTATTTGATATTTGGTTTTGTTCAGGAAAGCCTAATAGGCTTCCTAATAGACTCCATACATATATGTATAAAAATGTTTGTTCTTTTTTTATGGAATACTTTACATAGAGAGCTACTAGTAGTTGGCTTAAAATGTGTATGTAACATATGTAAAGTATATACATTTACTGTAGCATATATAATTAATATGTAGTAAACATATGTAAAATCAGGAATGATAAAAATAGTGCTTCTTGATATTGTTTTTGAGTCCAAAAAAACAATTCTCATTTTATCCCTATCCCTACCTGCAGATGTCTATCAGACTTAAGATCTTGGCATGGCATTTGCCAGCTATCATTTGGGATACTGTCTAGTACATTCTCTCCCAGATAGGCATTTGGACACCTTGAGTATATTTTAGGGACTCCAGACATTAGATGTTTACTTATTTTTGAAGGTCTTGATTAGGTGATCAAGCTAAAGAATTGTTGCAGTGAGTCAGAAGGAGAGAAGGTAGTAGATACACAAAGTCACAATTTCAGAAGTGGTGCAATTGCTAGTGATGATAAATGTCGTAAGACAATAAAAATGAGTGTCTGCCATGAATTGAAAGAAATGATCTTTGGATTTTGGAAAATCAAGTAAACTGAGAAGCCAAAGAATAAAATAAGTCATCTACAGTGTTGTCGCTGAGGATGACAGTCATTAGCATAAATAGTAAGTTGAGTCACAAGTCAGTCTTTTGCCACTGAGGGGGAAGTAACTGGATAGTCAGTAAATGATAGCCAGAGAGAGGAGACAGGCAGTGTAGCCCACCTTAGGAGGGGCCTAGATTTTTTTTTTTTTTTTTAGGAATGATCTGAAAGCTATAGTCCTGACCCTGTGATACTACAATCAGAGAAGGGACAGACCCTGGATATGAGAGCTGTGGGGGAGGAGTTAAACCTTCCAGGGACTGAGGTGGAATTCCTGCATGCAGGTTGAAAATGTTAGAGTGTGATCACAGCAGGAATTCCTAGAGGGCAGGGTGAAGGAGTTTGGGAAGGAGTGAATGAGGAGATGATTCAGATCAGGAATCTGGAGATGGGAGTCCAGGTGGGTGTGGATACCTGGGGAGGTCTGCCTTCCCAGCAGTGTTGGAGATACAGAGTGAATGAGGAGGGATCAGTGCAGATAATGGAGAGGGGTAGCACTCAATTTTAGTGCTTTTGTCCCTTTTATTTGGGGTAGCTGCCTTCCCAGCAGTGTTGGAGATACAGTGTTGGAGAGTGAATGAAGTGGGATCAGTGCAGATAATGGAGAGGGGTAGCACTCAGTTTTAGTGCTTTTGTCCCTTTTATTTGGGGTGGCTCCCAGGGCTGCTGCTTCCCACAGCTTTACACAGTGAAGTGGGCATGAGGAGAGGGACCGCTCCTACAGTCTTAGGAGGCCTGAGAGGCTTTCCCTGTCACTGACCCAGTTGATTCTTTGGGCTTCATGGCCTGGAGATTTAGTAAAAGGTAACTGCAGAAAATTTGATATTTAAGTCTCCTAAGACTCGTGTTCAGGGATTTATACCGTATGGATTAAAAAAAAAAACACTTTTTGTTTTAGATGAAACTTGTAAAGAGATGAATTACAGTTTCAAAATGTATGTGCCATTCGTTGGCTTAGCATTTCTTACTCCTAGGAAAGTGAGGGGAGCTAGAAGTCTTGTTTCAAATCCATAAATTATCGTACTGGAAATGGACTAAAGGGACTTGAAGCAAGTGGGAGAAAGTGTGTCATCATCAAGTCTAAATCATAGTACTTTATTATCATTTATTTATGATCATCCCATTTATATATGGAAATAAATCAGTTTGTGGCAGGCTCTTCTGGAGTAAAAACAGTTTCTAATTAGCAAGGTATTTAAGAATGCCAGCGTTTAAAGTACTGTGTATTCATGTTTTTAAATAAGTATTTTATTACTCTGTATTTAATTTTATTGAGAGTGTTGCCTTAATTCCATTAACTGTTTTTCCTCCTCTTTTTTTCCTTCTTCACTATTTTAGTAATGGCAACATTGCAGCTACCAGCCACCAACTTAGCCAACCTGGCAAATTTGCCTCCAGGCACTAAACTGTACCTTACAACAAACAGCAAGAACCCTTCTGGAAAAGGAAAACTACTGCTGATCCCTCAGGGAGCCATCCTGCGCGCTACCAACAATGCCAGTTAGTCCATCATTAAATCATTTGATTCTTGGTCTCGGGGTATGTTTATTTCGTCCACCTGAGGGCAGTTCTTACCTGATGGAGGAAGAATTTCTGTAACTAGTGGTGTAATGGTAACATTCACCCAAATGAATTTAAAGCTCACCTAATTTTGCTAGAAGAGGGTTCAAATCATCACAGTCTTAGGAGATGGCGGTATTATTCTGGGTTCCTTTATTCATCCCTGGAGAAGTAGGGCTGCTGAGATTGTTTTGGGAAGAAGCTGTCTACCTGAAGGGTAAAGAAGGAGTTCTTCCTTTCACTGGTACCTGAAAACTGTCTGGTGATTCCTGAAGGAAGATTAGTCTGTTTCCAGGAGCTGGAAGTATATTTCATCTTCAAGGGGGTGGGAATACGACTAGAATCAAGTGTCCCTGCTTGCCATTCTTTAGATGTACTTTCTACATTTGCGAAGTTTGGAAATACAGAAATAAAGTTTCCCTATCAGTATGTACATCTGAAAGCCCCAAGGGAATTAGGTAGCTTCTCTAGAGTTAGCAGACAGTGAGGGTGATATTGAAAAGGAAAAAGTAAAGAATTTCCCTCAGTCAGAAGCAGAAGGTACGGCATAGGTTCGCTAGGAATTCAATAGTCTTGTCAAAACACAGCAGGCAAGCCCATTGCCATTTCTTTTACTCAGTGTGATGATCATTTCTACTCTCTTATCCTAATATTTTTTTCCTCATATAAGCAATGGTGTAAAAAAATTAGATATGTAAGAAAAGAACAGTATAAAATATTCCAAAATTCATTCATAAAGCTACTTGGATTTTTAGGATATCCTCAGAATCAAGATAAAGCACTGGGAAAGGATTTGTTCCAATAACAGTCAGCCATTAAGATGAGGAAGGAAGTTGAACTCTAATATTTATAAAGTGGCTGTTTATAATCCAGGTAGTTTATATACATTGTCTTAGCAAAAATAGTTTAAAAGGGCCATAGGCTTTGAAGTGGAATTTGAAATGCAAACAAGAATTATGCCCTAGAATATTTATAAATGTCTGATTTTTCCCAGGCCAAGAAGAACAGAAAGTACTAAAAAATTACACTGAATTCCAGCAGTTTCACTGAAATTGGTTCAGATGCCAGAAAGTTTTGAACTACCTGAGCAAATCCAAGTGTTGATGAAAACATAGCTCTTAAATATCAGTATCAGGATCTCATACAAGTAATTCAAAACACTTATCAAAAATAAATCCTTCATTGTACTTGTGGCTAAAATACAGTCAGTCGTCATTCAGTTGAAAACACAGGTCGAGGGGCCAGCGCTGTGGCATAGAAGGTTAAGCCTCTGCCTGCAGTGCTGGCATCCCACATGGGCTCTGGTTCAAGTCCCGACTGCTCCACTTCCAATCCAGCTCTCTGCCAGTCTGCCTGGGAAAGGAACAGAAGATGGCCCAAGGACGTGGGCCTCTACAGCCACAAAGGAAACCCAGAAGGGGTTCCTGGCTCCAGCCAGGCCCAGGCGCAGCCATTACAGCCATTTGGGGAGTGAACCTAATCTCTTCAGATCTCTTCCTCTCTGTGAATCTCTGCTTTTCAAATAAAAAAAAAAAAAAAAAAAAACTTTTTTAAAAAAGGAAAAGAAGATACAGGTCAAGTATCCCTTACCTGAAATGCTTTGAACCAGAAGTGTTTTCAGATTGGGGGTATTTACATGGGCTCTCCTTGCTGAACTTCTCTAATCTGAAAATCCAGAATCTTAAGCTTTTTTTCAATTACTTTCTTTTTTTAAAGAATTATTTATTTATTTGAAAGGCAGAGTTACAGGGAGGCAGATGCAGAGAGAGAGAGGGAGGGAGGGAGGTCTGTCTTCCATTTGCTGGTTCACTCCCCAAATGGCCACAATGGCCAGAACTAGGCCAGTTTGAAGCCAGGAGCCAGAAGCTTCTTCTAGGTCTACCACCTGGGTGCAGGGGCCCAAAGATTTGGGCCATTATCTACAGCTTTCCCTGGCCATAGCATAGAGCTGGATCAGAAATGAAGCAGCTGGGACTTGAACTGTTGCCCACATGGGATGCCAGTACTGCAGGTGGCGGCTTTACCTGCTACACCACGGTTCTGGCCCCTATACTTTTTTTTTTTAATAAGGTTTATTTTTATTTTATGTATTTGAAAGAGTTACGGGGGGTGGGGAAGATATGGTTTACTCCTCAAATGGCTGCAATGGACAGGGCTACACCAGGCTGAAACCAGGAGGCAGGAGCTTCTTCTGGATCTCCCCTGTGGCTGCAGGAGCCCAAGGACTTGGGCCATCATTTGCTGCTTTCCCAGGCACATTATCCGGGGCTCAAACCAGTGCCCATGTGGAATGCTGGTGTTGCAGGCAAAAGCTTAACTTGTTATGCCACAATGCCAACCCCTCGGCATCTGAAACTTTTTGACAGTCATGTCAGTGCTCAAAAACTCTCATTTCAGATTTCACATTTTTGGATTAGGGATGCTCAGTCTGTAAGTAGGTTTTGGTCTTGTCTTCATACTAGGAAATTCTCTTCCTCTTACCACAGAATCTATATTATAGAAGAGAAACAGAAAGCAGGAAAGAAGGAGGAAGCGGCTATAAGGGAATCGTCTCTAGGCTCAGTTTGGTGGTTTTCTGCTGAACATTTGCCCAGTACTTTCACGATGCTGTTGTAATTTGTGTTTTTAGACCTGCAGTCTAGCTCAGCTGCTGGTGCTGCTGGTGCTGGTGCTGCTGGAGGAGGCGGTGGTGCTGGAGGAGGCAGCGGAAGTGGCGGGGGAGGAGCAGCAGGAGGAGGAGGAGCGGGAGGAACCCAGAGCAGTGGCGGCCCTGGTGGGATATCCCAGCACCTGACCTACACATCTTACATCCTCAAGCAGACGCCCCAGGTCTGGTCCTTGGTGACTGATCTCTAAATCACTTAGCTACTTGATAACTGCTTTTATTTATAGTTGATTTACTTCTCTGGGATCAGGGGTCAGCGGTTTAAATATTGTTATGGGCTTGTTTTGAGAGAAGAGGAAATCGATTCAGAAAGACTTAAGTAACTTATCCAAGATTAAGCTTATAGTACAGTTGGGGTTTTAATCCAGATATCTCTGCTTCAAAGAAAGATTTCTAAATCTATGGTATATGTCCCTAAATCTGTGAAGTAATAAACACTATTTATGTATTGTTGAAAGTTTGCTTTCAAAAGCAAGTGACCAAAGAGAGAGTATCAAATTGTGGTGTTTGGAGTTAGGCTAGAGTTAGTTAGTAACAGATTTCTACTTTTTTTTGTGGTCACTGAAATCTTGACTCTCCTGTGAGGAAGATACTACAATGTAAGTTCCCAACGTTAATACTGAGAAGCATGGAGAGTTACCAGTCTGAATGATTAAATTGGCTTTGAGGGCTAGATTATAAAACTTGAGTTTTCAGTAGCCTAACTCTGTAAGTACTATGTAGAATTTCATAATTGGAAGTAGAAACGTTACTTTGAGTTTCAGAATTCAAGGAGAGAGCATTGTTGCTCTCTCCTTGGAATCTTACGAATTAGAGCATGACAGCAAGTTATATGAGTTGAACAAATTGATTAGTCCCTTAATTTTGTTTTTCTAATTCAGGGTACATTTTTGGTTGGCCAGCCATCACCCCAGACATCTGGAAAACAACTGACCACTGGCTCAGTGGTGCAAGGAACCCTGGGAGTCAGCACATCCTCTACACAGGGACAACAAACACTCAAAGTCATCTCTGGACAGAAAACTACTTTGTTTACACAGGTAAATACACAACCCAAAATATGTGGTGATTGAAGCATTTATTTACCTATCTATAATTTCACTCTTTAAACAGAGAAGTAAAAATTACATTAGAAAGTGAACAGTAAACTAGTATAGGAAGATTAGAACAGATCTTGAGGTTTGGGAAAACATAAGTACAATAAAGAAAATAAGAGAAAATAAAAAAAGAAAAAAATAGAGAAAATAAGGCCAGGGATTATTCAGCCATGCAGACAGTAAAACTGAGAAGCTTGAGAAGTTAGCAAATTACACTATTTCTGAGGGGAAAGAAACACGTAATATTTCCTTAGAAGAAATAGATTTCCTTGATACTTCATTGGAAAAATTCTCTGAGGGAACTTCATCTAGGAGACCTTGTGTAATAGGCAGTTTCAGCCGCAGTATCCATACTGTAGGTGCCAATGGTGGGTTTGATGTATGTTTCTACAGCATCCTTTAGTATAAACCAAAGAACAGTGACGGAGTTTTTTTTATTTGTTTAAAGATTTTATTTATGAGGCTGGTGCTGTGGCATAGTGGGCTAAGCCTCTGCCTGCAGCACCAGCATCCCATGTGTGCGTGGGTTCATGTCCCCCCTGATCCTCTTCCAATCCAGCTCTCTGCTGATGGTCTGGGAAAGCAGTGGAAGGTGACCCAGGTGCTTGGGCCCCTGCACCCACGTGGGAGACCCAGAAGAAGCTCCTGGCTCTCTGTCTGTAACTGGCAGAATTACAGACAAAGGTCTTCTATCTGCTGGTTCACTCTCCAAATGACTGCAACAGCAGGAACTGGGCCGATCCAAAGCCAGGAGCCAGGAGCTTCTCCTCGGTCTCCCACGCGGGAACAGGGGCCCAAGCACTTGGGCCGTCTTCCACTGTTTTCTCAGACCATCAGCAGAGAGCTGGATCGGAAGAGGAACAGATAGGACACAAACTGGTGCCCATATAGGATGCTGGTGCCTTAGGCAGAGGCTTAGCCCACTAAACCACAGTGCTGGCCCCCTGACAGAGAGTTTTAACTGGGTGTGAGATGTCAGAATCTTATATAGGAGGATTCTATAGCTAGATTTCCAAAAATTTAACAAACAAACCAGAGATACTGAAGGGTTTCTACAATACAAATACAATCCCAAAAGCAATATTTTTGGGGCCAGCACTGTGGCATAGCAGGTTAAGCCTCCACCTGCCGATGTCAGTGTCCCCTGTGGGTGCCAATTTGAGTCCCCGCTGCTCCACTTCTGATTCAGTGCCATGCTAATGTGCCTGGGAAGGCAGTGGAAGATGGCCCAAGTGTTTGGGCCTCCGCCACCCACTTAGAAGCTCCTGGCTCCTGGCTTCAGTCTGGCCCAGGCCTAGCCATTGCAGCCATTTGGGGAGTGAGCCAACAGATGGAAGATCTCGATCTCTCTCTGTCTCCTTGTGTCTCCAAAACTCTACCTTTCAAATAAATAAATAAATGTGTTTTTTTTTAAAAAAAACTTTTTAAATATCTGTATTTAAATGTCAGCATTTCTCAAAACACGGAATGAATGTTAAGTTTTTGTCAGATACTTTCCCTGTGTCTATTGAGTTGACCATACGGTTCTCCTTGTTTTGTTTGTTAATATGATGAATCACATTTATTTGTCAGTTGTTAAACCAATCATGCATTCCTGGAATAAATCCCACATGGTTATTGTATGATTATCCTTGGTTAATATATTGTTGAATTGGACTATGCGGTTTTGTTAGTTTTTGCAGAGGGTGTTGGGCAGTAGTTTTCTTTGTAATTTCTGTTTGATTTGGTATCATGGTAATAATGTTGGCCTCATAAAATTAATTGGAAAGCTTCCATTCTTTTGTGGAAGAGTTTGCATAGAATTTTTATTACTTCTTTCTTAACTGCTTAGTAGAATATACCAGTAAAGCCATATTAGGGAGCCAGCATTGTGGCATGGTGGGTGAGGCCGCCACCTGCAGTGCCGGCATCCCATATGAGTGCCAGTTTGAGTCCTGGTTACTCCTCTTCCAATCCAGCTCTCTTCTGTTGCCTGGGAAAGCAATGGAAGATGGCTCAAGTCTTTGGGCCCCTTTGCCCACGTGGAAAGACCTGGAGGAAGCTCCAGGCTCCTGGCTTTGGATTGGTGCAGCTCCTGCCGTGGCGGCCAAGTGGGGAGTAAACTAGCAGATGGAAGACCTCGCTCTCTCTCCCTCTCTCTCTCTCTGTAGTTCTGATTTTCAAATAGATAAATAAATCTTGAAAAAAAAAAAAAAGCCATATCGGCCTGAAGTTCTCCTAATTGAGAAGGTATCTTGCCAACATTTTAAATTCATTTAAAGATAAAAGATAGTTCTGGTTGTTTTTTTCTTCTTGAGGAAGGCATGATAGTTTGTGTCTTTTAAGGAATTTTTCCATTCAACTAAACAGTCAAATCACTGGCATAAGGTATTCCGAGTCCCCTTTTGACGTCCTTGAAATCTCAACCCAACCTCCCACTCTCTGCAGCTCATCCCCTGCTTTCCATTTTTGGTTTTGGTGATTGTCTTCTCTTTTTTCCTTTGTCATTCTAGCTAGAGGTTTATCAATTCATTTATCTTTGCAAGTTTCCAGCGTTTGGTATGCTTCAGTACTAATTTCCCTTTCCTCAGATATCCTTGGCTAGTTCAGTGTAGTTCAGGCACTACACTTCACTTCAGGCCATTCTTTCAACTCTTAGCAGATCTCTTCCCTGCTTGTGTTGCAGCCAGTGGCGACTTCCTCCTTGCCATTCTCCAAGAGTTGGTTACTGTTGTTTCTTCCTCCTTGGAAAGACTGTCTTTATTTTATTTATTTATTTATTTTTGACAGGCAGAGTGGACAGTGAGAGAGAGAGACAGAGAGGTTTTCCTTTTGCCGTTGGTTCACCCTCCAATGGCCGCCATGGCTGGCGCGCTGCGACCAGTGCACCACACTGATCTGATGGCAGGAGCCAGGTGCTTCTCCTGGTCTCCCATGGGGTGCAGGGCCCAAGCACTTGGGCCATCCTCCACTGCACTCCCTGGCCACAGCAGAGAGCTAGCCTGGAAGAGGGGCAACCGGGAAAGAATCTGGCGCCCCGACCGGGACTAGAACCCGGTGTGCCGGCGCCGCTAGGTGGAGGATTAGCCTAGTGAGCCGCGGCGCCGGCCGATTTTTTTCTTTTTAAAGATTTATTTATTTAGTTATTTGAGAGGTAGAGTTACAGAGAGAGCGAGGGAGAGACAGAAAGGTCTTCCACCCAGTGGTTCACTCCCCAGATGGCCACAACAGCTGGAGCTAGGCTGATCTGAAGCCAGGAGCTTCTTCAGGGTCTCCCACATGGGTATAGGGGCCCAAGCACTTGGGCCATCTTCCACTGCTTTCCCAGGCCATAACAGAGAGCTGGAACAGAAGAGGAGCCTCTGGGATTTGAACCAACACCCATATGGGATGCCGGCACTGCGTGTAGAGGCCCCCGTAAAGACTATCTTTAGAGTTCAGGTTACTTTTAAAGACTTTGTTCTGTTGTTTGTCCACCATCGGGTGCCTCCACTAGCTTATGAGCACAACCAATTGAGTAGTGTCTTTAACTATTTATCTTTTCTCTTTTTTTGATTTTTTCCTTTTTTGACATGGTGCTGGGAGAAGTATTGCTGCTTGTGCTTTAGTCCGCAATTTTTAAAAAAAAAATATTTATTTGAGAAACAAGGAGAGAGAAATCTACCACCCACTGGTTCATTCCCTAAATGCTCACAACAGCTGGGCCTAGCGCAGCCTGAAACCAGGAGTCTGAGATACTTTCCAGGTTTCCCACATGGGCAGCACGGACCCAACTACTTGAGCCATCCCCAAATGAATGCCTCTCACGGTCAACATTAGCAGGACGGAAGCTGGAGTCAGGAGCCAGAGCCAGGTATTGAGCCTAGGTACTCCAGTATGAGATGCAGGTGTCTCAGTTGGCATCTGAACTGCTAGGCCAAAGGCCCACCCTAGTTTACCACTCTCAACCCTGAACAGAGAAGTTTCTAAAGTTTTATTCATTTATTTGAAAGGCAGAGTAATGGGGAGAGACAGAGAAAAAGTGAACCATCTACTGGTTCACTCCCTGAATCCCATAACTGGGTCTGGTCCATGCTGATGCCTGGAACTAAGAACTCAGTGTGAACCTCCCATGTGGGTGGCAGGAACCCAAGTGCTTGAGCCACCAACTGCTGCCTCCCAGACACATTAGAAGGAGTGGAGGCTGCACTTTCTTAAGAGATACTGGCATTCAAAGTGTCAGCTTAACCTCCTTTTCTACAACACGCACCCTGAGAAATGCTTTTTTAGTGATTAAAGTAAAGGTGCTTGTGGGGAGGCATTTGGCAGAGCAGTTAAGCCGTCTCTTGGGTTGCCAGTGCCCCATATCCAAGTGCCTGGTTTGAGTCCCAGCTCCTCTGCTTCCAGACCAGCTTTCTGGGAGGCAGCAAATGATGGTTTGAGCCCTGTCACTCAGGTGGGAAACTCAGTTGGAGTTCAGGGCTCCTGGCTGTGGCCTACCCCAGCCCTATCTATTATAATCATTTGGGAAGTGAGCCAGTGGAAGATTTCTGTCTCTGTCTCTGGTCTTTCTCCATGCCTCCAAATAAGAATGAAATAAATAATACATTTTTTAAAATAAAGAGTTCTACTTTACCAAAAAAGAAATTAAGGTCCATGTACCATGAAGGTAAAATAGTGTAAATTTGCATTGAACTATGGTAGCAGAACATAGAAGGTATAAAAACTATTAGGAATATGAAGATAATTAATAAAACTACAGTTAAAGGGAGATTTTATTTTGACTCTCAGAATTTAGCTAATCACATGGATAAATCCTGTTAGAAAAAAAGGATTTGAATTGGAATAACACTGTGAACAGGCTTAATTATGTAAAAATTTCAGTCACATTTTACTTTTTTGCCTACGGAATGTGAACAAATTTATACTCAGCCCCCAAAAGAATCTTAGCATATTCCAAAAGTATCATTCATTATACCTCATTCTCTTAGCCAGTAAAAAACTCAAATCAATAATAACCAAAAAACACTTTGAAATGAAAATACTCTAAATTCACCAAGAAAGCAAAATGAATTATGGCTTTAGATTGGAACACAATTACTAGTTTTATTAGTTAGGGTTCTGCAGAAAAGCAGAACCAGTAGGATAGAGGAGATTTACCATAGCAGCTGGCTCATGCAGTTCTGAAGACTGAGAAGTCCAAGTTGGAGAACCATCAAAGCTGGTGGTGTGCCTGAGGCTGAGGCTAAAGATCTGAGAACTGGCAAGGCTGGGAGTGAGGGGCACACAGTCATAAATTCTGGAGTCAAAGTTGCCAGATCAGGGGCTGTGATGTCTAAGGACAAGAAAAGATGAAAGTTTCAGCTTAAGGAGAGAGAGGGAATTCTCCCTTCTTTTTGTTCTAGTGGATCTCTTAACAGATTGGATGATGCCTGCCCACTTTGGTGAGGGTGCTCTTCTCCTGATTGAAATGCTAATCTGTTCTGGGAATACATGTTTACCAGCTATTTGGGCATCTCTTAACACACTTAAGTTGACATAAAATTAACTATCACAGAACATCATATTGAAGCTGTGGAAGCAACTCAAAACCAAGCTGTAGAAAAGCTAAAGCTTTAAATACTTTTTTCATTATTTCCCACATCTTTTATTAAGGCATCATTTCTGTGATCAAAAAGAGATCCTAAGTGTACTACTGCTCAGTGAGTTTTGACCAGTATATTTGTTTTTTTTGTTTGTTTGTTTGTTTGTTTTTTGACAGGCAGAGTGGACAGTGAGAGAGAGAGACAGAGAGAAAGGTCTTCCTTTGCCGTTGGTTCACCCTCCAATGGCCGCCGCGGCCGGCGCACCGCACTGATCCGATGGCAGGAGCCAGGTACTTATCCTGGTCTCCCATGGGGTGCAGGGCCCAAGGACCTGGCCATCTTCCACTGCACTCCCTGGCCACAGCAGAGAGCTGGCCTGGAAGAGGGGCATCTGGGACAGAATCCGGCGCCCCCACCGGGACTAGAACCTGGTGTGCCGGCGCTGCAAGGCAGAGGATTAGCCTAGTGAGCCGCGGTGCCGGCCTTGACCAGTATATTTGTTCATGCAAACACTGTTGCAATCAAAATAACAGTATTTCTCAACACTCTAAGCATTCCCTTTATTTTATCCTATTACCATTTTTCTATTTCTTTCACAATAGATTAAGTCATTGCCTATTTTTAAAGTTCTGTACAGTATGTACTCTGTTGTGTCATTCTGTTCATCATGTTTCTGAGATTTACCCATATGTGTATCAGTAGCTTTTTTTTTAAGGTTAATTTATTTGAGGGGCCAGCACTGTGGTACAGTATTAATCCTCCGCCTGCGGCACCGTCATCCCATATGGGCGCCGGTTCTAGTCTCGGCTGCTCCTCTTCCCATCCAGCTCTCTGCTATGGCCTGGGAAAGCAGTAGAAGATGGCCTGAGTTCTTGGGCCCCTGCACCCACATGGGAGACCGGGAGGGGGCGCCTGGCTCCTGGCCTCGGATCAGTGCAGCTCCGGCTGCTGCGGCCATTTGTGGAGTGAACCAACGGAAGGAAGACCTTTCTCTCTGTCTCTCCTCTCGCTGTCTGTAACTCTACCTCTCAAATAAAAATAAATAAAATCTTTAAAAAAAAAAAAGATTAATTTATTTCAAAGGAAGTGTAACAAAGAGAGAGAAACAAAGAGCTTCCATCTGCTGTTTCACTCCCCAAAGGGTCACAACAGCCAGGACTGGTTTAGGCTGAAGCCGAGAACCAGGAAATCCATCCTGGTCTTCCACATGAGTGGCAGGAACTCAGGTACTTGACCCCATTGTACACTGTTTCCCAGGCACCTGAGCAAGGAGCTATATTGGAAACAGAGTAGCCAGGACTCAAACCATTTTTTTTTTTTTTTAAGATTTATTTATTTATTTATTTATTTGAAAGTCAGAGTTGCAGAGAGAAAGAGAGAGGTCTCCCATCCGATGGTTCACTCCCCAGATGGCCACAACGGCCAGAACTGCGCCGATCCAAAGCCAGGAGCTTTTTCTGGGTCTCCCATACGGGTGCAGGGGCCCACGGACTTGAGCCATCTTCTACTGCTCTCTCAGGCCATAGAGAACTGGATCAGAAGTGGAGCAGCCGGATCTTGAATTGGTGCCCATATGGGATGCCAGTGCTTCAGGCCAGGGCTTTAACCCTCTGCTCCACAGTGCCAGCCCCTCAAACCACTTCTTAAAAGAGATGTGCCCAACCCAAGTGGTAGTTTAATGCAATAATAATAATAACTTGGAAGAGTTACAGAGAAATGTGGAGAGACATAGATCTTCCATCCGCTGATTTTCTCCCCAAATGGCTGCAATGGCTGGAGCTGGGCCCATCTGAAATAGGAGCCAAAATCCTTTTCTGGGTCTCCCATGTGGGTGCAGGGCCCAAGCACTTCAGCCATCCTCCACTGTCTTCCCAAGCCACCAGCAGGGAGCTGGATTGCAAGTGGAGCAGCCAGGACTCTGGTCCAATCCACTACACCACAGCGCTAGCCCCTAAATGTATGCTTATAAGAAGTGGACAAACAACTTGATAAAGTGGCTGTAACTCTCCCATATGTCATGTGGGACAGTTCCAGTTGCTCTACATCTTTACCAGCATGGAAGAACATCATTCTTTGCCATTTTAGCTATTTTTGTGAGTGTGAAATGATATAGTTTTAATTTTCAAAGACTCCAAAGCAAATTATGCCATGGCTGTTATTTCTGGTCTGTGATCATGGCTTCTTCATTTACTGTGTGACTGTGGTTAAAGTTGCTGAGCTTCATTTCCTCTAAGACAGAATTAAAATCCATCCTGTGAAGGTGATGAAGAGATTGACTCAGGAGTGCCACAGATACATACACATGCTTTCTGCTGTTCCTGGTGCTCAGTAATGGACTCTTAGAGACCGACAGATGACACTTACTGTGGAATATGTTAATTTCTGTATTTTTTGCAAATATTTTATTGCAACATAGCCCCACCTATTTCATACTGTAATAGCAGAGTTGAGAAGTTGCACTGAAGATTCTGTGGTGTGGAGCTGGCACTGTGGTGTAGTGGGTAAAGCCGCCTCCTGCAGTGCTGGCATCCCATGTGGGCTCCGGTTCAAGTCCTAGCTTCTCAACTTCCGATCCGGCTCTCTGCTATCGGCTGGGAAAGCAGGAGATGGTCCAAAGTCCTTGGGCCCCTGCAGCAGCGTGGGAGACCCAGAAGAAGTTCTTGGCTCCTGACTTTAGATAGGCACAGTTCCAGCTGTTGTGGCCAATTGGAGAGTGAACCAGTAGATGGAAGACCGACCTCTCTCTCTGCATCTCCTTCTCTGTGTAACTCTGACTTTCAAGTAAATAAATAAATCTTTAAAAAAAAAAGGTTTCTGTGGTGTGCAAAGCAAAAAATGCTTGTGACATTTACAAAAGAGTTTGCAGAGATTTGATTTAGACTGCTCTGACAGTTGTTGGGTGGTTCTCTAGTACTAAAATGCCACGCCAGCACCTAGCCAAGAACACTATTAACTTGCCCTCTTAAATCTGGTCCTGTCTGGATTTGAATTTCATGTTTAAATATTATATATACATTTGAGAGCACTGTGGATTCAACTGCTTTAAAAACAAATGGCCTGTTTCTTTGAAGACCCTGCTGCCAAGTAGTAATTTTCAGTGCGTTCAGATACTTGCTCTGTATGAGTATTGGGGGTAAAGGAACATGAGTAGGTTAAAGATCATGGAATTTAGAGCTGGTTAGAAAGGTGCATAAATGCCTAACACCTCATATAGTTTTTATTAATAAAAATTTCTTGGATAACCTCTGGTTTTGGGGACATAACTTCAATGTAGATGAGGAATAAATTATGCCTGTTAATTAACTTCTATCCGTTTTGTTTCTGCAGGCAGCTCCTGGGGGACAGGCATCTCTAATGAAAATATCTGATAGTACCTTGAAGTCTGTGCCCGCTGCCTCACAACTCTCCAAGCCTGGAACCACGATGCTCAGAGTAGCAGGAGGAGTCATCACAGCTGCTGCCTCCCCAGCCATGGCCCTGTCAGCAAATGGTCCTGCACAGCAGGCAAGTTTTACATAACTGTTGAAAATCATCACGAAACATGAAAGTACCTGCTATAAAGAAGGCCTTTTTAAAAAAACTGAAATGTTGCTCCTTTTTAAAAATTGGAAAATTCACATAGTGTAAAATCCACCATTTTATAATGTACACTTCAGTGGTTTGTATTATATTCACAGAGTGGCGCAGCTATCATTATCATCATCTAGAGACCCCATACCTGTTAGCAGTCATTCCCCAGTTATCTCTTCTGTCAGCCATAGGCAACCACTCATCTTTCTTTGTGAATTTGCTTATTCTGAACATTTCATATAAATATGCAGCAGTAGCCTTTTATGTCTGATTTCTTTTTCTTCAAATTACATTTTCAAGGTTTTGTCCATGTTGTAACAATCGTTAATAATGCCAGTCCTTTTTACAACTGAATGTTAGTTGGATTTATAGATATACCACAGTTTGTTTATCCATTTATTAGTTGATAGACATCTAGGTTATTTTCTACTTTTTGGTTTATGAATAATGCTTCTAGGAATATGTATATACAAGTCTTTGTATAAACATATGTTTTCATTTCACTTGGCTGTATACCTAAGAATGAAGTTTCTGAATCGTATGGTAACTCTTTGTTTAGCATTTGAGGAACTACCAAACTCATCCCAAATGACTGCACAGTTTAGATTTCCATCAGCCATGTACAAACTTCCCTCCCTCCTTCTGGATATGCAGTGGTATCTTGTTATAGGTGTTGTTTGTTTTAAGGAATCATTGTTAAATGTGTGGCATATTTTCTGAATTTATGGATTGTGGTCTCATTTTTTAATGTAGTTTTCTTTTTTATGTTTGTGGTTTCTCTTTTCCTTTAATCTTTACTTTCACTTTTAAAGTTTTATTTGATCTTCCATCCAAGCAAGATGTGGGCTGTGTTGAAGCCAGGAGCTCAGAACTCAATCCGGGTCTCCAGCATGGATAGCAGAGACCCAAATAACTTGAGTTTCCTAGTATGCACGTTAGCAGGGAACTAGATCAGAAGCAGAAGAACTGATACCAGACCAGGCACAGGAATCCAGGCAGCATCTTAACTACTGTGCCAGATGCCCGCCCTCTCTTTGTGGTTTTGGTTTGCAGTTCCCTAACAGCTGATGATACTGAGCATCTTTCCATGTCCTTATGGTCCATTTGCATATCTTTGAAGAAACGTCCATTCAGATCCTTTGCCCATTTTCACTGGACTCTTTATTATTGAATTATAGGAGATCTTATAGCAGTTTGTAAAAATTTTCTCCTACTGTGAGTTGTCATTTCACTTTTTTTGATGGTATCCTTTGAAACACAGAAGTTTGGTTTTGTTTTTTTGAAGGAGTTACAGAGAGAGAGGGAAAGACAGAGAGAAAGATTTTGTTTGTATCCACTGGTTCACTCTCAAAATGGCTGTAATGGCCAGGGCTGGGCCAGGCCAAAGCCAGAAGCCAGGCCCCATAGCTTCATCTGGGTCTTCCACATGTGTGCAGGGGCCCAACATATCTTCAGCTGCTTTCTAGGCACATTAGCAGGGAGCAGGATCGGAAGTGGAACAGCCAGGACTTGAATTGTAGATGGCACGTAACCCATTGTGCCAAAGTGCTGGCCCCGAAACACAAAAGGGGTTTTGTTTTTTTTTTTTTTTTTAAAGATTTTATTTATTTGAGAAGCAGAGTTACAGACAGAGAGAGAGGCAGAGACAAAGGTCTTCCATCCACTGATTCACTCCCCAAACCACAATGGCTGAAGCTGGACCAATCTGAAGCCAGGAGCCAGGAGCCAGGAGCTCTTCAAGTCTCCCAAGTAGGAGCCCAAGCACTTGGCTGTCTTCCACTGCTTTCCCAGGCCATAAACAGAGAGCTGGATCAGAAGAGCAGCAGCCAGAACACAAACCAGTACTCATATGGGATGCCAGCACTGCAGGCAGAGGCTTAGCCCATTACACCACAGCGCTGGCCCCAAAAGTTTTAATTTTAATGAAGTCCAATTTACTTCTTTTTCTTTTATTGTTCTCATGGTGTGGTATCTAAGAATACAAGATTATAACATTTAAGCCTACATTTTCTTCTGAGATTTGTATAGTTTTATATCTTACATGTAGGGCTTTGGTTCATTTTTCATTAATTTTTGCTCATGATATAAGTTGGAGGCCACACTGATTATGTATGTAACCAGTTGGTCCAGCAGCATTTGTTGAAGGTTATTTCCCCTCTGGGTCATCTTGGAGCTCAGGGAATTTTATGATCTGACTTTGCTTATTTCTGAAGCTTCATTTCCTAACTGCTTTGGTCACTAGTCATATACTTTGCAAATCCTTGAACACAATGATTTTTCCACGCCCTTCTGGCTCTCTGTACCCTCTCTGCCAAGAAACACTCTTAATATTTCTCTCTTTCTCTGGAAGATTCTGAAGCTCTTCCCTGTGCCCTCCGTTCCCATCTAGAGACAGAAGCAGTGACTTTGTTCTCAGCTGCACATTTTGGGGACTGTTTCCTCCTCGATGGCTTTTGTCTCTGAGCCCTAGCATTCCAGACTATGCCTGCCATGTGGTAGATGTTTGTTGAATGAAGTGACAGACTTAAAACATTTATGTGAGTTCTCAGTACAGCCCATTTTATCTCATTTTTACGTTCAGAGAATCTGTCTTCCTTCTTTTTTAGTGTTGACACAGCCTTTTATAAAGTGAGACAATAGGTGGTGAATTTTTTTTAATTGGTTACCTTATGAATATTTCTTTGTATGTAAATTTTTAAACTTTCCTAGTTCATAAAATCTAAAAGTACAGAAACCACAGTCATTTTTAAATGGTATGACATTTAGTAGATAGATAATAACAACTAATAGGTAATATTACTGAGTGCTATGTGGGAGTCATTGTTCTAATTACATTACACTGCTTTCTTACTGTCTTTATTTGTGGCCTCGTGGGTGAGCAGGCGGAAGGAACAGCTCCAGGTTCGTCAGCTTCTATCAGTTCTGTAATGAAAACATCTGGGCAGCAGCAGGTGTGTGTGAGCCAGGCGACTGTGGGAACCTGCAAGGCTACCACCCCCACCGTCGTCAGTGCCACATCCCTGGTGTCTACACCAAACCCCATCTCTGGGAAAGCCACAGTATCGGGTCAGTTGTATCATGATATTATTTTTCTCTCTTTTTCTCTTTGAGCTAGAGTATTTTTGAAGGATATTACATAATATTTGGTATAATAAATTATTAACAAATAATTTAGCAACATTTTTTCATAAAGCTGCTTTTTAGGTAAATTATTGTTGTTTAAAAGATTCATTTATTTATTTGAAAGAATTACAGAGAGGAGGGAGAAACAAGAGAGAGATCTTCTTGTGATTCACTCCCTAGGTGGCTGCAACGGCCAGGCCAAAGCCAGGAACCAGGAGCTTTTTCTGGGTCTCCCAAGTGGATACAGGGGCCCAAGCACTTGGCCCATCCTCTGCTGCTTTCCCAAGCCCCTTAGCAGTAAGCTAGATGGGAAGTGGAGCAGCTGGGACTTAAGATGACACCCATATGAAATGCCGGCACTGCAGATAGTGGCTTAACCCCTGTGCCACAGCACTAGCCTCAAATTGTTATTTATAATCTATATAAAGTTTTAAGCTGGAGACCTCAAATTTATCATTTAAAAGTTATTTCTCAGAGGCAGGCGTTCTGCATATCAGTCAAGATGCTGCTTGGGATGCTTGTATCCAATACCAGGGTGCTTGGGTTGGAGTCACCGCTCCTCTGCTTCTGACTTCAGCTTCCTGCAAATGTGCACCCTGGGAGGCAGCAGGTGACAGCTCAAGTATTTGAGTCCCTGCAACCCATATAGGATCCCCAGAATGAGTTCCCAGGTTCTGGGTTTGGCCTGGCCCAATCTCTGCTGCTTCAGGCATTAGGGGAGTGAACCGGTGTATGAAAAATCTCTGTGTGTGTCTGTCTCTCTGCCTTTCAAATAAATAATTTTTTTAATTGTTAGTAATTTTTCAGTGATACAATAAACTGTGGCCACTGGCACCCTATTGCTGTTGTCATAATTTGTGGACAGATGAGAGTCTGTTCTCCATAGGAAACAAACAACTCCCTCCTTTCCTTCCTTCCTCCCTCCCTCCGTTTCTTCTATCTTCCCTTCCCTTCCCTTCCCCTTCTTCCTTAACAGTTTTGAATGGAATTCATAAAACATACCATATGTTTCTTTGCTTTCAAAAGATATACATGAACCTTGATGACTCCAAATCATGATCTTTTTAGAAAAGATTTATTTGTTTATTTGAAAGCCAGAGCAACAGACTGGGAGGGACAGAAATCTTCCATCCATTGTCTCCACAGGGCTGGGCCAGGCAGAAGCCAGGAGCCAGGAACTCCATCCTGATCTCCCAAAAGGCTAGCAGCAGCTCAAGTACTGGGGCCATTTTCTGCTGCCTTCCCAGGCACGTTAGCAGAGAGCTGGATAGGAAGTAGAGCAGCTAGAACTTGAACTGATGCTGTGATACGGGATGCCAACATTGTAAGCAGTGGCTAACCTTACACTGTGCCTTGAGACCGGCCCCTTGCTCAAGTCATGATTTTTTTTTTTTTTTTGAAGATTTTATTTATTTATTTGAGAGGCAGAGTTACAAGGAGAGGCAGAGACAGACAGACAGATCTTCCATCCACTGTTTGACTCCCCAAATGGCTGCAATGGCAGGAGCTATCCCAGTCCAAAGCCAGGAGCTTCTTCTGGTCTCCCACATGGTTGCAGAGGCCCAAGCAGTTGGGCTATCTTCCCAGGCCATAAGCAGAGAGCTGGATCAGAAGAGGAGCAGCGAGGACATGAACTGGCGCCTGTATGGGATGCTGGTGCTGCAGGCAGAGGTTTAGCCTAATACACTACACTGCCTGTCCCAAGTCATGGTTTTTAACACGGTAGTGTTAGAGAGTGATATCCTTGGTCCGGCAAGATACACATGGCAGGCACTTCAAAGAGGTCATGAGGGCCGGTGCCGTGGCTCACTAGGCTAATCCTCCGCCTTGCAGCGCCAGCACACCGGGTTCTAGTCCCGGTTGGGGCGCCGGATTCTGTCCCGGTTGCCCCTCTTCCAGGCCAGCTCTCTGCTGTGGCCCAGGAGTGCAGTGGAGGATGGTCCAAGTGCTTGGGCCCTGCACCCCATGGGAGACCAGGAGAAGCACCTGGCTCCTGCCTTCGGATCAGCGCGGTGTGCCGGCTGCAGTGTGCCGGCTGAGGTGGCCATTGGAGGGTAAACCAATGGCAAAGGAAGACCTTTCTCTCTGTCTCTCTCTCACTGTCCACTCTGCCTGTCAAAAAAAAAAAAAAAAAAAAAAAAAAAAAAAAGAGGTCATGAAAATGGAATTAAAGGATAAGTTCAGGGGCCGGTACTGTGGCATAGCAGGTAAAGCCACTGCCTGCAGTGCCAGCATTCCATGTGGGTGCCGGTTCAAGTCCCAGCTGCTCCACTTCTGATCCAGCTCTCTGCTATGGCCTGGGAAAGCAATAGAAAATGGCCTAAGTCTTTGGGTTCCTGAACCTGCGTGGGAGACATGGAGGAAGCTCCTGGCTTTGGATCAGCCCAGCTCTGGCCATTGTGGCCATTTGGGGAGTAAACCAGCAGATGGAAGACTTCTCTCTCTGTCTCTTTGCCTCTGCCTCTCTGTAACTCTCTGCCTTTCAAATAAATAAATCTTTATCTAAAAATAAAAGGTTCATGGATTTTGAAATCATTTTTTTGTTTGTTTGTTTTGAGAAATAGACAGTTGGAGAGAATACTCCCATCTGCTGGTTAACTCCCCAGATCATAATGGCCCCAGGCTGGTGGCCAGAGCCCAAAAATGCAGGTCTCCCATATGAGTGGCAGGGACACTACTACCCAAGCCATCACAACTATCTTCCTGGGTACACATTAGCAGCAAGCTGGAATTGGGAGCATAGCCAAGATGGGATGTATGTTTTAATTACATTTTTCATGAACTTTTTGAAGTACCCTCATGTGATAGCTTTGCTCCCACACTAAATGCCCCCATAAAAGTATCCCTGTTACTTCTTTGAATAATAGCATAAGTCTTGAGGCCAGATTGCCCTGGTTGAAGTTACTTGCTTCAGTTTCCTGCCTATAAAATGAAGTTGATAATTGTCGTATTGCCCTCATAAAGTTGAAAGGTTTCAGCATACAGATGTATAGAACACTGGCTGGCATATAAAGGCCATTGTATAAATAAATGCTGCCATAATCTTGTCAATGTCATCATTCTTTTGTTGCTCCTTAATCCTTATTTGCAATTCTAAAATTCAAAACACTGTGAAAACCGAAAGTTTTATATTCCATAACTAATTTTAGCACACAACAGCTTATTTATACCACCTAATATAAATATTTCTGTAGTTTCGCCACAGAAATACTGATGTGTTGGATTACATCATGTTGTCCCAGATATGAGGGGGACTGATATAATATATATGGTTTTGTTTTTCTACAATTCAGTATAGACAGATACTTCTGTCAAATACTGCAGAAGTGTCACAGCAATGTCACACTGTTCCATAGTTTTCTAAACATTCTTAATTTCTGTGTTATCTTGTTGCAGATTGATAACAACCAGTTCACCAGCTGGCACTGGTCTACAAAAAAAACTGAGTATCACTAAGAGAAAGACACACACACACACACACACACACGTACATATATCTTTCTTTGAGAGACCATGGATGTTGTTATCACTACATTCTGTACATGGCTCCAAAACAGCCCTTGTATCTTGTGTGCTTTCTGGATGGAGAACGGAAGATTAAGGCTAATTATATTTTTGCCGTCATTCCCATCTCCCATTTTCTAGTACAGGGAGGTCTTGTTTCTACTGAATGTTTTGTTGGCGGCCTTTTGTTAGGCCTTGAGTAGTAATTGTAGAGACATGAGGAATTGTTATTGTAATTATTGAGTGCCTTCCCCTGCTGCTTTTTTTTGATCAAATTTTTAATGCAATTTAAATGAAATTTCCTTGCTGTCAGTTCTGGTTTCCTAAAATGCTGTTGATGAAGCTTTCTATATAATTTCATAAAAGAATTAAGCTATTTCCTACTGATTACCAGCACTTTAAAAAATTTTTTGTGCAATTATAAACTTTGAAATAGGGTCATCATTGTGATGGAAACAGAGTGAGCAAGGGAGAGAGAAAACAGATGAGGCAGAATGTGTAGGCCTTTATAGGTGATTTTAAGAACTCAACTTTTTCTAGGGCTGGGCAGGGGAGCCAGTGTAGGGTTTAAGCTATGGAGTAGCATGTTTTGCTTTGAAAAGGAATGGCATCCATGGATACAAACTGTGGGGTGCCAAGTGGAAGCTTGGAGTAGACTACAAAAGAAACTCAGTGATGTGTCAGGAAACTTCCAGCAGACTGAAAGGAAGCAGAACATAGTGAGAAGAAAAGATCCAAGAAATAGAAACAAAAAACTTCCCAGATTTCAGGGCATGAACTTCCACATTTAAAAAATAGTATCCAAACACAGCGAATGGAAACGACCTACCTCCAGGTGCTATTTGTTCAGGAAATCACGTCACTAGGGACAAGAGCTCTTAAACGCTGTCAGAAAGAGAAATTTCCAGAAATTACATTATCTTTGAACTTTTCAGTAGCAGTGCAAGAAGCTAAGCACACTGTTTTTTGGGGGAGGAACACTTTTATCATTCTAGAAAAGCAATCAGCAAATCTACAGAGCATACTGAATGGTAAAATACTGCAGTGGGAGTTCACAGGCTGTAGTGAACTGCAGGGTATTCAGAGAGCTTGAGGCAAGGGGAAGTTTGTGTTGTTTTATGTTTTAAGATTATTTGAAAGGCAAAGTGACGGAGAGAGACAGAGAGATCTTCCATCTGCTGGTTCACTCCCCAAATGGTCCTAACAGTCAGGCCATAGCCAGAAACCACGAACTCCCTTCTGGTCTCCCCATGGGACACAGGGGCCCAAGTACTTGGGCCAACACCCATTGCCTTCTCAGGTGCATTAACAGGGAGCTGGATTGAAAATGGAACAGCCAAGATTCAAACTGGCATTCCAGGATTCCAGGATGCCGTGTCACAAGGAGCAGTTTAACCTGCTGCGTGCTACACCAGCCCCAAGGGGAGATTTTTAAAGGCAGACCCAGGCTTACATCAGATATTGTGAAGCAGTAATCTTTGCCCACAATGATTAATAACCAGGGTGACAGTAGTTCTAGTTGAACAGACAGTTGCTGGGCAGATGTCAGTGTAGAGATGCTTTTTATATTTAAAAAAAAAAAAAAAAAAAAAAGGCCTTTCTGCAAGCATGCGATTCTGCCGGAGTCATTTGTGATAGTCACTGTCAGGCAGTCATGCGTGAGAGCCCTTCATATCCTCCCAGCTTTATGTAATTTTTATTAGGATTAACCACGAGAGTGACAACTTTCTTACTTTTTTTTTTTTTTCAAGATTTATTTATTTAATTGAAAGGCCGAGTTACAGAAAGGAAGAGGCAGAGGCAGAGAGAGATCTATCCATTGGTTCACTCCCCAGATGGTCACAACAGCTGGGTCTGCGCCAGGCAGAATCCAGAAGTCAGGAGCCAGGAACTGCTTCTGGGCTTCCCACGTGGGTGCAGGGGCCCAAGCACTTGGACTATCTTCCGCTGTTTTCCCAGGCACATTGGCAGAGAGCTGTATTCGAAGTGGAGCAGCCAGGACTCGGACTGGCGCCCATATGGGATGATGGTGTCTCAGGCAGAGCCTTAACCCACTATGCCACATCACCAGCCCTTTTCACACTTTCAAGTTAGAATTCTTCAGTCAGGGAAATCATTACTGAGTGAGGATAGAAAGATTTTTTTGACGGGCAGAGTTTCAGATGTGTTTCCTGTGCACCCTATCCAAAGATACTACTGAATTGTATGTGTTACAAAAAGTAAAGAAGTGTAACTCAAGAAAAAAGAAAGCAAGCAGAAGATTCGATGTAGAAGGAAGGTAAAGGGAGTTCCTAGGGTAACAGAGAAAGGACAGTCTTACGATAAGAACTTTGTGGCAGGCCTAGAAAGCAAGGTCAGAGTAGGTCAGAGATACCTTATCTAAAGCAAGCCTGCGGGCAGCGCTGTGGCGTAGCAGGGAAAGCTGCCGCCTGTGCAGGCATCCCATATGGGCGCCGGTTCGAGTCCCAGCTGCTCCACTTCCGATCCAGCTTTCTGCTATGGCCTGGGAAAGCAGTAGAGGATGGCGCAAGTCCTTGGGCCCCTGCACCCATGTGGGAGACCTGGAAGAAGCTCCTGGCTCCTGGCTTTGGATTGGTGCAGCTCCGTCTGGCCAACTGGGGAATGAACCAGCAAGTGGAAGACCTCTCTCTCTCTCTCTCTTTTTTTTCCCCTCCTTCTCTCTCTCTCTAACTCTGACTTTCAAATAAATAAATAAATATTAAAAAAAAAAAAAAAAACAAGCCTGTAAGTTGTGTGGGAGAAAGAAAACTAAGCAAATGAAAGGAGGGAAGTTGCTAACCTCAGAAGATAAAATATAATCATACTATACTGCTTTACAGAGAACAATTCTGGGTTATACAGAAAAGACAATATAAGTGCCTTAAAAGGCTCATCTACTCCAGTAAGACAGAGATGAATGGATCAAGGCCTGCAACATCAGTATTCTTTTAAGCCTTTTATACTTTCATGTACAATTGAATAGCATATAATATTCTGATAAAAAGAATTTTTAATATGTGAAAAAACCAAGTTGCTCTGTTTCATAAAGGCATGTCTCAGCAAATACTTAACTAACTTGACTGATTTAATATTCCCCTGTTCCAAGGAAAGATCTTGTTTACTTAAGGTCATGTTCTAATAACTTAAATAAAATTTTAAAATTTAAAAAGTCGTGTTCTAGAAAATATTTTTTATGAACCAATTGCTTTCCAGTACCTCAAGGTACCTGCTGTTTTAGTAGTTGTTATGTTTTAACATGTTTGTATTGTTGGTATCATATGTGCTCTTCCACAGTGGGACCCTTTGTGATTTTGTTATTGGCCCTCTGCCTAGACTAATTTTGTAATACAAATGGAAGTTTGGAATTAAAATAAAGTGAGAGAGACTGACCCTTTTTATATATATATACATATATATATATATATGTATATATATATATATATAAAAGAATAGAGAGCATCTGATGTTTGAAGTATAAGGACCACACAGAGGTAGGAAATTGTAAGGTAAAATATGAATCACTTTGAAGTGTTGGATATGTAGCAACACTGTGGCGGTACAGACAGGTTGGGACCAGAGTAAAATGAGCCCTGAATGCTTTGAGCTAGTTTCAGAAGTATTCTTCTGGCCGTGGGGAGCCAGGATAAATTTTTAAATAGTAGAGTGACAGTTTTCCATATCAAAATACAAAATTTTTTATCATTTGTCTATATCACAGCTATGTGCAGAACAAATTGTCATAGAAAACACATGGAAAAGAACTATCTCAAAATGTTAGTATTGATTATCTTTGCAGTAGGACTTTGGGTGATGTTTTCCTCTTTTCTCTGAGTCCTACTTTTTCCTCAGTTTCTGTGTCACTTTTATTATTGTGGGTTTAGAACACTTTTTTATAGTGTTACATATTGTTTATTTTAGCTTTTTAAACAAGATTTATGTATTTGAAAGGCAGAGCAACAGAGAGATGGTACACAGAGAGAAATAGTTTTCAAATGGCCACAATGGCAAAGGACTAGGCCAGGCCAAAGCCAGGAGCCAGGAACTCCATCCAGGTGTCCCAAATGGGTGGCAGGGGCCCAATTACCTGTGCCATCTTCTGCTGCTTTCCCAGGAACAGTAGAAGGGAGCTAGATTGGAAGCAGAGCTGCAGGAATCAAACCGGCAATCCACTATGGTAGCTTAACCTGACGAAACACAACACCAGCCCCTCTAAGGACATTTTAAAAATAAATCATGTTGTCACATCAGTGATCCATTGTGAAATCTATAGCTCCTGGTTACCTCATGCTTCCAGGTTTTTATTTATTAAAAAGGTCAATGTTTAGAAACTTCGCCTGTGAGAAAATATGAGTAACAAAGTGGGCAGAAAACTTTCAGAAAGCATCTGATCTTCAACTTGGTCTTGTCTTCCAACTTCGTCTAGGGTTGTTGAAGATTCACTCCAGCCAGTCCAATCCCCAGCAGGCTGTCCTGACGATTCCTAGCCAGCTCAAACCACTCAGTGTAAACACATCTGGAGGCGTGCAGACTATTCTGATGCCTGTGAATAAAGGTAAGTCCTCATCCACGGGCCTGCCATGCTGTGGTCGTCCCTAGGTCCATCTGGGGAGGAAATGCCATATGCTGTCTAGTGCGTGCTCTTACCTGTAAATCCTGCCTTCAGCACTGTGGTGCTTTAAGACATGTTGAACCCTGTGTTACCAGTTCCAGGGCAGAAAGTAAAGGCCAGACAGTCCATTGATTTCTAAATAGCTGCTTATTTCTGAAGTTGAGTCGAGGGGAAACAGTTTAAGCACTGATGAGAGTTTGGGTTCATTGGATTTTATTTTCTTAGTTTGGTGACAATTCCCTGTTTACACAGTTCAGGATACAACTGTTACCCTAGTATTAAGACTAACAGCACAGAGCATCAGATCTGTTTTTTAAAAAGAACCTTTCTGTTCCTGCTCTGCGGTTGTATGGGTACTGTCAGTCTCATCTAGGGCTGTCACTTGGGAGTTAGATTTTCCTCGTTAAAAATAATTTCTTTAATTGTTACATCCCCCTCCTTTTTTTTCCCCTTCAGTGGTTCAGTCATTTTCTACCAACAAGTCACCTACCATTCTGCCTATAGCTGCACCAACTCCAGTCGTCCCCAGCTCTGCTCCAGCAGCTGTGGCAAAAGGTATGTAGGATCGCACAGTACTTTTGTCTAGAAGTTTTGTGCAGGATGCTGTTGTAGTCTGAGTTCTTTGAATTTTCAACATCCATCCATCAATCCCTTGGCAAATATCTTATTTATTTGAAAGAGTTACACAGAGAGAGAAGAGGAGGCAGAGAGAGAGAGGTCTTCCATCTGCTGGTTTACTCCCCAATTGGCCACAATGGCTGGAGCTGCGCCAATCCGAAGCCAGGAGCTTCTTCTGGGTCTCCCACGCGGATACAGGGGCCCAAGGACTTGGGCCATCTTCTGCTTTCCCAGGTCATAGCAGAGAGCTGGATTGGAAGTGGAGCATCTGGGATTGAACCAGCACCCATATGGGATGCCTGCACTGCAGGCAGTGGCTTTACCCGCAGCGCCACAGCACCTGCCCCCAGGAGTGGGAGGTGAAGGGTTTTGTCAGAGAAAGGGAACAGTGGAGACAAACTCAGGGCTTGTTGGGGAAGTAGACCAATTAGAGGGATTGATTTCAGAAGTATAGTTGTGTGGTACGGAGCTCTAGGCAGGGGCCAGATTTCTGTCTGTGGGGGACCTTCCTGACCACATATCAAGATCACGCAGGATGTTAATCCTCTGCCTGCAGTGCCAGCATCCCATATGGTGCCGGTTTGAGTCCCAGCTGCTCCTCTTATGATCCAGCTTTCTGCTGTGACCTGGGAAAGAATGGCCCAGCTCCTTGGGCCCCTGTACCCACGTGGGAGACCCAGAAGAAGCTCTGGCCGTTGTGGCCAGTTGGGGAGTGAACCAGTGCATGGAAGATCTCTGTCTCTCTGCCTCTCCTTCTCTCTCCGTGTAACTCTGACTTTCAAATAAATAAATAATTTTTTTAAAAAAAGAAAGATTCCATCTACTGGTTCACTCCCCAAGTGACCACAATTGCCAGGGCTAAGCCAGGTCAAAGCCAGGAGCAGGCACTTCATCTGGGTCTCATGTGGGTGGCAGGGGCCCAGGCACTTAGGCCATCTTCTGCTGCTTTTCCCAGGCTGTTAGCAGGGAGCTGAATCAGAAGTAGAACAACTGGGACTCGAAGCAGCACCTAATTGGGATGCTGGCTTTTCATGCAGTGGCTTTACCCACTATGCTACAACACCGGCCCCTACCCCAAGATATGTCTGGGTGACCTGGAACCAATCCCTCATAAATACCATGGGCCAATGTATTAAAAACCTGATGTGACCAGCTTGGAAATTTCCAAATACTATGGATCTGATTTTGGTTTTTCCTTGAGTTTCAGAACACTAAGACAGTGCTACAAGTTGATAGATTTAGCTGGAGAGAAGATAAGGAAAAGGTCATAACTAAATTTAGAACAAGCTGGTTGCCGGCGCCGCAGCTCACTAGGCTAATCCTCCACCTAGCGGCGCCGGCACACCGGGTTCTAGTCCCGGTCGGGGTGCCGGATTCTGTCCCGGTTGCCCCTCTTCCAGGCCAGCTCTCTGCTGTGGCCCAGGAAGGCAGTGGAGGATGGCCCAAGTGCTTGGGCCCTGCACCCCATGGGAGACGAGGAGAAGCACCTGGCTCCTGCCATCGGATCAGTGCGGTGCGCCCGCCGCAGCGTGACAGCCGTGACAGCCATTGGAGGGTGAACCAACGGCAAAAAGGAAGACCTTTCTCTCTCTCTCTCTCTCTCTTACTCTGTTACTATCCACTCTGCCTGTCCAAAAAGAAAAGAAAAGAATAATTAAAAGAGAACAAGCTGGCCTAGTATTTTAATATGGCATTGTTCAGGGATTGAAGGGTGCAGTATCCACATAGCATCATGTGTAGCCCTTTAAGAAATATCTAAAACACCATTTTATTGTCCCCTGCCTTGGCTTGTGCGTGGAGTTGCACCCACCCCAGCTAACAGCTCTTCCCTTGTCTGCAGACTGTGAGGGGTGGTGATTGGAGCCATCTCAGCCTCGTGGCTCCGTCCCTGCCGCAGCTGGAGCGGCAGTTTCTCACTGAGTGTCAGTGGAGCTTTGTTGCTGCTGCACGTGTCCTTCCCCCAGAACTCTGACAGCTCTCTCTTTGTTGCTCTTCCCTTGTAGTGAAGACTGAACCCGAAACACCTGGGCCCAGCTGCCTCTCACAGGAGGGTCAGACAGCAGTGAAAACAGAAGAAAGTTCTGAGCTGGGAAACTATGTCATTAAGTAATTACTTCAGTCCTTCCTAAAGGAGTTCTGCTTTGGGTGTTTGTGTGGTGCTTTGTAAAATCCCTGCCTGTAGCCAAGTGTGTGTGGAATTGAGCCCCTGGAGGGGGCACCGTCTGCCCTTCTGCATTGAGCAAGTGCATTGCTGCAAGGCTGAGGAGGAGGCTCCATTGTATAACTAGGTGTCCACGCAGCTACTACTTCAGGCCATGCAGGTTCACTGCCTTAAAAATGCCTCCGGGTATTTTCCAGTTTCAGAAAATCCCCTCTGGCAAGTACTTTGAACTGTCTAAACTGCTAAACACAGTGAATGGAAGCAGCTTCTGTAGCAACGACTGGAGGTACAAAGTACCCCAGCCTTGACACAGGCACTCATGTGCTAGCATTCCCTGCTGTAGCAGCAATTCCAATGCAGAAAGATTGCCTGGCTATTTAGTTGTCACACAGATAACATCAGATGTCTTATATTTGCATGTTTTGCCATTCCTAGGGTCTCATCTATTTAGCCTTGACGTTTTCTTTTTTAAGCATAGAACACTCTTGGTTTATAAAGAGGGCTCTGTGGAAGGAAAGGCATAACCAGTACAATGGTTTTAAATTATAGTTCCCTCAAAAAGGAGAAATACATAAACAGATAAATGTGTGTATATGTGTGTGTGTGTACACTTTAAAAGCTTGTGGAAGATCAAATTAAAATAGTTTATTTTGGTGCAGAAAATTTGAAGTTCATGCATATAGGGTATCTTTAAGAAGTTTATGAAAAATGTGTATTATAAAAAAACTACACATAGCTTTTGAATTTCACGAGGCCAAAATAAACATCTTTTACTTTCACTTTTCATGAACTTTTTGAAGTACCTTTGTATGGCTAGAAACTGCTATGTGTGTTTAATTTATGACCTTAATTTTCTTTCATCCTCAGGATAGACCATTTAGAGACTATCCAGCAACTCTTAACAGCAATAGTAAAGAAGATTCCATTAATCACTGCAAAAAGTAAGACAATTATACTGAATATGTGGATACGTTGTTTTGAAAGCTGGGAACTACTTAGGATAGTGAGTCGACTGAAATCACTTAGTATTGTAAATCAGTACTGATGTAGCTTTTACTTTACGAGGTGTTAGCTAGAGATACAGCTCATTTGTGAGGGTTTTTGAATTTACAGTCTCTTAGTCATCCAGTTAAGCTTTCATTGTTTTTGCTGTGTTTGATCTGTAGGAGTGTTTTACATTTATTTTTGCATGTAAATCATACATTTTGTATATAATTAAAACTGTGTTGGTTTTTAAAAGTTTATTAGTAAGGAAACAGTTAGCATCTCCCTACAGTGTACCAGCCCCAAGGCAGACTTGCCTCTTTCACTGTCTGACTTGATAAACGTCTCGTGTGTGATAAGTTTTGTCATTCTCCATTGTGCAGAGGAGAAAACCAAGGATAAGTAAGGTTAAATAACTTGCTCGGGATCACGCAGCTGTGGGTCCTAAGGCAGGATGCAACCCAGCTCTTCCTGCTTCCCAACTGTTAATCATTCCTCTGAGACTCAGTATCACTCGCTTGGTAGAAATGCATGGTTTTCAGGACCTCCCAAACTGAAGTCTGCCGTGTCAGTATTAGCAAGGTTGAATAATTTGGGCCGGAATCAACAGCCCTTCCAGTGGGTGCTTTGGTGTGTGTTCCTGGGCAAGGTCACCAGGGATGCTTACAGGGAAGGTGGGAAGCAGATAATCCTGTCACGTGCATGCATGGGGACATAAAACTAACAGGCCAAGTACAGACCACCCTGCTAGTTAGTTCCAACTGTAACAGCAGAGGAATGATCCTCGTTCCTTCGCAGTTGAAGTGTAGGAGGTCATCTTGAGGTAACTCGGAGTGAAATTTCAGTGACCGTTTTCTAGCCCGGCAGAACGAGATTCAGAAACACCTCTGTGTCTCTCTCTCTCTCTCTCTCTCGCATTTAGTTACAGAATATGAGAGCTAAGAGACCATTCAGAGACCACCTTTCCCCACTTTCATTGTGCAGCCGAGAAACCTGAAGCCCAGCCAGGAGCTGGGGCTCGCTCCAGGCCACTTAGGACGTTAGTGGCCAGGCCCGGCTCCTGGTGGAGTTGTGTTTCCATTGATTTCCGTGGCTTCGTGCAGTAGATCACCTTCCCTACCAGAGAAGTCAGCTTCCCAAGGGAGGGTGCTGGTTTGAGGCCACACAAGTGAGTTGTCTCTCTCCTAAGCAGAAGCCTCTCTGGGTTCTGCTGCATCTGAACGGCACGGTGGGAAACAAGTCCAGTCGAGGTCCGAGGGAACTGTAGGCCGTGTGTCACAGCAGCTCTCTTCAGGGTGCTGGGTGTGTGCATTCTAGGTGAAGATGCCAGCTGCTTTTCTGCAAAATCCGTGGAGCAGTATTATGGCTGGAACATCGGCAAAAGGAGAGCTGCCGAGGTAAGGCCCCCGCACAGGCCTTGCGGGGAGGAAGCCGGAACACCTGTGCCTCCCGGCCCCTCCTGAACCTGCACTGTGGAACGGTGGGGACACTTGGCAGCACAGGGTGCTAAAATATTGGTGGTAGAATATTTCCCTTAGTTAAAAACCTCACTCTTCAGGGCCAGCGCCGCGGCCCACTAGGCTAATCCTCCACCTGCGGCCCCGGCACCCCGGGTTCTAGTCCCGGTTGCTCCTCTTCCAGTCCAGCTCTCTGCTGTGGCCCAGGAAGGCAGTGGAGGATGGCCCAAGTGCTTGGGCCCTGCACCCACATGGGAGACCAGGAGGAGGCTCCTGGCTCCTGGCTTCAGATTGGCGCAACGCCAACCGTAGCGGTCATTTTTTAAAGACCAAACCTAGTCATCTCCATTTTACTTTATGCGCCAGTAGCAACTCTTTGACTTTGTTGTGGTTGTTTTTTAAAGACTGGGACTATCACAGATTTTTTTTCCTTAGGAAAAATTCTAATAAGTTAGCACAGTGATTTGCAGTTGTGTGATTCGCTTCTGTATGCAACTGTTAAGTTGAAGGACTGATTGTGGTCTAAAAATCCTCTTTTTTAAGTGGCAAAGAGCAATGACAATGCGAAAAGTCTTACAAGAAATACTGGAGAAGAATCCGAGATTTCACCACCTGACTCCTCTTAAAACCAAGCACATTGCTCACTGGTGTCGCTGCCATGGCTACACCCCACCAGACCCCGAGAGCCTGAGGCACGATGGGGACTCCATTGAGGACGTGCTGACCCAGATCGACAGTGAGCCTGGTGAGCTTGGCTAGAGTGCTCTGAGCCGCCCTGACAGCTGGTGGGCATTTGCTGTTGAGCACATTCAGGTGCCCACTGCTCCTTCCTTCTGTGGAGGTGGAGGGACTTGGGGACTTGGAGGGGCTGCCATGGAGAACAGGAGCCCCACCCCCACCCCGGGACTGCACAGTTCCCACAGAAGTGTTTGCACCCACATACTTCAGGTGTTGTAACCCTGGCAGGAATGTTCTGGTTTGTGCATCCAGTAGGCACACACTGTTTGTGAGTCACCGCCTCAGCACTATTTCTTCTTTCAAGGCTCCTAAGCCGCCTCCTTTTCTCCACACAGAAGTGGCTTCCCCTTCTTTTGTGACCTTGGGAATCCCCCTAGGCAGATCTGCCCTGTTTCTGGGAACACAGGGCTGTGTCTTCTGTGATGGCCTCTAGACCGAGCTAGGAGGTACGCCAGCTTGTGTTGGAGGGACATGTGAACAACCAACAGTTTCGCAGGTAAAAGGCTTTGAGTGTCTTAGGATAAACAGACAGCTAGTGCATGGTGGCAGGGGTAAGGGTGTTTTTAGGGAAAGGGAGGATCTGCGTTGCCTTGGAGAATGTGAAAGGTTGTCTTCTCCCTGCCTCTCAGTGTGAGGGAACCTGGAGCACAGAGCTGGGGCCTTGTGAGACGGGCTAAGTCCCGTTCACGAGAGCTTCTAGAGCCCCCCGCAGGGTGACCCCTCCTGTCTCTGATCTGAGGCTGGTCTTCGTGTCATTAGCATGAGGGTCTGCCTGCCTTACAGAGCAGAGGCTTTGCTGGTCCTCCACGTACACCAGGCTCTGTGGATTTGGTAGAGCCCTGTCAGGAAAACAGAGAAGGCCAGGAGCTGAGCACTCTGCCACCATCTTGCTGGGTGCTGTTACGCCCTCCTCATGCCCTGTCGGGGGAGCAGCTGCTCCCGCTCTGCAGTGCGCACTCTGCTGGGCTCTGAGTCCCTTAACTGGGGACTTGGTGCACGGTGCGCCCTGGAGTGTCCACAGTGCTCTCTGAGCAGCAGGAAGATGGGTAATTCTGACTGTGCACTTCTGAAGTTGGCAGACTTGAAAGATGAAGAAAAGTCAGTTAGCACTGGTACTCAGGAGGTGGGATATGGCTGTCTTTTGGTGGTGGAAGCCAGAATCGTGTGCTGTGTGGTCTTAGATAGCAGTCTCCTCACATTTATCACACAGGATGGAAGATGCCTGTCTTGGCCCTTCTGTGCTTCATGAAGTCCTAGTTCTCACCATTGTAGATCCATAGCCTTTTAGAACTGGGTAGAAAGAAGGTGAGTCCCTAGATACTTCAGCAGAGTCCTTGCTCAGACTTCCCGTTGTCACCACGGCTGTCCTGAGACTGATGACCTCTCTTTAGAGTGCCCATCGTCATTCTCCTCTGCTGACAACCTCTGCCGCAAACTGGAGGACCTGCAGCAGTTTCAGAAGAGAGAGCCGGAGAACGAGGAGGAGGTGGACATCCTTACCCTCTCAGAGCCGCTGAAGACGAACATCAAAAAGGAGCACGAGGAGAAACAGGAGGAAATGAAATTCTACCTGCCACCAACGCCGGGGTCTGAGTTCATCGCCGACGTCGCACAGAAGGTAGGGGCAGAGGCCTGTGCTGGCGCTCAGTCGCCCGCCAGCTGTGGGTGCTGGCCTGCTAAACCGGATGTGCTCTAGGGCTCCCAGATGCCGCATCAGGGCCCTGGGGCGTGTGAAAAGGCTGCTTGCCGCACACAGACGTGAAGCAGCACCGGCCAGGCCATAGCCAGTTGCTTACTTTTCATCTCCTTTGCTGTTTTCTGCGTGGGGCAAAGCCCTTTTCCCTTGTGAGGCACGTCGCAGTCTTTTCCTGACGTTGCCCTAGCTCCCCTGTGCCCTGCCCATAGCGTCCACGTGGCATACACCAACCCTGCTACTCAGGAGGGAATGATTCATCCACTCCTGAGAAAACCCAGCGGCACCTGTGCCACTGCACCCAAGTGCCTGAAGTGAAAGAGAGTTTGCTGTCACTCGCAGGCTGAGGTGAAAAGTGCAGCAAGTGCTGCCTGATCCAGTCTTCCCTAGTGGTGACCCTGCTGTCAGAATTCACGGCAGATCCCAGCCAGTTCCCCTCACGAAGGAGATCTGGGAGTAAACAGAGTTGAGTAGCATTTTGAATAGCCAGAAGCAAGGGAAGACAAGCAGACATCTCTGTTTGGTGGAGCTTCCCTGAGCGTTTCATCTGCAGTGTTTGTGGGGCCCCTCCACTGACCAGCATGTCTGTGGGTGTGGAGAAGTCGGCCTGTTTGGTGAGAGGCTGTTCGCAGTAGACACGGGGCCTAGCAGCGCTGTTCTGCTTCTCCAGATTGGGATCGTCCTGCAGCCTGTGGAGCTCCACAAGAACGTGTACGCCTCGGTGCTGGAGGACATGCTCTTGAAGGTGGGTGCCCCCTGCTGCCGTGGCCGTCAGAACTAGGGCCGGCGTGGTGGGAGTCCAGGGTGTTATGAGTAAGGTACAAGTACCGAGAGAGGAACAGAGGTGACTTGCTTTTAAATTTCTCATCTTACTCAAGCTTTAAATTTCCTTTTTTCCCTTCTGATTTCTTATTTGAGAAAGAGAATGAGCCCCTTCTGTGCCTACAGCAGCCGAATCTACACTGGGACCAGAGCCAGGGGCCAGAAACTCCATGCAGGTGCCCCATGTGTATGGCAGGAACCCGTTTACTTGAGCCATCACCTTCCACTAGGGTGCACGTTAGGAGAGAGCTGGAGCCAGGAGTCAAACCTGGGCACTCTAATGTTGGAGGCAGGCATTTAACTACTATGCTACATGTTCACTCCCTCTACTGTTCTTTTTTTTTTTTTTTTTTTAAAGATTTATTTCAAAGTCAGAATTATAGAGAGAGAAGAAACAGAGAGATCTTCCATCCTCTGGTTCACTCTCCAAATGGCCAGGGCTGGGTCAGACTGAAGCCAGGAGCCAGGATCCTGGAGCTTCTTCTGGGTCTCCCACGTGGGTGCAGGGGCCCAAGCCACTGGGCTATCTTCTGCTACTTCCCAGGTGCATTAGTAGGGAGCTGTATCAGAAGGGGAGCAGCCAGGACTTAAACAAGCACCCACGTGGGATGCCGGTGGCTTAACCCAGTGTACCACAGTGTCCCTCCCCCTCCAACACACACGCACGATTTTTAAACATACTACCTATTTCTTCTGAGTATGGAGTCATCTATGAGAGTTTTTTGTTCATGTCACTCAAGATTTTTTTTGGTCCCATTTCAGGTGCTCTGTAAGAATTGTTCTGTAGTGAATGTCAGTGCTCTCACTGTGTTAGGAAATTACACACAGCCACAGCTGTGCCATGCCTTGGCAAGGGGCAGAAAAAGGCACCCATTCCTTACCCAGCCTGGTTTTTTTCCCTGGTAGATCTCTTCCCCCCATGTCAGGGATGCCTCTGTAACAACTCTCGCCTGTTTTCCTTAAGAACGTGTCTGGTTAATGAAAACCACCTCAAGTCCTCATTTCTCAGAATCAGTAGCCTCCATTTTTTTGTAGTCTGTTATTCCAGATCTTCCATTTTTGATGTTTAGATGCAGCTTTGAAAACAAGATGGGCTCACATGCACCCTCCCAGCTAGCGGTGAGTCGGCTGTGCCGAGAATAACAGCCTCTTTCCTCGCAGGCTACAGAGCAGCTGGTGAACGACATCCTGAGGCAGGCTCTGGCGGTTGGATACCAGACAGCATCTCACAACAGGTACTGTGACCTCGGGAGGCGGTGATGCGAGGTACAGATGTGAGGTTACGGATTATTTTCTCAGTTTAATCGCCCATGAAGATGTATTTAAATCAATCCAGCAGGAGGTAGATTAGTGCTCAGAGTCAGATGATACAAGGATTTGCTGTACTTTTGAGAACTGCTTGGTTGTGAGAGCTCAGCTTTGCCCAGAGGTCTGGACCCTCTGGTCATTACTTGACACACGGGGCTGGCTTTTTTTTTTTTTTTTTTTTTTTTTTAAGATTTTAAAAGCAGAGCAACAGAAAAACACCCAGAGCTCTTCTCTCTGCTTGTTCCCTTTCCAGGTGGCCCTAGTAGCCAGAACGGGCCAGGCCAAAGCCAGAAGTCATCTGAGTCACCCACGTGGGTGACAGGGCCCCAGGCCCTTGGGCCATCTTCCATTGCCTTCCCAGGCACTACGTAGTAGGGAGCTGGATTGGAAGTGGAGCAGCTGGGACTTGAACCAGCACTCTGATAGGGGATGTTGGCATCCCAAGCCATGGGTTCACCTGCTGCTCCTCAATGCCGATCTCTAGGACTCTTGTTGCAGGGTTGAATAGATACGAGCTCTTAGCTGCAAAAGATGGTATTGGTGACAAGAGCCAAGCATTACAGATATTGCCTAATTTTTTCATGGCTTAACTATTACTCCCTGTTTAGAAATCAGGAAAGTAGTCTTTGAAAAGTAACCTTCCCTGGCTTTCCAGCAAATATGACAGAACCAAGATTCAGACTCAGGGCTCGTTAGCTCCGCAGCCTCCTGGTTCACCACTGCTCTGCTGACTCCTCCTTTTTGGCTAGAACACTGAATTTTTACTCTTTTCCCAGGCTCCAAAAGAAGGCTAGGTAGGCCACACCTTGCTTCTCTTTCAAAGAAAATATTTTATTCCATTATGCTAGTGCTGTCACAAGTTTATAAAATTGTAACAAAGTACATGAGGACATGAACAGGCCTAAATCGGAACTCCCCAGGATGTAACACACATAGAAGTCTTTAGAAAAAGGAAGAGACACGAAGGGGTCCGGTTGCGCTGCTTGTTGTCCTGCTTGAAGTCCGAGACGGGGTGTGTGCTTCTTGGGGCCAGCTCGCCTCTGTGGGCCCCACAGTGGAGGTGGAGACAGACCTGGGGCTGGGGCCCCTAGATGACAGCAGTCACCATTCACCTGGCCTGACTCCATCTTCCCCATCTCTGCAGGACACAGGAAGTAGCAGGGGCCCAGAATTCCATGGTGCTCTGACTCAGCAAGAATTAGAAGCCAACCATATCCTGGTCTACTATCCACTTCTCTCTCTCCTGATCCTTTTCCTGTCTGACTGGGAAGTTACATTTGACTGACAGGGCAGGCTAAATCTCACCAGCTTTGAAAGGAACTAATGAAGGGAGAGAGAGACAGGGCCAGAGGCACGGCGAGTATGCCCCTGCCCTCCCTGACACACATGGCCCCGTGGCCCCTCCCACGAGGTCTGTGCCAAGATGGCCCGCTTGGTAAACTGAATGAAAAGAGACTTGGGAGAGTCACACCCAGTAACACTCTGTTTTTTTGAACCAGGATTCCCAAAGAAATCACCGTGAGTAATATTCACCAGGCCATTTGCAACATCCCTTTCCTGGACTTCCTCACGAACAAACACATGGGCATCCTGCACGAGGACCAGTGAATGGATGAAGCTCCAGAGCCTGTGGGCTGCGAAGACTTCTGAGTGGGGGAGGAGGCTGCTTTCCTTTGCCTAGAACATCATGGCCACCAAACCACGGCCTCTCCCCGATTCACGTAACACCAGTGCCGGTGCCAGGTGCAATCCTTTCAGGACAGGGGTTTGTTCCAGATTCTGGAGTGGAGCTGTGAATGGACACATGCTCTGTGGCTTGCATTTCTCCACTCCGCAAAGGTTCCAGGAGGGTGTCGCAGAGGTGGGCCAGGCTGTATCAGGCCCTCTCTGCTCTGGGTGGACTCAAGGGGGCACCTTGGTCCTGGCTCCCGGGGACGTGAGTCTGGCAGGCTGGAACTGGACCCTTTCTGTGGGCTGGGTTACGGGCACCCCCGGCAGTTTCCCTGAAGAGGGAGGGACTTCAGCACTCAGCCAGGGGGTCGCCACTCCTGCCTGGCCTCGGCCTGGAGCCGCTGCACTTTTAGCCTAGGTGAGTCAGCTGTGGTAAGAGGTGCCGTATGCCGAGAGAGCCAGAGGGGCCCAGGAGGCCGCAGCCTGAGCTGGATTCTTTTTTCTGGGCGCACAGGAGCATTAGTGGCAGCGAGCATCAGAGCACTGTCACAGGGACCGATCCCAGCGCCGGCCCGGGAAGGACAAGGTCTGACTGGGACCCACGCAGCCCTTCCTGCGTAACGGACAGCGTCTGTAGGGCCTGGGGACTTGGCCGAATTGCGTGCCCAGCAGAGAGCCGACCGCCGCCATTTGTGTGGTCTGCTGGAGTTTCTGGTGCCAGGTGGAGTGGCCGTGGGGAGCCGCCCTGGACAGGCTCTGCTGGGACCGTTGGTTCTCTGTGGATTTAGCAGCTTGTTCTGTCTGAAGGAGTCCTTCCTGAGAAGAGAAGTGTGACAGAAACACCTGTGAGTGCCTTAACATTAGCTGGAGAAAGACTCGCCCAGGCCCGGAGATAGGGCTGCAGCGCTCGGAAGGCACGCGCCCAGCCGGGAGGTAGGGAGGAGGAGGGTCGGTGGTGCCCTGGACGATGTCCCGTTCCTTCGGAGATGCTGCGTGTGTGGACGGTGAAGGACAGACTTACTCCCAGTTAGAAATCTGCGTGCACTCTGCCCAGGGAAAACGTGAGGCCTGTGGGTGAGAGGAGCAGCCACGTGACGGAATCCGAGCTGCAATTCTGCTTTGGGCGCTGCAGATGCGAGTTCTCGCGGGGGCACAGGACGGCCCGGCTTAGTAAGTAGTGCGGCAGTCGGGCTGCTGTCCTCTCAAGGTTGCTGGGCGGGCATGTGGAGTCACCTGGCGAGTGCTGGAGAGCCCAGGTGGCCGGTGTGGTTGGTGAGAGAACAGATTAGTTTATGACAGGCATGGAAGCCTAAAGAAGTTACCTTTTTGGGAAAAAATATTAAGTGATTTTAACAGTCTGTGTGTTAATGTTTCAGATGTATTTGTATCAACTATAACAATTGTGTAACAAATGTCTACAATAAATCTTTTAGTATTTGTGCTGGCTTTTTGTGCCTTGGAAGCACTGTAAGCACCATACCTCGCTCTTCTGCATAAGGAGGTCAGAGAATATGGGGGCGGGGTGCAGGTAGAGGCTCCTACTTGATCCCTTAAATTCTTTCTGGAATGGATTTGCAGCCATGCAGGATAAAGGATTACAGTTACATAAATATCTTAAAAAAAAAACTGGAAGGTACATGTTTACTCAGGACATAATTATCCCTGACAGCTTGGGCAAGGCAGACTGCATAATCCCACCCAGCTACCTCAGAGCCAAGGCAGAGGGAAACAGCCCCTGCGTTAGAGAACCACGCCAGCAGGTCTGGCTGTGCCGAGGCCCGGAGGAAGGTGCTCCCAGGACACGGTCCTTATGCTGGGGCCATCTGCTAGCCCGTGGCTGGAGTCAGAAAAGCAGCAGAGACGAGCTGCCAAGAGGCTCTGCAAGTCTTGGCTCTTAGAAGGCGAGAATTCCTGAGAGGAGGCAATGCACACAGTGCACGGAGGGTGAGTCAGGGAGAGCTGAGCAGTCCCGGGGACGAGAAGAGGGCCGGGCCCAGGCTTCCCTCGCTGAGTGATAGCTGACTGGGGAGGGCTTGCCGGGCACTGCAGAGCCAAGGCCAAAGTCACGGGCAGCTGCGGTGGGGACTTGCATGGAAGGACTCACATGAGTGGTACCAGCAGGCAGCTCTGGGATCTTCTTGACCTTGGTGAGCGGGTTTGAAGTCCTGAAGTTGTTTGCTGTGGAGCAGAGAGGCGGGACGTTGGTCTCTGACCGTGAGCCCCCGTTGACTCGTGGAAAGGCCCTGGGGGGTGCATCCCATGGCTGGTTGAGGCCACTACTGCAGTGGTGACTTTGGTTATAAGTGGTGAGCATTTCCTTTAGGCTGAAGTTAGCTAACAGACTGAACTTTTTAAAGACTTTTCCCTTACAGAATACAAAAACGCTTATTACTTCCTAGAACTTTAAGTATAATAAACTTTAAGTATAATAAAATATAAGTTACCCTAGGCCCCTTCTCAGTGGTCACTACTTCCAAGGCATTGCTGGGGGTGGGTAGCAGCACGTACCTGACACTTGTCTTGCTTCTCGTGTCCCTCACTGTGCTGTTCCGCCTTGCTCAGACGTGGAGTTAGTGGGAGGGGTCTCTTCATAAGCCAGATCTAACGAATGACACCTGCTAGGGGACGCTATGAGGAGCTGTGGGGCCTTGTGGAAAGGTGGCTGAGCAGGGGTCAGGCTCATCTGATGGTGCAGGGGCTTCCATGGCTGCTGTAGCACCGGGCAATGAGACGGCAGAGCCCCCTCTGTCCCTGGGGCCCAGGCATGCGTGAGCTCCCCAGGGACGCAGGTTCTGGCGGAGAAGGGGCGCTGCCTGCTGCCGTGTGAGCGCGGCGGGCCTGGTGAGGGGCAGCAGGCTGCAGGCCGTGGGTGGCTGCAGATGGGAACAGAGCGAGCCGTGCAGGGAGGGGCGAGGCAGGCGGGCCCCACACCGGCCTGAGCATGCGCCTGTCGACACGAACACTCCTGCCAGCCAGCCTGCCTCCCCGTAGCGGGGAGGGAGCCCCAGACCAGCTTCCCAAACAGCTCCTGGCTGAGGGCACAAGAGTAACACAGAACAGCGACTGGTGGGTTCTGGGAAGCACTAGTGTGGGGGAGGCCGTGGCCGCGCTCCAGCCAAGTCCAGGTGGCCAGGAGACAGGAGGAAAGCAAAAGCACAGGACGCTCCTGTTTGTTGCTCACCAGCTAAATCAAGAAACTGAAACGGTACATTTTTACATTTCCCACAGACACACACCAGTGGGGTCTGAGATAGCAGAGCCCTTTAAAGAGGGAGCCTCTGGGTCTGCGCTCAGCAGAGCTAGCACCTGAGGGGAGGCTGCCCGCCAGCCCCCGCTGCCTCCTGCCAGGGTTCCGGAGCCTCGGTGCCGCCACCTGCTGGCCAGAGCAGGGGCGCTCCAAGGGCAACCCTTCAGTTTCCCTTACCAAAAACCGTCCCAGGCTGGTTCCAGGCTGGCACTTCCACAGCCTGGGCACGGCTTACCAGACAAGATGAGCTGCTCCCGGCTGGCAGGCATGAGAGCAGGGCAGGCGCGAGGGTGAGAGTCCTTCAGGGAAGAAGTTGGATGCTTCCTCCTTCCCCGAAAGTTTCCAGTTCCCAGCCAGAGTGCTGCAGGTGCAGTCATCCGGTACGGGGGAGTCCCAGGACGCGGGGTTCAGCCTCAAACCTGAGGCACTCAGCGCTGGAGACGACGAAACCTGAGGATCATCTTAGCCGTGAGGAGATGTCTGCAGTCCGAGCCCTGGCGGACACCTGTTTCCTCCGAAAACCTGTTACCCAGCAGCACCAGGGGCCACCTGCAGGTGCTAAGACTTCTTTCAGCCTACACGTGGGGTCATGTGTAGTCAGATGCGAGGTGAGCAGCTCGGGTTCCCATAGGTTCTAGAATTAAAGCCATCATGCATCCTGGGAGAGTCACCGAGGATGGGCCCTGGTGGGCTTCTCGGGGGCCTGGCACGTCTGTGGTCCTCAGCCCCCCGGGCCAGTGCAGTTCCCGGCGAGGCAGACCCTCGGACTGCTCACACTGAAGCCTTGTGGGACGGACACGCAGCAGTTAGACACCCCTGCGAAGCCTTCCTCGGGCTTCTGGGAGGAGGAGAGGGAGCGGCCGTGGGTCCTGACCCCTCTCCTGGGCACCGCACTCACACATTGAGAATCCGGGGTGCTGACGCCTGGAAGATGGCTGAGGGGTTGGGGGTGAACTTTTTCCTCACCTCCGGGACCTGAAAGATGAAGTGGCCGCGTGTGAGTGCGCCCGCTCCTCCACTCCACTCTGGCCTTCAGGGGGTGGGGGAGGGGAGCCAGGAAGTGTGACTTACGGCCTAGAGCGAGCAGTGGCACCGCATCAGGTCACACACACGCCCACCCTGCTCCCTGGCCCGGGAAGCTGCACCGTCCCCACCGCCCTTCCATTTTCTCTTCCCTCCTGCACGGTGCCCAAGTGCTTGCAAGGGCCGTTCACTCGGCGCTCAGTGGTCAAGCTTGGTGACCCTGCCCACCAGAAACGCCGGGCGCTCACCCGGCTAATGGGCGGCTCGTTTTCTGTGTGTGAGGTAGGAGTGCCTGGCCATGACGCCAGCTGACCCCATCACGTCGGCGCCGCGCCCTGACATTCAGGCTCACCTGGAAGCTGGCCCCGGGGCCGCCGTCCCACTCTGACGTGTGGGTTGTGATGACTCTGGCTGGCTTTGCCTTGGTGGATCTCGAGGGCTTCACTCCAGTCCAAGCCTGGAATTCCTGTCTGCAACAGAGGAGTCCCAGCTCTGCCCAGGGCGGCTGCCCCTTCCCGATCCCTTGGGGCCACTGCCCCACGCCTTGGGCTTGTTCTGGAATGCCACGGCCCTGTCCACTGCTGTGCCCTGCTTCAGCTTCACAAAGCAGGACTGACGGAGCCAGCACACTGCACAGACAGCCCGGCTCACGGAGAGTGCAGGCCTGCGGCCGCGCAGCCCACCCGGCCCTGCACCTCTGAGTGCTGCCCCGGCAGTGCGGGCTGCTGCAGCCCCTGAGGACGCAGGAGAGGCTGCAGGTGAGCAAACGCCCAGGGCAGAGCTCGGTCAGCACCTGGGGCGCCTTTCACCCAAAACCCCCAGCCCCTGGCAGGTGCCACGCCTTGGAGGCAGAGAAGCCCCAGGGCAGTTTTACCAGCCTCCCCCCCCAAACGTTCCAGCAGCTGCCAGCCCCCCAAGGCCCAGAACCAGTGAAGGACAAATTCCTACAGGCCGGTCACTGGGGGCCACTTAGGAGAGGTGGCGGCCTGGACGGTGCCCGGCTCAGGGAAGATTCTCCATACCTGGCTCTGAGCGGAAGAATTAAGGTTCAATATCCCCTGCAGGTTTTTTTTTCTTTTTTTCTCGTAGTGATGACCCCAAAAAACACCAAGCTGGTCTGGCTCTGTGCATGCCTGCACCTCGGGGGGAGGCCCCACCAGCTCCGCGTGGCAAGAGCAATTTCTCTGGCTGAAAAGACAGCTTCTATTGCTCTGAACAGAGACCTCTAATCCCACCAGCTCCCCGGCCAGCCAGCGCTGTGTCCACGGGAGCAGCTGGCCGAGGCCCGTTGGGAAAGTGTTCCCAGGTGTGCTGGGTTCCCCTGCCCACCGGCAGCCTGGGCAGGACACCGTGTGCGCTGGCTGAGAGTCAGGCCAGGAGGTCAACAAAGCTGCCCACCTTTCCGCCTCTGCAGCAGCCCAGCCGGGGGCGGGGCTCGGGGAAGGGCAGCCGGCAGGAGGGCTGGGCCAGGCTCGAGCAGGTGACTTCTGTTAAAGCCAGCTGCCAGCACCATCTGCCGCTCTGCTTCTCCCAGGGAAGCAGGTCCTCCCCTGGGCATGCCCTTCTGTGGCCACCCCGCCTCTCGTGCCCCGGTAAGTGGCTGCAGGGGCCCAGAGCAGGAAGTGGTGGGGGCTGGGGCTGGCGCTGGAGCCAGGGCAGGCCGGCAGCAATGTGGATAGGGTCAGGGCATCCAACATGGAGTCAGTAGGACCTGGTGGCTGCCAGGAGAGGAGGAAGGCAGGCGGGCGGCTCAGGCCAACGAGATGAATGAGAGAGCCGGGCCCAGGTGCACCTTCCCCGTGGTCTCCGATGCATGGGCCAGCGTCGTCCACCTCCCACTGAGGAGCAGGGGGCTACGCAGGGCAGCGCAGCAAAGCCCTGGACTGAGGCTCGGGGGCCTGGGTTCTCGGCACCTTCAGTCCAATTCGCTGCCGACTCTGACACAGGTGCTGCCGCTCCTCCACGTGCACAAGGGTGGGGCCATCTTGGGGAGCTTGTTACAGTCAGCCCTTTTTAGCTGAAGCCCCAGCCAGGAGGAAGGAGGGAGACAGCTAGGGAGCCAGGGCCTTGTCTTCTGAGTGGGAAGCGCTGGCACCCAAGCCTGAAAGAATTCGGGCTGGGGGTGGGGGCGCCAGGAGCCTGGCAGGCAGAAGGCCGGGGCTGGCTGCGGGCCGGACCCGCTGTGCCCACCCAGCCAGGCAGGCAAGGCGAGTCTGTTCTCGCTCGGAGGCCAGAAGCCGGGGAAGGCAGGGCTGCTGCAGTAGCGCAGTGGAGGGAGGCCTAGGGCTCTGTGAGCTCTCAGTCTAGGGCCCGCGAGCGGGGGCCACCCATCTACTCGAATATCTTTGCAGTCCTTGGAGCTACTCATCTTTATGCTTTCTGAGTCTCCTTAAGCACTTTGCTGAGTGGTGTGCATTTTGCAAGGTGCAGAGCAGAATGCAATTGCTCGGGCCGGGTCCCTGCCACGTTGAGCGCAGCCCTGCGGTGCTGCGGGGTTGGGAGTGAGGGGGGCAGGGCTTTGGTGGCCAAGCTCTTGGCGTTGCTGCCGTATTCCTGCTTTCCAGATGGGAAGAAGGTCACAGAGGCCGCGTGGCCCGCGCAGATCTACCCCCGAGCAAGTGTGAGCTCCCGTGGGTCCCAGTTCTGCCCATCAGCACTTTTCCCTGCTGGTGTCGGCACACAGTTCAAGCAGCTGAGAGGTTCCGAGGAGGCTGCCCCTTAGGGGCTAACCCGTAGGGGCTACAAACTTGGCCGCAGAGGGAAGACAGACTGGAGTTCCTCTCCCTTCTCTGCCAGCCCGAGCTGGGAGCCCTTGCGCCAGCAGCTCCATGTCCTCGTCTGTAGCGATCACGGAGCCTGGGATCTGATCCAGGGGAGTGCTGAGCCTGGCGTGTGCTGCCGCACAGAAGGCAGAAGGCACCTTGCTGGCCCCCGGAGCGGGGCAGAAGGTCCTCACAGGGCTCCAGCATGGGGAAGGGACACAGAACGCCCGGCCTGTGCTAGGACATCCCCGGCAGGGAGCTCAGCGTGCCCCGGGAGGCTTCCGTGACCAGCCTGGGCTACCCTGCCTGAGCTGATGCAGCCTCCTGCAGACGCCACCCCAGACGGCTCACCTCTCGGGCCCTCTGCCTGCTCAGCTGATTGGCAAAGTGACCCCAGCTAGGGCCTGGGCGCCGGGCTCAGGGGCTGCCCTGCCCCTGCCATTCCCAAATGAGTTTTCGCAGCTCAGCTTGAGTGCATGTCAGCAAGTGGAAAATCCATCCTGCAACCACTGTCCCCTCTAGGCTCTTTTAGAAGTGCCTGGCTATGAAGGAAGCTGGGACATGGAATGTTCTAGTGTCTTGGATGCAGTGGATGTACTTGTCAAAAATCTCCCAGCTGCACACTTGGAATGGATGCGTTTTGGAATGAAGCCTTGATTAGGGAGGAAAGTTCATACTTTTTGGCCCCTCAATTCCACAGATAGGAATTTATCCTGAAGAAATTACGATAGGAGCGAAGACTTGGCTGCAAGGATGCTCATCACACAAGTTAATTATGTCTTTAAAACTGCTTTTAGGCCGGTGCCGCGGCTCACTAGGCTAATCCTCCGCCTTGCGGCACCGGCGCACCGGGTTCTAGTCCCGGTCGGGGCGCCGGATTCTGTCCCGGTTGCCCCTCTTCTAGGCCAGCTCTCTGCTGTGGCCAGGGAGTGCAGTGGAGGATGGCCCAAGTCCTTGGGCCCTGCATCCCATGGGAGACCAGGATAAGTACCTGGCTCCTGCCATCGGATCAGCGCGGTGTGCCGGCCGCAGTGCGCAGGCCGCAGCGGCCATTGGAGGGTGAACCAATGGCAAAGGAAGACCTTTCTCTCTGTCTCTCTCTCTCTCACTGTCCACTCTGCCTGTCAAAAAAAAAAAAAAAAAAACTGCTTTTAAAAACGGGTCATACATGTTCATGTTCAAAAACACAAAGGCAACAAGCCAGCGCTGTGGTGCAGAAGTTAAAGCTGCCATCTGTGACACCCCCATCCCATATGGGCACGGGTTCAAGTCCCAGCTGCTCCACTTCTGATCCAGCTCCCTGCTATGGCCGGAGAAAGCAGTAGAAGGTGGCCCAAGTCCTTTTGCCCCTGCCACCCACAAAGGAAACTAGATGGAGCTCCAGGTTCCTGGCTTCAGCCTGCCCCAGCCCTAACCATTGCAGCCATTTAGGGAGTGAACCAGCAGACGGAAGATCTCTCTTTCAAGTAAGTCAGTTTAAAAAGAAAGAGTAAAGTGCTAAAGCTCTGTTGAGCCCCGGCGGCATCCAACCCTCCCCAAGCTCTTGTCCCCAAAGGCCTGCTTGCCTCAGCCGTCCATCAGGGGGCCCTGAGCTACTGGCACATGTGTGTGACTCCCCGGTGACACACGCGCGCTGCTGCATGTGTGTGCCTTTAAGACCCTCCCCATCAGCCCAGGAAGCGCCTCACCCCATGGCATCCTGTGGCAGCGCTGGCATTCACCAGCCCCCTACCAGGCACCTCTTGCCCTGAGCTATAGGAGAAGCTATAGGGAAGTTCCTGCATTCGGGGAGCAGCGGCCTCGGAAGCACCCCGAACGTCTAGTGATATGGCTGTAGGTAAGTATTTGGAGATACAGATGTATAGCCACGGGATAAGAGATTCAAAAATCCTGCACACTTATTAGAACATGTACTAACACGGACATGTCCACAGTGGGTGCAAACACTCATGTGCACGGTGAGAACCCAGCCGTGCACCTGCACCCCAACGCCGGCAGGGCATTCCGAAGAACTAGTCTGGGGAGCGCTTGGGGACACTTCTTTTCTCTATGGTGCTTTCCGGTTGTTCCACACGGAACGTGAATGCCTTCTGAAAGAACGGAAAGCTCAGGTGTCCGGGAGTGGCCCGCAGCCCCGTCCTCTGCGCGCAGCCCCCGGGCACCCAGCCGGTGGGACCCAGCGCTCGTCCTCGCCACCAGCGCCCCGCGGCGGCTCTGCCCAGAGGGAGCCCGGGGTTGGCCCCGCGCCCCGCTCCGGCCGCGAAAGGGAAGCGGTTCCCAACTAGCTGCAAGGCAGGCCCGTGTGACCGCGCTGCCCGAGACGAGACCCGAGGGGGCTGTGGGCGAGCAAGCGAGCCCCCCGTCGGCGGAGGTGCTCGCTCACCTGGAGGTGGGCTGGAAGCGACTAGGGCGACGCCGGCTGTCGGGGCGGCGCGGGACCCGTCTCCTCCCACCGCCCCCACGCTAGCGGCTCCAGCCCTCAGCTTCTTCCCACCTCGGGGTCCGCACGCGGCGCGGCCTCCCCGCGCCCCCGGCCCCGGCCCGATACCTGTAGGACGTGGTGGCCGCGGCAGCCGCGTCCCCATCGCCGATGGGCAGCACGTAGACTCCCCGGGCGCCGGGCGCGGAGGACTTGCCCCTGCGGCCGCCCGGCCCGGCCCCGCGCCCCTGCGCCGCATCTTTGGGCCCCGCGGGCGCCGTCCACACGCCGAAGTCCCGCTGGTACTGAGTGAGCGGCACGTCCCGGCCGGGGTCCCGGGCGCCTGCGGGAGTCGGGCCCCTGCGCGCGGCAGCGGCGGCGACCGGGCTCGGCTCTTCGCTCTCGAGGTCCGAGTAGCCGTGCAGAGTAAGAGGCACCGCCACGTCGGAGCGGTCCAGCTGGTTCCAGCGGCGCGCCAGGCAGCACAGGCGGCTGATGCAGGGCCACGCCATGCCGGCCCTGGTGCCCGCCGCGCCGCGCCGCTCCCCGCGCGCCCGGCCGCGCCTCCCCCGCCGCGGCCCCGCCCCCGCAGCCCTCCCCGCGCCGCCGCAGCGCCGCCCCCCGGCAGGGCGTGGGGATCCCACGAGCTGGAGCCCGCGGGGGCGAGGTGGCGCGGCCGCCCGGGGTGTCCAGGTGCAAGAAGGTTGCATTCCTGGGCCCACGGTTCCCGCAGCGTGGTTCTAGAACTCAGACCGGGCCTCGCGGGGCCCAGGGGTCGGCCCTCAGCCGGCAGGCGGGTCTGGTGTGCACGCGTCCGCGCGGCGCTGTCCCCGGGCTCTCCGCGGGCACCAGGGAGCTGTCACACAGGAGGCTCGCGCCAGGCTCCCACACAGCACGTGTTTGCGTCGGCCTGTGAGCAGCCGCTTGCCTTTGTGACGCTGGATTTGTGAAAAGCGATCCAATTTTCAGGAAGGATTGGCAGTGACTTCAGCGGGCCTTTCCCTGAGTTCCGAAGTCCTTCGGGTGAGGCAGGGCCACCAGGGCTGTCGCTTTATAAAGCTGCCACAAAATCCGGCCTCTGGGTTCTGGAGTGCCGCCGCCCGGCAGGTGTTCCTGCCCTAACACAGCTTGGGAAGGCTTCCCGGGAATCTGACAGCTGCCCTCCGTGTGCACTGCGGATCAATGACTAAAAGCACTACGGAAGCTGCACGGGTTCCCCCGGGCACCACGGCAAGGCTGTACTTGGCAGGCAACCAGCCTGCACTTCAGAGGACTGCAGCACAGCCAGAATGCAGATTCATCTCCCAAAACGCAGCCTGCCTCGTTTTGCATCCTAGCAGGCCACGGCCCCAGAGCCACGTGCACCGGGTGAGGACACTGGAGGACACACGCCAGCCCTCGGGGCTCCGGGCAAACTGTCTGTGCACTCTGTGTGCCAGGCCCTGGGCTAGCCACCCTGGCGCCTATCACAGCAGGGTGCTCGGTGATGCTGGGTGCCTTCCGAGGTGCAGAGGCTGGGCCAGACATGAAAGGGAGAGCAGCGGAAGAGGGGCAAAGAGGCCAAGGGGGATGGGGTGGGGCTCCTGCCGCGGAGGGCCTTGGCCATACCAGGGAGTTGACAAATTCTCCACGGTGCCTCATGGAGCAGGATGTGGACACCTCAAGGACCAGGTGGAAGAAGTCTCAACAGTCTAGGGGCAGTGTGACGAGGGGATGCACTGAGGCACAGACACGGGCAGTGGAGAGGTGGGAGAGGCACCTAGAACGGCTCTCCCAGGTTTCTGACTTCAACAATTGGTGCCGTCCCTCAAGCCAGGGGGCAGCCAGCGCCAGGAGGCATCAAAATACTTATTCGGAGTTCAGAGATGTCCAGTGGGGGCCGCCTACACCTGGTGACTGCAGCCTCAGAAGTGTGCAGCGAGGAGGGTGACAGCCAGCGGTGCAATCCTGGGGACCCCTCAAGGAAAAGGCTGGGGAGGAAGTGGCACAGCCCAGGTGGCTCCCAAGCCAGGAGCACATGGCCCTGCAAGCAGTGATCAGCAGTCAGTGCAAAGGCCACAGTGGGAAAATAGAACAGCCCGCTGGGCAGTGGGGAGTGAGGCCCCTTGCCCACGCCGTGGATCGCAAGGCTCAGCTTGACCTCCCCAAGGCCACTCACAGAGGATGGCTCTGGGCTGGCCAAAGGCTTCCACACGGCAGGAGTTTATGGCTGGAGGAGATCCTGCCTCCCTACCTACTGCAAAGCGGGGGCAGAAGAGCCATGCAGACCTGCCCACAGCAAGATGTCTGTGAACAGCCGGCCTCCCAGCCGTCTCTGAAAACACATCTCGCCGCATGCCACACGGCTGTTAGCATATGCATTCAAGTGTCACTGTCCGGGCAGTGCCGCCGCCTTCCCCGTGTTCTCTGCCAAAAGACGCTGGATTAAGAGCATTCTCTCTCCTGCAAGAGAAACTGCTTCAGAGCAGAACCCTCTCCTTGTGAGAGTGACTCGTCCTTCACAGCAGACAAGACATGCGAGCAAGGGGCTGCCGCGTTCCGGACAACTCTAAGGTGCTGGCCACGTGTGGCCGCTCAGTCCTCGAGCCCCTGGCGAGGTGGGCGTGGCTCCCACTCCTTTTCAGGAAGCCTCTGCTCAGACTGCCCAGCAGGGCACGGCCTGGGGCAAACGGGCCAGGAAGGGCTGGCACGGGGCCCTCACTCCTGCCCAGCACAAAGGCCCAAGGTTTGGGATAACATTTTGAGGCTATCAAAAGGCTGAAAACTCTCCTGCAAATTCTTTCAGGACAACGACATTCTCAGGCTGCATTTCCTAGAAGCACCTCTCCATCACGGGCAGACTGATGGCGACCACCGTTTGCTCTTTCAGTCCGCTCTTCAACTAGAAGTGTGCTTTTATAATTCGGCTCAAATTCAAGTCTGAATTTATCTAAGTCACTGCCTTCTACCTCTTAAATTTAGCTCCAATTTTAACCTAGAAAGCAAAACCTTAAAATAGCTTCTTGTACATGCCACTCACTGCCAGAAAGCATTACCTTTCTTGGGGAAACGTAGAAGCGCTGCGGCTATTTCAGACCGTGCCAGAGAGAAGGTACTCTCGGCTCTCAACTCAACCAAGCAAGGCGGGCAGGACGGTGGGAAGCGCAGCACACAGGTGCCTGAGGGCCACGGCGTTCCCAGCCGGCCTGTGCCCAACAGGCATGCCAGGCCCACACTCCAACCAGGTCAGATGCTCCAAACACGGGGGCCAGAGCAGCCCCGCGCTCGCAAAGAGCAGCACGCACCCTGCGTTTACAAACTAGAGATATAAACTTTTATTTCACTTTGTCGTGATTCCCTAAGAAGACACGTACGGGGAGTGGAGAGGAACACGGGACAGGACGCTGGGGAGGCTGGGCTGCTGGGCGTCGTCCATCGGGGTCACGCCGGGCTCAGGGGCAGGCAGCGCGGGCCAGATGCACCGTCCTGTCCGGCCCCAGCTTTACTTAGAGCCACCGCCTTTTCTGGGGCCGTTAGTCCTCATTTCATGCCAGATTTTCACCAGAGGCTCCCTGTTCTTCCAAATGAGTTCATGACCGTAAGTAATGTACCATCTGGAGAAAAGAAAAACAAAGCAGGTCGTATGCGGAACCAGGATGTCACACGGGGAGCACCATGACAACACTGAGCTGACTTTTTCTATATCAAATGTCGCTGCCATATACTAGGAAGCTTCCAAGTCCGCTGAGTAGCTTCTGAAGTGAATGGCAGCCTCAGCCCGGGCCGTGTGTCAGAGGGGAGGAGGACGGCTGAGGGGTGAGCGCCCCATAGCGCGTGCGCCCTGCACATGCGCACTTTGCCCTGAAGTAGCCTTTCAGCACTGTGGACGTGGGGACTACTCCCGAGAGGACGTGAACTGCCCAGGGCGCTCACAGCTTCTAAGTGACCACTCAGGGACAGGCTGCCTCTAAACCCCCGCTCTCTCTGGGAAGCTCCTAGTGCCGGTGGGCTGTAGCAGCCCACAACGCCAGTCATCCTTCACCTGGCCACACCTGGGGTGGCCAGCGGACCCCCCACTCTGCCCAGCCCCGTTCTCCTGGCAACGATGCCTCACAGCGGCCTGAAGCAAAGCGCTGGGGAGGCTGAGGCACTCGGGTTGCTACTTCTAATTGCTCGGGTACATAGGAATCCCCGGCTCAATCTGGCACCGGGGCCGTGCCGCAAGCACCGCGCTAGCCAGCAGCACGTGGCGGGTATTCTGTGAGCCGGGTCCCCTGCGAGAGGCCGCCAACAGCTGAGGGGCACCTCTCCGCCCCAGGGCGGGGGCCTGAGAGCTTTGCTTGTGGAAGGGTTTGGTCTCCAGGTTGCATGTTCCCTGGCGCAGAGGACAGATTCTGCTGACCTCTGCATTTTGGAGACACCTGACTGAAAAACGCTCAGAGCTGCCTCGGATTTCTTTTGATGTTCTTTTAAATGTTCTGAACATGTATCTTCTATTATAAAGGGCTTGATTTGTACCAGTCAATACAGTTAGAATCTGATTATGAAAATACAGTCAACACTAACATTCTGAAAAATAAAACAAAAAACAAATAATCAGGAAATTTACAGAAACAAAAAGGGCATTTTTAACATGAGAATTCAGGCGCTGGCGCTGTGGTGCAGCGGGATAAAGCCCGGGCATCCCATATGGGTGCAGTTCCGAGTCCTGGCTGCTCCTGTTCCGATCCAGCTCTCTGCTATGGCCTGGGAAAGCAGTAGAAGATGGCCCAAGTGCTCAGGCCCCTGCACCCACGTGGGAGACCCGGAAGAAGCTCCTGGCTTCGGATCGGCACAGCTCCGGCTGTTTCGGCCATCTGGGGAGTGAACCAGCGAATGGAAGACCTCTCTCTCTGTCTCTACCTCTCTCTAATTCTTTTTATTTTTTTTTTTATTATTTATTTATTTTTTTTTTTTGACAGGCAGAGTGGACAGTGAGAGAGAGAGACAGAGAGAAAAGTCTTCCTTTGCCATTGGTTCACCCTCCAATGGCCGCCGCGGCCTGCGCGCTGCGGCCGGCACACTGCGCTGATCCACTTCTAAGTGGTCACTTAGAAGCAGGAGCCAGGTACTTATCCTGGTCTCCCATGGGGTGCAGGGCCCAAGGACTTGGGCCATCCTCCACTGCACTCCCTGGCCACAGCAGAGAGCTGGCCTGGAAGAGGGGCAACCGGGACAGAATCCGGCGCCCCGACCAGGACTAGAACCCGGTGTGCCGGCGCTGCAAGGCGGAGGATTAGCCTAGTGAGCTGCGGCACCGGCCTCTGTAATTCTTCAAAATAAAAATAAATCTTTAAAAAAATAAGAATTCATTAATAGGCATATAACAAAATTGTTTGGACTAAAGTAAAATTCTCTGGTGAATTTAGAGCAAGAAAAACAATGAATCACCGTAAGATTCAAATGCAACTGAAAAAAATCAATGAAAATCTCTTGTCAGGAAATACCCATTAATAAAGTATCTTTTTATCTGACTCACTCCAAGGCCTTGAAGAGTCAAGAACTTTGACCTCACAGGTACCCTGCTCTGAGTACTCATAAGCCCAGACGTAAACGGTGGTCTCACTAAACCGAACCCCATAAAATGCTCCACAGCGCCCAGCTGCCCAGGCGCCCTCTTCTGCCCCAGCAGTGCAGCAGCCCAGCGCTGTCTGAAACCCCAGGGGGACAATCACTGGCTGCATGACCTTGGACAGGCTGCCGTCTGTAAGCAGTTTCCTTACGTAAGTGAAATGAGTAGTGACTGAGCCCTTCGCTTACAGAATTCTCTGAGCTCAGCTGGCTTACCACACAGCAGCTGTTCACTGCGCAACAGGAAGACCACACCACGTGGTCAGGGACATACCATGAAGGAGATGTACAGGTGGGCACTGACAGAATCTCCACTGACAACAAAATTAGGGAGCTTCGAAAATATTTTAGATATCTAAACCTAGATGAAAGATGTCGGAAAAGATGAATTCTGGATTTGACAGAGATCTAGTGAAAAGACAAGCTGAAATCAGAAACAGCAAAGAGAAAAAGATTCCTCCACCTTTTAGATCCTTGTGATCCAACTTCCAGAATGGAAAGGCCATCTGATTATAGTACAGAGGGATCAGGATCTCCTAGGAGAGGACCCCTTAGGAATACATGGGAAGGATCCAGATACATTCAGGTTCCCAAAACAGAAGCCTTTCATCACCAGTCTTTCTGTGTCTCACAGGTAACACCAGGTCACTTTCTACTATTTATAATGTGCTGCCGTTGGAGCCGGAGCCCACCCATGCTACTGGTTAATCATCCCTGAGAATTATAAATGGCATAATGGCATTTACTTCCACCGCCTACTGGGCACAACCGCTTCACTTAGAATAGATTTTCTTACCTTTTTTTTAGAATTATAAAACTTGAGTTTTCCATTGTCATGAAATAAAGTAAAAGGGCAAAGTCTTAAAACAAAGTCAAAGGGCAAAAAAAGGTAAAAGTAAGGGCAAAAGGCAGCATTTACACCAGACAGGCCTTCCGGGACCGTGCCCATCAGACAGACGGGCTCCGGGAGTCCCGGGAAGCTGCTCCAGAACTGCTGTTTCACATAAAGCCCTGTTATCTGACGCACCAGTGAAGCTCCTGTAACACAGGTCGCTGTACACAAGCGGCGCGGCGCGATGGTGGTGGTGCAGGGGGCTGTGGCTCTGGGTTTAAATCTCTGCTCTGCCACGTAAGAGCTGCTCGGCCTGGGGAAGCTCGCTTCCTCGCCTCCGTTTCCACGTGAAACGGTGCACTAACAAAGGGACAATGGCAGGTCACTGCTCAGCGCCTGTGTGCTCAAGTGGCCCACCTTAGTTTGCAGTCCAGGCCTGCAGCACAGCCAGGTGAGGGGCTCCAGCCGCTCCACATGGCTGCCCAGCCCTAAGGGGCTGGAGGGCAGCAGTGGCAAGGGAGAGGTGGGCAAGAAAGCCCACAGGTGGGGAAAGGCGATGACAGCACAGACCAGGGGCCAGGAAGCTTCCTGGAAGCACCGGGATTTGGAGCGACTTAGGTTAGGTGTAACACAAAGGCACAGACCGCACACAGACCGTCCACAAAGCACCACGGCAGGGGCGGGGCTGACACTCAGGCCCAGCCTCATGTGGTGAACAGAGCTGAGGCCAGAGCAACTGCCCTGAGGTTTCCCCGTCTGCTCCTGCTTCCAGAACACAGCTAAGCGCCCCACTCTGCCTTCCAGGGGTGGGGCGGGGTGGACAGACTCCAGGAAGCAGGTTAGCAACCAATTACACTCAAACTTACATTCCAAAGAGAGCTCCCCCAAGATGTGCTGCATGATCAAAAAATTTCCATCCGAGGATCATTCCCGCTGTATCCATGGCAATAATGGCTTTTAGGGCCTGAAAGGCAGCAAGAGAAAAGAGAAGTGGTACAACACTGATTCCTCAGCACTGACATTTCCGACGGAAGGGCGAGGACTCAGGCAACGTAAAAACATCCCTGCTGTCCCGGTACTTCACTCTTGACGATACTTACATTGCCGGCTGTGAAGGTGAACATGGGGAGGAAGATGATGGCGAGCTTCCCATCAGGGATCTTGGTGCAGACAGCAGCAAGGACGGTCATGATGGCGCCGGACTGCAAAGTGACACAGTGATAAGAACAGGACATGTCATGTGCAACGGCTGAGTGGCTACCAGGCTAAAGCAATGGGGCTTTCACAGTTTCTACGGCACCCAATTCTAGGGGAGCACAAAGCTGAAAAACTCCCAGGTACCAGCGTGTGTGGCAAAGGGGCTCCAGGTCGTCCCGGGACAGCGGAAAGGCCACCACAGGGCCGCTCGGCGGACACCAGCGAGCTGAGTGCTTCCTGGGCTGGTGTGACAGCGTCAGGTGTGCCACGGGCGTCGCTTCAGTTAATGCCCGAGAAACAGCTTCTAAAGCTTCTCCAGCAAAGCTCCCCAGCCAGAGAGCATGAATTTGCCCAAAGAAGGCCACGTGTGTGGGATTTCCTCCAAGCACAGGGCTTTATCTTCAGGTTTCACGTGAAATTTGTATTCAGTTTTATAAAGCAACTAAACATTGTCCTTAAAACCTCTGAGAGGTTATCCTGGAGTTGTGCTCTGCCTGCCCCACAGCCTCCCTGGGACACATAGAGCTGCCTGCTTGCCAAGACCTTCTCCCAATCACCTCATCTACAGAATAAAACGCTAATAAAACCAAAAGCCAGAACCTATGCCAACACATCAACTATTCTTGTTACAGATGAACGGTTATCATCAATGCGGAGATATTTAATTTTCTTGTATGTGTTTTTCTTGGCTGCTACATAGTCTAAGTATATAATGCCCGTGAGCTATCTTCTGGATAAATGATACCAATCTAACTTTTCTTAATGTCAGACATGTTTGCATGTAGACTACTCAAGGACTTGGATCTTAATGCCTACTTTACATGGCCTCTCAGGATAATCACTCAGTCAAATACTGGAGTTCCTACTATGCTAGATGCTAGAGAAACAGAAGTGAGCAGACCTACAGAGTCTGCTTTCCCGGAGCTTACAGCAGCACAGGAAAGACAACGCCACACGGTGAGCTGCGGCGGGAAGCGCGGTATGCTAGGGCAGCACACGGAGGGACCTGCGGTTAACAAGCAACAGCACATTTGGCTAGGAAGGTGGCCAGGAAGAGGAGGAGGAGGTGGGAAGCGCAATAGGCAGAAAAACAGCACAAGCCAGGCCTGGAAGGCAACGAGCTCAGCATGACGGAGGAATGCAGAGACGTGAGTGCAGCTGGAGTATGCAGTGCAGTCACAGAACGGGAGAGAGCAGACAGGTGGGCGCTTTAACTTAAGTCTGTCTTCTAGCTAAGTTCACATAGACAAATCTTAGCCAGTTCTAAAAATCAAAACACTTCTGGGGAGGGTACATTCCACAAAATATCTTCCTGCCATTTTTTTTTTTTTTTTTAAAGATTCATTTATTTAGAGGCAGAGTTACAGGAGAGGGAGAGACAGAGAGAAAGGTCTTCCATCTGCTGGTTCACTCCCCACATGGTCACAACAGCTGGAGCTGGGACAAGCTAAACCCAGGAGCTTCTTCTGGTTTTCCCACGTGGATGCAGGGGCCCAAGCACTTGGGCCATTATCCACTGCTTTCCCAGGCCATAGCAGAGAGCCATATCAGAAGAGCAGCAGCCAGGACATGAACCGGAGCACACATGGGATGCTGGCACCACAGGCAGAGGCCCAACCTACTGCACCACAGTGCTGCCCCAAAATGACTTAAAAAAAAGATTTATTAATTCAAAAGTTATAGGACATGGGGGGTGAAGAGACAGAGAGAAGGAGAGGGATCTTCCATCTGTTGGTTCACTTTCCAGCTGGCCACAACAGCCAGCGCTGGGCCAGGCCAAAGCCAAGAACCAGGAGCTTCATCCAGGTCTCCTACATGGGTGGCAGGGGTCCAAATACTTGGGTCATCTTCTGCTACTTTTCCCAGGCCATCAGTAGGGGGCTGGATCAGAAGTGGAGCAGCCAGGACATGAACCAGTGCCCACATGGGATGCTGGTGTCATAGATGGCAGAGTTACCCACTATGCCACAAGGGCAGGCTTCTGCAAAATGATTCTTAAAAGGAGCCCTATAAATTAAAAGGGAAAGTCCCTTTGGGGTCAGCACTGTGGTGCAGTAGGTTAAAGCCAAGGCCTGCAGCACCAGCATCCCATATGAGTACCATCTCGAGTCCTGGCTGCTTCACTTCCAAGCCAGTTCCCTGCTAATGTGCCTGAGAAAGCAGTGGAGTATGTCCCAAGTGCCTGAGTCCCTGCACCAATGTGGGAGATCCAGAGGAAGATCCTGGCTCCTGGCTTCAGCTTGGCCCAGCCTGATTGTTGTGGCCATTTGGGGAGTAAACTAGCTGATGAAGACCTCTCTGTCTCTCCTCCTAACTAACTTTGCCTTTCAAATAAATAAATAAATAACTCTTTTAAATACCATCTACCTCTCTTCATTACTGTTTTTGTGGTTTCTTCTATATGAGCAGGTACTTCAGAATACAGGATTAATGTTTTAGAAATTACCAATCCAGCTCCCTGCTAACATGCCTGGGTAGTAGCTAATGATGGCCCAAGTATTTGAGTCCCTGATATCCATGTGAGACACAAGTGGAATTCCTGGCTCCTGGCCAAGTCTTGACTGTTGCAGCCATTTGAGGAGTGAACCAATGGATGGACGGTGTCGCTTTGACTTTTAAATAACAGATTAAAAAAAAAAAAAAGCGGGGTAACTGCTTACGTGGAAACACACGCACACTTGCACAGCTTCCATCATTTGTTCAACTTTCCCCCTTCCCTGCTCCACATGCTAAATGAGGCACAGCGACCACCCTGGAAGGTGGAAGCTTATTTCCTCACAAAGCATGCTGGGCCACAGTTCCGGGGGTACAACATGTCACAGTCATATTTACACTATCCTGGAAGACTTGGTCTTCAGCATCTGCCCCAAACCCACCAGCACACCCTGCATTAGGCAGAGTAGCTGTCAACACCCTGCAGAATCTGAAGGGAAGAGGGAACAGCAGCCCATCACCCTCTGGGCTCCAAGGCGTATGCACAACTTCAATATCCCAGGTTTATTTTCAAATAAAATCTAAAAAACTTGAAATCCAGAAGAAATCAAGCTGAAATCTCATTTTCTAGAAGGAAAAAACCAATCAAGTTATACTTTCCCCCAAATGAAGCAAATATAATTTAATTAGTTGATATGAAAACATTAAACTTCTGTGAAGTCTCCTGAACTACTTTTCCATAAGTGATCATTATTCTCCATCTATCAGAGGAAAGTGTCATTAGCTGTGCAATTTCAGGAAAACCCAGTTTCTTTGCTACAACTGACTGTCTTTATTGTAAATTATTTAAAGAGGCAGATTAATTTTCTCAGACTTTTCTCAATATGACCTTTATACATATTTAAGTATATTTATATGTCTGAATAAATCACAACCTATTTTCTGACATATGCTTGGGCTTACTACCCTGCAGAGAAAGGTTTTCACTTTTTCTAGTCAAAGGCTTTTAAGAATCAAATGAAAATGGACCCTTTCTCCTTAGAAAGAAACCACACTCATATATACATTTCAGGGCTATTTTCAGGCAGTCAAGAAACTCTAATCCAAGCATATCCTGCATCCATGCTAAAGATGAAAATCTTGGCCAGTGCCGCAGCTCACCAGGCTAATCCTCTGCCTGTGGCGCCAGCACCCCGGGTTCTAGTCCTGGTCGGGGCACCGGATTCTGTCCCGGTTGCCCCTCTTCCAGGCCAGCTCTCTGCTGTGGCCCAGGAAGACAGTGGAGGATGGCCCAATTGCTTGGGCCCTGCACCCCATGGGAGACCAGGAGAAGCAGCTGGCTCCTGGCTTCGGATTGGCGCAGTACGCTGTCCGTAGCGTCCATTTGGGGGGTGAACTAACGGAAGGAAGACCTTTCTCTCTGTGTCTCTCTCTCTCTCACTGTCTAACTCTGCCTGTAAAAAAAAAAAAAAAAAAAAAAAAAAAAAAAAAAAAAAAGATGAAAATCTTCTGCTCTCCATCAATAATTTTTTTTTTAAAGATTTATTTTATTTGAAAGGCAGAGTTACCGAGAGACAGAGAGATCTTCCATTGGCTGCTTCACTTCCCAAATGGCCCCAACAGCCAGGACTGGGCCAGGTCAAAGCCAGGAGCCAGGAGCTTCTTCTGGGTCTCCCACATGGGTGCAGGGGCCCAGGGACTTGGGCCAGCTTCTGTGGCTTTCCCAATCACATTAGCAGGAAGCTAGATCAGAAGTGGAGTAGCCAGGACTCGAACCAGTGTCCATATAGGATGCCTATGTCACAGGCAACAGCTTTACCTGCTATGCCACAACCCTGGCTCCATCCATTAAGAATGTTTATATATTCTGTTATATATTTGTAATTAATAGGCACATATGATTTATAACCTTCAGTACCTATATAATCTTCAAATCTATTAATGATTTTTACCTGTAGATTTTTTGCATCTTAACTTTTAAATGAACTGGCTCTAGGGAGCCTTCTGCTTTTACCAATGAGTATGTACAAAGTAGGTCCACTCACACCCAAATGCCAGCAAGACAGAAAACCTTTAGACAAGAACTTCTCAAAAAAACCTGGTCAGACCCTGCTCAGGAGAGCCTGGACTCCCACCCTAGCTAGAATCCCGTATCTTTCCCAGTGTGGTGTCAGTGGAGAGAGGCAGTCACTGGCACCCCTGGCCCTCCCAGACAGGGTGCTATTAGCAGAGGCCTACTAGGGGGTCTGAACTTCCAGAACCCCCATGCGCTCCTTACTGTGCGAACCCCTCTAAACACACCTGCATTGCAAATCAGAAATAGATGGTGTTAACCTCGTTTTACATGGGGAAAACTAGAGTTCAGAGAAGTTCAGTAATGTGTCCTGGAAATCAAAGGTAAGTGGCACAGCTGGGATTCAACCTCATTCAAATTCCAAATACCATATTGTCATGCTCTATTCAGCTTCTTATCTAAAAAACAGATGTTCAAGGCTTACCAAAATGGACTCCCTATGGCCAGCACTGTGGTATAGCGGGTTAAGCTACCATCTGCAACACTGGCATCCCATATGGGTGCTGGTTCAAGTCCCAGCTGCTCCACTTCTGATCCAGCTCACTGCTAATGTGCCTGGGAAGGCAGTGGAAGATGGCCCAAGTGCTCAGCCCTTGTCACCCATGTGGGAGACCTGGATGGAGTTCCTCCAGGCTACTGGCTTAGTCTGGCCCAGCCCTGGTTGTGGTGGCCATTTGGAGGGGTCACTTGTGGCCAGTGGATGCAATATCTCTGCCTTTTAAATAATTAAATATTAAGGGGAAAAAATGGACTCCCAAATCTTTTCAACTAGTGAAAAAAAGCCTCCCCACTTTAGAACCCTGAAAATCTTCTAGGGGAACTTTCATCCTCTAGTGTCCATTAGGAGTGTAACATTTCTACCCAATAATCTAAAAATCTGAGTCCTCTTCCAATTCATCTTTACTGTCTTCATATAACAGGTGCTCAGTTGTTGAATGCTACTGAAACATACAAATTATACCAGACTCAAATTTTATATAGAAAACAAACATTTCAAAGAGAAAAAAAGGGGCTCATGACAAATCATGTAGGTTGCCGGTACTGTGGCTCAGCAGGTTAAAGCCCCAGCCTGCACTGCCAGCATCCCATATAGGTACCGGTTCAAGTCCTGGCTGCTCCACTTCCTATCTAGCTCCCTGCTAATGTGCCTGGGAAAGAAGGGGAGGATGGCCCAAGTCCTTGGGCCCCCGCACTCATGTGGGAGACCTGGAAGAAGCTCCTCCTTTGTGGCTTTGGGGAGTGAACCAATAGATGGAAAAGATTTCTCTCTCTAACTCTTGCCTTTCAAATAAATAAAATAAATCTTTTAAGGGGCCATTAAAGAAGGAGGTACCTTTCTCTGAAGGGAGGAGAGAACTTCCACTCTGATTATGGCCTTGTCTAAATAAGGTCGGAGTTTGTGGACTCAAGAAGCTTCCATCGCCTTGGCAGCTCATGACAAGAGCCTCCTGTGATCACTGACATCATAAATAAGAGTGTCAATAATAAGTGTTGTTGTTAAATCAACAACAGGAGTCACTGTGCACTTGCTCCCCATGTAGGACCTCTGTCCTTAATGTGTTGTACTATGAGAATTAACAGTAAAACCAATCTTCAAATCGTACTTTATACTTTGTGTGTCTGTGGGTACAAACTGTTGAAATCTTTATTCAGTAGAGTTGATCTTCTGTATATAGATAATTAAAAATGAATCTTAATGAAAATGAGATGGGAGAAGGAGTAGGAGATGGGTGGGAGGGTGGTTATGGGGGGAAGAACCGCTATAACCCAAAAGTTGTATTTCTGAAATTTATATTTATTAAATAAAAGTTTTCTATTAAAAATAAATAAATAAATCTTTAAAAAAAAAGAAGTCAGGTAGGTCACAGGACTATTATAGGCCTCATTAGGAAAATTAAGTATGTACAAAATTAAGGAAGATATAAATTAGGGGATGATTATTTTACATAAGCATTCTTTTTCAAAAATGAAACTTTTCAGACTTCCTTTAAATATGCAACCCTGAATTTATGTATTAAGTGTATTAGTACTTAACTATACAAAATAGTCTTAAAAATTACACAAAGATTTTCAGGTACCAAGAAATCTGCTATTTTACTCAAAAGAAAACATATTAAGACTTTTTTTTTCCCTTAAAGCATCTGGAATATAGGCTGATGGCAAGAACCTTAACCATCCTGCCCACTGGCTCTATCCCAGGTTCTAGCAAAGTGTAGCACAGCACAGTACCCAGTAATCTAGCCTGCACAAGAGCCATTCAGTATTGACTCAGTAGGATACATTATCAGATTCAAACCTCTAATTAGTCAGAATTCTCCAACGGCTGATTAGGCCCTCTCCTGACTTACGCCTTTTTATATGCACTGTATTACAGTAAGAGTATATTTGACCAAAGGTTTTTTTTTTTTTTTTTTTTTTTTTTTTAAGATTTCTCATTTATTTGAAAGGCAGAGTTACAGAGAGAGGGAGAGAGGCAGAGAGTGAAAGAGGGAGAGTGGGAGAGAGAAGGGGGGGGAAGAGCGAGAGTGAGCTGTAATGGCCAGGGCTGGGCCAGGCCTAACCCAGAGTCCAACACTTCTTCTGGGTCTAACACGTGGGTGCAGGGACCCACGCACTTGGGCCATCTCCCACTGCTTTCCCAGGCACATTAGCAGGGAGCTGGGTAGAAAGTGGAGCAGCCAGGTCTTGAACTGGCACCCATATGGGATGCCAGCATTGCAGGCAGAGGCTTAACCTGCTACACCACAATGCCGGCCCCTGATCAAGTTTCCTCTAAAACTTAAAAAGCTTTACAACAAATATATAAATCCTAAATCAGATGTAGATTAGTCAATAGTATTGTTCAATGTTAATTTCCTAGTTTTAATCATTATAGTATGATTCTATAAGATGTTAGTTAAAAGTAGTGTGAAGTGCATATAGGAACTCTTCATTTTAATTTTACAACTTTTTGTCAGTCTAAAATGATTTCAAGATTCATTTAAAAAGTAAATAAAATTTTAAATTAGAAATACTTACTGCACCAAGTGATGGTCCATATCTTCCTGTGGCAACTTTACATACATAACTGACAAAATTGGAAATAACACCTGAGAAATAAGTTACATTTCAATAACTTAAGTGAAGTATAAAAATGGTTTCCAACTCTAGCTCCATTCCACATGGGTTAACAGTGTCCAGTTTCTATCTGGGTCACACTAGGGGTGCTAGGATGAGTATTACCCTATCATTTCAGATCTTTCAAAAGGAAAGATGAGGCTGACCACCTGCATGACTTGCTGAGTGACACAGAGCCATTCACTTTACCTCTCATTTATCATTTTCCTCATTAGTACACAAAGAAAGGACAGCAGTTCCCAAAGTCACCAGTTACCTCAGAATCTGCTGGGCTGTCCTCTAGATACACTCAACCAGGATCTCTAGATAACCCTTTAGGTTCCTTTGGCTCCAATGTCATAGGAGCTCAAGGTAGCTCATTTTAAAAACCAATGTCCTATGAGGCAGTAATTAACAGCATCTGAACAGATCCTCTTATCTACAACACAACTAGTGTTGGGGGAAGAACTACACTTATCACATAGGCCAAGGATATTCTTCAACAACCTCGTGTCATGAGAGGCTATGTATCGTTATCTTCAAAGAGGTTTCATTATTTCTGCAACATCAAACAGCTGGTAGCAGAAATAGGCTCTGACCTCACAGCTTCTGTCTCCAAAGCTCAGTGCTTTATCACCATAGCACAACGACCAGGTATACTGTTTTAAATGTAGAAATTTTAGAAATGAATTTTTATATTTTATGGCTGGAATTAAGTAAATTTGGAAAACAAGAAAGGTAAGTAAAATCTGACACACTGTCAACTTAGTAGCATGCAGGGCCTGGAATCATGCAATACTGCTTCCTAGCTGAAATAAGGGTATTATGCCATTGCCAAGACCATGACTAGGAAGTGGTTCTATACCAACATATATTCTTGCAAATAAAACATGAAGCAAATCCAATCCTTGACATCCATGTTGGATAGCTATGATCTAAAGCTTTCTGGAAACTGAGCACATGGAAGGAAAATGAACTTGCTTAAGATTACTTAATAAAGAGCCAGATGAGCAAGACAACTGAGAATCTGGGAACCATTCATCTACAAACGGGCAGGGCCAGAGCTAAAGAAATCAAATGACACAGTTAAATTCTATATTAACCCTTGACTCCCGTTTATCCTAAGTAATACAAAACTAAGCGTGCCCAAACAATTCTTTTATGAGGAACTCCGCAAAGTGAGAGCAAGAATGGCAACAGCTCCATCAGTCTGTGGTACACGTCTCTACCTACAACTTGGAAACAAATACAAACATGGGCATTTACTGAGTTTAAGCACGGGCTGCAATCATTCCCTTTGTCCCTTCTGCAGATAAGTGGAAGTGCTTGCACTCTCAAAGGTCCCGAGGGGAAAGCTTATTACCTGCAGACAGGTACACTGCCATGAACTGCTCTTGACCCAGGATGTTCACTATGCTGGAGGAGAAGCTCCATAAAACATACATATTTGCTGCCATGTGAAATAAGGAGAAATGACTGAATGTTGACAGCAACATTGGAGAACACAGGACCTCTACGAGAGAAAGAAAAACAGTCTTGTAATTGTGAAACACACAGCCAGTGAAAGTTACCTATTTTTACACTTTTCACCATCATGAAAACAATCAAACATGGGAAATGAAAACACAGATAGTTAAATGTTTAAATAAGATAGGTTAGGACAGGATTTTTCTAAGTGGAAAAAGCTATCTTAATGAATCTTTTCTACTTAGTAATCAATTAAAAAAATTCACAGTTCAATGAAAGTAACTTGTTTTTCTGGCAAAATTCAATTTATAAAAAAAGGATGATGTTATTTCAATGGTAGATACAAAACTGTATATAATATACTCAAGGAAAAACATGTAATAATCACAGCTCTTAATCCATCAAAAATATTTAGAGAGGCCAGCATTGTGGCATAGCGGGTAAAGCTGCTGCCTGCAGTGCTGGTATCCCATATGGGAGCCAGTTCTAGTCCTGGCTGCTCCACTTCCGATCCAGCTCTCTGCTGTTGCCTGGGAAAGCAGCGAGGATGGCCCAAGTGCTTGGGCCTCTGCACCCATGTGGGAGACCCGGAAGAAGCTCCTGGCTCCTGACTTCAGATCAGCGTAGCTCCAGCTGTTGCAGCCAACTGCGGAGTGAACCAGTGACTGGAAGACCTTTCTCTCTCTCTGCCTCTTCTCTCTCTGTGTAACTCTGCCTTTCAAATAAATAAATCTTTTAAAAAATTTAGATATCTAAATATTGTCTAAGGTATGTTTTAGGCAACTGGGATATACAACAGTACTTCAAAAAGTTTGTTGAAAACCTAAATTAAAAGTTAAGTTTGTACTGATGCCAAAATTTTGAAATTCATGCATGGCTTTTCCCAGAAGACTCATCTTCCACAGGGTTTCTGCAAACTCCATACCATTATCGACAAAGGCAAGACCTCTGTCCTCCAAGAGCTTCCATCCTGTCATAGAGATCTTGCTGATGGCTACCAACAGTAACTCAGTTTTTTTTACAGCATTTCAATTAACATAAAGCATATTTCTTTCTTATTATTTCTATTTCAAAATAAAATCATGGGACTGCTGCTGTGGTGTAGTAGCTTAAGCCTCCGCCTACGGCACCAGCATCCCATATGGATGCCAGTTGGTTTCCTAGCTGCGCCTCTTTCTGATCCAGCTCTCTGCTATGGCCTGGGAAGGCAGTGGAGGATGGCCCAAGTCTTTGGGCCCCTGCACCCATGTGGGAGACCCGGAAGAAGCTCCTGGCTGCTGGCTTCCGATCAGTTCAGTTCCAGCCATTGCAGCTATTTGGGGAGTTAACCAGCAGATGGAAGACCTCTCTATCTCTCCCTCTCTGTAACTCTGCCTCTCAAATAAATAAATAAATCCTTAAAAATAATAATAAAAAAAATCACATAAGTTAGACTTACTTGAGGCTGGATTAGATGTGAAATATTTAATCATTGTCCGCTGTAGAGAAGGTACTCTCCATAAACAGAATACAAATACATTTGCAGCTATGATACCTACAAAATAAATTATAATTCAGGAAGGTTAAAAATAAAAGCAAAGCCTAATCTAAAGTCCACCTGCATACGATTTTCTGTCATAACTATAGAGAAGTACTGTTTGCTGGGTAGGGAGGAGTGAGCTCAAGAAAGCAAGTAAATGCAATGCTTTTAAAGTATCAAAACTGCATGGATTGGTAAATTCAGAAATCCCTAGAAAACTATGAATACTCTAGGAGCTTACTTTCTTCACCCAGATTCAAATTTTACTTCTTCAGAACAGTTTACTCTTCTTAATAAATAATCAGATCTATAATTATTGTTTGATTATGGCCAAGCCGAAGAGAAAAGTTACCATTACTACTTTTTCCACCAGAAATGGTATGCTTCTTTTTTTAAAAAAATTGTTTTAAAGATTTATTCATTTATTTGAAAAGCAGTTACAGAGAGGCAGAGGCAGAGGCAGAGAGAGGTCTTCCATCTGCTGGTTCACGGCCCAAATGGCTGCAACAGCTGGAGTCAGGCCACTCTGAAGCCAGGAGCCAAGAGCTTCTTCCAGGAATCCCACGCGGGTTCAGGGGCCCAAGCATCTGGGCCATCTTCTACTGCTTTCCCAGGTCATAACAGAGAGTTGGACTGGAAGTGGAGCAGCCAGGTCTAAAACCAGCACCCATGTGGGATGCCAGCACTGCAGCAGTTTTACCTGCTATGCCACAGTGCTGGCCCCAGTGGTATGTTTCTTAAAAGAAGGTCAACATATTTAAGAAAGATACTGATGGGGCTGGCATTGTGGTGCTACAGGGTTAAGCTGCCACGTGCAACAACTGCATCCCATATGGACGGCAGTTCGAGTCCCAGATGCTCTACTTCCAATCCAGCTTTCTGCTAATGTGCCTGGGAAAGCAGCGGTAGATGACCCAAGTACTTGGGCCCCTGCACCCACTTGGGAGACCTGGAAGAAGCTGCCTTCAGCCTTGCCTAGCCTCAGTTATATGGGGATTAAACCAGTGGATGGAAGATCTCTCACCTCTGTCTCTGTGTAACTCTTTCATATAATTTTTTTTTTTTAAAAGGAAAGAAAGATAATTGATAAGGGTTCAAGAATAACCAGAAGTAATTTTCTAATTTCTTTTGAAATATATTTACATGTAGGAGATGGGTAAATTTTTCATTTTTCTGCAAGAGTTAATATTGCTAGAACTACCACTAAATTGTAGTAAATTTAATTTTAGGAATAAATCAAGTTATTCTTAGAAATTACAAATTTTTAAGAATATATTCATTTTATGAATGGTACAACTCCTTACAAATATTGAATTAAAGGAATTTAAGCACTTATTCATTCTTTCAATCTCTTTAGGCAATAGGCGGGCAGCATTTTCAACTTCTTCACTGACAATAAGGACTGATTTCCAACAACATTCTTGTAAGAGGATTTACTTTACAGAATATTCTTTGTGGAGTCCCTGCCAGTTGCTGTCTCTTGGATTTACTATGGCGTCCATATCTGCTTGTTCTGTAGGGCTCTTAACCATAGCCTGCGATTTCTAAGCAGTCTAATTTTTGCTCTCCCACTTGAGTTACGTAGAAAAGAAATAACTATTTTTCACAGACTTGTAAGTTACTTGTCTTTCTTTCTCCCTGGTACACTAAATGGAGTTTTACTGTATTTCATTGAATTGGTTCCCCCAATATCTGATGTCTCACTAGTGGGGACTCTTACAGCTAATACCATATTTGGTAAATAACTATCTAGATCCTTTAAAAGATGGTGATAGGCAGTGTGGTTGAAAGGATGGGGACACGGTATCACACACAGCATAAGAGCATCCTGTCTGTCTCCCAGTCAGGAGCCTAGAACCCTGCACAGTGTTAAGTGGGGAGAGGAAGGCAGAGCCTTCTCAGATGGAAGAAAAGAACCCTGGGAGGTCTATCCTACAAGTGAGCAGTAACCAGTAGTGAGAGTGTTGCCTACAGTTCTTTAGTCTCCTCTAGGAGACTTAAAATGTCTTTATGACGCAGGGTAGGGCTTAGGCTCTTAGGTCTAGGCGGTTATATACAGTGCTTAATACTAAGGCCTGAGAACGACCACAATCACGAAGAGCAGGTTCACTTGAGCAGAAAGGTCAGCAGGGCTGTGGAGTTTACTCTAAGTATGTATGCAATGCAACGGGATCTAGATGGGGTCTCTGATCCTGCCAGCTAGACTGAAAATGGCAACAACTACCCTGCCTGTTCTGTTGGTTCCATACTACTCTAATTCCTCAAACTGGTGACACGCAGCATGTACGATTCCCAGAAACCAAAAGTACCCCAGCACACAGACAAGCAGGGTGCATCTCTGGCTTAAGTGATTACAACTAGGAAAATACATGAAAAAGGGAAAGATAATCAAATCTCAGGTAATAATAACTAATAACTGCCAAGTTTCCAACCAAAATGCCAGAAACCCTTTTAAAAGATGTATTTACTTGTTTGAAAGGTAGCATGACAGACAGAGAGAGGTGAGACAGATCTTCCACACACTGGTTCACTCCCCAAATGGTGGCAATGGCCAGGGCTGGTCCAGGCTGAAGCCAGGAGCCCCACCCTCCATGGTGTTTCCCACACGGGTGGCAGGGGGCTAAGTATTCAGGCCTTTTTTTTTTTTTTTTGCTCTTTTCCCAAACCCAATAGAAGGGTCTGGACAGGAAGCAAAGTGGCCAGGACTCAAACTGGCACTCTCATAAGGGATGTCAGTGTCATAAGTGCACAACGCTGGCCTGTGCAGGAAGCCTTTCTGGCCAACTATGACAGATGACTGGCACTGGAACAGAGTGCAGCAGAAATCTCTCATTCCCACAACAGTAGTCACCAAGCATCTTTGATCAGGCGCCCCATTAGTAAACAAGAGAATATACATACCCAATATATATGTACTTACTAACAAATTATGTACCTTATGAACCACTATACTTCCCTATAAAACACACTGCAATTTTTCTTAATGAGAAAAGTAAAATGTAGGTATTTCCTTCCTTGCAAATCCCATTAAGAAAGCCAGTTATAAATGAGAAAACTGAGGCTCTGAAAGCTATGATTTGATGGCTAAATTCAGCTGAAAGCCAGAGTTCCCAATCTAGCATTCTTCTACCAAGACATGGGTAGCCAAACAGATTCATTTTGATCTCGGTCACTCTGGGACTTCAGACACCAAACAACAGGCTGCTTAGCTGGGAAACAGCACAGGCTGGTCCCTAGAAGCAGGTGAGCAGGAGTGGACGTGTGGTGATCCCAGGCCTACGAAGGCAGCAGAGCACACTGGCGAACAGTATGGGTGAAGGAGTCTGGCAGAACTGACTCTGTCCTACCCACGTCATAACCAGATAAGAGGCCTGTCCTCTCAGCCTGTTTCCTCATCTGTAAAATGAGGACAATAAAATCCACCTAAAAGGTCTGAGTGATGACAAATTGCAAAGGCATGATTAAATGAGGCAGTCACAGTGACAACCAAGTAAATGGAAAACACAGTGGAAAGAGAATGGCCTTTCCAGGTCTCAATCCTAGGTATGCTACTTAGAGACTTTGTGGTCTGTAGCATCTCATCTCTGCTTGTTTCCTCATTAGTAAAATGAGGACAGCAGTTCCTGTCTCATAAAGGCTGTAGTGAGGCTTAAGAAAATAATGCACATACTTTGTATGCAGATACTCAAAAGAATACTGGCTCTCTCTCCCCTCCTTCTCTTTCAAGAAATGGAACAGCTGAGGGTCTCTGTTGGTATGCACTTTCAGGAGGGTTGTGACCTTCTTCCTCCTGACTCAGTGACTTCTAGAAAAAGCTTATTTAGCACTCCGGACTCAGTGCCTGCCTTCTCCAGGTGTGATGTGCTTGATTACACCAGTGAAAAGAAAGGATCGGCTGGCGCCGCAGCTCACCAGGCTAATCCTCTGCCTGCAGCGCCGGCACCCCGGGTTCTAGTCCTGGTCGGGGTACCAGATTCTGTCCTGGTCGCTCCTCTTCCAGTCCAGATCTCTGCTGTGGCCCAGGAAGGCAATGGAGGATGGCCCAGGTGCTTGGGCCCTGCACCTGCATGGGAGACCAGGAGGAAGCACCTGGCTCCTGGCTTCAGATTGGCACAGCACACTGGCCATGGCGGCCATTTGTGGGGTGAACCAGCAGAGGGAGGACCTTTCTCTCTGTCTCTGTCTCACTGTCTAACTCTCCCTGTCAAAAAAAAAGGATCGTCAGAAATGCTGTCCTTCATAAAAGCCATGAAAAATCTGGCAACATTAATCATTATCAACTTTCTCAGAACTCTGAAAACTAACTAAAGGTTTGCAGCAAATTAGGTTCCATTTAGTTGAGAAAATGGCTGGCTCTCAGGCTAAGTAGCAGGTAGCATTTAAGCTTGCCGCAGTCCTACTTGCAGCTCTCCAGCTACAAGGTAACCTTAAAAACAACAGTCATTCCCCGTACAGCTTGGCAACAACCAGAGGCAGCTAGACAAAAAGATGTGGAGTTTTTCAAAGCCTCATTCCCAAAGAATTGTCACTATTTTACTTGTTGATTTCTGGAAGACTCATTTGCAAGGCTGTCTATATTTAACCTAAATGGTATCTCCCCAACTGCAAATCTCTTTTGCCTAGGATATACTAACTTTTCCAGGTGAGTGTTTTGAGACTGCCTAAGGAAGCAGATAACATTTAGGGCAAAAGAAAGAAACTAACCAAAAATATTAAGAGGAAAATAAGGAATGAGATTCCCAGCAGTTTTGAAAATATATGATATAATATATTATATCATATAATATTATATAAGGCAGGCACCGCGGCTCAATAGGCTAATCCTCCGCCTGCGGTGCAGGCACACCAGGTTCTAGTCCCAGTCGGGGTGCCAGATTCTGTGCTGGTCGCTCCTCCTCCCGTCTAGCTCTCTGCTATGTCCCGGGAGTGCAGTGGAGGATGGCCCAAGTCCTTGGGCACTGCACCCGCATGGGAGACCAGGAGAAGCACCTGGCTCCTGGCTTCAGATCAGCACAGTGTGCTGGCCGCAGCACCCATTGCGGGGTGAACCAACAGAAAAGGAAGACCTTTCTCTCTGTCTCTCTCTCACTGTTCAACTCTGCCTGTCAAAAAAAAAAAAAAAATATATATATATATATGATATACAGAAGTCCTACAAAAAACTCTGTGGGAAATGGAATTAAAAGCTAAGTTTATTTTGATGCAAAGAAAAATTCTGAAATCCATACAGGCAAGGAGTCCTCAAAATCTTCATGAAAAACACATATTATGAATAAAAACTAGGCATAGATTTCAAACATTTTTGCATCAAAATAAACTTATCTTTTGGTGACAACAGCAATCCAACTGCAGTAATGAACAGACGATCAACAAGAACATGGAAGTCCTAACAACCAGACCTAACAGACACCTACAGAACACTCCACCCACTACCAGCATATACATTCTTTCAAATGCACATGGAACATATTCCAATGGCTATTCAGCCAGAAAACAAGTCTCAATAAATTTAATAACAGTGAAATTATACAAAATATGATCTCTGATCACAAAGAATGAAAATTACAAAAGAATAACAGAAGTAAATTTGGAAAATTCACAAATACATGTAAATTAACACAATTCTAAATCACAAAACAGGCCAAGGAAGAAATCACAAGGGGAATTAGGAAACTGAGATGAAGACAATACAGCATACCAAAACTTACAGAAGGCAGCAAAAGCAGTGCTATGAATGCTTACATTAAAAAAGAACAGGGGCTGGCGTTGTGGTGCAGTGGGTTAACACCCTGCCTGAAGCGCCCACCCTAATGCAGTATATCTCACTGTAACCAACTACATCTGCAAAGATCTACTTCAAATACAGTTAACCTTGTGTGGTCCTGGGTGAACATGAATTTGGAGTGAGGGTGACACTATTCTTACTACAACTGATGGATTCTACCAATGTAAAGGAGATTTCATATCAATCCTTGTCAAATTCTCCCAAAAAACAGAACAGGAGGTAACATTTTTAGATCTTTGGATACAGCCAGTATTCCCTTGATATCAAAACCAAAGATATCACAAGAAAATTATCAATATCCCATTATGAATATACATGTAAAAACCCTCAGGGGCTGGCCTTGTGGTGTGGCAGGTAAGCCATTTTCTTTCTGTTAATGGCCTGGGAAAGCAGTGGAAGATGTCCCAAGTCCTTGGGCCCCTGCCACCCATGTGGGAGACCTAGAAGAAGCTCTTGACTCCTACTTTCGCCCTGGCCTAGTCCCAGCTGTTGCAGCCATCTGGGGAATGAGCCAGTGGATGAAAGATCTCTCTCTGTCTCTCCCTCTCTCGAACTCTGAATTCCAAAATAAATAAATCTTTTTTTAAAATTATTATTTTTTTTGACAGGCAGAGTTAGACAGTGAGAGAGAGAGAGAGAGACAGAGAGAAAGGTCTTCCTTTTCCGTTGGCTCACCCCCCAAATGGCCGCTACAGCCAGCGCTGCACCAATCGGAAGCCAGGAACCAGGTGCTTCCTCCTGGTCTCCCATGCAGGTGCAGGGCCCAAGGACTTGGGCCATCCTGCACTGCCTTCCCGGGCCACAGCAGAGATCTGGACTGGAAGAGGAGCAACTGGGACAGAATCTGGCGCCCCAACTGGGACTAGAACCCGGGGTGCCGGTGCCGCAGGCAGAGGATTAGCCAAGTGAGCCAAGGTGCCGGCCTCAAAATAAATAAATTAAAAAAAAGAAAAAATCCTCAGGAAAATAGCATATGAAAAGATTATAAATCGTGACCAAGTGAAATTTATCACAGGAATGCAAGGTTGGTTCCACACAGGAAATTAGTCAATGTAACACTTCATATTAACAAAACTGGAGGACTCAACAATTCTCAGTTCCAAATGCAACACAATGCTACAGTAACCGAGACAGTGTGGTACTGGCATAAGGACATTTAGATAATGGAACAGAACTGAGAGTTCAGAAATATACCCTTACAATTATGGTCAACTGATTTTTGACTAATGTACCAAGGAAATTAAATGAAGAAAGAATAGTCTTTTCAACAAATGGTACTGGGAAAAGTAAAAGAATGAACTTCTACCTCATAACAAATATAAACATTAACTAAAAATTATTCAAAGGCCTAAATCTAAGAACTGAAACCATCATAAAGTTTACAGAAGAAAATACAGGTATAAATATGTGACCTTGAATTAAACAACTGAATTTCCTTGATGACACTTAAAACGACAAGCAATTAAAGAAAAGAAAAACACAACTGGACATCAACAAAATTAAAATGCTTGCCCTTCAAAGAACACCATCAAGAAAGTAATAAGGGGGCCAGCACTGTGGTATAGTGGGTAAAGCCACCACTTGCAGTGGCAGCACCCCCTATGGGTGCTAGTTCGAGTCCCAGCTGCTCCACTTGCTATCCAGCTCTCTGCTATAGCCTGGGAAAGCAGTAGAAGATGGCTCAAGTCCTTGGGCCCCACCCATGTGGGAGACCTGGAAGAACTCCTGGCTCCTGGCTTTGGATTGGCTTAGCTCCGGCTGCTGTGGCCATTTGGGGAGTGAACCAGTGGATGGAAGATCAATTATCTATCTCTCTCTCTGCAACTCTGCCTTTCAAGTCAATAAATCTAAAAAAAGAAAGAGAGAGAGAGAGAGAAAGAGAGAAAGAGGGAGGGAAGGAGGGAAGGAAGGAAAGAACAGAAAAAAGAAAAAAGAAGAGAGAGAGGAAGAGAGGAAGGGAGGGAGGGAGGGGAGAGAAAGAAAGAGAGAGAAAGAAAGGAAGAAAGAGAATGAGAGAAAGAAAAAGAGAAAGAGAAAGAAAGAGAGATGACAGACAACAGAGGCAGTCATTTGGCACAGTTAAGACGCCAATTAGGGGATGGGAAGCATTGTGGTATGGTGGGTTAAGCCACTGCCTGCAATGCTGGCATCCCACACGGGTGTAGGTTGGAGTCCTGGTTGCTCCACTTCCAATTCAGCTCCCTGCTAAAGTGCCTTGGAAAGCAGCAGAAGATGGCCCAAGTGCTTGAGCTCCTGCCATCCATGTGGGAGACCCGCACGAAGCTCCTGGCTTTGGCCTGGTCCAACCCTGCCCTTTATAGCCATTTGGGAAGTGAATCACAAAATGGAAGATTTCTGTCTCTTCCTCTCTCTATAACTCTGCCTTTTTAAAAAAATAATTAAAAAAATAAAAATAATAAAGATGCCACTTGTGAATGCCTGGGTTCGAGTGCTAGTTCCATACCCAATTCTAGCTTCTGCTGATGTACACCATGGGTGGCAGTGGGTGATGGCCCAAGTAAGTGGGTTCCTGTTACCCATGTGAGAAGCCTGGATTCAGTTCCCAGTTCCTGGTTTCAGTCTTGCCCAGACCTGGCTGTTCTAGGCATTTGGGAAGTAAACCAGTAGACAGATGACCTCTTACAGTCTGTCTTTCAAATAAATAAAAAAGAAATGTATATTTGTTAAAAGTACATGGAAAAATGGAATTAAAAGATAAGTTTGGGCCAAGTGTTTGGCACAGTAGTTATGATGCTGCTTCGGATACTGACATTCCATGTAGGAGTGCCTGGTTCAAATCCCAAGTATTCCACTTCTGATCCAGCTTAAGTACCTTTGTCCCTGCCACCTTCATGGGAGATCCAGATGGAGTTCGTTCCAGGCTCCTGGCTTCAGCCTGGCCCAACTCTGGTTGCTGTGAGCATTTCGGGAGTGAAATGGCAGATGGAAGATCTCTGTCTCTTTTTTTAAATAAAATGAAAATTATAAATAATTCTTTTTTAAAAAAAGTTAAGTTTAGGGGTGGGTATTGTGGTACAGCAAGTTAAGCTGCTGCATGGGATGCTCACATCCTGCATCAGAGTGCCTGGGCTCAAGTCCCACCTCTGCTTCTGGTCCAGCTTCCTGCAAATGCTCCTGGGAGGCAGCAGATGATGATGATGATGACTCAAGCACTGAATCCCTGCAACCCATGTAAGAGACCTCGATGGAGTTCCTGGCTCAGCCTTGGGCATTTGGGGAGTGAACCTGCATTTGGAGACGGAAAATCTCTTTGTTGCTCTGCCTTTCAAATAAATAAAAATAAACATTTTTTAAAAGGGTAAATTTTTTCTTTTAAAAAATGTGTTAAGATAAACCATAGAAAAAGGAGAAATAACTGCAAATCATATATCTCTAGTAAGGGTCTGGTATCTAGAGTACATAAAGAAATTTTACAGTTCAGGAAAAAGGAAAAAGAAATGAGCAGGGGTCAATGCTGTGGAACAGCAGGTTAAGCCACCTTGCAATGCCAGCATCCCATATGAGAATGCTGTTTTGAGCTGCTTCTGATCCAGCTTCCTGCTAATGTGCCTGGGAAACAGCAGAATATGGCACAAGTACGTGGGCCCCTGCCACCCAAGGGGGAGACCCAGGTGGAGTTCCTGGCTCTTGGTGTGGCCCGGCCCTGGCTATTGTGAGAATGTGGAGAATAAACCAGTTGATGGAAGCTATCTCTCTCTCTTTGTACCTCTCCCTCTCTCACTCTGCCTTTCAAATAAATAAATCTTTTTAGGATAATCCTTTTTAAAAAGGCAACAAAATGTGATAAAATATATGTAAATCACCTATCAGGTAGGGATTAACTCAGAATACATAAAAAATTCAGTATTCAGTAGCAAAATGATCCAATTAAATAATGGGCAGAAGAATTGACTAGACCAGTCACGAAAGGATGCTCAGCATTACTAGCCACAAGAAAAACGTAAATCAAAACCACAATGAGATACCACTTCACACTCACTAGGATGGCTATTATCAAACAAAAGGGAAATAAGTATTGGCAAAGAGGTGGAAACAGTGGAAGCCTTGTGCATCCTAGTGTTATTCACAACAGCCAAGAGGTGGAGACAATCCAACTGTCATCAACAGGAGAATGGGTAAATAAAATATGTATATGCACACAATAAAATATTCTTCACCTTTAAATGAAGAAGAAAAAATTCAGTTAACATGAAAACAGATAAACACACACACACACACACACAAATCCTGCATCATTCCACATCCATAGGGTATCTAGAATAAACAAACTGATTGAGATAATGGGGAACCACAGTTTAGTGGGTACAAAGTTTCTTTATAGGATGATGAGTAAGTTCTGGAAAGGGATAAAAGTGATGATTGTACAACACTGTCAATACATTTAATGCCACTGAACTGTACACTAAAAAATAAAGTGGCATATTTATATTATATATAGTTTACCATGACAAAAAGAAATATAAAAAATTTGTAGTTGTTGATATATTAGGAAAAAAATAGAGATAAGCACTAACAAAGGAAAACCTTGTACACTGCTTAAGGGGAATATAATATGGTATAGCCACAATTTGGTAGTTCTCCAAAAAGAAAACTGGATATTCACATGCAAAAGAATGCAACTGGATCCTTATCTTATACTTTATGCAAAATTAACTTAAATGGAATAATAGCTTAAATATAAGCTACAAAACTATAAAACTTACAGGAGAAAACAGAAAAAAAAACCTCATGACTTTGGATTTGGCAATTTCTGGGATATGATACCACAGGAAACAAAAGCAAAAATGGACAAACTGAACATCAATCAACAGAGTTAAAAAGCAGCAATTAACCACAATGGGAGTAAATATTTGCAAATCATATACCTGATAAGAGGGTAACATCCAGTATACAGAAAGAACTCCTACAATCGAGGATGGAACAGACATTTCTCCAAAGATGATATACAAATGGCCAAGAAGCCTATGAAAAAATGTTTAAGGTCACTAAGAATCAGAGAAAAGCAAACCAAGACCACAATGAAGGGGCTGGTATTTGACGCAGCAGTTAAGATACTGCTTAAACACCTGTACCCCATATTGGTGCTTGGGCTCATATCCTGGCTCCACTTCAGATTCCACTTTCCTGCTAATGTACATCTGCGAGGCAGCATGTACTCAAGTACCTGAATCAGGCTCAAAGTACGTGAATCCCTGCCACCCACAGAGGAGATGTAGATTAAGACCTAGGCTCCTGGTGTTGGCCTGGCTGTTATGGGCATCTGGGGAATAAACTAGATATGGAAGATCTCTGTCTTTCTCTACCTGCCTTTCAAATAACTAAAAAAGAAAAATTTTTTGAGAAAGCTCCATAAGGCACCACCTCACAGTCATCTGAATGGCTACTACAGAACAAAAAGGAAGGAAAGTAACACGTGTTCACAAAGATGCAGAGAAGGAAACTTGCACACTGCCTGTGGGACTGTAAAACAGTCTAACAACTACGGAAAACAGCAAGGAGAGCATTCAAAAAATTTAAAATGCAACTTCGGAGGCCAACACTGTGGCACAGTAGGTATGCTGTTGCTTGCAATCCAGCATCCCATATGAGTGTTGGTTTGAGCCCTGGCTGCTCCACTTCCAATCCAATCTCTGCTAATGTGCCTGGGAAAGCCGATGGCCCAATATCTTGGTTCCTGTGACCCAAGTAGGAGACCCAGATGGAGTTCCAGGCTCCTGACTTTGGCCTGGCCAGTCATTAAAGTCATTTGGGGAGTGGAAGACTGATCTATATCCGTAACTCTGCCTTTCAAATAAATAAATCTTAATATATATGTAGATTATATAAATATATATATATATATATATAAACTACCATAAGAGTCAGCAACCCCACATTTGAGTATATATCCAAAATAACTGAATGTATAGTCTCAAAGAGATATGAGTATGTTCTGTAGTAATAGCAGTGTTATTCACAATAGCCACAGAATGGAAATAATCTAAACATCTACCAAGAGATGAATGGATAAGCAAAATGCGCTAATATTCACATAACAAAATACTTTTCTGCTTTTAAAGGAAGGAAACTTTATAGCATACTACATCAAGAATGAACCTTAAAAAGAACTAAGTGAAAGAGATCATAAAAGGCCACGTGTGGGGCTGGTGCTGTGGCGTACTAGACTAAGCCTCCGACTGTGGCACTGGCACCCCATATGGGCACTGGTTCATGTCCTGGCTGCTCCTCTTCTGATCCAGCTCTCTGCTAATGGCCTGGGAAAGCAGTGGAAGATAGCCCCAGTGCTTGGGACCCTGCACCCGTGTGGGAGACCCAGAAGCAGCTCCTGGCTCCTGGTTTCAGCCTGGTCCAGTTCTGGCTGTTGTGGCCATTTAGGAAATGAATCAGCAGATGGAAGACTTTTCTCTCTGTCTCTCCCTCCCTCTGTCTGTAACTCTGCCTCTCAAATAAATAAATAAATCTTTTTTTTTTTTTTTTTTTTTGACAGGCAGAGTGGATAGTGAGAGACAGAGACAGAGAGAAAGGTCTTCCTTTGCCGTTGGTTCACCCTCCAATGGCCGCCACGGCGGGCGCGCTATGGTGGGCGCGCTGCAGCCGGCGCACCGCGCTGATCTGAAGGCAGGAGCCAGGTGCTCCTCCTGGTCTCCTATGGGGTGCAGGGCCCAAGGGCTTGGGCCATCCTCCACTGCACTCCCTGGCCACAGCAGAGAGTTGGCCTGGAAGAGGGGCAACCGGGACAGAATCCGGCGCCCCGACCGGGACTAGAACCCGGTGTGCCGGCGCCGCTAGGTGGAGGATTAGCCTATTGAGCTGTGGCACCAGCCTAAATAAATAATCTTTAAAAAAAAAAAAAGCCACATGTGACTCCATGTGTTTGAAATGTCCAGAATAGGCAAATTCACAAAGTAAGTAGATTTGTGATTGCTAAAGGCTAAAAGGGGAGGGGGAACAAGAAGTGACAGCTAATGGGTGTAGTTTCTTTTTAGAATATAAAGATGCTTTGAAATTAGATAATTATAGTTGCACAACCTTGTATAAAAAATACAAACCTGAATTGTATAGTACTTAATGGTGAATTTTATAAGTGAATTATTTCACACAGACACACACACACAAAGAATGTTGCACCAGCATTGTGGTGTAGCAGGTAACGCCACCACCTACACCGGCATCCCATATGTGTGTCTGTTCGAGTCCTAGCTGCTTCACTTCTGATCCAGCTCCCTGATAATGGCCTGAGAAAAGCAGAAGACGGCCCAAGTGCTTGGGCACCTGCTAACCACATGGGAGACCTGGAAGAAGCTCCTGGGTCCTGCCTGGCCTAGTCCTAGCCATCTGGGGAGTATAACCATAGAACAGAAGACCTCTCTCTATCCCTCTCTCTCCCCTTTTCTCTGTGTAACTCTTTCAAATAAATAATATCAAAAAAGAGGGGGGGGTGGCGCTATGGCATGGCAGAAGGGGCCACTGCCTGCAGTGCTGGCATCCCATGTGGGTGTCCGTTCAAGTCCCGGCTGCTCCACTTCTGATCCAGCTCTATGCTATGCCCTGGGAAAGCAGTAGAAGATGGCCCAAGTGTTTGGGCCCCTGCAACTGCATGGGAGACCCAGAAGAGGTTCCTGGCTTTGGATCAGCACAGCTCTGGCTGTTGTGGCCATTGGGGAATGAACCATCAGATGGAAGACCTCTCTCTCTGCCTCTGCCTCACTATGGCTCTGCCTTTCAGATAAATAAATCAATCTTAAAAATTTAAAAAAAAAAAAAAAAGAATGCTGCACCAATTCAGGAATAGACTGTACCTCAGTCTATGTTCATCCTTGGTCCAAAGAAGGCAGTACAATCTCTTTTTCTGTTTCCCTAAAAAGGACTCAGCATTCCACTTGGAGCCCAGTAGCTAAGCACAGAATCCCCTCTGTTTTGGACTAGACCAATTTCCCCCTCCTCTGTCTGGAGGGGCTGTCATGCTGACCTAGATCTGGCCAGTCCCAACACTGACATGTATGCCCATGCGCAGCAGCCAGAGAACTGAGCTCAAGGAGTCCCTACCTGACTCCCTGGGAACCAGGCAGGTTAGGGATCAACCTGATGGTCTCACACAATTTCCACTGAGATGGACAGAAAGATCCAAAGTAATACAGGTAAATGGAAAGATTAGAGCACATTCACCATAAGGGAGGCAAAGGCCCTTAAATAATTGTTGACCACAAAATGGAGTAACTATTTCTCTGTACTCTCCCTGCGGATGAGAATGTCTAACCTTCCCTGTGAGTAAACTTCAGCAAACAATTTGACCTATTTACATGCTACACACTTTTGGAGAACATTTCTTTCTTTTCTTTTTTTTTTTTTTAAAGATTTATTTATTTATTTGAAAGTCAGAGTTACACAGAGAGAGGAGAAGCAGAGAGAGGTGGGGGGGAGGTCTTTCATCCGATGGTTCACTCCCTAATTGGCTGCAATGGCCAGAGCTGCACCAATCTGAAGCCAGGACCCAGGAGCTTCCTCCAGGTCTCCTACGTGGGTGCAGGGGCCCAAGGACCTGGGCCATCCTCCACTGCTTTGCTAGGCCACAGCAGAGAGCTGGTGGGAAATGGAACAGCTGGGTCTTGAACCGGCATCCATATGGGATGCCGAAACTTCAGGACAGGGCGCTAATCCACTGCGCCACAGCACTGGCCCCAGGAGAACATTCCGACTGGTATACAACTTCTTTTAAGACAACTTTACAACACAAAATTTTAAATGCACACTCTTTGATCAGGTAATTCTATTTCCAGTAACATCCTAAAAATTTATTTGTACAAGTGTGCAAAGCTCTACATATAAGAATACTCATTGCAGTATTGTTTATAGAAGCAAAAGTCTAAAAACAACATACATATCCGCTAATAGAAGACTTGTTAAATAATATCCATCCACACGGACTACTACAATGCCACAAAAAATAATAGACCTGGAGTGCTGGCAATTTTCACTTCTTGATTTGAATGCTAGCTACAAGTATGTGGCTCAATTTGAGAAAATAGGTTAACTTGCACATTTGACATGTACACATTCTTCTACATGTATTATACTTCAATAAAATGCGAAAGATTTTAACAGACCTATGTCTACTGATACAGAGATTTCTTTAAATCCTCTAAGTAAAAAAAAAAAAAAAAAAAAAAAAACAAGGTATAGAAGACCATTTGTGTGTTAAGCCACAAACAGGTAAAAATGTCTTTTTATACACATAAATGCTTCACAAGGACACATAAACAACTACTGAGGCAACAGTTATTTTGGTGAAGGAAATGGTGAACTAGAAGCTTAAGGAGACAAAGACTTATTTTTCATCTTTTGTATCATTTACCATTACTCGAACCTGTTATTTTGCACATTTATTCATCTCAAAATGAGTAAATCTAAATTGGCTGTCCAAAAAGCTCCCTTTCTTCCCTAGGGGCCTGCCTGCTGCCATGAACAATCTGTTGCAATCTGGGCTGTGAATCAGCACCCAGATACTTGGGATGCGGGAGGCAGCGTGGTTTACCAGAAGATAATTAGTGGTTTGTTATAATAGAAAGTGAAAGGACATAATAAAAAGCTTATTATTTGAACTACAAAGTAGTTGTGATTCTCACCTCCAACTTTTTCTAGCTGTGTGATCTCAGTTAATTAACTTCTCTAAGCCTCAGTTAGCCTATCTGAAAAATGGAGACACTACTAATATGACTCTCATGAGGATTAACAACAATAATATATATACATTTAAAGCATCTAGCATAGTATTTGACGCCTCAGTGGCATTCAAATAGTACTCAACTTATTCTTCTCCAGAATAAGTTGTCTGAAGACCGGGAAGCCAAGTTACAGAAAAACAGTGACAGACTGAAAGGTCAAGATGAGCTGGAGCACTGAAGGAAACACCGCCTCACCAACAGTACCAGGAATGGGGAAGGAGACCCCCGTGTAGGAGGACAGCTCAAAACCACAGAATGATGTAAGGAGAGAGAAAGCTGAAACCAAAGAATAAGCCTGGTGGAAACCGAACAGCAAAGGAAAAAGAATAGACTTGAGAAGTTGGGACAGCAGGGTCAAGGGTCTGAGGTGTAACAGGCCTAAACACTAAAGCCGGCAAACAATACGGACTCACAGAAGCATCGGGGCAGTTTCCTTGAGCTCTCTCTCCCCATCTTCCTCTTCCCTGTCCTCTCTTAGGTCAGAAACAATAATTTAGCTGGTTCTTTCCCCTTCCTTTACTTCAATCCCAATATGGTAAAGTCAGCACTCCGCTAAACTAACATGGACACCTGGCGAGCATCTCAGCCCTGAAAGACAGAAAGGCAGGAGCAAATACTCTCCTTACAGGCTGCCTGGGGACCTCCTGGACAGGCTTAAAAGCCCTCCAGAACTAAGCAACAGAACAGGAAATTTGCTGAAATGTCAAATCACCAGGGGCTAGTCTAACTGAAGAATTCTACCTTGCACTGAAATTTAGGGAGATATTTTTATGTAACAATTAATGAAAAAAAAAAATCCAAAACCAACCAAACAAAAATATGATTAAAACCAGTTCTTTAGGGGCCAGTGCTGTGGCATAGTAGGTTAAACCTCCACCTGCAGTGCCGGCATCCCATATGGGAGCTGATTGAGTCCCAGCTGCTCCACTTCCTATCCAGCTCCCTGCTAATTGCCTGGGAAAGCAGTGGAAGATGGCCCAATGGGCTCCTGCACCTATGTGGGAGACCCAGAAGAAGCTCCTGGCTCCTGGCTTTGTACCAGCATAGCTTCAACCATTGTAGCCATTTGGGGAGTGAACCAGCGGATGGTCCACTCCCCAAATAAAACCTGTCTGTCTCTTCCTGTTACTCTGCCTCTCAAATAAATAAATAAATAAATATTTTTTTAAAAAAAGTTCTCTAACATATGTTTAAAAAGCGATTCCCAAGGAAAAGCTGAAATAACAGAACATGAAAAACTAGGAACTCCAGTTCCAGCATCAGCAATCAGGAAGGAGGTTTTTTAACCTGTACCATTGAACTCCACCTTAACAATAAAATAAATTGCAGGTATCCTTTACAATCTGAACTATTCTTATCCAAACCTAGGAACCAAAAGAGACAGGATAAATGTGAGACACTTCTATCTGAAAACTCAGGAATCAAAAACATCTTATAAAACACTTTGCTACCTGAGCTTAGCAATATCCAAAATCGTGACCTCAAAATTCAGGAGCCTTGTATTCAGAGGCAAGGAATCTTTGTTAAGTGTTTGGTGTAACAATAAGAAATTTTTGGGGGGCCACCATTGTGGTATAGCGAGTAAAGCTGCACCACCAGCATCCCATATGGGCACTGCTTCATGTCCCAGATGCTCATTCCAATCTAGCTCCCTGTTGATGGCCTGGAAAAACAGGGGAGATGGTCCAAGTACTTGGGCCCCTGCCATCCATGTGGAAGACCCAGATGAAGCTCCTGGCTTTGGCCTGGCTCAGTCCTAGCTGCTGGAGCCATTTGGGGAGTGAACCAGTGGATGAAAGAGTTTTCTGGTTCCTCCTCACTCTCTGTAACTCTGCCTTTCAAATAAATAAATAAATCTTAAAAAGCAAGCAAGCAAGCAAGCTTTTAACCCACCAGTGTTTCCACGCTCCATTGTCTAGGTATGAATACTACATAGCAAAGCAGCATGCTGGTCTCACAGAGCTTTGAACTCTCTGGGCCAGAACTCGCCAAATGCAAAAGAAAAAAAAAAAATCTATTATCCAAGGAAAGAAAGTGGGACAGAGTGACATCTGTCACCCCAGGAATCTATCCTCAATTAAAACCAGGAGCTGAGCCAACCTCACTGAGGATCAGTCTAAGAGAAGCAATTGGAGTGCTAAGCAAGGCAAGCTGGACTAATAGGCGCCTCTGAAAGGAGATAAGGTATTAACAAAAGCATCTGTTTACTCTTGAGAATCTCAGTTTCTAATTAATTGATCATCAAGCATCAGTAACAGATATTACAAAGCTAAAATCACCACTACAAGAATAAATTATTCCTTATTAAGAGAAATCTGAGGTGACACCAAATAGCCCAAAGGGCACTTCCTTAGTTCTTAAAAGTAATGGAGACAACCCAACAATAGCAATACATCATCAGTGGACTATTCATATTTACATTCAAAGCACTTTACATCCACGTTGCTAGTTAGATCACAAGATCTCTCCCTCCACTGCTAAGCCTTACATGCTAAATGACTGAAGTGATTTAAAAAGGAAAAAGCATAGGGAATTCTGACTTTAATTTACCTCTGAATATGAACTTCTTTGAAAACATTTTTTAAAAAGATTTATTTATTTATTTGAAAGGCAGAGTTACAAAGAGGCAGAAGCAGAGAGAGGTCTTCCATCCACTGGTTCACTCCTCAAATGGCCACAGTGGCCACAGCTGGGCCAATCCAAAGCCAGGAGCTAAGAGCTTCTTCCAGGTCTCCCACGTGGGTACAGGGACCCAAGCACTCGGGCCATCCTCCACTGCCTTCCCAGGCCATAGCAGAGAGCTGGATTGGAAGTGGAGCACCTGGGACTCCAACCAGTGCCCATATGGGATGCCAGCACTGCAGGCATCAGTTTTAACCTGCTTCATCACAGTGCCGGCCTCATGAACTTCTTTGAATAAACTACTTTCAGGCATGAGAAAAAGTGTTAAATTCTTATTCCAGACTTCTTCATATATTAAATGGTATAATATCTTTACCACTATAAAAAAAATTGAGGTACCATCTAATCGTGAAATGCTTTGAAAACACTGAATGAAATCAAAACTTTGCTACTTTAAGAAATGCTAGCGCTGTGGCATAGTGGGTAAAGCCAGCATCCCATATAGGCACAGGTTCAAGTTTTGGCTGCTCTACTTCCAATCCAGCTCCCTGCTAATGTGTCTGGGGAAGCAGTGGAAGATGGCTCAAGTACCTGGCCCCTGCACCCACGTGGAAGACCCAGAAAAAGCTCCTGGCTTAGGATTGGCCCAGCTCTGGCTGTTGAGGCCATTTTGGGAGTGAACCAGTGGATGGAAGATTTCTCTCTGTAACCCAGCCTTTCAAATAAATAATAATATATCTTTTTTCAAAAAAAGGAAGAATGCCGTTAATTTTCATTACTTCCAGAAAATAAGCAAGCACACAAAACATATTAATCTCGGTGGAAACAGATGTGCTACTATAGCACTATCTTTGAAGCCATCATGTATTATTAAGACCCACTGATTAATTAATTCTAGTCTTAGGTATGGCAACACATTTTGAAAAATCTCACCCACTTGGTTCAAGACCCACACTCACCCACTCAACAGAGTTTAATTGAATGGTTTTACTAAGGGCAGGTATGTGCTAAGTGCTACAACATGATGGAAAATCTCATCATTGTCCCCAAGACATTTACTTTCCCCTCCAAGTTGCTACATGTATAAGGCATGCTGTGTTATAAATGATAAAAATTTCAATGAGTGTAGAAAAGAAAGCACTTCCTGGAGGAACCAATGTCTGAACCATAAGCCTGAAGGCTGAATCTTGATCCAGTAAGTTCAGAAAAATCAGGTCTTCCAGACTGAGGACAGTCTGAACGAAGCTTATCATCCTTTCTCCATTTAGGTAAGCAGAGAAAATTAAGAGTATGAACAAACCTAATCATACTTGAGAAAAAGCAGTATTTTGCTGTCTCTGGAAATACTTTTCTCCCATATACACAATTGTTACAGAAATTGCAAATCCATTTGCCAAAAATCCTCAAATAACTAAGTCTATAAAATACTGCACAAGAGTTTCCTTGAAAAGCTAGATCTGTCTTTTCACAAAAATTTTGAAAAACGAAAAATGATCCTGGTATCATGCATAGCATGCTTACATTTAAAGAGGGTTTTACCAACAGCACAATGGAATAGAGGACACTGCTCCAGAATGAGACAGACCTGGATTTTGAAACTCAGCTCTACTTCTTACCAGCAGTTTGACCTCAAAAAGTTCTTTCTCTCAAAGTCCATTTCCTTACGTGTAAAAGGGGAGTCAACTACCCCATTCTCAAACCTGTGAACTAGGGAGACAATGGGAATAAAGTATCCTGGATACAGAAGGTACTTAATGTTTCCTTTTGTAACAATTACTTGTAAGCTTTATCACAAGCTGGAATCTAAATTAGAAAGTAACTGCCCCAGGACATAGTGTAAACCTTTATGCTACGTTATTTCTCATACTATTACACTAGCCTAAAGGTACAGAGACTCTTTGCCTTCTAAACCACTGGTGATGGTGGTACAAAAGCCATTCCCTGTGACATACTGTACCTTTTGGTTTGATTTCTCTTCCCTTGAATGGCTAAAACGTGTAAGCTAACACAAACCTGTCACAGTCCGCTGGCCATCACTTAGGTTATTCCACCACTTGTTAATCTAAAACAGAAGGAAAATTGCACATCATCGTGTGAGAAATGCTTTCAGGCTAGGAAAAAGAAACTACAGAAAGGAAATGCTTCTGTATAAAAGTCATACTTCTTATCTGTAATAATCACTGGTGCCCAACAGAGATCATGAACGTGTGGCAGAACGGCAAAGGCATGCGTTTTATCATCGGACAGCCTACATCCTCTGCCTAGATCTACTGATCAGCTCCAGAACCTCAGACACATTCCATCTAAATTTCAGTTCCCTGCTCTATGAAGCATGATAACGATGGCTAGCAGCACTGTTGTGAGGACTAGCAACTAGCACCTAGCCACACTCTCTGATACACACAGGTACACAGGTGATTATTCATGAAGGTCCTATCGAGCTTTAAAATTCTGTGGCTGGCCAGCGCCATGGCTCACTAGGCTAATCCTCTACCTTGCGGCGCCAGCACACAGGGTTCTAGTCCCGGTCGGGGTGCCGGATTCTGTTCCGGTTGCCCCTCTTCCAGGCCAACTCTCTGCTGTGGCCAGGGAGTGCAGTGGAGGATGGCCCAAGTACTTGGGCCCTGCACCCCATGGGAGACCAGGATAAGTACCTGGCTCCTGCCATCGGATCAGCGTGTTGCACCGGCTGCAGTGTGCCGGCCACGGCGGCCATTGGAGGGTGAAACAACAGCAAAGGAGGACCTTTCTCTGTCTCTCACTCTGCCTGTCAAAAAAAAAAAAAAAAAAAAAAATTCTGTGGCTATTTTGTATTAAAATTGCTATTATATTCCAATATAATACCAGTACTAAAGTTTAGAAAAAGGGAGAGAATCCTCATTTTTCAGGGACTCCCCTGAAGTTTTTAATGGATAAAATATGCCTAGAATCTGCTTCACAATGATGCAGTAGTGGCAAGAAATAGAAAGGGAAATAGATGAAAAATGAAACTGGCAATGCATTGGTAACCACCAAACTGGAGGGGAACAGTTCATTACACTGTTTTCTTTGTACCTTCCTCATCTGAAATTTTCCGTGAGTCAAGTTCTTAGACTAAAAAAAATTCTAATTATGAAATTGAACCACACTTGTTATAGGAAAAAGATCCAAGGTAAAAAATATGCACATAGATCAATACATATCTGATTTGACCTTTCTAATTATAATTAAACTGTATATGAGCTCCCAGCTTTATTTACTGCATATGTAGTGGTCTGAAAGGGGTTCCTAGGACTACAATTTTCTGTGTATTTTGTGCATCCATATGAACTGTTTCATTTGTTCTTTAATGGACATGCTAAAAATTTTAGTTATCATAATAACCTAACATTTAAGTCTATAATAAATAAATGTATCTTTAGATGAAGATTATGTATATCATTTGTGCTATTTATCACCATTCCAAATAAGTATTTGGGTATTAAAAATTCATAGTGCAGAAATGTGCTGGAAACCTGTAGCTTTTTACAGGATCCAAGATTATGAGAAAAGTTGGTTTTGCTATCTATTTACTATCTTACTATCTTTATTTTTACCTAATAAAAATCTCTAGCAAGTTTCACCTGCAACCACTGTTCTTCTGGCAGAAAACTTCTGCAAAACAAACAGGGCTCATGTTTGTTGAATATGTCATGGGGAAACGAAGAGAAATGAATCCTCCTCCCTTAGAGGAACCTCAAGCTATCACAAGTGAAAAGAAAATCCAAGGCATCCTTCTGAGGCTAGCTAGCCAGAATTACATTGATCCTAGGAAGGGAAAAAGCAAGGACATCAATGCTTTCTCCAAGCTGGAAAGTAATCGTGTCACAAAAAACAAAGGGGCTTGAAAACCAAACAGCCATGAAACCACCTATTAACCTCTGGCCTCAGGGCTCATTACGTATTGGCAAGTAAAATATTTATATGTCTTATCTAAAAGGAAATTTTCTAAAAATCAGTTGAGAGAAAAGAGGGCCATCAACTGTATATGAAGTATTTGTACCTTTTCCTGATATCCCTGAGTACAACTAGAAACAACAGTGAGTATTTACCAGAGATATGTCAACATGTCACTGGGATGCTTCTTAACATCCACTTGGCAAACACATATTCTGACACACTCCTGTGACTCTAATACGTACCCTAAAACAATCCAGCAAAGTGATGCAAGCACAGCAGTGGACCTTAAACTTTAGCAGGGCTAGGATGTGCCCCAATATAAAAGTGTTTAAAACTATCTTCGGTGATTTTTGATGCACAAGAGTAGAGGGACAACATTCTTGGAATACCATCAAGTACCACACAGCCACACATACAAAATAGTAATACTTACTCTGATGAAAGGACTGTAAAAAAAAAGAACATTAAGAGCGTTGATTTTACATCTACTGATCAAATGTTGCCGTTAACTGAAAACACCTCATACAGTGATTATGAGAGGTTGGGAAGGAAGGGTAGGACAGAGGGGAGATGGAGCGAGGCTGGGTAAGGGTACCAGACACAGTCACACAGAAGTAACAAGTTCTAGTGTTCCACAGCACAGTGGGGTGACTGTAGTTCACAATAATGTATTATATACAACAAAGAATTGGAAGAGAGGGGATGGCAGGCTCCAAACAAAGACAGAATGGAAATGTGAATTGCCTGATCTGATCTGTTTACACTGTATATCTGGGTTGAAATATTGTACTGTACTCCATAAAAATATGCATCACATTAAATAAAAAATTTTTAAAAATTAAAAACATGATAAAAATACCAATAACCAAACTTCAAAAACTGACTGACTGGAATAAGGAAAGTAATATTTATCTTTACCTCCTTTCTGAAGTCTCCTTCTTTTTGTGGCCTTATGCTATCCAACCAATCAGCTTTTATACCATCAAAATAACTCTGGACCCTGGATTTCAGTGATTCATACTGCCAAATAGCAGCTGATCCAAATGCACAGCCTGTAAACTATATAAAATCAGGCATGTTACAAGATAAATTTAAAGGGGAAATAAATCTCTCTATATACTTCTAAGGATAGTATTTTCACCGCTTTTTACAAACAGAAGGAACACCTGGCATCATGAAACATATAAGGGTGAAAAGAACATTTTACTATTTCCCATTTTATTAACTTCACCTACCTTGGTGCCTATTTCCAGCTACAAATCTTCAAATAAAATTCAAAATACCAACTTAGTATCACTTGAAATGCTATACCAAATATAAAGCTCCTAAGTTTCTTTTCCAGGGCTTATGTAACCGAGCTAGATTCTAAAAGCAGTTATTCAAGAAGCAGATATTTGGCCTAGTAGTTAAAACATCTGCCTCAGGGGCCAGCACTGTGGCGTAGCAGGTAAAGCCACCACCTGCAGTGCCAGCATCCCATAAGGGTGCCAGTTCAAGTCCTGGCTGCTCCACTTCTGATCCAGCTCTCTGCTATGGCCTAGGAAAGCAGTGGAAGTGGATGGAGGACCGAGGACCTCTCCCCTCTCCCCTCTCCCCTTCTCCCCTCCTCCTTCCTCTCTGTAACTCTGCCTTTCAAATAAATAAATAAATCTTAAAAAAAAAAAAAGACACCTGCATCCCCAATCAGGGTATCTAAGTTCGACATCCAGAGCTCCAGCTCCTGATTATAGCTTCCTTTCTAAAAACAAAGATTTATTTATTTTGAAAGTCAGAGCTACAGAGAAAAAGAGACAGAGAGATCTTCCATCTGGTGGCTCACTTCCAGCCAGTGCTGGGCCAGGTCAAAGCCAGGAGCTTCATCCAGTTCTCTCACGTGGGTGGCAGGGGCCCAGACACTTGGGACATGTTCTGCTTCTTTTTCCAGGCCATTTGCAGGGAACTGCATCAGCAGCAGAACAGCCAGAACACAAACTGGCACCCATACAGGATGCCAGCATCACAGGTGGCAGCTGTACCCACAATGCTGGCCCCTGATTACAGTTTCTTGATAATGCAGACCTTAGGAGATGGAGCAAGTAATTGGGTTCCTGTCACCCCCAAGGGAGACCTGGGTTGTATTCCTGGTGCTCAGCTTTGGCCTTGACTCTTCCCCAGTTGCTGAAGGCATTTGAGGAGCTCTCTCTCTGCTTCTCAAATAAATTAACTGAAGCAATTACTCAACTCATATTCTGTAACCAGAATTCATGAGCCCAGCTATGTAGACAGATCCTTTTGATCCCCTTCCACCCATCCTTACATTAAGGGAGCCAATACTGTACAAAGAGTTCTTTAACACTGCACTGGTAGCAGGGTAAGGAACTCTAGTGATGGACACTCTTACCCCAACAGTAAAAAATAACGGTTTCACAAGAGTCCTTATAGGATATGGAGATGGATAAAATACTGTTTCTTCCACAGGGGGAATCAAAGCACTTCTCTTGTATGTTTCGCCACTTGTCCCTGTGTCTGATCTTCGAGGTTCAACCTTCCTCGGTGCTTTTCTGAATCCAGATTTTTGCTGAATAAAGAAATTAAACCTATGAAGGAAAACAATGGATTAGAAATGAAATGGCAACTTGTAAACATCAAACTCTACACGTATGCACTTGGTTTCCATCATCATCATCTCAGATTACTCTTATGCTACAGTCCAAAAAGACCCAGGAATCCTACTCCTAGCTAGGATTCAAGTCACATTTAACCTTTCTGGAAAAGGTAAGAGATAAACTAAGGCAACTTCAGAAGGTACTTGTCTGAGCTACTATTATCAATCAACAAAATAATTTGTGTTGAGACCAGTGTTGTGGCATAGTAGCTAAAGCTGCCGCCTGCACTGTCGGCATCCCATATCAGCGCCAGTTTGTGTTCTGGCTGCTCCACTTTGAATCCAGCTCCCTGCTAATGGCCTGGCAAAAGCAGGGAAGGATGGCCCAAGTGTTTGGGCCCCTGCACCCGTGTGGGAGACCTGGATGAAGCTCTCAACCTCAGCCTGCCTCAGCCCTGGCCCTTGCAGCCACTTGGGAGTGAACCAACAGATGGAAGATATCTCTTTGTTTCTCCCTCTTTCTCTTTGTAACTCTTTCAAATAAATAAATAAAACTTTCTTAAAAATAATTTGTATCTATCCTCCACACAGACTCTGCAATCTTCTAAAAGTACTGGAGAACTCTAAGCTGTAGGTTTCAATCAGCACAGAATGGCTGTTACTTTGTTTAAAGTTTGGTCAATTTCTAAAACAAATATTTATCTTTAAAGGCATCCCAGGTTCAAATAAAAATTTTTTATAAATACTGGCCATTATAATTGACAACTTCTTTCAGCTCTCCATTTATTTGATTGTTTTGATTCCTTTATAGCCAGGCCTCCTCAAAGCATCCGACATTACTCATCATGCCTCCCAGTTCTAAATTTTGTAAGACTGTATTCTCTACTTTTTAAAAGATTTATTTACTTATCTGGAAGGTAGAGTGACAGAGAAAGAGGTCTTATCTGTTAGTTTATTCCCTAAATGGTCACACTAGCCAGGGCTGGGCCAGGCCAAAGCCAGGAGGCAGGAACTGCATCCACCAGGGTCTCTGACATGGGTGGCAGGGGCCCAAGCACTTGGGCCATCTTCTGCTCCTTCTCAGGCACATTAGCAGGGAGCTGGATTCCAAGTGAAGCAGCCAGGACTGGCATCAGCACTCTGATAAGGGATGCCAGCATCACAAGCAATGGTTTAACCCACCGTGCCACGAAGCTAGCCCCTGTTCTTTCAGTGCAAGTATTCTACTCTGTCACTGAGGTTAAAAATCTAGAAGTCATTTTGGAGTTCTCTCTCCCTTATTCTTGCATCCAATTAAAAAACAACTCTGTCAAGCAAAAGTATTTCCTTCACTCCTAGACTAGATCCTTATCTTCTGCCTGGATTACAGTAGCAGCTTATTCAACTTCAAACGCTTGAACACACTGTGTGTTCTCTTCCTCACCACTTCTCATCAGACATCCAGTAGTTCCTCAAATGTCCTCTCAGAGGGCCAACAATCTCTCCTTAACTCCTATTCCGCTTCCCTGTCTAGCCTGGAATACACCACCACTTTCCAGTAGACAGCCCCACATCCAAGGAGGCCCACTGCAAACTCATCCTGCACACTTGTATTAAACACAAAGCTTCCCTCGCTCTGCATAAACCCCACAGGAATTTTTCATCACCTCAGCAAACACAGCACACATCCCTTAACCCTGCCCCCTCTTTTCTCTGGCCACTTCCTCCTGCCACCACCGTAAATCCTCTCTACACATCTTACACTGACTTCCTATTGCAGTTCCTGCGACCTGCCTTGCGGTGTGACCTCTGACAATGCTGCTCTTATTCTGGTACCTGTTCCCCTTTGTTAACTTTCATGTGCCCTTCGGAATTCCGTTCATAGTGTAATCTCCTCCTTGAGGAAGTCTTCCTGGCCTCTCTCAGGCTAAGTAGGTCTCCTTTGCATCCTAGAACTCTTTGCACTCTAAAGCACTCCTAGAGCTCAATTACTGTCCACGCCTCTATTACATTACAATTTTGGATTCACTAAATCTCTACCTCCAAGTCCAGTCCCCAATAAAGGCCAATAATTTCCTGTGAGTAGGAGGGGTCAAAAATAAAGTTCTATTTTGAATAACTGAAAGTAAGATAGCATTATTCACTAAGATAAGGAATACCAGAGGCGTCAAAATGAGAAACTGGAAGATGAGCAATGAACAATAACTTGCTTTATTCTTATCTCTAAAAACTGCAACTTAAGTTTCCATCAATAGGGAATGGATAAATAATGGTACATGTGCACAAAGGAGTACTATTTTTGGCCCCAAAAGTGGGGTGGTTCTAAGAAAAAAATTTGATCACACACCACAGATAACTCTCAACATTGTGAGCCAAAGAAACAAAACACAAAACAGCACATAACACGTGATTGTGTGAGTTCCAAATGTATATACAGTTGGAGAACAGATACACCACTCTGTTAGGATGAACATCAGAACAGTAATTGCCTGAAGTGGGTGGGGCTTGACTGGAGAGGGGCAGGACAGAACTTTCAGAGATGCCGGAGGTACTCTTTATCATACTGCAGGTAATGGTCACACAGGTGCATGCATTTATTAGAATTCACAAGCTGTACACTTAGTATGTGTACATCTTACTATCTACAAATTATATCTGATTTTTATCACTAAAAAGATGCATATAGAACATAAATCTAGAATTTATACTTCCAAATTAAGGTCATTCCTTTTAAAGAAATCCATTTGGGGAAAATTATCGAGTTATTCAAACACTGCTGGGGCCAGCGCTGAGGCGTACAAGGCTAAACCTCCACCTGCAGTGCTGGCATCCCATATGGGTGCTGGTTCAAGTCTGGGCTACTCCACTTTAGATCTAGAACCATGTTAATACACTGGGAAAGCAGTGGAGGATGGCACAAGTTCTTAGGCCCCTGCACCCACTTAGGAGACCTGGAAGAAGCTCCTGGCTTTGGCCTGGTCCAGCCAGGCTGAAGTATTTCTCTGTCTTTCAAATAAATAAATCAATCTTAAAAAAAAAAAAAGTGTTACTGTTGCAGTAAATCTTATAAATGAGTATCTTTTAGCAAACTCTGATTAATAGCTAATCCCAAATCTACCCCCAATGCTTTCCCCTTGCCTGTGTTGCTAGAGGCTAGGAAAGAGTGATACCTGTCCAGCCTGTGGTTGAGTGGCCACATCACACAGAACTTTGGTCAAAAGTGACTTAACAATTTTTAGAAGCCTCTTGGAAAGCTTTTGCTTACCCAATAAAAATGAACATACCACTCACATCACACACACAAATACATCTTTCTGCCTTGAATAAGGATGTAATAACTAGGACTGACAAACTATGTATAGCCTGCAGAGTGGCTTTGATTCCCAAACTGCTCCTGAACCATTTTCAAATAGCAAGTGTCAAGAAGCTGATTCCCCACTCTTCCAAGGTTACTTCTACTTAAATTAGAATGGCTTATCTACAGATTAATCTCAGCTGATTAGGTGACACAGAACTACATACAACAGCTCCCCTCAGGTCCCAGCATCTTTACTCTCCCCCCTTTTCCCTAACAGTCCCCTAGAATTTCCAGGCATTTGATTTGGAGGTGCAACAACTCATCACTGGCTAAAGACAATCCACACATCCCATTCCCTGGCCACTTCAAGGGATTCAAGAATGGGAATGTGTCCCAGCTAAAGCCAATCTGATCCAATGAAATCATTTTCAGTATTTCGCTTGTGATACTGGAAAAGAGGATCTTTCCTACTGGATTTGAACCTAATATACAACCCCAAAAGCTGATGGCAATCAATCATCTTATAACCACAAGGAGACAGTATACTGACAGACCAAAGCCAACACTTAGGAAGCAAGGACAAACCATGGAGAAATGGGGTTCTGGTGACAACTGAGACACTGGATCCCATCTCACTAGAAGCCAGTCCTACCTCTGGACTCTTCACCTGCATAAACCAGTAAATGTCTCTAATTGCTTAGGCTGGTTAGCTTGGGTTTTCTGTTGGCATATGATGCCTTTCAATGTAATAATTACAATCATTATATGACAAGGTACATTATCTTTCTTTAGGGAGCTTTTAAATTTCTTAAAAGAAAAAGTCTCTAAGTGAAAATGTTTAAGGTCTAACTCACAGGTTAAATTAATTAGCTCAAAATGAGTTTATTAAATGGATAAAGAAATTATCTACCTGAACTAAGGTAGGAAAACAGGAAGTGAAGCAACACAGTAAGATGGAGGGGACGCAGGAAAAGGGTCCTTTGAGGCCTTCAACAACCATAAAGGTGGAACTGCCTTTGAGTTCTGTTGCTCCAGTCCTTTTACAATACTAGATTTCTGGAAGCAATCTAATGTACTCCAAGTGGGACTACCTCATGAATACCTGAGTTACCACTAACCACACAACTGTTTTTTTTTTTGTTTTTTTTTTTTTTTTTTTGACAGGCAGAGTGGACAGTGAGAGAGAGAGAGACAGAGAGAAAAGTCTTCCTTTTCCGTTGGTTCACCCCGCAATGGCCGCTGTGGCCAGCGTGCTGCGGCTGGTACACTGCACTGATCCGAAGCCAGGAGCCAGGTGCTTCTCCTGGTCTCCCATGAGGGTGCAGGGCCCAAGCACTTGGGCCATCCTTCACTGCCTTTCCAGGCCACAGCAGAGAGCTGGATTGGAAGAGGAGCAACCGGGACAGAATCCGGCACCCCAACCGGGACTAGGGGCGCTGCAGGCGGAGGATTAGCCTATTGAGCTGTAGCACTGGCCACAACTGTTAATTTTTTAATATGATCCTATAACTTATTTTTTTGACAGGCAGAGTTAGAGAGAGACAGAGAGAGAGAGAGACAGAGACAGAGACAGAGAGAAAGGTCTTCCTTTCCGTTGGTTCACCCCCCAAATGGCTGCTATGGCCGGCCCTGCGCTGATCCAAAGCCAGGAGCCAGGTGCTTCCTCCTGGTCTCCCATGTGGGTGCAGGGCCCAAGCACTTGGGCCATCCTCCACTGCACTCCCTGGCCACAGCAGAGAGCTGGCCTGCAAGAGGGGCAACCGGGACAGAATCCGGTGCCCCGACCGGGACTAGAACCCGGTGTGCCGGCGCCACAAGGCAGAGGATTAGCCTAGTGAGCCATGGCGCCGGCCTGTAAAGGTTTTATTTATTTATCTGAGAGGCAGAGTTACAGACTTACAGATAGTGAGGAGAGAGAGAGAGAAATGTCTTCCATCCGCTGGTTTACTCCCCAAATGGCCACGACAGCCGGAGCTGAACTGATACGAAGCCAAGAGTCAGGAAGTTCTTCTGGGTTCCCCATGTGGGTGCAGAGGCCCAAGCGCTTAGGCCATCCTCCACTGCTTTCCCAGGCTATAGCAGAGAGCTGGATCAAAAGAGGACTAGAATCAGTGCCCATATGGGATACTGGTGCCGCAGGCAAAGGACTAACCCGCTGCACCACAGTGCCAGCCCCTGTGAACTGCTTTTAAGAGAAAGGGATATTGGGGCCAGCATGGTGTCGTAGAAGGCTAAGCCTCCACTTACAGCTCCAGCATCCCATCTGGGTTCTGGTTCAAGTCCCAGCAGCTCCACTTCTGATCCAGCTCCCTGGTAATGCACTTGGGAACACAGTAGAAGGTGGCCCAAGTACGTGAGCCCCCTGTACCCAAGTGGGAGACCTGGAAGAAGCTCCCGGATTTGGCCCACCCCTGGCCATTGCAGCCATCTAGAGAGTGAACCAGAGTTGGTAGATCTCTCTCTATATATAAAATAAATAAATAAATCTTTAAAAAAAAAAAAAAAAAGAATAGGGGATAGGGCCGGCACTGTGGTACAGCAGGTAAGGCTGCTGCTTGTGGTCCTGGCATCCCATATGGCCCCCAGTTCAAGTCCCCAGGCTCCATTTCCAATCCAGCAGATGGCCCAAGTCCTGCACCCTTATGGCAGACCAGGAGGAAGCTCCTAGCTCTGGATAGGCCCAGCTTTAGCCATTGCAGCCATTTGGGAAGTGAACCAGCAGATGGAAGATTCTTGTCTCTCCTTCTCTCAAACTCTGCCTTTAAAATAAATTAATAAATCTTTAAAAAAAATAGGGGATAAAAACAATGCAACTTAAATATTCATACAGGTCAGCACTAATTTGTTACTGAAATTTTGCATTATCAACAAATTGAGCAGAAATGGCAAGAAATGACAGAGACAACATGTGTCTAAGCATACACAACAGATTAGATTAATCTCACTTAAAATATAGGGATGGGTATCTGCTGCAATGGTTAAAATGCCTCCTGGAATGCACTCATCCCATATCACAGTGCCTGGGTCTAAGTTACCACTTCCTGCTAAGTTGCACCCTGAGAGACAGCAGGTGATGGCTCAAATACTTGGGTCCCTGCCACCCACTTAGGAGACATGAATTGAGTTCCAGGATCCTGCTTTCTGCCTACTCAGATCTGAGCTTTTGAAGTCTATTTTTAAAAAATTTTTTTTTCTTTTTTTTTGACAGGCAGAGCAGACAGTGAGAGAGAGAGAGACAGAGAGAAAGGTCTTCCTTTGCCATTGGTTCACCCTCCAATGGCCGCCGCGACCCACACGCTGCGGCCGGCGCACTGCGCTGATCCGATGGCAGGAGCCAGGTACTTATCCTGGTCTCCCATGGGGTGCAGGGCCCAAGCACTTGGGCCATCCTCCACTGCACTCCCTGGCCACAGCAGAGAGCTGGCCTGCAAGAGGGGCAACCGGGAAAGAATCCGGCGCCCTGACCGGGACTAGAACCCGGTGTGCCGGCGCCGCAAGGTGGAGGATTAGCCTAGTGAGCCACGGCGCCGGCCCTATTTTTAAAATTTTTTTAAAAAGTTATTTATTTGAAAGGCAGAGTTACAGAGAGAGAGGAGGCAGAGTGAGAGAGAGGTCTTCCATCCTCTGGTCCACTCCCCAAATAGCCACAATGGCTAGGGTCAGGCAGGAGCCAGGAGCCAGGAGTTTCTTCCAGATCTCCCATGTGGGCAGGAGCCAAAGGACTTGGACCATCCTCTGCTGCTTTCCTAGGCACACTAGCAGGGAACTGGACTGCAAGCCGATCAGCTGGGACTGGTACCTGTAAGGAACACCAGCACTGCAGACGGCAGCTTAACCCACTACGCCGCAGTACCGGCCCCTGTTGAAGTCTTCTGAGGAGTGAACCAGCAGACGGAAGAACTCTGTCCATTTCTCTCTCTCTCTCTGCCTTCTGAATAAACAACAAAAAAATAGTATATACATATTTAGGGGAAGAGAGAGATTTTTCCATAAACCCTTAATCCATCTTGGGCTAATGAATGGTGAATTAAGGAAAATTAAAATAGCTGATTTACTGACTAATCAAGTATCCTACTCAAAGATATCTCACTCTGAAAATTTAAGCTCTGTACATGTGCTACCATCAACTATTTTCTATCCTTGGATAGTTTGTTTTTTTTTTTTTTTTGACAGGCAGAGTGGACAGTGAGAGAGAGAGAGACAGAGAAAAAGGTCTTCCTTTGCCGTTGGTTCACCCTCCAATGGCCGCCGCGATTGGCACGCTGTGGCCGGCGCACCGCGCTGATCCGATGGCAGGAGCCAGATACTTATCCTGGTCTCCCATGGGGTGCAGGGCCCAAGCACTTGGGCCATCCTCCACTGCACTCCCTGGCCACAGCAGAGAGCTGGCCTGCAAGAGGGGCAACCGGGAAAGAATCTGGCGCCCCGACCGGGACTAGAACCCGGTGTGCCGGCGCCGCAAGGCGGAGGATTACCCTAGTGAGCCACGGCGCCGGCCTATCCTTGGATAGTTTTACAAGTGCCAAATTATGCAGGTTTCTACTTTCACGTCTAAGCCATGTTTTTTAGAAGTGTTGCCAGAAGCTTAATAACTACTGTATTTGAAGAACCTAATGAGATTTTCTCCTTTTTAAAAAGATTTATTGGTTTGAAAGGCAATGCAACAGAGACAGAGACAAAGAGATCTTCCATCCACTGGTTGGCTCCCAAATGTCCACACGGCAATTCTGGGCCAGGCTGAAGCCAGGAGCCAGAAACTCCACCTGGATTTCCATGAGTGGCAGGGGTCCAAGTACTTGGGCCATCTTCCTCTGCCTTCCCAGGTGCATTAGTAGGAAGCTAAATCAGAAGTAGTGACCTGCAGTGGTAATGCCAGCTCCCTGTGCTTTTTTTTATAAAAGGTCAGATAGTAAATATTTTAGTCTTTGTGGCCTACTAAAATTTCCCTCATATATTACTGTTGCTTTACAATCCTTTAAAAATGTAGAAACAATTCTTGGCTGCAACCACTAAAATGTCACTTTTGAACATTCCATACAAATAGCAAGCTTTTCAAACGTTAGACTAATCAACAACACGCCTATTTCTTGCTCATTTGTTACTTCAGATGGTCTTTAGGACAAAGCTTCCCAGAGGCTCATTAACATTAGCTTTCTTTGGCTTCCTCTCCCTAAACCCAGCACAATGATATATCTACAAATCCAAAATTGAACTGTGGCTTCCTAACAGACATACTCATCTTACCCCTCAAACCAGCAAACTCAAATGGGATTTGAAGTAAACAATGAAATCACAACTGAAATGTATCCCATCTCCACCTCACATCTTCCTTCTCTCAGGAGTTTAGGATCAGTGCCTGAAGCTCCACATCATGGTGTAAAAGATAAAAACACCCAGGGGCCAGCGCTGTGGCATAGCGGGTAAAGCCACCAGCTGCAGTGCCAGCATCACATATGGGTGCCAGTTTGAGTCCCGGCTGCTCCACTTCTGATCCAGCTCTCTGCTATGGCCTGGGAAAGCAGTAGAAGATGGCCCAAGTCCTCGGCCCCTGCACCCACGTGGGAGACCCTGGCTCCTGACTTCAGATCAGCTCAGCTCCAGCCGTTGTGGCCATCTGAGGAGTTGAACCAGTGGATGGAAGATCTCTCTCTGCCTCTGCCTCTCTGTAACTCACCTTTCGAATAAATAAATAAATCTTAAAAAAGAAAAAAAAAGATACAATTACCAAAGTTTTTCACAAACCCCTGATAAAATTTACTTGGAGTATTTTAAGAGCTACAGGTTCTGGGGCCAGCATTGTGGTGCAGTGGGATAAAGCCACAGTTTGCAATGCCAGAATCCCATATGGACACCGGTTTGAGTCCGGGCTGCTCCACTTCCCATCTAGCTCTCTACCTATGTGCCCAGGATAGAGCAGAGAATGGCCCAAGTCCCTGGGCATGGGAGACCCAGAAGAAGCTCCTGGTTTCCGTCACTGTGGCCATTTGGGGAGTGAATCAGTAGATGAAAGATCTCTCTCTCTTCCTGTCTCTCCCTCTAACTCTGCCTCTCCAATAAATAAATCTTTAAAAAAAAGAAGAAGAAATACAGGTTCTTCCACTCTTCCCACTCTCCTAATTCTGATCTCATGGGATTGGGGTGGGGCCCGAGAAATAAGGTACTCTAAAAGTATGGAGTCTTTTTTTTTTTTTTTTTTTTTTTTTTTTTTTGACAGGCAGAGTGGATAGAGAGAGAGACAGAGAGAAAGGTCTTCCTTTTGCCGTTGGTTCACCCTCCAATGGCCGCCGCGGCCAGCGCGCTGCGGCCGGCGCACCGCGCTGATCCGATGGCAGGAGCCAGGTGGTTCTCCTGGTCTCCCATGGGGTGCAGGGCCCAAGCACTTGGGGCATCCTCCACTGTACTCCCTGGCCACAGCAGAGAGCTGGCCTGGAAGAGGGGCAACCGGGAAAGAATCTGGCGCCCCGACCGGGACTAGAACCCGGTGTCCCCGGCGCCGCTAGGTGGAGGATTAGCCTAGTGAGCCGCGGCGCCTGCTTCGGAGTCATTCTTAAAATCAGGCAATGGAGCCACCATACTGAAGCTTCAATCTTTCACCATTGCTAGCCCACTGCTGATAAACACTTCATGTTCCTTGCTACCGTAAATGAGATGGATTCCTGGAACCTATCTAACCAAGACAGAAGGTGAGAGTTGAAACTTTGAATTAAAGATCAGGAGCAAATTCTTGGGCAGATAAAGGATTCCTCTATCAATTTAGAACTGGATTATCCTAAGGCGAAGTCATCACATACAGACCACTCGCCACACGGATTCTACTCGGGAAAGCTCGGATAGTTTTCTTTCCAAATATTCTGGAAGCCAAAAACTCCAGGGTCTCAATCCTTCAACCGAAAAGTCTCTCCTTCGACTTTGCAAGAAGCAAAGCTGTGTCCTCCTTAGCTCTCTAAACACTATTAGAACTTGGCTGTGGTGCAGCGTTAGGATCAGAGTGATAGGGATTAAATTCTCAGCTCTGTCTTTCTCCCAGTCGCACAAGTGCTTCGCTTTAAAGAATGGGCTCTCTCTATATTTTTCTCTCAGGATTCTGAAGTGTAGCACGCCAGCCGCCTGCACAGGTTGCTTCCCCCATCTCCGCCCTCCCCACGGGAAAGGGGAGAGCGCAGGCTCGCGGAAGTCTGGGTCGGAATGGGCCAGGGAGCGTCCCGGCCCGGGACAGAGCGGCGCAGCGAGGAGTGACGGACGGCAGGCGAGGAGGAGGAGGAGGCAGGCGAGGAGGCGAGTGAGCTGGAAGTAGCTCGAGAGGCCCGAACCGCCTCCGCCCCACGCGATGCGCGGCCACAACTCGGGGGCCTAAAGGCTAAACGCCATTACCTGCGTCCGAGCAGCCGCGGCGGGGCCAAGGCTGTAGTGAGTTCCTCGGGGCTGCGGCCCCCCAAAGCCCACGCCTGGCCGCAGCCCCAGCTTCTCTGTGCCCAGCCTCGCCACGCCATCTTCCCAACCTCTGCCCCACCATGGCCCGACCTTACCAACCCCAGCCGCGGAATCACTTCCGGGGCGAAAGAAGAACCATAGAGCGCCGAAGAGCGGGCTAGAGCGCCCCCGCGCGGCCCCGTGGAGGTCAAACCAGTCAAAGCTGAGTGCCTCCGCTCGCCGATAAAGCCGCGACTTGGCCTCCAGTGCACCTGCAGCGTGGGAAGATGAGGCTCAGAGAAAAAGAGGAAGGAAAGCTGACATTTGTGAGCCAAAGCTATGTCCCAGGTTCTTTCTCAGAGTTACTACAGTGAATCGTCATGAAACACCGCTTCGGGTAGATTTGTCCTCACCGTCTCTTGCCTCGGAGGCTCAGAGAGAGGAAGTGCCTTGAAAGTTGCAGAGCTGGCCCCTGGAGGAACCAACATTGGAACCAAGTTTTCTTAAATTGCTATTGCTTCTCCTGCGTTTTACCGTTTCTATTCTCTTAGACACGCGCAAAAGGATATGCCTCATGCCTTTAACAAAAATTCGTGCAGAAACGGAAATCCAAATTTCTGGATGGAATTCAGACTTCTCGATTCGGCCTGTGCCGGCCTGTCAGTCAGCTTTATTTCCTGCCATGCTGGCGGTTTCTCGAAGGCACCATGCTAGTTCTGTGCGTTCATTCCCGTTCTCACTGCCAGAAACACCTTTTCCTTCTCCCCGTGTCAACCTGCCTAACCAACTTGCCCTTCGGATCAGCCTCAAACGTCTCCTCATGTGGACCTCTCCCCGACTTTCGCTCAGATGCCCTTGCTCCCTACTTTCCTTCTGCCTATGTACATCTCCACCATAGTGCCCCACTCATGGCATGAGCATTTATTAAGCACCTACAGTATGCCAGTACAGTATGTCTGACCTCACAGATCCTCCTGTATTGGGAAAGAAAAGAACAGGTAAATAAATAGGCAGTTAATACATTGTGAGATGTGCTAACATCAGGGAGGCAAAAGGGTCTTTGCGGAGCTTAGGAGAGAGGAATATAATTCAGTTGAGGGATGGGGCATGGAAGGTTGAGGGAGAAGGCATCACAGAGAAACTGATAAGACATCACCAAGGGAAGAGAGGAGCTAAAATGTTACAGACAGAATAGCATTTGTGATGTCTCCCATGGCATGACTTGTTTGAGAAATTAAATTCACTTTGGCTTTATCACAGGTGTCTAGTGTGGGATTTAATTTGAATGTATTTGCAAAACGAGAGGTTGGATGCGTGCAAAAGGCAGGAGATTTTATTATCAAGGCTCAGCAAGCGTCATGAGCATCATACCTGTATGTTCTCCAAGTCCCATGGTGACAAGGCCATGGGCCAGTTGGATGCTGAACATGCAATGGGTTTGTATCTCAGCCTAAGAACACTGAGCTTGGGAAATCTACCATTTTATAGGTTTTTATAGTAATCAAGTGAATCATCTTTTTTAAAAAAAATATTTATTTGAAAGTCAGAGTTACACAGAGAGAGAAGGAGAGACAAAGAGAGAGGGGTCTTCCATCTGCTGGTTCACTCCCCAATTGGCCACAATGGCTGGAGCTGTGCTGATCCGAAGCCAGGAGCCAGGAAAGAGCTGAGCTGATCTGAATCCAGGAGCCAGGAGCTTCTTCCAGGTCTCCCACGTGGGTGCAAGGGCCCAAGCACTTGGGCCATCTTCTACTACTTTCCCAGACCATAGCAGAGAGCTGGATTGGAAGTGGAGCAGCTGGGACTTCAACCAGCGCCCATATGGGATGCTGGCACTGCAGGCTGAGGCTTTAACCTGCTGTGCCACAGCTTTAATCTGCTGTGTCACTGCATATCTTTTTTTTAATTGTTACTCAGGTTCATTTTTTTATTTTTTATTTATTTTATTTATTTTTTATTTTTTGACAGGCAGAGAGAGAGAGACAGAGAGAAAGGTCTTCCTTTGCCATTGGTTCACCCTCCAATGGCCGCTGCGACCCACACGCTGCGGCCGGCGCACCGCACTGATCCGATGGCAGGAGCCAGGTACTTATCCTGGTCTCCCATGGGGTGCAGGGCCCAAGCACTTGGGCCATCCTCTACTGCACTCCCTGGCCACAGCAGAGAGCTGGCCTGGAAGAGGGGCAACCGGGACAGAATCCGGTGCCCCGAGCGGGACTAGAACCCGGTGTGTCGGCGCCGCAAGGCGGAGGATTAGCCTAGTAAGCCGTGGCGCCGGCCTTCATTTTTTGTTTAAAAGGCAGGGAATTAGAGAGTCAGCCAGGAAGAGATAGACATCTCTTCCATTCACTCTTTCACTCCAAATGCCTGGAACAGCCAGGGCCAGGTGGAAGCCAGGAGCCTGGAACCCATCCGGGTCTTTACACGGGTGGCAGGTACAAAATACTTGATCCATTACTTACCACCTCCCAGGGTGTGCATTAGCAGGAAGTTGGATTGGAAGTGGAGGATGTGAGACTCGAACCAGGCACTGCGATATGGGATGCCCGTAACATCCACCCCACAACCTAGCATTATTGTCCCCACTTTGCAAAGGGGAAACTGAGGCTTACTGATATTCTGATACTTTCTAAACATTCATGGGCCACCTCCTGACTCTGATTCGTGCCTTGTCACTTTGATGATTAAATGACTACATGTGTGTTCATATATGAGGAACCCAGTTCACTCATTAGCACATGGTTGGCACTCCACGCATGGCAGCAGTCATCACACCATTATATGCAGTAATGATTGGGAAGTGACAGAGAAGCCCATCTAAGGGGAAGAAGGGCTATTCCCAGCAGCATTTTATCTTAAGGTCATAAACAAAGGGCTTACTGGCCGGCGCCGCGGCTCACTAGGCTAATCCTCCACCTTGCGGCGCCGGCACACCGGGTTCTAGTCCCAGTCGGGGCGCCGGATTCTGTCCCGGTTGCCCCTCTTCCAGGCCAGCTCTCTGCTGTGGCCAGGGAATGCAGTGGAGGATGGCCCAAGTGCTTGGGCCCTGCACCCCATGGGAGACCAGGATAAGTATCTGGCTCCTGCCATCGGATCAGCGCGGTGCGTTGGCCGCAGCGCGCTGGCCGCGGCAGCCATTGGAGGGTGAACCAATGGCAAAGGAAGACCTTTCTTGCTTTTCTGTCTCTCTCTCTGTCCACTCTGCCTGTCAAAAAAAAAAAAAAAAAAAAAAAAAAAAAAGGGCTTACGGATGTTGTATGGGAGAAAGGGGTCCCCACCAACATATCAACATATCAAAGCAGTTATCACATGCCAGGCTCCTGCTGAACTTTGTCGTGTGTGATAATCCTAAGGGAGAGTTCCATTTGCCATGTCAAGAAACTGCAGGACCAACGACAGGAGGCTGGATGTTGGTAGCGGGTTATGAGAGGGTGCTGCCAGCTCCAGTCAGGGGCTCTAATGGGGAGACAAGTGATGGAGGATTAGGAAAACCAGGCAAGAAGCAGTTAAGTCAGGGCCCAGTCTTTATTTCTCCTGGGTTGCACACAGCCGCCAGACCAGGGGGAGGCTCTCTATGGCACAGGGACCCGAGGCTTTCTACTGCTTTCTGGGAGCCCCCTCACCCCATGGTTCCCAGTCTGTCAACCTCAGGTCCTGAGTGTTTTTCCACACAAAAAATAGACTATCTGTGGCCGGTGCTGCGGCTCAATAAGCTAATCCTCCACCTGCAGCGCCGGCACTCTGGGTTCTAGTCCCAGTCGGGGTGCCTGATTCTGTCCCGGTTGCTCCTCTTCCAGTCCAGCTCTCTGCTGTGCCCAGAGAGTGCAGTGGAGGATGGCCCAAGTGCTTGGGCCCTGCACCCCATGGGAGACCAGGAAAAGCACCTGGCTCCTGGCTTCGGATCAGCGCGGTGTGCCAGCGGCAGCCATTGGAGGGTGAACCAACGGCAAAGGAAGACCTTTCTCTCTCTGTCTCTCTCTGTCTCTCTCTCTCTCTCACTGTCCACTCTGCCTGTAAAAAAAAAAAAAAAAAAAAGACTATCTGTGAGAAAATACCAATGTTTTCAAAAGCGGGGCCAGTGTTGTGGTGCAGTGGATGAAGCCGCTGCCTGCAACACCAGCATCCCAAACGAGTGCCAGCTGCTCTGCTTTCAATCCAGCTCCCTGCTAATGCGCCTGGAAAGACAGTGGAAGATGGCCCAAGTGCTTGGGCCCTGCACCCATGTAGGGGACCCAGATAAAGTCCCGGGCTCTCAGCTTCTGCCTGGTCTAACCCAGCCCATTGTGGTTGAGAAGAGAACCAGTGGATAGAAGACTGATATCTTCCCCCAGTGTAACTCTGCCTTTAGAACAAATAAATAAATAAATAAATCTTAAAAAAAAAATTTTTTTTTTGACAGGCAGAGTGGACAGTGAGAGAGAGAGACAGAGAGAAAGGTCTTCCTTTGCCGTTGGTTCACCCTCCAATGGCCGCTGCGGCCAGCGCGCTGCGGCCTGCGCACCGCGCTGATCCGATGGCAGGAGCCAGGAGCCAGGTGCTTTTCCTGGTCTCCCATGGGGTGCAGGGCCCAAGCACCTGGGCCATCCTCCACTGCACTCCCTGGCCACAGCAGAGAGCTGGCCTGGAAGAGGGGCAACCGGGACAGAATCCGGCGCCCCAACCGGGACTAGAACCCGGCGGAGGATTAGCCTAGTGAGCCGCCGCGCCGGCCTAAAAATTTTTTCAAAAGCTTAGAGAAATTTGTACATTTGCCTGCAAAATGGGCAAAATGGTCAGCGGCTAATTAATATATCACTTTTTCTTATTTCTGGAGTCCTCCCAGCCCATGCCAGCAGCAATGATTGACAGCCTACCAATTAGAAACACGGGTTCATTCTTATGTGCGTCTTTTAGTGACACTAAAAAGAAAGGTAAGGCATTCCTTTTTTAAAAGGCAGGTTTATTGAAGTATGACTTATATACAGTACTTCATCATTTTTAAGACTTTTTAAAAAATTTATTTGGAAGGCAGAGTAACAGAGAGAGAGAGAGAGAGAGAGAGAGAGTCAGAGAGAGAAAGATCTTCCGTCCTCTGCTCTTGCTCAGGCCAAAACCAGGAGCCCAATATTACATCCAGGTATCTCACATGGGTGGCAGAGACCCAAATACTTGGCCCACCTACTGCTGCCTTCCAAAGCACATTAGCAGGGAGCTGTATTGGATGCAGGGTGTCTGGGACTCCAACCAGCACTCTGATATAGGATGGTGGTCTTACAAGGGGCAACTGAACCCACTGAGTGACAATGCCAGCCCCAACTCTCACTCTTTCTAGGGCATAGCTGTATGAGTTTTGACAAGCACACAGAGTCATGTAACCATCACCACAGTCAAGAAACAGAACACTTCTTTCCATTACCCCAGAAAGTCCCCTTTATATCCCTTTTTTTTAAAAAGATTTATTTTATTTATTTGAAAGACAGAGTTACAAAGAAAAGTACAGAGAGAGAGAGAGAGAGAGGACTTCCATCCGATGGTTCATTTCCCAATTGACTGCAATGGCCCGAGCTGCGCTGATCCGAAGCCAGGAGCCAGGGGCTTCTTCCAGGTCTCCCACATGGGTGCAGGGGCCCAAGGACTTGGGCCATCTTTTACTGCTTTCCCAGACCATAGCAGAGAGCTGGATAAAAGAGGAGCAGCCAGGACTAGAACCGGCACCCATATGGGATGCCAGTGCTTCAGGCCAGGGCTTTAACCTGCTGTGCCACAGTGTCAACCTCTATCCCTTTTTGATCAACCCATAACTACTCCCAGGCTCTGGATACCACTTAAATGTTTTCTGTTCCTCTATTTGGCTTTGCTTTGCTTTGCTTTTTTTTTATTGAGAATTATCTCTCTCTCTCTCTCTCTCTCTCTCTCTCTCAAGATTTATTTATTTGAATGACAGAGAGAGAGAGAGAGAGAGAGAGAGAGATCTTCCATCTTCTGGTTCACTCCCCAAATAGCTACAATGGCTAGGGCTGGGCCAGGCCGAAGCCAGAAGCCAGGAGCTTCTTCCAGGTCTCCCATGTGGGTGCAGGGCCCCAAGCACTGGGGCCATCCTCTGATGCTTTCCCAGGCACATTAGCAGGGAGCTGGATTGGAAGTGGTGCAGCTGGGACAGGAACCGGCACCCATATGTGATGCCGGTGCTGCAGATGGTGGCTTAACTGGCTATGCCACAGTGCCAGCTCCTGGTTTTGCTTTTTCAAGAATATCACAAAAATGGAATCACTACCGTATACATGTGTGTGAACATGTATTTTCATGTATTTTGGGTAAAAACACCTAGTTCTGGGCAGCTTCACTGGATGATGTAGTGTTTAATCTGTTTATTGTTTCCCACAGTGGCTGCTACATTGATATCAGGTGTGTGAGAATTCCAGTTGCTCCGCAGCTAGATCATCAGGTTTTTACTTTTTTTAAAAAAAATTCATTTATTTCTACTTAAATTAATTACAGATAGACAGAAATCTGTATTCCATCTGCTGGTTCACTCCCCAAGTGGCTGCAATGGCCAGGGCTAAGCCAGGTGGAAGCCAGGAGCCTGGAACTCCATCTGGGTCTCCCACGTGGGTGCAGGCTGCAGCTTTCCCAGGCGCATTAGCAGGGAGTTGGGTCAGAAGTGGAGCAGCTGGGACTCGAACCAGTACCTAGTTGGTATGTGGGCATTTCAGGCAGCAGCAGCTTAGCCTGCTGGGCCACAGTGCTTGTCCCAGGACTTTGCTGTGAGTGAGTCTAATAGATACGCAGAGGTGTCTCATTTTGATTTTAACGTGCAGTCTTTTAATGCAAAGCATTCTTTTTTGATAAGCAAAGCATATCTGAGGGCGCAATGTTTAAAACTTGAGGACTCTAGTCAGGAAGGTAGACGGGGTCCTTGTGTAGAATTTACTGGACCAGTTAGGCTATCTGCTGACTTTGCCGCATAGACTATTTCTGTCAAAAGGCTGCAGGGAACAGGCAGGGACCTGCACTTCTTCCTTCTGGCCAGGAGAGGGCAGGAGAGGGCAGAAAATAAGCAGTCTTCTAAATTTATTTATTTATTTATAGTTATTTATTGCATATCAGTCCCCAGCATTTGTAGTATTTACATGCATTAATACATCCACAGTTCTGTTTGGAATCCTTTCCCTCTGCACCTACCTAGCTTCCATTTTGTGAGGTTTGATTTCCAAAATTAAACGTCATCTGAATGACTTTGTAAGATCCCTTTCTGCCAGACCACAGCTACCCTAAGAACCGAGCTACCTTGTAGAGCTTGACAAGCCTGATGTCCATGGAGCGTGGATGAGAGAAGCAGGAGATGGGCTGGGTGAGCCCTGTTTTTCCTCTCTAACTTTTCAGGAGCAGAGAGAGACAGGGGAAGAAGCTGGTGGGGAACAGGCCTCTGGACCCCGCCGCTGGCTACAGGCTCTTCTCCCTGGGCCCTGAGCTGGGGCTGCTCAGGCGGGGCACTGCACAGATCTCCTGGGGCTGGGGCTGCAGCGTGCCCCCAAAGACATACTCCAGCCGGAGCCCCGGGCTCCCCTCGGGCAGCTTGAACTGAAAGGTCCTGAGGAGGGTGGCAAACGTCAGGAAGAGCTCCATTCGAGCCAGCTGGTCCCCCGGGCACACCCGATGTCCTAGAAGTGGAGGGAAAAAAGCCTGAGGCTGGCAGCTGGCCCATCGCAGCCCCGCTCACCACCCAGGACCCAGCACCGTTCCTGTACCTGCAGAGAATGGGAGGAAGGCCTCGTTGGCCACGAAGTTTCCATCTTTGTCCAGGAAATGGCTGGGATTGAACTCTCGGGGGGTCTCCCAGCACTCAGGGTCATAGAGCACAGAGGCCAGGTTGGGCAAAACGATGGTGCCCTGCAGAGAGGAGCTCCTGTGGCTCAGGGGCCTCCAGAGGCCCTGCACCCAGCCCTGACCCACAGCTGAAGTGAACCGGGAGAAGACCTGTGTGCAGCGGGCGGCCCCAGGGACTCTGGCCCCAGGCCTCCTGCCTCTGTCCTGAACACCGTAGACCCGGGTCTAGAATACAGAGCAACTGACACCCATGGGGAAGGCTCGCGACTGGTGAGCATGACTACGAGGGACCAAGATCTGCAGCAGGAAACAGACGTGGGGACAGGGTGTGTGTGTGTGTGTGTGTGTGTGCGCACGCGGTGGGGGGGGAAGGCAGACGGACAAAGAGAAATAAATGGAGAGAAGCACACCAAACGCCTCACTCTGTAGGGCTACAGCGAGAACATGAACACTGCCCCAACTTACCCCTAGTCCTAACCCTTATCCTAGCAGAAGTGAACGACTGTGAAAGAGTCAGACCAGGCAAGCAGCCAGAGGCTCCTGTCAGGGCACCTCCTGCCCCGGCCCCTGCTCTGACTAGAAACGGCACAAGGAGCCAAAATGGAAAAAAGAACAGGGTTAGTAATGGCCCTGGGACCAGGGGCACTCAGCTCTAGCACTCTGGGGAAGGCCTCCCGCCCAGGGGCTCAATGATTAAAGATCATAAGGCCAAACTAGCCACCTTTGGAAGGACCACAGAAGTCTTGACTTTAACAAAAGTAGCTTGACTTTTTTTTTTTTTCCAAAAATTCAAAAACAAAAATCGAACTCAGCAGAGGTAGAAGCCTACATCCCAGTTAGAAGCCAAAAAAAAAAAAAAAAAAAAAAAAGAATGCAGAAATTGAGCTGCTGTTCGTACCTCAGCAGGATCTTATCTGCATTGCTACTGCAGGCCTGCAGGCCTGGCCCCGCTCTTCTGCACCCACAGGTCACTCTGTGGCTTTATGCGGAGGCATGGGGAGGCCAAGTGCTCGCTGCTGCCTGAGAGCACCAGCAGTTCCCAGTTACCGTCCTGGGAATTTCACCTTTCTCTCTCCAAGGTTAAGTAATCCCCTGCATTGCATCAGTTCTTAGTAATCACCGCCAGAGGAAGAGGCTCCGGGCAAAATGCTCTTTTCCCTCCCCAGTGATTCCTGTCCTGTTCTGGCCTCCTTGCAAAGTGGCTCCCTGACCTTGTTGCACGGGCCAGGTGCAGCGCACAGCCCTCACAATACACCAAAAGGACAACCTCCCTCCTCCCAGGCCACCGACCATCTGCCTGCTGCTACCCTCTGGGGACTGCAAGCCAGCATCTCCCCACCATGAATGCAGCCTGGAGTTCATGGCTAAATGCAATGTTGGAGGAGAGACAGGCTAGAGTGCAGCAGACATCTCTCACCCAGGCTGCCAAAGCTCGATATTGATTGTACGTTATGAATGGGTCCCTGGAGCTCTTATCATGAAGCAACTCCTACAATCAAATTAGCAGAAATGGACTCCTAATAAAGGAGTTTGTGATCCAAAAGGCATAGCATAGAGTTAAACCTGGACCCCTTCCTTGCTAACTTGACCTAACTGGGCATAGCTCTCAGACAGCCCAGCCTCGGCCCTCCTGCCACACTGGCAGCAGGAGCAGTGGCCCACTGGACCACGCAGACCATCTCCGTTTGCCCTGTTTGTTCCTCTTCTCACCTAGAGGGGCATTTTTGGAGCAGGCAAGGAACATGGTGGAAAAAGCAGAAACTCTCAAGTCAGACATGAATTTGAAACACCAATTGGCTGTGTTTTGAGCAGTTACATGAGCGCTTGGCCAAATTTTCCCTGTCTGGGAAAAAAGGAACAAAAAGGATAAGGTCGCTGGGAAGAAATGAACGCAGGCAGGAATCTCAAGTCCGAGAAAATTAGTAATAAGTGAATAGGCATCCAGCAGGGGTGCTGAACGTGAGAGGGGAGATCGCACCTGCCTTCTCTCCCTCTCCGCCCTGCTTTCCTGGTTCCCCACGCTGAACCATTAAGTCTTCGGTCGGAGACAGGCTGGAACAGCAGTGCTGAGCCCAAGCCCCTGTCTGGGGAATGGCTCAGGGCTCCAGCTGCCACCTCCAGGCATAGAGGGCATCGATTTCATTAAAATGGCCACCTTGCCAGCCACACATCTGTGGCATGTTACAGTGCTCCCCAAGGACCCTTGACCCCTGGGATTCACACCCTTATGTGATGCCCACCCCCGGAGGCTGGGCTGGACCCAGAAACTCAGTTCTAACCAACAGAAGGTGGCAAAAGGGGTGGGCTATCACATCTGAGTTTAGGTTCCAGAAAGAGGGTAGCTTCTGTTTTGGGTGCTGCCTCACTGTCTTCAGTGGAGGTCGGTTGTCGTGTCTTTAAGCTGCCTTAAGCAGAGGCCCATGTATCCAAGACCTGCCGGTGGCCTCCAGCCCACAGCCCACAGAGCAACAGTCACGCAAGTGAGCCTGAAGCTGAGCGCACCTCCCCCCACCCCCCCAGCGGAGCCTTCGGATGAGGCTGCAGCCCCACCCACATCTTGATGGTAACCTCACCTCAAAGACCTACAATTCAAGGCAGCCAGCTAAATGGCACCCAGTTTCCTGACCCTCAGAAACTCTGGAATCATAAACGCTTCTGTTTTAAGCTGCTAAATTTTGGAGTAATGTTTTTCACAGCAAGATAGAAAAAATTTCGACATATTTTGTCTTGGCTATGTGTTTTTTTTTTAAATTTTTTTTTTAAATTTTTGACAGGCAGAGTGGACAGTGAGAGAGAGAGAGAAAGGTCTTCCTTTTGCTGTTGGTTCACCCTCCAATGGCCGCCACGGCTGGCGTGCTGCGGCCGGCGCACCGTGCTGATCTGAAGGCAGGAGCCAGGTGCTTCTCCTGGTCTCCCATGGGGTGCAGGGCCCAAGCACTTGGGCCATCCTCCACTGCACTCCCTGGCTGCAGCAGAGAGCTGGCCTGGAAGAGGGGCAACCGGGACAGAATCCAGCATCCCGACCGGGACTAGAACCTGGTGTGCCGGTGCCGCAAGGCGGCGGGTTAGCCTATTGAGCCACGGCGCCGCGGCTATGTGTGGTTTAAACAAAAACACTATTGCACCTGGTGATGCTGTGAAGACTGAGTGGTGCAGTGGGCACAAAGTTCTTGGCTGGTAGAAAGCCTTGGCAGAGAGCAGGTATGGTCATGTAACTCCAAGACAGGTCAGACCCAAGTTTTATATGCATTTCCAATCACTGTTCTTAACTAGTTTCATATGGCTTTTTCTCTATTTCCCCTTTATTTGGTACTTAATCTCTTAACCTTGTTATCAGATGAAAGAACCAAGAAAGGAGAGTTTTTCTGCTAGGAATCACTTCTGAGGAAATAATGCAGAGGGCAGACGGAGTCCAAGGCACATCAACCACAAATGGCCTAGATCTGGTGGAAAATTATGCAGCCCTTAACAGTGACAGGGAGCAGAGGTTTTCACAGGCTGCTCCCTGCATCCAGCATCCACACCACTTGAAAACCGCCTAGAAATGTGGATTCCCAGGCCCCGCCCAGAAGCTCAGAGGGGAGCCCAGCCCAGCCCTGTGTGTCGCCAGCAGCCCTCCAGGCAGCTCTGATGTTCCTAGAAGTTGCAGAACCACTGCTAGAGGACTCTGAGTCACACGTGAAGTGGAAGGAAGGAGTCATACGGGATAGTCAGGCTGATAACCACTACGCACAACCGCTGTGAACAAGAGCGGTGGGAAACAGGTGCATTGGACAGCCCGCCAGGTTTATTTCCAGACAACAGGGAGCTTAACACGCCATCCTACTGTGAGTGCATTCTTTATCATCAGAACCCCACATCCCAAAAGCCTAGATAGGTGACCGACCAGCAGGTAGGCAGATGCTGCTGCCCAAGGCTGTGCTGGCAATGGGGTGGGAGGTGCCGTGTGGGACCACCTACCTTGGGCACAGGGTAGCCGCGCACTCGCGTAGAAGCCACACAGTGGCGCACGGCGCCCACGGCCACCACACTGCTGAGGCGCTGCACCTCATGGAGGACGGCGCGGGTGTAGGGCAGTCGCTCACGGTCTTCGTAGCAGACGGCCTGGGTAGTGCCCAGCACCATGTCCAGCTCCTGCTGCACCCTCTCTGCATGAGACTCAGGCTGGGTCAGAGGAGGACACCTGCAGCCCAGCCTCCCCGCCCCACCCCCACTGCCCTCAACCTCCCCAAGGCCCCTGTGTCACCCCACCCAGCAGCCCCGGGGCCCGTGGAAGCAGGCCCTCTCTGAGGCAGAACCTGCTTCTTGTGAGGAAGAATTTCCAGTTTCTTCCTGCAGGGGGCAACTGTGGGAAGGGAACAGAGCCAGATTTGAGCACCCACCATGTACCAGGAGCTGTATCTACAAAGAGATGCAAACTGTCTCCCAGGTTAAAAAATAAATAATAAAGCCACCACCTGAGATGCAAGCATCCCATATAGGCTCCGGTTTGAGGCTCCACTTCTGATCCAGCCCCCTGCTAATGCACCTGGGAAAGCAGCAGAAGATGGCCAAAGTGCTTGGGCCCCTGCACCCACATGGGAGACCCGGAAGAAGCTCCTGGCTCCTGGCTTCAGCCTGGCTTAGCCCTGGCTGTTGTGGCCATCTGGGGAGTAAACCAACAGATGGAAGATCTCTCTCTCTCTCTCTCTCTCTCTCTCAACTGCCTTTCAAATAATTAAATAAATCTTTTAAAAATACGCAAACTGGCCAGCGCCATGGCTCAATAGGCTAATCCTCCGCCTTGCGGCGCCGGCACACCGGGTTCTAGTCCCGGTCGGGGCACCAGATTCTCTCCCGGTTGCCCCTCTTCCAGGCCAGCTCTCTGCTGTGGCCAGGGAGTGCAGTGGAGGATGGCCCAGGTGCTTGGGCCCTGCACCCCATGGGAGACCAGGAGAAGCACCTGGCTCCTGGCTTCGGATCAGCGCAGTGTGCTGGCCGCAGCATGCCAGCCGTGGCAGCCATTGGAGGGTGAACCAACGGCAAAGGAAGACCTTTCTCTCTGTCTCTCTCTCTCACTATCCACTCTGCCTGTCAAAAAAAAAAAAAAAAAAAAAAAAAAACAAAAACGCAAACTGTTGTCTCCCAGATGGGGCAATGGAGGCACTTACAGGGCAGGTACCTGGGACCAGGTAGTGGAGCCAGGACTTGAACTTAGGTCATGGCCAGTTTAATTCCTGAGAGAACCCCAGCCACCTATTGTCCTCTTCGATCGTGATCTGGAGTCGGACACCTAGTAGGTGCCAAATGATTGCACAATGAGCACCAAAACGTTGCCCCATTTCACACTGGTTCTGAGAGGTGGGGGGACTTGTCTGAGGTCGCAGAGTGAGTAACAGGTGGTAATGAAGTCCCATCTCTCTGACTCAACACCGTGAGTACTTCCTGTCCCACTGTGGGCAGGGCTGGAACTGGCCACAGAACTGAGCGGCAGAGGCAGTGCCTGCAGCCCAGAGCCGTGTGCAGGGACTACTGGCTGTGGGGCCTCTCACCCTGGACGGCTTCATGCTGGACCATGTAGATGAGCGCCCAGCGCAGGGTGGTGGCCGTGGTGTCAGTGCCTCCCAGAAACAGGTCAATCACCACCTGGATCAGGTTCTCCTCGCTGAACGTGGAGACAGGGTCGTCCTCAGCCTGGCAGTGGGTGATGATGGGCGGCTGGGGAGCGGCTCCGAGTCTCATGTTCTTCCCTAATGGAGCCCTATTGCCTCCTTGAGGCCCAACGTGGCCCGGAGCTGCTCTGGGGGGTCAGACCAGCAGGGAGGTCCCAGTCCCAGGACGGCACTGACTTTTGACGAGAGGGTCTGGCCCTGATATCAGCCAAGCGCTCTGCTTCCCACCCTTCCCATGTTTGCAGAAGCTGCGGACAAGATTGTGGGAAAACCCCAGTGACAGCCGCTTCAGGGTGTTCTGGAAGCTCATGGGTTGAATCAGACGTGAACCCCCAAGACCTTCGAAAGGAGGGGCGGCCGGGGAGACAGCTCCTCCCGCAGGCTGCTGCTCCCAGCCTACCTCGGTGATCCGGGCCAGGTAGCAGCTGATGAAGTCCTTGGGGGCCTCAGGCCCCATGAGCTTGTGCCTGATGATTTCCTGATGGATGAAGCCCCGCACTGCCTTGTAGTGCCTAAATATCTCCTGGTGGGGTCCCGGTAGGCGGCGCAGGGCCCAGGGAAACATGTCATACAGCTGTGGGGAGAGAGACCCGCCAGGAGCCCACTCAGGTGGGTGCCAACCCCTGCGTCACGGCCGCTGAGAGCTGAGGGTTGGGGGCTCTGACCCACGCAACCCAGGGCTGCCTCTCATCTGGAAGCGGTGGTAGCAGTGATGGTGCAGGCCCCACAAGCTGTGTTTCTGGGGCTCTCGCCTGCCTCTCGGTCCCCGTGCACACCTGCAGGCTGCCCCACAGCAGAGGTGGCTGGATGCTGCGAACCTGGCACAAGCTCATGCCCAAGCCACCTCAGGAAGCCACAACCAGGCCCCACCTGTCAGCCTGCCTGCCTTGGGTCCCAGGCAGCCCACGGCCTGCACACCTGCCTCCCCAACACGCATTACCCGGCGCCACACGGTGCTGACAAAGGCCAGGCCGAAGTCGATGGCCTGGATCAGTTCCTGGAAGATGGGCTCTTCTGAGAGGAGACGGGGACCAAACACGAGGGCCCCGATGACTCTGGCTGTGCACCTGACAATGGGTACCTGCGGGTCGAAGGGTCTACCTGAGAGCAGAGGGACGGGGTCAGGGTGAGGAGGGTGGCCACGTACCCCATCGTGTGTGCACTCACTCGTTCCCCTCATCACTCGTTCCCATTCCTCGTTCACGCACTCAGCAAGTGCTCATGGAGCATCTTCTGCGAGCCAGGCTCAGCGTCTGGGTTTGCAGAGAGGGGTGTGGGAGGCAGCCAGCCAATAGAATGCAGGATGGAGTCAGTGCGGTGCTGGGCTGGGCCTCTGATTCAGGGAGGCCTCAGCTGGGTCTGGGGGACCTCACGCAGAGGGAAGCTGGGGTGGAGGCTAGGGCACCCCAGTGGGAAATGCAATGGCTGGAGGCTCTGTTGATGTGGAGCAGAGCAGGAGCGTTCCGGCTTCCCATCATCTGGGCATTCCCGGACCTGTGTTCACCTGCCCTGGAGAAGCTTCCAGGCTATTTCTACGAGGGACCCTGAGGCTTTGTGGACGCACACACACGGGCACTCACATGTGCAGCAAGGCTCAGCCTGCTCTGCAGGGCTGTGGACTCCCAACCAGCTCCTTACCCTGCTCCCGGTGGAAGGCTTCAGCCAGCTCTGCCGCCTCTGCCTGGAGCTGGACCTCCAGCGCCAGCTTGCCCAGGCCCAGCCCGCGAAGCGTGGCCAGGCAGAAGCGCCTCTGTTGCCGCCACGTGTGCCCATTACTGCAGATGACTCCTGGGCCCAGGACAGGGAGTTGGTCGGTCAGCAGGCCTTCCCACCTCCCAACCGTCCAGGCCTCGACGCCTGGCTGTCACCTGGAGAGCAGAACCCAAACAACCTTCCCAAACAGCTCTTGGGCTGGTGCTGTGACCAGCAGGGCAGACTCAGCTTTGCCCTCCCAAGTCTGCCAGCTCAGTTGTGCCTGTAAGAGTCCCTACGGGACATGGAGGCGTGGATAAAGATGGGAGGGCAGGGAAGAGGCCTGGCAGGAAGAAAAGAGGGGTGAGAGCACTTGCTGTTCCCTGCAAGTAAATTCTTGGTTGGGCCCATGCAGAAGGTAACAGAGCTGGCAAGCGGCTGGCTGACCTTTGAGTGTGGTTCTCCCCCGACCCCAACACCCTACGGCTGGTTCCTTTCCTCCTCTCCCACAGATCTCTGCAGAGACCCAAAGCCCAAGCCCTCCTGGCTCCTTCCTGCTGTCAGTCCCGCCCCACTGCATGCCGGGACTGTCCAGCCACCTCCCCTCTCCAACAGGAGGCCAGCCTTGCCTTGTTCTCCAAACAGGTCCCGAAAGAGTGGGGTCAGGGGCCGACCCGAGAACTGCTCCGAGTTGGAGACCAGCGCCTCCTTCACAGCCTGGAAGCCGCTCAGCACCACGACGGGCGTGGGGCCCACCCACACAGTGAACACACTGCCGTGAGTTTGGGCCAGCTGCGGAGAGACAGGGGTCCCCAGGGCTGCCCACCAAGCCCGGCTGGCCCCACTCCCTGGGACCTCGCTCTTGTCACGAGTCCCCCCACCTTCCTACAGCTCTGAGCAGTGCACCTGCTCAGAGCACATATGTCCCTGGAGCCACTCAGTATAAGTGTGCAAGGTAGACATCTCTGTCTCCATTTTATGTATTAGAAAACAGAAGCCAATAAAGAGAGCAAAAGACCTGGAACCCAGGTCTCTGAGCTTCCTGCACGGTGCTTCTTCCCCCACGTGAGGATTTGGGGCAGGAGTTCAAATCCAGGTATCTAGGGGAAACGACTGAGCACTGCTGAGAGCTGAGTGTGGCTCTGGGGAAAGGCAGTATCTCCCGCCCAGCAGCCAGCCCAGGCCCGGACTTCACATCTACTCAGCGCAACAGAAGCCCCCCACTGATGACTCCTTCCTCCCCTGAAGCAGTTTTGTATGGCCATTTGCGTGCCCTTGGGGCTCCCCTTCTCCCCAGTTCCTCCCAGCCACAAACTGCTCCCTTGAAGGAGAGCTCTGCTCAACACGGCTTCCCGACTGCGTTCCAGAATCCTCTGCAGCAGGCTCAGCAGGCCGTCTTCACATGCTACGTCTGCAGTCCCCCTACAACCTTGCATTTGACAGTTGAGGAAACCGATTCTCAGGACCCCAGCGCAGGCGAGCAGCGGGCCAGGATTCACCTTCCCGTGCGTCTGACCTCAGCTCCTTCCTTCTATCTCCGGGCAGGGCTCCTCTGCCCCCCCACCCCCGCTTAGGACAGATCCCTACCTGGAGCAGCATCTCGGGGTGCAGCTGAAAGCCTAGTTGCCACAGGTTTCCAAGGACGGGGAAAGGGAGGGGGCCGGGAGGAAGGCGGCTGCGTTCCCAGCAGAAGGTGCCAAGTTTCAGGAGCAGGAAGGAGATGGCCAGGAAAGCCAGCCCGCTGAGCAGGGAGAACATCGCCTTGCTCCTGCGTCTCCTCGGCTCCCCGCTGCTTCCCAGCACACTCTGGCCACCTGCCCCCCTGCCCTGCCTGCCCTCGCTTTTATGCCAGATGAGGGAGACAACACCACCCATCTTTTTCCAGTAGAGTAAAATCGTTTGGTCACACCAGTCACGCCCGGGCCACGCTGCTTGGCAGGGCCGCGGGACTCCAGTCCGAGACAGGTTGGGTGCTGTCACTCCTACATCAGCCTCAGCCTCAGCTCACCTCTGGCCCATGGAGCTCAGCCCTGGGGAGGCTCCTCAGCCTCTGCCTGGGTCAGCTCAGGGAGGGACGGGCAGCCACAGGCAGTGCAGTGTCCCCCAGGGGATGTGCTGTTCTAGCTCTGTGTCACGAAAGCTGGGCTCTTGTGCCTGTTCTGGGATCTCTGCAGCTTCCTGGGGCCTCTCTAGGGGTCTCTCCTGGGGTCTCTCCAGCCTCCCAGTCACCACCTGCTCCGACCTCTGGTCAGCCTACTCTGTCTACCTGCCTGGATCCCCTTGTTTGTTCCTGGTCAAGTTCTGGAGTCTTTTCTTCTTTTCAAAAATCTTAGAACCAGAACGCAGGGGTCTAAATCCCTGTTCTACCTCTTGCTAACTGGGTGACTTTGGGCAAGTTATTTCACCCGCCCTTGCTTCAGTCCCTCTCCTGTACAATGGAGAGAGGCGATAAGAACTTTAGCCAACTGCTCCATAGACGCCACCCTTCAGTTGGGTTGTTTGAGGTTAGTTTGATAAAGAACTTGTTTGCAAAGGTGTGTGGGCAGGGGTTAGGGGATCCATAGACGTGACGGTGGCCGCAGTGGGGAGTCCTTTCTGCTCGGGGCTTATACAATCAAGGGACATAGCAATATTAGGTTTGGTGTTTCAGTTTGCAAAGACGAAAACGTTCAGGAGATAGAGAATGGTGATGGGAACCCAACATTGTCACTTGACTTCCACTTAAAAGTGGGTAGGTGGGCAAATTGTATGCTACGAGTATTTCACTACAGCTAGGAAAGGAGTTGAGAATGAGTGAAGTCGGCGGAAGCTGAGGCCCTGGCTGGGTGGAGAGGGCTGTGGGCGAGCCTGCACGGTTTCCCCCCTGTAGTTCCACCTCCAGGAGTCCTAGCTTCGCAGGTCCTGTCAGCTGCAAAGTGATGGTCATGCCCCTCCCTGCCCAGGGCCATGGAGAGGACCAGGACAACGGCGCAGGAAAGCGCTGTGGACATCATGTGCCTGCTCAGATCCGGCGAGGCGTGAGCATGGGTGAAGGCGGTGGGGCAGGGCCTGAGGATGACTAGGATTTTGGAGACACAGGATGGAAAGATGTGGCGACAGCCTGCCCTGTGACCCCTGCTCCTTTTCCATTCAGGCTCCAGCCGTGTGCTGGTGCTCTCAGTAACAGCAGATGTCGCATTCCAAGGCTTGTCTTTAAGGCAGCGGCATTCCCCAGCAAACTCGTCTGTCTGGTATTGAACTTTGACAGACTTCATCCTGCCCTTCCCTGCTGAATAGAGGCTTCTGGAGGCTGAGGGTGGGGCACGGCTTCTGGAACAGAGACACACCCAGCACACCAGGCCAGAGTGCAGTCAGATTCCAGGCATGAGAGGCACAGGGACCCAGAGGCCCTTAGATGTGGCCCGCAGCAAAGCACGGCCTCCTCAGTGAGACGGTAGCGCTGGCTGCAGGGTTCCCTCTTCATGGGAATCCCGTGCAGAGTGTGGCTGACCCTGCGGTGGCCACCTTCCTCCTCGGTGGCCTCCCCATGGCTCCAGCCATCATCACCACCCAGGCCATGGTTCCGTTTCCTTTTCAGAAACCCAGGCAGAGGCCAGACAAACTCAGACCCCTCTCCCTTCTTCCCCTGGAAACAGCTCAATTCAAGCCCGATGTCTGGGCTGAGTCCCCTCTCTGTATGAGGTGTTCTCACATCAGATGTCCGAATCCAGCCCCTCGGCAGTCCTGCAAAGGCGGTCACTATTTCTGCCTAGCAGGGAAGCACCTGCCAAGGGGTAAAGTCACGTGCAGGAGGGCTGCGACCTGACCCCAGGTTGTCTCTTTCCACAGCAGCCTCCCAGCTGGGACAGGTCAGAGTTTGTGCAAGGAAGGTTACCAAAGGGTGAGGCGAAGCGGGCGGGAGGAACCCAGAGCCGGGTCTGCTTCTGGGAGCTCAGGCTGTGCAGGGCCTACTGTTTGCCTCTTGTCGGGGCTGTACCCACAAGCCTCTTCTTCAGAGCTGACACACTCCCTCCTCTCCTGCCTTCCCCGCCTGCAGATCCCGGTCCCGGGGAGAGCCCCTACCACAGCATGCAGAGAAACAGTCAGCCAAGGAGGAATGCTGAACCCAGGCCAGAGAAATGGGGTCCAGAGACGATTCCAGGAAAGAGGCGGTCCCTTCCCAACACACACCACTTCCCTCGGGATTGCGAGGAGGCACAGGCACAGACCTGCAGCTATTTCAAACAAGGTGAGCAGACTCTGGGTTTCTCAGGTCAGATTTATCAACTCATATTAGACACAGAATTAGAGCTGGATGAATGAAATGTTAGAGACCAGCCAGCCGGTCCACCCATCTTGTGCAATGGTGGAGAAAAGCAAATCAATCCCACTGACAGTGCCCGGCACACAGGTACAGCTGAGAACTGGCCATCGTATGTGCACACGAGCAGCACAGACCACACTTCAGCAGCCACACACCTCCTACTCTCCTGCCTGACCTACGAGCTCAGCATGGAGAATCCAGCAGGGTGGGGAAGTGCCCTGAAGCAAGGGAGCAGGGGCTCAGAAATCTCAATTGCAGGATCAGAATCCTTGCCCAGTCCGCTCCCAGACACGCTGCTCTGGGCAGGAGTGAGCTCACGGCTGGAAACTGCTGAGAGTTTAAAGATGCTTGCTAGGGCTATCAGCCTCCTTTACTTGGAAACAGAATTATGAGCTGGAACAGCACAAAATGGTGATAGAGAACTGCCTTAAAAGTCAAATTAAAGGGCTGGCACTGTGGCATAGCGGGTAAAGCTGCTGCTACCTGCAGTGCCGGCATCTCATATGGGCTCCGGTTTGAGTCCCAGCTGCTCCACTTCCGATCCAGCTCCCTGCTAATGCACCTGGGAAAGCAGTGGAAGATGGCCCAAGTCCTTGGGCCTCTGCACCCGCATAGAAGACCTGGAGGAAGCTCCTGGCTCCTGGCTTCGTATCAGCACAGCTCCGGCTGTTGTGGCCAATTGGGGAGTGAACCAGTAGATGGAAGACCTCTCTCTCTCTTTCTCTCTCTTCCTCTCCTCTCTCTGTGTAACTCTGACTTTCAAATAAATAAATAAATCTTAAAAGAAAGTCAAATTAAAGATCATGTGAAAATTTAAAAAACTGAAACCCAACTATTCATCAAAAAGCAGATCGGTCATATAAACTGTATCAAAAGCTACCTTCTCAGGCCTGGCACAGTGGCATAGTAAGACCACTGTCTATGGCACCAGCACCCCATAGGGCCATAGGGTCATTGGTTCATGTCCCAGCTCCTTCACTTCCCATCCAGCTCCCTGCTAATGGCCTGGGAAAAGCAGCAGAAAATGGCTAAAGTGTTTGGGGCCCCCGCCATCCATGTGGGAGGCCTGGATGCTGCTCTTGGCTTTAGCCTGGCACAATAATGGCCATTGCAGCCACCTGGGGAGTGAACCATTAGATGGAAGACCTCTCTGTCTCTCCCTCTCTCTAACTCTTTCAAATAATAAATAAATAAATAAATAAATAAATAAAGGCTACCTTCTTAGTGAGGCCTTCCCTGGCCAGCCTCTCTTAAAATCCCACCCTCTGATCTGGGCAACCTGGCACCTCCTTCCTGGCTTTGCCTCATGTTGGCTTTTGTCTAACACACCACCTGTCCTACTTACTGCCTGCCCCCTCGGTGGAAGGTAAGCTCTGCGAAGGCAAGCAGGTTCCCTGTTTTGTTCACTTCTATACTTCAGGCTCCTGCCATTTACTACATTGCCATATATTAGACACTCAATAAATACTTGTTGCATGAAACAAATACCTAAACCTCTACCAGCAAATGTTATAAAAACTGTTAAAATATTAATGGCATTTCATGACATGAGAACTATTCATAATATGGTGAGATCATGTAAACTGAATATCTAAGTTATCCAATTCTTTTTAATAGTCTCTGAATAACATTGTTATGTGCTTTTACAAAAACATCTAGAAAAATACAGATCAGACTGTTGAGTGCTTGCCTCCTTTGTAAGGTGTGCTTAAGATGTATTTTCACATTCTGTATTTTCTACATTTATGGCTGAGAGAGGTGGGAGGAGAACCGAGAGATGAGAGAACAGAACATTAGATGATTAGATTTGTAAGAATAAAAAGCATGCACAATGCTTTAATGATTAAAAGCGGCAGAACACATATGCTTAGGAAAAGCTACAGAGAATATGGCAACATACGGTTGGCTGCTTCTGGGTGATGGGGGTTTCAGTAATGTTGCGGACCACCCCAAATCTGATTTTTACTATTTTCTTTGCTTGGAGACTTGGGAGAGGCTCAGCTGGCTGCTCCATCTCCAGCCACTTCCACAATGGTTTCCTCATACACATCTGGTGCCTTGGCTTCATTCCCCGGCTTCCTGCCGTCTGCCCACGGTTGCTCAGCCTCCAGGGCCCTCCATGTGGCTTGCACAGCTCGCAGAACGTGAGAATGTGGAGAGCTGTCTGGCTCACAGGCAGCCAGCTGCCAGGACACAGGCAGTGGGAGGCGCTCAGCCACACGAGGACTCTGCAGAGCAGGCAGTGCCACTTCTGCCACATTCGAAGATCCTAAGGGTCGGAGAAACAGATTCTGCCTCTTGATGGGACAGCAGCAAGGTCCCGGGAGGGCACGGAAGATGGGAGATAACAGCGCAGCCATCCTGGGGAAATACACCCTGCCGCAACAGGGTGACCTGCACTTCTGTTTCTTCAGTACACTTTCTGCAGTTTTCAAATTTTGTAAAATGAGTATCACTTTTTTTTTTTTTTTTTTTTTTTTGACAGGCAGAGTGGATAGTGAGAGAGAGACAGAGAGAAAGGTCTTCCTTTACTGTTGGTTTGCTCTCCAATGGCTGCTGCGGCTGGCGCACTGTGGCCGGCGCACCGTGCTGATCCGAAGCTGGGAGCCAGGTGCTTCTCTTGGTCTCCAATGGGGTGCAGGGTCCAAGCACTTGGGCCATCCTCCATGCCCTCCCCAGCCACAGCAGAGAGCTGGCCTGGAAGAGGGGCAACCGGGACAGAATCTGGCACCGAGCGGAACTAGAACCCGGTGTGCCGGCGCCGCAGGCAGAGGATTAGCCTAGTGAGCTGCGGCGCCAGCCAAGTATCACTTTTATAATCAGAAAAGAACTGAATTAAAAGAAATATGCATACAGCAGTGCAAGAAAACAACAAGGTAAGGTTCCAGTTAGCTGGACCCTTCTGTGTTGCTGGGCTCATTCAATTCCATGTTTGATTCCAAGTGATCAGTGAGAAGAGGGTGAGGAGGGAGCTGGCAGGCCATTAGGCCAGCTCCAGATGCTGGGCATTCTTGTCTTCTGGCGTTGCAGAATCCGTTCCATACAAAATGGGCTGTTTCATTCAAGGACACTTTATTTGGTCTCTTTTTTTTTTTTTGACAGGCAGAGTGGACAGTGAGAGAGAGAGACAGAGAGAAAGGTCTTCCTTTGCCGTTGGTTCACCCTCCAATGGCCGCCGCGGCCGGCGCGCTGCGGCCGGCGCACCGCGCTGATCCGATGGCAGGAGCCAGGAGCCAGGTGCTTTTCCTGGTCTCCCATGGGGTGCAGGGCCCAAGCACCTGGGCCATCCTCCACTGCACTCCCTGGCCACAGCAGAGGGCTGGCCTGGAAGAGGGGCAACCGGGACAGAATCCGGCGCCCCGACCGGGACTAGAACCCGGTGTGCCGGCGCCGCTAGGCGGAGGATTAGCCTAGTGAGCCGCGGCGCCGGCCCTTTATTTGGTCTCTTAAATTTCTTTTTGCCACGGTCACAATGAAAATCTACAATACTGGGGCCAGCATTGTGGCACAGCAGGTAAAGCTGCTGCCTGCGATGCCAGCATTCCATATGGGCACTAGTTTGAGTCTCGGCCACTCCACTTCTCATCCAGCTCCCTGCTAATGGCCGGAGAAAAGCAGTGAAGATGGCTCAAGTGCTTACGCCCCTGCATACACTGTGGGAGACCCGGAAGAAGCTCCTGGCTCCTTCCTAGCTTTTGCCTGGCTCAGCCCTGGCTATTGTGGCCAGTTGGGGAATGAACCACTTGATGAAGATCTCTCTCTCTCTCTGTTTCCCTCTCCCTTTGTAATTCTGAGTTTCAAATAAAATAAGTAATTTTTTTTTAAAAAAAGGAAAATCTGGGGATGGCACTGTGGCACAGCAGGTTAAGCCACTGCCTGCAGCGCCGGCATCCCATATGGGCACAGAGGTGTTCAAATCCCGCCTGCTCTACTTCCGATACAGCTCCCTGTTAATGTGCCTGGGAATTCAGCAGAAGATGGCCCAAATGTTTGGGCCCCTGTACCCATGTGGGAGACCTGGAAGAAGCTCCTGGATCCTGGCATTGGCCCTGGCCCAGCCCCAGCCATTGCAGCCATTTGGGGAATGAACCAGCGGATGGAAGATCTCTTTCTCTCTCCTCTTTCGGTAACCCTTTCAAATAAATACATCTTCAAAAAAAAATCTACAATACTGATTAAATTAACAAATATTCCCTGATCATCCATGCATAAGGCTCTATTTGGGAGTGAGCTGAACAGTGTGATAATTCATAGAATGTTTATATGCAAAACAGTTGGGGTTAGGCCAGGTTGAAGCCAGGAGCCAGGAGCTTCATCCACGTCTCCCACATGGATGGAAGAGACCCAAGTGCTTGGGCCATCTTTGCTGCTTTTTCCTGGCTATTCGCAGGGAGCGGGATGGGCAGTGGAGCAGCTGGGACTCGAAGCAGTGCCCATATGGGATGCTGGCAATGTTGCAGGCAGTGGTTTACCTCATGGTACCACAATGCCAGTCCCAGCAGGTGTGAAAAATCACAGTCTACTTTTAGGAGCATAAGTAGAAAAGGAAAAGTAGATCCAAGGCGGGGGGCACTTTCAATGCCAAGGTAAGGAATATGGGCCATTGTGCAGGCAAGCAGCCCCTGGTTTCTGGAGGGACAAGTCTTTGAGAACTTTGCATGTTGGCAGTGGTGTATACCATGGTTCACAGAGGATACTCAGGCAGTGGGACTGGGCAAGGACTGTAAGAACAATATGAGAAACTAGGGCAGGGGAGAGGCAGGCATGGAGACGCAGGGGCCCCGGGAAGGCCTGAATCTGGACAGACTGGGGAGGAGACTCACAGGAGAACTCAAGGCTGCAAGCCGAACCGGGAGGTCAGTGAGACTGAAGGAGACCAGCAGTGCTGCATGGGTTTCCAGGCTGTGTGAGGCACCTGGGAGCAGCCCAGTGCAGGCACCCAGCAGGCTGGAGCCCAGTCCTACCGGGGGAAGCCAGCCTTGCACCTGAGGGGTACCGCTGCACAGGGAGACTGAATGGATCCGGGCAAGCAGGAAAAAGGGAGTGGGCGGGAGTCGGGGAAATGCTTTCTCAGAAGGGCAAAGCTGGCTGAGAGAGGTGGGAGGAGAACCGAGAGATGAGAGAACAGAACTGAAAAAGAAGCTGGTGTCACATGCAACAGACAGCTCAAACAGGGAGACCACCAAGGGTCTCTTCCTGCTGACCTTGTTACCTTCTTGGCAGGCATAACCGGTGCGTCAGTTAAAGCAGTGACTGCTTAGATCAGTGCCTCTGTCCAGGGCCAGTGCTGTGGCACGGTAGGTGAAGCTGCCATCTGCAACATCGGCATCCCACGTGAGAGTGGTTCAAGTCATGGCTGTTCTACTTTGCCGATCCAGCTCCCTGCTAAGGTGCCTAGCAAAGCTGTGGAAGATGGCCTGAGTACTTGCATCCCTGCATTCATGTGGGAGACCCAGAGGAAGCTCCTGGCTTCAGTCTGGCCCAGCCCCAGCCACTGTGGCCACTTGGGGAGTGAACCAGCAGATGGAAGATTCCTCGTCTCTCTTCAAATAAACATTTCTTTTTCTTTCTTTTTTAAGATTTATTTATTTGAAAGGCAGAGTTATGGAGACAGAAAGAAAGTGAGATCTTCCACCAGCTGATTCAATCTCCAAACGGCTGCCCGCTGCAGGTGCTGGGCCAGTCGGAAGCCAGGAGTTTCTTCTGAGTCTCCCATGTGGGTGCAGGGGCCTAAGCATTTGGGCCATCTTCCGCTGCTTTCCTAGGCAGTTCCCATGGAGCTGGTTTAGAAGTGGAACAGCCAGGACTAGAACCAGCGCCCATATGGGATGTCGGCGCCACAGGCAGAGGCTTAGCCTACTACACCACAGTGCCAGACCCAAGTGTCTATGGTTTTAAAGAAAGCCATTCATTTTCATCTTTCATCTCAACCACCCCTCTCACTACGACCAACTGCTCCCCTTTCCTGGGCCCTTCCTCTGACCAGCAGCACGGAGCTGTACCTGATGATCAGGCCCGGGATCGCAGCTGCCGGGACAGAGGCCACTGGCATGCCGGGGCTCCCTGCCCCTTGGAGCCACCCCTGCTCTGGGTCCTCCCAGCCAGAGTCACTGCACCTCACACCCTTCCCAGAGAACTACCGTTTACACCAAGAGGTTTACAAAATCCAAAATACTTTTATTCACTTTTTCAGGTTTTCGCTTCCACAAGGTGTTCAGCAAACATGCTAAGGTGACAGAATGTCTAGTGGGTCACGACATGCAACGCTGACCTTCCCACTGATGACAGCAGCAACCACGCCCACCTGAGCTACGGGCCCCACAGCACAAAGGGGGTTTTGCAGGGACACACGACGAACCACACGGCCATCAGCAACCTGAGGTAGGTCTCTTTACAGTACAAAAACTTCTACGCCAGTGTGAGACACTGATCAGCAAGAGCTGCTTAAAGTGGCAGACTTTGGAGAGAGAAGGAGACTGTGCGACCACTGCAGTGAGAAAGGAGAAGTCAGACCCATGAGATCCTGAACCCTGTCACTGAGCTGTGGAGGTGCGGGAACAGGCCAAGGAGGAAGTACCCCCTGGAGAAGCGGCGGCTGGCTCCAGGGCTCCCAACCAACAGGCTCGGAGGCTGGGGGCCACCAGCCGTGGCCAGCGTTGGAACCTGAGGCAGTGGGACACTCGTGAACAGACTGACTCTCAGTTAGAAATGACGACAGAACGAGGAAGGCAGGAAAGAAACTCCCTCCCTCTCCCACTGAGGAATGCTTCTGGGAGTTTCATTCCTGATGGAGGGAGGGGACGGGGGTCTGGGGCTCGGCCCCGCTGCTCCGTGGACACAAACAGGAAGCGACGCCAGGACAGTAAGCAGGAGCCCTGAGAATCCACGGCGCCCTGCAGGCCTCGGCAGCCTGCCCGCCTCTGGCACGGCTGCGGGAGGCAGCAGAGGGGCTGCTGGAGGGCCTGCTCTCGCCGCACGGCTTCCTTTGGACTCCCAGGCAACCCAGCACTGTGCCACCACCAGCTTGAGGAGAATGAAATGCTACCCTTCCTACAGTCTAACAGCAAAGCCGGGTCTCCAGTACAGCAAACCGTACAAAAAAAATGAGAGAGGAATACGCAGTGTGATTAGCACACTGCTTCGCTTTAATATAAAATAAACAGCTTACATTTTCACTGTAAATATAGGCTATGTACAGAATTATATATAGATATAGCTACACGTATAAAGCTTCATTATAGGCCTCTGATACATTTATAATCATGGTTCCCTGAACCTTTTAGAGTGCAATTAAGAATAAAAACTAAATTTCGTTTACATGAATATGGAATAAATACAATAATCAAAATATGGACTCTCCCTAAAAGTGAAACACACAAGCCAATCCTGAACCGCTGTGCGAAAGATAAAGTCGGGAAAGGCAAGGTTTCGGCAGGAGGACGCGATGAGGGGCCTGCCCCAGGCGGGGAGCGGCAATGCTCCAAAGAAAAAAAGACGTCGTGGACAGGAGGAGTCAGCCCTTGACTGCGACCTTGTTCTCTGCAGCAGCAAACATGGCATAGAACCGGGAGCTGTCATTGGACAGAAGGACCGATGGGGTGTCAAACTCCACCACCTGCAAAAGAAGGAGACGGCGTCAGGCTGTGAGCGTGCAGTCAGGGGACAGCTCAGCTAGCCCTGCCTGCCCGTTTCTTTTCACTAGCCAGCGTGTAGGGCAAAGGTCAGGGAGAAAGACCTGCATGCCTCCTTTGGAGAAATCCCATTCTTCCAGCCTTGGGAATGACGGACTCAGAGAGCAAGGGCCTATGAACTGCAAGGGGAGAAGTCGCAGCTCAAGTCCAGGGCACAGAAGATAAATGGCGTCCTGCTGTGCAAGCCGATGCACCCCTAGAGTGCAAAGGAAGCACTCAATACACCTCACTGGCAGCAGAGGAAAAGGAATGGGTCAACTTAGCCAGCTGTCTGTTCCCACGGTGGACTTCGGTGCAGCCATGGGAGATCACACTAAGCTGAACCTGGAAGGAGATGCTGGCACCACGTGTCTCCTGTGACAGAGGCTGAAAATGCAGGCACTTATCTTCCCAGCCTCCCTGGCCAATGGGGAAAGGCAGGGGACACCACCTTGGCCAAGGAGATGTGGGCAGAGTCTGCTTGGTCTTTCTAAGAAAAGTGGCCTGCACGGTGGGGAGGGCATGAGGAGGAAGAGGAAGTGGGTGTGCAGGAAGTGGCATTGGGTGCTGGAGCAGACATACCACAGTAGAGAGGACGGGCAGGCACTGGTAGAGCCGGACGACACTGAGCTACAGGAAAACCAACACTCTGCACCCCCGCCCCCCCAAGGCAGACAAGCAACCCCTGATGCCCAAGCCGCTTTTGGTCTGGATGTCTGAGGCTATGCAGACAGCATCCATCTGTTGGCATCTGCATGCAGACATGCATGAAGAACACTGGCAATGCAGTGCGATGCTCATCTCCAGGGGGTTATGCTTTCGTACATTTTAGATTTTCTTAAAATTGGAAGGAAATTTAATTAATGAGAAAAAAAATTCAGGGAAGTGAAAGGCAGGGTCTCTCATGAAGAGCCAAGTACTGGGACAGGCACTGTGGCAGAGTGGGTAGAGCCACCACCAGCAGCGCCGGCATCCCATATGGGCGCCGGTTTGTGTCCCGGCTGGGTTTTCCACTTCCGATCCAGCTTTCTGCTATAGCCTGGAAAAGCGGTGGAGGATGGCCCAAGTCCTTGGGCCCCTGCACCCACATGGGAGACCTGGAAGAAGCTCCTGGCTTCGGATCGGCTCAGCCGTTGCGGCCAACTGGGGAGTAAACCAGCGGATGGAAGACCTCTCTCTCTCTCTCTCTCTCTGCCTCTCCTTCTCTCTCTGTGTAACTCTGACTTTCAAGTAAATAAATAAATCTTTAAAAACAAAACAAACAAACAAAAAGAGCCAATTACTACCCACTCTAAAACAATACTGAGCCCTCCCGGAAACAAAGCCGTCTGGACGTGTGTGACTTTAAGAAAGGAGTCTCAGTTCCTTCCAGCTGATTTTATGATGCTCTACGTAACACCTACACACAGAGCTGTGCACCCAATGTGTAACAGAGTCTCAGTAAATATTTGGAGGAGGCAAACAAATTCAGTCTCAAAATGCTAAATAACTTCAAGACAAGGAGAAAAATCATTACTCATCCCTACATTCTCTCAACTCAGCCTTGAGACCTGGGCTGAACATGCCCACTAAATGCTCTTCCCAGCACCTCCGAAAATTGAGGGACAGTGCAGGCTGGTGGTTCACGCAGTGGCTGAGTTCAGTCCCAGCTCATCACTTCCTATGGACCTGACATAGGTGAAGCTCCCCCCTCATCTGGGAAGCAGAGTTAACAATATCTGTAAGAAATGTCAGTAACAGTAGCTATTATGGTGGCCTTGGTTGTGAACAACAGAAGGCAGGGAACTCTTATCAAAGACTCGTTATTTCTGCCAAATCACCAATTTACCTCCATTCTAGAGGCACACAAAGGAGGTATCTGCCAAGCATAAGTTTACTTGACATCAGCCTGTGCAAAGAACCGTAGATCTGCCGGGGATCTAAAGATGAGGGAGGCAGGACCCTGCCCCAGAGCTCACAGGGAGCACTCCAGGGACATGGGACATCACAGTTCCCAAGAAATGAGCCAGGAGAGCAGCAAGAGGGCTACAAGGTTTGAGGCAATCAGGGGGTCTCCTGAAGGCTATGGCATTTGAGCCATGTCTTTCTTTAGGGACGTAAGGAGGTGGCTACAGAGGAGTGAATGAGGGGATGGGGCAGTTTAGGGAGAAGGAACTGAGTAAAGACGGATGACAGAGCTTAGAGGATGCAGGACTGCTTACAGCCCATAGTACTTGCAATGGAGGGGCAGGAAGTGAAGATTAGGCTAGGGCTCGACCATGGCAAAGCCTGGAACAACAGGATAAGATGGTGGGCACCACTGGGACGGGAATCTGGCCCAGCGGTCAGGATGCTGCTTGGGACGCCTGCATTCCATATCTGAGTGCCCGGTTTGAGTCTTGGCTACCCCACCTCTGACCCAGCTCCCCGCTAACATGCACCCCGAGTGGCAGCAGATGATGGCTCAAGTAGTTGGTTCTCTGCCACCCATGGGGGAGTCGCAGATACAGTCCGGGCTTCCAGCTTTGGCCTAGCTCAGCCCTGGCTGTTACAGACATTTGGAGTCAGTGGATGGAAGATCCTCCCCCCTCCCCCTTTTCAAATAAAATGAAGGGGAAAAAAAAAAGTCTAGCACAGTCATATAATTGGAAGTCACTAAGTACACGTGTTCTCTGATCTCAGCCAGTGTCCCAGATTACAGGCAGCAAAAGAGCCAGCAGTGAAGCCCAGTGAAAGCCCAAGGGGAGTGCACTGGCGAGAGCAGCATCCCTCCCCAGGGCAACCAGGGCAACCAGGGCAACCAGGGCAACCAGGGCGCGGCTGCTAGGGATGCTTCTCTGATGTGTCGGCAATCAGCCCATCCCTGCCAGGTGCCAGATCTCCTCCCATGGGAAGCCACAGCCATTCAGAGGTGCCTGCAGGGCTCGGTACCTGTCCTTGGGCCAGCACCATAATCCTATCAGATCCGAGAACCGTATGTAGGCGATGGGCAATCGTCAGCATGGTGCAGTCTGCAAAGGCTTCTCGGATGGTCTCCTGAATCAGCAAGTCTGTCTCTGTGTCCATGGCAGCTGTGGCTTCATCTAAAATCAGAATCTGCCCGTGGTGCAGGGGAAGGGAGAGAAGAGGGATCAAGTAAATTCCTTAGGCATCTGGTTAACTGAGGTTTGGCTGAAATGTATTTTGTTATGTAAGTTGTATACCACATCTTGTTCTTTCCAAGTAGTTACACACGTATGTTAAAATGCCCCTTTGTCTAGAACCACTCTAACTTTAAACCTCTGTGTTTACCTTGATTTCCACTAATAAGATTTGTGACTTGCACTGATCTCAGCAAATACTTGCCCCTACTTGCCCTGTGACACTGAACATGACATTGCTTTCTGGAGCTCCTTTTTTCCTGCTGGTGAAATGCAGGGGCTGGATTCGATGACCTGAAAGTCTCTTCCATGTCTACAGCTTGCAGCACTACCACCCCTCTCTGGCCAGAAATGAAGTCACCCCTGGACACCGAAGGCTCAGGGAGTTAAAAACAAAACTACCTCCTCCCGAAAACCCATGTGCTCCAACTGCGCCAAGGTTAATTTAGAAACATCTCAGGCACGCTCTTGGAAAGCACCAATGGGCTCAGAGGAGAAACCCTGAGACCCCAGGGCCTCAATGACTTTGTTCTCTGCTGCTCCCCTGCCCAGTCACCCATGACTACCTTACCTTACAATGGCGGAGCAAGGCCCTTGCTATACATAAGAGCTGCCGCTCCCCTACTGAGAAGTTATCCCCGTTCTCCATCACTTCAGATTCGAGTTTCAGAGGTAGCTGAGTGATCTGTGGAAAAGGAATACAGAGATGAGAAGGGTAAAACACCAAACTCCGTGTTTCAAAAAATCCAGGGGCAAAGAGAAGCGAAACAGTCATGAAAGAATTATTAGCCAGGGCCAGCACTGTGGCGTAGTAGGTTAAGCCTCTGCCTGTGGCACCAGCATCCCATATGGGTACCGGTTTGAGTCCTGGCTGCTCCACTTCTGACCCAGCTTCCTGCTACTGCACGGGGGAAAGCAGCAGCAAAAAATGGTCCAAGTGCTTGGGCCCCTGCAGCCACGTGGAGGAAGTTCCTGGCTTCAGATTGGTCAGCTCTAGCCATTGTGGTTATTTGGGGAGTAAACTAGTGGATGGAGAACCTCTCTCTGTCTGAAACTCTGCCTCTCAAATAAATAAGTAAATCTTAAAAAAAAAAAATACAATTTCTAGCCTGAACTTGGCTCATGTGGAAGGAAGGTACAAATGTGATGACCAGGTGGATTAGAACCCACATTTGCTAGGTCAGTCTGTGTCTCAAATAATTATGTTAGCATCGGTCATTCCATCAGAAATTCCAATGTGCTCATGTCTCTCAAATACTGTCAGATAGTGTGCCCTCATTTTTAGTTTTAAAATATAGTCATAGGGGGCTGACACTGAGGTATAGCAGATAAAGTTGCCGCCTACAGTGCTGGCATCCCATATGGGCGCTGGTTAGAGTCCTGGCTGCTCCACTTCCCATCCAGCTCTCTGCTATGGCCTGGGAAAGCAGTAGATGATGGCCTAAGTCCTTGGGCCCCTGCACCTGTGGGGGAAACCTGGAAGAAGCTCCTGGCTCCTGGCTTTGCACTGGCATAGCTCTGGCCATTGCGGCCATTTGGGAACCAGCAGATGGAAGACCTCTCTCTCTCTGCCTCTGCCTCTCTGTAACTCTACCTTTCAAATAAATAAATAAATAAATCTTAAAAAAAAAAAAAAAAAGGCCAGCAGCTTCCATCAGAAGGCAAGAAAGAACAATACTTACAAAACAGTATTATGGAACTCTGAGAAGCTGTCACCAACATCTTCGTCATCAATGGACAGTACAAGGCTACTACGACCAGGGACAGTGCTGGGGGGGTCGGGGGAGGTCTACTTCTATAGCACATCTGCAATGCCTGGGAAGCCCTGCTCTGAATCCCCTCCACAGACAAGCTGGAGGCGGAGGGAGAGGCTGCAACAGGCCAGGGAGTGCTGCCACCCCCACCACACCCGCCTGCGGTTCCAGCCCGGCTGCCCGCACGGCTCTCTGCGCCGCTTCACTTACACATTCTTTCATGTGTGTCCTTTCCAGGGCGTCCCAGATCTGATCTTCTGTGTACTGGTTGAAGGGGTCCAAATTTGACCTGGGGAGAAATGACAGTAATTTCTCAGGGGCCAACACCACCAAGTGACCAGATTTCTACAGCTGCCTGGGGGAAAAGTTCCCAGCACACACGTGGGAAACGGAACACCCCAGTTATGAGGGTCACAGATGACCCAGCCCCCAGCAGAACAGCCTCCCTTTCTTTATAAAACCTGATTGACCCAACTTTTGTTATTTTTAGATGGAAACAAGTTATAGAAAATTTTAAAAACACAGACATGCAAAGCACCAAACAAAAACCAATACATGTTTTAATTCCCTCTTCCTAGAAACAAACAAGATCTTCCTAGAAACAAACACTCTTAGTATTCTGGATCCTCCCTAGGATCCTTCTATGCTTTTTCTATACGTATGTGTTGGAATACATCTCTATGTGCAAACTTAGACACGCTCCCTCCTTTTCCCTGATGCACAGCTGACAGCCCTGTGGCTGAGAGAGACACGACAGAGAGGAAGGGATCTGGCTGGTACAGAGCTTGGGGACTGTTCTGGCTTACTCAACTATGTCCGTCTCAAGGAAGTCAAGGATAACATACAAAAGAACAGGACTGGCATTTCTGGAAATGTTAAAGACAGGAGAGATCTTTGTCACAGAGAATGTGAGTGGAGAGGTGGGAAGTTAGGATGTTCCGGTTTTGGGGAGCAGTCTTGGTCTCACTCCAAACATACTCTTTGTAGGTCTGGTCATCCAAAAAGTACTGGGCACAATCTGTTTTGTTCATAAGATTATGCTTGGATAAACGTGCGCGTTAGCTCCAAGCCACATTTGTCTCCACGGCTTGGGCTGCTAATCAGGGGCACACGAATGCAAGCAGGTGGGAGGGTGATCAGGCAGCGCTGGGCTTCGTCCCGCCATCTCTGCCCTCACCTGGAGCTGACCAGCCCTGTTCTGCGCCTCTTGCTCTGTGCGCATGTGCTTTCCACCTGCGCCTGTCTCCCCCTAACCTTCTGCTTAGGAGAAACCGGTACAAGGCAGGGCCCTGGAGCCACACTGTGTGGATTCCTATGCAGGCTCCATCAATGACCAATCTTCTGGTGTGACCTTGGCCAGCTGACCTGACTTTTCCCCACTTCCTGGATCTCAAAATGTGAGGACCACGTTTTGCTCTGAATAGGCAGCTGTGGCTACACCTGGCACAGGGCTAGCACTGTTGTCCCTGGCTGTGATTCCTCTTGTCCGTCAGGTCTCAGCATGGATGTTGCCATCAGGGAGCGAATGTCTCCTGACCCATTCGGCCCACAGCAGCTGTCTCCTGAGCTCCCTCTCCACGTGGCACTCACCCTCTCTTCACTGTGTGGCTCTTACTTCGTAGCCCAAGCACTAGCACACTGATTGGACTTCCTTGTGTGAACAAAACCATCTATCCATTCCTTATCCTTATTTGACTTCTTACTAGCAGGCATCCAGATGTCACAACTTCTACATTTTCTGTAATTACAGAGGCAATTACAGTGGAGGAGGAAACACGTGCACAGACAGGATCTGGGCAGATTAGGATCAAATGGCAGCTATTCCAAGTCCTCATCTATAAAATGGGGCAAAGTGCTACTGCTAGGCAGCTTGCTGTGAATACTGAGGCAGCATATGCACGGTGCTGGAACACAGCAGACACTGTAACTGACAAGGTCCATGTGGCCACGTCAGACGCCTGGCTTTAACACTTGGTGCTCTGCTGTCTCATCTGAGATCACTCAGTGCATTTTTCAAGCAGACCCAGTAACCAGCAGCTCCTGAATACGGATGAGACATCCTGACAGCGCCCTGTGTGCGAGAGGTCAGGCTGGGGAAGACTGCTGCAGCGTACCATCCAGAACTCTCCCGGTTAAAGGTGGTGGTCTCGCTGCTGGCCCCCAGCGTTGCTAAACGCAGACCAAGGGCTAAGTCTATGGAGGAGTTCACAGGCTTCCAGCCAGAAACACAAAGCGGAGAGACTCCTAATCCTCCTGGTCCCTGGGCCAGCTGGGAGTCTGCCCACACACACGCCTGGACCGATGGAGATCAGGGTTGATGCCTGTTACGGAACCCTCTCCACACGCACACCAACAGCTTCGGGCAGACAGAAACAGCGCTCTCTGTGCCGAGTGTCAGGCATAAGGGTTAGTCACGCCTTTGCCTGCTTTCACACAGACTGCTGGGAATTTCCAGGGCAAGGTGAGCAACACCACCCGAGTGACATTTATCTGGTGGCAATGCAAGTTTTCACAACGAAACAAGTGCTACTCGGACTCAAGACTAGGATCTCTGCCCTTTGGGGAACGTGACGGGGCCCCACTGTTGATCCAAAATCCTCAGAACTCCTTTCTTAAAGAATCATTTTAGAGGCTGGCCCTGTGGCGCAGTGGGTGAAGCTGCTGCCTGCAGTGCCGGCATCCCATAGGGGCACTGGTTTGAGTCCCGGCTGCTCTACTTCCACTCTAGCTCCCTGCTAATGGTCTAGGAAAGCAGTGGAAAGTGGCCCAAGTGTTTGGGTCCCTGCACCCACATGGGAGACCCGGATAAATCTCCTGGCTCCCGGCTTCAGGATGGCATAGCAGCAGCTATTTGGAGAGTGAACCAGTGGGTGGAGGACCTCTCTCTCTCTCTCTCTCTCTGTCTCTCCCTCTCTCTGTAACTCTGCCTCTCAAATAAATAAGTAAATCTTTTAAAAATCATTTTTTAATTAAATTATTTACATAACAAGTTCCTCAGCGCTCTTCACAAGAGTCCTGGGGGAGTCCATACCCCAGCCGGAAAGAAGGGGCTGCCTGCACTACTGCACCTGATCCAGCAGAGGTCCCTGCTGTTCCCAAACACCGATCCTGTCCTGCTTTGCCTGGTCTCCTGCTCTGAGCATCAGAGGAGCCAGTGGCCCTGGGCTGGACCCACAGACAGAAACCAAAGCCAAACTGAGCAGCTGTCGATTCAAATGAGTTCAGCTGGGCTGACTGAAAGAAAAGTACCCAACAATGAGGGCGTTTATTTCTTAACAAACTCCTGAGCTCCTGATGTTGCCAAGAGTGTTTCATCATTTTTTTTTAAAGATTTATTTACTTATTTGAAAGTCAGAGTTAGAGAGAGAGAGAGAGAGAGAGAGAATCTTCCATCTCCTGGTTCATTCCCTGAATAGTGGCAATGGCCAGGGCTAGGCCAAGCAGAAGCCAGGAGCCAGGAGCCTCGTCTGTGTCTCCCACATGGAAGCAGGGGCTCAAGCACTTGGACCATTTTCTGCTGTTTTCTCAGGCCATCAGCAGGGAGGCGGATCAGAAGTGGAGCAGCCGGAGACACAAACTGGTGCCCACATGGGATGCTGTCGCTGCGGGTGGCAGCTTAACCTGTTACACCACAATGCCAGCTCCCGTGATTTCATCTTTGGTTCGCTGTATCTTAGGTTTAGCAACACCCTAGGTCAGCCTACTGGCCAGGGCGGAACAGAGCCAAGCACATCTCCCAGCGTGCGAGGTGGTGCAGCAGCTCACTCTCAGCACAGGGAGGATGCAGTGCGCAACCGCTCTGCCCTGTCATCTGCGAGGGTGGCTCCTTGGTGGCCTTGGTCCTCACGGACCTCTTTCCATCAGGCAGCGCAAAGAAAGATCAAAATAGCTTTTCAGACACGGGGCCCTATTTTGGCTTTTAGTTGTTGAGAATAAAATTAAACTCCTTGCGGCGCCGGCACACCGGGTTCTAGTCCCGGTCGGGGCGCCGGATTCTGTCCCGGTTGCCCCTCTTCCAGGCCAGCTTTCTGCTGTGGCCAGGGAGTGCAGTGGAGGATGGCCCAAGTGCTTGGGGCCTGCACCCCATGCGAGACCAGGAGAAGCACCTGGCTCCTGCCATCGGATCAGCGCGGTGTGCCAGCTGCAGCGGCCATTGGAGGGTGAACCAACGGCAAAGGAAGACCTTTCTCTCTGTCTCTCTCTCTCACTGTCCACTCTGCCTGTCAAAAATAAATAAATAAATAAAAATAAAATTAAACTAAGGAGGAAAGTAGAAGAAATGAGAAATCTCGACTCAAGGGAGCAGCAGAGATTGTGTGGAGATTTTTCTCAAGCTTGGGAGAGGCAGATGGAGAAAGCAAGGTGACTAATGCCGAGACCCCCGAGGAGGCAGGCATAGCTCTGGTTTCTAAGAGACGGGATCTTTCTCCCCAGGTGCTGGCGGACAGCAGCTCAGTACACAATACGGTGAATCACCACCAGACCCCGCAGCCAGCCAGCCCCGGGTCAAATCCCGGCTCAGTACTTTGAGCTGTGTATCTTTGGCCTCTCTGGATTTCAATTTCATCATCTGTGCAGTGGTCACAGTGGTGCCTGCCCTGGTAGAGTTTTGAATGTTTGAATAATACGACTAAAATGCGCAGGACCGTATCTGGTGCACAGTGCATCCTCACAAGCCCTGCGACTGTCACTGTCGCCGTGTTGCTGGCAGAAGGGCAGGGCTGTTAGACGGAATTCTCTGCACGCGTCAGACCCCCTCCAGCACTTTCAGACGGAGCCACCAGCCTCAGCGTTGCTTTCTGACATGGAGATTGGGAACTCTGGGGATTCCCAAGGTCTACAGAGATGAAGACTGTCACGAAAGGGAAATGGGGTTCCCCTAAAGAGCAACGACTCGGAGACAACCGAAAGACCTCAGGACCCACTCGCGTGCATCCACAGTACCGGAGCCTTCTGCCTGAAGGCGGTCGAGGCCCAGGATGGACCCAGCTGAACGGGTCGGCGCCGGCTCAGTTATTTCAGCTGTGACTGAGAGTGGAGAGCAGGAGATATTCCTTCAGAGACATGTAATCGGAGATCGAGAGAGAGCGCGGGCGCCCGGATAGGAAGAACGACCGTGCTGCTTCTTGCTGCTGAGCTGGTGCCAGGCACATCTGCCTCGCATTGCCCACAGGGACCGAGACTCAGAGGCATGGCAAGTGACAGCTGGGGATGACCAGTGTTGCTGTGGAACAGATCAGCCACCAGGCTAGCAAGGCTGCAGCCGGCCTATGGGATGCGACACACTCAGCAGGGATGAGGCCAAGGCCAGGGCTGGGCTTCCCCAGACCAGAAAGGGGGAGGAGAGCAAAGCACTGCAGGGCCAGGAGTAAGGAGGCCAACCAAAGGGCAGGGCCTCAGTCAAAGGGGTCTCTCCTTCTGGGACCAACTTGTCATGGCAGAAAGGAGAGGAAAGACATGGGCCACAGAAACCCAGGCCTGAGAGCTTCCGAGCCACACAGACCCATGGGGAGGCCAGCTGATCCGCCCTGGCCTTGGGGACCTCTGCACCGGCTCTCTCCACCTTCTAAGACAATGAAAGGACACTGCAAGCAGAGTGTGCTTTGAGATCCATGAGGAACCACGGGGACAGGAGAAGGAGGATGGGGAGGAGGGCAGGTCTCGGAAGTAATTTCCCTCCAGGTCTACTACGGGCAAAGCCAGAATCAGGGGTGGTCGAAAGTTAAACTTCCGCGGCTGTCTCGGTTTGCAAAGCCGACTGCCAAGTGGCACTCTGAGCTCAGCATTGCTGAGAGCAGCACACAGCCGCTGAGCTTGTCCACACAGCAGCAATCCCTCCTCTGGGGAGGGTCACAGGCCGTTCCGGGTCCAGGAGCGCCGCACTTCTGTGCTGGGCACAACCCCAGCTGCACTTGCCCCCTCCAGAACTCAGCCGCTAACCCCTGAAACCGCCAAGGGAGCCTCTTAAAATGAAAATGCGGACAGCGTTTTCAAAAGAGGTCTTGACATGCTTTTTTTCTTAGTTGTCTTCTAAGTCATGATTTAAAAAACAAAAACCCAAACAAACAAAATACAGTTGTTTTGTCCTGCTCCAGAAAGTATAAGGCCAATTTTTTCTCCAAAGTGTTCCTGGGGCATTTAAACACAGAGCCGTTCACGGGGCGAGCACATCTGGCACCGTATTCAAATTTCTCAATTTTAGACTAGAGAGTTCAATAAATACTACCTCTCTTCTGATGTCATGTGTTTGTCAGGTCCCCAAAAGGGACGACTGATTATCGTCAAGAGGTCTAGGATGGCTGCCCACATCCACTGAGAGAAATGGTAAAAAACACACACCCCACGTGTTGCGCCCATATAAGACTGTGTTAAGTGGCCAGCCAGGAGGAGGGGTCTGCTTTTTGGCCTGCTGGCAGGGTTCAGAGACATCATGCCAGCGTAGGTATCAGAGGCACGGGAGGATACTGGGCACACACAAACACGAGTAGTAATAATGTTGGAAAGCCATCGCTAGAACTGCAGCTCTTGGCGTAAGTAGGAAAGACCAGAGTGGAGTGAGGGCAGGTGCAGCGCGATGGTGAGGAGGCTGTGACAGCGGTGCTGCGTACTGAACACTTACCACCTGCCAGGCTCTGTGCTTGGATGCCTTCTATGAACTCAACCTTCACGATGAAAGGGCCTCAAAGTCTCCCCATTTTAAGAGGAAACAGGCTTAGGAGCATTCACTTGTCCAAAGTCACGGGGCAGTACTCTGAGCCCAAATCTCTCCGGGCTCTTTACTGCACACTGCAGGCCTCCCTGCCCCACCCACCTCCACAGTTACTAACGTGACGTGCACCCTGAGTTCCCTCACATTCCCGTGTGCAATGGGAAGCACACGGTATAGTGGGAAAGGCACCGGCCCAGGGTCATAAGAACTTGGTCCCGGGTGGAGGCCCTGGCCTCCTGCGGCCCCACGTGCCCGCCACCTGCCCGCCGCCTGCCCGCTCAGTGAGGCATGAGTCCCGCGAAGCCCCGTCCTCACCTGACAGTGCCACTGAACAGCACCGGCTCCTGAGGAATGATGGAGAGCTTGCTCCGGAGGTCGGCGAGGCCGATGCCGCTGATACGCACTCCGTCGATCTTGATGCAGCCCCCGGACAGCTCCACCAGCCGGAAGAGGGCCATCCCCAGAGAGGACTTCCCTGGCGAGTTGGGAGACGGGCAGAAGAGGAGCTTTGTTAGTGAATTTGGTGAGGACACCCGGGGGGCCCTCAGGGAAAACTCTCTTTTTTTCTGGCTCTACTCCGCCATGATTTTGGATGACTGACCCAGGTCACGCACAAAACGCTATCAGGAACAGAGGAGAGCAGTTCGCTGCCCTGAGCTGCCAAGTAGACACATGTAAGCCACACAGCTCCTGCTGAGGAGTGGGGGTCGCTGCCCTGCCGAGAGAAGGATGGAAGAAATAGGCCTGCCTTCCACCTCCAGAACAGGTGCACAGGGCCCAACACCTCTTGGGTACAGGGAGCAGAACAGGGTTCTTACAGCAAACCCCTGGCTGGTGAGCCTGAGGTGTATTCTCTCTGTCACCTTGTTGTGGCCCAGACAGAACCTGAGTCAAGGCTGCCACAACCACAGTAGTGGCGGGCGATGGCAGAATATCCAGGGATAAGCACCTGAGGAAGGGAGGTTTGGGCCCTGAGCAAATGCAGGGCTGAGGTGATCCCATCATGACAGGGAACCAGGTGGAGGAGGTGAAAGGATGCGTTCACTGCTATAGCAAAATGCAAATGAGCCTTCACCTGAAAAGCAATGTAATACAAGAAGATGGCACTGGGGCTGGCATTATGGTGTAGCAAGTTAAGCCGCTGCCTGCGATACCAGCATCCCTATGAGCACTGGTTCCAGTCCTGGCTGCTCCAATTGTGATCCAGCTCCCTGCTAATGTGCCTGGGAAAGCAGCAGCAGATGGTCCAAGTGCTTGGGTCCCTGTACCCATGTAGGAGACGCAGATGAAGTTCCAGGCTCCTGGGTTAGGCCTGGCCCAGGTTTGGCTGTTGCCGTCATTTGGGGAGTGAACCAGGAGATGGAAGATCTCTTTCTCTGTTAACTCTGCCTTTCAAATAAAAAATATTTTAGCTTCCCTTCTCAAACAAACAAAAAAAACCAAAAGATGGTACCTGTCTCCCATAAACTCACTACCTTAATTTTTGACACTGTTCTTTCTGTCTTCCTCAGAGTTGAAGTCACACTGGAGATACATTATAATTGCTTTTTTGCACTTAACATTGTATAATAAGCACTCAACCATACTATTAGGAAACTTTCGGGACAGAATTCTAGTGGCTGTGATAAATCCCACCACCGGGACATATCTTACTTCTGTTACTTCCTCTAGTTTGTGTGACACCTATGATAATCACAACACCAGCACACACAGTGCTCAGACATTCTCCTGCCTCCCGTGACCTCCTTGGGACAGAGTCTCAGAACTGAAGCTGCTACATCAAAGGATGTAACCATCTAAAAGGCTCCCTATAGTGCCCCCCCCAAAAAACCCGAACAACCCTTTCTGCAGCTCAGACAGTGGCTCAGGGTCAGAACTGCGGGGTCTCAGCTGTTGGAGCACCTCTCCTTGGCTGGACCCTTGGCTCTTCCCTGCCACCCTGCTCCTGCTCCCGTGTTCTGAAGGTGCTATGGGGAGCCTTGCTGAGATGGCTGGGACTCTGCCTCTGCAGGGGTCCCCCAGGGTGCAAACAGCCTGCCTTGCTCCCAGTGCCTGTGGCCACACCCCTGCCACTAGGATTCGTTTCCTGGGCACACCTCTGCTCGGCAACCTAATTGGGATGGACAGCCCCCTCTCCCATTATCCTAAAGCAGCAACCCTCACATCCACCCAGAAATGAGCCGGGAAACCTAGACCACGTAGCAGGGCAGCCTTCCTCCTAACAACAGAGTAGGGGAGCTGGTTTGCAGCCCCCAGCTTTGAGGACACAGACACCCTCCCTCAGGGCTGAGGCAGTGCTTCAAGACTGAGCTGAGGGGCTGGCGCTGTGGTGTAGCAGGCTAAACCTCCGCTTGTGGCACCTCATGCCATATGGCTGCCGCTTTTTGTCCCGGCTGCTCCACTTCTGATCCAGTTCTTTGCGATGGTCTGGAAAAGCGGCAGAAGATGGCCCAAGTCCTTGGGCCCCTGCACCTGCATGGGAGACCAGGAAGGAGCTCCTGGCTCCTGGCTTTGGATCAGCGCAGCTCCGGCCATTGTGGTCATTTGGGGAGTGAACCAGTGAGTGGAGGACCTCTCTGTCTTTCCTTCTCTCTCTCTGTAACTCTGCCTCTCAATAAATAAATGAATCTTTAAAAACAAAGAAACAAACAAACAAACTAATCTAAAGAAGAAGACGCTGCTCAGATAGTCCACTGTCACGAAGGGCGGCTGGGTTTGGAGCACCTGGTTGGAAGCCTGTAATTACGGTGCTGTGAAGTGCGACCTGCACCCGGGCACGGTGTGCCAGGAGGGGAGGCGGCAGAGCGTTCATGGTGCTGTCCTTATGATGGCCAGGGCAGAAACCGTATTAGGATTAGGCTCAGGCTGCATCGGCCAGAGCATTATCACTGTTTCCTTTCTCTTCTCCAGCTCCCTCTGGCACTGCCTACCGCTTACCAAAGTCCTGGTGAACATTTTGGTCCATCTTACCCATGTTAAGGGGAAGTCACAGGAAAGGACATCAACCAGCTTTCATGGGAGCTGTGGACCCCAGGGGGCCAGCACAAGGGTGCCAGGGACAAAGTGCAGGCTTTGGGGACAGCCCTGGTCCCTAGCTGAGTGTTATCCTTCCAGGCAGAAAAGGCTGAAGGCCGTGTCTTGTTTGGACCTGAAAAAATTTCCTCAAACAGAAAGCAACATATGGCCTTTTCCTCTTTACCTTAGAAGTTTCTGAAAGTGAAGTGACCAGGAAAGATAAAAGGTATTGTTTTTTGAACGGCAAGGAAAAAAGCGTGCGGCGTTGTGATGCCAAGGCAGCGTGGAGCCAGGAAAGCCCTGGGTAACTGGGCAGAGACCGCTCTTACAAGGCTGAGCGGGCTGGTGCAGGGAGACAGACTCGGTCTTGGAAGTGTCACGCAGGAAGGCACGGGGGGAAGCAAGATGGCACTCAAGTCTCCACCCCAGGAACCCCAAGGGTGGATGGTAACCCAGGCCAAAGAACAAGAGTGAAGCAAAATGCCTAAAACGAAGGCCGATTCTCTGTTCCTTTATGGCTGAGATCAGATCAGGAAGATGGTTTCTGTCTTGGAGGGAACAGAGATTCCTTATTTGGAGCTGTGGTAGCTTCTGACGAACATGAGGCTGCACTGGCAACGCACTACAAAGCCCTTCAAACCCATCCTGTGCGTTGACGGCAAAGAACCTGGGATGTGTTCACGGCAGCGCTGCTCGTAATCGTGACTCACGGACAGCAACCTCAACTCCCCGCCAGCCGGGGGCTGACTCACTGCACCCCGCGGTTCGTCCACGCAATGGAATTCTGCGCTACGCTGCAGGGCCGTCACTAACCAACCTGGGACAATACCGGTCGTCTCAACAGCAACCAGGAGACAGCGCGTCTGAAATGCCACGTGTTGGTAAACACGCGCAGAAAAGCCTAGCGAGCCACCCACCCGGATCCACCGTGAGCGCTTATCTCTGCGTGGTGGAGTTGCTTTCCCCTTTGGGCTTTGCTATCTGCTTCGAGTGTTCCGTGCTTAGAATGTTTACTTTCACTACTGGAGAAAGCATGGGATATCAACAACAGCAGAGTTCACAATGAACCTCAAAAACTGGTGTCCGAGGGGCCCGCGACACCCACTGCGCCAGCAGGGATCCAGTTTGAGGAGATGAAAGCGAGAGTCCGCAGCTCATTGCCACTACAAGCTGAACTCCAATCGGAGGCCAGCACATGCCCGTACCTGACCCCGTCCGCCCCACGATGCCGATCTTCTCCTTCGGCTTGATGGTGAAGGACACTTTCTTCAGGACCAGGGGGAGGTTCTCGCGGTATCTCATCTCTGCGTTCTCAAAGGTCACCTCTCCTTGCTGCGGCCAGTCGGCAGGGGGAGCTTTGTTCTTGATCCTGGCAGGTGCTTCCAAGGACAGGGTCTGCAGAGACGGACGTGGCTGGTTCAGCGGGACCCGAAGCTAGGGGGGCTGCGAGGCTTTGTCGTGGGGAGGTACAACCAGGGTCCTACAGCTGCCACTCAGAGGCAGCCGCCGCCGCGTCCCCTTGCTGTGAAGGAGTCCCTTGGCAGCGCATGCTCCTTACTGCTACCCCAGAGAAGGAGCGCACGGGCTCTAAGGCAATGGCTTCACAGGGCAGTGCGGTTTGCCAACTGCCTTTTTCTCTCGGGGACTTCTCCTACCTAGCCGCCCCGGGGCTGAGGGAGAGCCTAGAGGGTAAGGCATGAGGCCTTCCCTGCTCTCCAGGCACACAGGTTTTCCTGGAATTCTCTGAAAATGTTCTTGAAACAGGCTTCCACCAGCTGAGAGCCACCTGCCTCACCCTGCAGGCAGGCAGGACTCGTGCAGGACATGTCATCAGACCCCGGCCCCCTGAGGGTAGCTGGGTCCACTCAGCAGAGACTCTGCCTCCACAGCTTAGGACTGGGTCACTTCTCTGCAGGCCTCGGGCTCTCCTCTGCAAGTCCTAAGGACTGGGTCACATGGTCTCAGGACTCTGTCCCAGCTGTCACATGCCCTAGCAGAAATGCTTGGGCAGTTTTTGCCATCAAGAGTCACACTGGACAATGTCTGAAGACTCTTGTGGGGGGAGGGGCACAGTCGTGGTGCAGCGTGTTAAGCTGCCACCCCAAATGAGTGCCAGTTCATGTCCCGGCTGCTCCACTTCCTATCTAGCTCCCTGCTAATGTGCCTGGGAAAGCAGCAGAGGATGGCCCAAGTGCTTGGGCCCCTGTACCCATGTGGGAGACCCAGATGGAATCCCTGGCTCCTGGCTTCAGCTTGGCCCAGCCTCAGCTGTTGTAGCCATTTAGGGAGTGAACCAGCAGACGCAGGATCTCTGTCACTCTGCCTCTCAAATAAATAAATCCATCTTGAAAAAACAAAACCCTCTTTGGCAACTAGCTGTGGTGCTCACAATACTACAGGGAAGTAAAAGCCAATGACTGAAGAGTCCTGGGGGTTGGAGACTGACGTATAACATCTGAGCTAAAAGCACTCAGGCATCCAGGTTGGGGACTGGGAGCAGGGAGGTGGTCCTGAGACATGTGATTGGCAGGAGCGGGGTCTGTGCTGTACCGCCACCGGCAGTCACATGGACCTCTCCTGCATGACACTCCAACAGCAACGTGAGCTCACATACTACACACCACATGCCCATGTGCACACACGTCACCCACAGGATGGAACACTGGGAACAGACCAACACCTCTACATTTACCGGATACATTAGGCAGCTCTCTGCCATTTTTTCTGAGGATAATCATTACTAAGCTTAAGAACTCTTGGGGGGAGGGGGCCAGTGCTGTGGCATAGGCGGGTAAAGCTGCCACCTGAAGTGCCGGCATCCCATATGGGCGCCGGTTCAAGTCCCAGCTGCTCTACTTCCAATCCACCTCTCTGCTATGGCCTGGGATAGCAGTAGGAGATGGCCCAAGGACTTGTGGGAGACCCACAGGAAGCTCCTGGCTCCTGGCTTTGGATCAGCGCAGCTCCAGCCATTGCAGCCATCTGGGGAGTGAACCAGTGGATGGAAGACCTCTCTCTCTCTCTCTCTCTCTGCCTCTCCTTCTCTCTCTGTGTAACTCTTTAAAGTAAATAAATAAATTAAAAAAAAAAAAAAAACTGTCTGGGGTCCAGTGCTGTGGCATAGTAGGCCAAGCCTCTGCCTGCAGCGCTGCCATCCCATATGGACGCCTGTTCAAGTCCTGGCTGCTCCACTTCTGATACACCTCTCTGCAATGGCCTGAGAAAGCAGTAGTAGATGGTCCAAGTCCTTGGGCACCTGCACCCACGTGGGAGACCCGGAAGTAACTCCTGAGTTCAGATCGGCCTGGCTCCAGCTATTGTGGCCATCTGGGGAGGGCCTTTCTCCCTGTTTCAACTCTGCCTCTCAAAGAAATAAATGAAAACTTAAAAAAAAAAAAAAAAACTATCTGATAACTAAGGATAGTTCAGTGAGACATGTCTCTTAGAAAATTCATGTAGTTTCCAACTGAAAGTAGTTTTTCAAATTTATGTTTCTCAGACAATTATTTGGAAGTTGGCAGGCCTTTGTCCCATGTAAACCATGACATACATGCTGAAGTCTCAAGGCAGTTCACAAAACAGGTAACTCCTGGAGCCACCGCCTGCAACTCCAGCATCCGATGCAGGCGCCGTTTCCTCGTCCTGGCTGCTCCACATCTCATCCAGCTCCCTGCTAAAGGCCTGGGAGGGCAGTGGAGCCTGGCTCAGGAGCTTCAGCCCCTGCCACCCATGTGGGAGATCAGGATGAAGCTGTTGGCTTTTAGTCTGGGCCACTGGCAGCACTTGGGGAATGAACCAACAGATGAAGGACCTCCCTCCCTCCGTCTCTTCCTCTCTCTATCTCTCTGACTCTTTCAAATAAATAAATCTTAAAAAGCAAGCAAACAAATAAACAGGTAAATCTTGAAAATGAGGTTAAATTTGAGAACCCTAACTAACTATTCATGTAGACTCTGCTCTATCTTTGGATGACCGCTCTAGGAGTTACAGCAAGATGCCGCCCCACAGCAAGCCTGCAGGGATTCCTGGGGGAAGGTGGGGAGGGATGGAAACTTCCAGGATAAACTAAATGTCCTTGTTTCTAAACTGTGAAAGCAGTTGAGAATTAGCCACTGAAGCCCAGGTCCCACCCCAGACCTACTACATCAGAGTCTCCCCAGACGAGGCCCACGTTTGTCTTTGCCAAAAGCTCAACAGGGGATTCTGATGGTCATCCCCAGCTAGGAACAGCTGGACTAGACGAAGAACGGAAACGATACATGGTTTTCAACAGTGTGTGGAAAACACTGCATTAGTCAGCTCGGCTGAACTGACAAGATCTGAACATTCTGGAAATTAGCAGGTAAGCACGCTTCCTCAACTGGACACAATTAAAAAATCTATCTAGAAATTCTTGGGGTATTCCACTCTCCATTCCGAGATGGTGGGGAGACTGCTGGCTCTCTTCTGTGGGCTAAGTCAGGCAGGGAAGACAAGCCTCTTGTCTGCACATCTACTGGGTAAATGGCTCCAGGAGGGGTCAGATCACGGCAACAGGCCTGCAGCAGTCTGACCTTGATGTAGTGATTGATCCTCTCCACCGAGGTGAATCGAGCTTCTGTCTCAGATGCCAACCGAACCGTAAACTGGAACAGTCCTGTTAACTGATAAGACAAAAACCCGAGAGACAATTCACTACTAGTGAGAGCAAGAGCGCCTTCGTCTCCACCCAGAGGGCCACAGCCCAAGAAGAACTAACAGGGCACATGCATAGCTGGCTTTTGGGCCCTCGGCATTTCTCTCAACACTGAAGACGATGCCTATCACTCCCCATCAGCCACGATGCTCGGGAGTGCAGGAGGCACTGGGTACTGCCGGCGCTCCTGGCTACCCCGACATTCCCAATAGCATGACTGCAGCTAAGGAACGTCTGGATTTCCTACTTGTGGCAGTCACGGCAAATGGAGCTATCCACACATGAGAGCGCCCTGTGGGAAAGCTTCCAGGAAGAGGCACCAGGCTGGGAGAAGAGGGGATGCAGAGGCCCTGGGCAGCTGACTGGAGACTCTGACACACTGCACATGTGACACGTCATCTTCCCCAGTCGGCCTCCAAGGAAGTCCCACAACACGGCAGCTGTAACCACGTGTATCTCTGGGGACCCTCTGACAACCTGTTTACTCTTCTCTTTCCAACATGGGAAAAGGCCACCCATAACAAAGATCAGGGAGAGTACATAAAGAATCCCCGCATGCCGGACCTCCCTCTTCAAAGATGACCAACTTAATGCCGTCCGCATTCCTCTACACTCCCACCCTCTCCCACCTCCAGCCCAGACATCATCTGGGAGCAGACCCCAGACATCCTATCATTTCACCCCGAAATATTTCAGCTTCTCTCTAAAGTATGAAGACTTCAGAAACACAATCGGATACCATCACTTACAAAAAAAAATTCTTAGCATCTCCAAACATCTAGCTAGCATTCAAGTTCTCAATTGTTTTTGAGCTACTTGAAGACCCTAATTATTCCTGGGGACCTGAGGGCTGATATATGTAACTGTGTTGGGAAAATTAGAAGCCTGAAAATAAAATGAATATAAGAAGCATACTGAAGACATGCTATTTCTCAGAAGACTAGGAAGATGCCAGAAATGAGAGGGTGGTGAGTACAGAAACTTACAGTTCAGAAATGATTTTCAAAGTAGTGTTTCTGGGCTCAGCTTGTGGCACAGTGGGTTAAGCCACTGCCTGTGACACTGGCATCTCCTATGATCCAGTTCAAGACCCAGCTGCTTCACTTCATATCCAGGTCCTTGCTAACAGTTTGGGAAAGCAGCAGAAGATGGCCCAAGTGTTTGGGTCCCTGTACCCAAGTGGAAGACCCAGATGGAGTTCCTGGCTCATGGTTTTGGCCTGGTCAAGCCTCAGCCATTATGGTGATTTGGGGAGTGAACCAGCAGATGCAAGGTCTCTCTCTCTCTCTCCCTGTCTCTCTCTCTCTCTGTAACTCTATCTTTCAAATAAATACATTTTTATTTTTAAAAAGATTTATTTATTTGCCTGAAAGGCAGAGTTACAGAGAGGCAGAAGCAGAGGGATAGAGAGAAAGAGAGACCTTCCATCTGCTGGTTCACTCCCCACATGGCAGCAATGGCTGCAGCTGCACTGATCTGAAGCCAGGAGCCAAGAGCTTCTTCCAGGTCTCCCATGCAGGCGCAGGGGCCCAAGGACTTGGGCCATCTTCTACTGCTTTTCCAGGCTATAGCAGAGAGCTGGATCAGAAGTGGAGCAGTGGGGACTCAAACCAGCACCCATATGGGATGCTGGCACTGCAGGTGGCGACTTTACCTGCTAAGCCACAGCACTGCCCTCCCCTCAATTTTTTTAAAATCAGATTTCTAAAAAAAACCTCCAAAAACCCCTATTTCTTAAACGCATGCAGCATTCAAATCCTCTCTCTCCTGTCTCCCCATCCCATCTTACGCCCAAGCCTCCCTGCCAGTCATATCCAGACTGTCAGGTCAGATCTGACCAGGAGAATGCTAGAGGCTCAGACGTGAGACAATGGCTTACAGTGGAGCCCCCTCCCGATCACAGCATGCCTTTTCTGTGTCAACAAAGGAAGGACCCAAACAAGCGAAGAGCATGCGCCCACCCCAGGCACTGACCTGGACGGCGTAAGAGATGGCAAGGCCCGCGTAGGCTGGGGGAATCTGCCCGTGCATGAGGACGATCATCAGCCCAGTGGTGGTGATCAGGGCGATGCTGATGAGGTCCAGGCGCACAGCCAGCCACCTCATCGCACACGTGAACAAGAAGAAGGGAGCTTGGTTGTCATCCAGGAGCTCCTGGTACCTGCAAGCGAGACAGAACATGTGACAAGCAAATAAGGCACCCTCGACCCGGCTTTTGGATGATGTCAAAGCTTCGGTGAATCACAGGATGGAGGGCAAATGTCTAAGTACTTCCTTTTTCTTTTCTTTTTCTTTCTTTCTTTTTTTTTTTTGACAGGCAGAGTGGACAGTGAGAAAGAGAGACAGAGAGAAAGGTCTTCCTTTGCCGTTGGTTCACCCTCCAATGGCCGCCGCTGCCGGCGCACCACGCTGATCCAATGGCAGGAGCCAGGTGCTTCTCCTGGTCTCCCATGGGGTGCAGGGCCCAAGCACTTGGGCCATCCTCCACTGCAGTCCTGGGCCACAGCAGAGAGCTGGCCTGGAAGAGGGGCAGCCGGGACAGAATCCGGCGTCCCGACCGGGACTAGAACCCAGTGTGCCGGCGCTGCAAGGCGGAGGATTAGCCTAGTGAGCCGTGGCACCGGCCCTAAGTACTTCCTTTATCTAACTGAAGGAAGGACATGGAAACCTCGGGTGAGCCTCACATGGGGAGGACAGGGGGCTTTCTGTTAGCTACCCCTCCAAGAGAAACGAAAACCTATTAAAGATGTTCGGGGAAAACATCAACTTAACAGCACAGGGAAAGCAAGGGAAAGGAGAGCAAATCGAGGGGCTTACACCAAGCTTTGGAGAAATGTCTTAGGTCAGGGAAGGTTACGGAGGCAAATGTCAGGAAGGCTCAAGGCCAAGCAAGAGATCTCAGAGCGGGAAAGCTGAACACTGTTGGGCAGATTGGTACCAGCTGCTCCCTGTGGCCATGGGACTAAGAACCAGGAGAAGCAGGGGGAACCACAGCAAAGGAGACTCAGACATCCTGCCACCGAGGAGCAAAGCACTGCAGCCACTGGGGTCCTGGAGAGCCAAGCAGACCCCACCGAAGACCCAGGGCCCAACCAGAACTTCGAAGCAGCAAGTTTTGCTGGGCAGACTGCTGTTTTAAAATCGCTTTTCCTCTTTAGAGAAAAGTTAGAAAACACAATTTAAAAAAAAAAAAAAAAAAGGAAAACGTAAAATTGCAGTGACCTCCCCACTCGGTCAAAACCAGACTCGCGTGTGCTGTACTTCCCTACTGCGCCGTTTGATGCGCTCATTACTGCGTGTCTGTATCCACACACGCACGCAGTCCGCACACTCCACCTTTTCTCGCTTAAAGTTAGGGAGCATTTTTCTGAGTCGTCTAGCATTTTGAAAATGCTTTTTCTAACATTTCTGTTATCAATTTGCTTTAAAAAGTAATTTCCTAACTTTTGAAATGGGCAGTAGATACAGGATGGAGCATGTAAGTTATGAGCGGTCCACCTTTCTTCTACCCACCCTCCAGCTACCCAGATCCCCCTTTCCAGTGGCAGTCAACAGTTTCTTGTGATCCTTTCCGAGATGTTCTAAATACACACACACACACACACACACCGGAAAGGGCAGCATGCAACGCACACACATCTACACGCTGCTCTCACACCAGTGTATCCTGGGGATCACCCCACAGCAGAATAGAGTTGCATTCCATTAAGGGACTCAGAATTCTATTATGCGGGCATTATCAGGGTTTATTTAACCGTCCCCTGTTAAAGGACTTTTAGGTCAGTTGTCCCTCTTGCTAATAATCTCCACAATGTCTGTGTACATAAATTTCACAAATAAACAATACTTAATGGCTAAATCAATGCTGATGTCAACAATAGTCAACTACCTTTTACTTAAAAAAAAAAAAAAAAAAAAGCGAAACTCCATCAACTATAACTTCTCAGGAACAAAAGCCAAATCTGTGTTTTTGTCTCATTTGCTCAGAAGAGATTCCATAGCAATTGAATTTTAATCAGAGACCACTCCATCAAATCACAAATACCCTTAGTAGTGAGTTTTATAATCTGCAGCTCTGGCTTTAAGGGGCCTCTTAGACTCTATTAAATGCTGGCACACTGGCTCCCCCTCGCAGCACCAACCTGTGCAGAAACTCCTGCCCTTTATTGTAGGCATGGATGGTGGCAAGGCCCTGTATGCTTGACGTGATGTGGGAGAGGAAAGGGGACTGTGTGATGTTGTCCAGACGTTTCAGCTCGCGGATCAGGACCCTGGAGGGAGAAGGAGTTCTCAGAGCAGTGCGGTCATAGCCAGCCGGTCTGCCCCGGCAGGCAGACGCCGACGCTCGCTGTTTACCTGGAGACGATGTGCAGCACGGAGAAGAGGATGACGAGGGGCCCCACGGCCACGAGGAACCAGGGGAACACGCCCGCGATCATCCCCACGCAGAAGAACACCAGGATGACGTTCTGGATGAACATCTCGGCCTGGAACGGCAGGCGCACATCCACTGGGGAGGCAGCGAAAGAACACATGAGTCAGGCTGTGCAGACAAGGCAAATGGGACTGCACACTTACCAAAGACAAAAAGAGGCTCCACAAAATCCCTGTCTGAAGTTTGTGAGGTTGTCTTTAACAGTCTGAGCAAAGACCAATCCAGAAACCTGGCTGCTCTAAAAATTCTTGTCCCAAGAAAACTTATGTGATCTCCCCCCTTTCCTGGGGTCACTATCCTAGCCAGCTCCTTAGGCATCTTCTCCCTTCACAAAGCAATATGTGCTTGTAAGATATCTGGAAAATAAATATGCAAAAAAAGAAAACAAAAATCACTTATGTTCTTTTTTTTTTTTTTTTTAGATTTTTTTTTTTTTTTTTGACAGGCAGAGTGGGCAGTGAGAGAAAGAGAGACAGAGAGAAAGGTCTTCCTTTGCCATTGGTTCACCCTCCAATGGCCACCGCAGCCAGCGTGCTGCGGCTGGCGCACCGCGCTGATCCGATGGCAGGAGCCAGGTACTTCTCCTGGTCTCCCATGGGGTACAGAGCCCAAGCACTTGGGCCATCCTCCACTGCACTCCCTGGCCACAGCAGAGAGCTGGCCTGGAAGAGGGGCAGCCGGGACAGAATCTGGCACTCCGACTGGGACTAGAACCCGGTGTGCCAGCGCCGCAAGGCAGAGGATTAGCCTAGTGAGCCACGGCGCCGGCCAAATCACTTATGTTCTTACCGATATTAGTGCATTGCTGCTAACATTTAAGACATTTTCCCAGTATCCTTGATGAACACAGATACAAAGTTCTAAGCAGAACATCAGCAAGTCAAGTTCAACAGCACATTACATGGAGCACTCACAGGCTGGGCACCTGGTGCAACAGTGAACACGCTGCTTGGGACACCCACACCCCATATCGGACCCTGAGTACAAATCCAGGCTCTACATGCAATCTAGCTTCCTGCTAATGCACACTTTGGGAGGCAGCAGGTGATGGCTCAAGTACTTGAGTTCCTGCCACCCAGGTGGCAGACCTGGGTTGAGTTCTGGACTCTTGGCTTCAGCCTGACCCAGCCCTGATTGTTGTGGGCAGTTGAAGAGTGAAACAATGAATGGAAGATATCTTTCTCTTTCTTTCTCTCTAATAATAAATAAAATAAAAGTATTGTTTGCTATGGTCAAGAGGGATTCATTCCAGAGATGTGAGGATGGTTCAACATACACAAATCATAAATGTCATATACTACATTAACAGAAAGAAAGACAGGGGCCATACGATCATCTCAGTAGATACAGAAAAAACATCTGAGAAAAATCAACATTCATGACAAAAATTAAGTATAGAAAGTATAACTCTCATTTTTTAAAAAAGATTTATTTTACTTAATTGAAAGGCAGAATTAACAGAGGAAGAGACAGAAAAAGAGACAGAGACACAGAAAGAGAGACAGAGATCAATCCTCCAGCCACTGATTCGCACCCCAGAAGTTTGCAACGGCTGAGGCTGGGCCAAGCTGAAGCCAGGAGCCTGGGACTCCATCTGAGTCTTCCACGTGGGAAGCAGGGGCCCAGGGACTCGGGCCATCTGCTGCTGCTTTCCCAGGTACATTAGCAGGGAGATGGATTAGAAATGGTGTAAAAGTAAACAAATAAAATGAATAAATGATGAAAAAATAAAAAGTGGTGTAACATGGACTCAACCTGGCGCACGTAAGGGATGTCGACATTGCAGGTGGCAGCTAACACCTTCCGTACAACACCAGCCCCAGAGGTGTGTATCTCAACATAATAAAGGCAAACTCACAACTAACATCATATTCACAGGAAAAGTGGAAAGCTTTTTCTTTTTTTTAGATGATTTATTTATGTATTTGAAAGGTAGAGTTAGAGAAAGAGACAGAGACAGAGACAGAGAGACAGAGATCTTCCACCCACTGGTTCATTCCCCAAATGGCTACAAAGGAGTCAGAAGCCTCATCTGAGTCTCCCAATCGGTGCAGGGATCCCAGCGCTTGGGCCATCCTCCGCTGCTTTCCCAGGCACTTTAGCAAGGAGCTAGATCAGAGGTGGAGCAGCCGGGACTTGAACTGGTGCCCATACTAGATGATAGCACTGCAGGCAGTGGCTTAACATGCTGCGCCACAGTGTTGGGCCCTGAAAGCTTTTTCTTTAAGAACAGGAATAAGACAAAGATGCCTACACTCACCGCTAAAGATTTATCTATTTACTTGAAAGTCAGAGTTAGAGAGAGGCAGAAGCAGAGGCAGAGGCAGAGAGAGAGAGGAAGAGAGAGAGTCTTCCATCTGCTGGTTCACTCCCCAAATGGCAGCAACAGCTGGAGCAGAGCCGATCCAAAGCCAGGAGCCAGGAGATTCTTACATGGGTGCAGGGGCCCAAGGACTTGGGCTATCTTCCACTGCTTTCCCAGGACATAGAAGAGAGCTGAATAGTAAGTGGAGTAGCTGGGACTTGAACCAGCGGCCATATGGGATGCCAGCACCACAGGCGGCAGCTTAACCTGCTACTCCATGGCGCCAGCTCCCAACATAGTTCTTATAATCCTAACTACAGAAATCAGGCAAGAGAAAGAAATAAAGGCATCTGAAGGGGAAGGGAGGAAAGTATTCGTCCCTGTTTGCAAAAGACATGATCTTACATGCAGAAAATCTTAAAAGACACCAAACCAAAAAAAACAAAAAACCCTGTTAGAATAAATGAATCATGAAAAGTTGCAGGATACCAGATCAACATAGCATTCTCATACACGAATGGGGAACTATTTGAAAAGGATATTAATAAAACAATTCTGAAAGCTATAAAACATAGATGAAAGAAACTGATGAGGACAAGAATAAATATAAAAATATCCTGTGTTCATCAGCTGGAAGAATTATTTAAAAATTTTTTTAAAAAGATTTTATTTATTTGAGAGGTAGAGTTACAGACAGAGAGACGGAGAGACAGAGAGAGAGGTCTTCCATCTGCTGGTTCACTACCCAAATGGCCACAATGACTGGAGCTGGGCTGATCTGAAGCCAGGAGCCAGGAGCCTCTTTCAGGTACAGGGGCCCAAGCACCTGGGCCATCTTCCATTGTTTTCCCAGGCCATTGGGAGGGAATTGGATTATAAGCAGAGCAGCCAGTATTGGAACCAGCACCCATATGGGAAGCCAGCACCACAGGCAGAAGCCTAACTCACTGTGCAACAGCATTGGCTCCTGGAAGAATTAATATTATTAAAATACCAATTATAGGGGCCAGCACTGTGGTGCAACCAGTAAAGCTAGCGCCTGCGATGCCAGCATTCCATATGGGTGCCAGTTTGAGTCCTGGTTACCCACTTCCACTCCAGCTCTCTGCTAATGGCCTGGGAAAGCAGCAGATGGCCCAAGTGCTTGGGACCCTGCACCCATGTGGGAGATCTGAAGGAAGCTCCTGGTGTCAGACTTACCCAGCTTTGGCCGGTGTGGCCATCTGGAGAGTGAACCAGTATATTGAAGATCTCTCTCTCTCTCTCTCTCTCTCTCTCTCTCTCTGTAACTCTGCCTTTCAAATAAATAAATAATAAAACTTAAAAATACCAATGACATTCTTTACAGAAATAGAAACAATAGGAAAAGCATCTCCACATACACATGAACCACAAAAGACCCAGAATAGTTAAATCAATGTTAAGCAAAAAGCTGGAGGGGCAGATACTGTGACACTTCAGGCTAAGCCTGAGCTTAGGGCGTCTGCATCCCATATTGGAGTGCCAGTTAAGAATCCAGGCTACTCTGCCTCCTATACAGCTCTGCACCTGGGAAGCAGCAGATGGCTATTCAAGTACTTGAGTCCCTGCCACCCACATGGGAGAACTGGACAGAGTTCCTGGCTCCTGGCTTCTGCCAGGCCCAGTTCCAGCTGTTGCAACCATTTGGAGAGTGAACCAAAATACAGCAGACCTCTTATCTCTTTCTCTCTCTTTCCCTCTCTGTCACTCCACCTTTCAAATAAATTTTAAAAATATCTTTAAAAATTAAATAAAAAGACAAAGCTGGAAGCATCACACTATCTGACTTCAACATATACTATAAAGCTAGAGTAATGAAACAGCATAGGAATGACATAAAAACAGACACATAGACCAATGGAAGAGAACTGAGAGACCAAAAATAAACCACGCATATACCACCAACTGATTTTTGACAAGGTGCCAAGAATACATTCTCTTCAATGAATGGTGCTGGGGAAATTGAATATCCACATGCAGAAGACTAAGACAAGATTCCCTCCCCCTCAAAAAAAAAAAAAACACACACTTAAAATGGATTAAAGATAGGGCTGGCATTGTGGCATAGTAGGTAGAGCTGCTGCCAGTGAGGCGAACATCCTATGTGGATGCCAGTTCAAGTCCTGGCACTCCACTTCTGATCCAGCTCCCTGCTAATGGCCTGGGAAAAGCAGCAGGAGATGGCCCAAGTGCTTGGGCCCCTACCATCCATATGGGAGACACAGAAGAAGATTCTGGCTCCAAGCTTTGGCCTGGCCCAGCCCTAGGCATTGCAGCCAACTGGGGAATGAACCAGCAGATGGAAGATCTCTCTTTGTGTCTCTCCCTCTCTAACTCTTTCAAATAAATAAATAATTCTTTAAAAAAAAAAGACATTAGAAACAAATTCAGTGTTAACAACTGTTTAAAAAAAACAGATTAAAGGTTTAAATGTAAAGTTCAAAACTAAGAAACCATTAGAAGAAACCATAATTTTTTTAGATAAGTTTTTTTTTTTTTTAGGTAAGACCCCCCCCCCCCAACAGCACAAGCAACAAAAGCAAAAACAGATACATGGGTTTATATCAGACTAAAAGTTCTACACAGCAAGGAAACAATCAATACAGTGAGGAGACGATCCATGCACTGGAAGATAGCATTTGCAAAGTATGTGTCTGACAAGGGCGCTAGCATCCAGAAATACACAAGGAACTTAAACAACTCAATAGTAAATGACTGAATAACTCAATTTAAAAATGGGCAAAAGACTTTTAAACACACTTCTCCAAAGAAGACATAGAAATGGCCAGCAGGTATAGGAAAGAAAGCTAAACATCACTAATCATCAGAGAAATACAAATCAAAACTACAGTGAGATGTCATTGAATGGCTATCATCAAAAAGACAACAGAAAATAAGTGCTGGAAAAGACATGGGAAAGGGAGTCCTCATACTCTGTTGGTGGGAATTATGGAAAACAATGGAGGTCCCTCAAAAAATTTAAAATAGAACTAGCATACAATCCAGCAATCCCACCACTGGGTATAGAACCAATGGAAATGGAATCAATACATCAAAGTGATATCACAGCTCTTCACTTTAGCCAAGACTTGGAATCAACCCACATGTCCAACAATAGATAAACAAAGAAAATGTGGTCTATTTACACAATGGAATACTAACCAACCATCAAAGAGAATGAAATCTTATCATGTGAAACAACATGGACAAACCTGGAGGACATTAAGCCAAGTGAAATAAGCCAGACACAGAAAAACAAACACGACGTGACCTCACTCACGTGGACGCTAAAAAGAACTGATCTCACAGAGGCACAGAGTGGGAGGGGAGGATGGGAAAGAGTGGTCAAGGAAACAGGAGAAATGCATTCTGGCGTTCTGCACAGGAGGGTGACTACAGGGAACAGCAGGTGTGGCATATTTCAAGATAGCCAGAAGTGGGATTTTTTAATGTTCTTACCACAAAGAAATGATAAATGCGAGAGATGATAGATATGCTAACCTCCCTGATTTTTTCATCAACATACAATGTGCACATGTAGTGCAACATCAAACTGCACCCCAGAAACGTGTACAACTATAAAATGTCAGTCAGTTGACACCTGGTGAGCTGAAGCAGGGGGAAACTTTTCTTCATCAAGGAAAAAAATTAAACTTACACAAAAGCCAAAAGGAAAGTGTAGAACTTTCCACAGTTCCCAACATTTTCTTCAGCTGTTTTGGGCTGCCTCCCTACCCCATTTTCTTTAAGCTGAAGTATTTTTATGCAAATCCTAGACATATTGATACTGTGTGTGTGTGAGAGAGAGAGAGAGAGAAGAGGAGAGGAGAGGGGAGGGGAGGGGAGGGGAGGGGAGGGGAGGGGAGGGGAGGGGAAGAGGGAGAGCACAAGCTAGAGGGAGAGATGGGCATGGCCTGTGTGACCCATCAGTTTTGGCACCAGGGATGGCTTGCTTCTGTGTTACCGCCTCCGACCACAGCTGTACATTGCCCATCAGTGTGTAAGACAAGCTCCTTTCACAGAAGTGGCCATGGTGCAGTGGTTAAAAATGTGATTGTCCTGGGGCAGAAAGATCTCAGCTCCATTGCCAGCTTCGTTACCCAATAGCTACAGAGTCTAGGGCAAGTTGCTTAACCTCCCCAGACATCAACTTTCTCATGTTTGCAAAGACTAAAACAGCAGCTACCCTCATGGCTGCCACGAGGATTAGGATAAAACATTTGATACTCTGCTTGTCACAGGGTGAGCCCTTAGTAAACATCAGGTGGCTGTATTGTGACCCAGGCTCTGGAGAGTATTTCAGTCTTGATGCAGGTACAGCCCATGCAACACCCAGAAAATCCACCAAAGGCTGCAAGTACCCAGGAGCTAAGGCATTACTCCAAAACAAACACATGTCTTGGAATCTCACACGCCCCCAGCCAAAGCCTCAGCTAGCAGCACAGTGAGCTCAGTTTATGTTTCAGAGTGTAAAAGAAAGCAACAGTGAGAAGTACCTTCATCCATGTCTTTGGAAAACCTGTTGAGAATCCTTCCCGTGGGGGTCGTGTCAAAAAACTTCATAGGGCTGCGAAGGATCCTGCGGAAAAGCTCGTCGTGGAGCCGGGAGGAGGCGCGCAGCGTGCCCTGAGAAGCACAGCGCAAAGCGGTCAGGGCCCAGGGACCAGAAAGCTCCATCCCTACCCGGGCACATCACGGTGCGGTCACCCACTCCCGAAGCTGGAGCAGAGCCTGTGTCAGGAGGGGGGACAGGGTGGCTCAGCAAGGCTGAGGCTGACACATGCGTGGTCTCAGCGAGGCCGTCGCTGTGAAGGAGCTCCCGACTCTGAATAAACTCAAGCATGCCCGGCTTGACCATGCGGGCTGCCAGGAGAGGGGAGCAGAGGCTGCCCGCCACCGCATACCTTGACAAAGACCACTCCCCGAATGGCTTTCAGGATCAGCATGACGGCCATGGAGAGGGCGTAGATGCTGGCGTAGTAGTGCATCAGAGGGTTGTCCTTCATGCTGTCGCTCACGGACGTCTTGTTCTCTCGAGTCACTGTGCTGTTCTGTTTGGAGGCAAGGCTCTATGAGCAAGACCCCAAGACGCTGCCAAGAGCCATTCTCCACTCAAGGGCAGGGCAAGGGATAATGACCCTGGGGCCTGGCCAAGGCAGACTTTGCCCATCTCCTCTTTTCTGACAGATGGGAGCAGTCAGCCAGCAAGAGCCCTCCTGCAGTGAGCTTGCAGGTGCCCTATAGGTGTTCAGGGGTTGTGAGGCCACATTAGGAGTTCATCTTTTTCATCTTGGAAAATCCATGTTCACTGCTTCTTGCAAAGTTTCCCGAACAGCAGCCCAGGAATAAGGGGAGAGAGCCACAGTCTTAGAACTTTCCCACTGATGAGTAACCTTACCCCACTTCCTTGCTTGATCCAGTAACTCAACCACCAGGTGCTGAAGGCAGTGCTGCCCACATTCAGCATGAAAAGGGCCATAATGACCAGGAAGGCCAAGGGGCCCCCAGCAGCCTGGATGTAGACACCGTACACCGACCAGGGCACTGAACCCTGCCCCTTCTCTTCCAGCTGCACGAGCTGCCCTGGGTAGAGGAAAAGAAACACGAACTCAGAAGAGCTCCCTCCATATCACTAAGTCGCCTATTGAGCGGCAGAACCAGCGAGCGCCTAGAGTTTCACAGGGCTTTAGATGAGAATTCCTTCCTCCTCATCAGAAGCATTCTCTCACCCATTTAGCCCTGAGCACCTGCTACGAATCAGGCCCAGGATGAGGCCCTGGAGCAGCAGGAGGGGGTGAAGATCAGGTGCCTGCCCTTGAGGGGCTGGCAGAGGATCCTACCACACAGTCTGGTAGGACAGGCAGGTAAATAAACACAGGACCGTAATGAAATGTGCTAACTTCGGTGACAGGGCTGTGTGCAGGGCAGTGTGGGACATCCAGGAGGTGTGCCTAGGTTCCTTGGGGGAGGCATGGGCAGTTAGCAGGCAGGGAAGTCTGAGCAGTCTGTATTGCTTCTCAGAAGGCAGACCAGGATGCACCAGGTGAGGGGACAACAGGCAGAGAGGACAACATGAGCAAGGCACTCCCCTAACGCAAGAGCATTAGGGGAGCCCAGTGACGGTACCCAGCTGAACAGCTGTGCGCTTTGGGAGCAGCACGAGAGGAGATGAGGCTGACCAGGCAGGCCGTGCTCAGAGGAAGCGGCATTTGAACTTTATCCTGCAGACAAGAGCGCCTCCAGAGAATGGTCCAGGTGTGTGGATGTTGTACTCCCCAGCCCTGCTGGCCAGGACCATGAAACCGGCTGCCTCTGGTGGTGAGCAGCCTCTTCCACACACCCCCAATGCCCTATACAAGTGTGGGCCTTTCGGATGTGTGCCCTATCAGAACAGAAAACACTGCTTTTTAAATGGGAGGTTTGTGGAAGTCTTAATGCAGGAAAGTAAACGGGTTGGTCTGTTCTAATGAGTTCCCCAGGAGGCAGCTGTGATGCCCTAGGAAAAGCTGCCGAGGGCCTGCACCAGGGTCCTGGCAGTGCGGGTGGAGTTCAGGAGGTAAATTCAGGACATGGTGAGTGGTCGCTGAGTTGCTGGAGGAGGGAAGGCTGGTTCCTGCAATCTCCCTGGGTGGTCAGATGACTGGGAATACAAAGTAACAGCCCCTTGGAGACTGGCTTATTTCACTAACTATGATGTTTTCTGGTTTCATCCATTTTGTTGCAAATGTTGTATTTATGAGATACATACAAGATAAAAAAAATAATAATAAAACAGAAATGGGGCCGGCACTGTGGCGCAGCAGGTTAACGCCCTGGCTTGAAGCGCCGGCATCCCATATAGGCGCTGGTTCTAGTCCTGGCTGCTCCACTTCCCATCCAGCTCTCTGCTATGGCCTGGGAAAGCAGTAGAAGATGGCCTAAGTCCTTGGGCCCCTGCACCCGTGTGGGAGACCCGGAAGAAGCTCCTGGCTCCTGGATTGGCGCAGCTCCGGCTGTTGCAGCCATCTGGGGAGTGAACCATCGGATGGAAGACCTCTCTCTCTCTGCCTCTCCTCTCTCTGTGTAACTCTGACTTTCAAATAAATAAATCGTTAAAAAAATAATAAAACAGAAACAGCCACTCAGGAACCTGTCTCTTCAGCACGGATGATGGCCAGTACTCTGGGCCCAGAACACCCATGTGTTGAACACTGTAACAGCCGGGTTGCTGGCCACACAGCTGAGGCTGAATGTTCCCCAGCGATGTTCCTTCACTGCTTGTGGCAGGAACTAACAGATGTCTCAGCTGTGGGGTGCGGCTTAGCTTTTCAGGGTCAGTAAGGGATCTTAAATCACACCTGAATTCAAAATCGCGTGGCTGTTAACTTTTAAAACAAAGAGAATGATACATCGGAATGGTTCACTCCTAATGCCACAGGCCTGCTGCAGTTCTCAGGGCAAGCAAGGGCAAACAAGGTCAGCCCACAGCAAGGGCTTCCTCAGGCAAGCCCCTCGGGGTCCATGACGGGCAGGGGAGGCACTGACGCAACAGGAAGAAGAGCTTAAAACAAGACTGCAATTATTTTTAATCTGAAAATTGACACACACACACAAGTTCCAATTCACAAAGGTGGAAAATGCCCATGTTATTGCAAACAGCTTCTCTAACTCCCAAGTCTGGCTTCAGTTGAAGAGATAAAGGGTTTGACACAGGACCAAGGCCAAGCAGGAAAACCCACGAGCTGGAACTCTCCACCGCAGCCCGGCTGCCACCTGCTAACACAGGGGCTGCTGGGCCCCTCTGCTTTGGAGGGCACTGACTGCTGAAGAGAGGTGAATCATGGGAAGGAGGAGTGCGCCCCTACTCCACATTCCATGTTTCCTTCCCGGGATGAGTCGCTGTGACGCTCCACCCCCGACCGGGCCTTGCACAGGAACAGGAGGCCCAGGCTTCAGTCATTCTTACCTCCCTGCTCTGTTTAAGCAGAGGGTGCCTCGTGATCTCCCGTATTCTAGACGAACTTACCATCACAGAGACATAAGGCCAGGCACTCTATAACACACAATGCTAGCAAACACGTGGCATAATTTCACGTCAACTTTCATGATGAATCTACAATGCCCCCAAAACGGTCATTACCTTCCTCTGGCTTCACTGCTTTCTCCTTCTTTACTGATCCCGTTTTAGGACCCTTGTCTTGGGATTTCTTCTGTGAACCACTGGTTTCCTTCTTTGAATTAATCTAATAATATTAAAGAAAAGTGTCTCTAGTCATGATACAGCCATCATGATACATGAATGTCGACAAGATACATCCTGAGAGAATCAGCTTGCTGTACTGAGATACATCCAACCTCTCAAAAGAGCCACCTGTACTCATTTTTTCTTTAACACAAAGACTTCAAAAAGTTCATGGAAAATGTATATTATGAAAAACCGATGCATGGATTTCAAAATCTTCTTGCTCTAAAATAAACGTATTTTAATGCCTTTTTCTGTGAACTTTTGGAAGTACTCTCATATTTCCTCCTTAAAACCTTTGTTCTCCACAAAGGCATTAGAGACCTATGCTCCAAACGCAGAGGCCTTTCTTCTGTCCGTTGTGTGTAGGTATCAGGGCTGGAGTCATTTCCATTCCTCCTGTCTCTGACCTCCCGCATTACTAAGTCAAATCCACAGAGCCGATTATTTCTTGCTGCTGCCCCAGGAAAACCTGAACTTCTCAGCTTGGTTTTGCAGGACCTCACATTCTGGGCCTAGCCTCATTCTGTAAGTTCCTCTCACGTGGCACTGTCTCCCATGGCTCCCACCCTCTAGCCACCACGGACTTCACATCATTCTGTATACCACACTGCGATTCCTCACCTCTATACCTTTGTCTATGCTGGTTTCTCCACTTGCAACGTCCCAGTCTCCATCAGTTGTCCCCACTCAAATGGATTCAGATCCTACAATCTTCATGAAGCAACTTAGACTCCTCTAGAATAAAGTTCACCCTCCCCTGTTCTGGCTCAGCACTCTGTTAGCCCCTCTCGTTGTTATCTGGATCTGTGACCTGGTGTCATAGTTACCAGTGAGAGCAGAAAATGTTGGTTTCCCCTAGCCTTGTGAATCCTGCACAAGACCTGCCCATAGTAAGACACTGGGGAACTCAACATTCACAGAACTGAACCTGAGACAGCAGAAACTACCTAATGCTCCTCTTTCCGGGTCCCTACTAGATCTTTAAATAGGAAATCCTCTTAATAATAGTTCACTACATCAATTCTTTGTCACAGGTGGCTCCATGCCCCCGGGTGGCTTTGCAAATAGATTTTAAATTGAGAGTGTGAAAAAAAAAGTCAGAAAATACAAAAATTTAGAGGCATATCTGGAACACAAGAGAGGGCACTAAGTTTTTTATTTGCTACAAGGACTGAATAAATACACCATCTGAAGAGAAAGCTGTCATTGCGGACCACTTCCTGGGGCAAAAACACATCATTCAGTTACTCAGCACTACAGCTCTCAGAGGCAGATCCCACCCCCATTTTCAGAAGTAAACCGAAGCTCAGCGCCCTTTTGCTCCTAAGACATTCATGTTTTGTCTCCCTTCCTCACCTTCCTCTGTGTCTACAGTGGTGTGGAAATAATCTCAAGTGTCCAAATACCCCTAAGGGTCATAGAGAGAGATTGCAAAAGCTAAATCCGATCATGGTGTCCTGCAGAAGTTACTAACCACACGTGGGGTGTTTCAGTCATAGCCAAAGACCCAAAATGCATCAGTCATGAACAGTTAATTATACTATCCCTGAAGTCAAACTGGATCAAACCCAAAGACTGAAATAACACTCCCAGGAAAGATCCCAGGAACTTTTTGCTTTCATCCCGCTCAGACATCAAAGTGACCTGGCAGGCAAGAAGGCAGCCACAGCCCATGTGCACCCTCAGATGGCAAGAAGAAACCACCTGTTGGGCTGGCTCTAAGTACACCCTTACACTGCACCCAGTGTGGAGCCCAGAGCACAGCTGCCACCCCTGGATGGCACCTCCTTGTTTTCCCAGAGGCAGGGCAGCAAACAGAGCACATGGGAGTCAAATCATCCCTATTAGCAAGCTAACCTTCCTGAACTTCAGTTTTCTGTAAATGGAAGTGGGGGGCGGGGGGGGGGGATTCCTGTTTTACCACCTTGCTCTGCTAAAATGAATGAAAAGGACGCGACCTAAAAAGTTTCTAATCCAGGCCGGCACTGCGGCTCACTAGGCTAATCCTCCACCTGCGGCGCTGGCACACCGGGTTCTAGTCCGGCCGGGGCACCAGATTCTGTCCCGGTTGCTCCTCTTCCAGTCCAGCTCTCTGCTGTGGCTCAAGAAGGCAGTGGAGGATGGCCCAAGTGCTTGAGCCCTGCACCCGCATGGGAGACCAGGAGGAAGCACCTGGCTTTAGACTGGCCGTGGAGACCATTTGGGGGGTGAACCAATGGAAGGAAGATCTTTCTCTCTGTCTTTCTCTCACTGTCTAACTCTGCCTGTCAATAAAAAAATAAAAATTAAAAAAAATTTTTTTAAAAAGTTTCTAATCCAGTAGTTGGAACTCAGTAGGTATTGGTTAACAGCAAGTGCCAGGGCAGCAAACAAGATCCCATGGGTCATTTTCAAATGTATGCACAGTTAATATCCCTTCCCTGGTACCTTATTCACTTGTTTGTTTTTCAGAAAAGAGTTTCATACAATGCTGCTGCAATCAGGGTTGATGGAGTTTAGGACACTAAGCTACGTATCTTCTCTACACTTACAGAGCCCATATCCCTTGTCCCTGTCACTGCCTTATTTACAGCCCCACAGCTCTGCTTTCCCAGAGCAGGATCATCATGTGAACTCAAGCACAGCGGTCTGGTCCCTGGAAAACAGAGTCCCTTGCCAAGGAGATGCAGACACGGAGTTCAGCTGAGATCTCCCCATCACTCAGGATAGTACTCTCTCCCCTGCACAGAAAGGAGACACGCACAAACGCCAGCAAGTCTTACCTCAACAGGGGGTGTCTCTCCCAGCAGCAGGTTATTAAAAATGGTGGCATAATCACCATTTAGATTCATCAGCTCCTCATGTGTACCTCTTTCTGTAATACAGCCCTCTTTCATGAAGATCACTTCATCACAGTCAACCAGATACTGGAAGGAGGCAGGGACAACATGGTGTTGCTGATAATTGTGCAAATACAGTCAAATACCCAGAGTTTCATCCAATGCTTCCCAACTGGAGGTGATGTAACCTCCCAGGGAACATGTGGCAACATCTGGAGACATTTTGGTTGTCACAGCTGGGGGCAGAGATACTACTGACACCTAATGGATAGAGGTCAGGGGTGCCCAAGGCAGCACCCCACAACAAAGAACAATCTGGCCAAAATGTCAGTAGTGCCAAGATTGAGAATCTTGCTATGGCTTATTGTTCCTTGTGGTGGAGGTCAGAGAGAGAGCAGTTCCTCCAATTGTTGACACAAGTCTGCTGATGGAGCCACATGAGCCTTGCGCTGAATTTCATACCCTGTCACTACACACAGAAGGACACACAATTACAGACTTTCCACGACAGAATGGGGGCTAGCCCCACACGCTTGAAAACATATGTGAAGCAGTTGGCAACTTCTCTGAGCTGCTCTCCAAGGTGGCAGCTTGTGGTGGAATGACAGAGGGGGAACAGCTTGTTTTCCCAAAACACTTCCCACTTGCATGTAGCTGTTAACACAGTGCTTTCCTAATGGTCTCACACCGAACTCCATTTTTGCCTCACTCTTCTTAGCCTTTTTACTGCTGCTGACAGGAAGGAGCCGATGTGTTCCCAGGATCTCTGGTTCAGATGGCCAACTGGTACATAGTACAGTGAGCTTTATTGGACCAGTGGGCCAAGGGAATGAAAACTGTTGATTCCAAGAACCTGTCATTGCCCCACAAAAATACCTGGATCTAACCCACCTCCCTGATTCTGATTTTCTGAGCCAAGGTGGGCAGCCTCGGGAAGACAGCACCATACCTGTAACTGGTGAGTAACAAACAGAACCGTCTTGGACTTGAGGTGCTTCCGGATAGCACTGTTGAAGATGTGGTTGCCCACGTGGGCATCTAAGGCACTGAGGGGGTCATCCAGGATGTAGATGCTCCTATCACTATACAAGGCCCGGGCCAGGCTGATCCTCTGGCGCTGTCCACCGCTCAGGTTGGCTCCTCGCTCGCCAATCTATGGAAGCCCAAAAGCACAGGGGAGCCTGCAGCTCAAGTCTGGAACAATGCTTAGAGGTCACCCCAGCCACCTCTCCTCTTCCAGACTCAAACTGGCTCCTTCTCTTGAATTCCCCTCCTCCCCCGGCTCCCTGCATAAACTGCCACTGTGATCCTTCCAGGAACTGGGGCAGTCAGTCCAGATGCCCTGTCTTCTCCCACAACTGTCTAGGAACCAACCAACCCTACATCTAGTTTTGACACTCCCCAGGGGAAGCCCCCTCCAACCCATTCTCCACATGGAGAAAGATCTTTCCAAAATACAAACCTGACCACACCTGACCCCTGCTTAAAACTTTCCAAGAGCCCCAAAAGGCAGAATCCAGACACACCAACAAGACACACATGCCAGACCTCATGCCCCCCAGCTTCTCAGCCTCCACCGCAGAGTACCCCTTCCAGAGCCTAGGACCTAAGCCACGTAAAATTATGTGCATGTTATGAACACATCTGACTATGTCAAGCACTTTCTTGTACTTTGCTCAATTCTGGCATCGCCTCCTCTGTGAACCTTCCCCCAAGCTCTTCTCCACTAATGCCCAGAAGATAGGGGGCTCTTCCTCATCAGGTTATGGTGTGGCTGTTAGCTGAGGAGTCTTAACATCTTAATAGTAAACCTTCTGAGGGTGCAGATTATGGTCCTATTCCTTTATGCTGCCAGTGGCAAGCATAAAGGACATGTACTTTCTGTACTTGTCCTTGGCCTACAACTAGCACTAAGTGTCACTAAATGAACCAATGAACAATCAGTCACCAAACAGTAACTGGGTTTGTGTCTTTTAAAAATCTTGTCATGGGGGCCAAGGTATGTCATCCCACATCAGAGTGCCAGTTCAAATCCCTGATGCTCTGCTTCTGATCCAGCTCCCTGCTAATGTACCTGGGAAAGCTATGGAAGATGGTCCAAGAGGCTGGGCCCCTACCACCCACATGAGAAACCCGGATGGAGTTCTGGGTTCCTGACTTCAGACTGGCCCAGCCCAGGCTGTTGTAGCCATTTGGGAGGTGAGTCTGTAGAAGAAAGATCAATCTCTCTCACTCTTTCTCTGGCAATCTGACTTTCAAATAAAAAACAAACAAACAAACAAACAAAAAAACACTGGCCTAACACATTGGTTGGTTGGGGCCAGCATTATGGCACAGTGGGTTAAGCCACCACCTGTGACACCAGCATCCCATATGAGTGCTGGTTGAAATCCTGGCTGTTCCACTTCCAACCCAGCTCCCTGCTAATGCACCTGGGAAAGCAATGGAAGATGGCCTGAGTACTTGGGTCCCTGCCATCCATGTGGGAGATTTGGATGGAGTTCTTGGCTGCTAGCTTTGGCCTGGCCCAACCCCGGCTATTGGAGCCCCTTCAGGAGTGAACCAGCAGGTGGAAAATCTCTCTCTCTCTCCGTCTCTCACTCTCTGAAACTCTGCCTTTCAAATAAGTAAATGATTCTTTAAAAAAAAAAAAAAAAGGAATTGGTTGGGACAGCCACATCCTATATTGGAGTGCCTGGCTTTGAATGCTGGCTTTGCTTTTGATTTCAGATTCCTGCTAATAAACACCCTGGGAGGCAGCAGGTGATGGCTCAAAGACTTGGGCACCCATCACCCACATGAGAGATCTGGATTGAGTTTCAGCCTGGTTCAGCACTGGCTATTGTGGGCATTTAGGGAGTGACCCAGAGGATGGACACTCTCTCTCTAGAGCACTTGTGCTCTCTCTCTCTCTCTGCTTTTCAAATACATAATATATATATATATATGAACATATATAAATATATATATATATTTTAAATCTTCTCCTTAAAAATGCTTAATTACTTCAGAGGTTTTCAGACTTGACATGCATCAGAATCACCAACAGGGCTTGTCAACTAATGCTGTTGGGCCATCCCCTCGAGTTTCTGATTCAGCAGTTCTGGGGTTCAGTCCACCAATCTGTGTGTCTACCAAGTCCTCAGGCAACGCTAATGCCACTGATCTGAGGACCACTGTTTGGTCTGAACTCATGAAACTATTCACTGAATCTGGTGTGAGGGATATAACTGAAGTCAGCTGGATCACAGTGCCAGCCAGAGCCCTGCAGGCGGCTCCTGGAGACAAGCTTTAACAGGAAGAGCACCAACGAGTTCCAAGGCGCACCCCTGCAAACTGCTCCAGGGCAGAGAACCAAAGAAAGGTGCATTGTTCTACCACTCCTTTCTAATGGAAGAGGATGCTGTAGACTGCGTCTGAGCAAGGAGGCTGGCAGAATGAAATTCAGGGAAGAAACTCAGTGCACACACTTGACTTGCGGCTTTAAAAAATATTCAAACAGGGGCTGGCACTGTGGCAAAGTAGGAAAAGCTGCCGCCTGCAGTGCCGGCATCCCATATGGACACCAGAGTCCCAGCTGCCCCACTTTCGATCTAGCCGCATCAGCCATTTGGGGAGTGAACAAGCAGATGGAAGATCGATCTCTCTCTCTCTCTCCCTCCCTCCCTCCTTCCCTTCCTCCCTTCCCTCTGCCTCTCTGTAACTCTGCCTGTCAAATAAATAAATCTTTAAAAAATTCAGAGTGAAAAACATTAAATCCACATCAACAACAGGGTTTTTGTTTAAAATCCACATGCATGAAACATCAATGTACTGAAAACAAGCAGTGTTACTTTCCTGCCCTAATGAACAAATACCATCCCAACAGAAAGGTCCAACGACAGCAAAACTCCTTGTGCAAGACTTCTGCCAAGCATTGAAGATGAGCTCCTTGGGGATGGCTCTGGCACAGCCCTGCCACCCGTCTCCCAGAACCCTCTCTGTGGGCCTGTACCTCAGTCAGGTCACTGTTGGGAAGAATGGCCAGGTCAGGCCTCAGGCAGCAGCTGTTCAGCACAGAATTGTATCTGGAGGACACAAGGAGACACAGGGTCAGGGTCATGGTTGGAGCAGCGCCTGCAGACTTGGGCTGCCTTGCTTTTCACGTGGCCAAGATGGAAAGCACGATAGGAACCAAACACTCCTTGCCTTTCTTCATCAAATTCCTTCCCGAAGAGGATATTGTCTCTCAGGGTGGCATTGAGGATCCAGGCCTGCTGGGCCACGTACGCGAAGGTTCCGCTGATGGCAATGCTGCCCTCCAGAAGCGTCATCTAGGGAGACAGACACCAGCCAAAGGCATCACGACTCAGAGCCACCACCTGATGCCTACAGGACACCCTGCAATCCACAGTGCAGTCTAAAGTCTGCCCATTTCTGGGCCTGAATCCAGACCCCTCCTTTGTTCCAAAGGGAGTCACAGCAGCAAAGAAAATCCAAGCTTTCCTTGTGCCTGTGTGACGAGAGCCCAGCATAACCTGTGAGTGGAACGAGCACTCCACACAGCAGCCTGCTTGCTGTTTACTCTCCTCCTTCCTAACTGTAAACTATTTTAACCCAGGAGGCACAAGCAAGAGGGTCTCCCTGCGGGGATGCTGCAGATCCCTGCACCCTCAAGATGAGGGCAGGCCAACTCATCTACAAAATGCCCTTGGGATGGTGCCCAGACCAGCTGCTGCTGCAGAGTGAGGACCCAAGGGGGAAAAACTCCAGGTTAGACACCCACTGTATCACACGATGTCCATGTGAGGATGGCGGATCCTTCCCTCTGACATGAAGAGACTGCACAAGGACTCACGCACTCTGAATTGTGTTTTCAGTTGCAGGGATTGATGTGAATTAATTTACCCATTTTATCATGGTTCCCTTTGGGCCTGAAGGTAGACATCTGCCTTGGGTTAGGGATGCCGGAGCCTTGAGTTTTGTTAACCAGCCTATGTAGTACTTGCACACACATGCTGTTCCCACTACAACCTTTGGTATAGACACCCTGGCTGTAGCTCGGCACTACCCACCCACGCACCCTGGTGTGTGCTTCCACGTGGTTCAGAAACCCAGGGAGGGTCTCTGCGGCAACTTGGCTCTTCTGGCTACTGCTGCACGAACGCCCCTGCTGCAGCTCTGACAGTGGAGAGTTAAGGTGAAAGAAGCAAGCTGGGCAGCAGCCAGAGACAGGGCTGCCAGGATCTGATGGGGGACAAGGCCTCACTTGGTTTTCAACCTAACTGTTGTCTTGCCAGCCTTCGAAAAAGGAGCATCTTGCTAGACAGCCAGAAGTACCTGGAATCGGCCTTTCTGTTCCTTCCCCTATGCCCCGCCTCTGTCTTAACGCTTGGCCCTTCGACCCGGCAGCATCACAAATCCCCAGGAAGCCCAGCAAACAGAGCAGGGCTGCCCCACGTGGCCCGAGCCACAGTATCTCAAACAGAGCAGGGCTGCCCCACGTGGCCCGAGCCACAGTATCTCAAACAGAGCAGGGCGGCCCCACGTGGCCCGAGCCACAGTATCTCAAACAGAGCAGGGCAGCCCCACGTGATCCAAATGCAGCTGTCCTCACACCACCCTGGGCACTTCGATCACCAACTGTGACAGGGGTCAAACAAGAAAGTCCATGCCCTGCAGGCACACAAACACTTTACCCCAGCCCTGCCCCCATTGTTTCACTTCCTCAACAAGGATCTCCCCTACCAGGAGGGGAAATGATCTCATTCTATCCCCTTCTCACTCCAGCTAGTCAAACTGGAGTTTAAAACTGGGTACCTTGGGGGCTGGCCTTATGGTATAACGAGTTAAGCTGCCTCCTGCAATCTCAGCATCCCACATGGGTGCCAGTTCAAGTCCCAGCTGCTCCACTTCCAATCCAGCTCCCTGTGACTGCGCCTGGGAAAGCAATGGAAGATGACCCAAGTGCTTGGGCCCCTGCAACCATGTGGGAGATCCAGAGGGAGCTCCTGGCTCCTGGCTCTGGCCTGATCCAGCCCCGGCTGTTGTGGCCATTTGGGGAGTGAACCAGTAGATGGAAGCTCTCTATCTCTCCCTCCCTCTCTCAATGGAACTCTGCCTTTCAAATAAATAAAATAAATCTTTCAAAAAAATAGTGGGTACCTTGTTTTGTTCTGACTACGGGATCCTAAAACATAGTCAAGACAGCCTGTCTCGGCCAGCTGACCCTCACCCTGACCCTCGCTCTCAAAGCTGAGGGTGGCTGCTGGACCCCCTGTGCATGGCTCCCTCACCACCTGGTGATGTGCTGCAGCATCTGGGAGGCCCAAGCCCCACTGCAACGGGACCCCCTGGTGCCTGTAAGCCCTTCTGCGCTCAGGGTGAAAACCAAATGGAGCTCGGCTCCCAGATCAAACCCTCACATCCTGCCTGACACAGAGCTGCAGCACCGGGGCTCTGCCTCTTCACAGTTTAATTCTTCCTCGGCTGGGCCGCAGGGGCTGTGCCTCGCCTGTCTTGGCCATTGCTCACCACGCTGCCTGGCATAAGGTGGCGCTCAATACATACACGCTGAACAAAAGAGACAAACGGCTGCAGCTAGGCACTGCCCGGCCAGTCCTGCACCAGGTGTCCCCAGACCCCTTCCAGGCACAGCACGCAGACCCAGGGTTCATTCTTGTTGCCACCTTTTCTGACTCAGCTCAGGAAATGAGTTCATTTTTCCTGAGACCTTTGCTAGGCAAAGACCCGAAAAAGCAGAAAATGCCACGGACAACAGCAAACATCTTACCTGGCCTAAAATGGCCGAGATGAGTGAGGTTTTCCCACTTCCCACACTGCCACAGATTCCAACCAGCTTACCCTGGACAAAGCACACAGAGGGGAGAAGTCATTAGGACACTATGGCACACTCATCTACAAGGACCTGCGATCCCGTCGAGGACACGCGGGAAGGCCATCCATCTGGGAGCATCACCGTGAAGACCCAGGAAGTCATCGGCCTGCCTTCTCCTCTGTTAGCTACCTCTGGGCTTCTGTGGGGATACACGGGGGGAACAGAAATGGAAGCGTCTGGGAAAATTAAACATGCTGCACACACTGAGACACCCCACAACAACCGTGTGCAGCACCAGCATCCCGTACCGGAGTGCCAGTTTGAATCCTGGCCGCTCCACTTCTGATCCAGCACCCTGCTAATGCACCTGGGAAGCAGCAGGTGATGGCCCAAATCCCTGGGTCTTTGCTACTCATGTGGGAGACCTAGATGGGGTGCCTCTCTCCTAGCTTCAGCCTGGCCTGATCCCAGCTATTGTGATCAGTATATGAAAGATCTCTCTCTCTTTCCTCCCCTTTTATCTCATGATACGCTCTCGTTCTGCCTTTCACACAAATATGTATATTTATGTGAAAGGCAGATTACAGAGAGACAGAGGCAGAGACAGAGGTCGTCCATCCGCTGATTCACTCCCCAAATGGCTGTAACAGCCAGAGCTGGGCCAATCCAAAGCCAGAAACTAGGAGCTTCTTCCAAGTTTCCCACACAGGTGCAGGGGTCCAAGGACTTGGGACATTTTCTACTGCTCTCCCAGGTCACAGCAGAGAGCTGGATAGGAAGTGGAGCAGCTAGGACTTGAACTTGAACCAGTGCCCATATAGGATGCTGGCACTGTAGGCGGCGGTTTTACCCGCCACACCACAGTGCTGGCCCCATAAATAAATCTTAAAAAGAATCCCACAATCACTTCCAGAAAAGCCTCACCCCTTCCCAACTTTGTTGGTAACACATGATTTTTGTTTGTTTTTGGTCATTTTTTTTGGAAGAGTGGGCAAGACTTTTGAAAATTATTTTATTGTAATTTTTCTCTAGGACCTATACATTATTTTCATTGAAAAACTCTACACACTGTGGCTTCCATTTTTCTCCAAAATATTTCCAAGAATCTGAAGAATATTTATATCATCAAGGCAAGAAATAGAAAACCAAGCTGGTGATTAAGAGGTAAGACAGAGTTTCTAGCAGGTGGTACTGACGTCTTCAAGGACAGCAGAGCGCGGGTGTGGAAAGAAGCTGGCTTCTGGAGGCAGACAGGCCTGACTGAACACCAGCTCCCCTGGCACATGCCGTCAGCCTGATCCTGGCCAGGTACTCCAACCCATGCTGTGCCTGTCTCCCTCATGGCACCCCCAGCACCATGAGGAAAGGAGTTGCTCTTGTAGGGCCAAGCACAGTGTCTGGTAAGTAGTAAAAGCAGGTTGATCTAATGGCTGGGGACACGGGCCAGGAGCGTAAAAGATCCCAGTGACAAGGGGGTCAGGTCACAGTTCCTTGCTCAGGTCAGTTGGGTCTCCCCCAAGAGCACCACTGTTCTGATGACTGAGGGAGATGCCAACAGTGGAGCAAGTGTCTCACGCCCAGGAGGCGCGTGGCAGACACTACTGGTCCTTCCCGAGGTAAGGGAAGGACTCGCTCCACATGGCTGAAGCCTGTGGATTCTGAAGGGCAGAACAAGGACCAAGCCACACAACAGAAGAGCAAATCTGAGCCAAGTGGGAGGAATAATTCTCTAACAGGGCTGCTGCATCAGTACATCAGCAGGACACTGTGCAGTCCTTAAATAGGAAGCCTGCCTTTAAGGGTGAAATTAAAGTGGCCAGCTTTGTGGATTAAGCTGTCACAGGCAACAATGACATCTCATGTGGGTGCCAGTTCAAGTCCTGGCTGCTTCACTTCTGATCCAGCTCCATGCTAATGTGCCTGGGAAAGCAGTGAAGGCGGCTCAAGGGCTTGGGCCCCTGTACCCACGTGGGAGATCCAGATGGAGTTCCTGGATCCTGGCTTCCACCTGGCCCAGCCCTGGCCATTGTGGCCATTTGGGGAAGTAATCCAGCAAGTAGAAGATTCTCTCTCTCTCTCTCTGCTTCTACCTCTCTTTCTCTCTGTAACCCTGACTTTCAAATAAATACATACATCTTTTTAAAAAAGACCTCTCAAAATATTTAAAAAAAACTATCATTCTGCCTTTTTAATAAATAAAAAATTCTTAAACAAAAAGGGCCAGTGTTGTGGCACAGTGGGTTAAGCCACTGCCTGAAACAATGGCATCTCATATGAGTGCCAGTTCAGGTCCTGGCTGTCCCGCTTCCTGTCCAGCTCCCTGGGAAAAGCTCTAGAAGACAGCTCAAGTACTCAGTCCCCTGAGACCCAAATGAGAGACCCCAGTGGAGTGCCAGACTCCTGGCTTTGGCCTGGCCCAGCCCTGGCCATTGCAGCCATTTGGGGAATGATGGAAGATCTCTCTTCTTCTCTGTCTCTCCTTGTCTCTGTAACTCTGCCCTTCAGATATAAATAAATCAATCTCTGAAAAGTATCTAATTAATTAATTTTTTTTTTTTTTTAAAAAGAGTGAAGTTAGTAAGGACCCGTGTGCCCTCCAGTGAGGACTATACTCAGGTTCCAGGACGGTCTCCATCCTCGCTTACAGCTGTCAAGGGCTGGAAGCTCTCTGTCCGCTCCTCAGCCAGCTCCGGACTTGCTTAAGAGGGCTCTGTTCAGTTGCTGATTTTGTTACACACCACACATGCTCCTTCCTCCCGGCCACTCTGGCGGGCACTTCTTACTCACTCCATCACCACTGCCCCTAGTCCGAGGCCGCCCTCTCTCTCTCAGCTGCCGGCAGTAACGCGTCCCTACCCGCTGTCCTGAGGCCAGCAGCCACAGCGGTTTCCCGCGTACGTGAGTCAGAATGACTCCTGCTCCACGTCCACGAGCAGCGTCTCTTCCCACTTGGGGCAAGGCCGCAGTCTCTCTGGAGGAGACAGCACCCCCGCGGCCTCCCTGCCCTCAGCACCCACTCCCACGCTGCTCCGGTAACAGGGGCACCTAGACTCAGGTGGCGTTTGTTCCTTCACCCTGGAATGCCCTCCCCACCCCCAGACAGCCACAGGGCTCACTTGCTCCCTCCCCTGGCTCCCGTCTTGGCTCAAATACCACTTCCTAGCGACGCCTGCCCTCAGGCGGCCTTTTCCATGGCCTGCGGTGTAGTTCACAGGTGGCTGTCTACCCTTGCTCCGCATGGTGCATGCTCCGGCAGGGCAGGGAGTCGGGTCTGCTTGGGTTTTTGCGGCTGTGTCCTCAGCCCTACGGTGCCTGGCCTGGAACTGGCACTCACAGTCGGCTGCTGAGTGAATGAATGCACATGCGCCTGGGGCCCTGCCAACGAGACAGCCCTCCACACACGGCGATGGCCCCCAGTCCGAGTCCGGGAGTCTGTTCCGGCCACCCTCCCGGGAGGGCCTCCGACACTTCAGTCCTGCGCTATCTGGGCAGTGACATCATTTCTAAAATGATCCTTCACTTACGTTCCAAATAAGTAATTACAACAGAATTGCTGACAAGTGCAGCACGGGAGGCACACATTCTGTGCCAGGTTCTGTGACACGTACAGCCTGGTGGCAATGAGGGACTCGCACAGTTATAATGCCCAGACGTAACTACCACAGCTCCCATATGACTACAACAACCAGAAAGCTACTTAGGGCGTAATCTTGGAAAACCCATTTAATGGAAATTACTAACAACCGATCTCATGGCAATGCCCCTTTTACAAGCAAGGAAGTGAAGCTTTTTGTTAAATGCCCAAATATCCCTTTTAGAGTCAGGGCTGGCCAGGTTTGCTCTTAGTTCAAAACCACTCACAGCTGCTGAAAGGACCGGCCGCTGCCTGCCCTTGGAGGGCAGGGGAGGCAGGGGAGGCGGGCCACGCGCGCGGGTTACCTCTTGGATTTCCAGGTCGATGTTGTAGAGCGCCCTCTGCAGGCGCAGGCTCCCCAGGTGGATGTGCTTGCCTTCCTCCTCCTCGGGACTGGGCCGCTCGTCACTGTCCAGGAGCAGGTGGCCTCTCTGCTCTGCCAGCACGGCCTGATGCTCAGTGCGCTGCAGCTGCCTCGCCTTCTCTTTCTTGCCCCTGGCAGCCCTCTTGTCTTTTTTCATTTTGGGGCTCAGCTTGGGCGAGTTCTGGACACTGGAGTGGGAGGAGTCCCATGCCAAGGTGGCACTTTTCACCTCTATCTTGATGTGAGGGTTGGCTGGTTTGTTCTTTATCATGTGAACCTCTTCCATTAGAAATAAACTCTGATAGGAGTTGTGAGAGAGGTGCAAAGATGAGACACTGGATCAAGACCAGGGAGACAAGCCTAGGGCGCACACTCACGTAGCAAAACACATCAGGCTATACAGTGGAAGGAAGCTGAAGGGCAAAAGGTAGCTCATTAGTGCAGCCTCGCCTCAGGCCCATCAGGGGGTCCCAGGAGTGTGGGGACGAGCTCAGGAGGTACCGGGGCAGCCAGTGACCCACCTCTCTACACCTGCAATTGCAGGCTGAACTACCTTCTCCTTTTCTACCTGGCTAATGTGGACCAAAGGCCTGTACCTAACGGGTGTGCAGCCCTGAGCAGCAAGCAGGTGCACACTGATTCCCCCCCCCCACCCTCCCCACCTGCTTTCTTCCTAGGCTCCTGCAGAATCCCACAACTTGCTCACTTCCTCACCCACAGCAGGGCACCATCTAGGGAGACAGGCAATCGGAGACATCACCAGGCATGGGAAAGAGGAGCTTTATTGATCATCGAGGACATCTTGCCAAGAGAGCCTCGTGTCTTCAAAGCCCTGCCCTGGAACCTGTGGGAGTTCAATCAAGCAAAGGCACAGAACTGCGTGGAAGTGAAGGGCGTCGCCCTGAGAAATATCTCTGGGAAATCAACAGGGCTCTTTCTTCCTGCTTGTTCCTAGGGTCTCCTTGAGTCAGGTGACAGGGAAGAAAAATGCAACCCTTGATGAGAAAAGCATTTCTGAAGTCTTAGGGACCTGCATTGTGGCACAGTGGGTCTTAAACCACCACCTATATTGCTGGCATCCCATTCAGGTGCTGGTTTGAGTCCCAGCTGCTCTGCTTCCAATCCAGCTCCCTGCTAATGCACCTGGGAAGGCAGCAGAAGATGGACCAAGTTCATCTTCAGTTCCTTGAAACCCACATGGGAGACCTGGATGGAGTTCCAGGCTCCTGGCTTCAGCCTGGCTAAGCCCCAGCAGTTGCAGCCATTTGGGGAGTGAACCAGTGGATGCAAGTTCTGTTTCTCCCTCTCTATAACTCTGTCTTTTAAATAAATAAATAAATCTTTTAAAAAAAGAAAGAAGTAAAGAAAGAAAGAAAAAAATAAGTGTTTCTGAAGTCAGACCAGAAACACTGCCCATGAGGAATCCCAGACCAGGACTTTCCTGTGAGACTCTGAGCCCACCCCTGCCCCTCCTCTCAGCCAATGGTTTCCTCTATAGAATGCTGCCCTGTTGTATTCCCAGGATGATTTTGAGGAAAAGAGTTTTAACTAAACAATTAAAAACAACATCAGAAACTCTTTAGAGGAGTGATGGTTTCTCGAGCTTGGTTACTGAGAACTACAACTACCTTCAGGTTTGCAGGTGCTATTATATGTAATATGCACTCCCTTTTCTAAAACAAACCCTTTCTCTAAATTTCTAAGCCTGTTCTTTCCCTCCCTTTGGTCACCACATCTCCCCTTCATTTCTAATCCCCACTCTTCCCAGAAGTGTCACATTTCTAAATGTCCTAGATAATCTTCATGTCTGATCTACCTTAGGTTTAGCACCTGCCTTCCTAAAAGAGCTGTTGGTTTCACTTGTTCAGATTGTTCCTCAGAGACTGAGCTAAGAATAACATGCTGAGAATTTTGATCACTTTCCTAGAGTAAAACTATATGCTGGTAGAATTCTCTTAATTGCTGTCCCTTGAAAGTTATTGAAAGGACAAAGGTCCTCTTGGCCTCAATGCACTATTAAGAAACATGCTGGTGGCACGTACTAGTTGCAGAGTTCTTCCTCGACTTTGCCTTCCCTCTCCCTGCAGCCCTGCCCTCCTCCTGGGAGGCTTTTGGCTTCGGGTCAAACTGAGGCAGACAAGGGCCCCACAACACCTGAGTTTGTATCTACTTGGCCATGCCCCTGCCAGGATAACCGAATCTGAGAAGTACAGCAAACCACAAGCCCAAGCTTCATGGTGGACACTGAGCATCACAGGACCCTCATTCACTAGCAAAATCAATAACAACAACTCTGTTGAGTGGATGAGGGGAGTGCTCACGGGGTTAACAGATAAAATGCAAGACACTCCCTTAAATGTGGATTCCAGAGGAACCAGGAATAAACTTTTCAGTCCAAGTATGTCCCGGGTAGTATTTAACTGGGCATCCTGACTTTTCAGTTGTGAACACTGGCTCCTTAATGGTGACAATCTGAGCAGAAAAACTACAAGGTGGCTTCTCATTGCCCCGCCACAGATCAGCACCCTCCTAGAAATTTGCTCTTTCTATCCTTTACTATCCCACTCAAGAGGAATCAACAAATTCTTTGGCAATATACCCTTCCAGGACAGGTCAAATAGAAAAAAAGCTATCCCTGCCTATCGATCAGATCTTCAGCTGAAAAAAGAAAGGAAGAGATGCAAAACAAAAAGGCATGTGGGAAAAAGTAGGGTTCCCTGCATCTTCACCGAATTTCAAGGTCTGTGAAGTACATGAAAGAGGCCACGTCCTGTCCTGGTCATTCTCTCGTCTGTCCCTAAGGCACAATGGGAGAGCGGACGCTTTGGGGGACATAGGCTCTCAGCAACAGCTGCATTGAGGCTGCTGCTGTTCTCAAAATGCTGCCTTGGATGACACCCAGGACTGAGACAGGTTCCCTTTAATGTACTCAGAAATAACAAACAATCGCCTTTGACCTACCAAACAGTCCCCTCCCCCCAACCCTAATGAAGTCAGTGTAATTTCTAATTAATGAACACCTGGACATAATAAAAACCGGCTTAGGATTGGGGAAGGATTAAGTAATAAATCCTTGCTATCTTGGGCTAAGCACCTACTTACAAGAAGAAGAAGAGGGAGAGAAAACAAAAAAGACTGCCAAGAGGAATAAGATAGGATGGGTTGAAGTCTCACGGGGCAATTAACAGAGCTGTGGGTGACTGAGCTTCTGTTCCTAACCGTGAAACTTCCTGGAAGGAGGAAGGAGCTGTCCTGTGAGAAGCCACCTGCTAATAATGCCAGTCCTAACAAGTGGCAAGAAGACAGCCCTCAAACAGCAAGCAGAGAACAAACCTACACTACACACTCTTAGTGCTTCATCCAGGAAGCTACCACACGTCCATTCACTAGAAAGGCTAGACAAACAGGGGAGAGAACATATGGTCAAAACCCCTGCTTTCTTCCATGGCTGGGTATCGTGAGCTCAGCAAAATACAGCTCAACCATTAGACTCTGGCTCCCAGCCTTGTAGGAGCCAGGCTGGGGTACAGGAGGACCTGGGGATGTGTTCTTAAGAACCAGCTCTCTTGACCAAACAAAATTCACCTTGGTAACTGTAAACAAGTAGAAGAGAAATAAATCCCAGGAAGCCTTCAAAGGAGAACACAATTTGCTTCCTCCTGAACCTCCAGGCTGGTGACAGCCACCCCTCAGAGGCTTCCAGCTTCCACGTCACCAGTGTTGCATCTGTGCCCTCACTCTCACTGGCAAAGATGGGTGAGCCCTGGCACTGTCAGGGACTTCTGGCCTACACAGTGCTGCTTTCAGTAATATTTTTTTAAAATTTTATTTATTTGACAGGGAGAGTTATAGACAGAGAGAGAGAGAGACAGAGAGAAAGGTCTTCCTTCCGTTGGTTCACCCCCGAAATGGCCACTACTGCCAGAGCTGCGCCGATCCGAAGCCAGGAGCCAGGTGCTTCTTCCTGGTTTCCAATGTGGGTGCAGGGGCCCAAGCACTTGGGCCATCCTCCACTGCCCTCCCGGGCCACAGCAGAGAGCAGGACTGGAAGAGGAGCAACCAGGACAGAATCCGGCGCCCATATGGGATGCCGGTGCCGCAGGCGGAGGATGAACCAAGTTAGCCATGGCGCCGGCTCCAATTAGTAATATTTTTAAAGGCATTAACCCCTATCCTCCCAAATACATCCCCCTCCTGAGTCATGTGTCTATATTATTCTGAAGGCACAAAGAGCATTCCTAGGGTGATTAACTGCCTGCCTGTAGGATGAAGGCCTGGCACCTACTTAACTGCGCTTCTCAACACGATCTAGCTTGAGGACTGTTTCCACGTCTCTGCATTCCCCGTGTCATGAATGGCAACCCCAGGGCAGGAAAAGGGAAGGATCAAAAAGGACTCAGCATGCCGGCCAATCAGAATGCCAGCAGCAAGGGTTGGCAGGAGGAAAGCTTGACAGCCACCTGCCAGTTCGGGTCTTCTGGGTTTAAGTCCCTTGAAGGCCCAGCAATATGACATAGACCTTTGTCAGGCCCAGGCAGCAGGGCCAGCTCACAGGGGAGTGCTGGAATCCTGCAAGGCCAGGAGTAGGCTGTCCAGGAGATGTCAAAATTCACATCAGTTTAAGAAGGTAACAAGTCTCGCCCTTCATTCAGCCTCCTCGCTGCCCCCTTCTTACCGACCTGCCAGAAGGCTAAAGGCGAACTTGAGCCCCGAGTGGCCAGCATGAGCAGGCCCTTGGAATAGCTGTAGTTGTGCCAGGATGGCTCCTGACGTGGGGGAGGGGAAAGAAGCCACTTACCTTAAATCTGTCGACAGCAACTGATGCTTCCGAGAGGGACTTTACTGAGAACGGTGTAACTTTCAATGCAAATGTCATGGAATTGAAGACAGTCACCACTGTGAAGGCCTGAAAACAGGAAAAGAGGAGAAACTGAGGCTGACTGGGCCATGGGAGTGACATCACAAGCCTCCATCCATGTCCTCCGAGATGTCTGGGAGGCTGCACCTTGGCCATGAAATGTTACT